>NC_060074.1:61467500-62777857 GCF_922984935.1 Meles meles
TCTTATACTTCCATTAGTGATGGTTTCCAATCTTTCAGCTAAGAAGTTTTCCCACACACAGAACAAATTCCCTCTTGTTTCATTTATTGCAGCGTTAAGGCACTATAGCAGAGTGTAAGTAGCACTGGGACAAAAGACATGAATTCTACATCCTGATTCCTCTACTTTTTATGAGACTATAAGCAAATAATTTCCTCCTTCGATGTCACAGTTTATCTCTATTTAAACTGTATCACAGTTTATATTGCCTGGCCTTTCCAGAGGGAACAGAAACATCGAGGGATTGGTCCTAGTTACTACAATGTATGTTTTAATTTTATGTCGTAGGGACAACAGCACATGGGTAGAACTGGAGGTGAGAACATGAAAAAGTTAAGAACTAAGTGATTTGCCTAAAAATATATTTGAACAAGTCATTAGATATGTCTCTCTTCAAAATTTTTCTGGAGCAGCGTGAGTAGCAAGAGAATGATTCAAGTTTTATGTCTTAAATGGTGTGTTGCCAATATGTCAAGAGAAAATACACAAAATACATGAAGTTAAGCACTTCACGGGATGTCAATAAACTAAAAACAAAATTTGGCACACTTAAACCACAGCACAAACAATTCACATGAAGGAAAAAAAAAAAACAATTGTTTCTCTTTAGGCCACAATGGTCATGGTGTCATTTAGCAAAGGATTTCTGAAACCCAACACTAAATAATTTCCCTTTCCTTTTATAGCATGAAAGAATACATATTCCTCTTACCAGACTCAACCACTTATTCTTTTAAACTGTTATCTGAAAACAATTTTGATTTTTAAAGTGAATATGAAAAGAGACTTTCTAAAATAAGCTTTCAATATAGAGGGTATATATAGAGCTTGTTCATGGAGATTTACAAATACCACGTAAGAACGTGGAGGTCTCCTCCATCCCTCCATGGACCCTCACATTCCAGACTTAGAGTGCTTTGAGAAAGGCATTGATGGGAGGAGGGGTATGGAACCCTTTTAACAGCATTTCCAGGATTTTTCAGTGACTCATAGTTCTAGGCATTCATGTGAATTCCCAACTTGCATTTTAAACTTTACAATCATTTAAAAAGAGCATGCCTTCCAACTTTTCATGATAATGAGATCAAAACTTCCTCGTAGAAAGCTTTAAAATAGTGTTAGTCTTTGCGTTCCTTCTCCCCATCCCGATATATTGCTATGTTCCTTTGCATTGTTAGTAGAACTGTTTCATGAATTTCAGAGAAGAAAAACATGACTGATAGATTTGGGATGCAGAATACCAACAATGCTGAACAGCAAACTGGAATTTTTGGCCCAGCCTTAGGAGGTTCCACAGTGATTCATGTATTTCAACTTGTTCTCAGTGGGTTATCCTGATCTGATTTCCCCGTAGTAGTGCGTTCGTCAGCTTTGCTGTGCTAATAAGCATCCCCTTCATTACAGTGGCATAAACATCCAACATCAGTTTTCATTCATATTACATGTACATTGCAGGACAGCTCATTCTGGGACCCAAGCTGATGAAAATACTTCTTAAATGGAAACACAAATTTCCTCTTAAAATATTCTGCTCAAATATGACATTTAGCAGATCTAATCATATACTATTGCTCAAAATATGTCATAGAGCCAAATCCAAAATCACAGATGCAGGATTAATGACTTTTCCCACAAAATGAACTAAAAGTTTTATAGAAAGGGAAAGAAGGAAATGACAGCAAATTATAATTCAGTGTACCACAGTATCATAAAAGGTGTGAATCTTAATCTTCAAACTCAAGTGTGCAAGAAATGTAATTTTTTAACATTACCAATAAAATGTAATCTTTATCTGTGAGCACTTAGCCACTGAGTTAAGAAGACTCAATCAGGTTTTTGTTGTTGTTGTTTGTTTTGTTTTGTTTTGTTTTTTGTTTTGGGGTTTTTTTTTTTGTTTTTTTGGTTCTTTTCATTCCTACCCCACTCTTGATGATGCCACAGTCCTTAATCTTATACTGTGTAAAAGGTGTTAGGTAGAGTATAGGCTGAATTCCCTTGGATATTCCCAAGCCATCAGGTGTATAAGACTCCTTCAGGTCTTTCAGCTCTTGGCAAATTTTATGTTAAACTTTGGGCATGGATATTTTTTGAATTTGTCTATGGCCCTGCTTACCTGAACACACCACGACAGGATTTCATCCCTAGGGTCTTGCCACATCACTGCTGGTTTCTTTCAAGAAACAGGATGCAAGCTTGTTCTGCTCCCAAGAGCCAGTGAAATCATCAGTTCTCCCAGCACCCCTGAAACCACTTAAAAGCTAAAGTTGAACAAAAATAAAAATGGCTGCATGTTTCCCAAGGCTTGATTTTAAACGAGGTAACATTTTTGCTCCCTTCTGCAAACTTCTCCCCCTGCCTTCTTAGTCTTTTTTTTTTTAAGATTTTATTTATTTATTTGATAGACAGAGATCACAAGTAGGCAGAGAGGCAGGCAGAGTAAGAAGGGGGGAAGCAGGCTCCCCACTGAGCAGAGAGCCCGACGTGGGCTTGATCCCAGGACCCTGAGACCATGACCTGAGCCAAAGGCTTAACCCACTGAGCCACCCAGGCTCTCCTACCTTCTTAGTCTTTAGTTTCAGGAAACCTGTAGGACCCTAAAGACTTGAGGCACGAGGCTGTCAGTACATACACAACTGCTGTAGAAACAGGCTAGATCCTATATTTCCCTAAAATATAGGGAAGCCCCTGTCTGGTGGGAAGTGAGTGTTGCAGCTTTTGAAGGCCTTAGCCTGCTGCAGTTTCCATTGCCCTGCAAAGTAATAAAGTTACTCCCTTTTTATCCCAAATTCTGTCTCCGTGTTATATTTTGGCTACAACACAGAGGTTAGTTTTCAACAACTAACTGGTATCTCCAGTCTAGAAGTAAATACTGAATGACCTCTGTCTTAGGATCCACAGGTTTCTTTGTTTCTGCCTTGGTCTGGATTCTTTCAGGATCAGACCTTGAAACAAAAATGTAAATTCAAGGGGTTTATTTGGGAAGTGCAGGAAACACCAGTAGGTATGTAGGAGAAATATAATACAGGAAAAAGAAGACTGTCAAGTGCATGCTATTAAGCCCCTCAAAGATTGGAGCTTCATCCTACACAGAATAGCTGGCAAAGAATTATTCCACCTGAGGAGTTGGGGTACTGGGGTACTGATCCACCAACTTGAGAGATTCTGTGATATGCTTAGAAGAGAAAGGAAAACACACCAGTAAACCAATGACTCTCAAGGGTTCTGGAGTGAGCTGATTTCTCTGTTGATTTCTTCTCTGTGGATCAGTTAGGATCAGTAAGGCTTCTGGTATTTTCAGGGAAAAAGTCTTAGCATAAAGAAATGAAGATGCGGCAGTTCCTGGTCAACTAAAGTTCTTTCAGAGGGTAAAGAACAAGGGCAGGAAAAATACTTGCACCACAGTTTAAAGCACCTTCATTTCAAAGTCTTTTTTCCTTCCTCTTTTGACTATAACAATTTACCTACACACAGGAACTGTCCTTGTTCTGGCCTAAGGCTTTTGTCAGTAAAAAGAGGAAGGTTCATAAGCTAATTTCCTTTACTGTCCATCTGCTTCCCCCAATCCTCACCCCACCTCCACCCTCTGATTCTGTAGAGGTCATCTACATTGTGGAAAGAAAAGGGGAAAGGGTAAGAACGATGGAGTGAAAGTTAAAAGAAATTTAAAGAAATATAGGTTAATATCTAAAAGTTGTACGTTGTCATCATCTTACACCTCGACAGGGTTGTCATGTGGAGAGTTATGTCTTTGGTGGACTCGTTGCTAAAGAGCAGCCTAATTTCTCAGTGACTTAACACAACACAGGTCTCTTTTTCACAGCACAATCCATTGCATGTCTGTTGGGGGCACAGGTGGTAAAGACTGCACCAGGCAGTCACTCAAGGACTCAGGCCCATTCCATCTTGTGGTTCTCTACTTCTGGGTCCTCATAGGTATTTCTCTTCATTTGTAAACTGTGGAAGAGTCTGGAGGATTATGTATGGGAGATTTTTAAGGACAAGGATGAATTGGAGTTCATTACATGGGCTTATATCCTGTTGGTTAAAATTCAGTCATAAGGTTGACAGAAAAATCCCATATACCTATTTAAGGGAGAAAGGGAGATATACCAGTAAATGATTAGGCAGTATTTGTCATAGTGTGCAAAATGATTTAAGAGTAAAAACTGAACTAGGAATATGAAGACATTATTTGTATTTCTCTACTTGCTATCTCTATGACTCCTAACCTAGTTACTTAATCTCTAGGCCTCACTTACTGACCTGGAAATAGTGACAATAATATGTGTTCCACTTTAGACTCATAGACTGTGGGGATCCAAAAGGGCACCAGAAATTACTGAGTTCAGCAACTTTCTCCAACTCCATACTTGAGACCACCTGCATCTCATTACTTGGGCAACACCAGGACCTACTACCTGAACAATCTCTGGTTGTAGAAGGGCCTTGGGAATCTGCATTTTATAATTATTTCAAGAAGTTCTTTTCTTTACAAAAGTTTGAGACCCACTGATTTTGTTGGAACTTTTCATTTTACATTTAAGGACATAAAAGCTCGGAGTGATGTGGGATAACTCCTCAGACAGTTTTAGTTAGTATGGACTAAGGCTGAAATCCCTTAGTCACGATCCCATGTTTTTCCCTATTTTTCCTAAACCACTCTGTCCAGTGAGAATATTTTTGAGGATCAGATAATATAAATGCTTAAAAATATGTTTCCTTTGAACTATAGCTTATCATATTAAAAATATTACTTAATTTTCTAGCCAGTTGTCAGAAAACACTCTCTTTAGTGTTTAGCTAACTTTGAAAATATTGTTCAACATTTATGAAAGATAAGAAGTAAAATGTGGCAACATTGGTTTAGTTATTGAACTTTAAAATTTCCCTATTATTTTAAAATCATTCTTCCATTTCTAGAAAGTACTCTAGATCAAGGCAGCCATGCTACACTGTGCTTCTCTATGTTTAGTATCTACCTCTAGCCTGTCTTAACCAGACCTTCTCTAATTCTAAGTTTAAAGGTAGAACTTGCTTTGAATACTTACTCCTCCTGTCTATAGAATCTAAATCCTGACTTATGTCTGTGGTTGATCTTAGGTGGAAGACCTGCCATTCAGTAGAACATTGTGGGCTTCTTATTGCTTCCTATCCCTCCCCCTGGGCAAAGTACTTTGGTGGTTTTTTTCCTACTCTTCTCCTATGGTACATGTGTTTCCTTCTACCTCTTCTCTGGAAGCAGTGCATTTTTGCCTGGGTTCTGGAAGTTGCTGGTGAGAGGGTCTGCTGCTTCCCACCCCAGTGGTAGATGACTTTTCTTTCCTACTAGAGATGGCTCTAGTGAAGTGAGAAGAGATTTGTGCCTGTTCCTCAGCAGTCGCTGCTCATCTCTGACACACTACATCTTTTGCTCTCATCTCAAATCTTTCTTGGGAACACTTGAAGAAGGCCTAGAGACTTAGGATAAAGTATGAATTTTCCTTGTTTCTGGGACTCCCAGCTGTTTCAAGCTGTATTCTAGCTTATAGTTGGCCTCTAACAATTCAATAAAATTTTAGCTTACTTCTTTGACCTACTGTATGGTCTCCACCTTTCCCATACTCTTCTAAAGGTGAAATGTGTGTGTGTGTGTGTGTGTGTGTGTGTGTGTGCATGTGTACGTGTCTGCACGCCCATAACACCTCCTTGGAGAAGTTGTTCCTCTGGAATTCCAGTTTGCTTCGTTGTTTTGTAAACTCAACTCACTGATAGATTTATGAGAAGTTATAATTTTATAGATTATCCAGACCTTTTGTGTTATTAATGTGAGATCAATGTGTCTGTGGCAGAGCTCATGCAGAATTTCCCTTATATCCTTTATTATTCAGTTGTCAGAATGGCTCTGGGAGACACTTGGTTCTCGGAAGCTACCTATAGAATATAGGCATATATATTATGACCACTCATACATCTAAAAAGTCAACACTGTGGCTTATTTAGGAAGACTTTCCACTCCTTTTCCCTGTCCTTACCCTGTGCAAGTTGTTACAGGGGTCCTATTCTAGACCAGACCAATTCTCAATCATTGCACATCTCTGGGCATGGGGATCTGCTCTATGAGTTTTAGGGTCTGCGTTGTATAAGCTGGGCTCAGAGAAGTAACATGTGTTCTGCCTAACTTTGTAATTACCCTGACTGGGTTCTAATTTCTGAAGCAACACAGATATGCCCTGGATTAAGCCCGACCTCTTCAAGGCCCAAAGCAGCCTCTGTAGCAATATAGTGTTGCCTAAGTTTTAGAAACATAAAAGAATCGATCTATTAAATTTGCTAGCCGACAACAGCAAGCACCCACAGACCCAGCCAGAGAGTTGGAGTAGGTTAGGATGGTGAGTCATGAGACTGTGGCATATGAGGTAGTCACTACGTGGCCTAAGATTTTTAATCCTGGTGTGCCTACTCTGCACCCAAATGGCATAATCCCTTGGAGAGGAGGGAAGGGGTGTTGGGCCTAACCTCTTGACTTTACTGTATGATCTTTGAGAGTCTCATTTTCTCAAGGGTTGTTAAGAGTTCCTCATTATCATCATGAGGATGATAATAATAAATAATAAAATAAAATAATATTTATTGTTTTATATAATAATAAATAAAAATAAAGTAATAATAAAAGCGTTTATCTCATAACATTATGTGAAGACAAAATGAGTTAGTCCCTGGGAAACATAAGTTAGAGTCTCTAGCATTCATTAAGCCCACAATAAATAAAATTTGGTGTCTCTAATAATTACTTCTTAAGCTTCTGATATTTTAGTCTCTGATAACTTGCTTTATTGCTATTTTCCTTCTGCTTTCTGATCTACTGTAATGACATATCTTTTCAAATTCTGTCCCTTTCAGTTTTAAAAAATAAATTTCAGAAATAATTATCCATGAAGTTATTGATAATTATATTTATTCTTCAACTTTCTGTTTAAACCCTTGCTAGGTCTGTTGTTTAGAAAATGAGTTGTAAAATTGTGTATTTTGAAGGATGTGGAATGAGATATACTTCCTATAGCAAATATATATCATTTGTTTCATTTCAAAGGAAAATATCTCCTGTAAAGAATATTCTATAAATCTATTTTAGGTAATGAAATGTCTTAAAGCCAAGAAAAGACAAAAGATATTATCTTAAAAGCAATTTTATTAAATAGTAAAATCTGTTAAACTGCATAGTATTAAAATCAGATACTGGAAGCTGGAAGCTATGCAGATCCCAATATTATAGCTGAAAAAGAAAAGAAAAGAAACATTTGTGTCAGGCAAATAATAAATGAATTATAAATGAATGTTGAAGAATAAGGATAACAAAACACTCTGATACACAAAGTGTGGTTGCAAATACTTCTATTTCCTAAATTGATTCACTTATCAAAAATATTGCTCACTGCTACTCTTGTGTCTCTGAAATTTTCTTAGGAATTTTTGGTGCTATTAATACAGCAGAATCTGAGACAGTATAGGTGAGTCATTTCTGGAATGAACGAAATCACTTGGTAATTTCATATAATTCAATGACACATCATTTATTCATTCATTTATCAGACAAATCATATGTGGAAGTTACAGACACTGTACTAAGAGTGTAAAAAGAAGAGTGAGATACAGTCCAAGGAAGATCTCACACAAATAATGTGCACACCAGCAAATGAGTGAAGCGTCAATAAGAAACATAGAAAGTGCTGTGGGAATTTGAATGATTCAGAAATACATTTGGGTTTCTATTGAGAGCCATGAGCACACTGAGTTAAATTAATTATCAGCACTGAATATTTTATTTCTTTCAGTTATTAAGCAAGTCTGTTTTTATAACTGCCCTCTAAACAGGAATTAGACAATAAAATTGAAAATCAGACTTCATATACACGGACAGCTGAGAGAAGGAGGTAGACTTGGTGAGAAACCAGTCTTCATGATTCTCAGTTAACAGGCAACATGAAAAAAAAAAAAAAAAAAAAAAAACCTGAGGAATTCTTTGAAAATAGACTTTCCTTTCAGTATCCCTAGATGGATTTCTAAAAAAGCTCGGTCCTCAGTTCGTGATCATAGAAAACTGAGATTCTTTTGTAGGACCTGGAACTGCTATATAAGATGACAGCAAATAGAATTTACTTTAAATGTTTCCAGTGAAGATTTTCATGAGCTTCATGTGTAATATAAACATTAAAACATGCAGACTCATGAAAAAAGAAATAGCTCAACTCTTAGGATTGTTTCAGTAGTCAGTGAGAGTAAACTGCATTCAAAAGTCACAGGACTTTAGCTGAGAAATGTGGCTTGTCACACATTTAAAATGCACACAACAGTAGAGGAAGTTGCAGGAAATTTAAGAGCTGAGGTTTGAAACAACGAAGGTTGTGTTTTATTACAACGAAGGCATAGAGTATGAACCAGACTTCTTCAGTCGTTGAAACACTAGACAAGGAGAGCCTGGGATCTTTAAGTGTGTAAAAGTAGATTGTTTCAAGAAATGCTGTATTTCAAGACAAATTTAATCAGACATATTTAACTGGCAGAAATATTTTTACTTCTATTAACGTATTTAGAGATATTAAAATTCAAATTTTAGTTGCATCCTTTCTTGCTTGGATATTTGCTCTTAATTAAAATACTTTCTATCCCTTAATCCTTTCTATCCTTTAGTTTTTTGCTATATATGAAATTCTAAATCACGTAGAATTAGTGAGAATGTAAACTGCCTTTTATAATGGCTTTATTTTCATATTATTAAAATCTTATTAAAATGTAGAAATGTTAAAATATTAAGTGTCTGTAATATGTGATTCTAATATTAATTTTGGAGGGTTTAATTTTTGAAATGGATATTAATTGCGCTAAAGATTAAAGTGTTATTCTTTGATGTTTCTGGAATGTATTCATCCCTTGAGATATGCCATTACACACCTTTCTTTCCCAGAAATTTTGCATTTAGGGACATAAGAGTTTAATTTACATAGTTGACTTTTTTTTTCATTTATTACTCAACTTTAAAACATGTTCTGCCACTCCAACAAAATTTCTGTGGCTTTCACAGAAATATTGAAGATGCTTATTTAAAGGACAAAATTAATTCAAAACCTTTCTGTAATATATTTATGTTGTGCTCAACAATGACTTAGGAATAACTCAGAAAAAAAATTAAGTAAAACATTCCTACTCTCAAATAATTGGCATTATCAATAATAAGATGATTCTCATGAAATAATTATCAGAATGATTAATACTGATTTAAAAAGAATGCATTGAAGGGAAAGACTCTTGCAGACTGGACAATGTTTGGCAAACTGTGAAGTGAAACCTGAAGGAAAGGTAGTATAGATTGGAGCAGATACCCCAAAACAGGAAGATTTAGCAAGAGTTTTGTGAAGAGGGTTTACTTCTGGGATAATGAGAAGTAGGATACCATGTTGGATCAGTAATTTAGAGTCAAATTCTGGAGGGCTATAATGGAAGCCAACGGAGGAAAGAAGGAGAAGTTGATTAACAGAAAAAAATGCCATATAAAGGTCAAGGAAAATTTGGACTGAGATGGGGCCACTGAATTAGGTGAACCTCAGAGTGAAGTTTCAAGACAGCATTAAGAATTGAAGCTACATTATAGAAGTCTAAGAAGAAAAACAGTTATGATAAATGGTGGCAGCAGGAATAGCCCACTCATCTGAGGAAAAGGAAAATTAGGGTCAAGGAAAGTTGTAGAATAAGTGTCTGTGTGTGTTCAGGATAGATAACACATTCTATAAAATGTGATCAAATGAAAATAAAATATCTAGCATGAATATATGGAATATGTTGTTTCTCAGAGACAGTGAGTAAGTAGAATGATATGATTAATAGCATTAGATAAATTTAATGTGAATTCCTTTGATGCACATATGGTCTCATGTTTGAGGGATACAGTTTTGATAGCTGGTAAAATTTAGATTCCTGTTTTCCTGCAACAAGTAATTGCCAGGAATGACTATGTGCCAGTCATGTGAGCAACGCTGAGCGGTGCTGGGAACGAATGCTACCATCACTATCCTGTTAACCAGATAGTTCTGGCTAAGAAGCATCCTTGTGCTCAGGTTCTGTGGGACTGAAGTGTGCGAAAACTCAGTTTCTATTCTTAGAATGTTGCGTACTTGTTGTGTAGTGGATATTTTCAGGCTGCTTAGAATCTTTTTCTCATTTAGGAAAGACTCTTTGCTGACTTGGAGGTGGTTGATCAATAGCCTTCAAATTCCTGCACCCCATCTCCACCTGACACACAAACAGACACACACACACACACACACACACCCCTAACACACAAGTTACCATCTGATCCATGTTTGCCCACCAGATACACCATACCCCTGGCCGTAGTGAGGGGTGATCAGGTCGGGATCAATAGGCATGTGACCAAGCCAGGGCAATCAGCGTGTCCCCAGGGCTTTCACTATTGACAGCTACAAGAAAGGAGTATAGTTTTATTTTCTCTGAGATTGCTAGGCTGAAAGGACAAATAAACCTAGACATGCCAATTATTTTTGCAGTCACATCAGAGAAACATTTCTGGGAATGAAGCCTGCTCTGAAAAAAGCAGAGCTGAGAGATAGAGAAGGACAGAACCCTGAGGAAATCGGTGTGAGTTCCGGACCAGTCAGCATCCTATTTCTCAGTCAGGGGAGCCAGGGCGTTCCTTTCCTTTTCCTCAGTTGGTTGTCAGTTGCTACCTAAAGGGTTCTGCATCATACAATTAATGAGAATAATTGAACAAAAGAAAAATGGGTATGAGCAAGGACAGTTACTATTGTCCCCTTCCCTGAATTTCTAGACTGCTTTAATTTCTATGGGAAATGCACACCTCACTTCCTCCCACGTGTCAGGGCCTTTCGTGTATTTATGTTTATTTCTGGTACGAGAATGTGAGCTTCACGACAGCAGGGATCGTTTTTGCTGTTTGTTTGTTTTCTGACATTCTGCTGCGTAGTAGACACTGGAACTGACTCGTCCTCAGTCATCCCAAGCTTTTCGCCCTCGTTCATCTATCCTGCAGAGACTGGCAAAGGCCAGACAGTCGCTTTCTTGGTCTCTCTGCTGCTAAGATTGAGAGTGTGTTTTGATTCTGCCTGTTGGGATGTAAGTTGAAATAACGTTGAGAAAAATGTTTTGTTTTCTGCAAAAAGATATGTTTCTGCCATTACTTCTTTCTTCGTGCTTGGAACAAGGATGTACAAAGATAGTTTCTTGAGCTATGGCAGCCGTATGGTGACAAGGAGGCATGCACATAAGGGAAACAAACAGCAGACTTGCTTAAAATAAAAATTGTACCACGTCTGAAACTACCTACATCCGAATTTCTTTTTATGTTAGTAGGTTTAGAATACGTAGACCCATGTTTATCTAGACCTTACTTTAACAAGTTGGTGATTATGTACCAAACTTACCGTTTCTTAAATGATCCATGAACTTCAATCTAGATATTAATGTCTATGAATTTGTAATTTTGAGGTTGGCAAAATTTTGTGTTGGGAAGCACATAAGCATTAAAATCAGAGAACTTGGGCTGATTTTTATTCACTGCAGAATACTAATTGGATGATATGACCTTAAAAAAGTCAATGATAATGAATTTCTGTTTCTTTTTACTATAGTAGAGATAAATTATATTCCTTGAGTACTTCACAGTTTCAGCATAAGGATTTAGTTGGAAAATGTATATGAATATATTTTATAAAATGTAAAGTGCTAAACAAATGTTAATTAGATATTTTTAATTTAATTTCTCTGTGCAGAACTGTAGATATGTCCTATCCTTGCAAGGGTAAGCAGCAGAGATCCTCTAAGAGAAAATTATTAATTACTTATTTTGCATAGATAAACTTAGTTATAAAGTAACATATTTAAGCAAAACTATATTTCACTGTATGAAAACCATGCACTATTTTGTTTATAAATCATATACTATTATGACGACCTATTTATGGTCTTCCTCTACAATGACAAAGGGGCAAAGGAAATGCCTGGAAATGTTTTATTTGTAATGCCATAAAACTCCAGATTCAGTGCGGTTATTCCAACAGAACACAAGAGCTGACATCTGAAAGTTAAGCATTGAATGATTATGAACCTCACGCTACTTTGATACTCTTACTTGAGAAGTAATATGGAAGAGTCCTTGACTATGTCTAGAATAGATACCTAAAGAATCTAATATCTGTGTAAAATTTCATAGGATCAGCTGTTTCAAAAACAGCCCGATTAAATATCAATACATGTTTTGCAAGCATTGTAAATTTTAGCCTATTATTAGCTCATAACATAATTTTCCACGAGTAAACAGATTTTCCTGAAAGCAACCAAATTATAGTGTACTGTGTCCTCATCCCAAAACGTAAGGGTATTCTACCAAAACACGCCAGGGAAAAGAGCAAGCTCCCCTCTGCCCTGTCTAATGTACCAAAGATCAGAAAGTTCTCCTGGTTGGTTTTAAAATAGCTTCATTCTAATCACGCAAGAGAATTTATGTCTTTTCTTAGTCTTATTATTTATAAAACTAAAACTCTTTCCACTATGCGTTATCTAAGATAAATAACATTAATATAACATAACACAAATTCCAAAAGAACACCATATCAATGGGAGCTTTTAGTCCTTTTTTTTGTATTTGTATTCTAATTTCTTTATTTCCTTTCCCCATTATAAACATTTATTAATTCTTTCAAATGTTATTATAAATGAAAAAGATTAACTTTGACCATTGGAATTATAATTACCTAGTGCTAGTTACTTAGGGAAGAATACATAATAATCAGAGTTGTTTGGGGTTAGGGCACAGTATGGTTTACTTTTTTATTTAATTTGGTAAGAAATGAAATAGTGATTTGAATATATTTAAGATGATAAGATCCTCCAAAGTGGAGTGTGTCTTATACCACTTTTGTATCTCTCTTACAATATTAAAACACTAGTCTGACAGCTAGTGATGGGTCAATACTTGTTTGATGGACCTATATATCAACAACATTCAAAATTTTTCAGTACATCCCAAAGGAAAATCACAACTAAAACAGTAAAAATTTGCAACAGCAATATTCATAGAGTTTTTTGGTATTTTTTTCTTTTATCTTTATTTGACTTCAGAGAGGTATCATTTTATAAAAGTTTATTAGGAGTATGAACTCTGAAATTTTATTCACTCAACCCTGATTGATATAAATAGGTAAATGAATTAAGGAGTAAACAGACTTTTTAGGACAATGATAAAGAGTTGAGGATGAATTTTCTTCAATATTGATACTAAATTGAAAATCAATAGTGTTTTTGCCCAGAGAGAAACAAAATTAAATCAATTTCAAGACTAAATTGGTGTTGTTGTCTTTTTTTAGTTCTGAAGAACTGATTTGATTTTTATTCATAAAAGAAATTTCTTTTCATGTATTAAATTGTCTTTCAATTCCCCCACTTCAATTATCCTAGTAACACTAGAGGATACAAAAGGCAAACCAACTTATTTCTAACCCAGTTAACTTTGAAGTATATATACTGTTAGAACTCTGAAGATAATATTTGCAGTGTGTATTATTTTAAAGTAACATAAATATATCTTATAAAGTATGCATTTTGAAAATTGACTTGTTTTTGCACCATTCAGATGCTGTTCCTCAACAAATAGGAAAAAAAAAAGAAAGAAAGAAAAAGAAAAGAAAGTGAAAATAAATTAGTGTTCTCATCAGACTGCCAAGAATTCTCCTTATGGATCTATGCAATGCCTCTAATTTTTAATGGGTTGCTTTTATAGCTTTTGGAATGTTGCCATTGAATTTTCCCTTAATTTATTGTCAGACTATTTCTAGTAGATTTCTCTCTGTGGTTTGCTGAACTCTCCCCAGCAAGTTGCCCTGAAGTCACCTGAGCCATAGCTAGCAGAGGACTCTTATGACCCATGTCTGCAGGCTGTTGAGCTCAGTGCAGGGAATTGCTCCATCCTGACCACCAGAGCTCTCGCAGGTAAGGCCATTCCACTTCCAAAGAGTTACTGGACCTCTCCCAGCACATTGGCAAACTCTGACTGCTGGAAGGCTCCCAGTGAACTGGCAGAATATAATCAGTTGGCTGCTGCCAATGGAAATGTAGCCCACACTACTCAAAAGATGACACCTTTTTTCATGATGCAACTTGGAGATACAGGGGAAAAGAATGTAGTCATGGCTATAACCAACCAGTGTTTAGTGTAGAAAAAGTTATTGCTCACCCCAAACCCCCAATACAACCCTTAAACCAGTTTCTAAATTAGAGCTGAGTTACAGATTTCCCACACATATTTCTTTTCTTACCCAGCTTTTTCTTTCTCCAGAGCATGTGTCTCAAGTTTAAGTCTACTGTTCTATCATTAAAATATATTTTAATTTTTTAGAGATTTTTATTTTTGCAAATAAGGAATTAAAACCAGTGAAGACTTCTACTATTATCCTTCTTACATTTTTATAGATTCACTCATTATGATAATGGAATCTCCACAGTTTTATCTTAGTTTAATTAAAATAGTTTTTTTTTAAAGATTTATTTATTTACTTATTTTGGGAGGAAGGGGCAGAGGGAGAAGGAGAGAGAAAAGTAGACTCTCTGCTGAGCTCAGAGCCCTGTGTAGGGCTCGATCTCACAACCCTGAGATCATGACCTGAGCCGAAATCAAGTGTCAGCCACTTAATCGACTGAGCCCTTGATTAAACTAATTTCTAACAAGCTTTTAAAAAGCGTTAGTCAGGAATTTCTACCTATCCATTTTCTTACCTATCCCTAGTACAATTACAAAACTCAGGAGATTAACACTAAGATAATATTATTAGTGAATTTATAGACCTTACTCAAAATTCATCAACCATCCCCGTAATATCTTCCAAGCTTAAGCTATTTTATTTAATTTTTTTTAATTTTTTAATTTAAGCCATTTTAGAAGTAGGAACTGGAGGTGTGTGAAGCGATTTTTGCCACATTTACAAAGCATAAGAAGAAGAGATGCACATTGGAAATTCTGACGCTCGGTGATCTTATATAGAGAAATACAATCAACAATATTTGACCAGAAATATATATGTTGTAGATCAACAAACTGTTTTCGTTAGTGTCATCAAAAAACCTTTTCTGGTGAAAGTTGTCTCCTGCTTTTGCTCCAACTCACCTCTAAAGTTCAGCAGTTTTACCTTGAACATAATGTTATTCTTCATAATTATATTGACTTAAATAGTTAATTATCACAACTTCCTCATTTGTTTTGTGGCTTCTAATTCTCCACTCTGTGTAACCTTGAATATGTTATGTGACACCTTAGAGTCTCAGTTTCCTTATTTGGAGGATGGGAAATTTAAATTTTTTTTTTAAGATTTTTATTTATTTGACAGACAGAGATCACAAGTAGGCAGAGAGGCAGGCAGAGAGAGAGGAGGAAGCAGGCTCCCCACAGGGCAGAGAGCCCAATGTGGGGCTAGATCCCAGGACTCCAGGATCATGACCTGAGCTGAAGGCAGAGGCTTTAACCCACTGAGCCACCCAGGTGCCCCGAGGATGGGAAATTTAATACACAGTTTGTAGGGTTTCATTATGATTAAATGTGATAAACTATTTGAAGCACCTAATAGAGTCTAGCACATCAGGGGTTCAAGAAGTGTATTTTTCTTTCCTTTCGATTCCCAAAGTGAAAACCTTAATATATGACAGCCGGTCCTGCACATCAGCAAAGGAGACAAACTTAAGTGGCATGAATTGCAATCTACTCAAAAGCATCAGCTTTCAAAATGTCTGATTCCCCTTGAAGACTCATGCATTCTATACCCAAAATGCTTGTATTAAGACACACATGTTTTATCCGAGTTGGGGTGCAGGGGGACTAACATTAATTCATTATCATCTTTCAGTTGATGTAAGGATCCATTATTTGTGAATGGGACTTGGAGGAAAGTCTAAAGAGGGAAGGTTTGGAAGGGACTTCTGTGGGTCCTCAGAGCAAAAAGTGATCCTCTCAGGCCTGAGAACCTGGAAGAAGGGAAGATCTCTCAAGCCAAAGTAGAGACACAGAAAGGATGAAAAAGAACCAAGATTAGATTCTCAAACTTACATTTGTCTAGACAAAGAGTTGAGTATGACCTAAGTTACTGTGTACTTTTCTTTTTCTTTCCTAAAAACAAAATTCACTGTGTCTCTTAGTGGATACGGGTGCCTTCCTTAAGTGCTCTAAACTAGATTTGAGGGTGAGGTATAGAATAGGATAGGACTAGGAAAAAAGGAAAGCTGTGGAAAAGCACCATCTACGCTGATCCAAACACTAGGTTACAGGGTGTGTGACATGTTGACTCCCATAACATTTATTTCTCTCACTTACACTTTGTCATTCACTTGTCTGCTTTTCCAACTGGATTTTAAGACTTTTACACACATTTGTCTCTATCTTCAGGGCATAGAATAATTCCTGGCACATAGCTAGTTTGTTTGGATACTTATTTTTATGCGTCAACTTGACTGAGCCACTGGGTACTTAGACATTCAGTCAAATATCTTTCTGGGTGTTTCTGTAATTTTTTCTGTTATTTGCTACTTTTGGATGAAATTAATATCGAAACTGGTAGCCTGAGTAAAGCAGATTGACCTCCCTAATGTGGGTGGGCCTCATCCAATCAGCTGAAGTCTTGAATAGCTTGCAAAAAGGCTGACCCACCTTCCTTCTACCTGACTGCTTCTAACTGGGACATCTGCTTTTCCCTGCCTTTGGACTCAAACTAAACTGAATTCTGGATCTGGAGACTGCCAAACTTTGGATTAAAGCTATACCATTGGTTCTCTTTGGTCTCCAGCTTATGGAATTGCCTTGATGATCTTGGGACTTGTCTCTATCCATACTCACATTAACCAAATCCTTATAACAAAGCTCTATCATCTATCCATCTATCTATTTATCTATCATCCACCTATCTACAGTGTATTGGTTTCTCTGGAGAACCCTAATTTTTAATAGAGCAATCAATAATTTTGTGTAGTTATTTTTGAATAAATAAATGGGTGGGAAAGGTAAATTGTTAGGCAAAGTAAATCCACTTCATCCATATAATGTGGGGTTTTGAACTAACTCTGATCCCCTTCAGCTATAACATTTTAAGATTCTAAAGCCTCAAGTCTTGTGCTTATTGTATTTTAAAATGACCAGAAAAAGGAACTACATAATTTTCTATACTGGTTGAGGAAAGGAAAACAAAACAAAAACAGAAGCAAGTCTTTGTGTCGATAGCAATGTCTGTCTGTCACACAGTGTGAGCAGACAGATATCACATTTTTATCTTAGAAAACTGTGAGCAAATACTTACTCTCTCATCTGACATACCTTCTTTATTTCATGGTATATATCTCCCTGCATCTCATTTTAGGTGTTGCAATTCTTAAAAAGTAAATCTTTCTTCTTTTTTTAAGAACGATAGTTCAGTAGATTTTATATAATCTCTTGCACCAAAAACAAAGTGAAAAAATGTTCCAAAGTAAAATACAAGTATTATTGGTAACTATGGGCATTGGTAGCTTATTTCAGATCCCAGATGTTGACTCCTACTCAGTAGATCAATAATCAAAGGTGATGAATTTTCTTCTCCAGGATTCTTCTTTACCACCTGAGGACCAAGAAGGTATAATCCAGGTAGAATCATAAAAGGGAAATACCTAAATTATGTCTTATTGCTTAAAAAAGAACAACAACATATCTGGCCCTGCTTTGTGACAGATATTGTTTTAAGGAATTAACATGTAGAGACACCTGGGTGGCTCAGTCGGTTAAGCCTCCGCCTTCGGCTCAGGTCATGATCCCAGGGTCCTGGGATGGAGGCCCATTGTGGGCTCCCTGCTCAGTGGGAAGCCTGCTTCTCCCTCTCCCACTCCCCCTGCTTGGTTCCCTCTCTTGCTGTGTCTTTCTTGGTCAAATAAATAAATAAAATCTTTAAAAAAAAGAGAGAAAGAAATTTAACATGTATTTATCCATTTAATTCTCATAACAACTCTAAATATTATCATTATTATCATTTTATAGATGAGAAAACTGACACACTAGAGAGGTAAAATTAATATGTTCACCACACTTAGGTGACAGAGCTGAGACTTACATCCAAATAGGGGCCAGAGGCCAGGTTCTTACCTGCCATGTTATGCTACAACTTGGCAGTCTTGTTTTGATTCTTACTGTGTCTTTTGAAGCAGGTTTGAATGCCTCCATTTTGCAGATGAGGAAACCATCATCAAGAGACCTGCAACAAGATGGAGATGAGATACAAGCATGGATTCTTCTGATGTAAGAGTCCATGTTCTTCTCTACCTTGCTTCATAGGTTCTGTGTTTCTTCTTCATCCTTCATCAGTATGCTTTTTTGTTTCATATCTCTTTGTCAAGTAGTAACCTGCCTAGCAACTTTCCATAGGATTCTTTGTCCTGGAAAATGCTTATGTTTTTTACAGAGATTTTCTAGCGATCCACTGAACTATCTCAGGAACTGCCAGCCTCAAGTGGTGGTGTTTTGACTACAACCATCTTTAATGCAATCATTTTTTCACCCTTCAGTACTATTAAGCATCTTCATCTATGTGGAACCACTCAGGGTCTTAACGGGTTCCCAGCACGGTGATAGTCATTGTGGTTACAAGGATAACTAAGGTTAAGTTCAGGTTCTAAAGCGTTCATAGCAGAGTAGAAGACCTTCCTGATGCAAAGAAACCTTCTGTTTGAGTATAGCAGGTGGAAAAAACCCTGTTGTATCCCCTGTTCCTGCTCCTCGGCTAATCCCAGAACATCATTTGTGAATGGCGTTTTGCTATTCCCACAGAGACAAAAGAACAAAAGCAAAGGATGCCATTAGTGCACAAAAGTGGCCTTTTGGTTACTCAGCGCTTACTCTGTCATACTCTGGAGAAGGCAAGAAAGTAAATAACAATAGTAGTAGTAGCAGTAGTAGTAGTAGTAGTAACAATAATAGGAACAAATAACACCTCTTTCATAAGTTCTTTACACTTCTCTTTTAAGCCAGCCATAAAACACATTTATAATTTTTATTGACTAAAAACAGAAACAAAGATACAGAGAGTCTCAGCAAGTTGCTCAAGGTCAAATGACCCATGGTGGCACAGGTAGGATTTTAAGTAAGGAAGTCTGAGGCCAGAACTTAACTTCTTGGCCGCTAGAGTAAAAGATTTAATAAGAAAACTGTGCTCTCATCTTGCCAGAATTTTAAAATAGGAGACATAAAAATATTAAAAATGCATTTGTGAAAGCATCATAAGAGAAAGTAAAAATAGAGTGCCAAGTAATTAAGAACATCATCTGGACCAGAAAGGAACCTTTATTGGTTACTGTGAGGGTGTTGGTACTTTATCCATCTCCCCAGACCCTGCCTGCATTCCCACAGGCCGCAGGAGAGCCAGGTGCTTGAACCACACAGAGTTCAGGAGCCCTTCTCCTCCCAGCCCCATTCACACTTTCTGAGTGATTACCTTTGATTTGTACTTTTTTAATGATTTATCTATTTATTTGAGAAAGAGAGCATGTGTATGAATAGGGGGAGGGGCAGAGGGAGAAAATCTCAAGCAGACTCCCTGCTGAGCATGGAGTCAGACCCGGGACTCTATCCCTCCACCCATGAGACCATGAGCTGAGCCAAAAACCAAGAGTCAGACATTTAATCCATTGAGCCACCCAGCTCCCCATCTCAGTGATTACCTTTTAATTCAGTCTATAACCAGTAGATTAAAACCCCTGAGGATAGGCACTCTTCATGTTTCTATCTCTAGTACCTAGAAGAGTGAGACTGATTTAAAGAATTAATAAACAAATAACATAATTAGAAACCATACCCATTTTTACAATTAAGGAAATAGTCACAGAAAGCCTATGGGTCTCATTCATGTTATGTGGCAGATACCTGAGAGAATGAGCACCGATCCCTGGTCTGCTTGCCTCTACATCTTGTGATCTTCAGGTGGGCTTCAGTGACATGAACATAACGTGAATGAGGTAGAATAGAAGTCTGCATCAGAGTGGAAAGAAGTGGATGGTTTAAGGTCATTAAACTTCCTTATTCTAACTGGAAAAAAGAAAGTCGTGGGGCTTTTGTTTGTCCATTTTTTTAATTTATTTATTTATTTATTATTTATTTATTTATTTTTAACCTCAGGGACAGGAAAAATAAGAAATGGAAGTGAGCAAGTTCATTGGGAGTAGAGCGCAGCTTGGATTTGCATGTCGTAGGTGAGAGAGTCACCACTGCCTATATCCAGTCACACTTTGCACACTTTGCATTGAAGGCTTGGCTGACTTTTCCTGGCAGAGGACTTGGAAGCAAATAGAAACAAAAGACTACCTCCACTGCAACAAAGCTAAGTGAAATGTGTGTCCAGCCCAGGGCACCCAATCACAAAAGGATATGTGATTAGTTGACTATTTTGATATGCCACTGGTGACTGGCTTGGAGTCTGCTTTCCCCATGGGAGATTAACCAGAGATCTGCCCAGGCCCCTCGGGGCTGCACACTTCTCCACAAGGCCCCCGGCTTGCCCTGAGAGTAGCTGGATGTGGCCGCTCAGTCTAGCATCAGGACGCGCAATATCTTGCTCAGCCGACTTGATCTCACTTTCCTCCTCAGAGCGGCTCTGTGGTGATTCCGAGGTGAAGAGGCAGATAATTGAACAGTGGAATTGAGTCCTGTGTGGTAGAAAGTTAAAAAAGAAATTCCTTCCTTACAAAATTGGAAGTGAAAAGAAAACCCAACAATCAGAACCTTGTATGCACAGTAAATGAAGCCAAAGAGACATTTGCGAACAGCCCCAGTCTGTGTGAACCAGAAGGCTACTGGCCAGAACACTCAGAGACAATACTTCGGATGCAATGTTGCTATCAAGTAGTAACTTATTTACAAAACTGCAGTCTATTAATTCCACACCTGCTTACTCAGTATAAAAAGAATACCACAAATCCACATATGAAAATCTACTTGAGCACAAAATTCTATATGCGTTTTTCTCAATTTTTCCAGAAAAAAAAAATCAATCTAAGCAAAACATTTCTTTTTTTTTTCCCTTTTTATTTTTTTTTTTCAGCGTAACAGTATTCATTCTTTTTGCACAACACCCAGTGCTCCATGCAAAACGTGCCCTCCCCATCACCCACCACCTGTTCCCCCAACCTCCCACCCCTGACCCTTCAAAACCCTCAGGTTGTTTTTCAGAGTCCATAGTCTCTTATGGTTCGCCTCCCCTCCCCAATGTCCATAGCCCGCTCCCCCTCTCCCAATCCCACCTCCCCCCAGCAACCCCCAGTTTGTTTTGTGAGATTAAGAGTCATTTATGGTTTGTCTCCCTCCCAATCCCATCTTGTTTCATTTATTCTTCTCGTATCCCCCTACCCCCCCATGTTGCTTCTCCATGTCCTCATATCAGGGAGATCATATGATAGTTGTCTTTCTCCGATTGACTTATTTCACTAAGCATGATACCCTCTAGTTCCATCCACGTCGTCGCAAATGGCAAGATTTCATTTCTTTTGATGGCTGCATAGTATTCCATTGTGTATATATACCACCTCTTCTTGATCCATTCATCTGTTGATGGACATCTAGGTTCTTTCCATAGTCTGGCTATTGTAGACATTGCTGCTATAAACATTCGGGTACACGTGCCCCTTCGGATCACTATGTTTGTATCTTTAGGGTAAATACCCAGTAGTGCAATTGCTGGGTCATAGGGTAGTTCTATTTTCAACATTTTGAGGAACCTCCATGCTGTTTTCCAGAGTGGTTGGACCAGCTTGCATTCCCACCAACAGTGGAGGAGGGTTCCCCTTTCTCCACATCCTCTCCAGCATCTGTCATTTCCTGACTTGTTAATTTTAGCCATTCTGACTGGTGTGAGGTGATATCTCATTGTGGTTTTGATTTGTATTTCCCTGATGCCGAGTGACGTGGAGCACTTTTTCATGTGTCTGTTGGCCATCTGGATGTCTTCTTTGCAGAAATGTCTGTTCATGTCCTCTGCCCATTTCTTGATTGGATTGTTTGTTCTTTGGGTGTTGAGTTTGCTAAGTTCCTTATAGATTTTGGATACTAGCCCTTTATCTGATATGTCGTTTGCAAATATCTTCTCCCATTCTGTCAGCTGTCTTTTGGTTTTGTTAACTGTTTCCTTTGCTGTGCAAAAGCTTTTGATCTTGATGAAATCCCAATAGTTCATTTTCGCCCTTGCTTCCCTTGCCTTTGCCGTTGTTCCTAGGAAGATGTTGCTGCGGCTGAGGTCGAAGAGGTTGCTGCCTGTGTTCTCCTCAAGGATTTTGATGGACCACTTCCTTACACCACACACGAAAATAGACTCCAAATGGATGAAGGACCTCAATGTGAGAAAGGAATCCAGCAAAACATTTCTTTAAAACATTTCTTTAAAAAACATTTAAAAAAAAAAAACATTTCTTTAGTTCTCTTTGTAATGACCATTTATATTGCCTAAATTACCAGGCAAATCCTTGACCTTCTATCTGCTTCTGGTGGACTACATCACAGACAATACTTACTATATTTTAAGTTAACCAAACATAAACAGAAGACCAGCACATTGAATAAGACATTTATTTTGAAAGAATGAATAATGGGACAAGACATTCAATTGTTTAAACCATATAGACAGACTTTACCACTCAAATCAAACGATTTTTGACCAGACTATAGCCAAAGTCATTGTGCAATATGCAAGATAGAAGAAACACAATTCCACATAATCGAACTCAATAATTCTGCTGACTTACTTGTCAACTTTTTTTGCTTAAGAAATCTAGTTAATATAAGACAAAGTAGATCACAAAATTACAACAAAAGAAGACCAGACAGTATCTTGATCAACACTGAAAACTACCCATATACCAGTATTAATTTTATCATTGAAAAGTAAACATACAAATTAACACAGTTTTTCAGTGTATCATTTAATCACAGATATGTTACATGCATTTTAGTAATGAATTCCTTTTTTCTTCCTAGAACTTGATCCCAAATTTTAGATACACATCTTCAGCATTGACTTCCCAGGTGGCAACACAGTGTTTGAACATATCCTGGTGGACCTATAAACTGTGGTATGCCCAAACAACACAAAATAGATGTATCTGCCTTAATGCATGGCCACACACTTAGGGGCTTAAAACAATACACGTTCATTATCTGTGGGTCAGAGTCTGACATGGGTCAGATGGAGCTAAAATGAAAGGGCTGGCAAAGCTGCATTCCTTCCTGGAGGTTCCGGGAGAGAATCCATTTTTTTTTTTTTCTCCATGCTTTTCCCTACTTCTAGAAGCTTGCATTCTTGGCTCATGACACTCTTTCCCCAGCTTCACAGCCAGAAATATCATCTCTATCTCCTGTTTTGTCCCATCATAGCTCCTGAACCAACCATGGAAATGTTCTCACTTTTAAGAACTAATTTGATTAGGTTGGGCACACCTGGATAATTCAAAATAGTGTCCCCATCTCAAGATCTCTACATTTCATCATTTCTGCAAAGCCTGTACATATATATGGGTGTCAAGGATGAGGATTTAGTATATGCACATTTTTTATAAAGATTTTATTTATTTATTTGACAGACAAAGATCACAAGTAGGCAGAGAGGCAGGCAGAGAGAGAGGAGGAAGCAGGCTTCCTGACAAGCAGAAAGCCTGATGTGGGGCTCGATCCCAGGACCCTGAGATCATGACCTGAGCCGAAGGCAGAGGCTTTAACCCACTGAGCCACCCAGGTGCCCCAGTATATGCACATTTTTGAAGAGTAGTTTCCCACCTACCAAAATAGAGTTTTTGGGTTTGTAAATGCTAACTTGTGTATATACAAGACTCTTAAAGATTTTAATTCATTTTTACTATTCATTCATTTACTCAGACATTTAGGAAACATTAACAAAACAGCTATGGTAAGTAATATACAAATGTAAATAGAGACAAGTTAGTGTGCTCCCTATTATGTCTTCTGACCTTTGATTTTCTACCCAGAGCCTGTGTTAAAACTCTTTCCTCTGCCTGAGATACCATCTCTTATGTAACACAAATTAAGTTCCTAAATAAATTCATCAAGATTCATTTCAAGGGGTGCCTCCCTGGCTCAGTGGATCTTAATCTTGATCTTGAGGTTGTGAGTTCAAGCCCCGTGTTAGAGATAAAAATTAGTTAAAAATAAAATATTTTTTAAAAAGACATTTCAAGGCTACCTCTTCCATAAACCCCCCCCACTATCTCAGCCATAAGAATTCTCCTCTAAAATTTTATAATACCTGATTTTTACAATTTAAAGATATTTTAGCTTGTTTGTAGTTATTTGTAAATATCCCCCTCTCCTTTCAGGGATTATAAATTCCTTTAGAGGGTGAACCATTCATATTTGAATGCAGGAGGAACCAAGAATAACAATCAGTTTATATAGACTTACCTTGCATATTTGTGGAAACTTTCTTTATAAAAATATATTTGCTCATGGCATAAAATAGTAGAAGATATCAAGAAATTCAGGTTTGTTCCAAAGTTTTGCCATATTTTTACAGGAAGAAAAAGTGTAAGAAAAAGAGCAAAATAAATTAATTGGAGGTTAAGACCTTCATAGCAAGAAAAACCATGTGGTTTGCCAATTTATGAAGCCAAAATGGAGAATTATGGAGAAATTTCCCTGCAGATCTCTTGCTGCTGCCAAAGCTGACAGCCAAAATGAGGTTTATAGTCACTCATATTTTTCAACAATGTGCCTCACATTGCCAATATAGAAATGCTCCTCTGTGACCTTGAAAATGGCCTCGTATCTTTATCAGTTTTCCATCTAGTAAAATGAGATTCTTTTCCTTTACAGTCAGTTTTTACCCAAGTTTGCAAAATACAATTCCATTGATGAAAAAAAAAAAACTGCGTTTTTTCCCCACTTTTTAAAATCAGTAAACTGAACCAGTAAAGAGCTAGAGGGTGTACTTGAGACATGCACTTATAAATGATTTCATTTAAAGGATCTCTACAGATACCCATTCACTTTCATGTTCATTCTAACAGCTGTCTCTGCCTTGCTTACCCATTGAAGACTGGTTATGCCACATGCTCTGCTTTCTTCAACATCATTTTGAGTAGGTTTTAAACTTTTATTCCCTTAAAAACATGTGTGGGTGTTGATTATGAATCTTTTTGAAACATGTCTCTATATCATGAAGTAGATTTTAAAATGTAAATTCTATCTTTAATTTTAAAAAGAAACTAATAAATTATTTGATTTTGATGCATGTTCTCATCTTAAAAAATATTTTTTTAAAGATTTTATTTATTTATTTGACAGAGAGAGATATCACAAGTAGGCAGAGAGGCAGGCAGAGATGGGGGGAGAAGCAGGCTCCCGCTGAGCAGAGAGCCCGATGTGGGGCTCCATCCCAGGACCCTGACATCATGACCTGAGCTGAAGATAGAGGCTTAACCCACTGAGCCACCCAGGCGCCCAACATGTTCTCATTCTTGCTTAATTTAAAACCTGTCTTGGTAAGTTTCAGCCAAGAAATAATTTTGTTTTTATAACAAAAGTAAAAATTCAGAAAAGGTATCGGGAAGGTAGGCAATAATGACTTTTTTGATCCACATCTGCAGATCATTTTTAGGAGCTCAAATCGAAAAGATATTGACCTCTGAACTTTGATGTCAGAACTGCCTTGGGCTCAATTTCCAGCTCTTCTACTAGCACTACATGTGAATCCTTTAACTCTTTATTCTTTAGTTTCTTGATCTGGAAAATGGGAATAAGAATTCTTCCTCATTGGAACGTTAAGAGCAAATGAAGAGAAAATGCCCAGAAAATTTAGGCAAAGTGCCCAGATGGTTCCTGACACACAAGGACTAATTAAATCATAGGTACTGCTTCATCCTGATGATAAAACAATTCCTTTCCTTGTAAACACACTTTAAAGTAGCAACATATTAACATGAAAACACAATCTTCACCAAATTTGAACTACCTTACTATTGATTAGATTTATGGAAATTTATTACAGAACTTTCTTTGGATTAGAACTATCTTGTGATCGATTAGATTTATGGAAACGTATTGCTAATTTTTCTTTGGATTACATTTAATTTCAGCCAGGGAGATCATTCTATTTAATGCAAAGAAGTAAAACAAGTAACATAATGCTGGATTTGGAACACAACAGTACACAAACATCAATGACTTTTCATAATAGAAACAAATATTGATAATGAAACCTCCCAGATCTTCACATTTTAATATCATCACCTCAATATGGATATTTTATTAACAACATCATTAACAACAACAAATTTCAGAAAGAAAACCAGCTTGCTTTATCCATACGAAGTTAATTAAGTGTCTCTGATCTTTTGGATATCCCGACTTGTACTTTTTTAAAAAAGTTAATGTAATGTATCCCCTGTTAAGAGGGAAAAAAAGAAAAAAAAGAAACCTGTTTCTTAATTTAGAAAGAAAGAAGGAAAGGCCCAACAACACCAGTTTTTATGTTGTGCCCTATCCAGCTGACACTGTCCTTTTGGAAAGCCAATGACTTGTTAGTACCCCTAGCAGCAGTGTGAACAGATGCGTCCCTGACAGGCGATGGATGGTCAGGGTCCATCTGGCCAGTGCAGCTCGGACAGAAATGATGTATACAGCTTCATCAGCGAATGACTGTCATCAATCGTGGGCCATGGGTAGCGTAAATGACAGCTACGCCGCAGCTGAGACCCCAGGTGTGAGCCTGAGGAGGACTGATTTAAGAATGCTGGGTAATCAGGAATGTATAGGCTCCTGGACTTTAATTTGTATCTTTAACCTCCTATAAATATCCCGCTATACTGTAGCAGGTATGTGTTTTTTAGTGTCTCGTCATGAAATTAGCTTCAAGATGAGGGCTGTTCTTTGCTCCCTCTTAAGTACTGATGACTTCAGTTCCCTGTCTCCATTACCAAATGCATGGAGTGTCCCGACTGCTGCACAGTGTGCCACACAATTTAATTATTACCTCATTGATTTTTCATGTATTTCAATTTTCTCCTTTAAGTCATAGCGGCTGTCCGGTTGGGGTGAGTCTTGTTTTTCCTTCCAAGATTTCCTTATGGAATCATTTGGAGTTAAAGATGTTTTTGTTTGCCTCTTCACCTCCCCCTATTCTGCCTCCACCCCTCCTCTGGAATGTCTAACTGTAGCAGTCTGGAGGTGGACTGTGCAGACAATCCAGAAAGGAATCCTGGTTTGCACCAGATCTTAAAAAGAGAACAATATTCCACTGCTTACTTACCAACAAAAGGTACCTGATTTTTAAATGGTCTCTCTTTAGTATGCATTAAAGATCATGCATAATTTGCATCTATTAGCATTTATTATACCACTGGCACTGGGGAAAGGAAAATGAAAACAATTATTGTATCCTCAGAGGACATTTCTTTACTTATAACTATTTTACAATAAATCATTTTTGCTTATCAGTTTACTGGATATGGCAAATGTAGAAACACTGGAGACCGAGGGGGTTCTAAAAGCCTAGGAATTTACAGAGCGGCCCCACATGTTTTCACTGAAAGCTCTTCAAATACTTCTAACTCATTAAAATGAATTATGTCAATTACCACCAGTAGATCTGGAAAACATTTGAATCTGATGCAAGAGGATTTTTTTCCTTCCAATACCACAGAAATTCAGTTCTCTCTAATAGAAGCGAGTTAATGCAGCTTAGACAAAATCTGGATGAAAAAGGGGCCAACTCACAAGAATAAATCTCAAAATGGGAATAAAGTTGGATCGCTTGTATTCTGACCATGTATTAGGGTGTGAGAGGCTTGGAGAACTCAAGAGACCATCTGGTCTATTCCACTGATTTCAGCAAGGGTATACCAAAAGCATCCCAGACCCAAGAGAGGTTATTTTGTTTTTAATATATTCTCAGGGAGACTAGCACAAGAAATAATGTTGCGAACTCTTCAGGCCTTCCTCCCCACCCACCCCTACCCCCAAACACAGATTTTTTTTTTTTTAAGTATGATATTTCAAACATACTCCATTGCTCTTAGTGATATCCAAGGTCAGTATCCCACTCCAGAAAAGAAAGAGTGCATCCATTTTTTCTTTTATTTCTTATAAAGTTGCTCTAAGTATTACTTCAGTGGCCAAAGCAAAACTCGCCATATCCTACTAAAGAATTGTAAACAAAAATATATAGTTATGTAAAATTAGACACAGATAATATCAGAACAAAGCTGCAATATTTTGGAGGCAAATTTTAAGGATGTGATGTGCCTTATTTGTGAATTGTAGAATAACAGAATAACAGAATCATCACATAAATTAGTACTCATGATGGTGTTGAGAGATAAGGGAGACAGAGAGAGAGGGGGGAGAGAGGAAAGAGGTCTTACTGAGCCCCCCCCCAAATGCTATAGATACTTAGTTTTCAGGCCTGAATAACCTGAATAACCCTGAACATAGTTTTAGGGATAGAATAGCATATCTCTCACTATTAAAGATAACACATCGTCGCAAATGGCAAGATTTCATTTCTTTTGATGGCTGCATAGTATTCCATTGTGTATATATACCACATCTTCTTGATCCATTCTACTAGAGCGTATCATGCTTAGTGAAATAAGTCAATCGGAGAAAGACAACTATCATATGATCTCCCTGATATGAGGACATGGAGAAGCAACATGGGGGGGGGAGGGGGATAGGAGAAGAATAAATGAAACAAGATGGGATTGGGAGGGAGACAAACCATAAATGACTCTTAATCTCACAAAACAAACTGGGGGTTGCTGGGGGGAGGTGGGATTGGGAGAGGGGGAGCGGGCTATGGACATTGGGGAGGGGAGGCGAACCATAAGAGACTATGGACTCTGAAAAACAACCTGAGGGTTTTGAAGGGTCAGGGGTGGGAGGTTGGGGGAACAGGTGGTGGGTGATGGGGAGGGCACGTTTTGCATGGAGCACTGGGTGTTGTGCAAAAAGAATGAATACTGTTACGCTGAAAAAATTAATAAAAGGGGGAAGTAAATTGTCTAAAAAAAAAAAAAAAAAAAAAAAAAAAAAAAAAAAAGAAAAGATATACAGGAATTCTTAGCTCTCTGTCAAATAAATAAATTAAATCCTTAAAAAAATCTTTTAAAAAAAAAAAAAAAAAAAGATAACACATCAAGTAATGCCTGCCGTTTGGAATCAAGACTAAACAAATCAGATACGTCTGTTTACACTACCAAGCAGAAATCTAAAAAATTTGGCTTAGGATGGCAATAATAAGCATAAATGAATGAAGAGGTATTTCAAATGTAATTAGAGCTGCAGTTCTCAGCACAGATCTGCATGGTTCACAAATATTGTCATAAGCTTAGATATTCATCAAAAGTTAATTTCTTACAATAAAAAAGGTGATCTTGACCATAAAAGATATCAGTTTGGAGGTGGGCCTGTACAAGCAGACAATCCAGAAAGGAACATTCCCAGTTTGCACCAGATCTTAAAAAGAAAACAATATCCCACTGCTCACTCATGACTTCATGAGTTTGCTAACTATTTGATTTGGCTTCAGATATTACTTACTATTCAGACAGAGTCTATATATTTCAGTATGATAAATGTAGCTTTTAGAGGACATAAAATAAAAGATATTTGTAGACAATCAAGTGCTTGTACAACTAATAGTAACCTTAGGTTTCTATAATTTCTGCACTAAAGATTCTCCATGTATATCTATCAATAAATGTTAATATTTTTATGTAAGACTTCGAAAATTATTCATTAGCTCTGGACCAATTTCCTTTCTCTGTCCCATCACTGAGTTGGAGAATGGTTTTTCACCTGTTTATACGCCCATACCTACAGGAACAAGAGTAGCATACCTTCTGAACTTCTACAGGGATCCACTGTCCTTCCCATGCACTGTTCTCTCAAAACCAAGTTCTGATGAGAATCAAGGACAAAAGACAGAATCTAGAAACACAATTTAAACATTTTAGTTCCTTAGCAAGTGCTCTATTTTTGGCCTTTTCCTTTTTTTTTTTTTTAAATTCTGAAATTTCACGAAACTGTTGCTGTATCTCAGATGTGGTTTTTTTCCTCTCTTTTTGGAATGGCTTTCCTAATCTAGAAAGACCTAGTAGGATTTAGTAAGTTTAACAAGAATTCAGAGAAAGGAGACATTAAGGTCATACAATTCTGTTTCTAGTTCAGACGGCTGGCATCTTAGCGACACCCTGGTCACCTGTAGGTGAAAAGAATAGGGAAGAGTACAAGAATGGGGAGCTAGGGACGCCTGGGTGGCTCAGTGGCTTAAGTCTCTGCCTTCGGCTCAGGTCATGATCTCAGGGTCCTGGGATCGAGCCCCGCATAAGGCTTTCTGCTTAGCAGGGAGCCTGCTTCCCCCCTCCCTGCCTGCCTCTCTACCTATTTGTGATCTCTCTCTCTCTCTGTCAAATAAATAAATTAAAAAAAAAAAAAAAAAGAACGGGGAGCTAAAGTATCTGCTAATAATAAGTGTCTATTAGCCTGTGTCTCATTTGGGAACATGAGGTTGCTAAGGAAAGATTTGGGATTTCTGTCAGTACTACACTCTGTTTCTCTATTTGAAAATGCAGAAACATCCATTTTTCAGAAGAGCTGCAGTACTTCAGAATTTAAAAAAAAAAAAAAAAAGACCTGAACCCTCCTTGTGATGATACCAGGTGGGTTCTAGGTTTGAGGTCATATAAGGACCAGAGAGGGTTTTTGCATCTATGCTGAGGTTTATATCTTTAGTTGATCATTTGAAATAATTTATGGGAATGTGTATCTGCCCTTTCCTTAGGAAGAAGTTGGAAAAGCTCTATAGATCCATTCAAATCAGCATAGACTATACATCAATTACTTGAAAGAAATTAGTGGAAGTTTAACAAAAATAGAAAGTATAAACTGTTTGATCTCTTCCCTTAAGGAGAAATTCTGGATATATTGTGAAGATATTGTCTGTCTACACTTTTTCATGTAGGCAGGAGCACGGGAATAAGCAGCAGACAAGCCTGTCAAAGTAATTTTCAATAAAGGAAAATGTAAAAAGTTGAAATCCTTTTGGTTTAGTGTTTGTTAAAAAAAACCATCGAGTAAAACAGCCATATGTGGATCATAGATGAAGTATAGGCAGACACTTTCTCTTTTACTTCATCCTCAAATTCAGGGTACTTACCATGAGGTCAAACACAATGCAGGAGCCTAATCAATATTCATTAACTATATGATCAGATTTTTTAATCCCAGCTATTTAATTCATTGCATTAAAGACTATGCAAATCTTATATCAGGTCATCTTGTTTAACTCTGTAAACAGACAAGCTAAGACTAATACTAGGGGCTGATTGCAGAGTGAGCAGTCTCACTAGTCCAGAATGATTAACTTAGAGTCCTATCCTAAATGGTGGCCAACTTTAAGAAATGAACAGAGCTGGATTAGATGGGACTGAGCACAGTTCCCAGAAGATGGCAGCTACAACGCAAACAAACAAACAAACAAACAAACAAAAATTGAAGAATGAGACCTTTACGTTATTTGGGATTTAATGATTTTTAAAATAACCTCAGAAAAACTTTTAATATTATCCAATATCAGAAAGGATTTCTTTTTAAATGTTGGACTTGGTTTCTATCTATTGAACTACCGAATACATGTCATTCTCCAGTTTCAGAAACTTAAGCAAATGAACCAAGAGAATTGGACACATTTAACAGTTCTTTTTTTATCAGCCCAACACCCTTTAGCCAAGAGCCAGTGGAGCCCAACATCATGGCACATTTCCCCACAATATACTCACACTCAACCAGCACCTAGGAGGGAAAAGTGCGAGGGCTATTGAGCACTGAGAATTTTTCCAATGAATCACAATTATGTGAACACCTGTGCTAACTAAGTTTGTGCTGATCCACTGTGGAAATTTGCAAAGTGCTCAACAGCCCTGAGAATTTCTCATTTATTATCTCAGGTGGGGTGGTCCACGGCTGCACATTAGGTTGCAGTGTGAAGCATGTAAAGACGCGCATTCAAGACCTCATCTAGGACCTTTTCATTCTACCTGCAAGGTACAGCTGTGCCTCTTAACAGACCAGAGTTCTGTTTCTGAATTTCTGCCCAGAAAAGTTAAGGGCAAACACAAGAACCCTTCATCTGCAAATGAAATGATTGTAGAACATACAATACATTTACTTACATGTCGAGAGGAATTTACCGTAGGATTTATGTTGGGAAGAACCTGGTGATCAGTGATATCTTTATGAATATAAGCTCATCATGTATTTTAACCAACTGAAAAAGTGTCCAAACTCTAAAGGATGAGAACGGACTTTACTCCTAAATGTGACTTTTGAGCTACCATTAATTAATTTATTTTTCTTAAGAGATAAAGATATAATGAAACTTGTCTAGATCCCAAAGAATCTGTAAGCTAGTTTATTTTTAGAGCCAATGATTGATGAGAGTAGGAAAATAATTTGTGAATGAAGTCATCAGAATAGCTTGTCAAAGGCTGGATGTAAGCAGTGAAATTGAAATCAGTGACTACGCTGGACACAGGGGCAACTGTCGATTCCACAATATAGGTTCCGCATATGGCTGGGACAGTGGATTTCTTTGAAAGTGTTTTCTGTCTCAAGAACTATAAACTACTGTGTGGTCTCTGAAATGTTAATGCAGTGTCGAGAAGAGAGTTTTTCCGTGTAGCTCCCTAAACAAATTGATATATTTACCAAAGATTCTTCAGTGAAATATCCATTTGTTACTTGAATAATTAAGTTTAATAGGAGACAATAAACTCAATGATAGGAATATAAGGAGTAGGGATTACCCTGGGAGTGTAAAGTTTTTTTTTATTAAGTGATATGTTAGACCCTGGAATGGCATCATTTCTAAAAACATCAGGTTCTTACCAGTGGGAGAAATGCCCAGAAAATGCTGGGGCTGGTGCAGTTGTCACTGAAGACCGTTTGGTGCTGGATAACAGAGGAAATGAAGAAAGGCCAGCACTGCAGCCCGCGAGCAGTCCTGGGTTGTGAATGTCAGTGGGAGGCACTCAGGAGCAGAATCCATGCTGAGTACCCTGGCTTGATGCCAAAGATTTTCCTCATAAATACTAACAATTTTCTGCAGCTGGACACATGACACCCATCTTTAATAGAGGAAAGTGTGAGGTTAGGGGAGCATATGAGAAGGGGAGAAAAGCATTAGCAGGTTGAACTAGTTCCATGTGTCACCTGCTTTCACCTAAAGATTAGATGTATTGGGTTTTAGGAGCACCAGCCATATGCTAAGCACTTAACACACATTATCTCATTTAATCTTTATAACAATGTAAAAGAGAAGTGGGTTTTATCCTATTTTGCAAGATTAAAAAAAAATGAAAGCTTAGGTTAACTGATCCACATTTATGTTAGAGTTAGACTTGAACCCTTGACGAGCCAACACCAAAACTCAAGACTTTAACTACTACACAATACTGCCTCCCAGTGGCTGGAATTTGGTAAACAGTCAGCCAAGGTCAGCTACTGAAGTTAGTGTTTTTCTTAAGGGAAACTGATTTCAATTCCTCAAATTTAGCTCAGTATCTCAAAGATACATAGAAAGTGACCTTGCTCATCCGAATTATTGAGATGTTGACTGTCGCTTATATAAAAGTGGCTGGTTCCAACCAAGTTCCAAGTGTGATTGTGAGCAAACAAATAGATGACTGTATTGTTTATGAAGCAAATATTTTGAATTAATTCCTACACAAACATAAACGTGCTTGGTGTTTATCTGAGCATAATCTGTGTAAACAGACTTCCAGCAAGCACAAAAGTTCTGCAGTATCAGCATTTTAAACTAGTATGAGTGTTTCCTTTAGTTGCCAAAAAGCATAAAAATTTAAAAAGTAAAGAGATAGATTAAAAACTCAAAAAAAGAAAAATAAAACACATCTTTCACAAGGCTATGAGATATGTATCAATTCATACAGCATGTCTTGAGGTGTTAAGGAAATTTGTTTTTTGAGTTTTAAGTTAGAGGAAGGCAAAATATATGTGTGTAAGAAGGGACAAGACTTAGTTGTGCACAGAAAGGCTTAGCCAAGGGCAAAATCCTAAAGTAGGTACTTTTCATGTACACACCTAACACACACACACACACACACACACACACACACACACACCTAACACACACACACACACACACACACACAGAGTTGTTCTTCAATGGCCTTTTCTCAACTCTCAATATCCTCTCTCCTCAACTTCCAAAGCGTTCACTATTTGGTGCTTCCTCTGGTTCCCTATTCTTCTCTACTTCAAAATCCCACCAGACAGCTTCTTACAGTATAGATTTTTTTCTCTTCACCCATCAAAACCTAACAGTGAACTATTCTGTTTTCCCCCCAAGCTATTGTTAGGTAACTGGTTAACAACTCAGATGAACATATTCCTACTAAGATCTCAACGAACGATAAAAGTTTAATGTGCTATTTTCCTTACTTGTATTTATCTCACATTATGAACTCTTCTAGATAAAAATGCCTCAAGTCAAAGGAATTAAAATTCCAAATGAAGGGCATTTAGGACCCTGTGGCAGGTTGATGGAAAAGAGATTTCTGCAAGGCTGTTTTTGCCCCATGTTCCTTGAAATATGCTTTGAAGGTTGATGTTTACTTTACTTGTGTTTAGAGCTGACCATAGTGAACAGGTGTATTGAAAAATTATCATCCCTGAGAAGAGAGGTGACCAATAATGGCATTAATGCTGCTGGTTTTTACTTCCTACTAAACAATGCTTCAGTATGCAACTTGTTACACATGATGCCTGATAAATGGATATTAGTGACCTTGAGTCAACCATCTTTGCCTTCTCTAGATATCTCATAGCACTGTAACATTTTAAATTTATAATCGTGTTTACTTTTTAAATCGAGTTTTAAAGTCTCTAAACTAGATAGAGAGATTGAAAGGAAGACACAAAAGAGCCTGTAAATGCTTGGATTGACACCACATATCACACCAGTTATAACTCATCAGTTAATGCACTGAGATAGCAGAACCATTAGGATCTATCACATTAATTCATAATTCAGGATCTTTAAGATCTGTGAATCATTGACATGGTACATTGTTACGTCTTTTCCACCCACCATGTCACTGCATTGTTTTTATGATATTAATTGAATCTGGGCTATAAGCTCTAAAAGTTTCTGGACCAAGTTTTTCATTCATTATGAAGAGCATATAGTTTCTACTAGCTCTAGCCTTTACTAGACATGGCAGAAGTTCCCTTCCTTCACCCTGACTTCTCTCCGCCGCTGCCGCTGACATCATCATGGTCTCTCCGCATTTACGCTTACAGGACTGCCAAAGGATGAACTCTTCCAGGGAGGGGCGTAATTTATTAAAAAGGCTCATTGTGCTGTCACCGTCACACTTTGTAACATTTTAAATGCGGTTTTAAACTACTACAAAGGTTTTTAGTATGAAAATTAAAATATCCCAGGCCAGAAAGGGAAGGATTCTTCTCCTTCATCCCTAAATTACACAACATAGGCGGCCTTATTCTCAGTTGAACAATGCATCTATGAGTTGTGTTACATTCATATTCATGGTAGAAACCTACATAGCCCTTAAAAGAAATGAACCAATTCTACATGCATTGACACAAATAAATCTTGAAGACAATGGTTAGTGAAAAGGCAAGTAGCAGGGTGATGACATTAACTTGAGTTTAGGGGGTTGCTGGGGGGAGGTGGGATTGGGAGGGGGGAGGGGGCTATGGACATTGGGGAGGGGAGGCGAACCATAAGAGACTATGGACTCTGAAAAACAACCTGAGGGTTTTGAAGGGTCAGGGGTGGGAGGTTGGGGGAACAGGTGATGGGTAATAGGGAGGGCACGTTTTGCATGGAGCACTGGGTGTTGTGCAAAAACAATGAATACTGTTATGCTGAAAAAAAATAAATAAAATGGGAAAAAAAATAAAAAAAATCATTAGAATAGTGTATTATTTATGGGTATCTACATATGTAGTAAACATATACAAACATGGATATGAAAGTTACACACCAGTTTTAAGACAGTGGCTATCTTACCCTTAGGAAGGCGGGAAAGTGGAAGTGAAGGAACTTCATGACATCAGTTGAGGGGACAACACAGGTTTCCAACACTCTCTGTAACATTTTAGGAGGAAAAAAAAGACTTCAAACAACTACGTAAAACTTTTTATAATGTATTAACATTTCTTAAATCTTAGTGAACATGAATGGTTATTATTCTCTGTACTTTATGTGTTTGAAATATTTCATATGTGTTTGGATGATTTCATACCAAGGATAATGAGAATGATAAAGGAAACTTCCTGTTCGAAATGGACCTAGTTAGTAATTCTCGATACTGTCTCTTCCAACTTTTCTCTCACATTCCCAAGGAGAGATGAGAAAAGATGAAAGGCCACAGTTCAAACTAAGGCAAGCCAACAAGTAAACTCTAGAATCCTAGAATCTGGGAGAGGTTCATAGTCAAACTGTCATGGGGCTGAATGGAGAAAAACTTGGCCAATATTTAGGTAATAGCAGTGTATGTCTGCTTTGTCCCCTAGTGAACAAAAGCATGTATATGTAGGAGAACTGTGGGTGTGTGGGTGTGATGCCCAAAACAAAACTTTTTAAGAATAAAATGAAACATGCTTATGGGAATATTTTGAAAATACAGAATGGAGAAAGTAGGAAAGAGGCAACCATGATTACACTGTGTAAAGCTAGCCAGTCCTGTTTTAACAGAGCTATTGTTGCTTCTGGGAGTAGAAAAAAAAAGGGAGACATTCAATGACACTTCTGTAATTGTACAATGAGGAGGTGATTATATCATACATGATATATATGTGTGATATATGTATATGATATATATATATATATAAAATGACAGAATATTTTCTTTTCCACATGAAATGTTTTTTCAAAAATCTTTTTATTGCCGATTCTTTTAACTTTAGTTCCCTATAGAAACACTCAGTGTCTGGAGAATAAAAAAGGGGGAATGAGGCTTTTTAAATTAAAAAAACACACACAAAAGCATGCCACAACATTGTTGGAGAAAACCAAACTTACATTTTGGGGCTCTAACTTTAAACCAAATGACTTTATCTGCATAAAGGGACATTTGTGGAAAGAACTAGAATACCAAAATGAATTTCTGGATGAAGAACTTCTTCCCCTACTTTTATATCGAGGATTTTTTTTTTTTATGATCGGATCATATATTCCTCAAAAAAAAAAAATGGTTTTAAAGGAAACTCTGGTCCACCTTTATCTCTAATGGCCCGGTTGGGAGTTGCTATAATAATCCTTTTGCTTTTATGTGGCCATCTGGAGGCCTATTAAAAGGAGTATCTAAAACAGACTCCCCAAGTGTGCTGAGTTTGTACGTGTTCACCAAGTCACCAAAACAGGAGCATTTTTCCTACTGCAGGGAGAAATGACCCTTTACAGAGAGGGGTGGGGTTGGGGGGTGTGGAGAGAGAAAAGACACAGAACCAGCAAGAGGCACAGCTTGACCTTTTCCCCTTGCCATTGTGCACAACTAGTAAGAATAGTGGTTGATTCTGGTGCATGTATTTCAAGGGTACAAAGATCTACAGCAAGGTTTCTTTACACCTCTGGGGCTCTGTGATGAGATGGAAGAGGTTAGGGAATGTGGGAACGAGAAACATTGAGAATTTAATGAAGCATCATGTTTCAGCTGGATAATATTCCGTTTTGATTTGTGTGGAAAGCAAATATGAAATATTGAAATAATATTTCAAGTTCCCAGTTTTGTGGCTCAAATGGATATATTTTTTTTGCCTTTCTGAAAACTACACCTTTCATCAGAAGTCTAATCCAATAGAGTTTAGGACATAAGGGTAGGTTGTGAAATGGAATTAGATAAAAGTTGGCATTTGTCTTCAGTAGATTATTAAAATCACCACGGTAAGAAATCTGCTCATAAAGACGGAACAAGTTAGCAGGGGCTGGATATCATTTGTCCAAAATAGAGTCTTTTCTCTATACTCATTAACCATCTCGCCCAGTAATGTGGTTGAATCCTATTAAACCTGATACATCAAAAATTTAAAAAAAAAATTAGTTGCTGTCTCCAACTGCACGACAACTCAGATCTAGGACCAAATAAGATGCATTAATTGCTTTACTGCTTCACCGCAAAGCCACTCTTAAAACATAATTCCTTAATGAAGTCCGTTAATTTGTTCACGGCAGTACACAAGCTGTTCAAAATGACACAGAATTGCACTCTGTTTTCTAACCCCTGCAGTTTCTTCTGTTAGTCACTCTGTCTTGTGTTGTTATCCCATGGATAGTAATTATTTTATAGTGGCTGTAATTAGGAGAGAATTAGGCTTGGTAAACAAAACCTGCCTTCTCCTGTTAATAGCTAAGGATAATAAATTTGGCTCTGACATTCACTATATTTGGACAAGCCTTGGCCTACTTCCAGTTTTCCCAATAAGAACTTTATTATATAATTATGCCTTGGAGGGGCTCATATTACAAGGTAATTTTTTTTTGTAAAGACACATATTGCATGGCTTCCAGCCAGTAAATGATATACTGTAATATATGCCTCCAATAAATGTTTTAAACAAAATCTCTCTAAGCAATATTCCGCTAGAACTACATACTGCTCTTCAGCATATATTATTTACAGAATTTGTTCCTTGAGTTTTTCATAATGTAAATTATTTCTTTTACTCACATTGTCTAATATTATGACAAGTCGCTAAAAAGGGGGCCTGAATTGTTTCTATCAACAAATGACATATTGGGGCCTTCAGTGTCCCGTACCCCAGTTCCTGATGGTGGTATCCGTGAGGGTATCAAAAAAAGTGTGTGTATTCTTTTGTAAAGATTGGCTGTTATTTTGCACAAGTGATGTTATTTTTTCTTGAAGAAATTGATTTCCTTTTCCATTTTTAACACAAGTGAAATAAAATTATTGTGTCCCACTGCAAGCCAGATCTCTGTTGATTCATTTGCCTTTGGTTGAACCCGGCCTGAAAAGGTCACTCAAACTTGTATAGATCCACAATAAAAATAACATCACAAAGTGCTAAAGTGAAGAAAACTACACTGAAAATAGGTTCAAAAGCAGAATCATAGAAATAAAACATTTACTTAGAAAAAAAATCATGAGAAAAGAGTCATAAGTGTCATTAATTTCATAGCAAGAAAAGAGGTCCATGTAAATGTAAAGAAATGGAAAGGAAAGACATAAGATACTGGTTTTTTTAGAAGTTAAATTCATAGAGAATAATTCTTAATTTTTTTCACATTCAGCATAAAGAGGTTACAAAGAAGGACAATAGGATTTTCAAAGGTATTTTGGAATTTTTTTTCCCACACTCAGACTATATTTGAAACTGAGGTAAAGTGGAAACAGCTCATACATGTAAAATCCACCCCCTAACCCTCAAGAGATAAAATAGGTCTTAATTATTTGGAAACTAAAGGCAAGAATTTTGTCACTGGGATTAGCTCAATGTCTGCCTCGGTTACCCCCATTCCCCTAGCACGTGTATCAGCATCGCTCTTAGAAGGAGCTGGCTGGTTTCTGAGATGGTTATTAACATTGATTAGGACTCCCCATTTACTTGGTCAGATGTTCAAAGGGCCCTAATGTGGAAATTCATATGTATTGTGTATATTCAAAAAACCTTTCTTCAAATGAGATTCCGTCCTGATTCTGGCCTTTCTATTCCCCTTTCTGGAGAAGAGGATAAGGGGCTGCATTTATTCTTCTGCTAAAATATAACCCTCACTCTCAGCAGAGGGTGACTTAGATTGTGTTACATATATTCTAAAATCAGAAATTTCATTGACCTCCATTCTCCCCATTTCTGCCCTGGGATTGATCACAGCATGGAACCGAGAGACCTCTCTAATTATTTTTACAAAGTTCTCTACTTATTTTCACAAAGTCTTGCACCTAAGGGAAAAAAAAATGGATGTGTGTCTATTATATTTCTGTTTGCTAAATAGCACAGAGTTTCAGCATTCAAATTTAATGCTCCTTTTAGGAAAAGTAATTACAATTATTTTTCACTTCCAAGAATACCAATCTCTGATAGTAAGTTTAAACTATCAAAAATGCATATTCTAAGCTGACATGATTGCTGGGGAAATTATTGGTAATTCAGTTCAATGGAGCATTTATTGAGTATCTACTACATCCACTGAAGTGTCCTAAGAACAGGAAATTTTTAAGTAGGCAAGATTTGTTTTCCTACTAGTTTAAATAGCTCGAAGCCCTTAATCCAAGAGTGTGCTTATCCTCGAGAAATTCCAGAAGGATGTAAGGGAAAATCCTATCTCCCACACTGACAGTGGCCGTTACTACTGCTGCGGCTTCTTTTCTTCTTTGCTCTTCAGAAGAAACAAAAGCACAGTGAGATTAAGTTGCACAGTCAAAACAATGCAGTAAATCAATGGTGAAAGATTGTCCAGGACCAGTGATTCAGAAGCCAATCCTCTATATGTAGCCCCTGTCCTGTTCTGCTCTTTCCCTGTCATATTAGAATTATGCTGATAAACTCTCTAATTAGAAAAAAATACTAATTTTACTACTGCTGATCAGTAGGTACTAAATCTTCATTCCTGTATTAATAGTAATCACAAAAACAGAGCAAGAAAATGGGGAAGTATGGCAGGTTTGCACATGCTAATATATATTTTCCACCTAAGAAAATGACCATTATGGAACTCATATCATTAAATGACAGTTTTCACATTTTAGCTGGAAAAAGAAGTTATGTCTCAGAGTGGTTTTGTTTTTGTTTTTTATAATGGAAAGTCCCATTATAAGGATGCACAGACTACTATTATGTACTTCGTGAGTGGCTGAAATAATTATCTTGACTAGTCTGTAAATAGACTGTCAGAGAGATTCTTTGGATTTTGAAGGCACATCCTGGCATTCAAATTAAAGACTTTTTGTCTACATAATGAATTCGGGGGGGGGGGGAAGCACAAAAATAATGACTTGAAAAATGACAGAATCATAGACACTAGAGATTTAGAAAGACCTATGACGTCATTTCATTTAGCTGCTCCCACATGGCTCTCTGAGGGACTTTTGTGCACTGACATTTAGCATCCTTCTGGAATTGTGTGTTTCACTTCCGAGGAGACACTTGCACTGTATCACTTTGAAGAGAGAAACCTTAAGTCTGGACGTGCTAACACGCCGTGGTCCTAGCCCTGTAGGCAACATACCAGCCAGGTGAAGGTCTTTTCTCCCTTCCATGACCTATTATGTCCTTGAGACTTCCTGGTAACAAAAGTCCCTTCTAACTTCAAAGCGTATGACAGTCCAATGGAGTTGGGTCATGATTTGGCCACTCTATTAAGTTGTTTTAATCCATCCTCATAAATCAATCCCTTTAGGTCTTCATCATGGTGGTGGTTGTTTTGTGACATCTTCCCATTTTTTGACAGATTCTCATATTGGAATCGTTCCTCCCAGAGCAGAATCCTAGGTGAGGACTGGGTCTTGGCAAGTACCGAGGAATCGTAATGTCCCATAACGTTGCAGGTGTTAGTACACTACGGTGCAGAATGCAGAAGCTCCTGAATTGAAACAGGGAAAGAAAACCTCAGTCGTAGTGTTTTGCTGACCTTTCATCCTGTACAGGGCATTCACGACAGAAAGCATCCCATCCTCACACAAGGCACATTAATATATGGTCTGGCTGGAAAAGACCAAAAAAGTCAGTTTGTATCAGAGCAGTTAACTTGGCTTCCACAATTCCTCCCCTGCTGCTCTCCTAGTCCCACTTCAGCTGTATTTCACTCCATTAACTACAGCAATGGGTATTTGCTCTCAATAAATGTGTGTGGGTGTGTATATGTGTTTGTATTTGAAAAGAGTTTAGGCAGACAACTCCAAATAGCTCCAAAAGTGATTGTACAATTAAAGAAACTATTTCCCTGCTGTTGATGGTTATTTCTTAAAATATCATCTGTCAACCTAGGCCACTGAGATTGATGTTCTGAATATGTTTTTCTCTTTAAACCCTAAGGAAAGATCTTCTTCATGTGCCTGCCCTAACTTCATCACTCTTATCCCAGATCTTTCTTGTAGTCTGATTGTGAGATTAATTCCCAGAGGGCTATCAACAGCCACTGCGGATGTTAAAGAAACCAGTTCAGGTTCGGGTCTTGTAAGGTTCTCAACTCTCTGCAGACTCTTCCAAGCACTTTGAACTGAAGTTTTGAATTTTTCTATTAGCCAGTGGAAATGGTAAATGGAGCTCAAACACAGTGACTTCCAACTGCAGTGAGCTTGGCACAACCTCAGCTCCGTAGACAGGGCAAAGAGCAATTTGGGGTTTACCTGGGAAGGTTACTATAGTCACAGCATGTTTTAATTTTTGCTGAGAAAACATAGTATTTTGGGCGCAGTCTTAATGCTTGGAAACTTGAGCCTTAAGTAAGTTGGACTGGGTCTGTTTTATATTGACAGTTGTGTGCTGTATGATGGAGCACTCAAAAATCTGCTTGAGAAAATCTGTGGTCATTACTCAGTAGCTAATTAAATCAAGAAAGTTCAATACCTTTGTCAATTGAAATTTTGAGAAAATATTGAGAAAACCAACATAATTTCTTAAGCTGACTTTCATATAGAAGGCCAGGCATAGGCTTTGGGAAATGGACCTGAAATGTTATCCCAAGGTTCTCAGTAGGAAATGATGAGTAGTACTGGTGTCCAAGCTTTGAAGAATTTGGGGAGACATCTCTACCTAATAAATGCCTCTCCTCTCTCCATTCAGCATTTCCCAGGTGTCTTTTGTAGGGAATAAGGCCTTCCACATCTTAAAGTGAGGTTTACACTACAAATATATCCAGCAACAATTTAGTTTAAACTAAGCTTTAAATGGCTAATAATTTATAATGTACGGGTCTTAATGAGGGAGCATAAAGGCCCCAGAAGAGGTGTCATTAAGGCAGGAACAAGAGACCTAACATTCTAAGGACAAACTTGACATTTTTCTTAATTGCAACTTTCTCAGATCAAGGATTGGGGGATTTTGAGGGAAAAAAAAAATCACTTTGCCCTGAACCTCAGTTTCTTTATCTGTAAAATGTGAGGTTAGAGGTGATGTGTCCAGTAGCCTTTTTATTTCCCCCTCAATATGAAAACCATGCCTCCTTCTTCTTTTAAAGATTTTATTTATTTATTTGACAGAGAGAGAGAGAGAGAGAGAGATCACAAGTAGGCAGAGCAGCAGGCAGAGAGATAGAGGGGAAGCAGGCTCCCAGCTGAGCAGAGAGCCCCACGTGGGACTTGATCCCAGGACCCTGAGACCATGACCTGAGCCGAAGACAGCAGCTTAGCCCACTGAGCCACCCAGGTGCCCCACCACACCTCCTTCTTAGGTAGCTTCTACACTTTGGACTACAAGCATGAGAACCTAACCTCACTGGCCCAGTCTGTGTCTCTTTCTAAGGAAGCTTAATTTAAGCAGAAACATACAGAAGTAGGAGAGACTGCTACATGGTGAAGGAGGCCCCTGGAGAACATGTACACTGACCCATCCACTGCTGAGGCCTGTACCCCATTTCTTTCTTCTTGGAACTTGATAGTCCAGCCACTCTTTCAATCTTATGAGAGAAAGTATTCACCTTGTGGGGGGGTGTGGTTAGGAAGAGCAGAGGGAGAAAGAGAATCCCAGGCAGGCTCCATGCCTAGCAGGGATCCCCTGGTGGGGGATGGAGGGGCTAGATTGCATAAGTCTGAGATCATGCCCTGAGCTGAAACCAACAGTGGGAAGCTCAACCAACGGGGTCACCCAAGCTCCCCTGTTTGTTCACCTTCTAACTCAGTGCGTAACTCACAGTAGGCTAGTCCCAACAAACGGGGCACGGGAGGTGGGGAAGGGGGTGTGGGAGATGGTAAAGAGGTAGACCTGGGTTTCAGTTTCTGGTCTATTTTGCCCTATCCCCACGACCTTCAGCAAGTTTTGGAAAACTCCTTAGTGTTTCAAAATGCCTCTTTTAAAGAGGCGATAACAGCCACTACCTTTTAGTGTTGCTGTGTGCAAACATGTAGAAGCTGATATTATTACTATTAATAGGCAGAGATGTTTGCTGAAACAATTGAAAAGTAGATTTCAAGGGTGTACCCAATAAATATCGATGAGGCATTAATACGTGTCAGAAAATGTTCTAGATGTATATCATTTCTATTTCATTGGAAAGATTACCTGTACTGATTTTTCTCCCATGCTATATAAAAGAGTGACTGTAAACTTCAAAAGGGCTATGCATATTCTAATATATCTCCCCAAATACCTGTCATTCTGTCCCTTTAAGGAGGTAAGTTCAGTTCCACCTCTGGGCTCCTGTGCATGCTGATCCCTCCACCATATGCTCTTCCGCCAGCGTTTCAAATAACTGTCTTCTTTCCTTTATTCAGATCCAGCTTAAGAGGCATCTTCTGGATGATCAGTCTTTCCCTTTTGCACCTATTTCTTCCACTGCACTTATCCCTACATGAAATTAACTTTGTTTAAATGTTCATATATAGCTATATAGATTCCCTATATGCCTCCACCAAATTATAGTCCCCGTAAAGATAAGGATTACATTTTCTTTGCCTTGGGTCCCAACATGTCATAGTTGTTGTTGTTTATCATCATCATCATCATCATCATTATTATTATTATTTTAGTGAATGACTGTAATTTGGGAGAATGCTTAGTTGGTACTTGGCAACTTCTCAATCAATAGTTTGGGCTTATGGAATACTGGTCTTTAAATCCTAAGCCTTCAAATTTCTCTCAGAGAAGAAAGAGCATGGATGACTTTCCTTACTTGTGATGGCGTCTGAGGAGAAGCCAGCAGAAGGCAAACCGAGGTGGGATGTGCTAATTAGCTGCATCTGCCCTGCTGCTGGCAGGCACCGCGGAAGGTGAGCATGTTGATGGTTTGAGGGGAAAATGTGGGGTCCCTGGCGTGGTAAAAAGCCGTCCTAGTTCTCTCTACAATCCCCGCGGGGTTCATTCACTTGGAAGAGTGACATCAGTGCATTCAACTGAAAGTACCAGATTCAGAGAGACGAGCACTAGACACAAGTGGCAGCCACATGTTTGTCCTTAGCGATGGTCCTGGCTGCTGACTGACTCCAGAAAAGCGTTAGGCAGGCTGGGAACTTGAAAGGCCAGAGCAGCAGTTATCTTTTTTCATGTTTTTCATAACAAATAATAGCACATTGTGAAGTAGCACAAGGGAGAAAGATGCCAAGCAGGGCCCCTGAAAATAAAACCAAGAATTCCCGAAGATGCGGAGGTTAACAAAGGGAAAATGCAGCTGTTGTGAATGCAGTCTGTGTCCAAATCGTCTGCCTGGTACCTAGCGGACGCCTTCACTTAGCTCTCGCTGTCCCTGAGCAGAGGCGAGAGGGATGCTGGTAATAACAAGGACGGTCCCCGATGACGGCAAGTCTAATTACAGGAGGAAAAAAAAAGTGCAGGGAAAGAAAGAGTTTGGTTTTCCCAAGACGTCATTTTATTACCAGCCTGACACGGCAACTTTAAGGGTCATTTCTTTACGGTCACTAAAATACCAAAACAGTCGGAAAAATAGCACAGAGGCCATAGCCAAAGCCCCTGATGCTTCATTTCTGAAAACATTTTCCCACAATAGCAGCTTTTAAAAAATTGTTTTTCTCCTTTTAATTAAAGAAACAATTTTGTTCCTCTGGATGTCTGCAAATAGTCACCAGGATAAAAAGAAGATGTAGGGTGGGAGGAGAGAAGTGAAGAAATAAACACACACGCAGAAAGAGAGAGAAAGAGAGAGAGACAGGGAGGGACAGAGACCCAGAGGTTTAAAGCATTAAGAAAAGAAAAATAGAATGCCATTATTTGGGGAGAAATTTTCTGTAAAGTAGGAAAATGTCTTGCCATGTATATTAAATTAGATTTTTCTTGAATGAGTAATAATCTTTTAAAATGTCTGTCCTTAATCATTAAATATGCTAAAAAGGAAAAGATAATGAATACTATAAATCTAGAGAAGATTCTTTTGAAATATTACTATTTTCCCACGGATTATTCTAGTGAAAGACATTGATTATAGTTATCACACAGTTGTAAATGAATACAATGCCATTTTTCTTTTTTTTTAAGATTTTATTTATTTATTTGACAGACAGAAATCACAAGTAGGCAGAGAGGCAGGCAGAGAGAGAGGAAGGGAAGCAGGCTCCCTGCTGAGCAGAGAGCCCGATGCAGGGCTCGATCCCATGACCTGAGCTGAAAGCAGAGGCTTTACCCACTAAGCCACCCAGGCACCTCCAATGTCATTTTTCTTAACATTAATGATAACCTCACTTTTTAGTAACTCAGACAGGACAACCTCAATTAGTCTGAATTCATGAGGCTTTATCATGTACTCAGTGAAGTGTTTAAAAAGAGGAGGCAAACTATATGTTAAGCACATATATTAAAACTACAAATATCCTCAGAGAGTAAGTATCTACCACAGAGCTGCTTGTAAAGCAAATTTCTGCATATCAAATCTTGCAATTCCGTTTCCTCCTTCACAACACCTGACGACATGCTTCTGCTGAGAAACTTGGAGTCACAGAGCTTCAAAATCACATTTAATGGTACTGCAAACCTTCATTAGTCGCACATGAAATAGCAAAGTGATTTTTTCTGGTAAAATAACAATTATCAGCACTCAAATTACATAACACAATATATATTTTAACTGTAGATTCCTGAAACCATGTTTTTTACTTGTTTGCTTTTGTTTTTCCTTTTGCCTCAATGGTACCAAAAGATGTGGCATAAAAGTGAAAATCTTTAGACCTTTTGCTGTAGTGGGCATATTACTTCATTACCTTAGGCAATGGAGAATGGAGCCATGTTAGGAAAGCACATTTTTCTTTCTCGAGCATCTTGATGAAGTAAGTTCTAGATTTGCTTTTTTTCTCTCTCTGATGCTGGCATTTCATTTTCCTTCTATAAAATTAGGCAATTGATTTCTGCTCTCAAGGTCTTATACGTCAAAAGCATATATTTTAGTTTGTGGATCTTTAGAATATTTTTACATTATAAAACTGACTCCTATCTGATCTCTCTACTTTCATTCTCTCCTCCTCCTTCCATTATTCTGTGCAGTAGGATTAGAGTAATCTTTTTTTTTTAAGATTTTGTTATTTATTTATTTATTCATTCATTCATTCATTCATTCATTTATTTGAGACCGAGACAGTGCATGCATGAGCAGCATAGGGGAGAGGCAGAGGGGGAGGGAGAGAGAAAGAATCTCAAGCAGACTCCACAATGAGCATTGACCCATAAGCAGGGTTCAATCTCACCACCCTGAGATCATGACCTGAGCCCAAACCAGACGTTCAACCAACTGAGCCACCCAGGTCCCCTGCAAGAGTAATCTTCTAGAAAAGAGGTAAGATCGTGTTACTAGAATATTTAAAAAATCTTTCAGTGGATTTCAGTTGTTCTCAGAAGAAAATCCAAGTTAATTTCCATGTCCAAATAGGCCCTGATTGAGCTACCACAGCATGCTGCCCCAGCCTCTTCCCCTACCACTCACTATTTCTCTCACTAAGCTCTTTACCTTCTCCAGGCTGGAATTCTTACTTCTGCCTGGAATGACTTTTACCCTCCTTTACCTTTGAGTCTCACTTCAAATATCACCTTCTCAGAGAGACCTTCCTTGGCCTAACATCTAAAGAACTTCCTTCAGTTACTGTGTCCGTCCTCCTCTTGCTATTTCCTCCAACTGCACTCTTCACAGTCTGTCTTTTTCTTGTTTTGTAATGTGTTTGCTTTATATTGTCTGCCACTCCCAGCCTATTATTAGAATAAATCTCCATGCAAGGAAAGATCTTGTCTGTTCTGTTCGCTTCTATATCCCAGAACCCAGAATGGTGCTTGATATATAGTAGATACCAAATGAGTAAATGAGCTAATTCTTTGATGATGAGAGAGCTCTATCATTCCTTTATGAAATCATTGAACTTCCAAAGAGGTAGACTGGTACAAGGTAAGACTTCACAAATCCTGATCAGATCCTATGGACAAAGAGATCTGTAAGAATATTTATTTTTACTAATAAGATATAACCTAGCTTTTTTGCCTAACATAGCTTTTTGCTATGCTTCAGTTCTTTTGTCAAAGAGCTACAGATGTCTGTGACTTTTAAAATGGCCTTATTCTTGATGCAAGGAAGCTCAGGAAGCATAAAGAACTGGTGAAAGAGCTAATTTAACACCCATCAATACTCATCAGTGGTACTGCTTTGATGATGATTACCACTACTCAGATTTAGAACCCAATCCCTTGTAGAGAGTATCCCCAGTTATTCTAATAAATAAAATTCCAACATTACCCAGATATTTCTGGCGCCAGCTTTTTGTTGAGTGAGATTTTAGAGAGATGGAAGGGACAGAACCAATAATGAATAAATTAAAACTTAAAAAATAAGTATTTTTGTTGGCTATATTGAGGTTTTGATGAATCTAACCATACTTTACAGAATATTCATATCTTAGAAAATAAAATATCCATACCTAGAGAATGAATAATAGGTGTGTCTGTAACTCTAATGAGAGGACTCATGCTGAGCCCCCAGATAGCTTCTGATGGTGATTGGTTATCAAAAATTATACTTTATTCAAGAGTTGAAAATTTGGGCCAGCCCTACCTCTCTGGAGGATAAAAGTGGAAGAAAGGAGAAAGGGGACTGAAGATTGAAACCTTAATACAACTCTGGACACTGTTCTCCCCCAGATCTTGTTCTATGTGACTCTTCTTTTGGCTGGTCTTCTTGATCTCTATCCTTTATAATAAAACCATAATTGCAACTATAGCACTTTTTTGAGTTCTGTTATATTCTAGTGAGGGGGTTGTGGAAACCCCCACATTTTTGGCCAGTCAGAAGTGCAGGTGGCCTGGGCACCCCCAAAATGAAGCTGATAACTGACATTAGGGTGGTCCGATGGACAACTGAGCCTTTAACTTGTGAAGCTTGATGCTAACTCTAGGTAGTTAATGTTAGAACCAACTGTAGAGCAGTACACCCAATTGAACAAAATAGTTACCTGTTCCTTTAGTATTTTAAGACTAATTTAAATTCTCCAATCCCTTCATTCCTCAGAACTTCAGGGATTTCATTTCCCTCTCCAGTATTTCTTTTATTTGTATAATATATTTATTATGATTTGAATGCCCCTAAAAATAGAGTGCCTTGTGATAAAACCTTAGTCACAGGAAGATCAAAATCCAGTTGCATGGTGTAAAAGGCAAGGATGAAACAGAAATAGTTATTGGAGTTGAGGAATGATAAGGAGTTGAATATAAAACTTAGTTTGGGGCTTCCTAGAAGCTAAGGTAAAAAGGAAACATGAATTAATAGTCAAGTAAGATGTCATATCAATACATAATCTGATTGTGCATTTCCGTGGAATTCACTATATTTTTTTAAAATTTAAATTCAATTAATTAACATATAGTGTCTCACCCTGTTACCTCCTCCCCCCAATCCTATTCCCTCCAACAACCCTCAGATTGTTTCCTATGATTAAGAGTCTCTTATGGTTTGTCTCCCTCTCTGATTTCATCTTGTTTTATTTTTCCCTCCCTTCCACTATGATCCTCTGTTTTGTTTTGTAAATTCCATATATGAGTGAGATCATATGATAATTGTCTTTCTCTGTTTGACTTAGTTCTTTTAGCATAATACCCTCTAGTTCTATCCATGTCGTTGCAAATGGCAAGATTTCTTTCTTTCTTTCTTTCTTTCTTTCTTTCTTTCTTTCTTTCTTTCTTTCTTGATGTCTGAGTAGTATTCCATTGTATATATATATTCTACATCTACTTTATCCCTTCACCTGTCGATGGGCATCTAGGTTCTTCCACAGTTTGGTTATTGTGGACATTGCTGCTATATTTCTAATGGCTTGTGCAGAGGTACCTATGGCTGCTTATGGCTGCTATGTCTTTTAGTAATTTGAACTAATGGTTCCAGATCAATTTATATTTCTTTGTCCATTCAACAAATTTTATTGAGCACTAAGTAAGGACTAGGCACTAAACTTGATACTGGATATTTGGGTATCAGTTCATAAGACAGAAAGAGTTCCTAAAGACAGAAACAGTCCCTATTCTAATGGAGCTCACAGCCTATTGGCAAAGGCCAAGATACTCCAAGGAACAGATAAATGTGAGTGATTATAAATTGTGGGTTTTTAAAAATCTCTCCTTATGATTTTTCTGTTTCCTCAACAATGCACTTCAAATATGGTTATAGCTCTTTTTCCCTTATTTTCCAAGTGACTACTGAGAGAGTGCATATATATCTTACAGACTTTTACTATTGGTTTGGGGATATTACTGTGAAAATAGTGCACAGAGTTAAAAAACAACTTAATCTAACTATTGGATGTCATTCTTTCAAAAATTACCCATTATTACAGAAATTACACATAGGAAGTCCATTCTGGGCCATCTTCCTTAAGTCCCTAACTTACCACTATGTTTCTGTGGCTTGATTTCTCCTTTCAGAGAACTCCACTTCATTCTTCTCCTCGTTTCACTCAAAAATCCCTGCGACTTTATCTTGAAAACCTTTCTTATGGCTCATTCTCTTTCTTTCAGATAATGCCAAGGAATGTGGCTACCTGTGCATAGCCAATAGATACATTAAGGTGTGTCCCTGTGTAAAATAACAGTCTTCTTTTTATTACATCCCCACTCCACCATCAAATGCAAAAATATCTTCAGGGTAAAAAACACATCACAACACTGGAAATATACTACAAATATCAATACTGAAGGCTTTATTTTTCTTAAATACTCCTTCTTGTCTATTGCATTATTCTTTTTTCTTCTGTCCAGGTACCAAAGATTGCTCAGAATATATTTTGATTAATATTTAGTTTACACATTTAGTAATAGAAATGTAATTAGTCATGTGAGCAAAGATTATGGATTTTATTTATCCTGTTTTTTTACCTTTATTAACATGTTATTTAGACATTTGTATCTATTTCTATCTCTATATCTATCATCTGTCTGTATGTCTATCTTTATATAGAAGAATATTATGTTTATATGTGTATATATATGTATATAAATAAAAACATATATAATTATATTATGCTATGGTAAGCTTGATATTGAAAAAACAAGTGAAAAGGTCATAGGGATAGCTTCATTTTATTTTATTTTTCTTCAGTTAGGTATTGGTTACATCTGTATGCAGAATTATTTAAACCATCTTTTTTTTAAATGGCCAAATAAGTGATTGAATGTTTATTTTCTTACAGAAATAAAATGTTATTTGCCTTACTTGGTTAATTAATTTTGCATAATGCAGACATAGGTATTGACTTAATATTCCCTTTACCAAGCACACTTCCTATTGAGATGACGTCAAAGGACTCTGCGGTGTGGACAGACCCATAAATCTACCTAGTTTCATACTGAGATGAAGATCTCCAAACTCAAATTCGGTATAGGTCATAAGCAGTGTAATGAATCACATTCTCCAAAGGCATTTGACCTGACTGCAAATTATTTCCATGTTTTTTAGATGCAACAGACTGTCTAAGGAAACTTTGTCCCTCTTGCCTATAATCCCTGGGAGATGATGTGTGGGCATTCTGGGCCCAGGTAGCATGGATACTGGATTCTGACTTGGGTATCCTCTCCTGGACTACAATGTATCCAGTTTTATCGGACTACATTTAGCTTTCAAGAAGTTTTGAAGTACCAGTCATGTACGCAGCACTTGAATAAGAGAGCCGAGAGGAGAAACCATCATCGGATCTTTAGAAGTCAGTTGAAAACTACCACACACCCCCCAAAAAAGAGACAAAAACTCACATTTAGAAATTCTCTTCTCTTGTTCAGGAAGTGGCTCACTACAGTTCCTTCTCAGTGTAATACTCTAACACAGTTGGTTGCCAGACACTGCTTAGCTATTATCATACAAAGCAAATAATGTTTAAAAACTAGCAATTTCCTGTTTGTAGAGAAAACACAGAGCATATAGGAAGAGAGGGGCAGATTTGGCATCGGTTAAGGCTTTAATGCCAAAAAATGAAATACTAATGTAGACCAAAATAAGCCACTATAAAATCTGCCTGTCAAAATAGGACTTATGTCTGTGCTCTGTAGAAGCAGAAATAGCCTTTGAATGTTTTCTCCTACATAGACCTCCACAAAAGCTGCTAACAGCTGTGGAGACAGTGCCGAACGGATTTGATGTTGGAGTCAGACCATCAAATCTTCCCCAAAGAGTTTTGATTTATTAAGGTTAGATTACAGCTATATCTGATTTTCTTGTTAATGTACAAATGGGGACAAGATGTCATTTTCCCACCACTCTCTTTCCATTTACGTACTTTAAATGCACTTTAAGGCAGAGAATCTTTAAGTGAGAGAGCAAGCTTTACTGACTTTGGTTTGTAATTGTTTACAATCAGTTAAAAGAAAGTACAAAATGGATGGTGAAAAAAAAATTAGTCCACTATTCCATTTCTATAAAACCAATTCTTATTTATTTCCAAATAAATCAATTAATGGAAGATATGTTATTTAGAAAAGGAACTACATTATCTGTACAGTTTCTCTGAAGGCATCCAAAGATTAAGGAAAAACCCATCCTGCTTTGGTTCTGTACTCTTAGGTGAATGTCCCCTAGCATATTTGCAACTTAAATGCAATGTGCAAAAATTAAGGATAATTAGGTTCTAACTCGGTTTGAGCCATTAGCTAGCTGGGCCATGTTCAGTGAGCTCTTAAACATGTCTGGGCTTCAGATTCTATTTGAAAATAAAGGGGTTCAGTGCATTGTTTTCAGTTGTGCTCTGGGGTCCAATGAGTATATTCATGAAGGTTACAGAACATGGCTCACAGGCAAGGTTCTCCAATTCTACTTCAACCAAAGCAGCCCCGCTTCTCTCAGAATCATTTGTCTTGCCTTTTAAGTGATATTTTGTTTGGCAAGGATTTTGACACTAAAAATGATTAGAGTAGCACTTGACGGCAATGATATCTGTCTCCTCTTGAAGTATAGGGCCCTTCCTCTATGGCCTCTAGCTCCTTTATCCATGTTGAGCTACTAGTTCCCAAACAATTAATCTTCTCTCCTTTCTGGTGAAGGACTAGAGCTGGGTAAAATTAAACCAAGTAGGTGGGTTTCCCTTATGAGGTGATCCAGATTTCATTTGCCCAGGAAGTTGTGAAAGCTGTCCAACTCTTGGAAAAGAACCATCAACTGCAATAAGATAGCTTTAGAGATTTTATAATGGTTATTTTAGACTGCATTAGTCATTCATTTGTGGCATATCAGCCCCCACTAATGTCAAGTTGTGCTATGGGACTTTCGCAAAATAGATCACTCTTAAGCACACTTTCTAGCTCTCACGCAATACGGAACATTTGCGCAGGCTCTTGTCCAGCCCTACACACAGTTGAAAACCTATTTTTTGCTGCCTGAAGTGCTATTAACTGTCTTTCTATTGCCAGATGCAGGACCCATTCTCAGCTCTATCTTTTTCCAACTTTCTAAGACACATGTCAATAACAGCTCTCTATCATTGATACAACTCATCTCTGGCCATTGTTGGTTCCTTATCTTCTTCTTTCTCACAGTTGCTTCTTTTGCTTTCAGCATCAACATTAATTGGTGCTTTGATTTTTTTCTCTTGATATGATTTGATAGCAGATCTATGCTTAACCTGGATTCCCTAGCCTCTTTATTAGTGCCTTGCAGGGTTTCATGCCCATGTAAGATGATGCCCACTTGCACATCTTTGCCCTGTCTTCTGACCTGGTTTCTAAGTGCCAATTTCTTTTTGGCCCAGCACATCTTCAATAGATGCTACAGCAACACCTCAAATTTATCTGTCTCAAGCTTAATTCAACTCTCCCTACTCTCCAGACCTGCTGTGTTTTTTTCTCTCTCATCCAGCCTATTCAAATCTATCTGTGGCACCATAGGTTTTCTACATCTTTCGTTCCTAGAAAAGCAGTCTTCAGACCCCACCCCATCCCCCAACTATTACATCTAGTATTCAAATTTAATAAACTAATAAAGGTACTAGGATGACAGTTCTAACTGAGGCAAGGTTTGGAGTCTCCTTATCAACTAACATGTTCCCTCCCTCCCTTTTCTCCATATTCCCAGGAGGAGATAAAATTTGGAACCTACTGCCTTAAAGTTCATAATGGGTTGTTGTTTTCCTTCACCTTCTTTCTCTACTTTGTCACCAAGCTTCATATTTTTAGAATTTCATTATAACTTCTGGAGTTTTTCTTTTTAAATCACATTTTCCATCCTCACTCTGTTAGCACTCATAGGTAGCTCTATTCTCAAGATTCTTGTCCCACTTTATTTACACCATGCATCTCATCACCTGCTTATTTTCAAATTAGATTTTGAATGGATTAGTTTTGTCTCTAATACAGTCAGTATTTTAAGGGATTATTTTTTCATCCATCCATCCATCCATCCTTCCATCCGTCCACATCTGTTACCCATCTCTTTATCTATTTATTGAGTATACCATATGCCATGTACTGTGTTGAGCACTGAACTGGAACTATAATTAAGACAAATAAGATTTCTGCCTCCATGGTGATATTCTGGGTTCCTAACTCTAACAAACCTTGTATTTGGAACATGGAAAATGTGCATTTAATACTTGCTAATGAATTGAATAGAAACTAATTAAATATCTTCCTGTTTTTCTAAAATGAGGGCTTTATATTTCCTTCCTATGCACCTTTTTATTAGGGTTAGTTGAGTCTAAGGCAGTGGCTCTTGACAATAGTTGATTTTGCCCTTACCTCCATCCCTAGGACATTTGGTAGCATCTGGAGACATTCTTGTTACAACTAGAAAAGGGTAGAGGATGCTATTGGCACCTGGTGAGTAGAGGCCAGGGATGCTGCTTAACAACATCCTACAATGAACAGGACAGCCCCCTACAATAAAGAATGATCCAGTGGAAAATGTCCATAATTCCAAACTTGAGAAATTCTGGTCTAAGATACGGAAGTCACACAAATTCTTTTTCCTAAACAGTAAGCTATTTGTTTCATTATTAGGTGTTCTTCTTATTTTTACCAAAAATCATGAAATACTTACCCTTTTAAAGCCATACTTTGGGCTTCTTTGCTCTTACATCCAGGCACTACTCAAGTTACTATTCATCAAATAGGAAAAATGACAGATGCTTTTGGATATTAGATGCTCTGGCTGAAGGTAACATAAAAACCTAACAAAACAGGCCTAAATAATAAAATATATATTTTTCCCCTTACTTTAAGCAGGCCAAAGAGACAAGTAGCTCCACAGTTGGACTTAGTAGCATAATATGGAAATCAAAGGCTTAGGATCTTTCCATCATTCTACTTAATATATTCATCATGTTGGGTTTGTTCTCAGATGGCTTTCCTCCTGATGAAAGAATCCCTAGTATCTTTCCAAACAGCTTATAGGGATAGAAAATATAGTCAGTAAGAGAAGTGGGACGGTTCCCTCCTGTGTATACCAGTTTAAGAGCAAGAAAATTTATACAAAAGATATTTTTTGTCATATTGTGTAGAAAGGAGTCCCATACCTATCCCTAACCAATCTTAGGCAATAAGAATGAAATGCCATGATTGGCTCAGATTAATCAGAATTTATCCATGAGTCATATGGGAGATGGGTGGACACTTACAAACTTGGGGCTCTGCCAGCAAAGAAGGAGGAAGGTTGTTGGAAAGGAGATTAAAAGTGGGCACCCATTTTAACTATAAGATCTATATAGTTGAGGTCCTGAGAATGCATTGTCATTGTAAGTCCCAATGTGCTTTTCAGAAGAACAAAGAAATTAACCTGGGCAAATTTGGCTCTACTCCAAACTGAATAATTGCCTTCAGTTTCTGAAGTTTAAAGTGGAGAAATTATTCCTTTTTCTTAAAATATGTGAAAACACATTTCTACTTTAGAAGTGACTATCATAACCAGGACAGGGGGTAAAGTGAATAAATCACCTAAAGTGCAAAATTTAAAGGGGTACTCACATTTTAGAGTGCCCCCTTTAATTTTGTGCCCTAGACCCTTCACTTGCTTCACAGTGGTCCAGGTCCTGATAACTATATTGTAATGTGGACTTTGAATGGTAATAGATTGAGGTTTTAAATATTTGAAGATAGACTTAAGGCATCCAGCCTACAATGCAACATTTTTTTTTCTGTGAAACACCTTGAAAATAATTCCCTGCTCTTGGAATCCTGACTATTGGGTATATAACAAAATATGGCAAAGTTTTTTTTTTTTCTGAGCCAGGAAAACTTGGTTATAAAATGATTTTAAAAATACTTTTCTCTTGAAGTCTTGACATGATCAGCACTGGGCATGACCTAAAGATGGAATGAGGAACATGAACGGATGACTGTTTCCTTAGCAACAAGAGCCATATGTTTCCTTTGAAACATGAAACCATAAGAAACTGTTCCCCTATATTTTTCTTTCCTCCAGTTCAGTGGTTTATACAGTAGTGGCATAAAATTTTAATATTTATTCAACCAATATTTATTGAAGACCTACCGTATGCAAAGTGATAATTATATTTTAAAAATTTAAGTAGGACTCTTTTACCTATTATCCATTCAGCTACATTATTAGATGTATGGGCAACTCTGTAATGCAAGTAATCTACTAAAATCTCAGCTCTGACTGCATGTAAGAATCGCCTAAGTAGTTTTTAAAAAACAAAGATGCTGAGGCTCTAACAGAATATGGTTCTGTTGTGCGCATCCAGCATCGGCATTTTTTAAAAGGGCCCCCAGGTGATTCTAATGTGCAGCTAGGATTGAGAAGCACAGCCCCAAGAAAATTTATGGCGTTGATAAATCAGCTAAACAATTTGAATTACATCAGTTGGAGATTAGAGTTTATAGAAAATTTCAGAGGGTGTAGTTCAAATTCTTCCCTGATTTACTGTTTTTCAGGACAAGGTTTCAACAAACTAATTAATCAGGGCCCCCCAATTAGTCACTTGCTGTATCTACCTTGTGTTTTTGGATGGGGAAAGAGTTGATGACAGGACTATAGCTGCCACCAGATCCACCCCAAATCTGCTTCCTCACAGCCTCCACAAACTATGTCTAGGAGAATAACAAACCTAGAGGCTTCTGTCTTAGCTATGTCTCGACTGGATATGCAGCCTCAGAGGCCTCCGGAAAAGATGGCCCCACCTCCTGTCCGGTTCCTTCCTGCCACAGCTGAAGCTCTTAGAGACTACTCAACCTGGCCATGGTCAGGAGTGAGTGAGGGTGTAGAGAAGATTTGGTCTTCTAGTTCTAACCCAGAGTCTGGGCCAGATCTTGGATGAAGACAGACAAGACTCTAATTCTCAACCCTGTTTTTAGTCTTTGTTTTTTAATCAAATTCCCGCCAAGTAATAAAAGACAAAAAATCGTGATCTCTTTTGGTGCAGATGCCCAAATATTAGGAATCTGCTCCTATCATTCATTGGTTTATTGCCCTATTCCGCAGGGTTTCATGGAGTACCTACTGTGTGCCAGGGCTGTGTTAGGTAATGAGGGTGCAGATGTGGGAAGTGCCTCGTTCTAAGCCCCACGAAACCTACATAAGGATGCAGACAGGTGTACAGTTTGTTTGATACACGTGTGATCAAGGTAAGTCCGGGGCTATGAAAATTCCAAGAAATAATCTATTAACTGAAATTGGAGGGTGAAATTGGAAAATAAGTCAGTTAAATCCAAAGAAAAAAATTGTACAGAACGTAACATACTAGTTTAACTTACTATTAGTAAATAAGCTACTGAAAAAGTAGTAGTATTTTAAAAAAATGGGTATTAAAAGCCAATGGAGAGCACTTTGCCCTTAATTGGTCCAGCAAATATTTATTAAGCACACAGTATTGAGAACAGTGTGGACAAGGGAATAAAACAGTTGACATGGGAGCATAGTCTCTATTTTTTTTTTTAGGTGAGATTGTGTTTAGTAGGAATGGCAGATATTAATAATAATGATAATGGTAACAAATAATATTGGTAAAAAAATAAATTTTAGGTGCTCTAGAAACTTCCTAGTAAATGGTGGTTCATGAAATAGTTAATATTGACCTCACCAGAAAATTCATGAGAAAAGCAAGTCCCATCCCAGACCTACTAGATCAGAATCTTCATTTTAATAAGATCCCTGGGAGAATTATGTGCACACTAAGGTTTGACAGACTGCGATCTATGATATGCTAAATGCTTTACATAGATTACCTCCTTAAAATTGCACAGCAACCTTAAGGAGGAGGAACCCATTTGCACCTCCCTTTGATGACACCTGGAGAATTGGAAGTTTCACTAAGGTGAGTCATTTGCCCAAGGTAGCACAGGGAGTAAAATGGCAGAGTCACTGAAATCACAGTAGACTGATTTTTATCCCCATGTACTTTGTGTCCACAAATAAAATAATACTTAAAAAGTAACAAGAACTAATTCAACAAGTAGCTCAACATCGTGAAAGGGGTCTGGATTTATTCTACAACTAGAAAAATCAGAGACTAAATCATTTTTTTAAACAGCCATAGCAATTTATCTGCATGATCTCACAAGGAGCTGCATAGCACATAGAAGCTCTGGAGACGTAGGGAAGTCATTATGGGCCCCCTTATAGTCAATGGCTCCAACTGCTTCTGCACCAGAACTTCCCCAGAGGTTTTGAGAAGTTGAGGTTGCTAAATCACCTGCAATGATCAAAGCCCTGTGATGAATTTCCTGGGCTAGCATTCCTTGGGCACTGGTGGGCCTGTCCAGATTAATACTGAACTACAGTTTATCTTTTTTCCGCAGCTTGTTGAGTTGGTCCTAGATAGTATGCAACATCTGAAATGGCCACTCAAAATTCTATCAGCTGCCTGGATGGAAGTGGGGGAAGGAAGAAACTACCATGCAGCAAGGGAAAACAATTCCAAACAATTCCTCAGCTATCAACAGCTGAGGAATACATTCTTCTGGCAAAAATCAAAACAAAATAGTTTTCAAAAATGTCTTATCAGTTAATGGCACAACCTTAAACTTTGGATTTCCTAAGGTCTTTTCAAATTCAAGAGGTGACATGCAGGAAAAATATGTCAAATTCACTTGTTTGCTTTAAAAAAAAAGACAAGGCAGCTCTCAACCAGTTTGGATGACTGTTTTGAAGTCCATTTCCAAAAACAACTTAAAAGAAAAATGACTGTAATCACAGATGCGATGTGGCAAAATTCCTTAATGAAAGAAGAGATTTTACCCTTCCCAGGTTTGGAGGAACTTAGGCTGGATCCTCCAAACAATTGCTTTTGAGACCACACTGGTTCCACGCATTTCATGTGTAGAGGGACTTTCTCCCTTACAATCACAATCTCCTGTAGTTAATGTGTCTCTCTTCCATCTGGGTTTGCTGGTAACATTAGTAACGTTAGTAAGGCTGGCTATTTCTTTTTTAACAAAGAGATTCAAAAGTTTGATTTGCAAGGTATCTCATTGGTGCCAGATCACATTAAATTGTTTTGCTTTTTGAAGGGGAAAAGGATCCACTTGCTTTTTTTTTTTTTTTTTTTTTGGTATGGCTGCAGTGGGAATATCCTGTAGGTGGTTGATGGTGCAATTACATAGAATTTTTATGTACTTTTAAAGATGCAACTAACATGAGAATAGCAATGGGGAAACATCAAGTGCTCAGTGTGTGGTTTGTTGGAAAAATTATTTTTAAATGTGGAGCTTCAGGATCCTAATTCTCATTTGTATGGTAAAAATAGAATGACAGCCATCAAAAAGGATATGACTGATGGTTTAGAGTGAGTTTTGCCAACTTAAATGGATTGTGGTGGGTGTGGTATGCTATGTTGATGATTTCTATCTATGTCAAGACTCTGAAGATAAAGAGAATAAGAACTCAGGGATTTTTTTTTTTAATCTCTGCCATGTAATAATGGTTGGAGATGGAGGTAGGGGTAGTTACCCACATGCCAGATTATTTATTATTATTATTAATTATTATTATTATTATTATCTGGCCTAATATTTCATTTCTCATTTGACTACAAAGAACTATAATACTTTCCTTTTTCTCAAAGGCTCTTGTTCTATTATCCCTATTGTGCTGTTGCCACTCCTCCCCCCCACCCCAACCCCTTCACCTCCACATAATTAAGTCAGGAAGCCATCAGTGGCTTAACAAGAAACAAGTTGATCCAATCTGAACAGTGAATGACGATTTAATTCTCTTACTGGGCTTCTGCCTAGAAGAGTTTGAAAAGCCTTTTATATAGCAATCATTATACATAAAACTTAAATCTCTATTATTTTTCATGGGAAGAAATCCAAATAAGTCATTTGGATGATATGATTGGAATGAAATGCATCTTCCTCATCCCCACCATCCTGGCCAAAATTGATGGGCCAGAGGCAAGAACTCTCCACTGATGTGGGACAGGCCCCTAGGTGGTAACCGAAAGAGATTTTAGCTGCCAGGTCTAGAGCATCAAGTCTATACAAAGTGACCTGGGGAAAGTCCCGGTAAGCAGTGGGTGCTGGCGGACTGACATGGGGGTGCAATGGCTGGGGAGGGAGTTGGTACATGGGTCAGAATCCAGAAGCAGGGATAGTTTTTCTAAATCCTATGAGTTTCTATCTTTCAGGTCCCTACTGTCAGTTTTCTGCTATTTGCTGCCCAACCACTGAAGTAATTCCAAATATTTGAGGATTTGAGGTTTTTGTTTTGTTTGTTTTTGTTTTTTTCATTTTTTTTAACAGTTGCATCTCATTTCAAGGTAACTTACCTCTAATAGTTCAAGTAGTACTACCTGGTATAGCAAATAAAGCACAAAATCTCAAAAAATTAATTCAAGATTTTTTTTCCCCTCATTCATGTAAAGTTCAATCAGCCATGGAAAGAAGTTACTATTCTCTTCTGCCCACCTTTCATTGTCCTGAATTCAGACACATGGCCATGCCCCATTACAAGGGAGGCTGGCAAATGGTGCCTGCATGATTAGAAGGAAAGGGCACAGTTTGAACATCTAGCTGGTGACACAAAGGCGGAGAGAGTTCCCATAAGCAGCTCACCAAGTTCATTAATCCTTGTATGTGGATTATACAGCACTATATGTCTTGTCCAGATAGTTTTATTAATTCATCTTAACTAGATAGTTTTCTTGCTTCATGCTGCACCTTCCGGTCTTGGACTTAGGGAAATTATGACTATTCTCCTCTTTATTGCTTTATAAAGCCCCCAGTATGGTTTCATGACAAAAGAGATGATAACATGTCTTCCATGACAATGATAACAGGAGACATTCAGTGAGTAGCACCTGTCGAGTTCTGCACACACCTCACAGATTCTCATTGTGCATTTATACCGCTCTCAAAATTGAAGACTCCTCTTTATATCATCTTAATATCATGCCAAAAAAAATGGGCAGGCAATACCTGAGCATCTCAAAGCAACCTTAACAACAGCATGTTGAAGGATGCCGGACCTAGTAAAGAGGAATGTAATGTAGCAAAATCAAATTCAGATTGAAATCCAGTCTGATTTCATTCTTCTTTCCCCTCCCATTTATTCCTTTTTCTCTTTCTGTCCCTACTCCTCCTATGGCTCCTCTTCCTCCTTCATCATTATATGTCAGAAACAAATGCTTGAGGAAAGTCCTCTTTGTTGCCAGGTGGCATAACTTTGGAATCTCCTGAGAATAAAATGCAGAAAATCTAACACTGTGACCAAGATTATTCTTATGTTGATTGAAGCATGTGCATGACATGACTTGGAATGGTTTGAGACATACCTAGCCAAATAGTTTCATAATTCTCTGTTGGAGAATTATGTTCCTCCAGTTTCTCCAGTGTGTTAGATATGTACCATGTCCTTATGGAAGCAAATGAATGGTTTCGGGCACCCCAAGACTAGATTCATCATGTTCCACAGGACTTGGAGACAAAGATTTGCTTACTTGATGTAAGTAAAGACCTGACTGATTACCCTTCTGACTCTTTATCGGTTATAGGACAAATCAGTTCTGAATTGGTGTTGCACTGTCAATATGAATGAGTTCATAAAAATATGTATAGATAGATAGCATTAAATAATTTTTGTGAATATATCATTACTTTAGGAAAGTTATGACATTTCTCAGTTAGATGGTGTTCTTCCTTGGAATATTTATTCATTTAAAGATAAAAAGTGTGAATTTTCTTTCTCAGGTGGCATCTGGCCTGTATTCAGCCCCTTAGTGTTACTTTAAAAATGACCCTGAACTTCCAATCCTTGACCAAAAACTCAGTGAATATACACTACAGATTTATAAGATATACTCGGAGGCTTGTTTCATTTAAAACTGATTTTTAATGTCTTGATTCTGGAAAGTAAAACTTAAAACATCTTGTCAAGTACTTGTATGATGGTTATTAAAAATACATTTGTATTTCAGCATAGATTTAAACCATATGTTCTTATTTGCTCCCATTTAGCACATTAAACTACTATTTTGAAACAGACAATCAAAATCCAAAAAGCCGCAAGAGCACTGTCTTAAAAATAGTTTCATATGTTTCTACTTTTAGCATAAAGTAACACTTTTTCCCCACCTGCCAGCACTGAACACACCTGGAAGGGTTTATATTTAGCCGAAACCTAGAACTCATAAAACCAAAATTATATTAAGACTTGGCAAGTTTTTATTTGTTTGAAGGAGGACCGAGTTAGAAGTTAGAAGGCTGCCTTAAATTTCTTTTGGCCATTTTTCTTCTCTCTCTTTCTCTTTTTTCCTCAGCTATTTAAACAATTAGAAGATTGGATATCAAGCAGCATTTATCTAAGTATTTTAAAACTGTGCCAAAATAAAAGCTAATCATTTTGTAATCATTTTGTAATCAGTATGCATAGAAGAGAGGAAGAAGCAGTAAAGCAGTTGCTGCATGTTTGCTGACAAAATATTTAATCCAAACATTTAATTTCAATCTGCCACTGTTCTCAGTCAGTATAATTACTTTAAGCAAATACCATGTTGGAAAAAATGGTCCCAGCCACTGAAATGTAAATAATACAATATAATCATCACCACACTCAAATTCATATACTATAATTTATTTGGATCAATTTCATAAATATGGGTGTAATAACTTTAAATTATTATAAACATGTGTATCTAAGCTACACTTATAGGAGTTGATTTATTCTTTCTTGTTGGTTACTTATGCCTGGGATAAAGACTTGCCAAACAAGTCAAATCACACCGATATTCTCATAAAATCAATAGGGATGGGAAAATTGGTTTTTTTAGATTTCTGCTATTATGTCACAGTTAGATAAAGCATATAATTTATAAAATAGAATTATTTATCCAATATGCATTTGCAGAATTTGTTAAATATAAGAGGTATATTTAAAATAAAATTTCTAGAAATATTGTAGAAACAACATATATAGATTCTACCTTAAAGGTCACCATCAATAAAAGAGTTAATTTTTAAAAACAAGGATCAATGAAAATATGACAGTATGAAAACAAATAAACTACCTTAGAGCAAGGATTTTCTTTTTTTTTTTTTATCTTCAGCATCTACGAAATGTTTGACAACTAGAAGGTGAAGGTACAGGGCATACCCATTATGGTGCCCAATCTGCTGTCAGCCATTCTTGCTGAATCTGCCTTACCCACTGTTTCCCCACAGGCTAGCAGTGCTTAAAAACTCTTTGTGAAGAAGAGGCCAATTATTGGACTAGAGTGGCCAACTGACTCAGACTAGTCAAGAACATATACGGTAGTCTGATATATAGGACTTTTTGCATCGAGCTCTGAACCTATCAGATGTAGTCTCTCTAAACTTAAACAGTGATCAATAAATACTTATTTCATTAATTAAAACAGTATATTTTTAAGAGTCTACTTATAAACTAAAACTTTTAAAATCTTATTTTGATACCTGGGATTTGTCTCAAAATAATATGGGAGCAGGAAAGTGAGTGGGTATTATAGATGAAACAAAGTTGTTCCTTTGTTGATAATTCTTTTTTTTAATTTTTTAAGAATTTTTTAGTGCTCCAACACTCATTGTTCATACACCACACCCATGCTCCATGCAATATGTGCCCTCCTTATTACCCACCACCAGACTCAACCATCCAAAACCAGTTTGTTTCTCAGACTCCACAATCTCTCATGATTCGTCTTCCCCTCCGATTTACCCCAATTCACTTTTCCTTTTCTTCTCCTAATGTCCTCCGTGTTATTCCTTACGCTCCACAAGTAAGTGAAACTATATGATAATTGACTTTCTCTGCTTGGCTTATTTCACTCAGCATAATCTCCTCCAGGTCTGTGTTGATATTTCTTAAAGCTGGTGATGAGTTTTTAAGAGTTTAACGTACTCTTCTCTCTACTTTCTGTATTTTTAATAATTTTCAATATTAGAAAAATTTAAAACTCTGTTCTTATACTTAGAGTCAGCCCTAGGCCCCTGCAACGTAGGGACTTTTACTCCCTAGTCTATTAAATATCTGTTCACATAACATTCCATTGTTTGCCAGAGATACCCCTGCTTTTGTACTTCCCTTTATCAGATAGAAAAGCTTAGAGAACTATTAGTGCCTTTGCCTACCCGTAACAAAACACCTAACTACATATGATATATATGATAAAGATCTTTTTTTATTTCAAAATAAGATGTCTAAAGATAGATATTTCTAGGGACAATTAAAAACATCATTAAAGACATCTTGCCATCTTTGCGCTTTGCCCCTCAGTGAAAATTCATCAAAATTTAGACCTCATAATTGGGCTGGTTTTATCCACCTCTTAAGATGGCGACCAAAATTCTTGCCATTATATATACATATACAATACCAGATAAAAGGAAAGAGGATTTTTTTCCATGTTTGTCTTTCTACTAATTCTTCTGTATAAGCCCATAGCCAAAATGTCTTGATGTCTCATTGCCCATTGATTAGACATAAGGGAGACTGGAAAATTAGCAGTTGATATTTCCATTTCTACAATTTAGAGAGGTATCCGTCTATAGATAACATGCTGAGGAAATGTCCAGAGAAATCCTGTATAGACAACCAACAATGGTTCCTAATAGATCTCAGTTAATGGCACAAACATGGCATCTGCAGCAGTTATAGTAGCCACACTAATGCTGAATAACAAATAGCCACACAATCTCAGTGCTATAAAATACACCTTTTAAAACACATTTCTATAGGGTTTGATTGATCCAAATTAGGCTTGACTGGCATCATCTAGCCTTGTTCATGAATCTATGGTTAGGGGCAGGTTGGAACTTATCTTAGCTGGTTGGGGCTGATCTTAGTTGGTCTGCTCATATGACTTGCCAGTTGTCTGATAGATTGATAAGGATGGTTTTTGTTGGGGTGATTAGGGAAATGGCTCTGTTCTCATGTTGGCTACTCTAGCAGGTTAACCTAGGCATATTCTTAGAACCATGGCAGAGGGACAAGGGCAGAAGCAGGAACACACAAAATTTTTTTTTCAAGTGTATGCATGTATCATATCTGTTAGCTTGACAGTGGCCAGAGTATTTCCTAAGTTCTAAGATGTTATGACATAGACTCTATCTTTTTTTCTAAGAGAAATGACAAAGAAGCATGGCAAAGGTTTCATACAGTAAACAGCAAAGAATTGGATCTGTTAATGCAACTAATCTACAAAACCAACCTTTGGAAAAGCTAGATATTAGTGGATAGCCCTGATAATCTTCCTATTCTCAACTCCCATTTCCAAAACACTCAAATCCTATCAATGTTTTTTTTCTTAAATATCTCTCAAATCTTTCCTCTGCTCTCCGTTTTATCACCAACACTGCAGGGTCTCAGCGAGGATTCTTCAGTAAGATCTCAGTTGGGGCCCCTATGCAGTGGCATACGATAGCTAGAATGATCTTTAAGAGACATGTATCCAAATGTGTGATCCTTGAACATTTCAATGACTCAGCATTACTCTCCAAATAAAAATAGAACTCCCTTGCAAATTCCTGAAGCTTTTGGACCCTACTTAGCTCTTCCATTTTATCTTATCATTTTATCTTGGACCACACTCTCCACCTTTTAATTCCAGTGTCTTTATAGTCCCTTCCCTTCTTTATAGCTCTCTTCCCTTCTGTCATAGTTTCTTTGCACATGTTGTTTTTACTTCCAGGAATACTCTTCCATCTGCTCTTTGCCTAAATAACTCTGACTCATTCCTCAGATCTCTGCTTAAGTGTCACTTTTCAACAGTCTTGCCTGACCTTCTTCATTGGAACCAATCACTCTAATACAGATTATCATCATAATATAAACAGTTCCTTTGTTGAATTATCCTAATTAAAATTTTATATTAGTCTGTGTTAACCTTTTTAATAACCTTTATATTTTAAAACAGTTTTAGAGAAACGGAGTTGTTGTAAGGATAGCACAGAGGGTTCCTATATACACTTTACCTGGTTTCTTCTATTGTTAACATTTTATATAACCATAGAACATTAAGAAAAAATAAGAAATTAATATTGGTATAATACTAAATTACAGACCTTATATTTAGATATTACCATTTTTTAAAAATTTATATATTTTTCAGAATCCAATTCAGGATATCGTGCTCTAATTTAACTGTAGGTCTTTAGTTTCTTATAATTTATGACATTTTCTCACTCTTTGTTTTTCACGACCTTGTTGATTTTCAAGATTTCTGGCCAGACATAATTTAGAAAGTTACTCAATTTGAATTTCCCTGATGGTTTCTCATAATTACACTAGGATTATGGATTTTTGGAAAGAACATCATAGAGATGAAGTATAGTTCTCATTGCCTGATATCAGAGGGTATATGTTATCAATGTGAGACTTATCACTGATGATAACTTTGGTTATTTGCATACAGTAATTCCTGCCAGCTCTTTTCATTGTAAAGTTAGCATTCTTCTTTCCATACTCTACTCCCTAGAAGTGAGCCACTAAGTCCAGGCCACACTCAAGTGGAAGGGAATGGATTTTTATCTCTTGGAGGTAGGAGTATACATACATTTGTAAACATATGTTAAAACCACCACAATAATTATTGAGTATTTGGGGGGAATGTTTTGTAGTCATGTAAAGATTCTCCTTAAGGTTCTGCCTACTAATTTTAGCATTCATTCACAGATCTTGCAAGCAGAGATTATTACTGTGATATTCTAATTATCATTGTTTTATTTCTCTTATTTCTTCTATATTTGTTATCTAATATTATTCCATTTGGTATAGAAGACTTCTCTCCTATAGTTACTTATTCATCACATATATATTTTTTTTTATTCTTTGGACTGTAATCCAATACTATCTTAATTTATCTTATTGCTCAAATTGTTACAGCTTTGGACATTGAGAGCACTTCTAGGCAGGTTCCTATGTCCTTTTTATATGACGTCACTTTTTTTTAGTGTTTCCTGTATGACTTTGTGTTTTCATTTTTTATTTAGTGTTCCGTTGAATGGGATATACAATTGAATGATGCAAAAATCAAAGCCATATATAATATACACTGAGAAATATAATAATAATGTAATATATAGTAATATAATAATAATTTTACTAAAATTTGTGTTCTCTGAAATAGAGAGTATGACTCACATTTTTTTATGTTGCATTTGCCTGATACGACTTTGTCTGTCAGCCTAGATTCAACCTTTCTGAATCTTTGTTTTAGGTGTATCTTTGTAAACTTTGGATCTGCTCTGGGAGCCAATCTGAAAATTTTTCCGATTGAACAAGTGTGATAGCCATTTAGGTACTTACACTGATCAGATCTCTTGCCAAGAGAGAACTTGCTGCAAGGAGTGGAGTCAGCTAACTGCCTTGGCTCATCCCCCTTGAGATTTACAGCAGCACACACGTACATCGTGCTCTGTCCATGCTGCCCCCAGCCAACAGCTAACACAGCTAGAATACTTCTGCTCAATGTGAGACTATTATAATGATCAATTTTTGCTGGAATCTCACAGAAACCTAGCTGAGATTTTCTCACAGATGTACTTCAGACCGAGCTGTTTCCTGCCCAATCCTGTTTCCTCCGCTCTTTCCTTCATAGGTGTCCAGCCTGCCTCATGGCCTCCCTTCGGATTCCTGCTCACATTTCCCTTAAACTTTCCCAAGTGTTCCCTCCATTAATCTCTTGCATTTCTAACTCTACTTTGGAGTCTGTTCCTTTGAGGACCTCAGCTAACAATGAATTTCTTTTTATATATATCAATAGGACAGAGAATTTTGCTCTTAGTTCTCTCTCAATTCCTTTCTAGGATTCTACCAATTTATGTTTTATCTTTCTTTTTTTTGTCGCAACATCTCTTCCCTGAATCCTCACATTTCTACTTGGTGGTCTTCCTTCACGAATTCATTCATTTTAAATAAATAACAAAATTTTTAATCATAATTTTCAACTGTTTCAGTCATCCTTTTGGTAAACATTCTTTGCTTCTATGTTTTGTTCTTTTTTACACATTTTTTCCTCTATGATATCATTGCATTGCCACTTCTTCTTTCATTATTCATTATCGAATGAGTTTTGTTTTTCCCAAGACAAGATCTAGGCAGAAACACTATGAGTTTCTCCTCTTCCCCTTCTTTCGTTTCTCTTGTGCCTCTTCTCAGCTGCTTTTAAAAGCCTTCATACGTGTTTTGAATCTGCAGATAGACCTTATTATTACTCTGAGATGGAGTTTGTAACTCCCTTTGCATTCTCCTGGTTTCTTTTTGTATGGTATCTAGGAGAAGAACTTGCAAAGTGCTGACATAGACAGCCCTATTCACACTGGGAGCCTTTTCCTGCATAGCACCTTCTTCCAGTAGCAAGGATTCCCAATCACGGCCGTATTGACAATTTGGATCCAATGATTCTTTGTCATGGAGCCTCTCGTGGGCACTGTAGGAGGGTTAGCAGCACTTCTGACCTCTACCCACTAAATAAGTTTAAGTTGTGATGATCAAAATATTCCCATCTATCATCAAGCGTTCCTTTCGATGCAAAGTTGCTTTCAGTAGAGAACCACTCCACTGGACCAAAAATCCAGTGAACATTGCAATGTCTAAAATTTCTAATCCTGATACTTAGCAAATTAAATAAAACTATATCTGTTTTCATCATTAGGAGAATGGGAAGATAATATTGCAGAAAAACATTCTGATTTAGTTTATGAGAGAATGCAAAGCAACTTCATTCTCTATACATGCTAAATTACAAAGCAGATATATAGCAAAAACACAGTAAAGCATCTGCAAGCTTTTGCTAAGGGTCTTAATTATTTTGACAAAGCATGATTTCTCTTTTAATAAAAAATCTAAATTTCATGTTACTAGAGGAAATTTAAGGAATTGTCTGGGAAGACGCTATATAGTAGTATATTTTAAATGATAATGAATTACATCATTGGAAAATGCATTGTATTTTAAAACTCTTCTAAAAATATTTTTAAAACAGCAAGCACTAAAACAGCCTTGGGACATGTGAAATGGGACAAGTTTATGCCCAGTTAGTGGCAGGCTGAGTAATAAGTAGATACTATAACATAGTTCATGTAATACATGTATCATTCACACTTTCCCTACATTGCATGGGGGGGGTGAAGAAAAGATAGGATATTCTCAACAAATATTGACTTTTTTTCAATTACTGAGTCATAAAGAACTCTTTTCTGACAACATCTTCTGTAGGTACCACTATTTAAACCTCAACCACTGGGTATAACTACTTATTTCTCATTGATTCACTTGGTTGAGTGGTAGATTAAAAAGCTCAAAAATCAGTCTTTTACTTGGAGTTCTATAAATGGACCTGGAACAATTCCTAACTGACAGAACTCAAAGCTTGCTTATAAATAATACCATGCTTCAGAAAAAAAACCGAAGTACTTTTTTAGGTTTGATTATGACAAAGTCATTGAAGGATTTATAGGAAAACCCTAGATGTCTTGTCAAGAGATAGCAATTTCTAGGTCAAAGGGAAATGTTTGTTCATTTCATTAAGGATGAAAGGAGTGGAAATAGTGTTTATTATAAAAATATAGAAACAAAACTTTGAAATATGTCAGATGAAAATTATGTTCAGTATAAAGACAAGTACTGCAAAAACAATGCCAAATTTGTGAGTTCCTTGAAAGGACAAACTATGTTAGGTGCCTTTGTGTTCTTTGATGACAGGCTGATATTTAATGGGCATTGAATAAATGTTAGCAGAAAGAATTAATAAGTATGTGAGTTAGTTTGTTATGGATTTCTGATAGCACATTTCCAAAGAGAAAGTACATTCTAAAAGCAACCTCATTTTGAAGTTCTTTAATACAAATAACCCACTTTTGTTTAAAAATTAGAGATCACAAAAAATAACAAAATTTCCCATACTTTACTATCTATATATAACCAGTATTAACATCCAGAAGTATGTATCTCTAGATATTTTTCTTCTTGCTGCAGGCTGTCTAAGTGTTTCAAAAGAGATGGAAGAGTTAGAGGAGAAATCAGTTGTCTTAAACACTTACTGTCACTCATTGAAGGCTGGTAGGTGGGGTTTTGGTGAAGGTTTACTCTGAAAAGAATGCAACAGGAGAAACCATGCAAACCCCCCCCCCCTTGGTAGACTTTCTCAGTGTCCACAATCATGATTTTCCCTTGTAGAGGAGAAGTTAGCCTTATTTGCAACTGATACAAGAAAAAAGAGACAGAGATTGAGGACTCTGTTTTTCTAAAAGAATAAGAAGCACTCGAATTTAAATTTCTGGTTAACCATAATCAAGGTTTGCTAAGAAATAAAGTAGTATTCATTGCTCTAAGTAAGTCAAATGGAAAATCAGTTCTTAAGACTATTGACCTTGTTAAACAGATTTTACCCATTTTCTTTGTTTTCCCCTTTCAGCAAGACTGTAACTGAAGAATGCCTGGGATTCACATCTCACAGTGCCAGATATTGTAGAGTCAAAAATATGTGAACAAGCACAACTAGAAAATATCAGGCATATGGCATGAAACACATTTTCATTCATTCTCCAGAGGGGAAAAAATACATTTTGATGGAATGCAAAATATTGTGCTCTGGTTTACTTGCCAAATAGAGAAATGTATGAATTTTAGCAAGTAAACCAATGGCTAGTTTGCATTGGGAAGTTTTAGAGTAATTCCTCTATAAGCAAATAATTTGGACAGGTTAGGTGTTTGGGTGTGGGAATTTAAGAAAGAGTTTCTTAGAGCCTGTCTGGGTTTCCTTTTCACTTGCTGACTGAAAGCTTTTGTCCTGATGAATTTCACTTCTGTAGCACTCTGGCTTTCTGCAGAGCTGAATGCCGAGGAGCAAGTGCTGTATTCATATACCTTCATACTCTATTTTCCAGAGATTTCTGGACTATTGCGTGTTGGCTGTTTTATGAAGCATCACAGATAAAAGAGATATTCATCTCTTTCTTTATTAGCATCTGTTTCCTTCTAAATAGAATTGTGAGCATCCCCCATGTAACTGGACAAGGCTGGCAGATATAAAGTATTCAATAACTCAGCCTGCACAAATCCTCAGCAATAACAAGTTTTAATTAGTTAACTGGAAGCCCATCATCCTACAGTAAACAAACCAACCGAAAAAAACCTGTTTCAGAAGACTGCGTTAGAGTCATGTTATTCCAGAAAAAAATTACAACCATAATTCTCAGAAGTAAAGGGTGTGATTCTGTTTACTTTTTAAGCAGACTTGCCTATATTATAGGTCAAGCACATGTGTCAAAATGACTGTCTGCACAGCAGTGACTTCTCTTACTTATCAGATTTGTTTACATTGGTAAATAAAACTCTTCTCTCTCGAAACCCAGCTCAGAAGACTGCAACTCCAGTAGTGAGCAGGATAGGAACAAACCGACAAGGGCAGGAATAGTTCTCTATTTATTGCTCCCAGCAGGTGTCAGATGCCATAGTTTCTCTGCAACCATCAACACCCTGGGGCTTTTTAGTTCCATATCCAAGACAAGGAAGAAGGAGGATGGCAACTAACCCCAAGGGATTAGGTACCTGAATCCTATCCCAACTACTAGCAGACTCCAGCTGCGTTTAAATATTTTTTTTTAAAGAATTTCTGATGCTCAGTGGTTACTGATTACTTCCAGATTTTAGTTCTAGCCCAGTGAATATTTGCCATAAAAAGTTTATCTGTTATTGTTAAAGTTACGATTGCTACAGGAAATGTCTTCTCATAAGCCATTTCCCAAAACATGAACTTTCACAACAGTTAAACAAACAAACACTACACAAACAAAGCTGACCTAATCTTTAAAAACATATTCCTGGCACTGATGGAATAGGGAGAGGAAATGTGTGGGCAAGACATGGCGTTTGTTTGGGATTCTTATCAAATACCTTTAGAAACCAAGATGTCATTGCTGAAGTCACTGCATTAATGCCTTTAAAGGACATGAATGTGTTCTTTATTCACTTACGTCTAAACTGACAGACAAGTTACCTTTTGGAAACCAGGATTGCAGCCCAGCCATGAAAGGGGCATAACAGTTTTTTCTCTCCACCCCGTTGCCAAGTGTCTTTAGAACCATTTTCCTTAATAGCAAAAGAACAAAACAAAACAAAAACACCAGAAACAACCAAGCACTCAAGGCACTCATAACATTTCATGGAAAATTTGAATCAGTTAGGGAATAAAACCATTTAGTAAGATAGTATGGGTGTATATATGTGTATGTGTATACCTTATTAGCACCTGGTCTTATAAGGAAGTGTTGACCCACTATATTGTACACTTGAAACTAATGTTACATTTTATGTTAACTAACTGGAATTCCCATAAAAACTTTCAAAAAAAGTATTGAAGATATCTGATTGACATGTTTAGATGGGGTGAGACTTTAAAACACCCAAATGCACTAACTGCAGCCTTCCATTGTTAAGACTTGTGTTGAATGTCTCACACAAATCTACTTCTGTTGTTGCTGCTGTTACTTTTAGAATCTGGAGTTGCTAGAGATACTTCTTGGAGACCTGTTCTGCCTGAAGGTTTTTCTCTAGGGAAAAATTTCCCTATCCTGAATGTCAACCAGATCTATCAACTGCCCTTTTCTATCATTCATTCTCCTCCCAACTATATTGAATACTTAAAAAAAAAAAAAACGTTTAAAAAGTCCTTTTTTTGAAAAATTGTTAAGAATTTTTTTTAAGTGGATATAGACTAATTAAGCACCACGTGACAAAAGCCAATACTTCTCAGGTTGGGGCCTCTGCCTTCGGCTCGGGTCATGATCTCGGGGTCCTGGGATCGAGTCCCGCGTCGGGCTCTCTGCTTGGCGGGGAGCCTGCTTCCTCCTCTCTCTGCCTGCCTCTCTGCCTACTTGTGATCTTACTCTGTCAAATAAATAAATAAAAAAAAAATCTAAAAAAAAAACAAAACAAAACAAAAAAAACCCAACTCATTCCAGAAACAGGTATTTTATGTCTTCCCAAAGTAAAAAAAAAAAAAAAAAAAAAAAAAAATCCACTCAATAGATATTGTCAATAAATATTGTCTTAAATCACTCCTTTCGTTGGCATAAATCACTCTTTCTCTTGACCATAAAAAGAACAAACATTTAACTAGATCTTATTTCATCAGGCTTACAACATAACCATATAGTGTGAATGACAAAAAAAAAAAATAGTGGAGATCATGTCCACACACACAGCATAAAATGAAAATTGAGATAATTCATCTAATTTTGATCATTCTTGCTTCCATCATTCTTCCATGAGATGATCCAGATAAAATCATGGCCTCCTTTTCTGGACCATTGACTCAATTAATTGTTTCAGTTTTCACATGTGGGTAACGATGGAGTCAGTTAACACATACCTTCCAGGTCTTCACCTATTCTTTCCATATCCTTAAAGTATATCACAATGTCCACATATAGAATAAGTATGCTAGCTAGCTATTTTTGCTCCTCAGATATCTTCATAGTAAGCTTGTCCCAATTATAGAACCTAGAGAGGACAATGTTCTGTAAGAGCCCACTGCCACTGCATAATAAATTCTTATTAAGTACAGCCTATGGTTACAATGCTTGAATTGTATGGAAAGGATAATATTCTACAAAATCTCATAACAAGCTTCTATGTTAAGAAGTATAAATATGGAGGCAGCTGGGTGGTACAGTTGGTTAAGGGTCCAACTCTTGGTTTCAGCTCAGGTCATTATCTTCGGGTCATGAGATTGAGGCCCACAATGGACTCCCCACTTGGTGGGGAGTCTGTTTGGGATTCTCTCTCCCTCTCCCCTGCCCCTTCTGTTTGTTCTTTCTCTCTCTTTCACTTTCAAATTAGTAAATAAATCTTTTTTTAAAAAAATACAAATATGGTCTTGCCACTGTAATTTGTCTTTCTCCTGTGGGGTTTATAGATAGTTGAATACAATTCTTCTCAGAACATGAGCTTTGCACTAAAGAAAAGATAACTTGCCTTAATAAAAAAAAAAAAATCAAGGAGTAGAAATGGGGATGCAATTCCCCTAATTTTAGCAGTACAATCATCACATCAATACCAAAATAATTATGTTCATTATTATATCTATTGCCCACATTGCATTATAATTGTCTTTAAGCATTAAAAAGCAAGAGAATTAAATGAAAACCTAAGTACATAAACATTTATTTAATGTTAACTACACTCAAATTGAGTACTTAAATACAGCATTAACAATTAGGATGTGGACCCTGATTTGTAGAGCTCACAGACGGGTGAAGAAGGCAAATATAGATGTGGTTAATGATCATATGAGGCAAATCGTAATGAATATCAAGCTCAAACCAATGGAAGACAGCTTGGTATGTAGATGAAGGATCAGTCATCCGAATGGGGAATCATGGCTGGTAGTGCAGAAGAGGAGACATTGAAATTGGGTATCATACTATGAACACGAAACATAATTGTATGAGTCATAATCTTCAGTTGCTAGCATCAGAAATACAAAAGGAAGGGTGTACCTGGGTGGCTCAGTTGGTTAAGTGTCTGCTTTTGGCTCAGGTCATGATTCCGGGGTCCTGGGATTGACCCCCACATCAGGTTCCCTGCTCAACCAGGAGTCTGTTTATCCTTCTCCCTCTGCAGCTCCCCTCTGTACTTTCTCTCTGACTCTCTCTTTCTCTCTGAAATACATAAATATATATATATTTTTTAATTACAAAAATATACAGGGAAAAAAGACAGTCTCTTCAATAAATGGTGCTGGGAAAACTGGACAGGTACAGGTAAGAGAATGAAATTCGACCATTCTCTTACACCATATACAAAGATAAACTTGACATGAATTAAAGACCTCAATGTGAGGCAGGAATCTATCAAAATCCTAGAGAAGAACATAGGCAGTAATTTCTTCGACATTGGCCACAGCAACTTCTTTCAAGATACGTTTCCAAAGGCAAAGGAAACAAAAGCGAAAATGAACTTGTAGGACTTCATCAAGATCAAAAGTTTCAGCACAGCAAAGGAAACAGTCAACAAAACAAAGAGGTAACCCACGGAATGGGAGAAAATATTTGCAAGTAACTACAGACAAAGGACTGATATCCAAGATCTATAAAGAACTCCTCAAACTCAACACACACAAAACACATAATCACATCAAAAAATGGGCAGAAGACATGAATAGACACTTCTCTAAAGAAGACATACAGAAGGCTAACACACACATGAAAAAATATTCATCATCATTAGCCATTAAGGAGATTCAAATCAAAACCACATTGAAATACCACCTTACACCAGTTAGAATGGCCAAAATTAACAAGACAGTAAACAACATGTGTTGGAGAGTGTGTGAAGAAAGGAGAACCCTCTTACACCGTTGGTGGGAATGCAAGTTAGTGCAACCACTTTGGAAAACAGTGTGGAGGTTCCTTAAGAAATTAAAAATAGAGCTTCCCTATGACCCTGCAATTGCACTACTGGGTATTTACCCCAAAGATACAGATGCAGTGAAAAGAAAGGCCATCTGTACCCCAATGTTCATAGCAGTAATGGCCACAGTTACCAAACTGTGGAAAGAACCAAGATGCCCTTCAGTGGACGAATGGATAAAGAAGATATGGTTCACATATACAATGAAGAATTATGCCTCCATCAGAAAGGATGAATACCCAACTTTTGTATCAACATGGATGGGACTAGAAGAGATTATGCTGAGTGAAATAAGTCAAGCAGAGAGAGTCAAGTATCATACGGTTACACTTACTTATGGAGCATAAGGAATAACATGGAGGACATTGGGAGATGGAGCAGAGAAGTGAGTTCAGGTAAATTGGAGGGGGAGACAAACCATGAGAGACTGTGGACTCTGAGAAACAAACTGAGGATTTTGGAGGGGAGGGTGGGTGGTGCGTTGGGTGAGCCTGGTGGCAGGTATTATGCAGCGCACATATTGCATGGAGCACTGCGTGTGGTGCATAAACAATGAGTACTGGAACCCTGTAAAGAAATAAAATTTTAAAAAATTGAAAAAAAAACCCACAAATTTTTTACTTTGTAAAATTGGAATTTAAAGGGTGAACCCAGAGATTAATTCTAAAGTGGGAACTTAAACCCATGATGGATCTCTTTCCACTTCTCATTTTGCTTTTAACTGTGTATAGTTTCATCCCACCAAAACACCTTCTCCCTGGGGTTGCAAGCCAGCCAAGAAGTGCTTGAACTCACAGTTACCACTTTATGACCAGAGAAGAAAGTGGCTTCTCTATCCTTATTCCATTTTGAAAAATCTACCTTAAAGCTCCTACTGGCCCAACTTGCATCACCTGCCTAACTTTTAGGCCAATTATGAGGACAGGGTAGGAAGAGTTTTAGGAAAAACAAAGATAATAGTTTTCCACCACAAAGAATTTACAAAAAATGGGAACTAGATTGGTTAAAAACATTTATAGTATGAGTTTGTAGATGAAAAGGAAGAAAAACTGAAGGAAGTAATACAATGACACTGCAGACCTATTTGGGAGGCAGGTTATATGGCACACTATGATTCATAGTGTTTAAATATTTTTCCATAAGGCACAGCAAAGTGTCTGAGGACATGATGACTGCTGTCATAGACTGTAGATTTGGTGGGGGGCGGGTCACAAAAAGGAGAAGAGAAGGTAAAGAGAGGAAAGTTGGGAAGAATATCAGATGAAGGTCAAGGCAAATACTTTCTAGTCCTGATCTGCCAAGATTCAGCTATAGGACTTGGCAAAGTCACCTCTTGGCATCGGGCTCCACATTTATAAGAATGGAAATCAGACCATCTCTTCTATCTGTCCATTAATGTTACTAAGAACAAATGAGCATGAATGTTCTTAAATAAGTTAGAAGTATTAAATAAATGCACAGCGTTATTATTTGTAATACCACTGCCATTCAAAATTTCATTTCCTTAAAGAATCTGACTCTAGGGATGCCTGGGTGGCTCAGTGGGTTAAGCCTCTGCCTTCGGCTCAGGTCATGATCCTAGTGTCCTGGGATCGAGCCCCGCATCGGGCTTTCTGCTCAGCAAGGAGCCTGCTTCCTCCTCTCTCTCTCTGCCTGCCTCTCTGCCTACTTGTGATCTCTGCCTGTCAAATAAGTAAATAAAATCTTTAAAAAAAAAAAAAAAGAATCTGACTCTAAATTTGTCATCATGGATTATCACTACTTTTCTAAATTTCAGACTCATACAGGAAGTACATGAAATGGAGGAAAAGAAAGTCTCATTGCAAATTAAGAAAATCAAATAATGTCAGATATTGATATCTCATTCTAATTGCTTAAGAATATAAACCACGAACAAGAAAAACAGTCAATATGATGTAATGGGAAGATCTTGGGCTTTGGAAAGAAACTTGCATGGCATTTAATACCTACTTAACACAACACCTGTAATTCCTTAGGAAAAAACTTGATCTCTCTGAGCCAAACAAATGGAAAATAAATGTATTTCCTTGGGTAATAAATTAACCTTTAAACTTCATCTGCATAATAGCAGTATCTCATTAGGATTGAAAGTAACAAAAGTCTTAAAAAAGTATCTGTCATTCAATAAGCATTAGGTCTTCATACCCTTAGTTCATTACATTGACCTCCAATTTGCTGTCCTAGCTCTTCACCACAAATATTAATCAAATACAGAAAATAAAATCAGTACTGTACATAGAAGCTATCCATTAAATTGAGAGCCCTCCGAAGATCTCTTCACACTCTTTGAAACAAATATTTATAATACATTTACTATGCAAAGAGTGTTGTTCTCATTGATCTGGGTATGTTTATCAATAGGAAGTAAACAGACAAATAGTAGTCATTTCAGGGGATAAGACAAATAAATATAACAAATTAAAGAAAAAAAATTTAGGGGGGAACTTATCCTTTCTTGCTTTCCTTTGGAAACAAAAAAAGTTGCTTTATTTGAGAAAATTGTTGTAAAATTTTGAAGCTACAAGTAAGGGTTAGGGTTTGACTTAAACATGTATTTTTCTTTCAAAAGAAAAATTGTTATTACATGTCATTAAAATATGATCATTTTGTTTTCAGGCATACATGAAATCTAAGGCACACTAATTTATTAGATGGTCTTAGATTGTGATGATAGGAAAGCTAAAAGCTGGGTAAGTCTGACCTTTTTCTTTCCACCTTTTAACTTCTTGCTTCTGGCTTACCATTACATAGAAAATGATTTAAATTATAATATTTTCCATTGTGTAGGGCACCCTTAAATGCTTGTATAGATAGCACTTATTGAAAACTCTATTGAACTTTTGAACTGTTTCTGTTGTCTGATCAAAGTTTGGGGATATTATAGTTTTTTACTTTTGAGAATATTTTTATAGTCTTTTTTTTAACATTTTTTTTTATTTCTTATTTTTTATAAATATATAATGTATTTTTATCCCCAGGGGTACAGGTCTGTGATTCGCCAGGTTTACACACTTCACAGCACTCACCATAGCACACTTAATTGTAGCTTGACAGTTCAATAATGCTGAACTCTGGATGGTAAATAATATTTGAGGTTTCATCTTTTTTTTTTTTTTTTACTAAATAGGTAAGGATGACTTTTATAAACTCCTACTAATGGACTGTCCATCCTCAAAATATAATCTCCCTGGAATAGCTATATTTACCTCTTTTATGGTATACCACAACATATCTGCATTTAATCCTATGATGCTGCAATTTCTATTTGGTATATAACAAGATAAGGACGAGGGGGAAAAATACAAGGATAATTATTCCAGATTAACTTTTAGTGTGCTTACATTGACGATACTCTTTATTCATTCCATCTGATGTTGGGAAGATAATATCATGGGAAAGGAAAAAAAAGTAAACAAAAAAATAGAAGAGAAAAAAAAAAAGAAGAGAAAAAGTAGAAATGGGCAGACTCCCAGAAACATACCATCTGGTCTTCAGAAATTCAGTTCAAACTACTGAAGGAAGCAAAGAGACTTGACTCTTTCTCTCTAAGCTCCTAGTCTTAAATTTTGGTCACCCTTTAAATAATAAAATGTCTTAATTTGGGCAGAAGGCAGAGGAGAGACTATAATCATACTCTTACTTTTTATGACAGGAATCAACTGGAGGTGGGGAGTAACTTCACATGACCCACAGTGTGCCAGAATACTGTGAAGCTGTTTGAACTCACTGTCATATGTAAGGTGGGTCTCCAAAGAGATATGAACTAGTAGAGTTTCTGGATGATCTACAAGGCAGTTGTGCTGAGCTGGTTCGTGAGCAAATGCTGTTCTACTAGGTCTAAGATTTGAATATTCTCATTTGGAACAAATCTCTTTGAGGCTTGTCAATTAGTAGCATAGTAGCATTATGGGAAAGGTAAACTTCTGGGTGCCAGGCAGACAAAGGTTCCAATTAATTGCCACTGATTATTACTCATTAAACCTTCTGCAAGTTATTAACATTATCTGGATATGTTTTGCTCTTGGCTAAATTGCGGGAAAAGTACTTACCTCATGTTTGGAGTATGAAGTAAGATAATGAGTATAAAGGAATAGTCGTATAACAGGTTTTCAGTAATTGTTCATATAATTATTCTACCTCTATTTTCCCACTCTGTTGAGTTGTACTCTACCTACCTGAGAGCCAACAAGAGGCTCTACAGGGATTATCTGAGTTCAAATCCTGACTCCACTTCACTGATCCATCTTTAAAATGAGGACAGTAAGAGTACTTTCTCCATAAGGACATCATGAGAAATAAATGAGCTGATATGTGTAAAGCATTCAGAAGAGGGCCTGGAGCAGGGGAAAAAAAAAAACAAAAAACAGGACATAAATGTTTGCTATTGTAATTATTTAGTTGGGGTATTTGTACTCTGTTAATCCCTAAATATTATCAGAACAGTTTGGTTCTGTGTTCCTTTCTGTCTTACTGAAATTTGAATCACTCTTATTTTTGTTTTTATTCACAGATATGGGTCTGTTTTCAAATGCCTCTTCTTATAATTAATCTATTTTTTTGGAAGAGTGTTGTGTCAAAGGAAGAGCCATCCCATGAACAAAGAAGTATCCAGTAACACACTCTTCTGAACTGACAAATTCTGGGAAGGCCAGACCTGTTACCTATTTTCTTTTTTTTTTTTTTAAGATTTATTTATTTGACAGAGAGAGAGATCACGAGTAAGCAAAGAGGCAGGCAGAGAGAGAGGAGGAAGCAGGCTCCCCGCTGAGCAGAGAGCCCGACGTGGGGCTCGATCCCAGGACCCTGAGATCATGACCTGAGCTGAAGGCAGAGGCTTAACCCACTGAGCCACCCAGGTGTCCCCTGTTACCTATTTTCTAAAGTGGCGCAGATGCTAACCTAATGTGTGTGTGTGATAGGAATCAAACTGAAAGTTAGAATGTTGGTATCTATTTTCTCCAACTATCAACCAGGGACTAGAATCAATCTCACGGTGTTGTTATTTTTTAAAAAGAAATAAAAATTATATTTTTGGTTAAATAAATGTAGTATATTCAGCCTCTGTGTTCTGCTTACTATACATATGTATTATTTATTATATATTATGGTATATTATTTATATTATATAACATTATATGCTATATATCCTATATATATATATAATAATTCATGATTACTATAATTTAATTTAAGGAATTAATTTGTGGGGTTGGTAAGTCCAAAGTCTGTAACCTGGAAATTCAGGCAGGAGTTAATATGATAAACTTGAGACCAAATTTCTTCTCCAGGCAACTTCAGGATTTACTCCTAAGGTCTTCAATGGAATGAATGAGGCCACCCATATTATCAGGGGTAATCTCCTTCACTCAAAGTCAACTGATTGTAAATGTTAGCCACATCTACAACCCACCTTCACAGCAACACCTAAACTAATGTTCGATTATATAATTAAGTATTCTACCCTTGCCAAGTGATACATAAGCTAACCATCACAAGTACATCACAATGCATTCTAGCTAAATGATAATAATAATAACAATAATAATAATCTTCCATGACAACCATGACTCATTTCTTTAGATAATATCCATTGTTACATATGAGAGGCATCATTATATGGTGATTAAGGCACAGCCCTGGGGCTGCACTGACTATCTAAATCTTGGCTTTACCGCTTGTGGTGTGTCCTTGGACAAGTTACTTAACTTCTCTGAGTCTCAGTTTCCCCTATCGTAAAATAGGATAACTGGAGTATCTACTGCAGTATGTTCTGTTAAAATTAGCTAATACTTGAAAAGAAATTTGATTAGTGCCTGCCATATAATACTAAATGCCCCTATAAAAACTGTGAAATAATGCTTAGACTTTGAGGGCTCTGGGCCTCTAGAAGCAAAACAATGACCAATGTAATGCTAATGCTGTAACATAGATGCCAGTTCTATGGGATTAGAGGTAAAAACCATCAATCCTGCCTTGATGCTAGTGATGGGGATTGTATCTACGAAATCTTGACTATGTATGCAAACAGAAGGAAGTATAGATACGGTAGACAGGAATAAAACTTATATTTTGAGATTCTTAGGAGCTTTCTAAAAGTTAGGAAATATTCAAATATTTTGAAAGATAGACACGTGGACATAGTTAAAATTTTCTACCTACTAGAGCATATTAAAAGCAAAAATTGAGGGAAGCCTGGGTGGCTCAGTCCATTAAGCATCTGCCTTCAGCTCAGGTCATGATCGCAGGGTTCTGGGATCAAGTCCAGAATCGGGCTCCCTGCTCAGTGGGAAGTCTGCTTCTCCCTCTTCCTCTCCCCCACCCCGGCTTGTGCACTCTCTCTCTCTCAAAATAAATAAATAAAATCTTAAAAAAAAAAAAGAGTTACTACTCTCAGATCATGTATTGATTAAAAATAATGATGCTCATCTCTACTTCCCATAAAATATAACTTTATTCATGTTATACTGGAAAACAAACAATACAGCATTCCTGCCATCAATCATATGAGATGGATATCAGTGGGTTACATATGCACATAAGCATAAGTACAGTAGTTCCCCCTTATCCACAGGGGATATGCTCCAAGACCCAGGGTGGATGCCTGAAACCACAGATAGTACTGAATCCCTATATACATACTGTGTTTTTTTCCTATACATAAAAATCTATGATAAAGTTTAATTTATAAATTAGACACAGCAAAGAGATTAAACACAGTAACTAATAATAAAATAAATCAATCTAACAACACACTATAATGAAAGTTATGTGAATATGGTCTCTCTCACAACATCTTATGCATACTATACTCACCCTTCTCAAGATGATGTGAGATGAAGGCCTATATGATGAGATGAAGTGAGCTGGATGGCCCAGGCAATGTGACGTAGCCTTGGGCTACTTTGACTTTATGACCATAGGTCATAAGGAGGACCATCGGCTTCTGGACCGAGGTTGACTGTGGGCAACTGAAACCTCAGAAAGTCAAACCATGAGTAAAGAGGGGACTATTACACTGGAATTCCTAGGTGGCCCATGTTACGTAAGCCGAATTTCCAATCAAGCAAAGCAAACACCTGCCCTCAGGCACACATTCCCATCACCCACTGAACTCACCAAAGTGGTCATGAGATTGGTCTTAGAACTGTCTGCCATTTTTACACATTGTCTTTGTCTCCATGCACCACCAATTCAAAGAATCTATTTGTTGGTTCATTACTTCTTTTGATGGCTGCATAGTATTCCATTGTGTATATATACCACATCTTCTTTATCCAGTCATCTGTTGATGGACATCTAGGTTCTTTCCATAGTCTGGCTATTGTAGACATTGCTGCTATAAACATTCGGGTACACGTGCCCCTTCGGATCACTATGTTTGTATCTTTAGGGTAAATACCCAGTAGTGCAATTGCTGGGTCATAGGGTAGTTCTATTTTCAACATTTTGAGGAACCTCCATGCTGTTTTCCAGAGTGGTTGCACCAGCTTGCATTCCCACCAACAGTGGAGGAGGGTTCCCCTTTCTCCACATCCTCTCCAGCATCTGTCATTTCCTGACTTGTTAATTTTAGCCATTCTGACTGGTGTGAGGTGATATCTCATTGTGGTTTTGATTTGTATTTCCCTGATGGCGAGTGACGTGGAGCACTTTTTCATGTGTCTGTTGGCCATCTGGATGTCTTCTTTGCAGAAATGTCTGTTCATGTCCTCTGCCCATTTCTTGATTGGATTGTTTGTTCTTTGGGTGTTGAGTTCATTACTTTGTTGTCATTTTCCCCTACTCTATTGAAAGCTCCATGATAACAGTGTCAATCAGAATGTCAGGTCCAGAAGTTTATCCATTTCTGTTATAGACTGGTGTTTCTCAAGTTCAGGAACATATGAACCACTTCTAGTGGGATAACTTATGTGGAATTTGTGAGATGAGCTCTGCTAGGTGCAAAAGGTTCAAAAATGGCCAGTTTAAATCCAGAATCTTAGAATAAACAAATATGTTTCATTTTATTATTTTGGCAAAACAGATATTACCTATTTATAACAATTTAAAAGTGTGTGTGTGTGTGTGTGTGTGTGTGTGTGTGTGTGTGTGTCCTTAAATTCTTGTAAGAATGAATACAACATTTAGAAAGTTTTATGGGTTGCCCAAGAATATGTGCTTGGACTTCTAATGGCTTGGACATTGGTCTGGAAACAGTAGTGTAGACATTTGTAAGTCTATACTGGTAATGGTATGAGGGGAGAAATATTTTATTCATAATCTGCTGCAGCAATGATAGGGACCAGAGTTAATCCAACTTTCTGATATTTTCCATAGTGACTGAGAGAAAGGAGTAAAGTGAATGCTCCTAGAGTTAAGTGTATTATATGACTTAAATAACTTGAGAAAAATGTCTTCAGTGAACAAGCTGTCATCATCACGACTTTATTATTATTTCATAAACATTATGGGAAAGAACATTTGACCAAATCATCATCAATCTTAAAAAATTGTTTTCATTTCATGGATAGGAAAGTTAATATTTGTGATTCCATGTAGCAGAGAAACAACAAAAATCGGCCAGTGCAACAAAGCAAAACAGAGCAGAAAAACATCTTAGATGAAGTTTAAACATAATTTCAGTAATTTCTAAAAGACCTAAAGAAAGCACTTCGATAATGGAAAAGTATACACAGAACTACAATTATGTATCTTAATTTTAAAGAATGTTAAAGTTGCCTGATATCTTTTTTATTTGTATTTACAGACACAAAAAAAGACCTTGAAATAAATTTATATTTATGTAAATTCAAAAACTTACTTCTTTAGACCAGAAACACAATGTATGAATGAAAAGGCAGAGGGGACAAGCTATCTGGATACTTCAAAAGAATAGTCTCTATTAGAACTAATAAATACTGAAAAGATACTTCTCCTTTAAAAATTTAACAAACCAAATAACCTTCATATTGTTTTTACTGCTATTATGCATTCAAAAAAGCTTAAAATATCCTGTTTTACAGAATATAAAAATTTTATAGGAAGAGGAAATGCACTGAAATAAAGCAAAAACATAATAGCAGTAATAATTAAGAGAATTAAATCTTTATATTTGTTTAAGCGCTCTGTGAAGAGCCTAACTATTCCCCACAATGACACCAAGAACATAGAGAGGAAGGCTGGTACCCAGAGGGCTTTCTTAGCTGTTATAGTATTCATTCAAATATTTGTTGATTGTTTAGTTTTGTCAAGACACTAGGAGGTGATTTGAGGTTATAAAGATGGATAAGATACCTTCTGTGCCTTTTTCAGAGGGTGGAAAAAGCACTCAAAGTAAAAAGAAATACAAGGGAAAAGTGATATGTGACAGTATACAGATAAAACTAAAATTCTAGGAAATTCTGAGTAGGCTCTGGAAAACAGAGAAGGCTTTATGAAGTAAGAACACATGAACTTTGCCTTGAAGGATGAGTCCAATTTGGCCTTTGGGAAGGGCATCTCAGGCACAAAGCTAAGAAAATGAGGAAAATATATAGAGATTATTGAGTTTAGCATGGCTGGAATATTCATTTTACATCAGAAGCTTAATGCTTTTAAAACAAAAACTTTACCCTTATGTTTCTTAATTTGGTATACCTCTTCAGTCTACCATGCTGAAATAGTTTTCTAATATTGCATTTAAAAAAAAACTACCCACAAACATCCTGGCGTATAAGAATAACCCTTTCTTTAGCTCACTGTTCTGGAGGTTGGCAATTTAGGTTTAGATCAGAGGTGTGGTTCTTCTGGTTTGACTCAAACTCCAGTGATTTTGTCTGGGTTTGTGTAATCAGTCAGCAAAGTCAACTAGAGACTGGTTATTCTAGGAAGGCCATATTGGGATAATTCATCCCTGTCCCAAATGTCTCTCATCCTTCAGTTGACTAGCCCAGGCTGTTCGTTCGCACGGCAGCTGGGTGGGTTTCAAGAGAGCCAGTAGACACCGAGGCAGACTACCACCTCCATCAGATTCCATCAGGCAAAGTTAAGTCCTGCATCCAGCCCTGATCCAAGAGGTGGGAAAATAGAATTGACCGCTGATGGAAGGAGGTGCGAAGTCACATCACAAAGGCTGTGGATGCAGAAAAGGATGAAGAGCTGGGGCCATTTACAGTCCATCTATCACACATGGAAAAAAGGAAAAGTTATCCTAAAATATTTAGAAACAGTTCATTTTTCTAAGCTAAATACTAGAGCTTAATCTTCAGCAAGTATATGCACTCATAAACATGTAAATGCAAACAAAACCAGTCTTATCCCTAGAAAATGGGGCACTGTCTGGTTTATTTTATAGCTATTTTTTTTTCCAGTCACTGGCAGAAACTGTAAAGGACTGGTCAAAGCATTTTATTTTCCTTCTTCAATTAGGTGTCTTTTAACTTATCAACAGCCGTTACAATAAAGGAACATCAATTAATGCTAAATTACAAAGGGATTCTTGTGGGATTGCCTATTACAGCTGCCCTGATGCCAAAACCATTCAAAGTGATAAATGTTTTACACTGAATACCAAATACACTCATAATTATTTTGCCATTTACTAAAAGTGTTGCCAATCTACCTTTGATTCTGAAGAAACTGCACATCTTTATCCACTCAAATATAAAATCTTGTGCTCATGAGATCTACACAAAGACCCTTTTATGTGGGTCAAAAGGATGCTTCCCCCATGCCCATTTAATATGTTTTCTCTGAAGTTCTCTATGCTGCCCTTAGGGCCATTCACATACTGATGATAAGCATGTAACTTGCATAGCAAACTCCCTCCCTTCCCATCTCACATCACAATATCCAGAGTTCAGTATGTCCCATAATAAAATGATATATTTTTGTATGCTCTACACATACTGCTAAGGTATTGCTCTGTGAATAGAGTCCTACAATATAGATACAGTTTACCAGGAACTTAGCATTTAAACGACTTTCATCTTGACAATGACTGACATGCCTCGCTGAGAATATTATATATTTAGAAGATACTTTTTTTTGAAGGCTCCATACTTAAGAATCATGTCTCATCATATTCAGTGAACTTCTGAACTAAGTCTTAAATGTTTAAAGAAGGGTCACAAAGCCACTCTGCTACAAAAGTCTGCAACTTGCACCCAACTCGTATCACAGAAGAAATTCATGCATAGAATAATTTTTCCTAAGTTTTCTTTCCATTTAAAGGAAAAAAAAAAAAAGCTCTTCTACTTTTAGCTTTGAATATTTATCACTGAGATGAGAACTTGTGCTGGAGTCAAAGGAAGTAAAAGACAAACTCTAGGGGGGGAAAGTACATCACATTCTTCATAAACTTTGTAAGAATTTCTCCAACACATGCTTCTCCATTTATACAACAGATCAAGGAAGGCTAGAATCCAATTTCAAATCAAATAACCCCCATATCGATGTGCAGGATAGTTGACAGTGCACTCTCATCAACTCCGTGCTTTCTGGTGGGTAATGTGCACAGTGTAACTTAGAGTAGCCATTTGGCAGAAAACCGCTCTAGTCAAATTGAAATAGCCTTTAGAGTCTTGGTTAGAATGGAGACCATAATGTATGCTTGTCATTTGATGAAAAGTAGTGCGTTTAAATTAAGGGAAGAAAAAAAATTCCTGCCGTCCAGATCCGAGCTCGTACAATGACACAAGTGTCAAGATCTTATTTAATAGTGTCGAGGTACAGGACGGCTCGCCAGCACAATTTGTAAGGAAACATGGGATCATGTGCCGGGGACTGAAGATTTGCTGCCTGATACCAGCCATGGGGAGAGATAAAATATGTTTCTTCCAGATAATTACTTGCTGCTCAAGGAAAGTGGCATTTCTAAATTGATATTTCAATGCAGCATAAACAGATTATACTGCGCAGGTAGACACGGGCTAGTTTTTGTCACGCGATTGGACTTGGAATCACTCAATGCCACATAAAACTAATTCTGTTTTATGCTTACAAAGCAATACAACTTCTCCAGAGTTAAGAAAATGTCCACTTATGTGAATATAATGAAAGATTTAAATCTCAGATAGCAAAAGAAGAAAGTTGTGGGTTTTTTCCTGACTGTTTAAAAGGATTCTAAGAATATTCATGCTAGAAAAAGCTCTAACAACATCAAGAAATGAAGCAATTCCATGGTATTTAGAATGTCTCAATTTGATTAACAAATAATTTATCTTCCAGGTACCATGCTAAGGGATTTTTATGCATTTTGTTGAATTCTGAAAGCAGTCCTGTGAATCAGGTAATAATATTATTCTCATCTTAGAAGTGAAATAACTAAGGTGAAAGACGTTAAGTGACTTGCCTAAGGTCTCACAGTCGTGAGATCAGACACCAAAGTCAGGTGTCCGACTTGAAAACCTGTGTGATCTAATCTTATACACTGCCTATGTTCACAATTAGAGTTATTAAATATCTTGTAAGCTTATTATCCGTGCATATAAGCAAATATGCTATAAGCAAACAATACTTGAGAAGATAATAGCTTTTCCCACTCTCATCCTAATACCTTTAAGGAGTTAAAACTCACTACAGAACTATGAGAAGTACTTTAAATTCCTAGTTCACAGACAGCCTGGGCCTTCACATTTTGGGACAACTGCCCAAATTTTTTCTTCTAATAAGTCAGTAAACATTATAAAAGTAGAGTAATACATATTGCAGCTTGACCAGCATGGAGTACAGAATACGATGCTATCTCGGTCCGTATTCAAAGGAATACAATTCTGAGCCCTCGGCCATTCCTCTTTCTGCGAGAACGTCTTTTCTCAAGTCTCCGTTTATGTAAGCTCCTTAGGGTACAGGTACAATGTGAGGAGGGATTGCAGCAGCCACCACAGACCGGGTTCCTTCCAGTTTATTCCCCTCAGGCCCCAAACACACGTAAGAGCAGACTCCACCACCTAGAGTAAGCAACCATAACAATCCAGAGGACTTAATTACACAGAACAACCCACACCTCGTTCCGAATAGCTTCCTTGTGAATTCTGCATTGTTTTGCTCAGGCTGTCATAACAAAAGCCTAGAAACTAGGCGGCCTAAACAATAGAAATTTATGTTCTCACAGTTCTGGAGGCTGGAAGTGTAAGACCAAGGTCTGGTTTCTTCTGAGGCCTCTCTCCTTGGCTTGTAGCTGGCCACCTTCTCACCACGTCCTCGCCTGGTGTTTTCCCCTGTGTGTGCACTTTGCTGGTGTTTTTGTGTCCAAATTTTCTCTTCTTTAAAGGACAGCAGTTCAACATACGAATTTTGTGGAGGGGAAGAATTCAATGCATGACCAACTCCATTTCTACCTTCTTTCATGCTCAGTTTGACTCAGAATAAACCCATTTAAACTACCACACTTATCATCTGTAATATCTACAAGATAATTTAAAATGATCACACTCTAAATGTGTATTTTACTTATATGTGTGCAAATAAAGAATTCATCTTGGTGTAGCTCCTGAAACAAAGATAGTATGTCCAATTATAAGCATATATTATCTTTAGTTCATCCAAAAATCAGTGACTTTCTATTGTCATTGTTTTGAGTGGAAATAGGGTCCAGCTTCGGGTAGTACCATACTCAATGGGCGACGTTCATTTATGTGGGTTTGCCAGCTGCTGAGTGGTTTGTATACAATTTTATGTTGATACAAATGAGTGACCTTGAACATACCAGTTAATGACTTGAGATCTCAGTTTCCTCATCAAGGACCTAAACATTTTGGATTATGATAAGACAGTTTCTAACTATTGAATTCTGTGATTTGGGGCATGGGGCAAGTGATTTCTATCTCATTGCATGTATTTTCAAGGGTGAAGCCCAGTTGGCTTTCTGAATCGCTCCTCCAAATCTAACCTAAAAAAAAATAAGCTTAGACATGAGATTAGCAATTCACAGAAATACAGAATTCTCCCCAAGATTAATAATGGCCATGATTTTGGCTGATTTTTTAGTTATTCTGTTAGTAAAACTAGGTTCCTCTCTAAGAAACAAGTAGTGATTCTTGTATTGGTTAATTTGTTCTCAAAAATTCCCAAGTACTTGTTTACAATTATGTATATATACCTTAGTAGAATTGATTTTTTTTCTTTTTAAGAATCAAAACAATAATAAGAATTCACCGAAAGAATGTTCTTAACCGAATGTCCTACTCCTTACCTCTCTACCAATCATTTCTGCTTCTCAGAGACAAACATCTTCAGCAATCTGTTCTTTACCTCAATATCTCATTTAGGAAAGTTTAATACTTCTATTAATCTTATTTTTTTGTTTGATAAATTTGCAAGTGAAAAACTAGAGAGAAGAGTATAATGAAGATACATATACTTACCTACAGATTTAACTATTATAATACTTTTTAAAAATATTTTTTTTATTTATTTTTGTGAGAGAGAATGAGCAGGGAGAGCAGCAGGCAGAGGGAGAAGCAGACTTCTCACTGAGCAAGAAGTGTGATGCAGGACTCAATCCTGAGACCCTGGGATCATGACCTGAGCCAAAAGTAGACACTTAACCTATAGGTTATAGGCATCCCTATAACACTTTTCAATTATGCTTCATCCCATTTTTTCCCTGGTTTTTACAAAATTATTTTGTCATTGCTTGATTTTTAAAAATGCTGACTTTCTACTTTAGATGATTTTAGCTCTAGTATATTCTCCACTCTTCCTGCAATTTTGACTTATTTTTCCATTTGTTTAGTTTTATATATTCCAATCACTCTTTCATCCTCTCTAATAGAACTCAAAATATTGTTTTTGCATATTCAAACATATCAGATAGTACATCGGTTTAATTATAACTTCAGTCTGGACTGGTTCTCTAGGACTTTAACAAGGCTACTGATCTAGTACTTCCCAGTATTATTATTCTGGAAATATTTCTCTTTTTTTCCTGTTGTTTAATTTGTGCCTTTCTCTGTTTCTTTTTTTCTTTTTCCTGTTATTTTGGTGAAGCATGCAATTTAGAAACTTTCTAGAAAAATGGTGCATGGGAGGTAAATATTTTGAGACTGTGCATGATAATTAATGATAATATGACTTTAGAGGTGATTGATAATTTGGATAGGGTTAGAAACTTGGGATGGAAATACTTTTTCCTTGGCATTTTAAAGGATTTGATCCAGTAGTTTTAGCTTCTGGAAAGGCTGCTGACAAGTTTGATGCTATTCTGATTTCTCATCATTTGCATAGGTCTGTTTTATATCCTGTTAGCTTCTAGTAGGATCTTGTCTTAATTTCTGGTATACTGAAATAGCACAATAATGTGCTTTAGTGTACTTATTTTATCGTTCATTATATTGAGTCTGATTTTTAAAAATTCTGTTTTTAACTGTTTTAACACTCTTGTCCTTTTAGTCAAGAAATTTGTCTCTGACTTTTTTATTGAAATTTTCTCCTTTCTCTGTCTTTTGTTCTCTTCTTTTGAAACTTCCATAATTCCTAAGTTAGATTCTATGATCTGTTTCTCTCTTTTTGTTTTTCTCTCTCTGTCTCTGAGTTTTCCTTGACTTTAGTTTTTAAACCTACATTAAAATATCTACTAATATATCTTGAATTCCCAAGTTCTCCTTTTGTTGGAGCTTTTTTGCTCATCAATATCTTAGATCTTTTATTCTAAATTACAGATTTTTTGACTTCTGACATTGGGTGAAGTGGGTGGAGGATTGGAGTATGCTTAAAATTGTCAATAACTTTAGAGCCAGGTAGAGTAAGGAGGGTACTGATCTCAACCATTCAGTATATGTGGACAGTAAACACATTTTTTGTTTTTGTTCTGGTTAAGCCTTCTTGATTTCAGTTGTTTACTTAGTCTTGCAGATTCAGTATGACCTGGGAGGAGTAGTCACCTGGCTGAATGGGTAGAAGAGAATTGGGAGCTCACGGGTTGCTTATAGACCTTATAAATCCCTCCTGTTTTCCTTAATTCTTATCTTCTGAGGTCCCTAGGATCTTCCGTTCCTCATCATACCCAGAATTCCGTTTTGTAAATTTGCTTGCTTTTTGTCTTGTTCTACAAGCAGTTAGTTTTCACTTTGTCAAACTGCCAAGTCCAAAACGCATCATACACCCCCATTTTATTTTCTAAAGTTTGTCCACTATAGACATTAAATATTCTGTTGTCTTCTTGCCAGTTCTTAGCCTGGTAGATTTTTTTTCCTTAATTTTTTAAAAAATTGATCAAATAACCAAAATTTCCTGACATTTTAGTGAGTGAGGTTTTAGGGGGAGCAGGGGTAAAAAATTCAATAAGTGATACTTAATATTAAGTATATACTTTTTTCCTAAAGATTTCATGGAAATGATATCAAAGATAATCCATCATAGACAAAGACATCAAAATAAGAAAAAAAAAGTATGCCTTTAACTTGAATCCATCCCTTTGGCTGTTAATGTCTCATTTAAGGAGATATTAAATTGTTAATAAGACAGTTTTTCTTTAACCTTTTCTAAATATTTAGAAATGTCTCTTCTTCCTCATATCTTACTTTTATCCCACCCCTTCAAAGGGTAGTTGATGCTCAGTGTCTAGCTGTCCTTTTAGTTGTTAAAACCTGAAGTCAATCTCATATAATTTTTTTAAGACTCACCAATTCAAACTGCTCAAGTCACAAGCCTATTTCGAGCCATTATTTTATACCTCCTCTGAAATTTTTGTTCTTCTGAACATTTGATAGCTTTCTGCTCTGACTCTTCAGAGGTATCCTCTTTCTTGCTTTCTGTGACATTCTAGTCCTAGTTCTCCTGGCTGCCTTTCTGTTCCTCAAAGCTCTGTTACTTGCCATTTGTTTTTCCCCTGAAAAAAATTAAGTAGAGGTCTTTGTTAAGGTTCTGTTCTAGGTCCTCTAAGATCGGTTTTACACTCTAATCACATAGTTTAAACCATAATCTCTGAATAGGTAACTTCTATTTCATTATGTCTTTGCTAACCATTTGTTTATGCTCTAGATCATCTCATCTGTTATGGAATTTCTCATACTGGTTTTACCAAAAGTCAAATTCAACACATCTAGAGCTAAATCCAACCTTGCAAATTTAGCCCATGTCATTATCTGTTGTAGAGTTGGTTGGTGCAAAATGATTTTAATATCAGGTCTGGTAACTGGTGCCAGCCATCAGACAAATGCACTGAAATGATTGATCTCATGTCACAAGCAAAGTTACCCATGCTTCTTCACATGATGGTCACAGGCTTTGCTGGACCTGCAGAAGGAATTATACCACAACCCCAAATGCTTCATAATCTTCTGCTTATGTCACATTTACTATTGTCCAACTATCCCAAGCAAGTCACATGGCTGAACTGAACTTTCCTATCTCCAGTTTTAACTCATGAGATTGGATTCCCAGCAGTTCTTTTTAAAGATGCAGCTTCGCAAGCCTCTCTCAGCTCTTTCAATTCATAATCTCTGTGGATAGATGTCAGAAGTATCCCATTCTGACTGAGTAGATAGAATATTTTTGTGCATAGGGAAGTTGGAGTATCACTACTCCAGTCTATTCATGAAAACTTTTAAAATAAAACCCAAGCATAGGATTTTTATTTAATTTGAGATTTAGGAGGTATGATGATGCTCATTAAGAAATATAGAGAAATCCCCAAAGATTGTAAACAGTATGAATGTGGGCATATGTAAAATTTTCAGTGTCCATAATTTATATTTGGCCCACTCTGCTTCATCTATGCTTGAATTCCTTGATTGGCTTCTCCTGCTTAATTATCCACCAAATCTGATCTCTATACAAATTTGGAACAATGCTGTGGAGAACAGTTTCCTTTCATTGAAATTCCCTTCCTCGTATCTTTCCCCTGTTCTCCCACTCCAGAGCTCAATAACAAAACTGTCCTACATTTGTAAAGGAACTGAAGTTTCAAAGTGCTTTCCCAGGCATCAACTCATCTGGTCCTCACAAACCTCTCTGTAATGAATTAAAGCAGTTATAAGTATTCCATTTTATAGAGCAAGAGCCTGGATTCATCAAAAGGTTGCTACTAGTTGGGATAAATTGAACCAAAATTCAGGTCTCCTGAATTTGTTAGTACATGACTGTTGAACCAAATGGTCTCATTTAAGTCTCCACAAATTTGGACTTATTACAAAAGTTCTGATTTTTCAAATATAGGGAAACACTAAGGGGGAAGCTACAATTAAAACACTAGCACTTAGTTCTTTGATGCAAATTTGAAAATTTGAACTTATTACAAAAGTTCTGATTTTTCAAATATAGGGTAACACTAAGGGGGAGGCTAGAATTAAAACACTAGCGCTCAGTTCTTTGATGCAAATTTGAAATAGTCCACCTTGAGGAACATATACTGCTACTGATCACTCACTGTGAAGGATAGAAGTTTCAAAGCAAAACAATTGCGACATAGGAAAAACTAAAAATTTGGACATTAGCTCATAATGGATGAAATGACCAGTTTTTTTGTTTGTTTGTTTGTTTTTTATAGCTTGAATGTTTTTGAGGTTTGAAAGTGTCTCTGTTCTTACACTACTAGTGTTGTGTTTACAAAAGAAAGGAGAAGAAGGTGAAACTTGCTGCACTGTACTCAAAAGTATACAAAACATGCTAGGAATTGAAAGCAATATGCAAACAATTCAGAAGGACAGTGTTATACCCAGGGCTGTAGGTTGAACTACAAGTAAAGCTTATAGCGGCAAGTAGGCTAACCTAGGTACACTCTCCTTCCTGTCTAGGGGAATCTCGATATAAAAGTCCACTGGAAACCATGTTTTTCTAGGCTTTTTCCCCCTAACTAGACAGACTGGCATTTCTTAAGCTCTTGACAGCTGGACATTACAAATTTGACAACTCAAAGATGTGCAATAAGTCATGGAGGAGAAAAGACACCTGGTGACTCTCCTCAAATCACCTGAAAAGGAAAAAATATACATCAAGGTGCAGGAACAGCTGAGTTTTAACACTTTCTCATTTGTCTGCTGTACTGAGATGTTAACACTGTCTTGTGAGAAATACCACTTGGGTTTTACCATCAACATATATTGCATAAATTGTTGAAAAAGAAATAAAGCAGAGATAAAATCTGTTTCTTACAGGAATTAGATATTAGAAGAGGCCAGTATCTTGAACTCCACTGTCTGGCAGGCCACTTCTAGTAACTCTTATGTGCAGAATACTCTGGCATATGGACCAGATTTGACCCAGAAAGGTGTTTTTACAGTGCAGGAGGTTTCCTTGTAAAAATAATTATACCTGTCAACATAGGGCCTACATTTCCTCTATAGTGGAATATGAATGCTTCAGTTTGCTGGATTTCCCAGCCAACCTGCCTCTCATTTAAGTTTGCCAGACCCTGTAGCTTATTCGGCTTTTCTCACTCTCCATTGAAGGTGCGTCTCCTAGCAATTTTTCTCCTGTCATTCATCTTGCCCAGTTGGTAAACGGTTGGTATAGAGATCTCTTTGAGATAACAATGTGCATAATGATTACCTTCTGAGGTATTAATCACTGTGTTGTTAATAAAAGTAAAAATTAGACAAAAGCTAGCAGGGGGTTGGTTAAACACATTAGGATCTATCTATAAAGTAGAATACAACACTGAAACGACTTTTAAGAGGACCATTTGTTGACAAGGACAGATGTTCATGAACACTGATGAGGGGAAGTCCACCACTGGCTTGGGGTTCAGCAATGTGCTGGACTGGCTAATAGCCATAGAACCAAACAGACACATCTCTTTCCATTTTGTCCTTCAGTGACTTTACATGAGTAGCTTGAAATCAGCCATAGTGAGAGGATTTCCACTACACAAATTGGCAAGTGCTACAAATCAGAGCTTTATTTCTTTTTCTGGAGATTTGCTGGTGAAATATTTACCTGCATACCACTATTAACATATTTTTTAGTATAAGTTGGGAAGGAGGTGCGTGGGTGGCTCAAGTCATGATCCCAAGGTCCTGGAATAGAGTCCTGCATCAGGCTCCCTGCTCAACAGAGAGTCTGCTTCTCCCCCACCCCTCCACTCTTTCTCTCTATCTCTCTTTCAAAAATAAACAAATAAAATATTTTTAAAAATATAAAGTTGGGAAGGTATAGATGGACACAACAAAATGTTGGGAGACCTCTTATGTGAAGCCCTAATGTTGTTAATGCATTAACAGTGGAGTTATTTTTTCTTCTATTTGCTTGTCTTTTCTACATTGTCTTCAATAAGTATGTCACTTTTGTATTTTCTTAAAGTACTGCAATTATGTTTAAATAAAAGTGTTCCCTATATAAAGAAATTATTAAATGCCAACAACTCACCCAGTTGCTATTTCTACATTTTATGAATGTCAAATTTCAACATTCCTTTAAGAATGCCTGAGATTTAACTAGGAGTTAAAAGTTTCAATGAATTCACATATACCTAGAGTCCCCTAATTTTTTCAACAATGTCTAAAGTACAGGAGATGAACTACAAGGACAATAAGACTGTGGAGGATAAAGAAGAAAGCAAAGCATTCAACTTTCAACAGTGCTCAGGGCTTGAGAGAGTCTAGTTTGGAAAGAGTCCTGACCCCAATACCTACGAGAGTTCTGCATATCCTAGGGGTGCTGGGATTGTTCTAGTTTAAAGGTTTCTGGTGTGTAAGTAGACCAGTAACACTGGCATTAACAGGTGGGAAAAAGTAGCCAAAGGGGGGAGGCATGACCATGGGTCCTTTAGTTCTGGTTATGACCACTATGCATGTGAGGACTCTTGACATCAGTGTTGAGTTGGAGTTCGTCCTCCACTAGACACAGCCTCAAACAACTCAGTGTGTGTAAGTGTACGGCCACGTACCCAGACCTAAATGTAAATGTGTTAACTTTCTTTATATAATCCCTAAATATAAATATACTGTGTCAAGGATCCTCAGAGAGGATCCCAAGAGCCCTTTCAAAATGATGTAAAGTAATATATTCGGTAAAAACCTTTCAGAATTTTGGGTGCCAAAGTGCACACACATGTGTGTGTATATGAGTGGGTAAACCTTTGTCCAGTGCTAGAAGTGGAAGGAAATTAGCAGTATTTTAAGCAAGAAGAAACGATGACATCTTTATTTCAAATCTGAAAACTTTAAAACTTTTTTTCCTGGCTATGCAAGAACTCCTTTTTTTCTTTTTTTTGAATTTGTACAGTCCCTAACCTAAATTCACTGTCAGAGAATTTGCCTTAAATTTGTTATCCCTGAAATGCTCTCTAGTGGCTGGCATGGGAGTTCACAGTCCTGTGCACTGGTGGTTATTAAATAACCTCAGGGAATTTTTGTTTGTTTGCTTGATTTTTACCTTTGGCAAAAATTTCTTTTGGAAATTATTTTATCTTTCTGTATTCCCTATTCGGTTTTCATTGACTGTGCTGCTTTTTGCCTCTTATCATAATTATCTGTAATGTTGAGTCAATTTTGAAAGTAAGCCTAGATTTGCCCTAGAGGTGGCAGAATTTCTGTGGTGGGTAAGTGAAATGATTGCTCCATATAAGTTTATAAAGTGTAAAGACCTCTGAGATGAAAGGAGCTATATAAATGTAAGGCTGTCATTTTAAATTGCCATTACCGTTTGAAATTCTCAAGAGAAGCATTACTGAAATCTGGTGTATGCACCATATTAGATTGCTTAATATCATTAAAGGATGTGCAGCAAATGAAAATACCAATTTCCTCTTATATGTGGTTCGTGTTTAAGGCAGCGTATCCAAAGCTAGCATGTTCACAGCTCATTCCGGCATATTAATACTCACTGAAGGAAGCAGAAACTAACAAAGTATGAAGACAATGGTGTTTCTCTAGCCTGGTGATTGCTGTTTGTGTGTGTGCGTGCTGGTGAGGGCAGAGACAGATTTGAGAAACTAAATGAAATAAGACGTATGCCAGAGAAGCTTCGATGGGACCTGCAGAGAAGCCTGGACAGAAACATCTATAGCATATCACTATGTGATTTATGTTTCACTTTGGCAATAAGGAAACTGAAAAATAATGTGTATTTATAACAGCAGGAAAGAATCGTAAGAACAGAGAAATTATCAAAATAGTGAAAACGGCCTGCCCTCCAACGTGAGACGAGCTGTTTCTGACGCCTCTGTTTGCAAGTTTGTTTTAGGAAAGGAGAATGTTCCATATTATTGGAGCCATGCACAACCTAGCAATTGCCAAGAAATAAGCAAGTGAGAGCGAGGCATCAGTGGCAAATTGGAATCTCAGGCCTTTTGTGCTTGTTAAATGGTGGAATGATTATAATTGGAAAAAGTGATGTGCATTAGTTCTGAGTGAATGTACAAGAAATGACAAGCGTGTAACTTAATGATTACTTCACAACACTCAGGACTGCCTTCTAGTCTCGCACCGAGGAGTTCAGCCCTACAGCAGAGAAAGCCACATGCTTTCTCCTCCTATTCATGAGTATTCTCCACAGGTCACATGGAAATAACCCTGAAGTGATAAGTCTCGGTTTAGGAAATCTGCTGCTTAAGCTGGTGCAAGTCATTGTGACAAAGACTGGTGGGGTGTATTTTTTTCTTTTTCTTGCCAACCATCACAATCATTGGCAAGCGAATGGACAGGATCTTGTTTTCAAGGAAAGAGCATATGTCTACCCTCCTGGGGGAAAGAGAGGATATGAGAACTTTTCCTGAAAATCAAATCTAATATTCAAATGAGTCAAAGTGCACCACCTTTTTCTTCACCGTTAAAGTAGATGTCTACATAGTATGGTGATTTTCTAGTAACATCAAAAGTATGTCCTTAATCTTTCTGAACACAAAATTTACTGCATGTAATTCTGCTGTATGGAAGTTAAAAAGTGCAAACAAAAGTAATTTTCACGATAGCACATACCCTCCCCAATGTCCATAGCCCCCTCCCCCTCTCCCAGTCCCACCTCCCCCCCAGCAACCCCCAGTTTGTTTTGTGAGATTAAGAGTCATTTGTGGTTTGTCTCCCTCCCAATCCCATCTTGTTTCATTTATTCTTCTCCTATCCCCCTAACCCCCTATGTTGCTTCTCCATGTCCTCATATCAGGGAGATCATATGATAGTTGTCTTTCTCCGATTGACTTATTTCACTAAGCATGATACGCTCTAGTTCCATCCACGTCGTCGCAAATGGCAAGATTTCATTTCTTTTGATGGCTGCATAGTATTCCATTGTGTGAGTGCTGTGAAGTGTGTAAACCTGGCGATTCACAGACCTGTACCCCTGGGGATAAAAATACATTATATGTTTATTAAAAAAAAAATTTGGAAGGGGAGGCGAACCATAAGAGACTATGGACTCTGAAAAACAACCTGAGGGTTTTGAAGGGTCAGGGGTGGGAGGTTGGGGGAACAGGTGGTGGGTAATGGGGAGGGCACGTTTTGCATGGAGCACTGGGTGTTGTGCAAAAACAATGAATACTGTTACGCTGAAAAAATAAATAAAATGGAAAAAAAAGTAATTTTCAAAAGGTTTTCATAGTGAGAAAAAGTACTCTCAATATTTTAGAACCTAAAGTATTAATAATAATAACAACAATTATAACAGAGTCAATAAGCTAAATTATTAACTGGAGTCCATAAACACATATAAAGTGTCAGGGTGCAGCTTCGATTTTATTTTATCTTGGGGACCGGTTCTGGAACTACTGTGTAGACCAAGCTATGATCCAGGAAGGTTTGCATAAATGACATTTTCCTAAAACCCAAGCAAAGTTAAAACCAGTTTGCTTGTTACGAACACAGCTTAAAGACTGGTTCTAGAATGAGGGAAACATTATTTAAGACAGGACAAAACATTATAGAAGTGAGAGGAATGCATAAAATTCTTTCACATGCTGTAATGTAAAAGGTAAGAGTTTACCCAGAGATGTACTCAGGATTTGTGTACTTTTTTTTTTTTAAATTTTTTTTAGGGGCAATTTGTGTATTTCAGAAGTTCCTCACAAATGCTCACACTGCGTTTTCACCAGCTGTCACTAGGCAGTGTGAGCTGTGACAGGGCAAAATCAGAAAAGCTTACCGAGGCCTTTTTTGGTGGGCTAATGATATAGTCTAGTGAGGAATACTAAAGAAAACCAGGAAAGGGGCGCCTGGGTGGCTCAGTGGGTTAAGCCTCTGCCTTTGGCTCAGGTCATGATCTCAGGGTCCTGGGATCGAGCTCTCTACTCAGCGGGGAGCTGCTTCCTCCTCTCTCTCTCTCTGTTTGCCTCTCTGCCTACTTGTGATCTCTCTCTGTCAAATAAATAAATAAAATCTAAAAAAAAAAAAAAAGAAAAAAGAAAACCAGGAGAGCCACAGAAGTATTCTACTCTCCGTAATTACAAGTTTCACTTTTTTATTTAAATCCATATCTTCAACAACATAGGACCCTAAATGCTTTCACCAACATTTTTTTTTTTTTTTTATTTGACAGAGAGAGGGGTCACAAGTAGGCAGAGAGACAGGCAGAGAGAGAGGGAGAAACAGGCTCCCCGCTTGAGCAGAGAGCCCGATGCGGGGCTTGATCCCAGGACCCTGAGATCATGACCTGAGCCGAAGGCAGAGGCTTAAACCACTGAGCCACCCAGGTACCCCTTTCACCAACATTTTTGAAAGGAAGTCCCTTCTATTACTCGGAAAGGCCCAATGATAGTCAGTGTAGCGAAGCTTTTCTTGGCATACAGGAAAGAAATCCTTTATTATCTCCCCCCGCTTTTTTTTTTGTGAAAAGTAATCTTCATTTAGATATATGATTTACTGTGGAAGGGTTTAATAAGAGAGCTTCCCCCCCCCCTTTTTTAACATCTATTAGTAGGATGAAGTGAAGATAGTTAACGATGGAGAATATATTATCAAGACCACCGTGCAGGTAATATCCTGCATATTGAGTCTAATCACCCATTTAAGTTAAAGTAAGAGTTGTTAAGAATATGGAGACTCTCACTCTAATGATTAGTGATGAGAATCACCTAGATAATGAAATTAGTATTGAGAAACATATTTTTAGGCAGAATGATTATCCTGGGAGATTGATTAAAAGGATAATTGAAGAACAATGTAACCTTTTTCATAGTTATCAAGTTGAACTTGGTTAAGGTAATTTATCATAATAGTGTGGCTATGACAAATCATAAAAGGACCGGCCACTACTTAAAAAGATGTTTATTATATATTAATCCAGACATGTTGTCATACCAATGAAATATCTTCAATAAAAATGTGGAGGATGATAAGTGTAGTGGAACGATATCTCAAGCCATCTCAATAACTCTTGAGAAACAGCTGAAAGGAGTTTGCAACATATGGAAATAGGATTCCTAAAGAGGAGTCACAGGTTTACGGTTCTGTTAACAACAGAAGAAACTAACTGCTTCAGTCTTGAAATATTAACAAGAATTGCCTGCTAATAATTTTCTTCTTTGTAAATAAAACAAATCAAATGCTTACTTCAAATCAGTGATGAAAATGGACAGAGGGAGAAATTGATTAACTGCTTGAAACTGGAATATAAAAAAATGGCAAGATGTCCATGGCAAAAATCTGCATTAGCTTTATGCTGTCTCTGTCTCTGACTTGTCACTCACGTTTTTGGATAACTGAATTATTTTGCTTTCAGTGTCTCTCTTGAAATTTTTATTTCTTAATATATAATAAAAAGAATCTTTTCTAATTAATGGACTTAAGTTTTTATTTAAATTCCATTTAACATGCAGTGTAATATTAGCTTCAGGGATATGGTATAGTGATTTGATGCTTCCATACAACATCTGGTGTTCATCCAAGTTAATCCCCATCACCTCTTTCACTCATCTGCCCACCCACCTCCCCTCTGGTAACCATCTGTTTGCTCTCCATAGTTAAGAGTCTGTTTCTTGGTTTGCCTCTCTCTCTCTTTTTCCCTCTTTGTTTTGTTTTGCTTCTTAAAATACAGAGGGAGTGAAATCATATGGTATTTGTCTTTCTCTAACTGGCTTATTTCACTTAGCATAATACTGCCTAGCTCTATCTATGTCATTGTAAATGGCAAGATTTCATTATTTTTGATGGCTGAATAATATTCCAGGATAGTTGCAATGGAAACTAGATAGATATCAAAGATATATATCATATCATATCATATGTCTATGATATCTATCTATCTATCATCTATCTATCACATGTTCTTTATCGATTCATCAGTTGATGGACACTTGGGCTGTTTCCATAATCTGGCTATTGTAGGTAATATTGCTATAAACATCAGGTTGCCTGTATTCTTTTAAATTTGTATTTTTTTGTCTTTGGGTAAATATCCATTAGGGCAAATTCCTGGATCATAGTGTAGTTCTATTTTTAACTTTCTGTGGAAACTCCATACTGTTTTCCAGAGTGACTGCACCAGTTTGCACACCCACCAGCAGTGCACAAGGGTTAATTAATGGACTTTATTTTTTTTTTTAAGTTTTAGGTGCAGAGAAGTTGAGCAGAGTAGAGAGAATTCCTATACACTTACCTTTCTTCACCTCTACCCCCCACACATGGTTTCCTCTATTGTTAACATCCTGCATTAGTGTGGTACATTTGTTACAATTGACGAACTAATATTTAACCTTATTACAATTAAGGTTCCCTCTGTTGTACAGTTCTATGGGTTTTGCCAAATGCATAATGTCATGTAATCAGCATTACAGTATCATACACAATAGTTACACTGCCCTAAAACCCCCATGTTCCACTTCTTCACCCCTCCTCCACCACTCCCAGATCCTAGCAGCCACTGTTTTTTTTTTTTTTGTTTTTTTTTTTTGTAACTGTCTCTGTTCTTTTGAGTTTTCCGGGACATCATGTAGTTGGAACATACAATATGTGGTCTTTCCAGCTTGCCTTCTTTCACTTAGCAGCCTGCATTTAAGTTTCCTCCATGTCTTTGTAGCTTGGGAGCTCTTTCTCTTATCATTGAATAGCATCCCATTGTCTGGATGTATCACAATTTATTCACCTAATGAGGGATATCTTAATTGCTTCCAAGTTTTGTTCACTATGAATAAAGCTTCTATGAACATTCATTTGCAGACTTTTGTGTGGACCTGTTTTCAACTTATTTGGGGATCTAGGGACACAATTGCTAGATTGTATGGAAAGATTATGTTTAGCTTTAAGAGAAACTGCCATACTGCCTTCCAAAGTGTCTGTACCATTTCACATTCCCACCAGCAGTGAAAGCAGAGTTTCTTTTGTTCTATGTCCCCACCAGCATTTGCTCTGTTTGTTTCGGATTTTGACCATTCTGAGAGGCACATGGTGATATAAAAGTGGTACATAGGGACACCTTGGTGGCTCAGTGGGTTGAGCCTCTGCCTTTGGTTCGAGTCATGGTCTCAGCGTCCTGGGATTGAGTCCTGCGTCAGGTTCTCTACTCAGTGGGGAGCCTGCTTCCCTGTCTCTCTCTGCCTGCTTATCTGCCTACTTGTGATCTCTTTCTCCATCAAATAAATAAATAAAGTCTTTTAAAAATAATAAAAGTAATACATATTGTTAACACTGTTCTGTGAATTTTAACACATGTATACATTTGTGTAACTACCATAATCAAACTATGGAAAAATTTCACCATCCCATAAAACTCTCTAATACTTCCACTTATATCACACCCTCCTTTACTCTTAACCCTTGGTAAACAAGGATCCATTCTCCATCACTACTCTTTTGTCATTTCATGATGTCCTATGAATGGAACCAGACTTTATGCAATCACTTAAGCTGGCTTCTTTCACGAAGAATGATGTCTTTGTGATGAATGCAATTTCATGTGATGTTTGTTGCAAACATCAGTAATTCCTGGGGCACCTGGGTAGCTCAGTCAGTTAAGTGGCTGCCTTCAGCTCAGGTCACAATCCCAGGGTCCTGGGATTGAGTCCCACATCCGGCTCCTTGTTCAACGGGGAGCCTTCTTCTCCCTCTTCCTCTGCTTGCCTGCCTGCTGCTCCCCCTGCTTGTGCTCTGTCTCTCACTTTCTCTCACTCTCTCTCTCTGTCAAAAAAATAAATAAATCTTTCCAAAAAAAATGAATAATTCCTAGTTATTTATTAGTACATTCCACTGTATGGATATACCAAAGTTGAATTATCCATTCATCCATTGAAGAATATTTGGACAATGTCATGCTTTTTACCATAAAAAAATAAAGGTACTATAAATATCTATGTATAGGTCTTTGTGTGAAAATGTTTTCATTTTTCTAGGGTAAATATATGTAAGAGTAAAATTACTGGGTCATATAATTAAGATATGTTTAACTTCATAAGGAGCTGTTGAGCTATTTTCCAGAATGTCTTTACCACTTTGTACTCCCATCAGACAATGAGTGAATCATATTTTCTCTATATCTTCTCTAGCACTTGGTATGATCTTTATTTTTATTTTAGTCATTCTAATTGGTGTAGATGATTATCTTATTATCACTGTATTTTTCATTTTTCTAATAGTTAATGATGCAAAACATCATTAGTGTGCTTATTTGCCTTTTCTATATACGTTTGTATAAAGTGTCTTTCAAGTCTTTTGTCCATTTTAATTGTTGTTTTTTAAACTGTTGAATATATAGTTCTTATTGTTTAAACATAAGGATTTTCTCAATATTTTTTCTAGTAGTTTCATAGTTTTGTATTTTACCTTTAAGACAATATTTATTTTGAATTAATTTTTGTATAATATTCATACATGTAGCGTCAAAGTTCATTTTTTTGCATATGGATGTACAATTTCTCTATCATTATTTGTTGAAATATTCTACTTTCTCAATTGAATTGTATTTGTATCTTTGTCAAAAGTCAACTGACCATATTTGCATGGGTCTTTTTCTGGGTCTGTTCTATTGATCTATGTCAATAACAGTCTGACTTTATTACTATAGCTTTAGAATAAGTCTTAAAATTGGGTAATGTGATTTATTCCTTTTTCAAAATTGTAGTAGTTCTTCTAGTTCTTTTGCCTTTACACATAGATTTTAAATTCAGACTGTCTATATCTACAAAGACACATGTTGGGATTTTTACAGCAACTGAGAAAAATTAGTAGATTTATCTGGGAGAGAATGGACACTTTTACTATATCAAGTCTTCCAATCCATGAACTCAGAATGCCTCTCCCTTTATTTAGATCTTTTTTTATTCCTTTTGCCAACATTTAATAGTTTTTAGCATGTAGATGTTGTATGTGAAATAGATTTATACCTCGATTTCTCTAATTTTAGAAATATTAAGATAAATATTTTAAAATTTAGGATCTAAAATCCTTATTACTACTATATAGCAATATAATTGATTTTAATGTATTGACTTTTTTCCCTGTCACTTTTCTAAACTCACTTATTATTTCTAGGAATTTTTTGGAAATTCCTTGGGAATATTTTAAATAAGCAATCATGTTATCTGTGATTAGAAATAGTTGTATTCTATCATGTTATAGATATAGAATAGAAATAATTGGATATCTTGCTTTCTAATCATCTGTGTATTTTATGATTGTTACTAACTATTTCACCCTTTCGCTCTGCCTGGGACTTCCAGTATGATACTAGATTGAAATGATGAAAGTGAACATCATTTCTTTGTGCATAATTTTATTATGTCACCATTTATGATGCTACCTTTCTGGCAGGGAGGGAGGGGTGGATACTTTTCATCAAATTGAAGAAGTTCCCTTTTATTCCTCATTTGCTGAGAATTTTTTTTTATTATGTTCAGTTAGCCACTGAATTGATATTTAATTCTGTCATGTGTTTTTTCTACTTCAAATAATATGTCCATGTGGTTTTTCTTCTTAGACTGTTAATATAGGGCATTACATTGATTGATTTTTGAATACTAGCTAGCCTTATAATGCTGAGGAAAACCTCACTTAGTCATGATATATATTTCCATTTATGTATTTCTGGATCTTATTTGCTGACATTTTGTTAAGGATTTTTACATCAATATTATAAGTGTTATTGATTTTACACTGCCTTTGCCTAGTGTTTTCACATCAAGATAATGCTGGCCTTGTGATGTGGTCTATACTCTTGCAATTTTCTGGAAGAGATTACAGAGCATCGATGCTATTTTGTCTTTAAATATTTGTTAGTGAAGTCACCTCGCCATGGAGGTTTCTTTTTTTAAAGAAGATTTTAAAATATGAATGTAATTTGTCTAATGTTTGTAGACTTATTCAGGTTATCTATTACATTTTGAATGAATTTTAATTGTTTGTGGCTTATGGGGAATGAATCCTTGTCATCTATGCTGCTGAATTTATGGATGAAGATTCATTCGTGTTTCCTTATTATTTTTAAATGTCTGCAGGGTCTGTGGTGATACTCAGTTTTTCCTTCCTGGTACCTATAATTATGTCCTTTCTCATTCATTTCTTTATTAACCTAACTAGAAGCTTATCAGTTATATTGGGCTTTTTAAAAAATCAGCTTTTGGTTTTATTTATTTTATCTATTATTCTACTCTTTTAGATTTCACTGATTTCTTATCTTTATTATACACTGCCTTCTGCTTGCTTTGGGATCATTTTTGCTCCGGTTTTTCTAGTTTCTTTTTTTTTTCCCCATTTTATTTATTTTTTCAGCGTAACAGTATTCATTCTTTTTGCACAACACCCAGTGCTCCATGCAAAACGTGCCCTCCCCATTACCCACCACCTGTTCCCCCAACCTCCCACCCCTGACCCTTCAAAACCCTCAGGTTGTTTTTCAGAGTCCATAGTCTCTTATGGTTCGCCTCCCCTTCCAAATTTTTTTTTTTTAAGATAGAAGCTTAGCTCATTGGTTTGAGATCTTTAAAAAAAAAAAAAAGAAGCATGTATTACTAAAAATGTCCCTCTAAGCAGGGCTTTAGCTATATCCATACATTTAGATAAACTATATTTTTATTTTCATTCGGTTAAAAATATCTTCTAATTTCCTTGTGGACTACTTTGTCTAATAGAGTATTAAAACCATGTTTAATTTCCAAGTGTTTGGAGAATTTCCTGTTAAATATGGTATTAACTTCTCTTTTTATTCCATAGGATCACAGAACTTTGTATCAGAAATAATATTTTGTATCCTTTTAATTCCTTGAAATGTATTAAAAGTTGTTTATGACTCAGGACATCTGCTATCTTGGTGAATTTATTCCATGTGTCCTTGAAAAGAATATATATTTGTGGCATTTGGGGGTTAGTATTCTATAAATGCCCATTATATTCAATCTGTTGGTGGTGGTATTTAGTGGCTCCATATCCTTGCTGAGTCCATGTCTGCTCTTTCTGTTAGTTACTGAAAGAGATATGTTTAAATCTCAAACTGCGAGTTGTAGTATTTCCTATTTCTCCTTTCAATCCCGTTAGTTTTTAGTTTATGTATTTTAAAGTTCTGCTGTTACATATTTAAGATCATTATGTCTTAGCAGAATCCCTCCTTTTATCATTATAATGCACCTTTTTATCCTTAGTCATTCTTTGCTCTGAAGTCTACTTTGTCTGATATTAATATGGCCACTTCAGTTTCTTTTTGATGAGTATTTGCATGATATCATTTCTTTCACGGTTTTAATTTTCATTTACCTCACCTTCATTTCTGAAGGATGTTTCACTGTATATAGAATTCTGGGTTGATAGTTCCTTTTTTTTTCTTCCCTGATTGATAGTTCTGTTCCTTCAACTCTTTAAATATGTCATTATTCTGTTTTCTGATGAGAAATCTGTGACCCATCAGATTGTAAGTTCCTCAAGAAAAGAGATACTTTCTTTGAACCCCTATTTAAACTTGGAAATTTTCAGGGTACGTGCCAGTTAATTATGTATATACCTGGAACTTGATAGACAGTGGTTTCTAGGTAAGATGATCATACATTTTGTAGTGCTCCAGTCAAGACAATTCTGAGCATAGTGGAGGCATGTTAATAAATACTTCAGAGGAACAGGCAAAAACCAGAATTAGGACTTATGGTCACTAAGGTGCCTTCTAAGGAAGGAAAATATGAAAACCTAGGTAAGTATTTAGTTTTTCCTCTTCTAAGAATAGAAACTCCCATATAAGAAATCACGTTTCCTTCAACCCATGTTTTCCAATCATATTGGTTTGACTTAGTATAGCAATATTCCTACAGATTTTGCTGATTCTTTTAGAGATAACTTCTTATTCAGCTATGATTGATTAGAAAGGGTAGAGGCCCCAGACACAAGCTGGACCATCAAGTTACCTTACCATTTCCGGGAAAAATTAATTGTCTGAAAAATAGAACTCTTGATGAATGCTGGGTTATCATAGCCTGTTATAAATTTGTTTTCTTTTTGTTTCTGCATTTTTGTTTTCTCTAAATAGGAGTCAGGGAAGAGACTCAGATTCCTGGCAGTGAAACCATGTAGTTTTCAAGCCAGTGGCCATGTCCTCTGTCATTTGGAAGAAGTCAGGCGACTGGAGGAATAAAAGAAATGCAGAAGAAAGTCATAGGACATGTGCAGGGAGACATAAGTTCTTAATTCCAGTTGTCCCTCTGTGCTGGCTGCCTTCTGCTACTTTAAATGCATGAACCCATAAGTCCCTTTTTTGCCTAGGTGAACTTTCTTTGGCTTTTAGTCCCTGACAACCAAAAGAAACCCAAATAATACTTCTGTTCTTGTGTTGCTTCTGATACAGCAAGACGCCCTTTATAAAATGATGACGTGAAGGAGTAATGAACTAGTAACAGGTAGACGAGCACATGTATTGCAAATAGGGATCGTTTATACTTTTGTATTATATCACTGTATTATGTACTACACCTCTCTTATATTATGCCTGTTTCTGTTACTGCTGAAGTTTATATCCTCAATGATGTTTATCTAGCACATAAGCTCTAAGAAGGGAGAGCCTGAAAATGGTAAAATTACTCTGGATAGTGGCCACTTCATGTTCTTGAGGATGCTTATTATTGGCCAATAACCATGTGGGGGGACAACAGCAGAGTTCTGATTGTTTATCCAATAACCATTTATTGTGCACCCACTCTGAGCTGGACAGGGATGAAACAAAACAGAAAAGGTCATGGTGCTAAGGAAAGTGCATGCAAGTTTTATGAAACAAATAGTAAACAAGTAAACAAAGAAATAAACTGGATTATTTCAGGTAGTAAGTGCTATGAAGACCTAATAAAACAGGGTAATGTGATGGAGATTAAATGGATTGTAAGAGTCACTTTAGAAGGGGTGTTAAGACTTTTCTGAGGAAGTGAAAGGCAGGCAGACATGAGAATGGGGGAAAGGTGGGTGGGGGAGGAGATACCCTTTTGAAAAACAGTGCAGGCCCCGAAGCAGGAATAAACTGGGTGTTTCAGGAGGACAGAAAACCAGGGAGGTTGAATTCTAGTAAAGGAGAAGGAGTGTGATGTGATAATAATTATTTTCTGTACTAATAGAGGTGAGAAACTAAGAAGGTTTGAGGAATTTTTTTGAGAATTAAGGCCACTCCTAAGTGGACCCAGAAAGATCCTCTGATTAAACTAGTTTGGCATAGTTAGAGAATAGGGGCAAAAACAAACAAACAAAACCAAAAACCAAAAAACTTTCTTGATTATGTATTTAATATTCCTGTAGTTGGGACTGTTGTCCAATTGGAAACTCAACCACTCTTTGTCAGAAGTCTTCATCTGCTTGAAAACATGTTGTAAGTACCTCTCACAAGTCTTTTCAACAACTAACTTACTTTACAATATATTATATATCTGAAACATCGTGTTGTTCACTGGTTCATTGGGACAACTTACAAGAATCTCCCCACCCCGCCTCTCCCCCCCCCACCCCCACGACTAGATGGAGCCAGAGACTCAGGTGCTCAGGAAAACTGTAGATCAGCTGGCCTGGTCTTTGTCATTTAGGGGCACACATTGGAATCCCCTATGGAAACTTTTCAAAATATCAACTGAGCTCCACTCTTCAGGACTCAGATTCAGAGGGCCTAGCAATGGGATCTAGTGGTGTATCTGGCAACACGTAGTTTTAAAGCTATTTTGACCTGCATCCCCCAATGAGAGTCTCATTTCTCAGTAATACTGAGAAGGACCAGAGTTAGCACCAGAGCTATAGTCTCCTGATTTTGAAGTTTTGCCACTCTCCAATCACCTCTATACCTTATTCTTACTTAGATAACATTATTAAGCATGTACCAAAAAAAGCAAAGACTCCTCTATTTTTAATTTTCTTTAGCAACTTTTGGTCAAGTAATTTTAGAATTAGAAATCCTTGCACCAGTTATCAGAAGAAGCAGCCAAAGAGAAGAAAGGAAGAAAGAGAATGAGTAGCCCAAACAAAGGATATAAATTCCTGGTATAAAGCTCATGCTGGTATCCTATAGACTCCATCTAGACTTTTGATTATTTTCATGACTTTTTATCTAGACCCAGTTTGGAGACAAGACCCACACTTGACTTGCTCAGGGAACTTTTGTTCGTGAATTGATGGAGTGGAGGACAATGGTTATTCACAATTTCAACCAACCCCTTTTGTAATTATGCTTCGTAGTTAATGCTGATAATGCCATTCATATTTTCACTAGGGAAGGACAGCATTAATTCTTCCTGAATGAAAAATTGTCACTTGTGTCTGAGTATGTTAAGTGCCTTCAAATATAAAGAACTTTCCATGACAGACCAAATTCCCTAGTCTCCTTTTGGCTTTCCATTGTCCCTGCCTCCAAGAAATGAGACACAAAAGCAGCTAAGTGTCCGCCCGCTCCTCTGAAGCCAGAGGTAGAAGCAGTTTGGAAGACATTTTGTTTCATCTCTTTTTTAACTTCTTTAAAAATATTTCTGGAAAGAGTGGCTAATAATAAGATGGGTAGGTGGATGGCAGGGAGTTAACTAAAATGTTCAGAATAGCTCTGAGTACAATCACATTTAAAAATAGAGAGAACAGGCCGCGCACCAAACCCCACTGACTCAGTGTATCTAGTTCAGATGTAGCTAGTGTCCCTATAGAACATCTTCAAGTTGCTTACGCTTCCCTCGCCAACTTAAGAATGTGCCTCTAGCACTGGAGAGCTTTCCAAGTCCAAGGACGTGGGAATGTGAATTATCAAACAAGCTGGGGATGAAAGGTGCTGAAATCATCTTTTACAATATTGCCAAAAACAGCTTGAGTTTCTAGGCTGCTAATTGCTGAAATACATTTTAGCTCCTGACTTCATTCTGAGCTTATGACCCACTCACCGAAAGGTAAGAAGGATGTTGTAAAAGAAAAAGAAGAATGGCAGTAAGAAGGAGCAGGCTAAGGGACTGTTTAGGCCAAGGCCCCCCGGAAAACCACATCCCATTAAAGGAAGTGTATTTTATTTGTGCCGTCCGGCCACACAATTAGATTTGACCACCGAAGGAGCTCAGTCCTTTGCTGTCTTTTCTGAACAGAAGCGAGGTAGCCATGGTCTCAAAAGTGTGGCAGTATAAATAGCTAATCTGAATTCACTGTCTTTCTTTTTACTGTAGTTCTTATTTAACTTTCTAAAAAGTTATTTATGCCTGTTACCTCATTTCAGCCTCATGATAACTTATTGGAGCAAGCAAAATCTCTGTGTTTTTCTGTAGGTGAAATTGAGGCACAAAGAGCCAGTGGGGGTTGCCCCTAAAATCTCTTTTATTGGGGTTGGGCTGGTATCCCTTACCCCTGCTGTGAGAATATTCCACGTTCCTCCACGGCAACTAGCCCTAAAAGTTCCAGGAATACATTACGAAAGTAACCTGCAGAAGCCTATTTTTACATTTCTGAAAGAAATCTTCAGATAAATAATTATTTTTCTGAAGTAGTTTATTAGACAGCCCCCTAAGAAAACAGTTGTACCAGATAAGGGTCCCTTTCAATGTTATGAATTTAATACTGTAGAGGGATTTGCAGACTGAAATATCCAGACTTCTTGTAGACACATATAGGCAGTCACTAAATATATGAGTTAATGTTCAGTTGTGGCTTTAGCAGATATAAATTTAAATGTTACCAACCAAATTTACCCAAATATATAAACCTTATTCTTGTTTAAGTTACTGGAGAAGTTACATTTTTATGTGTGGTATCTCTTCATAACACTTTTTTCTGTTTTTGTTTTCGTTTTATTGTGTTATGTTAGTCGTCATACAGTACATCATTAGCTTTTGATGTAATGTTCCAGGATTCATGGTAACACCCACTGCTCCATGCAATCCATGTCCTCCTTAATACCCACCACCAGGCCAACACATCCCCCCACCCCCTCCCCTCTAAAACCCTCAGTTTGTTTCTCGGAGTCCACAGGCTCTCATGGTTCATCTTCCACTCCAATTTCTCCCTTTTTAAATGACTTCTGGACATTTTTCACACACAGCTATGGTACTTCATCTTGAAAAATGCTCTCTTCTAAAACAAAACTTGTAGACCCAATTGGTTAAAATAATATATTAAAATCATGGTACCAATGTATTTTTATCAACAATTATTACCTTTGTATTTTTTGTTTTAGGTCTGTGCTTGAATTGCATTCCAAAGATAGAGACTCTGAGCCAGCTAAAAAATGCAGGACATAATATCTTGTGGAGATGTCTGTATATGTTCACATTTTGATCTATCATCTCTGCTCAGACACCTAACAATAAAAGGTTAAATTTGCAAAGAGAAAACCAAACTATGTAGCTGTGTTTGAAAAGAGGACAAACATTTCTGTGGAGACAATGGAACAGAAATGCAAGTTTGTGAGTAGAATTGAAGACAAGACCTACTGAACCCATGAGTTTGACTACTTGGGATTAAGTAGATTCCAAGTGTTCTATGTAAGGCAGGGAGACAGGAAATGCGATCTGGTCAAGCTGCTTGAAGTCAGGGGCTTGAGGAGGAGCTCCACTGTTCTACTCATGAAATAAGACTAGGGGAGAACAAAAGAACTCTTGCTACTAACCACTTGAGGAGGTTAGACAAGAATACGGCCTCAAGACAGGGACTGAGCAAACCTGTGTTCATGGCCTCCTTGAACACGTCTGACATATCCCTGATACCTTCACACAGTAGGAGGATGGGTCATCCTTAAAAGACTTGGTTCTGGGCCAGGAGCCCAGGGAGTTGTGTGGTCTCAGTCATCAACCCACTACTAAGGGAAGCAGGTGAGGTGAGTACAACTGGCTCGAGGAAGAAGAAAACGAGTGATCAAAATTAACTAAATAGTTTCCACTCAAAAAATGAGTCTGAAGACAAACATTTCCGAAACATGAAGGTATCTGAGGCTTTTTTAAAAAGCAGTAAAAGATATCAAACAATAGATCATTAACTCTGGGACCGTGATCCTTGCACCAGAAACATTCAGCATCATCTGGGAGCTTGTCAGAAATGCAGAGCCTCAGGCCTCACCTGAGACCTGCTAAATCAAAATCCACATTTTAACGTAACTATTGGGCAACTCACATAGACATTAATATTGGGAAAGCATTGCTGGAAAAGATAATATATTTATAGAAATTGTCTGACAAGTAATTTAACATAAATATGATTAATTTGCTCTGAGAGATGAAAGAAACAAGTTTCATTTTAGAAAGGGCAAGAAATTAAGTAACAAAAAGGGCAGACATGGTATAGTATTTCGTAAGAAAATGAACCAATTCAAAGACTTGAAAGTAAGAATTATAGTCACAGGGTTGGGGGGTGTGCAATCAATAGCAGGTACGTACTGTGACCAGACACTCGTGAAAAGGAAACTAGTGAATTAAAATATTCTCCTAAGGTATTTATGCAGAACCTAGAATGAGACAGAAAGAGCATTTATATAAAATACAAAGCATAAACTGAAAAGCTCCAACTGATACCCGATAATGCTAATGGCATTCTACATGGGAGTGAAAGAAACAATACAGTTGCAGTTTTGAAGCTGTATTTTATAATAATTTTCCAACACTGAAAAAAAATGTGACTTATACCATGAATATACCATGAATACCACGCAGGCTTAATAACACGAATCTACATTTAGAAATGTTGTAGTTAATCTGCAGAACGATGATAAAGAGAAAATCTTTAAAAAGATTAGAAAAAGATCTTAAAAAGCATCAAGAAGAAAAGAATGATAATCCAAACAGCAACTGTAATTAGACTACAGCCTGGGTGTCACCAGCAAAAACAGATAGCAGAAGACAAAGAAGCAATAGCTTCCATGTGCTGAGGTAAAAAAGCTTGTATCAGCTGGGGAGGATGGCGTTTTTGTTCCCTGTTCTTCATCTTTCCCTGTAACCATGCCCCATGCAATACAACATGGCATGAGATCACAGTCTATCTCAGGAAACAGATTCTTAAAATACTGGTAAGTTTAACACGGTGTACACTTCAGAGAGAAAATTAAATTTTGAAATATTAGACCAAGATTGGACTGTTGGATATTTGATTAATAAAGTATGTTGAGTTCTGTGTTGTATCCAGAAGAATAGATGTATTACTAATTTTTACTTTCTTGAGAAAGGTTAAAGTTTATATGTATGTTAAAACTTAAGAAAAAAATAAATGAAATGTCATGTAGGGTTTCTAAATAAATAGGTGCATAAAAAGGGGAGGATTATGAAAATCTGTTTATTCAACAAAAGCTATTTTAAAAAAAAGGAATCAAATCAAAGGAATAGTAAACACAAAATTATATAGTAGAAATAAGTCTAAAATCTTGTAAAATCATTAAATTATCATATTAAAATATCAGATCACTGGGTTGTTGACAAGTTTAATCTCATTAGTTAACAGGGCAATGCCCATAAATTCACACAGACAATAATAAGATCACAATAACTATAATAAAAATGCATTCATCATAGGAAAAAATATTTAAGTTCAACAATATCATATATTGAAGAGGATTTCAGGGGGAAAGACCCCTTTAAAGATTTTATTTATTTATTTGTCACAGAGAGAAAGAGAGAGAGAAAGCACAAGCATTGGAGGCAGCAAGCAGAGGGAGAAGCAGGTTCTCCACTGAGCACAGAACCTGATGTGGGACTCGATCCCAGGACCCCGAGATCATGACTTGAGCCAAAGGCAGACACTTAACCAACAGAGCTGCCCAGATGTCCCAGAACCTCTTATTTATTTACTGCTTTTCAGAGTATAGATCAACCAGTTTAGAGACCACTGGAAACTATCCACAGGGTTGCTGATTCAGTGCTTTCACTTCTCAGCCTGTATCAAAGAGAAGCTCTGGAGTATATATGGGAACATTTAATGCATGCTTGTTGCAGAATTGTTAATAAAAGCAGAATTTGTTAGTAACTTGAATATACATCAACAGGAAAACAAGTAAACATTTTTCTCTTTTATTTATTCAATGAAATATTATGCAGCTGTTGACATGGACTAGATACCATATGTATTCTTTTAATTAAAGCTCAAAAATGTAATGTTGCACTCACGATAGCACATAGTGCTGTGAAGTGTGTAAACCTGGTGATTCACAGACCTGTACCCCTGGGGATAAAAATACATTATATGTTTATAAAAAAAAAAAAAGAAAAGAAAGGATGAATACCCAACTTTTGTAGCAACATGGATGGGACTGGAGGTGATTGTGCTGAGTGAAATAAGTCAAGCAGAGAGAGTCAAGTATCATATGGTTTCACTTATTTGTGGAGCATAACAAATGACATGGAGGACACTGGGAGACGGAGAGGAGAAGGAAGTTGAGGGAAATTGGAAGGGGAGGCGAACCATAAGAGACTATGGACTCTGAAAAACAACCAGAGGGTTTTGAAGGGGCGGGGGTGGGAGGTTGGGGGAACCAAGTGGTGGGTAATAGGGAGGGCACGTACTGCATGGAGCACTGGGTGTTGTGCAAAAACAATGAATACTGTTACGCTGAAAAAATAAATAAATAAATTTTTTAAAAAATGTAATGTTGCTCAAAAAAGACAAGTTGCAGAAACATGCACAACAAATACAACCATATAATTCTTAAAAATATGAAGGGCACTATATATTGTTTATTAATTCATACACAAAAAACAACTAACTCAAAACAATTTTTCTCTTGAAAGAGAAGAAAATGAATTTGAGGGGGCAGCCATAAGGAGCTTCATTTGTATATATAGTAGTTTAGTTTCATAAAATTTTAATATTTAGTAGGTTTGATCATTTCACAATTTTTAAAAATAGTAGCAAGAGCTGCCAAAATTTCCAATAACCATGATTCTAGTACTAACTTACTCTTTTATGCAAAAAGTCCAAGTCTGATTTTAAATATGAAATGTCTAAAAATGTGTTCTATTTATTCAAAATGTTTATATATTAAGCTCTACTGCATGGAAGACCATATGTCAGGCATGGGAACTATAGCAATGAAGAAGAAAGATAATTCTCACCTCCAAAAAGCATAATCTAGCAACATTTGAATTTAAAAAGTCCTTTAGAATAGTTTTTTTGAACATTTGGGACATCAAAACCACTCTGCAAAGTCATTCACTCAATTATTCAACATTATGTCCTTTCACACTTTGAACACTGTGCTGGATACTTGGGATAGATGTGAAGAGCAGCAATAATGCCATTCACTTTAATAATGATAATAATAATAATTCCTAACATTTAATAGGTACTTATTACTTATGCGAGATACTATTTACATTCTAACAACTATCCTGAGGAAAATATTATTACTACTCTTCCAATTTTATAGATGTTTCTTCAAATTTTTATTTCTGATAGCCATCTTTTTGTCTGAAATAACTGTTCTCCCAAGGAATGGGGGAGAAAAGAAACTTCAACTCCTCCATATTCTGCCTTTCTCCCCACACCTTCTCTTAACACTTATTTCCTTTTTTACTGAACAGTAAGGCCAAAGGAGTTCAGAAAATGTTTACATTTAGGTATATTTTATTCTCTATGTACACCAGAGGCCTCTGGAAACCAGGAAACTTTAGCTGATTTTACTTACACCCTTAGTCTAAGGGCAGTGCATAGCATAATAACAATGTCTTTAGAAGAAACACCATTTACTACAGTCAAGGGTTGGTTTTTATTTTTTAAATTTCAAAGTATGACTATAGAATCTTCTTAGGGAGAAAATAAGATTTTGTTTTTCATGTAACAAGATGTAAATGAACAATATTGGTCTTACTTTTGGCAGAGACACAAGAACAGGTGGACCTCAAACTTACATTTCAAAATGAGCACCTACATTCTTAGGCAGGGCCTCCAAAGGAGGTGGTTGTGAGCAAGCACTGCCATGCTTCACTGAACCCCTACCTCCAGTCTTCAAATAATGCTGGAGCAGTTGGAAGAATGAGACAGGAAATTGAAGGTGGAGGTTCTTTGAGAAGAACTGCCATGCATTCCTTCTACTTCTCTTATCATGGTGGATAAGAGGGAACCTCCCCTTTACCCTAAGATATACGAGAAAGGTCTCAAAATCACTCCTCAAGTAGCTTAACTAATGTTTCAGGACCTGCCTCTGAAAAACTTTCCTAAAGGTGAGTGATTGTGTCTAGCTGGCTTCCGATGGTAACAAGGAGAAGCGGTTCTGCAGGGAACATCTGAAATACATGGATGGTTAGGTGTTTCCCAGTGGTACAAATGACCACCAGGAGCAACAGATCTCTTAAGATCAATTTAAATGCACTTTTCCCAAGTGTGACACTTTATGAGAGAGATTTCATGGAGAATGGACCACAGGAAATTAGGGACCTGTGAGGAAATACTAAGCTAGATGAATTCTTCACCTGAATTAGAAGAAGGATATAGGTCAGAAGTCTCCACAACTGAAGGATCCTCCAAAGAACTCACAAATACAACTCAAAAGAAAATAAATGGCTCAAATTGAAAATATCTGCTGTCCTAGATGAAACTTACACCAAATCATCTGGGTTCCAGTCAAGGCCAATGTCCCTGCCCTTTACCTCTCCTCTCTTTCTCCACTTGCAACACTTGAAGGGACCAAAGCTCTTCACTGTGGAGGAGGAAGAGGAGGGTATTGAGGTATGGAGCCAAATGGAGATGATGCTTCAGCTGTTCTGCCCTCCATAGATCCCCAACTGGGCCTGAGGGAGAAGCTTTAATTTATTTTTGAAACTTTTAAAAAATATTTTATTTATTTATTTGACAGAGAGAGATCACAAGTAGGCAGAGAGTCAGGCAGAGAGAGGGGGAAGCAGGCTCCCCTCTGAGCAGAGAGCCCAATGCAGGGCTCTATCCCATGACCCTGGGATCATGACCTGAGCTGAAGGCAGAGGCTTTAACCTACTGAGCCACCTAGGCACCCGAGAAGCTTTAATTTAAAATAAGTTTCAAGGTATTGACTGTTAAGAGCACAGAGCATTCTAATTTCTGAACTAAGTCTATTTTTGGCAATTTAAAGATGTTTATGATAGAGTAGGGACGAAAAGTCATGGGATCTTTACCAGATTTTACTCATGGAAGAGGGAATAATAAGCACATAGAGAAGGCTTGAGTGTGCATTGGGGGTGAGAGATGGGTGGCAATGTGAGAAGAGAAAAAATGTTTCCTTATCTCTTCTTGAGTCTTGCTTGTTCTATCAACTGGCCAATATGTTTGGCAGGGTTGTTTAAAAGGATGGCTGACCAAATTAGTTGCAGGAGCTCTGTAGGTGACTCGGTTGTCTACAGAGAGAAAGTAGTTAACTCTGCAGGAAAATATGAGGCATTTTTAAGAACAGGGGATCTAGAATTCAAGGTCCAATCATTTCTGGTATTGTTCTATGATGTAATTCCCTTCAATATACACAGACATTGAGGCAAACTCTCTCACCCTTGTATAGTCTCACTTTTCCTAACTGATTTAGGGGATTGCAAGAGTCTGTGATGTGCCTTTGCATGAGCGCCTAATGGGGATAAGAGCAGTTGCAGGAGGTGAGATCCAAACGACATCAAGAACTCTTGGAGGGGTGCCTGGGTGGCTCAGTGGGGTAAGCCACTGCCTTCGGCTCAGGTCATGATCTCAGGGTCCTGGGATCGAGTCCCGCATCAGGCTCTCTGCTCAGCAGGGGGCCTGCTTCCCTCTCTCTCTCTGCCTGCCTCTCTGCCTACTTGTGATCTCTTTCTGTCAAGTAAATAAATAAAATCTTTAAAAAAAAAAAAAAAGAACTCGTGGAAGTGAGAAATCAGGGCAAGTGGTGACTGGAAAACTAAGACTCAGAAAATTCCTGCTTTTAGAAATTATTAATGGGAAGTAATGAGTTGGTTTTCTGTACACATAGGATGAGAACTTAAGAATTTGTATTATAGGGGCTCCTGGGTAGCTCAGTCAGTTAAGTGCCCAACTCTTGATTTCGGCCCCGGTTGTGAGATCAAGCTCCGAGTTGGGCTCCACCTTCAGTGCTGAGTCTGCTGGAGATTCTCCCTCTCCCTCTGCCCTGCCCTCCGCTCACACATGCACACGCGTGCACTCTCTCTCTGTCTTTCTCACATAAATAAATAAATCTTTTAAAAAAAAGAATTTGTGTTATAAAGAAAGAAAGATATAACTCAGAAAGTTGGAAAATTTGGGCATGTCCAAGGAACTGCCACCTCCGTTATATGTACAGAAACAATCTTAGAACAATTATTTGTAATTAGATTGACCGGGCTATATTTTAACAAATCGCTTTCTAAATAAAATGTACACTAATTATTGGCTGACACATATGCTCAGCTAACACCCTATGTTATTTAACATTTATTCTATCAGTCAGAAGAAAATCAAGGTGAAATCACAGAGTGATAAGGTGCTTATTTATTTCTTCTTCAGCCTCTGATAGTGTTTTGGCTGCTATGTAATCTTCATGAGACTCAGACATGCTAAGTGAAGCTAGTTTTCAAGTGTCACTCTTGGCAAGTGAGATTCCTTTTATAAAAATGTCGGCTGAGCTTTGACACTTAGACTGAAGTGTGTGTCCACATATCTGCTATAATGTGAATATGTCTTTGTTCATTCTGACTCACAGATCCTTCAGTCAACAAAAGCGCTTTACAGATGAGCAATTCAAGACTGCAAAATCAAAGGTGGTATGTAAAGCTGTCTTTCTGCAAGGACTACTGATCATCCTACCTTGAGAAACTAGTTAACAGGGGCACCTGGGTGGCTCAGTCAGTTAAGCAGCTGCCTTCAGTTCAGACACTTCTCAGGGTCCTGGGATCCAAGCCCTGCATTATGCTCCCTGCTCAGTGGGAAGTCTTTTTCTCCCTCTGCCCTCCTCCCCCCACACACACACTTGTTCTCTCTCTCTCTCCTCAAATAAGTGAATAAAATCTTGAAAGAGAGAGAGAGAGACTAGTAACCCAGATGTTGCTATTTTGTTTCCAGATCCCCACAGAATGTTTATGCATGGCCTTGTCATTGACATTGTCTAAGAGGAATGGTTACTGGAGATGAGAGATTGCATCAAGTTAGCCAAGAACTTGCTCCACTAGAAACTGATCTATAAGAGAACATCTCTTTTCTCCATCTAACATCAGTGTCTACAAAATATCTGGAAACTTTACTTCTTTTGTGGGATTTTATGAAACTCTATATTGTGCGCTGCCCTTGACAACTTTGCTATTGATGGCGATGTTTGTTAATATATTTTTAAACCATAATTTCTCTATTCAGGTTCTCATATGACATTGTTTTCCATTTTTGGTAATAAAAGTAATTTCAAAGCAGAAGTCTACAAGACAGTCCACAAAATCTCGACATTTATGTTTACAGTCAAGTGGTCACATAAAGTCACCTCAGAATATTTTTAACGATTTTTTTTCATACTTGATCAGACCAAAATGATATTTGTGAGCTGATAGGATTTTACTTTCCCTCCATGGCATTTTTCTGCAAGCCCCAAATCTTAAAGACATTCATAAGGTTGACAAATTGTTAAAACAATGATGACTCTGGTTAGAAGGTAGCAACCAGAAATACTTTTGTAAATATCAAGAAGTCTGCCAAACAAGTGTGAGCTCAGTATTTTTCCTCACGTGTCTAATCTCCAAGCAGCAAAGCCCATTAAGGAAACAACCTGCATTTCCAGACATAATAGTAAGGAAGAAGTTATACCTGTCACTGAGTACTTAGTTTCTTGCCTTGCATGTCGAAAACTACCTCTCTTCAATTTACAGGTGCCCTAGCCTAATTCAACAGGTCAAAGGTCCTAATTTCTAATTTGCTAAGCAATTTATCACATATTACCTACACCTTCTCAAGTCAGATCAAAAGCTACCACCAAATCATGGCAATGAATCCAGATGTGAGGAACTTTGTGATTAAGTCACTGGGAGGGTTTGTTTTTAAATATTAGAAATACACCTCCAATTTGAAACCTAAGGTTTGTATTCTATTATGCAGCTACTTAAATAATATTTGTGTAAAAAACATGTAAAAAAGGAACAGGGTAAAGTCTAAGTTACCTTTCTTGAAGCAATTGCAATTAAGTTAAAAGTTATTCGGAATTCAGCTTCAGGTAAGAAACCTCTTGTGTTATGCATAGAGGTTTCTGGGAGTCCTTAGAAATGTTGCACAGATCTTCCCATTTGGAAGATGCTCTGAAATAACAGACCATACGTCTTATTTAACAAATAGAGACTTCCTCTCTATTTGAACTGCATAAGGGGGCAGAAGGCAGACAGAGCAAGAATTCTGTTCTAGCTTTTTACTCAGCAAGAAGCACTGATGCCTAATGACTAGTACCTCTGGAGTCAGCTCAGATTCATGTCCCGACTCTGCCACTTATTTACACCTTCACCTGATAAGCTCCCGCGTCCTTACCAATAGAAGTGGGACAATATAAATTGCCGATAATCACAGTCACTACCCCACAAAAATGGACATAGAAAGATGATCCACAGTATTTGTTGTTGTTTTTATTGTGAAGCCCTGACAATGATGTTTATGGTAAAGATGATCACACCCCTAAGCCCTGCAACGAAGTAATGATAGTCATCAAGTAGAAATGATGATAGATTTTGAAAAGCTGGAAATTAGATACTGTAATATGTGGGTAAGTCAAGAAGGTCAAGTATTTATTAAGACTCCTAACAGATATATATCTACATCTATAACTGTTTGTTAGGTGTTGTTCTAAGCATAGAGCGTCAGAGAGAAAGAGTATTTTTTATTCAGTCATGTACTATAGTTCACTTTCTCTCATGTAATTATCTATATCATGCTTTATGAGTAAAGAGAAACTAAGCAAATGCTGGAAGTGTAAGTTTCTCCCTGAATCTCTCTGAATAAGCTTTTTAGTTGAGTGGCATTAGGACAACCTTCTAAAATGGATCTGGATTCAAATTCTGACTTTTTTTTATTGTAACTTGCCATAAGTTACTTCTGAGTCTTAGCTTTCTCATCTACAAAATGGGAAATATAACGCCCATTTTGTTGCGTTGTTATATGGGTTGGATGGAATAATATAATAAAGCTCTTAATATGGTACCTCATCATGATTGAAACTCAAGAAGTTAGTAGTAGTTATTACCCCTGTTATTAATATGATTATTATCAATAAAGGGACACAAAAATCCTGTCTTGCATCATCAAGTATAAAATCCTAACAATTGAAATTATTTTCACAAATTCAGCTTATTTCAGTGAGTGCTATTCAGTTGTTTAATTATTGTCTCATGGTCGCAGACATCCATGCATCCACTAGGCAAATTTTATTGAACACATACTGTGTGTCAAGTGTGTGATGGCAAACAAAATAAACTTGGTCTTTGCTTTCATGGTACTTTGAATCTTGTAAGAAGATTGAAAATATTCAAAAAGACAACTACAATAAAGGATGGTTAGTGCTACCCTCAGAGAAGTACAAGTGAAATGGGAGTGCCTAACCCAGACTTGTAAGGAAAAACTGAGTTTGAAAGTTGTAATCAGACTTACCTAAGGAAAGAGAGGAATACAGTTTTTCTAGGAACAACACTTGAGAAGGTTCAGAAGCCACATAGAATGCTATACATTCGAGTAACAGAAAAAAAGACAAAAGTATTCAGATTTATGAATCTGAATATGTGAATCATAATAAATGATGCTAGAGAGATCCTTTTGAGCCCAATCTTCCAGGGCCTTGTGAATCTGAAGGAAGAGGAATGTACAGAGAACAATTAGAGATAGAAGCAACAGTGGTACCTGGGTGGCTCAGTTGGTTAGGCATCTGACTCTGGATCTCAGCTCAGGTCTTGATTTCAGGGTTGTGAGTTCAAGTCCCCCACTGAAAAATAGAACAACCATGTGATCCAGCAATTCCATCTCTGGGTGTTTACCCAAAAGAATTGAAGTCAGAATCTCAAAGAGACTTTAGCGGTTTCATGTTCATTGCAGCATTATTCATAATAGCCAAGATGTAGAAACAACCTAAATGTCCACGGACAGGTGAATGGAAAAGGAAAACGTGTTATATACCTACGATGGAATATTACTCCGTATTAAAGAAAAAGAAAACTCCACAATACACAATGACATGGATGAACCTTGAGGACATTATGCTAAGTGAAATAAGTAAGTCACAGAATGACAAATACTGTGTGATTCCACTTATATGAGGTCCCTAAGTACTCAAATTTACAGGATCAAATCATGGAATGGTGGTTGCCAGGGACTGTGAGGAGGAAACGCCGAGTCACTAAGTAACAGAAATAAAGTTTCAGTTATGCAAGATGAATAAGCTCTAGAGATCTGGTGGACAGAGATGGTCCCTGTAGTCAACACAACTGCACTGTGTACTTGAAATTTTGTTAAGAGGGTGGATATCATGTTAAGTGCTTTTACCAAAATAAGTTTTTGGTAAAAAACTTATTTTGGCTTATTGTTCAATTATACTTTTGACAAAAGTTTTTCAAAAGCACATTTCACAAATCTGGAGATGCTTATATAAATATAAGGTTTGGAATCTTCTCCTACATGAGGAGAAGGAACACACAGGACACAAGAACTTGACACTGGTAAGCCTTTCAGTTGTACACAAAACAAAGTTTACGTTGAAATTTTTCTGTTAATACTAAGGTGGGCCAGTGGCTTCTCTAATGGGTTAATGGCACCCTCTATCTCCTCAGATGGGGAGGATTAGAAATAAGATGTTTTCTTTTGTGAGTTGGGCTATCAACTGAACAGGGATAGAACTATTGAATCCGAAGGCACTCGAAGGGTGACACCAAGCTTGAACACAAACAAATGCTGACCTCTGTCTTGGTTCTAAAATGCTGCTTCCTTTCTCCACAGTCAATAAGGCAATATTTTTATTTCTTTCAGTAACACATGATAGATTTCAGTGAGAAAAAGTAATTCTGCGGCAAATTGTGCAGGCAAGGAATTGAAGTAAATGGGAGGTCCTGTCCATTAGCTCATTCCACGTCTAGGATAAAAGAAAACTGTGGCTTTAAGATGAAATAGAAAAATTGGACCAAGCTCTGTCTGGATTTTAAGTTTTAAGAAGTCCCATTTTCTGCTGATTCAGCTGAATAAAGCATTTTGCCCTTTGCTTTTCCTTTTTTTCCAATTCTTTCTTTTTTTCTGTCACTCTAGTCTACACAAACTGACCACTTATGTTTGATATTTTGAAATAATCTCTTAGTTTTACAGGGGGGAAAAGACTATCAGATTAACATTTTAAACAATTGATAAAAGGGAGAGACTTGAAATTTTGCTTTTTGAGATTTTATCTATTTATCCACCTTAGAGAACTTATTAATATAAAATTTCCCAAGAAATACAATTCAAATCTTACAAACTTTGCTCTTTGGTATTCACACTAATCAGCTTATCTTATCTTAACTTAAATTTTCTTTTATATCTATTAGCCCTTTCAATCTCTTAAAGATTTCTCATAAATTGTTAATAATTCCCCTCAGGCTTTAGGTTCTGTTCCAGCAATCATAGATTCAAATTAAGTCATGAAAGCTTTTGTTAATTCAATAAGGGGTATTTTCAGTAGAAAATAATGAGAGATCCCTAAAGTACCATAAAATGTTACATTTAGATTTAATATCAATACCTGCACTGGCCGAACTCTATCTCCATAGGTGAATCCTCCTACGCAAAGATCCAATTCCCTAACATATTAAGGATGATGCCTAGGGAAAGAGGGCTATGAGCAGAAAGACAGAGTCGGCACATGGGAGGTGCTTTTTCTCTTAGTAACTCCTGCTTTGTAGTGGGATTGACTTTATAGTCATGCTTAATTTTCCTCAAGGTCCATGGTGCCTTATTTGGCCTATTTTAAAGCCTGTGCTTTCACTTCTCTTGTGGGCTTTTCTCTTTGAGACTATGCACTTGAAATAAAATTAAATCTTTTTTATTGAAAATGAATACGGCAAATAATGATTCTATCACTCCTCAAAATTCATGAGTTGAAAGACCATAAATTATAGACCAACTAAGAATAAAAAAAATAAACAAGTAACCACACTTCAGACAGATTAGCCTAACAAGTTTAAGAGTATGCTGACAAAACCGTAATGCTTGGTTCATTAACCTGTGGCACTTGATTGAATTAAGAATTGCTCATAAATTTAACATTTTCAATAATATTACACAACCAAAATAACACTTAAATATTATTTTAGCTTTTCATTAAGAGCATCTTGGCTCCCCACCTCTCATGGGTTTCTTGTGAAATACTGAAAACATGGAGTGAATTTCTGTCTTTGAATATATCAGATAGAAGCATTTTCACTTGAGTAAACTAACCTTGAAGACGCTAAGTCCTCTAGACAAGTACTGACTTAGACACACAAAAATAAATAAAGGAAGAAAAGAAGAATTAAAAGACCCAGGTGCTCCCTTGCTCACACGTATAGAAGGAGAAGCAGAAAGGGAGCAGAGTGTGAGACAGACACAAATGATGGAATGCACTGTTGCTATCAGCAACCACCATTCAATAATAGCCATAAAGATAGTTTGTAATGTATCACAATTCTGAATTAAAAATCTGACACAGTGTGTATATAAATGACAAAATATTTTAAAATTACTTAGGTTGTGTTTCCTTTTTTGTTAAGCAGAGCTTCCATTGTTGCCAAAATGTGAATGGTTCACAGCTGTATGAGCATACTTTTGCATTTAAGTCCTTGTGTGTTCATTGAGAGTGACTATGCATGTATTGTCCTATTCACACTGTCAGAGAGAAATGGAAATTGTTTGCCCCTAGGGATGCTCAGGCAATACAGAAGTGAAGAAGAGATGGATGAGAGGAAAAAGGAAGAAGAACAGAAAATTTTGGTATTTATTTTTGCTCAGAGTGCTCTAAATTGGTAGCAATGACATAACCTACAGTATAATATAGTTTATGCTGAAGAAGAGTTGCTGTTTCCAAAACATTAAAACTTCTCTATATAAAGAGAATTAGCAATGACTTATCAGACTTTGGGAATCACTTAACTCTTCATAGTCCAGAGCATAAAATAACTCTGTGAAAAAACACTGCCCCATGTCAAAAGCAGAGAAACCAGAATGAGGTTCAAGTATTCTGGGACTGTGATGGCAGTTTATAATCCAATAAGAACCTGATTATATGCTTTCTTCACACTTTAGAAAGCTGTGTGGTCAGATGGATTTCTCATGTAAAACATTCATTTCCCTTTTGGTTCTCTAGGCTGACCTCAGTATCTCCAAAACTGTTGGACAAGATACTTCTAACCTTTTCTCATTCAAGTTGCTTACCACAAGACCATCTCTCGTATCCTTTGCATATGGAGTGTCAATGCCATCCTCATAGTATCTCAGTACTAATAACAAGGGGCATAATAAGTACCTGACTTTGTACTGTTCATTACACTTTTGAATTAACCATTAGGCAGAGTAGAGAAGAATGTGTCATGAAATATTTTAAATTTAGTAAAACCAGGAGAATAGCTTAAAATTACTTAGGAGACCTCATTTCACTTTCCCAAACCAAATTCACAGCCCTTTGTCCAAAACTCTTGGACCAGATGTGTTTCAGAATAAAGATTTTTTTTTTTCAATTTTGGAAAGTAGTATGGTGCATTCACTACGTATTAGGGAACACTCACAATGGATTCTAGGACAACACTCTGTAATCAAGCACATTAATATAACTGCAACAAAATAGTTGAATAATCACACTGAGTAGAATAAAGGCTATGAATAGCCACACAGCAAGTTTTTCTGCCAAATGAGTTAATTTTTTGGCTTATGGTGTTTTTGGATACAAGATTATGGATAGTGGATGGTAGAACCACAACTGTTTTTCCTCTAGATATTTTGAGGGTAATTCTTTCATGATAGCTGAAAATATTAAAACGTTACTAAAAAACCCAAAACTTGTTGGTTTGATTTATTAACACTCATTTACTGAAATCTTGTATTTGTCTTTTTTAAAATAATTTTTTATTATGTTATGCTAGTCACCACACAGTACATCATTAACTTTTGATGAGTGTTCCATGATTCATTGTTTGCTTACAACACCCAGTGCTCCATGCAATACATGTCTCCTTAATACCCATCACTGAGCTCACCTATCCCCTTAACCCCCTTCCCTCTAGAATCCTTGATTCCCGGAGTCCATAGTGTCTCATGTTTCATCTCCCCCTCTTATTTCTCCTATTCATTTTTCTTTTCCTTCTCCTAATGACTTCCATGCTATTCCTTATGTTCCACAAATAAAGTGAAACCATATGATAATTGTCTTTCTCTGTTTTACTTCTTTCACTTAGCACAATCTCCTCCAGTTCCACCCACATTTGCATCGTGGATGTTCATCCTGACTGAGTAATATTCCATTGTATATGTGGACCACATACATCTTCTTTAACCATTCATCTGTTGAAGGGCATCCCATCTCCTTTCACAGTTTGGTTATGGTGAACATTGCTGCTATGAACATTGGGGTGCACATGGCTCTTTTTTTTTTTTTACTACATCTGTATCTTTGGGGTAAATAACCAGTAGTGCAATTACCTGAGTCCTAGGGTAAAATCTTGTATTTGGATTGAGGTCATTTATTGGGGAATAAAAATTTTTAATAGGCCTTCAAGTGGTTTAAAGATTACAGTACAGGTGTCAGAGTAGTGATTCTCTATTTCTACTGAAGATAGGAGCAATGGAAGTAACATAGACTTCAGGAGATTGGCTGGAAAGAACATTGACTAACACATGATGACTGTCAGACTTTTAAGACATTGAAGGAAAATGGTCATAAATGCTTGAAAATAATTATTTGCTTAGAAAAAGAAGAAAAATGCAGACAATTGTCTATCCAGAATGCTCATATTTGGTTTAAACTTCAGGGAATGAGCCCCTTAAATTTATTATACATTCTAAACCACAAATCTCTACAGTAAGAGACCTATCACTGCCATCTCATCAATACTGTTTTTCCTGTTTCTTTACATCACCCATGCCCGTCATCCAGAATGGATCCACCTCATACCTTGCATACAAAATGGTGGCTGGGCAGCAGTCTATTGCCACTGCCAAGTTTCTGTATTTATCAACTTTACATGTGGTTAAAGTGTCTTATTTAAGAAAAATATATCGTTGACAATAACAGAGTAATTACACAGTCATTGCTTCAATCTGGCTATATAAATCATTGTGATTTAACCTACAGTAGTAATAAAAATAAATGATATTGTTTTTGGTTCATTACTGCTGATCTAATAAAATGTAATGAATTAAGAAATTTCCTGAGTGAAACAGACCATAAAAATAACAATTTACTAATGGTGCTGTAATACCCAATGTGAATGAATAAAGAAAAAATAACCATTTTAATAAAAATCTATCTTTAAGAAAATGTCTTCCCCATTTCTTTCATCTTCTGTCTTTGCGTGCAAGTGTATGTTTCAATGACATCCATGGAGATCATTACCAGGAACTAGAGTTTCAAAATGATTGCTTGTTTGTATGAAAATTTTAATAAAAATTCCAGGAATTCATGAGTTTCTGGGTAGCCTACATGAATTTAAGGAGAAAGACATATTCCATCTTCTGGGAATGCGTATGTGCCAAGAACTAATTCTTATTAATGAGCCTACATTCAGAAATGGAAACTAGCCCTTCTCCCTCTGTGTTGGAGGAGTCACCCCAACTTTCTCTTACTGGGCAGCTGATCTCTACATTAGCTCTCTTCTTCTCCTTTCCTTAACCTCACCCCTGTGTGCCTTTTGCACGTGTACCCACAAACAGTCTTGGCAGGAACACATGGTCTTCTCTTTCTCATGTCAGAGATATAGAAATTATTTCACATTTATATTTCTATATGGCTTTAGCTTTAAAACACAATTACCTAAATTTCAGTCAGTACAGTTCAAGTTCCTTATCGAATTATTACATTCCTTGATAATACATTGTCCTTTTTTCCCCTCTGTGTATAAAAGCCATGCATGCTAATTGTAGGAGAAAATATGACTCAAAATCCCACTGCTTTATAATACTTTTAATATCTAGCATATTTACATTCTTCCATGCCAGACACTCAGACGTGCAAAAAATATTGTTCCTTCTTATTTTTCTGTAACTATTTTCCCTTTTTGACTTTGAATTCCCATTTCACCAGACTATCAGGCAAACATGACTTTAGTTCTTCTTCAAATATCCTCTCTCGCCTAGGGTTCTCTCATGGTTCCCTGGTTACACACAGCATTAAGACATCACGGTTATTGATCAGATAGGATACTGCTGAAGACTGATCAGGAAAACATCAGGAAGAGTGAGAATCATAAAAAGACATATACATAGCTAAAACTATTTTCACTGAAAACAAAGATGAAGGCATAAGAATCTGAAAATATATTGACATGCGACCAAAATTTTTTCTACACTCATCTTTGAAGGGATTTTCATATAATCTGTCCTACAATTTCAAGTATTGGTTTCTTCTTTTTTTAAGATTTATTTATTTATTTATTTGAGAGAAAGAGAGGGAAAGGGGGAGAAGCTGAAGGAAAGGGAGAGAGAGAATCTTAAGCAGGTTCCACACTCAGTGCCAAGTCCCACGTGGAGCGCCATCTCAGGACCCTGAAATCATGACCTGAGCCGAAACCAAGGGTCAGATGCTTAACTTACTGAGCCATCCACGTGCCCTTCAAATATTGGTTTCTTAAAAGTGGTACAGCAACTTGAAGATATGTGTGATCTGAGAGTGAATTATTCTAAATTTTTACATATTGTATCACCTGTGTGTAACACAATAGCAGTCTGTTTTTAGAGACTCATTCATTCAATTTTTCCAAGTAACCCATTTTGTTTTTGCAGAACAGCACTTATTTTTCACTAATTCTATCAGTCTATATAAAATTTAACCCAATTATTTAATTGCAACAATACATTCAAACAGCGTAAGGAGACCTTTGACCATTTATGTAACTCACTCTTGGTAAGCAAACAGTTCAAAAGGTGAGTGTGGAAGTAGTGAATTGATGCTGTTGGCAGTATTGACCATTCTGTCTGTTGTGGAAGTCAGCGACTCATTTTTTGGAGGGAGCAGTACTATTGGGTTAATCTGGAGAGTTGGTCAAATGAAAGTCAGCTAACAAATATCCTACTGTCTATTCCTCATTGAGTCATTGTTTTGATAGAATATATACACATGTGTAAAAAAAAATCAGTGATTGCTAGCATATGCCCTCTATACTGAGTTTTTAAAAACTTGCCTGTGCTTTTTTTTTTTTTTTTTACAAACAATGATAATTTGATCTCGTTAGTCCTATGTATCTTACTTCTGTTTAAAATCTTATGATACAGATGAACATTTCTGGGACGAAGTTGGATAATTAGGACAAAAATATCTTTATTATAACTCTAATTATTTCTGTAAATTTGACTTTAAAGTATCACATTCCAAAAAAAACCATTTTTTCTCTGTTGTCATATATAGTTTCTCATATTAAGAAGTGTCTTTAATTTGCTTTGTTAAGACCTCTTTTGCCCCAGAAGTCTGGCAATTTTGGTCAAATGTCATATTCAAATAATGCTTTGCTTTTTTCCCCTTTTACAATGATAACATTAATTTGTCATATAATATTGATGTATCATAAATATTAAGCAACCCTGCATATCTGAAGAATACCTCCTTGTGTAGGAGTATCCTTTCAATATAATGTTGAATTTCCTTTCTAATATTTCTTTTATGGTTTCAACATCTGTTTTTATAACTAAATAGTTCTCCTTATTTTTTTATACATGGTTAGCTACTTTTTTTTTTAAGATTTTATTTATTTATTTGACAGAGAGAGATCACAAGTAGGCAGAGAGGCAGGCAGAGAGAGTGAGAGGGAAGCTGGCTCCCTTCAGAGCAGAGAGCGGGACGTGGGACTCGATCCCAGGACCGTGAGATCATGACCAGAGCCGAAGGCAGCAGCTTAAACCACTGAGCCACGCAGGCGCCCGGTTAGCTACTTTTAAAAAAAAGATTTTGGTTACTTGTTTGAGACAGAGCATGTGCACAACGGGCAGGGGGAGAAAGAGAAACAGACTCCCCACTGAGTGTGAAGTCTGGCACAGGGCTCAACCCCAGGACCTCAAGATCATGACTTGAGCTTAAGGCAGACACTTAACCAACTGAGACACCCAGGAGTCCCTAACACTTAAATTATATGGCACATAAAAAATTTGAAATATGTGAACATATTCCAAAATATGGAAAAATTTGCTACAGCTTAGACGTGATCAATTCTTGAAAAGCTTGGGGAAAAACTGAAGTAAGATCAGTTATTTCTGATGCTTTGTTGTAACATGTTTATTTTAGGATCATCTTGTTAATTTGTATAAAAAGAAACCTGGGATTTTGACAGGGATTGCATTTATAAATTCACAGATCAGTTTGGGGAATATTGTCATCTTAATATTAAGTCCTCCAACCTATGAACATGGAATGTCTTTTCATTCATTTATGTGTTCTTTAAGTTTTTGCACAACATTTCTGAGTACAAGTTTTGCCCTTCTTTTGTTAAGTGTATCTAATTATTTTATTTTTCAATGCTATTGTAACCAGAATTATCTTTAATTTTCAGAATGTAATTGCTTGTGAGTAGAAATACAATTGATTTTTGTGCTTTTTTTTTTTGAATCCTACATCTTGCTTAATTGATTGATCAATTCTAATAGCATTTTAGTGGTTTTGGTAGGATTTTATATATGCTGGTTTACTTCACATGCAAATAGAAATAGTTTTACATCCAATAGTTTTACTTTCCAATCTGGATGCATTTTCTGTTTCCTTTTCCTTTTTTTTTTTTTTTTTTTTTTTGCTTTGATTTGCTTTGCTTTTTCCCCTAAATGTCCTGGCTAGAATCTTCAGTACAATATCAAATAAAAGTAGCAAGAGCTCACACCCTTATCTTTTTTTTGATCTTTGGAAGAAATCTTTCACCAACAATATGATGAGACCTTTAGGTTTTTCACAGATATCACTTATCAGGTCGAAAATGTTCCCTTCTATTTTGATTATTTTTATCATGAAAGACTGTTAGATGTTATCAAACACTTTTTCAACACATATTGTGTTAGTATTATGAATTTTATCCATTACTCTATTAATATATAATATTAATATAGTATCTTACATTCCTTGATTATCAGCTATTAAATAATTCTATATTTGTGGCATAAAACCCACTTGGTCATGGTATACTATCCTTTTTATATGTTGCTAAATTCAATTTGCTAGTATATTTGCATGTGTACTCATAAGAAATAATAGTCTGTAATTTCCTTGAGATATTTTTTGTCATTTTTGCTTCAGGGTAGTATTGGCCTCATAAAATGAACTGAGGAGTGTTTTTTCCTCTTATAGAAAATATATTTTTTGTTTTAAAATCTTTTTGATTTAATATAGACAATCTAACTCATTTATACTTATTTGCATAACATAACTTTTTCTACCCTTTGTATGTTTGAATCTACAATGTGTCCCCCATAAACCAGGTATAGTTGGATCTTTTTCTTATCCAATATCTTAAAATCCACATTTTGAATAGATTGCTTAAACAACCTATTCAGATTTAATGTCATTATTTATATGGTTAAGTTTAAAGTCATAATCTTGGTTTTGGTTTTCTATGTGTCCCATGATTTTCCTCATCTTTTTTTCTCCTTATTCTCTTGTTTGTACTAAGTGCATAGGTTTGATGCATAACATTTTAATTTCCATAATTTTAAAAAAATTTTATCTTTGAGTTATTTACTTAGTGAATGCTCTGTGGTTTGCAAAACACTTTCTAAATTGTACCAATCTGGGGCGCCTGGGTGGCTCAGTGGGTTAAAGCTTCTGCCTCTGGCTCAGGTCATGATCTCAGGGTCCTGGGATTGAGCCCCACGTCAGCCTCTCTGCTCAGTGGAGAGCCGGCTTCCTCCTCTTTCTGCCTGCATCTCTGCATACTTGTGATCTCGTCTGCCAAATAAATAAATAAAAATCTTTGAAAAAAAATTATACCAATCTATTTTAGTTTATACTGACTTACGTTCGATACAATATAGAAATTTTACCACTATATAGCTCCATCCCACCTCAACATTTTTGTGCTACTACCATTATTTATGTCTATATGTTACAAACTCAACAGTATATTCCCTTTGAAGGAAACTGAGAGGAAATGAAAACAAATGTATATATACAGAGTTTGCTATATTAAACTTCTTATTTATCCTTTCTGATTCTTTTCTATCTGTGGATTCAAGTTACTATGTGTTATTATTTCTTTACCGCCATACAGTTTTGCTCCCAACCACCCACTTATATTATTATCAAATATATTACATTTCTGTAATGTTAAACAATACAGTTACATACCTAAAGTTTTATGCAATTGCTTTTTGAGTCAGTTAAGTAAACATTAATAAGAAATGTAATTATACCACCATTGTATATTATCTGCATAATTACCATTATGTTACTCTTTTTTTCTTTCACTGTTCAAATTATTGTCAGATATCACTTGCTTCATGCTTGCATAACTTCCTTGTAAGCGATTCTGCTAATGACAAATTCTCTCTCTTTTTGTTTATCTGAGAATATGTTTTCATGAAGGAAAATAAACTTTACCTTCATTGAAAGGTAGCTCTGCTGGTTATAAAATTCCTGGTTGATGATTTTTTTACCTTGAGCACTTTGAATATGTCACCCTAATCCTAGTCTCTGCTGTTTCTGATAAGAATTCAACTGTTGATCTTATTGAGGTTCTGTATAGTAGGTTCTGTTGTACACAATAACTCTTTTCCTTTTATAACTTTTGGTATTTTCTCTCCATGTTTGGCTTCAACATTTTGACTGGGGTGTGACTGTGTGTGGATATCTTTGTATTCATCCTAATTGGAATTTTTTTTACTCTATTGGCATGTAGATCAATGTTTTTCACCAAATTTGGGGAGTTTTTAGTCATCATGTCTTCAAATATTTTTTCTGTGCCTTTCTCTTCTCTAATACCAATATTACAGATATGTTGGTCCAATTAATGGAGTCTCACATTCCCCTTAGCCTCTGCTTTGTTTTAATTATTCTTTTTTTTCTCTGTGTTCTTCCAATGTATAATCTCTATTATTCTACCTTTAATTTGGCCAACTCTTTTTTTTTCTTTTTTTGATGGCTTAAACATACTCCTGAGAATCTCCTTTGTATTTTTCATTTTGATTATTATATATTTTGAATCCTGAATTCCTATTAGGTTCTTTTTGATAATTTCTATATTTTTACTGATTTTTTTATTTGATGATACATTATCATCTTCTTTCCTATATTTCTTTCAGTGTGGTTTTCTTTAGTTCTTTGACTATATCAATAGATGCTGCTTTAATGTCCTTATTTGCCAAGTCAAGAGCCTTTCAAAAGCAGTTTATATTGCTTGCTTTCTCCCCATATATGGGTCGTGATTTCCTGTTTCTTTTCACATATCTTAGTTTTTTTCCTGGAAACTGTACATTTTGGAATAATATACTATAGTGACTGGGTAATGATCCTCCCAGGAATTGCTGATTCCTTGCTTGTTTGTTTATTTGTTTAGTAATTTGGCTGGACTAATTTACAAAGTTTATTTCCCTTGCAGGATGTAACCTATAATGTCCTTGTTCAGATTTGGTTTTTTGTTTTGTTTTGTTTTGTTTATTGTTTAGGCTGACTACAGGTGAAGACTTCAGTTCTACAAGATTACCTTTCAACTCCATAATCACTTCAGATATCAGTCATAAGCTCAGATTGTACCAGTACTTCTGACCAATAACCTATAGACTGGATGTTTCCTTAATCTCCTCCTTGGACTTCAGGCACCAGTTGAAAATCCAGGTGGTTACCTGTACTCCTGACCAACCAGCTCTAAATAAGATATTTCTAAAACTTTTTCTTTGGCTTTGATTAACTTGCTAGAAGAGCTCATAGAACTCAAAGAAACACTTTATTTACTAGGTTACCCAGTTTATTATAAAAGGATATAATTGAAGAACAGCAAGTGGAAGAGAGGCATAGGGCAAGGTATAGGAAGAAAGCAAGGAGCTTCCAGGCCCTCTCCGGGCATGCCACTCTTCCTGAATCTCCTTATGTTCACCAACCAAAAGCTCTCCAAACCCTGCTTCCAAAAGATTTTTATAGAGGCTTCATTACCTGGGCATGGTAAATTAAATCATTGGCATTTGGTGATTGAGTCAACTTCCAGCCCCCTCTTCCCTTCTCTAGAGCTCAGGAGGTAAGACTGAAAGTTTCTGACCTCTAACCACATGGTTGCTTCACTAGAAACCAGCCCCCATCCTTAGAAACTTTGCAAAAGTCACTTCCTTTAGGAAATTCCAAGTGTTTGGGGAGCTGCAAGATAGGAACTGTGGACTAAGACCACATATATATGAGAAACGTATTTTGGTTATCTAAATACTGAAGATGGCAAACCAAATTCATGAGATGTTCATGAATCAAATTCATTAGCAAAGGTTGAAGACCAGATCTTATCAATTTTAATGTAGTTTTTGTTCTTTATTTGTTTGAGGTTTTGTGTTTGCCATGTTGTTTATTTTTGTTTTAGAAGAACCAGATCTTATTTGAAAAGTTCTGATTTTCCACTTCCTCATTACTTTATATCTTTTTTTCAAACCCTATTTTCTTCAGTGCTACTTTACTGAGGACTTTCCTAATGGCTTCTTATGTTGAATAATTAAATTTCATTCTTAAATAGAAACATCTAATACAGAAATTTCTTTACGTGCAGAGTTATAGTTTTATTTCACCTTATGCACATATTAGTTTTATTTTCTTTATTTTTTAAGTTGTTCTGTAATTGTGTTAGTAATTTCTTCTTTAACTAGCTTGTTATTTGTTGTCAACAATGTTTTAAAATGTCCAAGTGGAGGGGCAGCTGGGTGGCTCAGTCAGTTAAGCATCTGACTTCAGTTCAGGTCACAATCTCAGGGTCCTGGGTTTGAGCCCCATGTCAAGTTCTGCACTCAGTGGGAAATCTGCTTGGGATTCTCTCTCTCCCTCTTCCTCTGTCCCTCACCCCACTCATGCACACACACTCTCTCTCTCAAATAAATAAATAAAATCTTTTAAAAAGTAAAAATTTAAAAATTAAAAAAATAAAATGCCCAAGTGGCTGCATTCTACCTCATTCTTTGAATTGTTCTCATGTTCCTCCTAGCTGCTCCCTGGAATCAAACTCTCCCAAAAAGCACCCACATTTAAACTTTGTCTCAAATTCTGCTTTCTGTGGAATTCAGGCTAACACCCAGATCAACTCACTCAATAAGACCTCCAATGTCTTCCAGCACATTTAGAATAGTATCCCAGCTATTTTACCTGACTTAAAAAGCTCAGCATGTTCTGGCTTTAGCTCCAATTCTATTTTAACACAATCTCTTCATCTACTAGCATTCAGCCATACCAGTCTTCTCTTCATTCCTTGAACACATCAAGCTTGTTTGTACCAAAAGTGTTCTGGCACTAAAATATTTTTCTCTTAGAATTTCCCCCTTCCCTATTATGTACCAGCCTTTTGCCATTTGTGTCTCAGTTTTATGTTATTTTCTCAGAGAGATCTCCCTTAGGCATTCAATGCTCAGAATGGTTACTCATTTACTTTCTGTTATACAATTTACTTTAATTCTTTTAGTACTTTTCATTATCAACTCTTTTTTAATTTTTGTCTGAATTACTCATTGCCATGAAAGATTAGGGATTAATCTTAAAATTAACTTTAAGATTAGAGACCTAAACATTATTAAAATATCTATATTGCCTAGAGCAATCTGTTCTTTCAATGCTATCCTGATCAAAATTCCACTGGAATTTTTCAAAGAGCTGGAACAAACAATCCTAACATTTGTATGGAACCAGAAGAGACCCCGAATTTTCTAAGGAAATGTTGAAAAAGAAAAACAAAACTGGGCGCATCACGTTGCCTGATTTCAGGCTTTACTACAAAGCAGTGATCATCAAGACAGCATGGTACTGGCACAAAAACAGACACATAGACCAGTGGAACAGAGTAGAGAGCCCAGATATGTACCCTCAACTCTATGGTCAATCTTCAACAAAGCAGGGAAAAATATACATTGGAAAAAAGACAGTCTCTTCAATAAATGGTGCTGGGAAAATTGGACAGCTATATGTAGAAGAATGAAACTCGACCATTCTTTTACACGTTACACAAAGATAAACTCGAAATGGATAAAAGACCTCAATGTGAGGCAGGAATCTATCAAGATCCTAGAGGAGAGCATAGGCAGTAACCTTTCAATATCAGCCACAACAACTTCTTTCAAGATATGTCTCCAACAGCAAAGGAAACAAAAGTGTAAATGAACTTTTGGGACTTCATCAAGATCAAAAGCTTCTGCACAGTAAAGGAAACAGTCAATAAAACAAAGAGGCAACCCACGCAATGAGAGAAGATATTTGCAAATGCACTACAGACAAAGGGCTGATATATAAGATTATAAAGAACTCCTCAAACTCAACACACACAAAAGAATCACGTCAAAAAATGGGGAGAAGACATGAACAGACACATCTTCAAAGAAGACATACAAATGGTTAACAGGCACATGAAAAAATGTTCATCATCATTAGCAATCAGGGAGACTCAAATCAAAACCATATTGAGATACCACCTTACACAAGTTAGAATGACCAAAATTAACAAGACAGTAAACAACAAGTGTTGGAGGGGATGTGGAGAAAGGGGAACCCTCTTACACTGTTGGTGGGAATGCAAATTGGTGCAGCCACTTTGGAAAACAGTGTGGAAATTCCTTAAGAAATTAAAAATAGAGCTACACTATGACTTTGCAATTGTACTACTGAGTATTTACCCCAAAGATACAGATATAATGAAAAGAAGGGCCACATGTACCCCAATGTTCATAGCAGCAATGGCCACAGTTACCAAACTGTGGAAAGAACCAAGATGCCCTTCAGGGGACGAATGGATAAAGAAGATATGGTCCATATATACAATGGAGAATTATGCCTCCCTCAGAAAGGATGAATACCCAAGTTTTATATTAACATGGATGGGACTGGAAGAGATTATGCTGAGTGAGATAAGTCAAGCAGAGAGAGTCAAGTATAATACGGTTTCACTTACTTGTGGAGCATAAGGAATAACACAGAGGACATGGGGAGATGGAGAAGAGAATTGAGATGAGGGAAATTGCAGGAGAAGACAAACCATGAGAGACTGGACTCTGAGGAACAAATTGAGGATTTTGGAGGGGGGTGAGGTGGGGGCATGGGTGAGCTTGCTGGTGGGTATTATGGAGGACACGTATTGCATGGAGCACTGGGTGTAGTGCATAAACAATGAATTTTTGAACACTGAAAAGAAATAAAATACAATGGGGAAAAAGGGAAAAAAAAAAGATCAGAGACCTAAACTCTGTTGTTTATTGCTGTATCTTGCTCACTGCCTGCAAGTCTCGGGCAGAGTTACCACTCAATAAATATTTGGTTAATGAATGAAAGAATAAAGAAACCATTTAAAAATTAACCATCCTTGTAGGTTACAAAATGAATTTCTGTGCCCTCACCTAGCTAGGTATTTTCCAGCATTACTATACTTTCCCATGATATTTGACCCCCTTTTCATTTCATTCCACTGCGATTTCATCCCATCCTCTCCTTTCCTTATAGATGTTGGTTCCTACTTCATAAAGGGGTTTTACAATTTTTGCTCAGTTAGTCAGTTTCTACCAACGGAGAGCTTTAATAACCATGGTATGGAGTCCATCTTTGATCCTCAGGGCAGTGGATGCTATCTGTGACCTTAATTAAAACAATCAAACAGTTTTTAAAATTATCTTGTGGACATGGTTAAATTTTTTTCAGTTTTCGCTCTGGATCTGCATGGCCTGTGGCCTTCCAACTCCTTTACTCTTTCCCCCTTGAATTGCTATTTTCTCTTTTTTCATCCTCAGTGGAACAGAGATCTATCTAAACCCAGTGTTTATCATGAGACATTGTGTTGGGTGTATTACTGTTTTCCCCAAGCCTAACAGATTCAAATGTTCTCCTTCCTCAGATCTGGACGTGATCAGTGTTTTGAACTGCATGAAGTTCATCACAAGTTCTACCAGCAGCAATATATTCAGTTAGTGGAAATTATAGTGACCTGACATAACCTCCTAAACTCCTGTTGGCCAACACTCTGTACAGAGGAAGTACACGGGAAGTTATAATCCTTAGTATATATTGTGTTCCAAGGGATCTTCTAGCTCTATATTCATTTTTTTTCTCTTCCTAACATTTTATTCTAGATCCCACAGCTTCCAGGATACAGTGCACCAGAACTCTAGATGCTTTAAAAAAAAAAAAAAATAGCACCTTTATAGTTGTTTTGGTTGGCACTGACCTTGTATTTGTGAACCAGGAAATAGAGTCTAAGGAGAGAGATGAAAGGTGTTCCTGACAACTTCCAAGACAACAGGACTGCACTTTTTAAAATTATACCAAGAAAAGACTATCAATCATTTGTTTTGGTAGTTTCATCAGCCTTAATATTATGGGACATTTCTTGTAGATTCTGGCACCAAGAGGACAATCCGCTATAGCTTTAAGGTTTGTTCTGAGTTTTCTAATTTTCGTATGTCTGCTTAGATATTTTAGGGGGTTACATCTAAGCAGTCAGTCAGAAGATCCCATTTTAAATTAAAACTTTCATTTGCTACATTTTAAAGTGACTTAATCACTCAAGAAGGTTTAATTGTATTTTTTCTGTATATGTTTCCATTCTATTTTTCCAAACTTACTACCTTTCTCAGCAATATTTGAAAGTTGTAAGTGTGGGAGCACATGTAGAAACTAGAAAGACAGAGAAGGGAGAGAACCACAGAACATGTTTTTCCAGTTCACACTGTGTGCTGGGCATAGTGCTATATGATTTATTTTATCTTATTCTCATTCAGCCATAGAGTTAAGTGATTTTGTCCCTGTATTATACTGAAGAAACAAAGGCTCAAAGAGATTGGATAATTTGTTCAAGGTCACACAACTGTATATTTATTCAGTTTGATCTGGAAGTACTATAATAACATGGAATCAGAAATTATTAAACATCTGTTTGTTCCTAACCCACAGCTCTCAGTTCCAGATTTTAAATGAATTGTGTAACAGAAAAACAAGAATAATTTCCTCTTTCTAATTCATTTGCTTTTATTTAGAGAGATTTTTCGTCTTTATTTTTGGTTAAGGGCCCACACATAATATGTGAGTAGATATGTAAATACAACTCCACAATCCAAACTGGAAAGAGATGTTTACAGTATCTATGAAACTATATAAGGGCCCTGCTGTCTTCCCAGATTGTGAAATTTCATCTTCTCTCTTTTTTACTTTAGTCTGTCAACACGTTTCCTGACCACAGACTGGACACCTAAATTATCAATTTAATAAAAGGACCCTGGGACTCAAGAAGCATACAAATCTAATAGAATCACTACCCCACCTCCACAATAAAGGAAAAGACCTCTACACTTTCAAGGAGCACTGGGTGTTAGACACAAACAATGAAGCATGAAACACTACATCAAAAACTAATGATGTACTGTATGGTGACTAACATAACACAATTAAAAAAAGAAAAACCAGTCCTGGCTTCATTGTGGATTTTCCCAGAACTGATGGTGGGGAACTTTGGAAGAGGCAAGCCCTGTGCTTCATGTGAAAGGGGTGAGCCAGGTGAACCTGAAGGATAGGAGGCAGGTTGTGTGTCTGGAGAGTTTCAGGGAAAGGACTGGGATCGCAGGGGAAGATCTCACTGTGATTCTACTCTAGAGGGAATGTCGTTGACAGGCTCAAGGTTAGAACAAGTAAGTCAAGTGAGTCCTGCGAATGGAGAGCTCTAAAGGCAACAATCAGGATATTATCTCTGATCCAGAGGAAGGTGGATGCCATCCTGGGACTTAATGAATAGGCTTTTTCTCAGGCCGCACTGTGGCCATGCAAGGCTGTTCCATGACACCTTTACCCCTGGAATGCTGCAGCCAGCAAAAGGGAGAAGACACAAACAGACAACTGCTGAATTCAATGAGGAGGAGAAAGCAGTCCATTTTCATGTCATTGATTTCTACAGTTTGTTCACCAGTTTGTTGAGGGTCGTTTCATTTACTTGCTATTCCTCTTTTCCCACTGCTCAGCACTTCTCTCAAGGATTGCTTAGTTATTGACTGAGTGTGATACTTCCTGTGTAAGTCAGGCAGTTGGGGGAGAAGGAGTGCGTAATGAAGGACAGTAGGTGCTGTTTAGTAAGTTATTCTACTCATGCATAAAAAATTCATTGACCAGAAAGGGTTAATGCCCCTCCAATGGCTTAACTTAATCCCCAAGTGCAATTGGCTCATTTGAAGGATCTGGCCCATTGAGTGCATGTTAGCAGAGAAGTTGAAACACCTCTTCACTAAGTCCGGTGCGGTGAGGTTAAACCCAAGGGCATATAACAGGTCAGTAGCGGAGTCAGGAATGAAATCTCAGCCTTCTGAACCCCCTTAAAGCACTCTCTTCCCTTGACTAAGTTTCTTTCTTTTATGAGAAGAAAATTTAAGAAAGAGAAAAATTAAGGCATCAAATTAAAAAGTATTTTACAGTAGATTTTTTTTTCAGACCCATAGGAAGAAAAAAACTTGGAAGTAGATGAAATGTACTTCAGGTACAAGTTAAGCAAAAATTTTATAAATGCTTAAAATACAACAGAAGAGCAGAAAGGCCAACCAACTCTCTTTTGTCGGCCCTTATGCCCTGCAGTATGAAATCAGCCATCTCGCCTTTGATCAACTCAAGTGATAATGAAATTAGCATCAATTCTAAAGTACATAGAGAACACACAAGTTGGAAAGATGTATGGAAACACACAGAATTTTTTTTAGAAATTAAAAAAATGTCTATGAAGAAGAGAACTAAGAAAATAAAGAATTGTACTTTTTACAATGTCGTATGTGTAGTGTGGTGGAGATGTTAGAAAGCCTTGGATCGAGAATCAGATGTCTGTTTGCATTCCTGTCCTGTCACTTTTAGTAATGATGATCAAAGTTATTTAACCTTTTAGGCCTCAGATTTTTTATTTGGGGAAATGGAAATAAAAATGCATAGTGTTCCCTGAGAATGAGGGAAAAATTATATAAAAAATTATATAGTTTATATAAGGTACTCAGAACAGTGCCTGGCATACAGTAGACACTTGAAATATGTTAACTGTTATTATAATCTGCCATAGGGCTAAATTATAATTGTGTTGAACAGAGAACAAGCATAGGTTTAGGGAGATAATTTATAGCTTCCTATATGTTTTTCAATGGCAACACCAAAGGTAAAGAGTAATGTAATCATGACATTTATATCCAGAACTAGGGAAAACTAATAGAATTTTTAGAAATAAAAAGTTGGGAGTGCCTGGGTGGCTCAGTGGGTTAAGCCTCTGCCTTGGGCTCAGGTCATGATCCCAGGGTCCTGGGATTGAGCCCCACATCAGGCTCTCTTCTCCACAGGGAGCCTGGCCTCCCTCCCCTGCCTGCCTCTCTGCCTACTTGTGATCTCTGTCTGTCAAATAAATAAATAAAAATCTTAAAAAAAAAGAAATAAAAAGTCAAGGTAGAATGTCTAAAGAAACATAAACACACAAGTGTTAAAACAAACAGGCAATATGACTTATATTCTAAGAACACAAAGGATATCTGTGTTAGAAACATTTTGAAAGCCATGTGTTAAATTTCTATATGGCCAAGCAATTCTGTTCTCTCTTATATGTCATATTCTAAAATTTTTTAATTAAGTTATCAGTAATGTGGTATAAACTGGAAAAGGAGACTTTTAGGATATGTGCTTATTTAGATCAAAGCTGTGTCCATGGGCAACATAAGTTGAAGAGGTATGAATCTGATCTGTAAAATATATCATCAAAAGGTCAAACATCTTTTTCTTCAAAAAAATTTCTGGGTCTAAATTATCTATATAACTGTCCACACTCTCTACTGTGATGATATTTCATTTAAGACATTATTTCATGTTTCAATTGAGGAAAAAATTTTTGTTCAGTTAGTTACCCTGGCTACCCAGACTTTTGCCCAACAGCCTTAACTTATTCTAGATCAATAACCTGTGACTACCTACTGAAACTCAAGTAAAGCCTGCCTGTGCCTTTGAGTGTATGTACATACAGACACACAAACACACACACACACACACACACACACTTTTTTGTGGGGGGATAGAGTATATAGCATTTATCAGATCCTGGAAGAAGCATATGGTATCAAAAAGGTGGGAATTTTTAACTATTTGGGTCTCAATTTTTGCTCAAGCATTTTCTGGCCCTATGACCATGTCTGGCCTACAACCCATCACTGAGCACACTTGATTGTTTCTGAGTTTCTTGTCTTGTCCCATAACCTTAACTGGCCAAAGTCAAGTGCTGACAAGATTTTTTTTTCTTTTCTTTTTTTTTTTAAGATTTTTTTTTTCTTTCCTGATAGTTTACTACGTGGCAGCTGGATACATGGAAAATGGATTTATTTGGATGTAAGAAAGTCACCTACTCCAGAGGCAAGACCTCTGATGGAGGGAGCATCAGGCTTGCAGACTGAGAACAGAAACAAAGCAGGGCTTTCTTCACTTCAAGGAGCTAAAAGGTAGATTCTCAAAGGCAGTAGAAGAGGCCTGAATTGCACTGAATCACATGCTGCATGATCTTGATGTTGAATTTTTTATAGATTTGTGTCATAATGCCCATATTTTTCATGACAGGGAAGACAGAGTTTAGGTGACATATTTAGGTACATTTTATAACCTCCTCCAACATCTAGAAGACTGCCATTTAAGTAAGGAACATGTAAATTTTAGGGGAATTAATTTGGTTATATTCTTCCCTTCAACTTTTTTGTCTATTAATTCTTATTAATAACATTTAGATGAATATTTGTGTTTTCTAATCAGCAGAAATAATGATAATTTTTCCTCTTCCCAGCAGGTAACATTGACCTCTTTTCTGAGAATGCGTGGGTTATCATTAGTTAGAATGTATTATGTTGCTGCCCTTTTGAAAGGTACTTTTCTAGGCTTTCCTTTCAAAGAAGTAGTCAGAGAATTTAAAATCTAGTGGTCCATTCCACTGAAGTGCTAGTTTTTAATGGAGAATACTACTTTTTCATCACAGTTCCAAGTCAAAAAGTTCCTAATGGGTGGTTCTTTTTTTTTTTTTTTTAAGATTTTTGTTTATTTGACAGAGAGAAAGATCACAAGCAGACAGAGAGGCAGACAGAGAGAGAGGGAGAAGCAGTCTCCCTGCTGAGCAGAGAGCTCCATGCGGGGCTCGATTCCAGGACCCCGAGATCATGACCTGAGCCGAAGGCAGAGGCTTAACCCACTGAGCCACCCAGGTGCCCCCTTAAGGGGTGGTTCTCAATCAGGAGCAATTTCACACTCTCAGCCACACTGCAGACAGACACTTGGTAATATTTGGATATATTTTGGGTTGTCACGTCTGCTGGGGGTGCTCCTGCTATCTAGTGGGTAGATCCAATAATGTGCAGAACAGCCTCCCACAACAAAGAATGACTCCGTCCAAAATGTCAACAAAGCTGAAGCTGAGAAACTCTGACCCAGAATGAGGTCCACTCACCATATGCCTTACATTCCCCTTCCTCAGAGAAGAGTAACTTACTTGGTTTGCAAGTATGAACTGGACATGCTTACTATAATCTGTCCCTTTACTTTTCTCTCTGGAATCCAACAGCCTACGGAAAGTGGGTTCCCACCTGCCGTCAGTCATGTGATCGAGCTGGTCCAGTAGGTGGTGTAGCTACCCCTGAGGTTGGCCAGATTTTGTTTGTTGTCTCTTGGGTAGGCATGGGAAAGGGGTGACTTCAATTCAGAGGAGCCTCAGCAAGCCTATTAGGACTTATCTAAGCTATGTCCTTCACTATTGCTTTTATCAGTAATAAAGCTGACATTTCGATCCTAACTGTCTGACTCCTGTATCATTCTCTGTAAATTGGTTCTGATCTAGGTTGGGAACGGTGGTGTTATTTTTTGACCCCCTAAAACCCAAAATCTGTTACTGTCTGATGGTTCAGGATCTTAATGGCTTACCTCCAGAATTCTTGGCCTTCTGTGTCAGAAGATCTCATTCAGCAAAGACTGCCAAAATATAATGCTAACTAATTGATTTAAGTCTCACACATTAGCGCCAAAATGATGATAAAAATACAAACACTAAATGTCAGTCTCAAGCCTTCTCTTTGGAACATAGTGTTTTTGCTTTTTTATAGGTAATAGAAAGAAAAATTTATTATAAAGATGTGTTTATGAGATTTTCCCCTCTGAAAATGGCAGTTAATTCCTCACTCAGAAAATGAAAATAAATCCTGATATAACTGTATGAATTTTATAACTGCCTCCATGAATTTTCATCACAGGTGATAGATAGACTGGCTGTCCTGAACTCCTGGTAATAAGAAGCAAAGTAAAAGAGAATTAGAGTTTGTGGCTAAAATAAGAGGGAGGAGTTAAAGTGGTTCAGTAGAAACTGTGGTCCTGACATGAAATAGATCCTGTGAGGTATTGTCATAAATAATGAGATTGATTGCCCAAAGCCACACTTCAGATCAAGCTCCCGGGTCTGTGTCATACCCATATGTGAGAAGAATGTACCATTCTCATGACACTGCAGAGGGCTGTCATTCCGAGGGATGTGAAAAGGAAGAGCTTTCTACACGGCCATGCCAAACGCCCTACAACCTTTGCAAAACACGCCCATCAGTCAGATAGGCTTTTGAGATGCTATAGTAGTCCGGCCGCCATCCAGCTAAGTCTGCAGGGGTCCTGGTGGCCACCTGTAGTCATGTAGGTACCCAGACTGACAGAGGGATCACCTTCCACGGTCTCCGCAACAGAGGTAAGGGAAGATGGGAAATCACCTTCCGGTATTTAATTCTTCTTCCAAGAAGAGACATATGTCACTTCTGGCCTAAGTAAGTAAGTGATTGCACCTACTTCAAAGGTGGCAGGTAGTGGAATGCTACCATGTTCCTGGAAAGAGGGGATAAATGTGAAGAAATAGCTCTACTGACTATCACACATTTTTACCAAAATTCCAGAGCAAACCTATTATACTGCTTATCAGGTATTTTAATGTGTCTGCCACTGGTGCCCATAGTAATTTACAAAAGTGCCCTGAATTTCCAGCATAATTAGGATATCAAAAAGTACTTGAGTCTAGGCAGAATGTCATCATCGTATTTTTGGACGGTGCAGTGTTAATATTTAGTGTTGCAGAGTCTCTGAAGCCTCTACAGCCCAGTGATCCCCCTGCTCTGTTCATGTCAGGCACAGTCATGTCCTAATACAATGTACAATGTCATCTGGGAAGATCCACAGCACCATAACCGCATATTCTCACAGGTGCCCAACCTGAACTGCTATGATGTCCCTGTGACATTTTCCTGAGGAAGTCTTAAAGGCACATCAGAACTACTTCTTACTACTTTCTTTACTTACGTCTTTCTTTGCTGTGACATTGATTTAGAGTGAGTATTATGGGAAATGGTAGCTGTGACATGAAGACTTCAGGGGAATAAGAGATTTTATCTGTATAACTTGTTGGGAAAGGTCTCTTGTCCAAGTTCAATTTCCAAGTCAATTTTAAGAAGAACACTGAATACAGAAAAGGAACATGTAAGTGACCTGGGTTCTATTTTAGTCTGTGTGTCCTTTGATCACGTCTCTCAACTTTTCTAAACCTCACTGAGTTTCCTGTCAGCAGGGAAGAGTCATTTATGTTGTTCTTGTTTACATTGTTCTCACAAATCTGAAATGTGATTGTCCCTGTGGTGGTGTGTTGGGTATGGAAAAGTATAGAGGAAAGAGGGTTGACAGATAAGAGGAGGGAAAGAAGGTGCAGGTAGAAAGAGGAAGAAGGGGGAAAGAAGGAGGACGGTGAAGGAAAGGAGAAGAAAATTAAGTCATATTTACTAACAGAAGATTATGACACAGCACGAAATCAAATATGGACTCTGAACTAGGAGACAGTAAGCTTTCATGAACATGGTCTGATTCTAATAGCAAGGTAAGGCACACAATTTTCCCAAACTTTCCCAAACTTTCCCTTTGAGAAGGGAAAGTTTATGATGGTTTTAATGTGATGTTCTAAATCATAACTTTTGCCATTAAGCAAATGTTCCATGGTAATGTGGTGACTTTATACCTTTCTTGTTCAATCACCTAAATCTGGGCATTCTTGGATGTCTCTACGTACATGAGGTGTATGACTCTACAAAGTCTTTAGAGAAGCCGGTCCCTGAACAGACAAATCCTTGCTTTGTTCTTTAATAGTGATAATAGAAGCATTAGAAGTAATGGGATCAGGGGAATTAGAGGAAATGCTCATTAAAACAAATTTAAAAGGTCTAATGATTAAAATATTGATTAATTAGCCAAACATTGATTAGCAGTCACACTTTATCAACTACAAAGTTTCTAATTACTGCTCCATTATTCCATAGATTGACCTGTTCTCTCCTGTCACTTATGATGAAGAACAATTTTTATTAAGTGGGTTTTGGATTTTTGACCTGTAAAATTTTAATAGGGAGTGCAAAGTAAGTGTCGTGTGTGGTTTGGCATTTTGTTCACCACGGGACTAATAGTTACTGTCTCTACTTAACCAGAAGCACAAGAGTGCAGGAGGGACAAGAACTCTGAGGGATTAAAATCTTACCATCTTCCCAATTGAGGAAAAAAAAAAAAAGTCACGTGTTCATCCATTGAATGGGGAAAGGGGAAAATATTCGCCCTTTTGGTCGATAGTCATAGAATGGATGAAAAGGGGTCTTAATTTATCTTAACTGATAGTGCATCAGTTACAGACTTTCCAGAAACACAGAAACACTATGAGTAATACAGAATAAAGGATCTGTTAAAGAGATGGAATTTTATGCACTTTGGAAGCACGTTAAGCCATCTATGGAAGGCTCTTGCTTCTGTATCTGGTGCTGGGCATGATATCAGGGGGCAGACAGGTGGGAATTCATGATGGACAGAAAGAGGCAGAGAGAAAGGACAGATTGCAACTACATCTGTCTCTCACTGCCTCCAAGTTCAACAATGCAGGTGACCTGCAGGAGAAGCTGGTGCTCTGCATCTTCAATCTGCACAGAGAAGCTAAAAGAGCAGGTTCTGGAGGAGCTGGAGGAGCGACCAGCATGGCTACTGCTCCATACCAGGAAGGAGAGTCGGCAGATGGGGACAGAATGTGAGCTGCCCCGGTGTCCACTCACGTGTTCAGAGTTCAGTCATGCCCTTCCTGCTAGCTTCCAGATCTTGCACACAGAATTCTCTTGTGACTATCGGAAGGTGCCACCATCAGGAAAGGCAGTTCTGGGAAACAAAGTTGCAGTTCAACTAAGCTGACACAGTCCAAAGCCTTTCCATAAAGCAAAACGTTCTCATCTGGGGAACCACAGATCCCGATGTTGGAATTGAGGAGGACACATCGTACCAGAGCAGACATCGGGGCCCAGGCACTTTGAGGGAGGTTTGTCCCTAAATTAATAACAGTTTCCCTTTCAGTGAGAATCCTTTTTTTTTTTTTTTTAAGAGAAACCAAGAAGGAAAAGAGAAACAATGACAACAACAACAACAAATTGATTCATACCAGGCCAATGAACATACCCCATTTTTAATATTTCAACTAGGCAATTCCTGGACGTCTTGCAAAAGGGGATCTTGTTGATCTCAGTAACTGTCTGTTTGTATCTGCTGAGGCTGTGCTGATGCCCCCGCATGCCAAAAGGATAGGCCAATACGCTACACAGGGTTACAATCTCAGTATCACCGTCTGCAAGTGCTGCTCCAGGTTTACTCCTGATGAGATCAGCTTGGAGGCCAGATTTACAGCACGAACGTAAATGAGCAGGGGGGCACACCTTTTTGATCATACATATGCTTGACAGGCAAAATGTGCTTACGACCTTATTGCCAAATAAGTAACATTGCGGAAGCTCCTCATAGTCAGTGGAAAATGACATCCTGAAGACAATTCAGAGCCGAGCATTAAGCTGACAAGAACAATGACCACAGTCTGGGAAGAACCAGGATGGAGGAGCTGATGCTCAGTGCCCCGCAGGCAAGGGGCTCCTACATGCTTAGAGCTTCTGGGTCCCACCGAAGGGCCATGTTTTAGAAACCGCCAGCTTATTCTGAAGCAATCAAAAGGAGAGCTGGCATTAAGCCCAGATAAAAAGTACCTTACCTGCTTCTGTGTGTGAGGAGACAAGAAATAAAGGGAACACACTGCAAGGCTTAGAAGCCAAGTGAACAAGCCTAAGGTCTGAAGAGTTCCTAACATTCTTCTCATGTATGTATCAGAATGTACAATAGTGCATGGAAAGGGAGGTCCTTTTTCTACCAATAGCTCTATCATTCTCCCATAATTTAGATGATAAATTTTGCTCAGCGTGGGGGGGTGCCTGAGTGACTCAGTCAGTTAAGCATCTGCCTTCGGCTTAGGTCATGATCCCAGGGTCCTGGGATGGAGCCCCATATCAGGCTCCCTGCTCAGTGGGGAGTCTGCTTCTCCCTCTCCCTCTGCTGCTCCCCCTGCTTGTGCGCTCTCTCTTTTTCTGTTAAGTAAATCAATAAAATATTTTTTAAAAATTGTGTTCAGTAAGAATCCAACACTAAAATTACGAAATGAAAGGAAGTATTTAAGAAATTAAATGGATAACTCGAAGTTATCTGGGCACACCAGACAAAGTGCTTTTTTTCTTTTTTTTCTTTTTTTAAAGATTTTATTTATTTATTTGACATAGAGACACAGTGAGAGAGGGAACACAAGCAGGGGCAGTGGGAGAGGGAGAAGCAGGCTTCCCACTGAGCGGGGAGACCTACGTGGAATTCGATCCCAGAACCCTGGGATCATAACCAGAGCCAAAGGCAGATGCTTAACGACTGAGCCACCCAGAGGCCCCGACAAAGTGCTTTCTGATCCTGAATGAAGAGTTTTTGTTCCTGACTATTTAGATTTGCATATGTTGCCATAATTATATAGAGCAAGACATGTAGGTAAAAGTCTAGTCTAACATGGGATTACATGCAGCAGATCTAAATATTAATTCCAGTGTAAGCATTAATAGATGAGCCAGCCATAATACTACCTTAGAGTGAAGGGTCGTAACAGTTTTTCACTTTTCTAGTGAAAATACAGAAACAATGTCAGAGAATTTATACAGAATGCAAAATCTGAGGCTAATCCTGATATAATATTTAGCCTAAAATAGGAGGAAAAAATATACTGATAATAATAAAAGAAGGAAAATAAAATATTTTATTATTACCTTAAATCTTCTTCCCATTTTAATATTAGGTTTTATTATTGTTTATGAATTTGGAAGAGCCACTTGCATATTAAGACAATTAAAACTTGGCTTTGTCCCCTTTGTCATAACCATCTCTGGTTTCTCCTACAAATTGGGGACCTGTTGAAATATACCGATGTTTCCTTTTTGGTTCTTTTTGTAACTTTCGTGTTTAGAAGCTAGTCTTACTAAGATAAGAGCCTACCGCTCACAGAAGAAAGAGGGGAAGGGGGAGAAGGAGAAGAAAGAGAAGAGAGAGAGAAGAAGCAGGGAGAGAAAGAGAACAAATTACCTTCTCGTGGCGGTATATCCTGTGTTTTCCAAAAGAAAAAGCATTCAAGAAATTTTCAAGCGCTTGCTGACTTTGAAAATCATGTCAGTTTTTCCTCATTTTAGACTTCTGCATGGAGCACTGGGTGTTATACATAAACAATGAATCATGGAATACTACATTAAAAACTAATGATGTACTGTATAGTGACTAACATAACACAATAAAAAATAAATTAAAAAAAGAACTTTTAAAGCATATTTAATAGTTATGAAGTCAACAGTGAAATATACTAGTTTTAATAAAGGATGCCTTGAATTTCATGATTTCTTATATTGGTATCTATGAATTGTTTTATTTTTACTTCATTTCTGAATTCTTAAATTTTTAACATACAGGGAGTTATAATTATATTAAGTTAGTAGTGTAGTTGAATGTTATCTCCAAACACATATTAGATGCTGCAAATCTATTCCAAAAACAGTTATATATTAAATTTTACTTCGTTTTTATGGTTTAATTTTAATATTGAATTACCTCAAATTTTTGAATGACTGATATAATTTGCATACCAAAATTGATTATTTCTCTAGATAATTTTGCTACCATGGATATTTGAATTACCATTCCTTCTACATTGCTTTCTATTCGTTATTTCATTGTTCACTTAGTATACAGATAGGTGAGATATATGATAGATGGATAGGTTGACAGATGAGAGAGAGAGAGAGATAGACAGACCCATTACTGAATTTATGACCCATATATTTTCAAACTTTCTTAAATAATGAAAGAAACACCAGCTATAAATTTGTTTTGGGTAAAGTTCTGCCTTTACTGCATAAATTCTCTTATGTAATGTGGTAGACACAGAAATGCACTGTGCAGGTCTCCCTTCAAGGAAGTACTTTCTACCCACCCCACCCCCCATGGGGAGTATTGTCAGTCTATGGTCTCCAGCTGTTAGTCTCTATAATGGTCTGTCTCAGTTGCAGAGAGCCCTTTCGCCTGAGGTTATACCTTTTCTGGGGCAGTCAGTTCAGGTGATGGGAAGAGGTGAATGTCAGACCTACATCACAGCGACTTCCTCTTCTACTCAGTTCCAGTTTATTTTTCCTTGCTTAACCCCCATGGATCCCTAACAAACATTCTCTGCCCCTGTCTTCCCTTGGCTTCTGGAGAACCTAAGCAGTGACGGTGCTTATTGGGAGCATTCTGAGAACTCATACACTAAGGTGGGGTTTGGGCATTTCATTAGTCCCTACCCAGCTGGCTGGGAGGACCCATCACTTGTACTGGAGGGAACTGGGCAGCCACTGGCAGGAAGTAATCTTCCAATGATTAAAACTTCTGCTGGTGGAAGAGAATAACTGAGAGCACACAATGTCTCAATTGTTTAAGATGTAGGAAGAAAGCTGTACCTATAGGGATAATGGAATGGGATGGCTCTTGTTGAGCCCTATTGATGCCCTGTGAGAGATAATAAAGAGCTGGTAGAGTGTGATGAGGGGCAAATCCAGAAGACCTTGTTGGTGGCATATAAGGAAGCTCCCACCACCTCCAAATGGAGGGAAAAGAAGACTGAGCACAACCTCAGGATGCACTACTTGGAGTCGCTGAACTTCAAATACAGTTCAGCCCCCAACCCAAGGCAGGTCTCTTAGGTCAATATCAAGTAGACTCCTGAGACCTTGACACCAGAGTTGAGAGTATCTGGCTAGACCCCCCCACAGTTTTGGATTCTAGACTTCTCTGAACCCTTTTAGTCTGCAGGAATAGTCTGTCAGCGGATCCCTCCTACACTGGAAGGCAGTGCAGAGGCTTATGCCCTGTGAGGCATCACGGCCCTCTCAGGGACTGCACCACTTCCCCTTGTAGCTATTGGGTCTTATGTAAGGTTGAGTCCACTGGAGACATAGTGGGTCTGATAAGAGAGTGATTAAACTGTATTCCAAAAGAACCATAAGACCTAGCTTGCCTATGCAACAGAACTGGAAGAATATGCAACGGATTGAATCATTTACTGGGGAAATTGTTCATTGGGGAATAGGGAATATTCTAGTATTTAGAGGATTGCTGGACCCTCTATATACAGTGGCACAAGGAATTGTCTGCCATAGACATGGAGATGCATCTCCTAGATCTCCATTTGAGGAAGAATTGCTGCAAGTAGCCAGCAGCTGTCAGGTCCTTCAGGGTCTGCCTCAGCTGCCATGTTGAAGATCATTCCTTTCCAAGAGTGCCTGTAGCTGAGTAAGGTCAAGGTATCAAGGCTGATCATTTCAGCCCAACACAAGACACTAACAGGCAATTCTTGTTCCAAAGTTCCATGCTCAGTTGATGTATTTGTTTCCTGGGGCTGCTTAAAATGACAGAAATTTATTATCTCACAGTTCTGGAGGCTAGAAGTCCAAAATTTAGGTGTAGTAGAGTTGGAGTTTTCTGAAGACTCTGAGGAAAAATCACTTCCATGCCTCTTTCCTAGTTTCTGGTAGCCTCAGGCATTTCTTAGTCTTACATATTCACATGGAATCCCCCCCCCACCCCATGTTTCTGTGTATTCACACGACTGTTTCTTAGAAGGACAGCATTCATATTGGATTGACAACTCATCATATTCCGGCAACTTAACCAATGACACCTGCGAAGTCCCTATTTTCCAAAAGGATCACATTTACAGTTATTGGCGATCAGAGAATTCAACATCTTTTTGGAGGTGGGAGTAGATACAATTCAACCCACAACAGTTGGCCAGTGGTTCATTTCATCTACATGACAGTTTGACTGCTCCCTCTGCCCAACCCCATTTCTTTCCCTTTAACTTCCTATCTTTACAGGTTTTGATTCTAAAAAATATCTTGCCCCTAAAAAACTTTAGCTTCTGTTTTTGGAAAAACAAAAACAAAAACAACTTGTGACTTAATATTCAGATTACCATTTCTGTTTTACATATTCTCTTATTGTTACAAGCCTTTACAGGGGTCTCCATTTAGTTTCACATTTCCTATGACAATGTCACATGCTCCTGTTACAGCTGTGACTCCTAATATCTACTTCAATGTCCATCTATTTTTCATCAAAATAACTTTTTTCAAGGATTTATTTATTTATTTATTTAGATAGAGCAAGGAGCAGAGGCAGAGAAAGAAAAAGAATCTCAAGCAGACTCTGCATTCAGCACGCCGAGCCTGACTCCAGGCTTGATTTCACCACTGTGAGATTGTGACCCGAGCCAAAACCAAGAGTCGGACGCTTAACCAACTGAGCCACTCAGGAACCCCCTTCATCAAAATACTTTAGTGCAATTTTTAAACTTTACCAGGTATGTTTTAATATCAGTTAATATCAATTCCATGAAAACATTTGGTTAGAATTTCATTGAATTTATGTATTTACCAATTTAAGGATATTTGACATCATTAGGAATGATACATTCCCATGTGTGACCATGGAGTTATCCCCAATTAAATCTTCTTCTATGTCAAAGTAAGATTTTGTGTGTTTATGCATAAAGTTTAGACACCATATTTTTAGATATATTTATATCATACTTATATGCATAATAAATTATATATTATAATTGCTACATTAAAGTAATTCACATCCTTGAAAATTATTTGTTTAAAATATCCAATTATGACTTGAATTTGTTCAAATTTATCTTTGTAATTTTGTCACCTTTTCTTTTAACTATTTCTAGGCTACATTTTTAGATGCATACAAATTTGCGAATTTTGAGTATTTTCTTGATGAACTGGTCTTTTTTTGTTATCTTACTGTTATTATTTAACTATTAATGTATTTGCTTCTTTCTTATTTTGTTAATATTAATATTTCTTCAACAACTTTCTTTTGTTCTTTGTTTTGCTGGTGTATCATTTCCTTTCCGTTCACATGATTGGATTGGATTTTTAAACTCCAGTCTGAAACCTGAAGACTTTTAATCAGTGAGTTTAAGCCATTTCATTTACTATGGTTAAAATATTTGAAATAATTCCTGTGTTTTTTTATTTTTATATTTTACACTGGCCATGCTTTCTTTTATTTCATAATTTTCTCCTCTCCTCCCTTTGTTGGAAAGAAAGCCTGATTGATTTCTCTGTTTCTTCTCCTCTGCATCCTTGGAAGCTATGGGTTCCATTTCTATTATTTTAGTTGTTACTTCTGCATTTTTAACACACATGTACAAATGTTTTTCTTTGGACCATGGGAGGTGGGTGACTTAGAATGCTTTATTGACAATAATAAGACTGAATAATTTTTGTAAATTCTATTTAAAAATAAAGTATAATTTTTATACAACACTTTCTATTAAATCGATTTCATTAATGAATAAATAAAATTCTATGTTCACATGAAATCAATGAGTCTTGTATTAAAAGACTTTAATGAACTTAACCTGTGATAATGATCTAGGTGATAATAAATCAGAACCCGTCCTCAATATCCTCAATTTAATTTTTTTTTTTTTTTGCCAATATAGGTCATTCAGACTAAGAAATCTAAATAGTATTCAATATCTGGTCCATAGTTAAAAAAGGATTATGTTACTTTTCTTTTCAAGTTTTTGTTTTTAAAATCTCCTAGGTTCAAGTTTAAGTGGCCATATGGAAAGATAGAGGTGGCTAGGTGTACCTCTATGTATTGAGATGGTTATTGAGGGGTGGTCTTCCACCCAAACCACAATGCAGAACTCTTTACATCCTCTGAGACAGAAGACTTGTCCTCACTGAAATGATTTATGGTCGTCTCATTTTACTACACCCCTCACTTTGGTCCCTTATCTACCTACAATTACGCCATTTGAAAAAAAAACAGGGGACATAAACAGTTTTGGTTCACCTTTCTCTCCAAAATAAATTCAGTCAATACATACTTTTTAGACCCAGTGCTTCGAAGGCTGTTGAAAGTTTTTTTAAAGCTTAAAATTAACATAAACAATAACCAAATTAATAAAGTTAAATATGATTAAAATGTAACTTTAGGTTTTTTGTCAATCTAACCTTAGTATTTAAAATTGTTCTATATTTAAGATCCAGCTCAATGTACTATATAAAACATGAAAAACTTGGGAAGAGATCTTCATTTTCTGAAGCTTATTTTAAAGTCAATTGCAAAATTATTCTATTTAAAACAGACCAAATTATGTAATTATTATAAAATAAGATATAAATGTATATATTTTTAAGGATTTATTTATTTATTTTAGTGGGGAGGGGGAGAGAATCTCAAGCAGACTCCCTGCTGAGCTTGGAGACCAACCCAGGCCTTGATCCCACAACTGTGAGATCAGGACCTGAGCTAAAATCAAGAGTTGGACTCTCAACAGACTGAGCCACCAGGCACCCCAAGATACATTTTTCTACCACTTGGAAGCATATTTTATTCATAGAAAATGCACTTAACATATAAACTGGGACTTTAAATTACATGTAACAAAAATCAAATCCAAATCTTGATTCAAGAGACAAGAGGAATTCATTTTAAGGGTACTATGATCTTCACAATACAAGGACAAAGTAAAACTACATTCAAGGACACAAGTAATATTAAGATTCTCCCTTTATATCTGGCTTCCGATCTTTGAACATTGGATTTATTCTCTTTCTCTTTGCAGACCAACTATTGCTGTTCTTCTCGTCTTCTCAACAGAGAAGATGGTTGTTGATTTCTCCTGAATTGTATATAGCACGGCATCGAATTCCCAGAGAGAAAGTGATTTTGCAGACACTTTATTTTTTTCTAAAATGATGTTAGAGTCTGTGGGTTCGGCTTGGGTAAAGTACCCAAACTGCTGGACAGTTGTTTGTAGACAGCAGACAATAACTAGAGAAAGGACTGCAATTTGTTTTACTTGGGTTGAGAGTCCTTCACTGAGTCTATCAACTGCAGTCAGCCGTTGCATGATGTTATATCACATGACAACCTACATTATATTCACTCTATTCTCTGAAACTCAGTGAAGTTCTCAGCATTGTGATAACATTCTTTTGGCATATCTTTGTTTTTGCCTTGGTAATTGTCAGAAATTGCAACAAATCATTCTGAAAGTTAAGGAAAGGGGCTCCACTTGACTCCTTTAAGAGTCCCTTGTGAAAAGACCCCAAATAGCCAGAGGAATGTTTAAAAAGAAAACCAAGGCTGGTGGCATCACAATTCCAGACTTCAAGCTCTATTACAAAGCAGTGATCATCAAGATAGTATGGTTCTGACACAAAAACAGACATATAGATCAATGCAACAGAATAGATAACCCAGAAATGGACTCTCAGCTCTTATGGTCAACTAATCTTCAACAAAGCAGGAAGGATTTCCAAGGGAAAAAACAGTCTCTTCAACAAATGGTGTTGGGAAAACTGGACAGTCATATACAGAAGAATGAAACTGGACCATTTCCTTACACTACACACAAAACTAAGGGTCCTTGTGAAGGTCGCACCAGGAATAATAAAAAGGATAATGAAGAAAATGTACTTACTAAGCCCTTGTCATGGTAAATTTTAAAAATTTGGAACTTGTCCAACTTGGCACTAAAACTCATGATAATATTATGTGTCTGGAAAATGGGTTAACATTGCTAACACAGAGGGAAGACATTATTTCGTATCCTCTGTCCTTTCTACTTAGATTAAAATTGTGTAGAAATACCCCTTCATCCACTACCACCACTCCATCAGGTCCTCCTGGGTGGAAAGGGGGCCCTAAAGGCTGGATTATACCCTGCATTGGCCCCAGCTGGTTAGTCCCATTACCTCTGTGCAGTTAAGGGCAGAAACAGAGATTAGAATCGAGGGTTCTCCCACATTGCAAATTTGTATTCTGAGTGATCATAAAATAGTGCTGCCAATAGCCTTTGCTTTTACAGCTATGTGGGGAGAAGAAAATAAGATGAAGAGGAACTGAGAAGTTGTGACAGAGAGCATTGTAGGTGTTCCAGAGGGCCTTCAGTCTGTAATAGTAGAAATATGCATTTGTGTTCAGAACAAAACCATTCTTGCCAACATCAATGAAAGGAGTTTTGAAGGAACTGTACCTTGGCATTTAGCTGGATACAATTGAATTTTTTCAGGTGCTGATTTGTAAACTAACAACTTTAAAAAAGCTCTTTGTTGCTTTACAAACGTGAAGTGGTGTGATTCCTCTGGGACTTCTGAACAAGCAAATATTTTTGTTAGACGTGTCAGTGTTTTACAGGAATATGTTACTTTCATTGGTTTCAGTGTAAATCCTGAGAAGAATTTTTTACTTCACATGTAAAGGGCTTGGCAAAGCATCCCATCTGGGCTACAGGAATCAAGCCTATTAATATGAGAATTACATACACATCTCCCAAGGTGTGGATGGGAGAATAAACTTCATACTCTGTCTATGCAGCAGCTATATTAACGTGATAGATTTTCAATGCTCTACAGGACCCATTACTGTGTTTTGGGCCAATAGTCCATGAATTTGAAGGATTTATACAATGGACCATAACAGCTCCTTAGGTATGATTATGTCCCATCAGATGAAAAAATGTCTTTTTAAAACCTTCCTATTAACCTGTTTGCTCCATAGACCATAATCCTTTGAAGGTTAAATTATATACATAGCAAAATGGGCCAAATCACCTCATTTTGTGTTTTAAAATGTATTTATGGGGAAAAAGCTCTCCAAAATGGGAGAGTGGAAATTGTACCCAAGAGTACCATCAAATCAAGGTGATTTTTAAATGTGAGCAACAGGCACTACTTGCAATTTCTGCTAAGGAGAGATATCTTGATAATCCAAAGATAACACCTATTCTTTTATGTACCATTTGCATTCACAATCATCCAAAAATAGATCAAATGATTGAATACAATCTAAGTAATCATATAGCATGAGATAACAGCTCTCAAATCTTGGGCAGGCACAAAAAAATCATGATAAAGATATAAACTACAAATTAAATGGGGAAACACTGTTAAAATATTTTATGTGGCCTCTATGTTATCTATGTTCATATTTGTATGAGAAAAAAATAGGTCACATGAATTTTGAATTATTGATGAAATTTTATTCCTTTCACAAATACTGTTGTACCTAGTATTTTGTTGAGGACAGGCTAACTATCTCATGCATTTTAATTAATATGCCAATGAAATCTAAATTATTAATTTAATCTCTCTCTCAGATAATAGGAGCCTACTGGTACCACTGCCTTAAGCCATAAGGGCAACTATAAATATGGAGTTGCTGGGGAAAAGTACTTGAAGATCAAGGCATTGCTATACCACTCATGATGAACCACCAATCAGCCTCCCACTCCAACTACCTGAACCAGTCCTGACAGAGATGATTGTTCTCATTTCAAAGTTAAGTACTGATGGCAGAGAAATGTTTAAGATTTGGAATGTATAGGCTAAACCATTTGATTAAAATGTTTGAGAGAAGAATAGTGAATGGGTCAATTCAGAGAAGAGATTATTTTTTTTTCAGCCAGGTACTTTGGTGAATGTCTTTCTACTACTATCCTTACAAGTTGTTCTCTTTTTTCCTTTGAATCCCTGTTAGTGATATTCATTGTTTTTTCATAAGTTTTGGAAAAGTACTTTGAAATCTTTGGAGAAATGACAATATAAATCTGAGAGAAACAGAAAATAAGAATTTAAATATAAACAGGAGCGGAAAATAAATGTCTGTGAACTGTCTTAAAGTCCTCTTCTGTTTAGCAAATGCAGAAATAGAAAGAATGGACAAGATAATATTAAAAAAAGTCACCAGAAAAATTACACCCTCTCGTAAAAATATCTCCATTTTCTTACTCAAAGGCATTAGTCTTCCGTACCACACTGAATCCCCATCAGCCCATGGAGAATGGTAGTACACATCCTTACTATCTCATGGTGCAGCTCTCCTTTGGATAGAGATCTGTAAATGGATTTAATTATAATATGGACTCCCTTCTAATCTGTATGCTCTGCCAGCTCATTTGAGAGCTTATGCATTATTAAATATGTTGTGATAATTAGGAAGGCTCCACTTAAAATGATCCTTATTTAACCTAAATATAAACAACCAGTGCATTTGTGTTGTCTTTCTAGACAACATTTCCTCTCAATAGTAGAGAAATTCAAACTGGAAAAACCCCCCAATTTTTTTTCTCTGTCTCTTTTCTGTATCTGGCATGATAGAGGCTTATTTTCATTCAGCTCAGTTCTTTTAAAAACATGCCAGGCGAGGGGGTAAATTGTTGTAAAGACCTCCAAGACCGTAGGCTTCTTCTGTGTCTTCATTTCAGGCTGAGGGCCCCATGTCACAACTTGGTAGAGACATGCTCTCATTCTGCTTCCCTTGGCATTTATGATCTCTTCTTATGAAGCATATCTGAGGAATGAAGAGGCAAAGCCACAAGGCTGAAATTCCTTGTAGGTCTACTCTTTGATTCTCAAGCTATAATTGGAGTTGTGTTGAGACTGAGAAAAGGAACATTAAACTTCCACAGAGAGTCACAGGAATTCCACTTTTCTCTCTTATTTTGGAGGCCTCTGGGAATGCCTTCCAAAAGGAAAGGGTACAATTACTTTAGATATTATTCAACTCTGCTTCTTGACTTTGGGGTGATGTTCTCATTTCCTCTCCAAAAAGATTATTCATCCACTTGGGTAATAGAATTTTGTTTCTGTTTTTTGTTGTTGTTCTTTCTTGGGGTTTATTTTTGTTTTTGCAATATCCAATTGTGAATATTTGACAATGAAAATGCCAAGCATAAATTCATGAGAATAAACGTTTTCTTTGACTTTAGGCCTGACACAACCTGCAAGTGGAAAACGTCTGTTGAAATGATTTTATCTTATTCCCTTCTAAAACAATAATGCACCAATTTTTTAATAGATTAATCTTCTGAAAGATATAATGAATGTAGGATTATTGTGTGCTTCTTGTTACAAAATTTTTGCCAGAGAGTTTAATACCAAAATATCGTTCAACTTTTATATTCTAGACATTCGTGGTTGTGACCTAATTTGACTTCTGTGAACCAGACCAGCATATGGGTTATACATAGCTCTGCAGAGGATAAAATATTAGAAAGAGAGCTAACCTCCCTTCCCCAACTTCTCCTAAGCAAAAGCATGTACCAGTCACACTGGTGAGCATTAGGTAAACCTAATGTTGCCCTTGATGGAAGAAAAATATCAGGTTCATTAATATTGTAAATAATATAATCAATTGGCAACATATTGTGTCAACTACACATTAGAAACATTTTTTAAACCTTTTCCAGCAATTGCCCAATTGATATTTATAAATTACAATCACACACACAGATCAAGGAAAATCACTAGAGCGATTACCTATGCATGAATGATTTCACCTTTCTGGACACTAGCAAAAGTAAGATAGAAAATAAAACTAGTTTATCTTTCTCTGTGGCTTAGAGATTAAAAGCTACTCATGCTTAAAAATTACCATCAGTGTTTCAGGCTAATGTCATGTGCCCATCCCAGTAATTCACAAGTAAGGAAAGGAAATAAAGGAAAGAATAGAAGAAAAATGGAAAAATAGAACAGAAAGAATGCAGCCTGCATTGAATCAGCCTAAAAAGCTTCAAAGCAGATATGCAAAAATCTATCTGCACTTTTCATAAAATTGATTGCACACAAAAAAATAGGTAGCTAATATCAAATCCCTGGCTGGAAATAGTTTCCAAAACAAAGTCTGACAACATTTGTGGGCACACCAAAAACCTATTTCATATAACACCTAATTCCACTATTACATAGAACTGGGATACACCAACCATCTTTAAGGTTTTGGACACAAACTAGTTCTCATGAAAAATAGATTTCTTCCTTTTACGTCAGTTTAGAAGATGATAAGATTTGAGAAGGAGAGAGAGGAAGGTAATGGAGAGACATTGAATCTTTGGGGAAAGTACTGGTACAAATATCTTATGATGGCTGGTCCAATTGCATTACTCAGATGCTCTGTGAACCTTCCATTGGTATGACTACAGATCATTGTAAACCATAAATGACTTAAAAATACATGATAATGTTGAAGCTACAAGCTACACAGTAATTATCCCATATAGCTGATGCAGCTGTTTGATAATAAATTGGTTTAAAATAGAGATGTCACCGCTTAATCTAATTCCCAACAAAGTCACACCTTTACTACATTTTCTGTATGTTGTCTCTGGATTGACTCCTAGGCTCCTAAGGAAAAGCACAGCAGATCAAAATAGATTATGCAATGAGTTAAACCACTTTAATGTTTCATTTTGGATCAGAAAGGATGAACTGATTGATTGTGAGACATTGCTTTTGCCCAGTCTAGTCTTAATCTAGCCATATTGAGTTTTTTCAAACCTGAGATGTTCATGACCTCCTCAGGCCTTTGTTCTTCCTCTTTCCTCTGCCTCATATCCTCCCCACATGTTCTTTCATGATTCATTCAGATCTCTCACCCAAACTCCACCTCCTAGTGATTGCTCTCCTCTTTTCTACCCCCTTTACTCGATCCTCCTGCCAAGTTTTATTTTTCTGCCTAATACTCATTATTCTCTGAATTTGTCATGTCCATTTATGTGTACACTAGAATATAACTGAGAATTTTGTCTCTCCTGTTCTCTGCTTTCATTGCCATCATCTCACATATAGAGAACATACAATGTGTAAATGGTGAATAAATGCATTTACTGATTATCCATTCAACACAACCTAGCAACTAGTTATTGACCCCATGGTTGGTTGTACTCCGGGTTGTAGTTTGAAAACCTTCAGACGATTGTGGTTCTACTGACATTCTCATCACCATGAACTATACACACTTCTCTCAAACACGGGCAGCAAAGTCTTTAGCATAGGATATATAACAATATTTATCTAAAAGAAAACAACGAGAGAAACAAAACATTGCATTGTGTAATGTACTTGGCTGGCTTTGACCCGAGATAGTCAAAACCCCAACACAACCCTTCCTAATCAGAGACGTACCTGCTTCCCATTCTTGTAAAAACTTAATGTGTTTATTTGTGCAATACCAGGACAGTGAAGAGTCTTATTTTCAAATTGTATCAGTTTGTGTCATAACCTTAATGTGACTTCAAGCTATACCTTTAGGAAAATCTGTTTAACATGAAAATAATTACTTAAGCATAGTGCTTATATTTCGGAATTTTGGAAATGTAATCAGGATAGACAGCTACTACTTTGTGTTCCAAATCTCAATGTGAAATTTCAGAAATCCTCCCTGCATTAAAAATGAATTAACTGTGTGATTATTAATTGTGCATATTCCAATCCCTTTGTGCTGTACTGCATGTTTCTTGAATCTCATTTGAATCCTTTGGCTAAGTAATGTGTCAAGGGGGGTACGAGCCTGAATGCCTGAGTTATTTAAAAGGCAGGACAGCACTTCCAGATTAGAATACCAATGAGTGGGGTTAAAAAGGCTCTACTGTAGTTGGAGGGCAGCTCTCAGTCTGAGAAGTACCTGAAAAGGACCTCTATGGACTAATTTTCAGAATCACATTGTAATGTGGGCTCATGTCAATCATCAGAACAGACAGCTTCATCCCATGATATAAACTAGTTATACATTCAAGAGCTGCCAGAAGATCTTCATTAAAAAGGGACTTAGCATTAAAGGAAGAAGGTTGTTTTATTATAATACTTCAAACACAGTTTTTTGTTTTATATGTTCTCAGAATTCTTTTTTGTTCTTTGCTACAATATCAAAAAAGTACAACAGAAGAAGGAAAACATTAAATATTCCATTTTTTAATAGGAATCAAGGAAGCTTTCTGGTTTAAGGCATTAAAATCATATACATTTTTTCCTAAATTTATTCATGGCTTTGAATAACAAAAAGAAATCTCTAGATGTAATAGGAGGATGTTTTTAATCTTTTGTGGGAAGGGATTTGCAGAGCTGACTACTCAAGGTAAAATATCTACTGGCAAAGTATATCAGTGAGAGCTTTATACATATAAATTTGTATAAAAGCTTTGGGCTCTCCACAGCTTCCAGATACCAGTTAGATATTACAATTGATGTCATTAAAATTTAATATAATTGTGTTAGGAGGAAAACAGGAACAATATCCATGTAAGTAAATCATTGACATTGTAATCTCGTATTTAAAGAAAACTTAACAGGGGCTTAATAAAACAGATAAATGTATCTTTTTACCTATATTCAAAAGTGTTGTATCGAAACCTTAATTTAAATATATTTGTATCAATCAGGTGACCTCTTCAAAATATCCATCACATATACTTATTTACCTAAATCATCTCATTTCTATCACGAAAAATGTCAAAGCAAATGGCTTGGTAAATGGAATTAAGACAATTACACAGTCTCCCGCAAATCAGGTGTTTGCCTCAGAGGCTTCATCTGCTCTGTTTTCTGTCATTCACTTTTAGTGAAGAAGATGCAGTACTGTGAACCACAGTCTGTCCTCCAATTCCAGTGCACTTATCTTCAAGTCATTTTCGTTATTTAAGAGGGTTCCCAATAGATATATGGGTATTTATTTATAGATAATTCATTATAAACCACAATTTACAACTTTTTCTTATGACATGGTCACTCTATTCATTAACTTTTTGTGCTTCTCCTCTGGAGTCTACCTGGAAGCAAAAATCATTAAACCTACTCATGAAAGCCAGGGATGGTCCTGGTGGGGACATTTTCCCACAATCAGGACCAACAGAGCTGACTTAAAGATCTTCTGATGCTCAAAGACTAAGTGCTATGATAAAACAAAAACAAAACAAAACAAAACCCCATGTCTGAAGCCTCTGTCTTCACTCTTTCTCCCATTCAATGTCTTAAATGTCTTATGTCTTAGGTATTACTCACTTCTTATCATCTTCGTGTAAACAGGCTCCAAAATCACAGCATAGAAAGACTGAGGATCCTTTTTGATGCTTTTACTATTCATAGCATTCAGAGCAGGTGGAAATTTCAGCAGCCAAAATTTGAAAGAACTCATAAATCAAATTTTTGCCTGGTCTACACAGTACTGTGGAAAGATGCAAGACGGAAGGAGAAAAGAGAGGAATATTATATATATTACATGTACTTTTCAGATTTCTCAATTCTCTAGCTCTATACCACTGACATATTGCTGTTTCATCTATACTGGTCATATCCGGCTAGTGATAGGAACTCAGAAACATTTTACCAAATAAATTTCAAAAATCAAGTTAATAACCTCATGTGGTGTCCAAGTACCATCTTGATGGTAAATTAATGAAAAATTGGTTGGAAACATACAAAATGGAACTTCATGTAAACTGTCCTTGAATGTATTGTTTCCTGTTACTGGATTCAGGGCAAAAAAAAAAAAAAAATGGTAGTTCATTGAATTTTGCTGTTTGTTCAAAATATTTCAATACAAAAATCATTTAAAGAGATTAAATCTTGTTCTTAAGTTAAATGGCTGGGATTCATGGTTAAGACTTATGACTTGGGAATACCTAATTAAATTAAATTATATTCTAACTAGTTTCAAATATCACAGAAAAAAAAATAGAAAAAGCCAAGGCTATCTATACTACAGTTAGATTTTCATCTCCATGAGTGTGTATTTTATGCACTTTTAAACTAATCTTACCTTTCTGGTTAAGGATAGTCTTATGACCAAATATTCACAGTGGTCTAAAAGAAAATATTTTCTTAAATTATATCATATTTTCATATCTCAATATGTCTCTATAGTTAAAAATTAACACTGTTTACTGGAATATTTAAAATTTTATTTTTGTTTATTTTTCCCCTATCTGAACTTAAAGAAAACTGGGTTGAAAACAATGCACCTTTATAACTTAGTGATTCTGTTCTATATCCTGACATCATATAAGTCCCAGCAAAACTTTTAACCCTGATACATGGATCTGATACCAAGATGTCTAGCTATTAGATAAAGATATTTGTTGAAGGACTCAGTAATAACTTTTATCAGTAATACATGTATTGATCAATCAGATAATTTTAATACACTGTCCAAGGACCGTTGTCTTTAACATATGAAATAACCAAAAAACTCTTGGAACAAAACATACCTTGAATACTAACGTCTTCATTTATATGGAAGCAGCTTCTGAGAAAAGTCTCAGTGTGTGTTCTTTTTTCCTCATAGAGCTTCTATTTACTATTTCCACACCATGGTAACTTCCTATTAAACACTGCTGTGGAATGAAATCCACAAAGGAATGAATCTATTTACTCCATGATTATTTAAAACTCTTCAGCCAAAACTTGGCTAAAGGGGAATGTGAAGCAGCTGTGTTTTATGAATCTTTCAGGTGTTATTGCAAGTTCCAATTTTGGCTTCGCTGGGATTTATGAAAAGAGGCTAAGAGATATGCAGAAGTTACACATGTATTGAAATTCATGATTGGATCAGTAGAGACTAGAATTCCAACTGGAGAAAGTAAGGACCTGCATGCTTCTATTTCATATTATATATATATATATATATATGTGTGTGTGTGTGTGTGTCTGTCTGTCTGTCTGTCTATACATATATATGTACACATATACATACATACCACAATAAATACACAACACAATGAAATACACAAATATATATGTGTATGTACATATATATATGTGCTTCATATGAATATGTACACATATGAATATATGTATGTACCATACATATATTCTCCATTTACATATATATGTGTATGTACATATATGTATGTACATACACATATATATTTGTGTATTTTATAAATTTATTTCAAATACTATATATTTCTTAACACTTGCTGTATGAAGCACTTTCTTGACATTTAGTAGAGATGATTGACTAATTTTGATTAAAAGTACATTCTTCCTACAAAGAAAGAAATAGGCACATACACACATACATATATATATACATATATATGTATGTATAAAACACACATATATACAGATGTATACCTACACATATATAAATATGCATATACATGCATACACATATATACATAGACACACGTGTAGCTGAAACATGTTAAATATATGCTATATTTTTAAATGTATATCCATGTTGACATATCTTACAAACATATGTATATAAATGTCTAAACGAAACATATATTTAATTATGACGTTGGTCAAGAACAACAGTAATTTACATAAATTAGGATATAGAATCAAGACCAAAACATAATCAGGTTTATTCAAATATATCCTTGTAAGCCTCTTGTAGAAATATTACCAACTTCATTGTCATAAATTTAAAAGGGAGGGAAAAATAGAGGACAGAACCAGGAGGGAGAAAGAGATACTGAAGCAAAGAAACAAACAGAGCTCATCCAACCTGACAGCCCTTTACAGAGCTTCAGGACGCTTTCAATGATAGTATTCAAAACAGGCTTCCATGTAACAGCAGGAAAGACACCATCAACAGCCACTTCAAGCAGTTCAGATAGAGCTTCCCTCCGAGGATGGAAAGAGATAAGTGGAATGCAGCTGTAAGCATCAGGACTTAGAAAGATTTCTCTACTTTATATATTGATAGCCAAGTTGAAAGAATGTGCAGCAAGGTGAGAATCTTGCTGGTGAAACAAAAAGCCAAGGAAAGGCAGTCAATAAAAAGGTGGGTAGCAGTGCAGTTGCCCGATGAGAAACCTTGAAGTTAAATGGCATTTTGCAATTCATTGTAAAAGGAAGAATCTGAGATTGAACAGGAACGATCTCAAAAGAATTCTCCATTTACAAATGTGCCTTCAGAAAAACCCGACATGGAAAAAGGAACTCGCTTTAGATCTAAGGATACTTCATCACAGCCTCCAGATGAAGAGTGAAACATTGTTTAATCTTCTATAGATATTTTTTGGCACGTGTGTCAAAAGTAAAGTTGGAAACAGTTTACTGATCCTTAAAATCTAAACAACTATTATAGAAACAGATTGTCCTTAAGTCCCAAAACGGCATGTAATACTAATGAAGCTCTTTTAGAATTAACATCTTTACTGAGAGACAGCTTTTCTAAATCTAGGGACAAATGAAGTAAGAGGGGATTTCATGTTTCTGGAATTTCTCTCTTTGATAAACATAATGAGAGACATAAACTGTGGCTTATTTATTTATTCATTTATGGAGGATGCCTGTATGCGTGTACTTATCATTTATTTGGAATATGCCAACAAGCTGCTATTTTAAAATATCTGTCAGTACCACTTTTTGTAAATAAGTGGCCAAATTTTTCAGTTTGTTTGTTTGTTTGCCTTTTATAAGGTAGCCAATTTACTGGTTTGTGTTTTGATTATCTGGGGGTAGGCCGTCTTATTACTTCCTCTATGAACTTGATCACACTAACCAAAGAGGGGCAAAAAGAAACCATATTCCTTTTTTTAATTTCCTTGCAGAAACATGGTCATACTCCAACTCCTCTTAACAGAAACACAATAAAACATATGTCTTAAATATTTTAGTCAATTAAGACCATCCACTTCGAAGCAGAATATTCTTCAAATTATAGCACGATAGTTCCCCATAATTCTACCAGGACAGAGCTGCTATTTAAAGAAACTCTGTGGTTTGAGAAATGACGATAGGACAAAGAAATGTACACAATCCTGAAGGGAGCCAAAAGGACAGATGCTGCAGGCTATCTGAGCTTCTGTTAAATATGAGAACCAAGGGGCATGAACTTGAGCTAGAGAATGGCCGAGCACTAAAAAGCACTTCCAACTCTTTTGCAATTGCCCTTTGCGGAATAAACTGCCCAGGAAAAAAAGATAACAAGCAGCATACACAACAAGAAGGTGGACAAGTGGCTCTGAACGGTGCAACGGGCAATTTAATGAGTAGAAATCCTCGGTGTGATATTTTCACGTTAAGTATGTATGTGGATGCTCCTAAAATGGGCATTTTCATTATAGCTACAAATATTTTTAGGAGCTTCGGAGTACCTCTATTTTGAGGGGTTTAAAATCATACTGTCGAAGCTAAATATTTATCTTTTAAAAATCTGCAGCTAAAGAAACACCTTTTGGGAATTATTAAGAAATCAAAAATGCGGGTGCCTGGGTGGCGCAGTTGGTTAAGTGACTGCATTCGGCTCAGGTCCTGATCCCGGAATCCCGGGATTGAGCCCCACATCAAGCTCCCAGATCCAGGGAGTCTGCTTCTCCCTCTGACCTTTCCCCACTCTCATGTTCTCTCTCTCTCAAATAAATAAGTAAAACCTTTTTTTTTTAAAGAAATAAAAAAAGTTTCTGTCTGGGAAAAGTGTTTTTATACACATATAGTTTTATGGTTTTTTATAAAGAACTAGTACATTTGTAGTCTCCAAGTCTAGCCCATCTGCTGAAAATGGAGTTCATTTTTTTAAGTAGAATTCCTTTCTTCTTATTAGGTATCCATAGAGCAAAGGGGGTGAGAGAGTTAACAAAAATACTTATTAATTTTTCCCTCACGAAGCGCTTAGGAAAGGCATAAGGAATCATGATGTTATAAAATTATTACAGCCAGATGGGCTTTGGAGCAAACTCCCCTCATTCTGAAGAGTTCAAGTAGACATGGGAAATGGCTTACCTCTAGTTTTGTGATCAGAGCAGCCGGACTCCCAATCCACTATTTTTTTTTAATTCTACTAAATAGGACAAGGTATACACAGCGCCTGGCACAAAGGTAGCCCCTAATAATTGTTGTGAAAGTCATATAAAGAGCAACAGGTAGAGATGCGTAGAGAGACAGTTGAACACAGAGCAACGCGTGCTCAAACTTTGACAGCAAGACATGAGTCCCAGCAAAGGTACAGGGTAAGGTTGATGAGCATTAGGCTACTTTCCAAAAATTTCTAGACTTTCCTTTATCAAGCAAATGTTGTTTTTGGTGGCTAAACACTAAGCCAGCTTGCAATGAATTCTGCCTGTGTGGTGAGAGCAGAATTTCCTTCAATCCTTCCTTATTATCATAAACCTGTGTGGGTGCTTCTCCGCCGAAGAGACTATCTTACACCTGTGTATGCCAAGCACCCCTCACATAATAGGTTCTCAATAAAAGGTGCTCCATAACAGATGAATAAAACGACAGCAGATAAACAGTCATGAAGCCATAGGAAAATTCTAACTCAGGAAACTCAAATGCGAATGGTCAGGGTGCGCTTTTCCCAAATGCGCTTTGCACTCCTCACTCACAAATGGTTTGCTTGCAGAGTTATGGACACAGGTATGTTATTCACAGCTGTTTGGGGAGCAGAAGCATATCTTTCAGTTCAAAGGAACGTGCTGTGGGCAGGTTCTCCCTGGTCTCTCTTTGATTATCAACAGTGACCTAAAGGTTTTTAATGTTAAGGACAGACTTTTCCATTTGCATGGTGTCTTCCTGATCTCTATCCTGAGAGAGTGCCCCTTGTTTGACTAACCAGCCCAGCTTGCCTGTCTGTGTCTACAGATGCTTAGGGAAAAAAAAAATTCTAATTAAGCTAGTTTATACATTTTAACATGTCTGGAAAATTGTAGAGTTAATGGTTGCAGACCATTTCTATTACTTTAGTCAAAGGATCGCTTTTTTTTTTTTTTTTTCCATTTTCAAAATGTGCCTATGGGAAAAAGGGAAAAGGGAGAGGCCTGTGAATTCAGCTCCTCATCTCCCTTTGTGGTAGCTGTTAAGCGAGTGCATTAGTAGGAAACAGAAAGGATAATAGGGCTAGTAATTGGCAGGGCTGTCCAACTACACCTCTCCTCTCTCCCACCACTTGGCCCTGCCCAATTTATCTCTCCCATCGCCCCTTGATGCCTCATCCCTTCACCAAACTTTTACAAAGTTACCCCCTGTATCTGGTGGCTTGTTATGTAAGGATTTTCATCAAAGCTTCCACATGAATGTTCTTCCACTTGTTAAATCAATATTAAAACAAGAAAGGACCCCTAGTTTAAAGCATCCGTGTTGCCAGTCCCCCAGCTGGATGGCCACTGCCAATGGTAAGTGGTGAGGGAAAAGTATAATTAAAACTTAACTTTCAAATAGAGCTCATAGTTTATACCCAGTAAGAAGCTCTTTTCACCACGTGAACTTTCAGTTGGCTGTTCTGAACAAAATAGGTGCTGATTCCTTTTATGTGAAACCCTTAAGATAACTTTAACATGGTCCTTTGCAGTTTAATTTATCATAAATTCTGGCACCATTTATCACTAAATGCAAAATGATGAAGAAATGGCTCTATTAAATCTGAATAACTACTGAATTAAAAAGCTGTTAAATGAGTTGAAGCACATAGGCCTGTTAACAATATGTGGAAGTGTGTTTGGCTGGAATAAATTACTTTCACAGTCATCATTTGAAGAGCCTACCTTTGGAGAAATATGTTCAAAATTTCACATCTTGATTCCCTGACTAAATCCACATGCACTGCTAATGTACTTTTAAATTGACTTCACAGAGAACGTGAGAAAATGCCTGGTATGAAATTCTTAGGTATCAAAACAAAATTCCCCTATTTAAAAACTGAGGAAAAGACGACTTTACAAGAGGCCTGTAAAATCCACCAGCAAATTCCAATTAATATATATTTTATTTGCCCTCTCTTAATCTTTCAAGAAACGGCTTTGTGATATTTTCATGTGATCTAGCACACTAATTTTTCAACAATAGCTCTCCCAAAGCAAGTATTTTAGCATTGCCCATACATAGCACTTTTTAAATAATAACACAAGGATCAGTTCAAACACCTAACTGATAGATTTTTTTTTCTGAGAAATTAGTTGGCAATTGTAAACAGAGCATTGTTCAAAGTAAGGTTTTGTCACATAATCTGCATGTGTTTATATTCTGAATAGCATTAGCAAAAAAGCTTAAATAGCAAGATATTTATGAACTTCACAATATAGTATCTGGATTCTAGACTTTGACAAAAAGCATTCCTAGGATCTGTGCTGAAAGAGTCCTGTTCCCCAAGTATGTCCCCTCACAGGGTTTTAACACATAGAGAGGGTGTTCTTAATCCTTACCCACATGAGGGCACTTCCTAATGTCTTTAATTATCACCCTGGTATTGTGATTAGAAACAAAGACTTTTCAATAATAGTGTCCTGTTGCATGTTTAGAGATATTTCAGTGTGAAATCTTTAATAAAGAGGATTTGTGAATGAACTTAATTAGCGCTGTTAAAAACATCCAGAGAACAGCAATCTCATGTCCACAGAGAGGGCTGTGTCTTGGCATGGGGCAGATTCCTTGGGGAGACTTTCTCTGTGAAAAGGAAAGGTACTATTGTTCAAGAAAGCACAAGCCTTATTTTTATATGTTTACCAAATACAATATCTGGTTACTGAAAGCAGTTTATTGAACAATTCTCAAAGCCCACCAGATACGTTGTTTTACAGGGTTTACCAAAAAAATCTATGGACACAATGTTAATTTACAAGTACACACACACACACACACACACACACACACACACACACAGAGGCAACTTCTTGAATTCCAAAGTGGTATAGACCTACTTTTGTCTTTGTCTTTCTGTTTTAGAGGAAACTATATAACTATGTAGAAAAGAAAGCATGTGTAAATAATGTCTATTTATGCAACATTAGTTTTCTTCTTTTTGTTCTTATGCACCCTTTTTCATTCTCCTTCCTGTCAGCCCATCCACCCCAGAAAAAACGTTTGATAGTCTCTAGGTTATTATGTGAGGTGAAACAGAGAGAGAGAGGGAGAGAAGGAAATTCGAAGACTAAGTGGAGAGAGTAGAGTACTTACCTTCTGAGTGCAAAGGACAGTAGATCACTCTTTAACAGCTACAAGAGACTCTAATAGGCTTTGGTAGCTGTTGGAGGACTTTAAATCTGGTACCCACATCATTTTCTCTTCTCCCATTTGATTGTCTCTGGGAGTGCTTTCTGCTTGGGATATGCCCTTTAATTCTACAACACTAAGGAGCCGTAGGGGAGGGACTAGATTAGAGAAAACTACTGAGCAGTTACAAATCTTAAATCCCTGTTTATTTGCTTGTTTATTTTCTTACATTTTTATTATGCCTTTCCTGTCCTAGTTTAATTGAGGTGAAAAGTAGGTAACAACTCAGGGGGTAGTAATCTATCTAAGATTAAAATTTTTGCATTTGGCAGTCTTCCTCATGCTGTAATCCTGAGTGTGTGTGTGTGTGTAAAATGAAGGATCATTCAAGCATACACACTGAGGATCCTAATTAAGTGACATCATCCAAACTAGAAATCTGCAAGTCATCTCCTATATTTAGCTTTCAGTCATCTTCCCAGTGCTAGGAGAAATTCTAAAGACCCCCACTCGCCCAAGATCCCTGTCCCCTAATTTTTCAGTCAAATGCTAATCTAGGAAGTTCTGTGAAGGGGTGTTGCATATGGAGCTATGATTAGTAATCAGCTGAACTCAAAAAAGGGAGATTATCTTGGTAGAACCAATGCAATCACATGAGCGCTTACAAAATAGGAGAGGAAGGCAGAAGAGTCGGTCAGAGATATGAAGCAGTGCGAGAAGAATCCAACACACCACAATTCTGAGATGCAGGGGGCCACGTGGAAGGACCAAAGGGATGCTGTTAGAAGTTATAGGACATTCCCGGCTTACATCCAGCAAGGAACAGGGACCTTAGTCATACAGCCACACAGAACAGAATTCAGCAAATGGGCTGAATGAGCCCGGCAATAATTCTCTCCTAGAGTCTCCAGTCCTGCTGAACACCTTGATTTCAGCCTCATGAGCTCAGAGGCAAAGAACCCAGTGGAGCCCCCATGGACCTCTGACCTACACAACTGTGAGATGGTAATAAATGAGTATTGTTTTAACTGCCAAACTTGTGGCACTTTGTTATGGCAGCAATAACAAACTAATACACTTCATTTATTCTGACATTAAATTCTATTCTGTATCCACTCCTTCTTCTCTTGGTTCATTACCACTGAATTCTTGTTAACTCCATCACTGCATTAACAAAATACTCCTAAGAGGTCCCCTCCTTTTTTTAACATATAATGTATTATTTGCTTCAGGGGTACAGGTCTGTGAATCATGACTTTTATCTTTTTTTATCCTCAGTCTACTTACCTTAGTGCTGTAGTGGTACTGTTTTGGAAACACAAATCTATGGCTTTCATGTCCAGATGGTTGATTTGCAGCACACAATGATTTCTCTAAGATCCAATTAAGATATACTATATAACAACTTAATGTTTTAAGCTCATAATTTATAAAAACAAGTAGGAGGAAAGTCTGTAAGTGAATAAGTAATTTCCACACTTATCTAGAAAGTCGGAAGCAGATGGATGACTGGTGATTCATGAAACAGGATGGGATCCACTGCTTGATCCTTGTAGAGGGTTCCAGAGCCAGAGGGGGAGACCATAAGCTCCAGAGAGAAACCTGGGATTTGCAAGGGCAAAGTATGACTGGGAAGAGGGGTTGGGGGGTTGAGCAAGGGGTTGATAGCATAAGGCCTAATGGAAAGTCATAAACATAACAATGGAATTTCCACTTCTTCCACCCCTGTGCACAGAACAAATGTTCTACTTAAAGGAAGTGAGCAAACTACATGTGGAAGTAGGGCAGCTGAAGTGTATCTGGAGAACACAGAGGAAGAGCATTTCCATTACGGGCTGCAAGCGTGGCCAATGGCAGACTCAGTGACAACTCTCAAGGTAGTGAAGTCTACCAGAGGAAAAGCAGGTTTTCTCTCATTTCCTCCTCCTCCTCCTCCTCCTAAGATTTTATTTATTTATTTGACAGAGAGTTTAAGCAGGGGAATGGTAGGCAGAGGTAGGTTCCCTGCTGAGCATGTACCCAATATGGGCCTTAATCCCAGGATCCCAAGATCACGACCTCAGTTGAAAGCAGATGCTTACTTGACTGAGCTACCAAGGAGCCCCTCATTTCCTTCTTATTTATGAATAATCTGATAAGTATCATGAGAAATTTGATGAAATTCTAGAATACAAAAGGGAAATTTCAAAGGAAACATAATTTAACAAATACAAGGTTTTGTTTTAAGTTCTAAATGGTATACGCAGAAATATTTAAGAAGATACCATAACCATAAAACAAACACACAAAAAAATATGATGTTATGAGTAGAAAAGGAATCACAGAGAATGAGAGAGAAACTTTACAGACTAAAAATGTGATTACAAAAATTAGAAATTTGATGAATGGGTTTGAGGAGAAAAATCAATAGTTAAGAAGTTGAACAACAGAAATCAGAAAATGTAAGTAAAAAATTATTGTAAAGGTATAAGGGATTAATCCAGAAATTTTATAATCAATCTATTAGGAATTCCAGAAAGTAATTAAATAACAATTAGCAAAGGATTGCCTAAGGCCAAAGGACACAAGACTTAAAATTGAAAGTGTCCAGCACAGCTAATGAGAAAGAACCAGAACTAGACATATTATTATAAACTTTCAAATGCAGCCTTAAAAAATTTGAAAACTCTCCAGAAAGAAAAATATGTCTCTTAATGAGAATCAGACTGGCATCAGAGTTACCATCTTCAACAATGGATATTGGGAGAAAGAAAAAAAAATTGCAATGTTCTGTGGGAAAATAAATTTCAACTTAGAATTCTATACCCAAATGAATTATAATTCAAATATGAGGGTAAAAATAACTATAATTTCAGATGTGAAAGAAATCGTAATTTACCTCCTAACTCTTCTGAAATTATTTAAAATTTGTTCTACCTAAATAAAGACAAAAAACAGAACATTAAAAAAAGATACTATGGGTATTCAGGAAATAATGTGTACAAATTAGGAGATCAATAAAGACAAATTCTAGGATGACCTGATGTGCATAGGCCTAGAGAGAATTTAGTCCCAATGGGAGATGAAGAAGAGGGGTTTCTAAGAGGAAAGAGAGAGGGAATGTCAAAGATTTTTATATTCTTATCAATCAAGTGGAAGTCCTTAAACATCATTTAAAAGTCCTTAAGTATGCCAAAAATGCATGAAAAAGGAAGGCATTAAGAAACCAAAGAAAATGCTGTTAAATAAAAATAATATATCTAAATAAAGTTTATAGATTGGCTAGTAATAATGAACCAGTGTTAATTTCCTAGTTGTGATCGTTGTACAATGGGTATGTAAGATGTTAACAATAGGGAAATCTGGGTAAATGATGTACTGGAATTCTCCATACTATTTGTATAACTTTTACCTAAGTCTAAAATCAATTAAAAACAAAGAAAAATAAATTTAAGCAAAAAGAGATAGGATAGTAATATGCCACTTGAATGCGCAATAGATGATAATTATGTGGTCAAGATATAAGTAGAAAACAATAGAAAAGCAATCAGTAATTTAGTGTATGGTATGCCTTTGGTTTTGTCTGTATCAAAAACTATGTTACCTGAGTAAACCATTGCCAAGGTAGATGGTCAAAATGCCAAATATCAAAACCTCTAGCTGCGGCTCATACCATGATTCATCTCAGAAAATTGCCTAATCTTTGGGAATGGAATTAGGCAAAGTGTTAACTGAAAAATTCAGCAACTAAGAGACAGGTGTGGAGATTGGGAAGACTGTGCATAGACAGGAGGATGTTTAAGTTGCTCAGTGGTTGAGGCAAAATCAAAGATAATCTATTGGAGCTTCTAATCATGATTAATACCTGCACAATTGCTGTAGCCAACTCCATTTGTCCCCCACTTCCCCTAGACCTGCCAGGACAAGAAAATTAAGAGTCGAGCCCCAATCTTGACCAAACTCGTTACAAATATGTTATGCATGGCAGACCCTGATCATTCCAACTTCATGATATACATGTTTCTAAGATTTAGAGCTTACTGGTATCCCAGTGAGTAACTTGTATGTGCAGCCAGCTGTCCTAAAGAGGATGAAAAATAGTATCTCTGAGTGGAGCAACTATTTTCTCATTTGATGTTCATGAAGTTAAATGAAGTTAAATGAAAACTGCTTCAATGTGGCCTTTGCCATGACTGACAAAGACGAGAAGTAGGCCAATGCTATGTCCATGGACATAGGGGGAAACACAGAGGATCACTTCACCACCACTGTTAATATCAGTGCTGCCAACTGGGATGCTTTTTGCCATGAAATGATTGATACTCTTCTCTATGATGGAGACACTTGAGTTTTAGTCTCTCCTGGCTCACAGAATCTTTCTGATGCTATTTCTTGTATCAACACCCTGCATCTTGTGCTTTGATATAGTTATAGTCACTACTACCATACCTCTCTAGGACCTGTCTACAAACATCAAAGGGAGATCTGTAAGGATCACACTGTTTCCAAATAACTTAATTACATTCCAGAACAAAGTCTCAACAAACTGAAAAAGAATAGATAGATAGATAGATGATACATATTATGATTTTTAGCTTCTTGTGTGGTATAGATCATACTACATGTATATATATATATAGTTAATATCTCTGAATGCATATAAATATAATGTGTTATATATTATATATTTTATACATATACTTATGTATACAAAATAGATTTAGTATATATAAATACATACATTTTTGTGTGAGATATAAAAATCACATAAAAGGATAAAAATCACATTAACAGCCATCTATCCATTAAAAAATTATCAGGCATGAAAAGAAGGAAAAAACACTGTAGAATAAGCAGAAAAATCAGGCAACCAAAACTGCCCCCTACATGGCACAGTGTGAATATATATGAATACATACACACACACAATTAGTAGGCAAAAAATTTTTTTAAATACTAAAACTGTATTCCATATATTCAACAAGGTAGAAGAAAGACTAAACATGTTAAGTAGAGGCACAGATGATAAAAATGACTCAGAGCAAGCCTATAGAAATAGAATTATAAGGCTTGACGTAAAAAGTACACTGTTGAACAGTTTCCTTCAAATCATCAACTACTTAAAAATCACGTGAAATACCACTACCAGAAATAATCACAGTTGAACATGGTGAAACATCCTGCTAGTAATTACACAATATACATGTACATGTGTGCATATGTGCAAATAATTTCACATAAAGTGGTTTATACAATGCATTTAAATAGCATCAGACTTAGCAGTGTAGAAATTCGTGAACAGATGACAGAAGTGCAAATGTAAGAGGTCAAGAAGATAGGGAAACTGGAAGCTAATTCCTTCTTAAAGAAATCAAAATATGTTACTTCTGTTCAATACACACACACACATACACACAAATGTAAATATGGTATTTAAAATTGTAGCAGAAAGCTGCTACCAAAAGTAGTGTTATATTACCATTGGTAAAATGTAGGAGAAGAAAGTAGGGATGATATAGGTAATCATCATCTATTACAGAAAGATGCAATCAGTAATATCTATGGTAGATCAATCAAGAAGTCAATTAACATATTATTTGGAAACTTATAGCAAACACCAGAAAAATCCACTCTTGGGAGTGGATGTAGATGGTGTAAACTGAACATTATCTTAAACAAAAGGTACGGCAACACCGCCTGGAATCAACTGTGATGGAACTTAAAAAGTAAGGGGTATTTTTAAATTTTTTGACTTTTAGAATAAGTCTGGACAGGGACGTCTTGGTGGCTCAGTTGCTTAAGTGTCTGTGTTTGGCTCAGGTCATGATCCCAGGGTCCTAGGATCAAGTTCTGCATCCGGCTCCTTGCTCAGTGAGAAGCCTGCTTCTCTCTCTGCCTGCCACTCCCCCTGCTTGTGCTCTCTTTCTCTGACAAATCAATCAATTGATCAATCAATCAATCTTTTAAAAAAAAAAGATGTCTGGACAATGCACTGAAGATTTAATTATGGTTTTTATTTAGCTATTTTAATGTTTTTATGTATCAATTTAAAATAATAATGTCACTCCTTTTCCATATTTGCACTTAGAATTTCATTCTCTTGACTAACTGCATTGGACAGTAACAGTAATATAATGTTTCTCAGTTGAAAAAACTTCTAATCTTTTTCTCATGCACAAACATTTAAAGTGTGTGTGTGTGCGTGTATAGTGTTAATGAAGATACTACCTATTTTAATACAGGTTTTTGTCAGGAATATAGTAGAATATTATCATTTATTTGTTTCAAAATAATGTAATTGCTGGAAAAAAAGTGTTATAATGTTATAGGTAATCAACTGGGAAATTGTTGACGATTATCTTTGTTCTTCCACATTTCGTTGTCTTTTAGTCTTTTTGAAGCAGCCAATCAGAAAGCCCTGCTTCTGAGACTAGGGACTCATTAAATAATGAAGATTAACATCCAAGAAGGCTTATAATTAAGCTTCAGTTCTTCAAGCAGAATATTGGCATATTGGACAAGTGACCTAGGAGTGCAAATCTCTAAATGGTTACAAGTAAGCTTAAAATTAATTTCCCACTAAGATGAATGAAAGTTTTTAAACATGACACTTAGGTTAATGCTATTGTTTTGTTGTGCGGCAAACTCAAACAAGAGACTTGGTAACAGCTCAGTCAGAGACAGGAGCTTATCAATACAATCAAGAAAGATTTATTAACTTCTAATATAACATTAGGTTTGCTTTGTTAACATTGCGAAAAATACTGCAAAATCATTTCATATAAACAACATTTCTACTGTTATCTGCTTTTTTAAAGAAGACTAATATTAACATCGTCATTTGTATGAATTTAAAATTTTGAGCTCCAGTAAAGGAATGGCAAAAAGGGAAATACATTGATTACATGTAACAGAGAAGAATGTTACATTTTTACAAAAGTTATATTTTGGGGCATTAAATTATAAGAGAAGTTTCTTGTATAAAACCTTTTAAGATGGCATTGACAATGATTTATAACAAATGTAGAAACAATTTTTATCTGGTTCTTTCTTATTAAGAACCTCATAAAAGTCAAAAAAAACATTAAACTGAAGCTAAGTGAAGTGGTTTTATAGACTAAATTAATGTATAACTTTAGTTAATATACAAATTGAGTTTTCCAGTAAACTAACTTTATGCAAGAATGGAATTTAGAGTAACTGGTGTTTAAGGGCAAATAAATATGTTTAATATGTCATTTTATAATGTATCTATTGATTCTGGTTTTAAGGAATCCCAGAAATATGTCAGATTATTTTAGTTGTGTACTTATCTTCTTCCACAACTGTTTTTATGCATCTGTGGTATTTAAAGTATCATAAAAGTAGAAGACATAGTTCATTATGATATTCCATTAGCATAATATATACCAAGATGGATGTGTGTGCACATACATGCACTCATAGGGATGGACAGATAAGCAGATGGAGGTGGGGTTAGGGGAGCAATGTCCCATGTCTAGAAGTAATTGATTCTGGGATATTTACTATTTCACAATATTAAATGCATCCTTTAGATAAACCTACTAACACAAGGCCTATTATTATAGGCTACATTCTATTAGGCATTATGAGGTCAATGTCTCTCCATTACCAGGGTTATCCTGATTGAGAAGTTCTACATTAATAATAAAATTTGTATTTATTATTATATTTATATCACATGAATTAGTTATTAAAATAAACTCCTAAAAAGCAGCATTTTCTTTTCCTTTTTGGTCTCACCTATCAATATACCAGCCAATAGAAGCCAAAATTGTGTTAATATCAGCTCAAGTAAAAATTATAGAAGCCGAGAGAACCAATTAAATATTTCCACAATTCCTGCTCTCTCACCTTGAAGGCCATCCTTCTTTTCCTCCATCATAATGGCCACTGTTCTTTCCAGCCTTCCCTAATCTGGGGTAAAGTAAGGAAAGGGTATGCGCCATTGCTTTCAAGGCCAACCAGGTTCAGAGTTCTATCCGTTGTCCCCAGACTTCTATTGTTTCATTCCTGACTGGCTTGAACACCAGACTGTTTCTAACGGAATTTCTCCAAAAGCTTTATCTTTACCAATTCAGTAATTAGCTTGTCCCTTAATTAAGTCTTAAAATGAACCTTACAAGCTAAGTCATCCACTTCCATGTCTTCCTGGTGTGTGTCATCTTTGTGCAATAGCTAAATTATCTCATAAAATTCCTGGCATTTCTTCCCTGATCAAAGGGGATAGACTAAATGAGTTTTGGGAATTAACGGAAAGGCAACAAGAATTTCTGGGTTTACATGGAGAAACTGAAAGAAGAGATTATTTAGCTGGGTGTGAGGTAGGAAAAACTTGAAAGTAAGATATTGAGAGAGGCCCAACTGAAGAGGACTCTAGAAAGCTATTCACAAAGGTATGGAAGCCTAGCAAAGGACATAGGACCTATGCCTCCTGGAAAAGGGAAAATTTAGTGGGCTTACACCTGAGACCCTGGGTATCAATACTTGAAAAAAAGAAGGTAGTATGAAAGATGCAGTAAACACACGTTTCACAGTGAAACTTTATCAGAATTAGAGTGAGTGTCATTACCTATGTTTTTATTTAGGAAAAATCAATAAGTCACGAGATAGATCACTCACTTATAGAAGTCAATCTACTCTAAGTATTATATTTTCAAATGGCAGGTTGAGGTAACCAGGTTATACTCCTAGAAAAATATGACCAATTGGGTTTCCAAATCAATATATGTTTTAATATATGTCTTACCTTTCCAAAGTGTTTCAGATTACTTGGCAGTAGATTCTGAGCAAAGATGAGTGCAAGTATTTTATTTGGAAAATTTAGGAACTGATGACAGAAAGTAGAGGAGTGAGACCAGACAGGAAGACAGCCAATAAATGGACCACCATGAAAACCAGCTAAAACAGTGAACAACTAAAGCCTAAAGCTGAGAGAAAGCCATAGTAACCAAGGAAAACACCACACACACACCCATACCTCTTAGAGTTATCAAAAATGTGAAACAGAGGAGCTACAGTATTTATACACCAATTGTATCACTCATTGTTTGAGGATTTCCTGGGACTTCCATCCTGCCAAGCCTGGGGTAGAGCATCACAACAAGCTTCCAACATACTTGTAATTAGAAGTCAGGAAGGATTCCTAAAGAGTTAAGATCCTAGGATATAAACAGGGATAGAAAGTGTCTGCTATGTGGAACAAAGCATTATCTTTAACATAAGGGGGTAACTAACAAGGATCCTTGAAAAAAATATCAAGAATATGTCAGCATATTTTCAGCACTATCTAAGTTGTGATCATCTTTGGCATGTCATGATCACATAAAGGGAAGTATCCAACCAGATCCTCTTGCTCTGACTTCATATTTCCCATAATTATAATTTGATACTCTGTATAGACCTGCTGATAGGTTAAGAGGATGCAGTCTTCTGATCATGGTCAAAGTTCTCTTCTTTATTTAGACATCCTGGATGATACTTCTCTCTCTTTGATTTTGTTTAATTCTAGTTAGTTACTCTGAGCTTAAACACATCTGGATCTGCTAACCCAAAGGTTGGAGCTAAGAACATGGATATTCTGCTGACAATTTATCACCCTTTCAGTAATCTTCCAGACAAACAGCTTAGTGAGAACATGTGGAATACAGAAGTTTTCAGTGGGTGGGTGTGTGCTTGTACATGTACAGACACTCATACCCAAGCCCATTAACTTTTCCTTAATTTTGGGATGGAATCTATCCTTTCTATGGACCTCAGTGGCCATTCATTATAGGCTTACATGAAACCACCTCAGGTATGTTGTTTTTGCCATAATATAGACATCACCATCACCTGTATGTGTAGTATGTATAGACAATAAAGATTTTATTACTTGTATTTATCAAAGAGACAAATATTTGAATGCTATTCTAAAGTGGCATCATGATTCAATCAAGGTAAAAAAAAATTATATGAAGCTTCCAAGAGAATTTATGAGTGTTTTCAATCCTTTATATTTTCTCTTCAATGTTGTAAGTGATATATACCTATGGAATGATGGTTAATGTTGAAATTACCACCACTATTAATCATCTTCCTTTGACTGCCAGTATGTAAGGTATTATAAAATTAGGAACTTAAAATGTCTAGGACTTTGCTTCTAGGTGTTTCTGAATCTTTAACAATGGAATATAAATTGTGAAACATAAACTCCATTATGTCTTCTGGTTTGATTAAAAAGAAGATTGAAGACCTAAGGCAGAGAAGTGGCATTAGATAGAAACAGCCTCACACAAAATATCACGGGTATTTGAACAGATTTAAAAAAGAGTATTTGAGGTTACAGAAGGAGGTAAGATAGCTAATGAAGAGACTTTCAGGTGGAAAAAAAGAGTGGGAGAATTTCCCCATGAGATCAAATTTCTCTTCTTTTCCCAGCTCTGTTATCTTTTTGAGCATTAGTACCCTATCTCTAAGATGGACATAATCATGATTTATCTGAAAGCCGTGGTCTCCAACTAGTTGATATTGTCAAGTCTTCTAGATCAAGGATTCTATGACATGAGAAAATTAAGTTAATAGATCTCTACTGATAATTAAAATAATACTCAGTATTCATTTGAAAGTTTGAAGAGATACATATATTTGAAATTTTGAAATGGAAAAATACTATGCTAAATTGATAATGTTAGTCTCTGATAATAAGAGAAGCAAAGGAGATTGGACACCAAATATATTAAGATTACCATAATGGAATAGCCTGCTTATTACTATATAGCCATTAAAAATCATGCAGAGCATGTAACTTTTTTATTGGCTTGGATTTTAGCCATTGCTCTTATTTTTAAATTTTAATGACTGTGTTTTAACCCTCCTTATAAGGCACAAAGAATTCCCATTTTCTTCTCTGTAACAACAAGCATGTTCTATGAGTAAAATTATGAGAGGCATATTTGGCAAATCCGTGGTTGAGGAAAAGTTGCCTTCAGATGATCTAATCATATCTTGACTTTGGTACTATAGATGACATTAAAGAGGGTGTAGTTCTTGAGGAAATCTTGGATTAAAGGTTGTTCTTAAAGCACGGAATAATTCACTCTATGTATTGTAAACCATATATTATAGAATATAAATTAAAAATATATTCTAGGGGTGCCTGGGTGGCTCAGTGGGTTAAAGCCTCTGCTTTAGGCTCAGGTCATGATCCCAGGATCCTTGGATCGAGCCCCGCATCAGGCCCTCTGCTCAGCAGGAAGCCTGTTTCTTCCTCTCTCTCTGCCTGCCTCTCTGCCTACTTGTGATCTCTGTCCGTCAAATAAGTAAATAAAATCTTTAAAAATATCTATATTCTATATAGATATGGAAAAATTACATAGGCTGAGAATCAGAAAAGTGAGAATGTAGTCATGGCAATATGCAGTATCTCACATGAAAAAAACATTTCTAAGCAATGGTTTATTTAGATAGAAACACAGGACTGAAAAATTATAAAGAAATAAGGCATTAATTAGAAACAATTATTGAATCCCTGCAATATACTAGAAGTTGTGCCAAGGGCTGAGATACAGGGATTAATATGATTTGGCCCCTGCCTTAGAACACACATTCCCAGCTGGGGAGACAGGCAAACAAGAATGATGGTGTGCTAAATGCACATTATACCAAAATGGAAATACGCAAATTGTAAAAATGCAGCTGTCTCTTGTGGTCCTTTCAAGCATGAGTATATCCACATCTTTCTTAAACAATGGCAACCTTTCCATTTCTAAGGGATTCCAGAAAAGTGTGACCAGGGTAGGGTTGGTTTATGATTTCCTTCCAAATGGATTCCCATATTAAATGTGCTCCACTGACAGGTTAGTCTTCTTTGTATTCCCTGGGGATCATTTTCTTTCTCAACAGGGAAGTTGATTCAGTGATCTAATTAATAGCACATTTTCATGTTGGAAACTATAAGTACAATGGTTGCCAACTAAGAGATGTAATTTGGCAGCAATGCACAAGAGATTGTGATCTTCAAATTATGTTACTTCTTTGAATTAGTTAGAAGACAATGGTAATAAATGAAGGTCTAAGTATAAGGCCTAACTGCCACCTTCAAGAATGCAGAATTAAATGCATAATCTAGGTTACTATTTTGCCCACATATATCAGAATTGGGTTAATTGAACAAATTATTTTTAAGATTTTTCTATTATAAATAGGATCCCAAATTAGAGTAATAGTGCAAAACCTTAATAAGTTGTTTATAGTAAAATTATCCTTGAAGAGAATTTATTTTAAGTTTTTGGAAAACAAATATTTAGGACTATACATTCTCAGATCCTGCTAAAATTTTGCACTGATTACCAGACTCTTTTCTCTTATTGATAATCTCTCTCTTTTTTCAAGTTTCTAACCTGAAACAAGATCACAACTATTGCTCATGAATATCACACAGTATTACACATAATTTCCTCCTGTTTTCAATCTCTTCCCACTACCATACTGCAAAACACAAAAATCTTATTGATTGATGTATTGCCCATTTTACAGTGAATGACCTTGCCTTGAAGTGACATTCCAGGTTGGTGGCTTTTATTTAAACACATCCTATAGTTTCAATAAAATAGAACATACTAAATTAGAATTATATTTTCTCTTAATAATAAGTATATGGCATTAAAAGGTACAAACTTCTAAGGATGAAAATTAGAGCATAGGTTAAACAGTAAAAAATCTTTTAATAACTTTGTATGCTGACAGATGGTTGCTACACTTATGGTGAGCATTTTATAATGTATGAAATTGTCAAATCACTCTGTTATACACCTGAAACTAATCTAATATTGTATGTGAACTATAGTTCAATCACAAATAAAAGATTTTAAATGTATGGAATTGAGTAAAATATAAAATGTACTGTTGCTTTTGAAAATAACATTTAATAAAATACTATTTTAATAATACAAAAAATTATTGTGTTGTACTCTCATTCAGCAAAAATACCAATTTGTTTTTTTTTTAAAGATTTTATTTATTTATTTGATAGAGAGAGATCACAAGTAGATAGAGAGGCAGGCAGAGAGAGAGAGAGGGAAGCAGGCTCTCTGCAAGCAGAGAGCCCGATGTGGGACTCGATCCCAGGACCCTGAGATCATGACCTGAGCCGAAGGCAGCGGCTTAACCCACTGAGCCACCCAGGCGCCCAACCAATTTGTTTTTGATAAGCTGTTAATTAGAATACTCCTTCCCTCAGCCAATACAGACATTGTGTTTGTTCCATTTTAATAACTCACATTTCATTTATGACTGCCATTATCTGAATGTTGTCAATTGTTATTTAAAATTATTATTTACACACTGGAAAGTCTTAGCTCCCTAAATATAAGCTCGTTGAAGACAAGAATGATGTGTTAGAACCACCAGTGCCTCGCCTAGATATTTACACAGTCAGTGCAAAAACAAATATTTAATTATGATGATAACTAAAAATAAGTAGATTATTATTAATAAGATCTCTTCTTTTAAGAATCAAGTAAGCTCAGCAAAACAGGTCCAGATGTGTTTATTATGAACAAAATTGGGTCATTAATCTAAAGATCTCTTACCAATAATATTAATTAAATTCCTAAACATCTTGCTAAAGTATAATTACCCACACTTTACAGAGAAGGGAAAGAGGCAGATGGCAATAAAGTTCTGGACCCAACTCAGATATTTTCACCGCACTGTAATAAAATGGAAAACCAAGCCCCCAGTCTGGCAGAGAATGTCTACGTCATCTATTTTGACCTGCCTCTAAGTGTTGGCTGTATGAATAACCATGATAAAATGACATTTTTCCAAGATTATCTCTTTCCTTTCTAATGGTGTAGAATATGGGTTAAGAGCGTGATCTATTGAGTCAATCAGATTTAGATTCAAAATCTTGTTCTACTACTCACTAGATGTAAGACTTGAGCAAACCACTAAATCTGAACTAAACTTTAGTTCCCTCATCTGCACAATGGGGAAAATGACAACTATGCCAGTCTCAATAGGTTAAAAAAAAAACAAAATCATGTGCAAAAGGCAATTGGAACATGAAATATGATCAATAAATATTTCTTGGATGGCCCATTTGTTAAAGAGTCTAACTTTGGCTCAGGTCATGATCCCAGCATCCTGGGATCAAACCCCATCCAGCCCCATGTTGGGCTCTTCACTCAGTGGGGAGCCTGCTTCTCCCTCTCCCTCTGCCTGCTGCTGCCCCTGTTTGTGCTCGTGCTCTCTCTCTCTTTTTGTCTCTCTGTTAAATAAATAAATAAATAAATAAATCTTTAAAAAATAACAATTAATAGTAGCACAAGCACACCAAATCCTCTTTCTTTCTAAAATTATATTTCTATGCATCAAATGCACCTGCAGGTTTTGTTCAGAGAACAATTTAGAAAGCCTAAGTCTCTGGATGTCCAGTTTCACCACTGACACTGAGTGAACTGTGATACCTAACGAAAGGGGGAGAACAGTTCTCAATTTTTACAGACTCCATTTTCCTTAACTATAAAGTAATATGCTGAAACGTAGACAATGCCTAAGGCCCCTTCTCCGAATACACGCATGTAATCAGAGCACTCATGAGTACCTTTGCCACCCTCTTCTCGAATGTCTGTTTGATGTTATTTTTATGTTTAGTGCCACTAATATGATTATTAACCAATATTTATTAAGTGTTTACTCTACAGCAGACACTGGGTAGGTGTTTTATATAGATTCTCTCATTTAATCCTAGTAATCACCTTATTTCATGGATCAGAAAATAGAGGCTCTAGAATGTTAATTAACTTGCCCAAGCTCAAATATGTAAGAAGCACATGACAAATTAAAATGTAAGTCTTTATGACTCCAAAGCCAGTGCACTTTCTCTCCCTAATAAATTATTTTTCTTATTCAAATGCCTTCTATTTTAATTCCTGACCATAAAATTGGCCTCACCTCGAAACTGAGGAACATTTCTAGTACCTCATAGTATCACCTGTCAAGATTTGTGTGTCTGTGCTTGTGTTCTGTTTTAATTTTATGTCATAAATCTATCTGAGACATAAAAATCTAGTTCAAACCAACTGTAATACAGAATAGCCTTGGGATCTAATCAATAAAGACCATATGCACCAAAAGAGAAGAGTAAAAATATATTAATAACTTGGTATAATGAAAGAACTCCAGCCTATCCTAATTAAATAGACCCATGGTTATTTTTCTTGCATAGAAACTGAGACATCACGTAAAAGTATGTTGTACCCACTTTCTTCAAAATTTAAAAAAAAAAATGCATCTTTCCCATACTTTCATTTCTTATATTTCTCCAATTTAAGCTTCTTTTTTTTAATATTTTATTTATTTATTTGACAGAGAGAGAGGTCACAAGTAGGCAGAGAGGCAGGCAGAGAGAGAGGGAGAAACAGGCTCCCCACTGAGCAGAGAGCCCAATGCGGGGCTCGATCCCAGGACCCTGAGATCATGACCCGAGCCGAAGGCAGAGGCTTAAACCACTGAACCACCCAGGCGCCCCTCCAATTTAAGCTTCTTATTTAAGGATTAATCTATATGTGGGCACCTGTGTGTCTCAGTTGGGTAAGCCTCCAACTTGTGGTTTTGACTCAGGTTATGATCTTGAGGTCGTGAGTTCGATCCCTGCATCAGGCTCTGCACTCAGCACAGAGTCTGCTTCAGATTCTCTCTCCCACCAGCTCATGCTCTTTCTCCCAAATAAATAAATAGATAAGTGAATAAATAAATAAAATCTCTAAATGAAATTTAAATCTAAATCTAAATCTAATCTAAATCTGTTTTTAATTTATTTGAATTTTGGCCATCAGGGCAATAAGTTCCTTAAATTTCTTCTCAACCTATGTGTTTATCCCTCCTTTTACTTTTCCTAAATTTATTTTTATTAAGTTTCAAGAGGTACACTCCTTGCTCTCCCTCTTCCTTAAATGGGTTTGTAGTTTTCAATCACTTTTGAGCCTTTTTGCAATGATTACTGTGCACTAATCTGCTTTAGATGGCCTACTCATAGCCTCAGTAGTTCACTTCCATTGATATTTTCTGCTAGTCTTCCCTGTGCCTTTCAGGATTCTATTAAGTCTTTCTCAAGGTATAGTGACTACAATTTCAAGCAGTACCTTAGGTGATAAGTCCCAGGATCTTGTATGATTAGATTTTTGTTGTTGTTGTTGTTTCTAATGCCTTTTTATATTATAGTTAACATTCTGTTGGACTTTTTAATCACAGCAATGTACTGAATTTGATTTTTAACAGAATTTAATAACTCTTGACTATCATTATGGGCCCAAGATTCTATACATCTAGTTTGGATTATTTTATTCTCAAAATTTTATCTTGCATTTGTCTATGTTGAACTACTTTTTGTCATCTTACTATTCACTTGTATATTTTTATAAGAACTTTCTGGGGCACCTGGGTGGCACAGTCAGTTAAATGTCTGACTCTCAGTTTCAGCTCAGGGCATGATCTCAGTGCTGTGAGATTGAGCCCCATGTAGGGCTCCACACTCTATGCAAAATTTGCTTGGGATTCTCCCTCCCCCTCCTTCTGCCCCTTGTGTTCATGCTTTCTCTCTCTCTGTGTTTGTCTCTCTCTCTCTCAAGTAAATAAATAAATCTTTTAAAAAATAATAAAAAAATAAGAACTTCCTGAAATGTACACCTATTACTTACCTGGTTGCAATCTATTGGATAAAATCCTCCCAACAGATCATGTTAAATCACTATGTGAGATTATCTCTAGGTCTTAAATATCAGCAAAATTTCTTTATTAATTATCCAAACCTTTAAATTCTCAAATACAAGATGCTCAGGGAAACAGAGACAGTAAGTGTGATGCAAGCCAAATTTGTAGCATGCCTGTTTTATTTCAGTTTATATACAAATGGAATTTGGAAACGAGCAGCCCTAGTAACTATCAAATAATTCCCAATCCCAAACTTGATCCAAGAGCTTGAGAGAATAATGTTATTAAAGGTTTATGAATCAGCTTGGACTTTTCTCCACACTGACCCCTACTTACCCTCTGCCCTTTACTTCTGGGCAAAGATAAATTCTGCTTTTCACATAACATTTTATTATTTGTAATAACAACAATATTGTCACAAAATATTAAATCACAGTAGCCAGGGTTATTTTCATGTTTGGCCCTACAGCTTATTAGCAAAGGAAAAAAAAAAAAGCAACTTAAACGAAGTAAACACTGATACTGAAAAATTAATTTGAAATAATCACACTTTTCATTTACAAAGGTCTTTAGATTTTATAAAATACTTTCAAAAATATGATCACAGAGTACTTCAGAGCATAGACAGCCTCAGTGCAAAAGCTGGCTTGCAGCTTATGCTGTGTGGCTCCAGGCAAATTATTAATATGTTCCAGTTTCCTCATCTGTAAAGTAACTCAATGGTAACTGTACAGATCCCAGAAGATTATCCAGGAGAATCAGTGAGTTAATGTTTCTAATATGCTTAGGATAGTGTCTGACATATAGACAGTACCATGTAATTGTGGGGAAAAAAACTAAACTAAAGGAATACTAATTGTCTTCACACTTTGAGGTAGATGTTCTTCCTTTTCCAAAGCTAAGAATGTGTAGCTTCAGGAGATAAAGGACTGGCCCAAGCTCATACCACTATTAAGGATTATAACTATGATTCAAATCCAGCTATTGTAGTTTCGAGTCTAGCTTCTCTCTCCTCACAGACATTAAATTCTGTAAATTAAATCTTAACATTATGCCTATCTAATCACTGATTTCATTTATGCATTATGCAGCCAGTAATTGTGATACACAGTTTCTGTATAATGAGGTACCTTTGTCCAGCAACCCTCCATAAACATTTTAGCAAGTACAAGAATCACATACATTCATTGCATTATAGACTTCACATCCGGGTTCTGAACCCACTTCATCAGCAACACTTAAAAACTGTTCTCGGACAAGATCTCCACTAATGAGAGCCTAGAAGACAGTTAAAAGTCAGTATTATTATAGCTGTATCTTTTATGGTCTGGAAAAAAAATGAAGACTGGCTACTGAAGGTCATTCTACAATCATTCCAGAATAACCTCTACACATCAACAGTCAGACTCTTCTCTACAGCAGCGGTCTTAACAAGCATGACTGTCCTGGTCTCATTACCAGGCATTTATTTTGATTTCCTGTGTGCCAAGTGCCGTGTTAGGGTCTCAGGAAATGGGAAACATGCAACCTGTTCGCAAGATGCTCACAGTCTAGAGATAGAAATATATGCATATTTATGGAATTACAGTGGAATATAATTTCTTGAATATTGGAGATATAATCCAGATACCAAATTGTTTTGCAGTCATTAACCCTGATTGTATACAGGATTTAAGGGAAAGTTCTGCTTTTTAACTTATATATGCCTCTCTTTTTTTTTTGCACTTTTTGAAAGAGAGAATGTATTACTTTTATTATAATTTAAATACCTTTAAGGTGCAAAGATGAACATTAAGACTAAATCTAATACAAAAAGGAAAAAGATGGGAAGACGTATGTATAAAGGATAGATAGAAGAGCGACGAGGAACTGTTTGACTCTGTCTCTGCACATTGAAAAGAGTAGGGAGCATTCTGGAAGGCTTTACTGAGACTGTGATGCCCATGTATGTTTGTAAGAATTTCGGTTGTTTATGAGGCAATTGATAGGGGGAAGCTATTTCAAGTTTTGGGAGAAGCATGTGCAGAGTTGCTGAGGAATCTAGCCATCAGGGATGGACAGGGAATGATCATTGTTTTCTCTTTAGCAATATCATAAAATGTTTATATTTTATATGAAAGGTGCTATTGAGAAAAAAAATAGAACAGGGTACCGTTGGTCAAAGGAAGATTTGTGGAGGGTGAGGAGTAAACCATTCTGTCTGTGCAGGGTCCTGAGATGGGAGCGTGCCTCGTGTAACCAGGAGAGGGAGATACCTGGTGCAGCTGGGACAGGGCCAATGAGGAAAGGAGCATTGAGGATCACTGGGAGACATGAGCATGAGAACAGGAAACCCCCTTCTTGTACAGATTTTGCCTTTTAGGCTGCATGAAATGGTTTCTCTACAAGGACTGTCATTTGATACTTCTCCTGAGCATCCAAACTCTAATTGCACGGCTTTGTAATTAACAACTGAACTTTACAAAACTTTATTATACCCAATGACGAAATGTAATGTTGGTTTTATGTTCTGAACAAACCTGCCTGTAAAAATGCTTGACCTACCTGATTTGCTCACACAAAGCTGATTCTCATCATCTCCAAATGGTGCAACTGAAAACATAGCCAATAAAGAAAAGGGGTCAACAGTCCTTACCAGGCAAACACCCGTCCCCTCTCCAAGAGTCCCAGAGGGCCCTGTAGCTCCTGGCTGGATAGAGCCTACACATGATAGAGCCTCTACACATGATCGTCTGTGACCAAATCCAGCGAAACCTTCCCTGACTGAATGGAGATGAGGCCATTTATGCCTCCCCTTTCATTTTTCACAGATATGCCTCTCCCTTTCATTTTTCACAAAGCCTAGGTGATAGGTTTTCCTTTTACACCAATTCTCAGCAAATTACAATGGTATAACTATTTATGCACATTGATCTTTTAAGTAGCAAATTTATAGAGATCAGAGGCTGTTTCACTGATTCTGAGAACAATATAAGATTGTCATGAGTAAGGAACAATTTAATAAGTGTTACGATGTTGATGATGCCGATGGTGATTGAGCAAGCATCACAAATAAATAGTGAAATTAATTTTAAGCCTGGTTAGCAGATGACTTTTTTCCTCATTTTCACAAAAGAATGAGCTGAGATGGTATTAGAAATCACAGGGGAAATGAATCAGAAGCAGGAGGTGTGGTGTAAGCTAGCACATAGTCAACACATAAAACCAGAGAGAAGGAAAGAGCACGTGCTAACCCAAAGAATCACAATACGCATAACTTTTTGAAAGTGTGGTGAGCAGCTGGTTCTACCTCTAGCTTTGCACCCATCGCATCATCACATAAGAGTGAGAAGGGAAGCCTGAGCTTGGATAAAGAAGGAAACTAAAATGTACTTTATGAATTATGCAAGAGTTTACTAAACAAAACGTTTCCGAGGCCCTGAGAACTCGGCAATGTTCTGCACAGGCCATCATGATAACATAACAGTAATTCTTAAAGACCTCAAATATGCAGCCACTTTACACTTAGTAGTACGATAATGAAAATATTTTAAAGCATTATTCAGTCATGAAAATAATTTTGGTAACTACAAGGCACTCTTGGGGTATCTTCTTTTCATTTTATTTCTGAGAATGAATGGATAAGCTGAATAAACTTGAACAGTTTTTATTCCAGTCAACAGCGTATTATTTAACAAGCTAACTTTTCATTATTTACCATTTAGCTCATGGGCTCTCCAGTGTGAATGCAAGCTTAGTGATGAAGACTTAGGTGTAGTATATTTCCAAGACACAAATAGCTCATTGGCATTCTTTGCGAATTCTGAACCATTTAATAAATAGATGAAACAGTTAACAAATGTGTTTGGGGACTTCTTGAGGTGCAAATTATTGATAGCAGGCAACATCAATAGAATGAATATATGCCACTTTCTCTTCACTCTGTTTCAATTCTTTGATAGGTGTAGCAGCAGTCAATACGGTAAGACTCAGCACTTCTCCATCAAATTTGTATTTGGTCCAAACGTTGAAAAATAATACCTCATCCTTGCCTCTTATAGAAACATGCATAATAGAAGCGAGTATCCATTCCCGTTATGCTGTAGATGCCATATGCTCTTCATTTTTAAGTATGTTCACAAGAGTAATATTTAAAATCTAGTTATGTTCATTGTACTTGCCTGCATTGACACGCTAGGATGGTAACTGTCTCCTAAATTTGTGTGCAAATAATAAAGAAAGGAAGAAAAATGAGTAGCTTTTTTCAAATGTGTAAGAGACTTCCTTAAAATAACTTAGAGAATTCAAGCAGTGCTTGAACTGGTTAATTAATCTGGTGAAAAATCAGGAAACTGGGAAAATATCATGAAAGAGACTTTATTTTCCTAAAGACATAGTCTCCAAAGAACTTACAAACTGTCAAATCTCACAGAAACCTAGAAGCAATTTTTATGTTTATGAAAAAAATCAGCCACTTCTAACCTATGTTTCTTAAATAGAATTCTTTCTTTAACAATGTGGTGGTGGTGGTGATTTTTTTTTCTTTCTTTCTGGAGTTTTCAGGTGGCAAAAGCTAAAATTTCTCCAGAATACACCGGGACTTCAAATAATTATAAAAGCCAATATCACTGTCTAGTTCTACTCTCTGTATCTAAACAGTGATGGCTTTGTAATAGTTAAAATTCTATCCATTTAATATCACTAATTATTTTCCCTCTGCAGCTTTGATGGGTTAGTTATAGCCTGGAATAAAAAACACTGTGGTAAGGACAACTGTACAGCAAGGTTAAGTGCCTTCTTGTCTTCAGTACCAATAATTACCTTTAAACAAAAAAAGGCTGTTTTCAGATTTGACAGTTAATTTACTAATGAGTATGTGGACCCAATTTATAATAAAGTAATATTGACCAGAAATAATCCTACATTGGTACTCATCTGAATTATTTTATTGTTCATGTCCTCTATTAAATAAATTGGAAAGGATTAATTTTGCAAGATGGGATTGTCAGAGACTGCTGCATAAACTAGATGCATGTCAGCACTAAATTTAATTATTGATCACAATACAATAGTGCTGAGTGTTCCAATCCCCAAACAGCTTCCAGTAACTATCAGCAGATTCCAAATATAGAGACTGAAGTAAAAACTTGATTGCAGATGACTACATTTTTAATAAATAAATATTTCATCAGCACTAAATAAAAATTTAATTTTACAGTATTATTTAGATCGTTCATTGAAACATGGAGCAAATGAACAGTGAATGAAGGTGACTCCCCTCAAGATACAAGTTTTATTTCAATGGTTTAATGATTTCAATATACATGGGATTATTTTGCTCCTTTCATTTTGGCAAAGAATTAAAAGTTGTAAGTAGAAGGCCATTTAGAACATACATTCATGTTGCTGAAAACATAAAGTGGCATCTGACTGACTTGGGTTCTTATCTAGAATTCTGGACCATGGTCTCCTACTACGCATTAAGGACTGGTATGGTACGGAAAGCAGTATTGGGATATAACTTGAACTGTGACAATTTGAAACTAGTTGACAATTAAGAAATTCATTATGTTAAATTGGCTATAAAGTATGAGATAAATAAATAAGATTTTTAAAAGTTGTCTGCATACATGAACTGGTTGTATTATTGAACAGACTTTACTAGTCACAGTGGACATTCACCTTAACTGATAAATAATTTCGACATAATGTAAAATGTTCCTTGAGCTAAGCAACTAAACAGATTCACAGTTGCTTTTGCAAGGGTTATGGTTAAAGACTCAATAAGTATGTATGGAGATATAATATATATAAGAACCGAATTAGACAGTAAGTCCTCCTTCCAAGAAAATAGATATGATTTTATTTCCAGGGCTGCTCTCTATGAAAACTCAAATATTCAGTGTATTCAAGATTTTATTAGATAACCATAAAAATTTTATTTCAAATGAGAAAATAAAAAGATATATTAGCTTTGCAATTACAGTTTGTATGACTTAGAATATTTATTCTATGGCTAGTATTCAAATAAAAAACATTTAATAGTATATGAAATATATTGTGAGAATAGAAGTCATTTTCTTTTAAATCAGAAAAAAAAAGCAGCAACATTGCCCTACTAAATAAGTCTTAATGGACAGAAAGATACTTACAACTTTTATCAAGAATTTATAGAGTGAAATTCATGCAAATGTTGATTAGATCATCTGACTCATTCAACCTATTTTTAATTTGATATAAAACTTTGAAAATTAATATACTGTTTTAATTTTGATAAGCATTGGTAAGGGAGAAAGTCATCATTATTCTAATAAATTTTTAACATGTATCTTGACAATTTTTCAATTTCCTCTGACCTTTTGAACAATAAGCTCAACACATAATTCTGTACTCTAAAATTCATCAGTTTGGTTTGAGGTAGAATTTATTTTTCTCTATCTCAAATTTGAATCCAGTTATTCATTTTTTGTATTACTGTAATAAATTAGTAAATTAAAAATAAAAAGCTTAGATCCATCTCAGAAGTTACTCATTTATGTGACAGCACAGTACATTAAAAAGAGTCCGGGTTCCAGGGGACAAGCAGATGGTGGTTGGTTCAAAACCCAATCAGTCACTGAAAGCAATATCATCTCACAATCCATTTAACTCCTTTGAGTCTCAAATACTTATCTGAATTTTTAAAAATGACTTTTAGGGCACCTGGGTGGCTCAGTGGGTTAAAGCCTCTGCCTTCGACTCAGGTCACGATGCCAGGGTCCTGGGATCAAGGACCGCATCAGGCTCTCTGCTCAGTGGGGTGCCTGCTTCCCCTTCTCTCTCTGTCTGCCTCTCTGCCTACTTGTGATCTCTCTCTCTCTGTCAAATAAATAAATAAAATCAGTAGAGTAAATGGCATCTCATACATATATGCCACACCCCATACCATACATATCATGTACATGCTACCATATCATTGAGAAGTTTAGTGGTACTGCAACACTTTTAAAATTCTAAATACATCAAATAATGTTAGGTTCATTAAGTATAATAAACATCTATTTTAGAACTTCACTCCAAAGTAAAACACAAAATTGTTTTGTATAAGGTGGGACTATTTATAGTTCAAGTAACAGAAAATCCAAATTAAACTGACTTAAGCAAGGAAGGCTCTTCATTGACTAATGTAGCTAAGAAGAATAGAAAGGAAAGTGGTCTTCAGACACAGGCCAATAAAGGCTCTAAAGTTCATTTGTCTGCAAGTCTCCTGCCTTGGCCCATTTCTAAATATCAGCTTTATCTTCACCTTTCGTCCTCTCGAGATTGCAAGATATTTGCTCCTTTTCCATCTCTAAGACAATGGAGCAAGGGTCTACAAATCAGACCCACAGGAGAAAGCTAGATCAGCACCCATTTTTGTGGAAGCTAAAATAGCTTTAACATTTTTAAGTAGTTGGTGGGAGGGGGGATGACAAGAAGAGTAATATTTTGTAGCATGTGAAAATTATATGAAATTTAAATTTTTACAATGTCCATAAATAAAAATTTATCATAACAGAACCATCCTCATTCGTATACTAATCGGTGGCTGCTTCTGCATTATAATGTCAGGCAGAATTGAGTAGCTTGCTCCAGGGATGGTATCACATGACCAACTACAGAGCAGACATTCTGAGTTCAAATTTGAGAGACAACCATAAGATAATTCCACAGCAAGGAAATGCCACAAATTATCTAACCCATCAATGTAGATTTCTGCCTTAAAATATCCACTTGGGCAAAGGGGATGGGATTACCTAAATTGGCTTAATTTATCCTTACTATCCAATATGGAAGCTACTATCCACTTGTGCAAGTCTGATGGAGAACTGATAGTTTTCTTTCATTTTATTGCATCTTAATTTTTATTTTAATTTAAAGATTTTATTTATTTATTTGACAGATAGAGATCACAAGTAGGGAGAGAGGCAGGCAGAGAGAGAGAGAGAGGAGGAAGCAGGCTCCCTGCTGAGCAGAGAGCCTGATGCGGGGCTTGATCCCAGGACCCTGGGATCATGACCTGAGCCGAAGGCAGAGGCTTTAACCCACTGAGCCACCCAGGCGCCCCTAATTTAAAAACATATTAAATTCAGTATATTTTAAGTATATTTGGAGCAACATCAGTATGTAAATTTACGTCTTTACTACAACCTTTTTGAAATTTAAACGAAGATCAAGTATTTCAGATGACAATTAGCATCCAATTGAGGTGTGATAGTAGGGTAAAGGACATACCAAATTTTGAGGATTTAGTACCAACAAAAGGATGTAAAACATTTCCTTAATACTTTTTAAAAAGATTTACTTATTTTAGAGAGAAACAGAAAGAGTGAGAGGAGGGACAGAGGGAGAGAATCTTCAAGCAGACTCCTGCCAACATGGGGCTACACCTCCCAACCCATAAGATCACGACCTAAGCCAAAATCAAGAATTGGTCACTTACACTGAGCCATCCAGGGGCCTCTTCATTAATATTTTATATTGGTTACATATTGAATTGATAATTGCTTAGTTTTACTGAGAGCTAAATAAAACATAAAATTTATTTCATCTGTTTCTTTTTGCATTGTCAAATATGAATACCTAAACATTTATATAATGGCTTACATTATATTTCTTTTGGACAGCACTAGCTTTAATCAATTTCTACCCCACCCAAAGGAAGATCTATGTGTTATCCGCTGGTGGAGTGGGGCTTAGATGTTAGATAAGCAATGAACACATTCTATTATAAAAGTAACTGTTAAAATGAATCCAGAATGCACTTAAAATTAATATTTTAATGTGTGAGTGTTAGACATTACCTAAATTCTTCTCAGAATCAGATAAAAACATATTTTCTAGTAAAAAACTCAAGGCTAACTTACCCAATTTCAAGAATAAGAGGACTAGAAATTGTTTTCTGTTTCACAAATTAAATATAGTAGATACATGTATGAGGATGAGGGGAAGTGGCTGTAACAAAGGGTCCCAACATATACTAGCTTTAAAAAAATAGCACGTTTTGCATGGAGCACTGGGTGTTGTGCAAAAAGAATGAATATTGTTACGCTGAAAAAAAATAAAATGGAAAAAAAAAAATAGAACTTGATTTCTTCTAACAAGGCTGTCAAAGACAGAGTGAAATGTTTCAGGATAGGGAAGGAGTTCTGCTCCTTTAGCTAGTCAGGGACCTCAAATCCTTCTCACAGTAGCCATGAAATTGCATCACTCAGAGATCCTGAAGCAAGAAGCATCGTTGACCAACAACTCCAGCTGTGACCCTCTAGATCAACCACCACTGAGGCCACATTTACCCCAGAATACTGTCAACCAACAATTGTGTACAATTGAAGTACCGGCACAAGCCCTTTTCAACAGAGCATGGGTCTAACAGACAACGTTAGCACGATGACTCCCTGTAACCTCAGCTGAAACTTTCTAATAATGTGCCTGCCATCTCTCAGATGAAGTCTCACTTTCCCTGCCCAATCCTTATTCCTTCAGAATCCCTTTATCCTTCAGAAGGGTTTCCTCCAATAAATTTCTTGTGCATCTAATCCCCTCTCAGTGTGTGCCTTCAGGAGGACCCGAGCTAACACATTTCTGTTCTGCTCCTGTCCCTTCCCCTAGGCTGTGCCCTTGTCTGCGTGCTCAGACCTAGCTGACCACTCACGCACCAACCTGCAGGAAATGGGAAAAAGTCAAGGGAAGTTCTCATGCAATCATTTTACAGGGGGAAAACCCAGAAGTTGCCCAAATACTTTCCATTCTTTTCCCACACAACAATCTAGTCCCATGATCACACCTAGAAGCAAAGAAGGGAAGAAAATCTAGTCTGGTTAGGAGGAGGTGCTCTGCTAAAAATCTGGGGGTTCACTATATAAAATGAAAAAAGAAACAGCAAAGTCTAGGGGACAGTTAAAAGTGTCTGTCATTTAGAGAAGTTTCTTTAGAAGTTTTCGATTTGGGGGAGATTGTTTACTATTCTCCTAACAATCATAAATAAAGCACATGTTACTCTTTTTGGTAGACATTGTTGTTCACGGAAGAGAAATTATATTTGATGTGAGTCATTCGGAAAGAATCTCTTGAAATTATTAATAAAAAGTTAATAACATTTGGATATTGAATAAAATCAGCGGAAAATGTTAATCCTAAAATAATCCCTTTGACATCTCAATTCATAAATGATACTCACAATATCATCTCTAGCATCGATTTAAAATAAATACTGCTGCTTTTGAACAGACTGTATTTACATTGCTCTTTCAGACCTAAAGGAGGTAACAACTCCCCATTCTCGCTCCCCCCAGACACCCCTACACACCATGTCTGTTTCCTTTATTAACAAACATGTTATACCCACGCTCCTATAAAGTGTCCTTTCATTAAAAAGCCAACTCAAAAATGTCAGCTGAACGTGTGGTATGATTCCCTGCAGGGACTCTAAATTGATAGAGTATGCAAGGTAAATGTAAAGGACTCATAAGGAGGAAGGACAGAACAGAAGGACAGACATTGTTCCAGATCCGCTCTGTCTCTCTGCTTGTCTCCTCCCTCCTAACGCTGATCTCCGGGGACTGCACCACCTTGGTTCCCTTCCCTTCGGGGTTCACCCAATGGGAGACAGTGGCAAATATATACATACCTATATACGTACATACATACATATATACATGGATGGTTGAGAGAGCCCTCAAGGTATTTCTTATCCCTATTCTCTCTTCTAGAGGTGGTAGACTGCTACAGCTGAAGGTTTGGCTTCTGTCAGGTAGCCCTGTTTTATGGCGATGGATTTCAGAGAGTTTTGGTAACTCTTGCCCCTCCTCACTCCTTCAAGCTAGGAACGATAATGATCCAGCACCATTACTAGTATCAAGGTGCTTCACCATCCCTACTTCTCTTCCGTATCTTTTTAAATGGTCCCTTCAACATAACCTCCTCAGTCCTCCTTTAGGGGTGCTCTCTCCTGCAAGGTATCTAACGGATATAGACATAAAAGGAGGTTTGAACACATAAAGACTAACCACTGTTTTGAATGTAAAAAAGGAATACTACAAAACATTATTTCCCCAAAATAACCTATAGATTTACAAATAATTCCAGTGAAAAGCCCGTTTTTATAATTTTTACCTTCACGGAATGAATCTAGGACACACCCAAAAATCCTCAAATGTTTGAGAAAATTTTTGCAAAGTAATAGTGATAGCAGAGGATTTCTGTCAAGAAATATTTACACTATGAGGCAATGGTAATCAAAAAACTGTGGTATTACATCAAAAACTGACAGATGGATAGTGGAAAAGAAAAGATTCTCTGCAAGCAGACTATTACAGAAAACAATTTTAAATAAGAATACCATCACATATTGGGGCACCTGGGTGGCTCAGTGGGTTAAAACCTCTGCCTTCGGCTCAGGTCATGATCTCAAGGTCCTGGGATCGAGCCCCACATCAGGCTCTCTGCTCAGCAGGGAGCCTGCTTCCCCCCTCTCTCTGCCTGCCTCTCTGCCTACTTGTGACCTCTGTCTGTCAAATAAATAAATAAAATCTTTAAAAAAAAAAAGAATACCATCACATATTAGGAAAGGGGGAATAGATCACATAGGATAATTATTTAATCATTGAGAAATGAAAAGAAATTTAGATTCTCCTCTGAACACTTAAACCTAAATAAATATCAGAAAGCAAAATAGCTAAATGAAATCATTCGAAAGATGAAAGAATAAACTGTTAAGTGATGAAAGTCACCATAAGTGAAAAAAAATAATTTTGACTACTTCTGACTCCTAAAAAGAATCCATAAACAAAAAGAGGATTAAAAAACTTAACACAGAAATAAGTAAGAAAAATATAAGTACAACTTGGAGAATAAAAAATGATGTGAGAAAAAAAAAACACAAGAGAAAAAACTTTAAAAATACATAATCCTGAAAAAATAACCAATTTCACTTGTTCTCCAAAAGGGGGACATTAAAACTATCAAAATGACAGTCTGAATGGATGAAAATGTTATTCAGTGTCTGGAATAGTATAGTAAAAGATGTTCAAATGCCTCTGGAGGTAAAACAAACTATCATCTTTCTACTAGATATATTCCAATTATTATGAACATGTTTTAAAATATTCATAACCTTTAACACAAAATTCCAAACTGGCTAATCTCTCAAAAAACTACTTAGTGATATTTAGTTAATTAGGTTTAGATTTATTAATAAGCACATCAATCACAGCTTTATTTACAATAGTAAAATATGGGGGGAACACCAAATGATAGGGAAATAGTTAAATAATTTACTAATCACTCTTAAGAAAGAATAATACATAGCCACAAATTAATAAAGCAATCCAACAATATTTAGTGTCATGCAAAACACTTATGGTCATATTAAGTTAAAAAGATGAGATACTAACTTTATAATAATGTGATTATGTATATGTATCATATATATAATGTACATGTGTATGTGTATATATATGTATATAAGTGTAATATCTATAATAATAAAATGTACACATAACAATAAAACATATGTGTGCATATATAGATACACACATACACATACACACATACACATACATATATGTATGCATAACATATCAACCAGAGTTTTCTACAAACCCACACAGTATGCTGACTAGATGCCAAAACCTAATACCTAGGTCTTTAATAGGTTTAATTTATTCTTAAGCAGTTTGGTTTATAAAGTGACAATTCATTTTAACTTCTCAAATTTTATATCTGTCCTGCATGCTTTAAGAATATGCCTGTGCTGGGCACTCAGGTGGCTCTGTCAGTTAAGCGACTGACTCTTGATTTTGGCTCAGGTCGTGATCTCAGATTTGTGAGATCAAGTCCCACACGGCCTCTGCTCTGGGCATGGAGCCTACTTAAGATTCTTTCTCTCCCTCTCCCGCCCCCTCCCACTGTCTTAAAAAATACACACACACACACACACACACACACACACACACATACACACACATACATATACACATATATAAAAATACATATGTGTGTATACATATATGCATATATATATACCTGTGTCTTTTTTGTGTTTATGTGTGTATATTCACACACATAAACATATAAAATGGAGATATACCCCCAAATGTCCCAAATGTGTTGTTCTTGGAACTACGGGAAATTATTTTGTTCTTTATATTTTTCTGTATTTTTATTTTTCTACAATGATTTTGTATGCTTTTATAATATAAGAAAAATATTGCCCAAAACATTCACAAATCCAGTGCACAAATATTTAAATATTACATGACATCATTTGGATGCTGCTGAACTGGAATAGTTAAGCTAAGTATTGTAAGCCATACCTCTTGCACAATAACTGGTTCAGCTAGGTTAAATCAGAATGAGTCACTAGACTTGTGTTTAATGGCAAAGAAGATAACTCTTCTTTCCTCTGGGTAATACGTGCAGATATGAGGCCTAGAATTTCTAGTCATTTTTATTTTCATGAGGAAAGTCAGCTTAATGACAAAAATGATATATGGGAGAAGGCAAACTTGGGAAAACCACACAGAACAGAAGCAAGAGATCTCGTCAAATTTTACTTGAAGATCATCTGCATAATATTGGAACTGCATTCAGCTGCTAGTAACAAAAAGTTCACAAATGAGAGAATTTAAAATTTATGAATTAAATCTGGAGACAATTCATCTAGGGCTGGAACAAAGACTCTGATCCAATCAATAACTCAGGCAATAACTCAAGCTTCTAATGAACCTTCCATCATTCTGTTCTCAAGATGGCTGCTAGAGTTTCACCCATCTTCTCCCTTTTCCTGGCAGGAAGAAAAGGATAAAGAGCAAAAATGAAAGGTACGAGTTGCCTCTAGTTGAGTCCTAGAAACCTCATTCAAATGTTTCCACTTTTCCTCTTTTGACCATAACTATGTCATGACCTGACCAACCAAAAGGACAGTCATTATATGTAGATTTGTTTTGTTTCTTTCTTTTTAATCTACATATATTACCTCCCTGAAAAAAATCAAGGTTCTGTTAATAGGGAAAAATGGGAAAAGATACTTTGGTTAGGAAACAAGAAGTCTGTGCCATCCTACCCCAATGTGGACAGGTCAATGCATGTGACATTAAATCATTTTATTATTAAACACAATCAAAACAAAACAAAAAAAGTCAATAGGATTTTTGTTCATTTTATTGTTTACTTGGGTGGGAGGTATTTGTTTGGATGGGAGGTATTTGTTTCTATGTAGGAATGTTTTCTTTTCTCCAATACTATAAGAGAAGGCTCAAAATATAAGAAAAGCTTATCATTCGATGAGATTTTTAATACCCCCTGATATGCCAGCATGTAATTAATGCTCACTTCTTTAATGTTTAATGTGTTCTCAACCAATTCAGTTTTCAATATAGTGTTCGACTTTGATTTAAAGTACTAGACATTTCTATATTTGTTTCACTTATTTTATAAAACTTCATTTTCCTTGGAATATCTTTGAGATTATGTCCTGTAATAAAATAATACTCATAAACTGTAATAAAATTTTTCTATAAATTTGTTTATTTTATACTTATGTTATCCCTGAAAACAATTACATTCAAGTCTGTGACACATTTAATATGGGCATAAGCCAATCTTTGGAAACCTTAATACTAAAGATATTTCAATATATTAACTCAGTGCTATAACAAGTATGATGTATTAGAACTAGTATTACAATATTATGTATTGATTGCATTTACTTTTTAGTTCCATTTATGTAATTTTTGCCATTCATCAACACAAAATGAATGAATGTTTCAACTTTCCTTTTAATTCTTTCTGCTTCAAAAATTTCTAGTGTCCCTACTATTCCTCATCCTTCCAAAACAAACCTATAAAAAAACACATTTTAACCCATTCAACTGTTTATATGCACTTACATTTATCTCTAATATATTTCAATACCACTTTATTAAGTGTTGTGTAAACACAGTATTACCATAAAAGAAAGAAAAGTTGTATTGCTTTTATTTTTTCTCAATCATGCTAGGGAGCTACATAAAATTCCAATACACATCAAGGATTATTTCCTGAATATGTCTTCACTGGAAAACTTCTAGGATTTTAAACAATAAAATCCATAAAGTAATTCCTGTCTTAACTGGCAATCAGACTTCAGATAACCACCATCAGCTTCAACAGAACCACAAGCCCAAAATAAGGTAATAAAAGGCTCCTGAGCATCAGTGAAAGTAGTTGTCACAAAGATCTTGTACTATAGGTTAGGCATGGAATTATCCTCAGGACAGAACAAATTGATTTAGTGTGTGTGTTTGACTAAAGTAAATGGTAAAGGGTAAATAGTACAAATCCAAAAGAGTCTGCAGGTAGATTAGAAAAAAACATTTCTCAAGAAGGACCTAGCAAATAATTGGGAGACCCAGAGGTCATTATTCATCCATCCATTGATCCCACATGTATGTATTGAGAATGGTTAAGTGTTAGGCCCTATTTCAGGTGCTAAAGACATAATAGCAAACAAAACAAATGAATTCCTGCTCTCAAGAGGCTTGCATTCTACTTGAATGAAAACGTACAAATAGGTGCCTACAAAATGAACATAATATAAATATTAGAGTCCAATGGGGATAGGTAAACAAAAGTGTGTATGCTCTTTTATAGAATGGTCAGGGAAACCTTACACCTTACACTCTGGTAAGGTGACATTTGTGCTTGATTTAGTGAGAAGTAAGCTATGGGTCTACGGGAAAGAAATCATTGATGCAAAAGGAAGGGCAGTAAACACAAAAGTGGTCGTTGGTATGTCTGATGAACAACTAAGAGGCCGGTGTGCCTGCATCACAGTGGGAGACAAAAATAAGATTGCAGACAAGCCAAATGGCCAGATCACACAGCACACCTGATGGCCCATGCCAGAGGTCCTGTATTTTTTTTTTTTTAACTCATCAAGAAACCACTGGAGAGTGGGGAAAAAAGGTGTGCATAACATGAATCTAGAGTTTTATTTTTTAAAGGACATTGACCTCCAGAAGACAGTGAATAAAAGCATCAAGATAGGGAAGAGGCTATTTCTGTGGTCTAAGAAGTACAGCGGTTTGAACCAGGGAAGCAGCGGTGAGAGAGCCAGTCAGGTTCTGGATATATTTCTAAGATGGAGTTCATAGGATTTGCCAAAGACTTGGCTATGCAGTGTAAGAGAAAGAATGCAAGTAAGTAATTAATATTTTATCCCACTTTTTTAGGCCAGAGCAACTGGAAGAATGGAGTTGCTCTTCCCTGAGATGAGAAAGACAGAGGAGCCATCTTATGAGGGAAATTCAGACCTATTAAGCTTGGAGGTACCTCTTGGTCATCCAAGCAGAGATGAAAAATAAGCAGGCGATGTTCAGGACCAGAAGCAAGGTTTGAGATGCACATTTATTATCATCATAATATAATTAAATATAAATATTTAAGTGTACAGAACTGAGGAAGTTCACGTAGGGATTCGGTATAAACAGAGGAGAACTGCAATGTAAGAACACTTTTCAACCTTTCAAAATCTGGCAGATGATGAGGAACCAAAAAGCAGCCCTACTTGTAGTATTCCATCAATTGGAAGAAAATCAAAGCACAATGAAGTTCCAGAAGCCAAGTAAAGAAACATGTTTCAAAGAAAGAGGAATTATCAACTCTAGCACATGTTATAGATAAATCAGATAAAACTGAAACCAGGCCATTGGATCTGGCAACATTCAGGTCATTGTTGAACCTCAAAATGAGGTTGTTGATCTAAGACTCTAGGTCTTAGGTCATGTAGTCTGTGGATTTTAGGAAAACCAAAGAAAATGGGAGGAGGAATAGGTAAAGCAGACAGGGGGAATGGTAATTTAGTTGAGCAGATCTAAATGTTGTTGCTGATTATCGTGTATACTGTATGTATCCAAGAACTTACCGTGGGAAATTATTAAGCTGTTTATGCCAAAGAAAAAAATCTCATTTACAAGTTTGAAGTGAACAAAGAGTACTTTGTAGTCAGGATAAATAGGGCAAACTCCAAATCAAGGATGCTTTTATACACACATACATGCAGAGAGATTCCCCTATCAACCCAGGAAAGGAATACATCATCAATGTTTACGAAGGAGGAGAAGATCATTCAGAAACATTCAAGGTTTACTGCAAACTGCAAACATTATTTGTGTACAAGTTATGTGTGATTTTCTATTAATTAAATATATCAATATAGCTTAAAAAGAGTGTTTTCTCATTTCAAATATTTTCCGGTATGCTAAAAAAAAGGGGGAATTGCCAACTATCAGTACGTTATGCAATCAGTTACCTGGGAGAATCCATGTAACAAATGCACTGATTCATGTGTTTAAAATTAAGATTACTATTTTAATAAATGCAGTTGTCTGGTTTCCCCAGCAACTGAGAGTGACAGGTGACAGAAGAAAAGCAATAGGGAACAGAAGACTAACCAGGAAAACATAGCAATTTGAGTCCATTAGATATTAGACACAAACCATTCTGCCTACTTCAATGGTCCCTGAGGCCTGCATTGTATTGCTGTAAAGAACAATGATTAATGCTTATTACAGTGGACCTGAGTCATCATGAAATGGCTAAATTAATTCAACCTTATTTTCTTATCTACAGCATGTAATACAATTTTGAAAAGATGTTGATCAAAAGTGGTTCAAATAAAGAGGTTTGAGAGATTAGCTTCAGTTATCTGAAACATTCACTTACCCAGAGTTTTCTGATGCCAGATATAGAAGGAAGGCCTTTAATAACTGAAAATTAGAAAAATTTTTGTTAAATAACTGTATCGATAAATTATTAATCCATAAATTAATCATTTTATTCAACGAAAACTTATTGACTGCAAATTCATTGTTCTTGGCAATGGGAAGAGAGAGAAGTAAGATCTATCTTCTGCTTTCCCGGAGCTCATATTCTAGCAGTAAGAGTCAATGTCATCCAAAATTCTTAACAATTTTTCAGGACTAATGGAAAGTAGAGGCTTGTGTGCTCAAAGTCCAGACATTGTTGGGGAAGAAGTGTGTGAGCTTTCTAATAATGAATTCCTGAAAATTACCACACAGGAGGTAAGCCTAAAATGTGCATAGAGAATGGGTAGACAACATTTCTGATTTCTGTAGTTGTTTTCCATATTGAATCTGTTAAGTAAAACTGTAATATAATGCTGAGTATTGTGATGACATTTGCTACATGGAAATGGTCTTTTCTACTACAGTTATAGGACAACTAAACTGCAAAATATAATTAGATATTTCTTGATAAATGATATAGTATTATATACTAGTCAGTTTCGAAATCTGTATAATTTGTGTTGGATTTGAATTCAAGACCTATGACCATCACAAGAGTCTGCCAGATACTCAAAGTTGAATTTCTAACTGCCTACTCAGTGTTTCAACTGGATTGTCCTGTCACTTTAAACTTGAGGTAATTCTACGTATCAGATCAATCTTTATACATACATAAGGGGATAATAATGATAACATAAACAGTCATAAGCACCACATAATCAAATTTCTCACCACATGCCAAAATAGGAAAGCTCTTTGAATTCCTTTTTCCTTCAATGGTACCATAAGTATCTCAATTACACAAACATAAAATCTACACTTATGATCAACTTCCAAGTTTAAAATCACCAATCTGGTCAATTCTCCCTCTTTTCCCCATTTACAGGTCCATAACCTCCAGATTTTTCTGTGTACTTGCCGTCCTTCTACCTTTATTTTTTTTTAAAAGATTTTATTTATTTATTTGACAGAGAGAGATCATAAGTAGGCAGAGAGGCAGGCAGAGAGAGTGAGAGGGAAGCAGGCTCCCTGCCGAGCAGAGAGCCCGATGTGGGACTCGATCCCAGGACCCTGAGATCATGACCTGAGCCGAAGGCAGCGGCTTAAACCACTGAGCCACGCAGGCGCCCCCCGTCCTTCTACCTTTAAATTATTATCCATGCTATGGTCAGGGTGACCTAATATACAGCTATTATCCTAAAACACCTATCCTCTCCCCATTGTCTACAGGCTCCTTAGACTGGTACCCAAACACTCAAAGACCTGGCTCTTTCTAGAATATTTGAGCTTATGTAACACTTCAGTTTCACTCCGTGTGCCCCAGTAGTATCAAATTGCCCAAAGTTCTACCTCACTTTGCTTCTTTATGTGTTTTATTCCGGCCCCTCTGTCTAGGAAGCCCTTCTCAACTTTCAAAACCAGCCTGGCTTTCATATAGGCTTTAGAGCTTGCCCCAGACATTGTTTCCTCCAGGAACATTTCCTTAAAGTATCTATTCCCTGTATTCTCACACTTTGGCTGAGTATATTTCTATATTTGTGCCTACCATTTTGGACTGAAATTACATGTATCTGCCTATTTCTAACACGAGACTGAACAATGCTTGAATTTTTTTTAATGTGTCTTATGAATGGAATCTTGTCATTTGCTGCAACATGGATGGATCTAGAGGGTATAATACTAAGTGAAATAAGTCAGGCAGAGAAAGACAAACACTGTATGACTTCACTCCTATGTGGAATTTAAGAAACAAAACAAACGAAGGGGGGGAAAAAAGACAAACAAAAAACCAGGCTCTTAACTCTAGAGAAAAAAGTGATGGTTACCAGAGGAGAAGTAGGTGGAGGGGACGGGGGAAAATAAGTGGTGGGGAACAAAGAGTGCCCTGCGGGAGAGCACCAAGTGATGTACCGAATTGTTAAATCACTATAGTGCACACCTGAAAGTAATATAACACGCATCATTGTCTCCAGATCATTTTCACTGGGGAGTGCCCTTAACAGGTACGTAATAAATATTTGCTAAGTTATAGTGAATAAATGTGCAAGTTCTTTTACAGTCTGGTTCCTGCCTTCCTTTTCTGTTTAAGTCACCCCATCAAACTCCTTCCCATTCCCAAATGTTCTACTCTTCAATTTTTGAAAAACTTGCATTTTTCTTCCTTCAGGTTTTGTTAATTCCTTTGGCTTAACTCACTTTTCCTCCTCTCACGGATTCCATTTTCCTAGTCAAGATGTGCGCAGTGCGGACTTGAGATGCCGGGGTCAGGAGTCTCCCTAGACTTTCAAAGATGGCCAATGACTGCCTCATGAAATCAAAGCCTTATTGTTTGTGCTCCAAGGTTCTATCTTAAGTACTACTCTACTCTCTTTTAAAATTCACTTTCCAGACTGTGGAATTTAGAAAAAAATCCAAATTGACCTTTTCTATATCCTATAGATGTCTCCAAACCTCTGGTGTATAGTAACATTTAGCACACCTCTATGCAGATGAATGTACCCAAACAGAATCTGTCTTTATGAAAGACAAATAAGAAAAGGAGAGGATGAAAATGAGGGACAGGGAATTGAGAAGATAATAGCTGAATAAAAAGTTTCTTTAAAAGTGACAATAATTCATTATGGGTTCAATCAAGAAATATCATCATTTGGATCAAGAACAGGGTAGAAGTAGGAGAATGTTTAACCATTTAAAATGTCTCTTATGCTGTCTAGCATTTTTCAAGTTCCACTAAATTATGGCAATAGTACAATCTTTGTGGCCTAATCCTATTCTTAAATAAGTGTCAACCATATTGTAATTTCTGCCTTTCTCCCCAGCTCTTTGAAAAATATTCATTCAAGAATAACCAAAACATTCTAAAGTAGAGAGCATATTCTTTTAACAGAAAGCTCGGGAGATGTGTGACCCTAAAGTCCTAGTGCCTGCAGTAACTAAGTTAAGCCTGTGGTTGGCAAGTTCCCTATTAGTTCTGCAATGTCCCCCACAATGACATACTGTTTCCCTGTGGCCTTTCATGATTGCTTTACATAAGATATCTTTTTTTCTTTCCAAAAGAAATTTCATTGCTATACTCATTTGTCTATAGGGCCCAAATGCAGTGATATCCTTTCAAATGACTGCTGATTTCAAGGGAACTAAGGTCTTTTCTCTGAGTGTCCATCAAGCTTCCAGTTTGCAAGGAGCCATAAAAATGGGTTTCCTTTGAGCTCATGAGTAACTGGAAATTCTTCACACTATGTTATTGTTTTAGCAGCTCAAGCAAGGACTTTTATTCTTTGTCTGCTCCTTATTTCTCAAAGAACAGAAATAGACCTGCCAAAATGACACAAGGGAAGCTATTCTCATTGTCAGGTCAAACCATAGTCCCATTAATAATTCTAGTGGAAGTAAGAAATATCATACAATTATAGTGATGATTGTTGTTATTAGAATTTCAGTCTCTTGATTTGAAATAACCATTTTTCCTATTACAAGAGAGTTTCAATTTATTGTTGCTTTGTTATTATTAAAGAAACTTGGAAATTTTTGCATTTTCCTTGTCTGGTATTAGCCTTGGATCATTGATTTCAATGACGGCTATAAATATATCCCTTAACTAGAAATAGTTTTTTGAACAATTCATAGACTCAGTTTAAGGTTCTGGCTCATGCTTCCCTATTTGTTTACTGTTTGAGTTCTGATTGAACAAGATTCCTCCACCTTTATAATACAGAGACTGAGTAGAAGAATAAGTCAACCTCTTGCTCATCTCTCTCATGTAGAGAAGGGTTGACAAACTTTTTCTGTAAATGATCAAACAGTAAATATTTTAGACTTTATGGGCTTTACAGTCTCTATTACAGTTATGCAATTCAACCACTGGAGTGAGAACAGCTATAGACAATACTAAGTGAATAGATGAGGCTATGTTCTAATAAACCTTATTTTAAAAAAATAGGATATGGTGGGGCATCTGAGTGACTCAGTTGGCTAACCTTCTGCCTCTTGGTTTTGGGCTCAGGTCATGATCTCATGGGTCATGAGATCCAGCTCCAAGTCGGGCTCATGCTCAGTGGGGAATTGGCTCCTCCTCTCACTTGTGTGCACACACATGCTCTCTCTCTCTTAAATCTTAAATAAATCTTAAATAAATCTTAAAAACAAATAAATATGGGCTGGACTCCCATCCTTAAGGAATTACTTTGTTCAACAGAGAACCTATTTATTGTGAACTGGAAAATACTGGGAATAACTGATTGCTTCGGTAATCAGAATCCTATAAGAGCTCTGTTATCTACACTAGAATTTGTCTTACTTTGTGTGACAAAGTATATTTGTACCCAAGTACAGGCTAAGCTTAAAAAACAGAGGCCTCAAAATAGTTACTTAAATTATAAGGAAATGTCCACTTGTCTCGTTTTATGGATTGAAGATCCATATCCCCAAAAGATATGTTGAAATCTTAATCCCCAGTATCTGTAAATGCCATCTAATTTGGAAATGCGGTCTTTGCAGAGGCAATCAGGTCAAATGAGGTCATGCTGGAGTAAGGTAGACCCTTAATCCAATATGACTGGTATCTTTCTTAAAAGAGGGAAGGCAACATGAACAGACATAAAGATACACAGAAATAATAACAACTGAAAAGGAAAATAGAGATTGGAGTGACATATATACAAGCCAAGGGGTGCCTGGGGGCTCCCAGAAGCTGGAAGAGGCAAGGAAGGATTTTCTCTTAGAAGCTTCATAGGAATTAAGACCCAGTCAACACCATAATTTTAAATTTCTTGCCTCCAGAGCTATGAGAAAATAAATTTTTGTTGTTTGAAGCCACCTACTTTGTGGTACCTAGTTATATAGCAAGCCTAGAAAACAAACAACAACAATAGTCCAGTTGTGAGGCTAGCAGGGCAACTAAGCTCTAGAAGTCCAGTCAGGAATCCAGAAGTTTCTTCCTCCATATTGCTACCTGACTCCCCATCACTTTGAACCATGGGTTCCCTTGGCTGTACTTAAAAGTCCATGAATGCTTTATTTGATTAGTATTTTATTGCATAAAATAAAATAAATAGGACTCCAAAGGGAACCAAATTATATTAAAATATGAATCTAATCATGATTAGACAGCAATATATGTAACTTAATACATTTAATATCAAGATTAAGTGGTTGGTATAATAACTATCACAATTTTTCAATAGAGATAAACATAAGCAATATCTTGATGTGTCTTCAATTACAATGGGATACAAAAATATCTGTTATTCTATGGACAAGAAAGGCACAGATACCACCAAGAACACAATGGCCTTCACTCATAATTGAAAGAAATGCCATTTTTTAATTAGAGGTTAATGAAATTTAAGATATAATTGTTCATTTCCAAATTCATGCCCCCCCCCCTTAGATTCTATCCATAGACCCCTTGGTTCATGGAAACTCGTGAGGTTAAGAGTCCCTCCCAGAATGTTCTCATCTGAAAAGTCAAAGCTAGCTCTCTATAAATCCTTTGTTCTATCCCATTTTCTTGGGATAGAGACTCTCCCATATAATGGCTTTTTGTTTAATTAGGTGTCCCAGAAGCTGCATATAATCACTTCTACAACATCCAAGAGGAAAGAACTTAGTCATAGAACTATAATTAACTTCAGAGGAGGCTAGAAGGAGGCTATATCACTTTATCTATATCACTTTACATTCTGGGGTTCATTTAATAAAAGGAAACTAAAGATATGAATAGTTGGGGACATTGTTAGCTATCCCTGATCAAAAAATATATTTCCCGGGGCACCTGGGTGGCTCAGTCGTTAAGTGTCTGCCTTCAGCTCAGGTCATGATCCCAGGATCCTGGGATTGGGCCCTACATCGGGCTCCTTGCTCTTCTGGAAAGACTGTTTCTCCCTCTCCCACTTCCCCTGCTTGTGTTCCCTCTCTTGCTGTCTCGCTATCAAATAAATAAATAAAAATCTTTTAAAAAAATAAATATATTTCCCTTTGAACAGTCTTATTTCTAGAAAACTAGGAAAGAAAAGTGTCAAAACAAACTTAATTTTTAAAAATATTTAAGATACTGGTTAAAAGAAAATGAAGGAAGAACCAAGAGATGGGCCTAAAAATTTCTTTACTGTCTGCCTTAGGTTTTGTTTTATACCTAATTATGCCCTAATACAAAGAAAGAAGGTTATAGGGTATAAACAAATGTCACTGTTTTTTATTAGACCTTTCGGGAGTCTATTTATTTACTGTATTTATTCTATGTGGTATGCATGAAATTGACCTCTGCTGCCCAGATTTCAACAGTGGGCAATCAAAAGTCACATCAGCATGGCCCCAGTAATTGGTTAAACAATAGATCTAGTCAGAATTTTGACCTATGATAAAAACACTCTTGAATAAAATAACCAGTGAAGGTAATGTAGTCCTCCTATCATATGAGGAGAACCTATCTGGATATGGGCAGAGGGAAGATAAGCCTGGAGATTAAAAATATTAATAGAATCCTAATGGCATTAAATAAACTTCTGAATCTAGCCATGACTAAGCCAGATACACCCACTGTCCAGTTACATAAGTCAATTAATTCCCCTTTAGATTAAATGAATTTGCATTTGAATCTGCAAATGAATTTGCATTCAACATGTCTCTGAATCATAGTAACAGGATTTTTTAAAATATATTTTAAAATTTGAAGGCTGATGCAGATGTTTGGATACAATGCATCACATGTATAATCTACGACACTAACATTCTCCTCCTTGATCCTTTTCCTTACTTTGACCACTCTCTTACTTTATTTTGAGCAAAATTGACAAGGATCCGGCATGATTCTACTCTTTGTAATACACTAGGGATACTGGCTAACATCAATATTTATTTATTTATTCTCATAACTGTAAAATAGCTTCCTTTTCAATTCTAATTTGGTAAGATGCCATCAACCTATACTGAGGACTATCATAAGAAATAGCTATATGAAATTGGTTACTCTATTCCCTGTAAGATGTGGATGCAGGCAATATTCCCTAAGTTAAACAGTGCCTGCTCAATGGAGACCCAGAAGGAGTAGTTTATCTTTGCTATCAGGATCTCTGTGTTGCCAAGGCAACTAGATTATTTTTAGATTATAGATATTATGAATTATGTAACTCATAATTTTTTTTCCTTACAGGTTACTTAGAAGCTTAAAGCCAATGTGTGATCCACCTCTACTAGAAAAGCAAAATTATCCTATGCTTTGTGTACCACCCTCAGCCACAGATTCATTTTTTTTCCTTTGCCCCAATTTGTTCAACTTTTAAAGGTGCTTTTATATTTTGTATGGATTTTCACATATAGCTTTAAGCTCCTTTTTTGGAAACTGAGTGAAGACTAGATACATATTTTCTCTTACTACTTCATTAAGGCAGTAATAAATTATTATAATTAATTATGTATATTAACAATGAAAATAACATAATAGGGAGTCACCCATCACCGGTTATCATTGATGTCTCTATACTTACATATGGTTTCTTATTAGTTTATAACTTTGTATTTGGGGTTTACTATTCCAGATAAACTGTATGTGTCATCATGAGTTTACCATAGCAACAGTGAAAGAGGGCAATAGAATTTTGGATATTAAATTTTTATCAGGGATTCAATGTGAGTTTGAAGGCTTGGTTATATTGGATGGACACAGTGCTTAATATAATACAATGAGGTTTTACTAAACAGAGGATGAAAAATTTGAAGATAGGGACATTAGCCATGAAAATTATCTTTAATTGGAAAAAGAAATCACAGGCCACTGTCAAACAGAAGAATGATGTGGAATATTATAATAAACTTTTCTGAAATTGGCAACTAAATTATTAAATATACAAGTTTCCCCCTGATTTTGTTATTTATTTTTTATTTCTCTAACTAAGACACATCTGACACAACTGAAAAAAAGACATTGTTTCTTGCATAGCATTTACATATTCCCTATTATACATTAAGTAATTTTCCAGATGGCCTGCAATTTTCCCTGTTCCTGATTGCTTAATTCTATACCCTATTCCATGTATATTGACAGCAATCCTGAAAGTAGCCTAACATTTACAAGACAAAAATGAGAATAACATTGCACGTCCTAACTAGAGCTCAGTTAATCAATATTTATTTGGACAAACTCACCATCAGTTTGTTTATATAATATCAAAAACAATACTGACCAAATAAATTAAGTAGATTTGACATGTAGACGCTAATATAAGTCACTGACTGCATTTTTCACCTTCTCTTTTATTGTTTTCATGCAACTGGTTTCTCCAAGCAATGATTTAATGGGAAATACAACCAAGTTATTCTCCCATGGCAGTATCCTTTCTGGAGCAGATAAAAGATATATGATATGATATAAACAAAAAATGACATAAATTAAAAAAAAACAACCCTTGTACTACCCCTCCACCCCAATCACTGTTCTTAAGTAATATGAGAAACCACTTTTGGTAAACCCCTTGAAGGAAGTAATACTGAATTACACCATATTACAGGCCCTAGCAGCCTATAATACCACAGTGGTTTGTGCATCCTAGGCATTAAGATTTTTAAGAATGTCTAGACTCTGAGATAAAATCATCCTCTAGAAATTACCCCTTTTGTTGAATCCACAACTACTAATGAAGCACTTTCTCTATATCAGATACAGAAGACACTGTTACGACTTTTCAGGTGAGGATCCTGCCACCGTGAGATTTACGTGCTTTGTGATAACACAGCACTAAAAATAATGTTAAGTTGGGGCTATGAGGAAGAAAAGGGATCTTTATTTTCTCAAGAAGTTTTACCTATAGAAAGTGTTTCCACAATCAACCAGCAATCAATATGAAACTCAATATCTAAGGGACAATTTATAATGAGAAAATGAGGCAATATCAAATATTGGGGGAAAAGCCTGGAAATATGGAAAACATAAGGATATCCTGTGCAATATCATTCAGTTTCCTTAATTCATCTTGGATCTTCCACATTATCAAAAATACTACATAATTGGGGTGCCTGGGTAGCTCAGACCTGATTTTGGCTCAGGTCATGATCTCATGGGTTATGGGATCTGACCCCATTTTTACTCTGCACGGCAGAGTCTGCTTGAGAGTCTCTTCCTCTGCCCCTCACCCTGGCTCATGTGTGGACGTGCACACACACACTCTCTCTAAAAATAAATAATAAATCTAAAAAAATACTACACAATTACATATTGCCAGGAAAAGTCTATATTGTATGAGCAATCAAGTGTAATGATAACAATGTCATGAACCATCAATAGGTATCAATGATAGAAAAAAATAACTTGATTAGATGAAGAATATTCTATTCCCCACCTTCTCCATTTTATGAGCTAACCTCATGTATGACTTCAGCTGAAATAAATTCCAGATAATTAGAAAAATGCTACAGATGTCTTTCCCCTTTTAATAGTATTCTGTTATTTCCCTACAGATCCATAGACAAATAAAAAAATTTAAATATCTTCACAGTACAAAATACGGCATTGACACACATTTCCATTAACAAGTGAACCAATAGTGTAGAAAAATGCCAATCATGGTCTCACCAAACCATACTCCCAGCCCCAGAAAGCAGTAATAATTTAATCATTTGGCCACTACAACGACATTGCAAAAAAAAAGTAATGAAATCATTCTACTTCATAATTTAATAACATAATTCATACTAGAGAATTTAAAATGGATTTCACACAGTTAAAAATACATTTTTATTTTTATTAAATGTATTTTACAGATTACCAGAGGGAGTAGCTAAACAGCTCTGATAGCATTGTAGCTGACTGAAAGCCTGAACTCAAGCAAAAAAGGGGGAAAAAAGGAAATTTCAAACTCTATTTTGTATTTTAATAGGATCAGTTAGCAAGTTTAAATTCCCTCCGCTCATTGTGCTTTCAAGTTACAAATGAGATCTAAAACCATGAAGTAAAAGCGAGAAGGAAATGATCTGCAGATTCTCTGACGCTGGAGAAAATATATACAATGGGTTAGATGAAGAAATGACCTTTAGCTGCCAAAGTAATCTGAATATATTTCATACGCATTTTTGAGTACTCTACGAGAAAGCAAATTGTGTGAGATAAAGTTGTTAAAATCAAAGTTAAATGAGACAAAATGTCACTTCATTTAAAATGCAATGTTATAGCAATAAATTAATGCCATGTAACTAGTGATAAAAATGCAGAAAGGATCCTTTTTATATTTCTCTATTTGTCTATTAGGAAGAAGCACATAGTACTGCTTGCTGTACCATAAGATACCCCAGTATTGTCATGTATAAGACCTTCAGATCTAACCTGACCTCCTCAGAATGGATATCCACACTACAGTATGTTAGGAGACCTTTTTGATACCACTTTGATAATTCTTTGCAAACCTCCATTAGAAACAGAGAAAATCCACTTCAAGAGTGTGCACTTACAGCTTACTGTTTACCTATACACTCATAAGATCAAAACCCCTGGTCTTACTGTTTTTGTTAACAAGGAGCAGTAAAAGTCTTCCCACATACTGAGTTTTGGTTTCCATTTTACAATCTGAGATGACAGACGGCACAAAAATGATGAGAAAACTGTGGGGAGGCTTCCAGAAGATTGATTCTCTCATCAGCTGATTCTTTTCTAGTTAGTCTTTTATTGACTACAAAGGTATAGCCAATGCAGAAAAGGAAAACCAGACTGCCCTGTTTAATCCTGAGGGCATTGGCAAAAGGTGATCACTTTTTGAGAAAACAGAGGCCTACAAGGAAATCAGTGCGCTGTATGAGCCGTTAAGCTGATTTAAACACACAAGGGATGCCTGGGGTTGAGCGCAAGATCTCTGAGGTGTGAGATGAGAATGAAACCATTCCACAGACTAATATTACTAAGCTTCAGTAGCAGGTGGTACCGTTGATCAGTCAGGAACCTGTCATTTGGAGAATAGGCCAATATATCTGAGAGACACGAAAAATCCTTCATTTTTTTTTTTCCCCTCCTTCTCACCAAGAGGAAAAATATTGCGATTTTGAACTTTGGGCAATTATCAACTACAAGTTATCACAATTTATGCACCCGTAAGAAGTGAGTGAAACTAAAATGCAGCTACATTTTCTGACATTTGTCTAAGACTGCAGACTGTAGAATAGCTCGTCGTGGCTGAACCGGCTATTTAGTTCTGATTTCAGGCCATCTGGAATGAAGCCTTTCCATGCTAGCAGCATAACCTGCAATACAGACAGCCCAGAAAAATCCACGTGGAATTTGCATAGCTAGAGAGAGAAGTAAAGACTCACATTTCCCTTTCAGTTTTGCTGATTTTGTGATTTGGATGATTGGTTGTGTTATCGGTATGTTATCACTTTAAACAATTGCAGAGAAAAATCTTCAGTTTGACAATATCTGCTTGCGTCTTAGAAAGAGGATAAAATGTTAAAGTGTGGTATTAGCTTACATTTGTACTTGCATGATCTGACCCTGTCATTTTCCACGTGCTAATTCCTATAGACAATTGGCCAATCTAAGACCAAAGTGACAAAGTAAATAAAATATAATAAATGAAGGACCACATGTTTTAAGAGGTATTTTCCCTAAAACCTATTCTGCACCAAAAACATTTAGATTTACAATAAGAGTTAATGAAAATATTAGTAAGGTATTTTATTAAAACTAAGATACCATCAGATTTAAAAGCACCTAATTTCAAATATGTTATGTTCTAAAATGAGGAGATGCAATATTTGATTTGGCTTTTATTTACCATGTGTTAACCATAGAATTCCTAGATACAGTAGTCTTCTCTTTGAGTGATCTTTTATGACAGTAGATATACTGACAATTATTTTTTGAGTGTCCACCAGGTATTTTGTAATTTCCTCAATTCAGGAGAATATAGTGTGTTTGTGTATGTTTGTGTGTATGGTTTATAGTCGATAATGAAAGAGTTGAAGAAAATTTGCCTCATCAACTTATCTCTTTACTTCTTTACTAGAATGTTTTGATAATAGAGCCCAGAAATAATACACTAAAAAAATACCAGAAAGAAACATATACCAGAAATAACTTCGCAGAAGATAAAGTCTTCTTAAAACCTGAACCAATTCAGTTCCACACATTTTTAAAAAACATATTTGCACTATATGCTGTCTTCTCATTACTTCTGTCAGCTCTACGGTTGTAACCTTGACATAAGGCACTAAGGTTTACATGCATGAACTCAAATCAGCAAATTATTTTCCCTGACTATCGTCCTCTGTCTTTAAGCCTCTCTCACCCCCTTACACCTACTGATTTCATATTGTCCCAGGTCCATTGATACCGGCTTATTGTAAAAAGCCAATCAGCTTCAGCTCCCTTTGTCCTCATTTATCTCCCTCTCTCTGGTTAGCCATAACAAAGATCTGCCTTTCTTCATATAAAGATAATGTCTCTGGACTTTTTGATTGTCAGAAAATGGCCCAGCAACACCCACACATACCCCAGAATGATAGATAGTATTCACAGGGGCAAATTCAAGGAGCAGGCATGATGGCAGGTGTTTAGGCCCAGTTGCCCCATCCTATACTGTGTAGAGCACTAAAACGTGTCACAACTCCTGGTAAGGATAAGAGACCCTTGGACTGCGGAACTGTCCAAGTCAAGGAAGCACAGCCCCTCCACTGGCATGATCAGAAGTCAGGGTACAACAAAACTATAATGTGCCAGACATTGTCTCCAACCTTAATCTGGTAGTACGTACTGCTCCCCTGACCCAGTCAAGGGGCCAGAGAAGAGGCAAGCAATTGAAGTTGCGTCAAGGACTTTCATGAGTAAGGAAACACCAGGCTCTTCACTGGTTTGATAATGAAGCTGGGGGTCCAAGTCTTATAAAGGAACCTTTACCACATAGCAAGCACAGTGTATCAGCCTTCACCATGGAGAAAACACCAGCCTCTTCCTAGGCATGACAGGGGACTGGGATCCAAGTCTTGTCATTGACTAGGATCAGTTCCCGGTTTCCACGGAACTTTGTAGAAAGCTAGTGCCTTCCCTGGGTGGTCAGGTCGCATGAGTTAAGCCTTAAAAACTTGAACCTTTATCTCTCAGGGGTTAAAAAGTCAAAATGAAATAGAAGTTCTAGTAGTTTATCTTCACAGACCAATTTTTAATTTCTCTAAAGATCACATTTGCTCCAACCCTGGATAAATGTTAACACCCATGGTCTCAGCTCCTGCTCCCTCTCTGCCAGGCATTGCTGGGAAAGTCACTAAACTGTGTCCAGTTATTCCGTCATCAGTTGGATGCTTACCTGCTCTTTGCAGCAATCCTTATTTAATTTCTGTGCTGTTTCCTACAATGTCAATTATAAACTTTCCCTCTCTTTACAGACTCTCATTCTCAGGAGAAACTTTGCTGCTATAATTACAGTCTTTGAAAATAAATATCTTCCATGTTTCTATTCCAGCCTCTAAATATTTCTTATTTACTTATTTACTATATTTAGTATATTTACTTTTTATTTTTTTATTTTATTTTATCTTATTTACTTATTTACTATATTTACTTATTCTTTTTCTTCTTTTGCTCTTTCTGTATTAGAGCACACAATCTTTTTCGCTTTTAGGTCTATCTATATTCTATTAGTTATCCATGATATCTCTCATACCTTCCGTTTCTTATTTTTGCGTTTTCCCCTCCACTAATACATATGTTCCACTGAATCAAAAGATAATTTAATAAAATACCTCTTTTGTCCTCCAGCTATCTTTGTTCCATATAGTTCCTTTCATGGAAAACTTCTTAAAAATCTTTTTCATTGCCTTGATTTTTTTTTTTTTTTACCCATTCACTTATCTCTTAATTCCTATTAACCAGGGTCCTACCACTGAAAATGCTCCATCTGAGATCATAATATCAGCAGTTACTAATGAGGATGAAATCTGTTAAGTGCTTTACAAATATGAGAGATCATTCTTACCAAATGTCCTCCAATTTTCAATGCTCTTCCTGTCTGATTTCCCCTGGTTTGTTAGCTGATCTTCAGAACAAAGCAATTCCTCCATCTTTTAAAATTGTTTTAACCCTATCTGATCATTTTACCTGACTCATACCAAATAAAGGTTTAAAAGAATTAACAAGGATATATGGAAATTAATGATGAAATGCATTGGCATTCAATTGCAGTAGCATAAAAATCACATGTATACATGCATCCATTTAGTCTCTTCTTCCTCTTGTACAGTATATGCTTACTATGAGTCATAAAAGAAAATTTTATGTGTATATTTTTGTAAACTATGCCTTTAAAAATAAGCTTTGTGGATCACATATTTGTGTTGCTTTGCATTAAGATTAATTAATTCTTTATGGTATTTTAGATGTTTCGTGAAATAAAGTCTTTAAATGATTCTTCTCTAACACTGTGGCAGTTTTTGCTTTCAGCTATGCATACATTATATATGACATGCATATTTAATGTAAATACCTCATGTACAGATGAAAAGTATGATTGTACAATTTACCACTTACCTTCAGGGATGGAAGAGACATTTTATTTTTAAAAGAAATTACTTGGATTAAAGATAGACAGGTCTTCTCACTACCAAACCAAATGTAAGAGTGAAAAAGGAAACTCCTAGCAAATGTAGACATACAATGGAACTGATGGATAAAATAATAGCCTTGCCTATCTACAGTACCAAAAAATATATTTCAATATTCTCTTTGCCAAATAGGGGAAAAAAAAGTAACAGAGGAGAAATTTTATTTCTCTCTAAAAGTAGAAAGGAAAATTCTGTGTAAGAATACATAGATTGTAAATGTCATTTAACAGATATCACAGGTGAAAGTGCCTTCAGTGCACTATTTCCAATTTGCTTAGACACCTTGAAAGTAAAACATCAAGATAAGTGCCCATAACTTGCCCCAGAAAGGCCAAGCTTTAAAGAGAAACAGTATTTTCTGATTTAACTTATTACTATTGATTCACAAGGGAGAAGTTGCATTCAAATATGTATTTTCAAACGAACACATCATACATTAAAAACATCAAAATACATTGAAACAGTGTTTAAAGAAAGAAAGAAAAATGAGAATAAAACTCTCATTATTCACATGCAAACAGATCCATGTGGCAGCCTAAAGTAAGAATAATTTCTTTTAATACACAGTTGTTAAAAATCCAATTAAAGTCAATTGTAAGAGGAAAAAAATTATCTACCCAATATTTACGTTTGACATTATATTCAAAGTTCTTTTGTGTTTCATTCCAGGTTGTAACCTTCTCATTTAAACCACTCAATCACTTAGTCTATCACAAAGGCATAATTACGATCTTACCTCTTTCTCTCTTGATTTTCATGCCCCACCTCTGTGCACTTAGCGCTGAACCAGTAAGACTCAGGAAGACTACCAGCTGGAGGACTCTGCCATACGTCTCATAGGGGAGTTTTTCATAGATCCCTATTTTAACCAGTTATACAAGCATGGCTAAGCAGGTGGTGCAAGGAAGTCCAGGTTCTTACTCATATTTGCACATCTTTTCTCCCAAGTCAGCAATATACACCACATTCAAGTTTAGTCATGGTGTGAAATCAAGTGAAATTTGGGACATCTTTAAATAACACATGATATGAATCTATAAACCTAGACCATTTACTATGTTATATTCTGGTCCTTCCAGATCTAAATAGTCTACTTTTCCTTACTTATGTACTGAGCTGGTTATATTTTTTTGCAGAATGTTTATATTATCTTCACTAGAAAAGATATGAACATACTAGAAAGGTTAAAGTAATATAAAAGATCTGAATAAAATTAAAAAAAAAAACACTCCAAATCCAAAGATACACTTAATGAAGAAGTTGAAATAAAATATAGATGGAAAAAAATGTACCAGACAAATATGAACAAAAAATACCTAGGCAGCAATTTTAATATCTAATGAATTCAAATTTAAGACAAAACTATATATTTTTTTTTAAGATTTTACTTATTTATTTGACAGAGAGAAATCACAAGAGAGGCAGGCAGAGAGAGAGGAAGGGAAGCAGGCTCTCTGCTAAGCAGAGAGCCCGATGTGGGACTCAATCCCAGGACCCTGAGATCATGACCTGAGCTGAAGGCAGGGGCTTAACCCACTTTGTCAGGCGCCTGACAAAACTATATTTAAAAAAGAAAAAAGATGTTGTATTCTGATAAAAGGAACAACAAAAAACATAGAGCATGAACATACTAACATATACAGAGTTAACTACTATATCAAGGAACTTAATATATATCAAGGAACTTAAAAGAACTCTAGAAGAAACCATTCTAGCTGTTGATTTTACACCACATGCAGATACAAAGAAAGCAACCAGATATGTGCAGAGATAGCAAATGTCTGAAAAAAACAACTCATAAGCTTGAGATTATATATAGAACTCTACACCCACAGAGAAAATATATTGTTTTTGAGCACATACAGAACATTAACAAAAATAGTTCACATATTCAGTCATGAGGCAGAGGTAATAAATCCCAGAGGACAATATGATATATTTGTCTTCTGTTCTCAATGCAACAAAATTCAAAATTAATAACAGAGAGATAATTTTAATTTCCTACATATATTGGAAATTACATAATATACTACTAACTCCTAGATCAAAATAAAATAAATTAAGGAACATTTTGAAACCTAATGACAATGAAAACAGAGCATGTTGAACTGTATGGGTCAGAGGTGAAGTGAAAGCATAGCTTAAATGTGTATATCAGGGGGCACCTGGGTGGCTCCAACAGCTAAGCATATGCCTTCAGCTCAGGTCATGGTCTCAGTGTCCTGAGATCAAGACCCATGTTGGGGTCCCTGGTCAGTGGGGAATCTGCTTCTCCCTCCACCTCTCCCTCTATCTCTCCCCCTGCTTGTGCTCTCTCTCCCTCTGAAATAAATAAATAAATAAATAAATAAATAAATAAATAAATCCTTAGTAAATAAATATGTGTATCCAGAAACAAGAAAGAGTAAATGCAAACAAACTCAATGTTTCAAGAAAGAGATTGTAGAATAGCAACCCCTAAAGACTCAAAGGAAAGAAATAATAAAGGAAGAAATCAATAACATTGAGAGTAAAAAATGGAGACAAGTAACAAAAACATATTTATTTTTTCCAAGAAAGAATTTAGAAACACTGACAAAATAGAGGAAAGATATAAATAAGGGCAATGCAGAACAGAAAAGGGAAATAAAACATAAAAGAGGCTTAAAACATTAAAGTACTATAATTATATTAATAAACTTGAAAGCCATTGTAAAATGGATCTATCCCTAGAAAATTATAAAATTCCAAAATTGACAAAAGATAAAAGACCACAAATCTTACAGAAATTTAAATGGTAGCCAATAATTCTCGTTCTACAAAGTTTCAGGTCTAGCTGGGCTTTATAGGGCAGTTCTACCACACTTTCAGAGAGTAGCTAATTTCTGTCTTTTATATATATATAATATATATATAATTGGCTACTATATATAATATATATATAATTGGCTACTATAATGCCAAGACAATGTAAATTCACAGAATCATGAGGCCATTTCACTTATAAATACGCAAACAGAATTCCTAAAGAAGATATTAGCTAACTAAAGTCCAAGAAAATATATCATGATTAGGCAGAGTACATTATATAAACCCAAGGATGTTTCAACATCTACCACATTATTATTAAGAAAAAGAAAAAAATATGAGTTTCTCAAATAATGATTTAAAAAACTTTTGGCAAACTAGAAAAAGCAGGGAATTCCCTTAAAGAGTAGGTCAATATATGTGTAGTTATCTATTACTATATACCATATTACCCCAAAACTTGGCAACTTAAAACAACTAATATTTATTATCTCCTATTTTCTGTGAATCAGTTAAGTGGATACAGATAAGCTGGATAGTTCAGGCTACTATCAAGGTGTGGACCAGCGTCATAATCATCATGAAATTTCACTGAAGGAGGATCCACTTCCAAACCCACTCACAAGCCTCAGTAGAACTGCTTCCAGGCTCATCCACATGACTTAACTGACCAAAGAAAATTTACTTCTAGTTCATTTATGTGGGCCTTCCCACAGGGCTGCCTCATGAGAGGGCAACCGATTTCCTTCCCCCAGAGCAAACAACAGAAACACAAAAACAATAGGCTTTGTTACAACCTAATCTTGGAAGTGACATCTGCTATATTCTATTCATTAGAAGTTAATAAATAAGCTCACTCCACCCTCAAGGAAAGACAAGTACACAAGAGCATAAATACCAAGGCAGGGATTTTTGAGGCCATCTTAGGGGCTGTCTACCAGTATGTGATATACCAAAACCTACACCAATGTAGGCAATTTAACGGGAAAGCTAGAATATAAATGCATTCATTTTGAGATGGAGAATAAGACAAAGATGCCTATTTTCTTTATGCACAATATTTTTAATGATTAATATGCTCTGGTATTCTTGGTCAACATGATAAAGAAATAAAAAGTAATGAGGTGTATTAACTGGGAAAGAAGACACAAACTATCAAGCCATGAACATCTACGTTTAAAAAAATCAGTACCTATAAAAAGTTTAGCAAGTTTACCAACTAAAAACATCAACCTACAAAATTAAAAGCATTTATTTAAATCAGTAACAACCAAGTAAAATAGGACTTAAAAATCAAGATATTATTCATCGTAGCAGCATAAATCATAAGATATCTAAGAAGTAATGAAAGCAAGAATATAAATTCCTTCTTTAGAGGAAATAATAAATAAATGACTATGTTAGTCAGTTCCAAGTATTATAACAAAATACCATTAACTAGTGGCTTAAACAACAGGTATTTGTTTCTCAGAGTTCTGGAGACTGGGACATCCAACATTAAGGTGCTGGCAAATTCAGTTCCTAATGAGGGACCTCTTCCTGGGTTGCAGATGACTGCCTTTTTGTACACCTACATCGCAGAGAGAAAGGAAGTTTGGTCTCTCTTCATTTTCTTATAAAGACACTAATCATATCATGGAGAATCAACCTCACTACCTCCTAAATCTAATTATGTTCTAAAAACCTCACCTCCAAATACCATCACATTAGAGGTCAGACCTTCAACATTAATTTGGAGGGTGCCACAAACATTCAGTCCATAGCAAGAAAATAGAGGTTTATCTGAGTAAATGAAGGGACATTCAACACCAGAAAGGATGCTTCTATATTATTAAAAAGATCAATTAAAATTCCAGTTGGTTACTTTTGAGTAACCTAAAAAACTTAGTCTAAAGTTCATGGATATATAAAGGTCTGGGGAAACTAATCCAACCTTATAAATGAGGGATAAGATATTACCTGTCTTCCCGATTATAATTCATATAATAAATCTAAATCCATAAGAAAGGGTGATATTGATGCAATAATAACAAATAAAACAATAAAAAAGAAGGCTCAAAGACAGACCCTGGCATATATGGGAACATTTTAGACTCGTATATAGTAAAAAATGGTTTTTTGAATGTTATATCAGTCTTGCTTTCCTGGGATAAACAGTACTTATTGATGACATATTAGTCTTTTTATGTATGACTAGATACAGTTTGCTAGAATTTTGTTTATGGTTTTTATACCTATGTTCATGAGCAATATTAGTCCATTGTTTTATTATAATATCTATGTGTAGTTTTGGTATCAGGTTAATGCTGGATTCATAGAATAAATGGAAAAGCTTTCTCTTTTTTTCTATTTTCTGAAGAGTTTCTGGAGAAATGCTATTATTTTTTCTATATTTGTTAAAAGTCACTGGAGAAATCATTTGGACATGTAATTTTCTTCACAAGAACATATTTAACTACAATTCAACATCTTTCATAGATACAGAACTAGTTGTGTTATTTATTTCTTCTTAAACTAGCTTTAATAGTTTATTTCTTTCAAGAACTTTTTCCATTCATGTAAGTTGTCAAATTTATTGGCGAAAAGTTGTTCATGAATTTCTTATTTATCTTTAATATTTGTAGTGATACTGTGTCTCTAATTCCTGATGTTGGTAACCTGTATTATCTTTCTTTTTTCTTATTCATTCTGTTAATGCAAAATTTTATCAATTTTATTGATCTTCTCAAAATACCAGATATTTTCATTGATTTTCTCTATTGTTCTGCTTCCTATTTTATTGACTTCCACTCTGATATTCCTTTTTTCTCTTTCTTCTCTGTACTTAGTATTTAATTTTCTCTTTTTTTCTAGCCACTTAGCAATTAATTTTCTCTTCGTTTTCTAGCTACTTAGCACTAATAGTTACTTAAAGTTGAAACTGAGATAATTAACTTGAGACTTTTCCTGTTTTCTAATATAGGCATTCAGTGTTATAAATTTCCTTGTAAGTACTACTTTAGCACCATCCCATAAATTCTGATATGTTCTCATTTCCATTCATCTCAAAATTCTCTCTAATTTCCTTTTCTATTTCTTCCTTGACCCATGGGTTATTTAAACATGTGTTCTTTCATTTCCAAATATTTGGCTACTTTCCAAATATCTTTCTTTTATTGATTTCTGAGTTACTTGCACAGTAGTCAGAGAATACATATTCCATGACTTAGCGCCTCGCATATTGGTTGAGACTTGCCTTATTTATGACTTAGATTATAGTCTATCTTTTTAAATATTAATATGCTCTTAAATGTATATTTTGCTATTTTGCCCTTAATGCTTTATAAATGCCAGTCACCTTAAATGAATTGGTTGTAGTGTTCAGGTTTTCTATACTCTTACCAATTTTCTATTTCCATGGGTTACTGAGAGAGAGAGAGATGTTGAAGTCCCCAGCTATGACTGTAGGTTTATCAATTTCTCCAAACAATTCTCTGTTTTCGTTTCATGTGTTTTGGGGTTCTGCCATCTTAATAAACTGATCCTTTTATCATTATGAAATAACCTTCTTTATCTCTTGTAATATTTTTGGCTCTGATATCTAGCTTGTCCAATATTAATATAGCTTCTCAGACTTATTTTGATATTATCATTGTATATTGATTTTCCTTTTTTTACTTTAACCTATTTGCATGTTCATATTAACAGTACATTTCTTGTATCAGCAGTTAGTTCTTATATTCTTGTCCAATCTAACAATATTTGCCTTTTAATTGGTATATTTAGACCATTGACAATTTAATTTATTAATATAGTTAGACTTAAATCAAACATCTTGTTTTTTGTTTTCCATTTGTCATATTCTTTGCCTCTTTTTTCTTCTTTTACTGCCTTCTCAAGACTGAATGTATCACTTGAAAGAGGACCATGATGAAAGAAGTAGGGAGATGAGGTGATGCTTTTTTTTTTTTTTTAAGATTTTATTTATTTACTTGACAGAGAGAGATCACAAGTAGGCAGAGAGGCAGGAGGGGGAGGGGGGCAGGCTCCCTGCTGAGCAGAGAGCCCAATGTGGGGCTCTATCCCAGGGCCCTAAGATCATGACCTGAGCCAAAGGCAGAGGCTTAACCCACTGAGCAACACAGGCACCCTGAGGTGATGCTTCTTAAGTATCTAACTGGAGACTTTCAGTAGAATATAAGTGTGAGGTTCAGAAGAGTAGTCCAGGACAGAGATAATTATTCCAGAGTCATCCGCATATTCTCGGTATTTAAAGCCTTGAGACTAGATGTAATCACTTGGAATGACAGTATGAATGGTAAAGATAAGAAGACCAAGGAAAAGTTCTAGGCTATTCCATTTTTAGAAGGGAGAGAAAGCTAAGGAAGAAAGTGCAAATTATACTCATAAGAAATCACAAAAGAGGCTGGAGATTAATCATGTTAGTGTGTTGCTTTGGAAGCCAGGTGAAGAAAGACTTTAGAGAGAAGGATCGATTATTTAAAATGTTGCTTTAGTTCAATAAAAATAAAGACTGAAAAAAGACTAACAGACTTAGCAATGTGGAAGTCTTTGATGACTTCGGTAAGAATGGATTTGGTACAAAGGAGAGGAAAAAGCAAGATTTGAATAGATTCAACAGAGAATGGGAGAGAAAATATTGGAGAGAATAACTATAATAATATTTTTCAGATTGTTCTCTTGTAAATATCAATTAAATAACAGCTCATTTGTCTGAAAATGCAAATTATATAGTAAAGAGGGAAAATTACCAGAAAATAGAGGAGAATGTTTCATTGCTTAATTCATTTTATGATTCCAGCATAAACCAAATCCCAAACCTGAGAAAATGTATGGAAAAAATTATAAACCACTTTTAATGAATAGAAACTACAAGTCCCTTAAAATATTAGCAAATTGAATAAAACAACATAGAAAAGGTGACAGTACATCTTGACCACATAAATGTCTTTTATTCCTAGAATAGAAAGTTAGTTTAACATCCTGAAATCAGTCAATGTAATTTATCATATTAACTCAATAAAGGGGAAAAATTATATGATTTTATAAAATTCAACATTTTATAATAATGTTCACAATAAAAATTCACAGCAAAATAAGAATAGTAAGGAATTTCCTTAAATTGAACAATGGTTCTTTAAAAAATACACTTAGTGGTGAAAAACTAAATTGATTTCTCATGAGATTGGAAATAAAGTGAGGATGCTTACTTTAACAACTTCAATTCATTATTTCACAGAATGCCCTAGCAATTGCATTACAACAACCTGGCAAAAAAAACAAAAGGCATGAATATCTAAAATGAACTAGTGAAACTGTCCATATTACTAGATATAATTTTTTACATAGAAAATATCAGAAAATGTACAAAGTAACTACTAAAACTAACATATGAATTTAGCAGAGATACATAACACAAAATCCATCTTAAAATGATTTCTTATACTCTAGTAGAAAATTAGTGGAAATAAAATTTTAAAATCACTTTTACAACAGCACAAAAAATTATGAAATATCTACTAAAAGATGTTTAAGATATATACACTCAGTACTACAAAAAAAAAATGCTGAGGGAAATTAAAGAAGACTTTTACTATGATCCTGAATTTAAATACTCAATATTATTAAAATGACAATTGGTCTATGGATTCAAGAACATTCCAGTAAAAATTCCACATCTCTTCTATTAATAATTTGGCAAATCAATTCTAAAATTTGTTCAGGAGTGCCTGGGAGGCATAGTAGGTTAAGTGTTGGACTCTTGGTTTCCACTCATGTCTGATCTCAGGGTTGTGAGATTGAGCCCATGTCAGGCTCCATGCTCATCAGGGAGTCTGCTTGAGTTTCTCTCTCCCTCTTCTCTGCATCTCCTCTATGCACTCTCTCTCACACTGAAATAAATAAATCTTTAGAATAAATAAATATATAAAATTTGCTTGTAAATGCAAAGGACCTAAATTAATAAAAGCAATTAAAAAACAACAAAATATAAGAACCCTATTTGATTTTAAGTCTTACTATAAAGCTAAACTAATCAAGACAACTTAGTATTTCCAAAACCAAACAACAACAACAACAAAACATGGAAATATAGGTCAGTGGAATAGAATACTCTAGATATGGGCATATATAATATGGTCAGTTGATTTTCCAAGACAGTAACAAGGCAATTCAATGGAGAGAAGAAAGTTTTTTATCTGCAAATTGTTCTATAATAACTGGATATCTATACATAAGAATGAACATCGACCTCACAGCAAATAAAAATTGCCTAAAAATGGATTATGGGTCTAATATAAGACCTTAAATGATAAAATATCTAGAAAAGAAGCATAGGAGAAAATCTTTGTGACTTTGGCAAAGTGAAAGTTTTCTTACATTGAACATAGAGAGCTTGAGCCAAAGTTGAGAAAATTAATACCTGGACCTCATCAATATAACAACCATTGTTCTTTGAAAAATGTCAGTTAAAAAATGAAACAACAAACCACAGACTGGGGGAAAGCATTCAAAACACATATAAGACAATTTTTTTTGTATAAAGGATACTACAAATTCTTATAACCCAATAGTAAGGAAACAATCCGATAAGAATTAATGAAAATAATATGTATGAATACCAATAAAATGAAAAGACATTTTACATTATTATTCACCGAAGAAATGCAAATTGAAATTAAAATGAGACACCATTACATAAGCACAAGAATTGATCAATATAAACAATCTCAGTGAGGATTTAGAGCAACTGGAACTCTCACATGGTGATAAGAATGTAAAACGGTATAACCACTTTAGAAAAGAGTTTGATCATTCCTAACAAAGTTAAACATCCACCTATGATAGGACTCAGTAATATTATTTCTCATCATTGACTACAAATTGAAAACATGTCTGTGCAAGAACTTGTATATGAATATTCATTGAAACTTTATTAACCACAATGAATTGAAAATATATGTCTGCACAGAGACTTGCATATGAATATTCACTGATACTTTATTTGTTATAGTTCCAAACTGAAATCAACTCATATGTTCATCAACAAAGAAGTGAATAAACAAATTGGGGCATATTTGCTCAATGGAACTTTAGTCAGTAAAATAAACTGATGGCACATATAACAATATAGATGAATCTGAAAATAATCCTGTTGAGGGAAAGAAGCCAGGCAAAAAAATAAATAAAATGGTATGTGCATTAACATAAAGTTCTAAAAACTTCAAAATAAGCCATAACAGATAAGTTTACTGGTTGCTTGAGGATAAGGGTGGTGAGAGGGATAGAATATAAAGGAACACAAGGAGACTTTGGGGGATGATGAAAATTTTTATTACCTTGATATTTGTAATCATCTCACAGATGCTTAAATACACTGAAACCACTTACCATGAGCACTGAGTAATGTGAAAAATTGTTGAATCACTGTATTGTACATCTGAAGCTATTAGAAAATTTTATGTTAACTATACTGGAATTAAAATGAGAAACAAAAAAACTAATCTAATTAAACACTACATATTTTCAGTTTATTTGACTTAAACTGCAATTCAAAGTTAAAAAATATATCTCCAATTTAAACTTCTATTAAGTTGCCAAATATAATTGAAAGTTATTATAGTGTCAACATAAAATGGACAAGTATGATAAGTGGGGACTTATAAAGAAAAATATCTTTTATAAAACTTTGTCTGCTTATACAGAAAAACTGATATTTTACTAAGCAAGGCAGCTTATTGTTTATTTATTTTTTATTTTTATTCCAGTGTAGTTAATATACAGGGTTATATTACTTTTGGTGTACACTATAGTGATATTGTAATTCCATAATCATCCAGTGCTCATCAGCAATGCACTCCTTAATCCCCAGCACCTATTTCACCCTTTCCACCTTCCTCCCCTCTGGTATCCACTAGTTTGTTCTCCGTAGTTAAGAGTCAGTTTCTTAGTAATGTCTTTCCTTCTCTTTTTTCCCTTGTTCATTTGTTTTGCTTTTAAAATTCCACACATAAGTGAAATCATATGTTATTTGTCTTTCTCTGATTGACTTATTTCACTTAGCATTATACTCTCTAGCTCCATTCATGTAGTTGCAAATGGCAAGATTTCATTCTTTTTTATAGCTGAATAATAGTCCATTCATAACATATCTATGTGTGTGTGTGTGTGTGTGTGTGTGTGTGTATTACATCTTCTTTCTCCATTTATCCATTGATGGACACTACTTGGGCTGCTTCCAGAATTTGGTTCTTAGAAATAATGCTGTTTTCAACACAAGGATGCATGAACCCTTCTGAATTAGTGTTTTTACATTCTTTGGGTAAATACTAAACAGTACAATTGTTGGATCATAGGGCAGTTCTTTTCTTAAACTTTTTGAGGAACTTCCATACTGTTTTCTATAGTGGCTGCACAAGTTTGCATTCCCACCAACAATGCAAAAGCCTTCCTTTTCTCCACGTCCTCACCAACACTTATTTCTTAAGCAAGTCAGCTCATAAAAAGCAGATGTCATAGAAGGAACAGAACACTACTACCAACAATCACTTGGATATTTCCATTACTCCAGTATTACAAAAAACCCTAGTACCTGTAATGCTCAGAAAAAGAAAGCAGCAGGAACTTTGAGCCATGGGAGTAAGTAAGAAACATTTCAACTTAAAAAACATTTATATATATATATATATATATATATATATATATATATGTATATGTATATATATGCACACATAGACATAGACATACAGATAATATGTATTTATGTATGCATGTTATGTAACATATGGTCATTTATATTACAAAAATCCCAAATGTATTTCTACCTATAAAATATATACTATCTGCTCACTCTCCTTCCAGTCTGCCTGTCACTTCCCCAAGACCCGGCATGCTTTATCTGGCTATAATCAGAGACTTCTTTCTGGTTCTCTCTCTCCTCTTTTCTTTTTCCAATTTGAGAGGAGTCACAAGGATATTTTCAAAGCACAAATTCTTCATTTCTTTACCCTATCTTCAAAAGGAGCACAATATAAGAATGTCATAGTGTTTTTTTGGATGTTCATATATCTATAGATGATAAATACAGAGGTATATTTATAGATAGATGACAAATACATAGATACACAGACAGACAGATATTCATTAAATTATAGCAGTTATTCAACTTAGAATATGTGAACAGTGTTTTCATCACACAGGAGTCAGGCCACTTCTTTTCAGGCAGGCAATCAGCACATTCATACACACAAGATCAAACTAGATTTTTGCCTTCCTACTTAACTGGGACTGCTTTTTGTGGTTAATATACAAAACTATTTTCTCTTTTGAATTTTCTTTTGAATTCCTTTGGCAGGGTAGAATAACATTTGAATAAGATTGGAAGTCAAGTGTTACACACAAAAGTAAACCCCTTCTGCTAGAATTGTAGTTACTCTCCTACTGACACTAAAACCTGACATCTCTTAGGGCACCTGGGTGGCTCAGTCAGTTAAGCATCTGCCTTTCACTCAGGTCATGATCACAGGGTCCTGGGATGGAGCCCCTTTTCCCTCTCCCTCTACCAGTTTCCCTGCTTGTGCTCTCTTGCTCTCTCTAAATAAATAAAATCTTTAAAAAATAAAATAAAAATAAAACCTGACATCGCTTAAACCAGTTTTGCAAGTCTTATTGAGGTCAAAGTCTGCCCTGGAACAGATTTCTGGCAATTAATATCGGCATCAGAAAGGAATAAGCAATGGTTTATGAAGGTGCTCAGTTTGGGCACAATTTCATTTAAGCTAATTGTGATCACTTGCACAAGGGTTATTAAATGTGTGTTCAACCTTTTCTTTTAGCTTTCAATTGTGGTCCACAATGGGTCATGGCTGGTGCTACTTACTCTATGAATGATTTATATTTAAAGACACTAACACAGTGTTTGTACTTGCTATCTTGCATCCACCCACTCTTCAGGTTTATTTATAAAGAATGTAATTGATTTTACCACCAACCACCAACCCCCACAAGACATATCACCCACAATGCTCTTGCTATTTCCTGCAGGTGTTGTCAGACTTTCCTGCTGGGATTTTCTTAGATGGGTGTTCAGAAATGAGCTTTGTTTTAACACACACACACACGTGCACGCTACTAAATTTCTGCAAAAAGTAAGAAGACAATTCAAATGTACAAACCCACGACAACTGCCTCAGTTTGCAGTTCAATAAAGAAATAGAATTTTTGATATGGCACTTAAAAAACTCTTTAAAAATTATTTTTTGTCTCATTATATAAAATGTCCTAAAATGCAGACTAAAGTATAAAGCTACTATTGCTAATTAATTGTTACTATTCCTATTGTTCTTTCCTTCATAAGCCAGAATACCATGGTTCCAAACAGTTTCATGTGTTTCATGATAAATCTGATGCTTCAAATTGTCACTTGTTGGAGGAGACCATCTGTGCTTCAATGTTGGCATTCTTCATCGCAGGCTAATACATTTGTCAGATTAATAACTATTTCAGCCAATAAATCCATGGATAGAAAATCTGATTATGGGATGTGTCATTAACAAACTGTTCCTTCAGGTTGAAACAAAAGCACCTGCTATCTAATTCTTAAGATCTGTAAGTTTCCCTGAAAATATTCTAATTTTAATTCTATTTTGTACTGGAGTCTACATGCACACAGCCAAAGACCTAAGGAGACTTTGGCTATCTGAAAGTGCCATTATCTTATGCTAATGATGTATCACCACAGTAAGCAATAATTAATTATTCAAAAACATATGACTGCTTGGTAAGACATCCAGTATAATGGGGTCGATACAACTTAGCAGCTAGTATAAAGCACAGTAATTTTGTAGAACAAATTGTTTACTTTATCACTTAATTTCATTGGGGTTTTTTTGTTTGTTTTCTTTTGTTTTGCTTTTGCATGTGTTATCTGGGCAGTAAAATCTTACCACAGTTTTGCCCTACATAAGATTTAGAATTTTGGTGATCAAATATTTTTTCACATAGATTGTTTTTTAAACTTACTGATTTCAGCAAAGAGATTCTCTCATGTTGATTAAAATATTAAATAGTTCCATAAGACTTATTTTGAAATAATGGCCTTTCAACCCCTATCTCTGGTTCTATTTCCCGGAAGCAACAGCTTTTAACTCTTTGACCTGGTTAAAGTCAGTAATCTAATTCTTAAATTTCTTCAGTCATAGAAGTTATTAATTGATTTTCCAGTATGGAAGAGGAGAATGTAGTCATCTGTCAAACATCACTCGCCTCTCAAATGTAAACAAATTATATATCTCCAAAATTATTTCTCCCCTGAAATATATTTAAGTTTATTCGTCCTCTTCATTTTTATATCATACTTTTAGTTTGATCAATATTCAATGCTTGGATTATTACTATTATGTGAACAGTATTCTTAGGTGAACTATGTACCAGGTAGAGATTGCTTTTTCAGAGGAGGACAATTGTTTACATTGAAGGTAATATTTACCTTGCTTATACCTTTGTGTTTTCTTTCCTACTAATTCAGCCCCAACCCTTCCCCAAGGTGTCTACATTTTCTCAATATGTTCAAATACCTCACAGGTCCTATCAATTCCCTCATCTTGAAGACAGATCCGCTGGAGACTTTTGACCTTCTTTCTATGTCTGGAGCACAGCTCTCATCCTGACATCCCCTTTCACCATGATCCTAAGGCTGTATCTTTTTCTTGAGTTAGAGCCATTATTTCCTGGATCCTATTATTTCTTCTTTCTTGGTTTACCCACGCCTTCAGTTCCTGAGAAAGGATACATAAATGGTTACTTTTTTCACAAATTCCTCTATCCAAAAATATTCCTGTCTACTCTACACGTAATTAATTGTATATAAAATTCTAGGCCAGGTGTATTTTCTTTCAATATTTGAAAGTCTTGCTCCATTGTCTTTTAGTTTCTGATATCATGATAGAAAAATCCATGAACATTTGGACTACTGATTCTTTGTATGTGACCTTTAAATTGTTTACTTGTTTATTTTTAATAACCTTTTGCACTTATTCAACTTACATCAGTGTTTTGATATATCGTGATGATAGGCTTTAACGTGGATCAGTTTCTTTCATTGAATATGCTTACTTTTGAGTATAGAAACTCATGTCCTTCAATTCCATGAAATTCTGTGTCCCTTCTTTGATGATTTTATCCATCTAACTTTCTCTGATCTCCCTTTCTGATACACCTGCTATTTGGTTTTCAGACTTTCTAGTCTGGTACTGAAAGTAATTTTTCCTATATGTCTGTTTGGTCTCTGATTTTGTGTCTAATGATTCTTGGCCATTGATATTTAAACATGGAACACCTAAAAGCTGACTCAAAGCTCTACACTGGTGAATGGTCACTGTCACCTGGGAGTGTGACTGTAGGTCAGCAGGCAGAGCTATTTCATTAAGGAAACTTGGATGTGGATGACTTTAGGATTTTCTCTTTGACTACTCAGATTTCCCAGAATAGAATCAGCCTATCTCATGGATAGAGAGTCATAAACCTGCCTGTCAGTATCAGGGATCCAAGCTGGGGGAGAAACTAGGCATTTCAATGAGAGAAACAATTGAAAAGAAAACCTACTTGAAATAACTGCAGTATCATAAAGAAGACAGGTCAAAATAAGTATCTATATAATCTATCAATAGATTTTTCTGTAATAGCAATAAACATATCTTTTAAAATCTGCTCATACTTTTTTGTTATTCATATTTTTTATCTTAGTAAATGTACTTTAAAAAATTTAATTGAAGGAAACAGAAATGTGGCAAAGATCTCTGTATAAGTTACTTCATATTTTTTATGATACAAAAACTAGAAAATACTTAAATGCCTCAAAATAGGATTAACTTTATTGCATATATTAGAATATATTACATAAGATGTTTAGATTGTATATTATATGAGACATATATGGCACCCGTTGCTATTTTAAACAACAGAAATCACTCAACTTCATTTTTCATGGCTCATACTCAACCCTTTATAATGTAAATAGAAAGGAACAAAGGAAGGGAGAAAAAAGGGAAGGGAAGGAAAGAAGAAAGGAAGGAGGGAGAGACTGGGGGGACAGAGAAAAAGAGGAAGAAAGGGAAGAATTTATCTTTTCCAGCTCTCCTTACATTCTTTGCCAATAAACAGAAAGTCAGAATTTTGACTGTGTCCTTTATGTACTCTCAAAGCACTTGGAATTTTTATTGGCTTAGTGGAAATCTCTTCATGCCGTAAATGACCAAGAATATGGAAGACATTGATGACTAGCTAACCAATTTACACAGTATAGAAGAACTATACTTCTTAGTTCTAAAGCTTACTCCCTCTACCACTAATACTATCCTTTATCAAATGTTGTAAACACTGAAGTACCAAAAATTAGAATCTCAAAACCATAAAAATAATGTAAATTTACCCCTAATGCCATCTCAATGCTTTTCAAGGTTCTGGTCTTTGAATAAGCCCTCGGAGTCAGAAGTGCTGAATGTTTTTCTGTCTTGTAAAAGGCAATAGTAACCTGGCACAAACCAGAACAGTGCAGTCAGAAAGCCGAAGAAGTTTCTTTTGTTACATAGAACAAAGAACTGAGCTACACAGTTAAAAACCCATCAGGGTTTCTGGAATAAGTGAAACTTTTTGTTTGTTTCAGAACTGTTAAAATTCTTACATACTAAAGGTTTTACAGCCCAAATAGGCTATGTTCATGGTACCTCAAGCAAAGGAAATAATTTATTTGAAGAAAGTGACCTTATTTTTTTTTTTTAATTTGACTTACGGCCCTTTTTTTGGAGGGGCACATGACAAAAAGAAGAGATGTTTAAAACAATTAGTGTTCAGCCTTCTCCAACCCTGCTGTATAACTCCAAGAAAAAATAATTGGAGGAGGAAGGAGAGTATTGTATATTCTCTGTACAATTGCAGTCATAATGATCATTTTTAACTATTAACTGTGACTTTTATTCTGTGTATCGTCATTTGCCCAAACAGTTTTTAAAAATTATAAGAGTTTGGAGGACTTGAATTTTACTGTACTACCTTTTTTCTTTCCTCAAAAGCAGATTATAATCATCATTAATATGCAAGTACTAACACAAACACAAATAGATCATAAAGCTTTTCTAAGGTGCCACACAGACACATCTGTTATATGATTCCAATTTTGTTTGAAATTAAACTACTTTTTCTTATTGGTAATGAAAGTCAATCATTGAAGCAATGTGACAAAATTCTTAATGAATGTGTTCATTGAGTACATTTTTAAGAGAGTATTTATCTTTTAAACAGTAACCGAGGGTCAAATTTAACACAAAATATGTAAGAGATAAGGGAGGAGGAAAGATGGAGGATAGAAGGAGGGAACGAGGGAAGGAGGGAGTGGTAAGTAAAAGTTGGTAAAGAAGAAAAGGGAAAAGAAAAAAAAAAAAGAAAAGAATCAAGAATAAAAGGGCAAACACTATTGCCCCCAAAATTCCAGAAGGTCATTAAACAGGAATGAGAATGATAATAACTTTTTGTGGATAAAGATTTATTTCCAAAATGAATGTATAACATTCGTGAGAACATATGAGCTGACTAATGTAACATGGAAACAGAAATACAGGAAAAAATTGGCCAGACCAAAGTCTTAGGATTGGTTAATACAGTTCTTTTATATATCAAATAAACAGAAAAATAAATATTGTATTAGAAATTTATTAAACTACAGTGGTACATATATTAATTTTATGGCCTAATAAAGAGAAAATCATTTTCTAATACTCTGTGTAATATTAATTAAGTTAACCAAGTAGTTGTATATAAAGATAGATAGATAGCAAAGTGGGAAAGATAAGTAATAATAGATGATAGATGGATAGATAGATATGGATATTGTGCTATAAAATCATTGTATTTTCACTTTGTACTTGTAAAATACTGTTTGTATTTTTATTTTGTATGTCTCCACTTTGTATCTTTCCATTAATCTCATAGACAGCATTTTAGCATTCTTTTCCTTGATTTATGTACAAGTAAGACACTCCACTTAGTTTGCACAGAAGTAGGGGATGAATTTACCTGCACAACTTTATGAAGGATTGGAAGAATTTCTTTGGAGTATATGCTCAGAAAGTGAATTCTGTATTAAAGATTATACAAATATTTCATTTCCCCATATACTGCAGACCATGCCCCAAAATATCTTCATTCATTTATATTACTAGAAGCTGTGTATTTCCTTGCATAATCACCAGCAATAGATATTACTCAACTTTCTAATTTTTGACAAGTGGAGATAATATGCAAGTTCATTAGAGTTTTAATTTACTTTTTAAAAATTATTAATGGCAGGTATAACCAGTTCTTCATGTATGTGATAAATATTTGTGCTTAACATCTTGTGAACTTGTTTTTCATATCTTTTGCTCATTTTTGTATTGGTTTCCTGTACTTTTCATATTGAATCACAAGCAATCATTGTATCCTCTAATATTAATCCATATCAGTTAGACATTGAAAATATCTTCTCCTAATTTTAAATAATTTCTTAGCATTTTTTTTTAAAGATTTTATTTATTTATTTGACAGACAGAGATCACAAGCAGGCAGAGAGGCAGGTAGAGAGAGAGGGAGAAGCAGGCCACCTGCTGAGCAGAGAGCCCGATGCAGGGCTCAGTCCCAGGACACTGGGATCATGACCTGAGCCGAAGGCAGGCATGAACTGAGTCACCCAGGCACCCCGAATTTCTTAGCATTTTTATGGTATTTTTTACCAAACCACAAAATCCGTAAAGCATAGGTATGTTTGAATATATCTCTTGTGCTCCATAGAGTTTGGTTTGGGGGACTTTTTTAAGAAGGTCTTCCTCACCCTAAAGTCATATATATGTAATCCTTCATTTACAAGACCAATTTTTATATATTGATTTACTCAAAAAACTTTCTATGTTATCTCATAAATTTTAATAATCTATATATAAATTGACAATTTTATACTGTCCATATAAAAATTGCATAATTGCTCTAAAGAAAAAAATTGATTCTATCTTTCTAATGTTAATGTATTTGTTTTCTTGCCTTAAGGTACTAGTTAGGTCCTCTCTAATGATGAATAGAAGTGGAGTTAATGGGCATCTTTTTAAACATCTCAAGAAATATTCAAAGTTTCACAATCAAATTTGAGTTTCTGTATGTTTATGCAGTATGCTTCCTTCTCAGCTTGAAGCTATTTTTCTATTTTTTTTTAATTTCTACGTGTTTGTATTATAACTGAATGATATGTTTTATTTTCTAGCTCCTGCTTCTCCTATAAATATGATGAATTTTTTTCTTCTTTAACCTGTTAATATATGGCTTGTGTTGATTGATTTCCTGATGCTAACCTTATTTCTCTCCTAGAGTTTAATCAACTAGGTCTTATATATTAATCTTTCAATAGATTGTTGAATTTGATTTGCTAATTATCATTGTATGATTTTTGAATCCCTGAGAATGATAGATGATGGCCTGTAATGTGCTTGCCACATTTTTGATGTTAAGATTAAGTTATCCTAAGGAACATTAAAAGAAAATATCCTGAATAAGTTCATGCAACAAATTTAAAAACTTAGATTAAAAATGTATAAATATCTTAAAAAATGCAATTTAACAAAGCTGACACACATGCAGAAATATAAAATCTGAATGGCATGTAGCTACTTAAAATTAAAATTTCTTATCAAAATCTTGATAAAAAACATTCAAGTGAAAATAGTTTCATTAGTGAGTTTCATCACAAATTTTTAAAAAGACATATCACCAATTTTTGCACTCTTTCAGTAAATTGAGGAGGAGGACATTTCTCAACTCAACTTCTGAGGTTATTGTAAGTTAAGACAAAACTTGACTAAACTTACCAAAAAACAAAGAAAGAAAGAGAGAAAACTACTGACCAATATCTCTCAACAAAGTAAATATAAAAAATACTTGAAAATATTATCAAATCTAATCCAGAAATATGTAGAAACTGTAATATATCGTGCTCAAATACCACCTATTCAAAGAACGCAGGGCCCATCAATTTAATTCACCATATAATGGAATAAAAAAATTATCATTTCAATATATGCAAATGAATCATTTGACAAAATTCAGTACTTCATGATAAAAATTCATAAATTCTCAGAAACTATGAATGAAAGGAAACTATTTCAACTTGAAGAAGGTTGTCTACCAAAAATAAACAAAAAATAACAAAAAAGATCCTACAGCTGTTATTACTGCTTAATGATGTAATATTAAATACTTTATCACGAACAGTGAAAAAAATAGGCAAGGATGATCACTCTTACCACTTCTGTTCAGCATTGTTCAGGAGATCCTACCCCATAATAATGACAAAAAAGAAACTTTTTTTAAGTACGAATATCTCCATTTATAAAGGGCAGGATTGATCACATAGAAAATCCTAATGAGGGGTGCCTGGGTGGCTCAGTGGATTAAGCCTCTGCCTTTAGCTCAGGTCATGATCTCAGGGTCCTGGGATCCAGCCCATCATCCGGCTCTGGTCAGCGGGGGGCCTGCTTCCACCTCTCTCTCTGCCTGCCTCTCTGCCTGTTTGTGATCTCTTGTGTCTAATAAATAAATAAAATCTTTAAAAAAAAAAAAAGAAAATCTTAATGAATCCCCAAAACAACTATGGGAAATACTAAATGAATTCAGCAAAATGATAGAATAAAATATCTAATTGTTAAAGCAGTTTTTTTTTAAGATTTTTTTTTTTAAATTTGACAGCCAGAGATCACAAGTAGGCAGAGAGGCAGGCAGAGAGAAAGAGAGGAGGAAACAGGCTCCCCGCCGAGCAGAGAGCTTGATGTGGGGCTCGATGCCAGGACCCTGGGATCATGACCCAAGCCGAAGGCAGAGGCTTTAACCCACTGAGCCACACAGGTGTCCCTAAAACAGTTTTTAATTTTGATGAAATCCAATTTATAATTTTTTCATTGGTGAATCATGCTTCCAGTGTCTAAGAACTCATCACCTAAATCCAGGTCAAGAAGACTTTCTTCTGTTTTTTTCTAAGTTTTTTTTTTTTTTTTTAAATTTTACGTTTTGCATTTAGGTCTATGATCAGTCTTGACTTAATTTTTGTTTAAGTTGAGGTTTAGATTGAGATTCATATTGTTGCATATGAATTACCAATTGTTTCAACAGTAGTTGTTGAAAAGAGTATCTTTTCCCTAGTGATTTTATTTTGTAACTTTGTCAAAAATCAAATGATCATTTTGATGAAGTCTCAGTAGTTTACTTCTGCTTTTGTTTGCCTTGCCTCAGGAGCCCTATCTAGAAAGAAATTGCTACAGCCAATGTCAAAGAGGTTACTGCCTGTATTCTCTAGGACTTTTTGGTTTCAAGTCTCATATATAGGTCTTTCATCTATTTTGAATTTATTTTTGTGTATGGTGTAATAAAGCAGTCCCAGTTTCATTCTTTTGCATGTTGCTGTCCAGGATTCTCAACACCATTTGGTGAAGAGACTTTTTCACACTGGATATTCTTTCCTGTTTTATGGAAGATTAATTGACCATATTGTTGTGGGTTCTATTATGCTCTATTGATCTTTGATCTATGTGTCTATTTTTGTGCCCATACCATACTATTTTGATCACTACAGCTTAGCAATATAACTTGTAGTCAGGAATTGTGATGCCTTCAGCTTCGCTTTGCTTTTTCAAAGTTGCTTTGGCTCTTCAGGGTGTTTTGTGGTGCCATACAAGTGATCATATTTGTGTGGATATATTTCTGAACTCTCTATTTTGACTTACGTGTCTATTTCTTCACAAATACCAAACTGTCAAGGTAGAAGTCTTTCATATTTTTGCTAAATTTATTCCATAATATTTTATAATGGCATGACTGTAGCTGAATTTTTTGTCCTTTTCATTTTCCAGTTTCTTTCTAGTAGCAAATACAAATACAAATGATTACTGTAACCAGATTGTAATACAAATGATTACTATAACCTGATTTGTAATATTTAAAATCAGGCAATGATTTCTCCTTCCTAATCCTTATTCACAGTTTAGCTATTTTAGCTCTTTTGCTCTTCCAATTAAAAGAGTATAGAAATGATATGATCTAACTTAGTTTTTAAACAGGATCATTCTAGTTATTATGTTGAGACATAATTTAAGGGAGACAAGGGTTTATAACTGCCACACCAACAGGCTATATGAATATTGCTATGGCACCTACACAAACAAAAGGTGGTGAGTTGGAGTAGAATAGTTTATATGATAGTGGTAAAAAATGGTTGGATTTGCATGTAGATTGTAGTTAGAGTTGACAGAATCTGATGGCAGAATGTAAGTAAGGTAGGCAAGAAATAGAGGAACCATAGATAAATTTGATTTTTAGCCTGAGCAACTGGAAAATATGGACTTTAACATCTGTACTCTGTGGTAAGAAAACCCTAATTTTTTAAAATTAATTGATAAACACTTTCATAAAGGGATTATTTGTAATAGCAATAAAAGAAGAAATTGACTACTAAAATATCCAATGATATCAGAACAAATCCTATATGACAAAAAAAGAGAAAAGACACTTAAATACAATATTATATAATTTTATGAAACTATGTATTTGAAAAATTTAATGACATGGAATGTGTTCATAAAAGTGTTTTTGTAAAAAAATATTAACACAAAATACTATGAAGACAGTAAAAAAGAGCAGAGGATACTTCTAGAAAGTAAAATGCTATGTACTATGAACACATATATGTTTGTACAGTTAATATATGGCTAATAATAGAGGGGAAATGGTTAAAATAACTGATGCCTAATGAAACCAGCAAATAATCCTTCTTTGAAAAAATTGGCAGTAAAATAATTTTTATTATTCAAATTTAATGTATTCTTTTTCCAGATATTTTTCATTTGTTTAGAAGATGTATCCAAGCTAACAACAGGGATGAATCCAAATCATTAATAGAGCAAAGAATGGGTAACGTATAGCCTTCTATTTAAACAGTCATATTACTCAGAAATTTGGGGAAACAAATTAATTATATATATGTACCTATATATAGTTTGGCCTAAAAGCTAAAAACTATGATTATTATGTGTAAATTATGGTTTGCTATGGTTAAACAAAACAGGCTTTACTTAGTATTTAAAGGTCCTGTTATGAAATTTAGAACATTTATGCCTATGAGATTATTTTATAGACTTATTATAAGTATTAGTATTAAATTTAAAATATTTTTCTTTTTCAGGATTTGTGGTCAAATATCCAAGATGAAAATTCTCTATATTACATAATATTCTTTATTCTCCCTGGTTTCATCAACAATTGTGTATTTCACTTTCCACATTACAGTACATTATAAAATTAAAAAGTAAAAACATCAGTGATCTGGTTGATTTAGCAGAATGGTTTCACTCCATTCACAGATGGTACATGAACACAGCTTTCCAGATTAGCCAGTGGAACACAGCCAAATGTATTAATCCTTGAAATGCTTAGTTCACCAGGTTGCTTTGAAAATTAAATGAGATAATGCATGTACAACTCCTGAGAAACCTTACAGCACAGCAGCACATGAGTGTTAGCTACATAATGATGCTGGCATTGGAAATGAGAGCACTACTCAAGAACAATGTTGAATTTAATTGGAAAAAAATCAACTGAGCACCAACTGAGTTGAAGATTCCTGGATGCAAATTATGACAATAGGGCCAAAATCCTACCACTGCTTAACAACAGAATCTTGCCATTCAACAACAGAAACACATATATGGAAAAAATACCTGTAGAATTGCATACATACAAACACTATACATCAGCACAAATGCAAAGACAAACAAAAGATGATTAGGGGGCTGCCTTTAATCGGGGAAATCTAAAATATAGTGATATGTCATGCAAAATGGCATCCATGAGGAAGATTAGCCTAAGTGGCCCAGTTTAGGGGGAAAAGCCCTTTGTTCTTTCTCTTCTATTACGTTACTATATGTCTGGATTTTAATCTCAGGAAGAAGTAATTGTTTGTGACTGGTGAGGTAGAAACTGATAAACATTTAAGAGCTGCTTTTGTAGATAACGAGACAAATGCTTTAGAGAAACCAATATCTTATTGCTTTAAAGCTTCTCAATATAGTATTAGGCCTCTTTATGCACAGATTTATCAAGGCAGTTTTAAATAAATATACATTTGTATGTGTGCACACTCACACAACAATATTACAAGGTTCACACATTTTACTCACACATATCATCCCATGTATCAAGGTAAGGGTCAACCTCTCTGATAAAGTGTAATGGGCACTGGGTGTGGTGCATAAACAATGAATCTTGGAACACTGAAAAAAATAAAATAAAAATAAATAAATAAATAAAGTGTGATGGGAATTTTCCAGCTAACATACAAATTTAATTTTTAAAAATTTGAAGAAAAGAAGAAGGAAAAGGGAAGGAACGGAGGGGTGGGAGGAAGGAAGGAAGGAAAGAAGAAAGGAATCAAGGAGGGAAGGAAGGTAAGAAGGAAGGAAGGAAGGAAGATGGAAACATGCTTATGCCAAGTTGGATCTGTGCCCTCAATGATCGGCTTACTGACTACACCATATGTTAACCACTTTACTTAAGATGTTTGAGGCACAGAATTCATTAGAGATAAAGTCGACAGGATAATTACAGGAAATTGAAATCAATTGAATACTGAGTTTTAAGTCCCATTAATCCTTTAAAATGTCCAGCTGCTATGGGATAAACTCATGGAGTGGTTACCACCTTATATGAGAAAGAAGTTGACTTTTATCATAACAGCACTATTTATAAGAAGAAAATTTTCTTCATTGATATAAGTATATGAAAAATACATTAACTCTAAATAGTTTTTGAATTTCAAAAAACTGAAATTCTTGGCTAACCTTGAAATTAAATAAAAATGAAAAATATATATATTTAACATTTATATTTGTAGAATCAAACCAAACTGGAGTTATCATATCAAAGACAAAAATGGAGAGTGTCAATGTAAGCTCTTAAAGGAAATGTAACCTAATCTTACAGGAATTTACTGCTCTTCTCAGAAATTAGTAGAGGCCACCAGCCAATCTTTCATCCCATTGCAATCCCTTAGTCTGTGAGCAGCTAGGAGCTCGTTGCATCTATAACCTTGAGTCTTCCCACTTGCAGGTTGAAAGCCCTGCAATAAACTTAATTTCTGCTTTGTTTTATTCAGTATGCAAAGTCTGGTTTTTGACACATTTTATATGCGTGGGTCCCTTGAGGCATTTAGTTGCTTAGCTAGTTTCTGCCTTACCTATATGGTAGTAATTATAGTTTAGGAATAGAAGTTGGACATTTCTCAATGTTAACACTCATGTCTACCAATGTTAGTGTTGCCACGGGAGTCATTTCCTTCTTTGTTTCCATAAGAAAGGGACAATAATACTTATCTTCCTCACAGGGGTGCTGTAACATTAAATACTAATGCTGGTGATTTCCACAGGCAGAATTTTATGAGGACCTAATCAAATGATCTTACACATCAAGGAGAAAATCACAGATTTTTCATCTTGCAAATTTTGAAACTACACTCTCTTCTTATGCATTGTGATTGTCAATACTCTCCCACAGTTTTATAACTTTTCTTCAAACTTTTAAAAAATCAGTAGATGTCAAAAAAAAAAAAAGAAAAAATCTCTAACAATAAAAAGGGGTGAAAATAGTATTCTCTGTTGAAAGGAGCTTGTGCATACTTGTGTTGGATTCTTCAATCTTCAAAGGAGGTCATTCATATAAATTCAGTAAAGACAGTAATGTGTGAATCTGATACTACTGTGACCCCTATCCACCTTTGAAGGCAACTCTAACGTCTCAAACAGTAAAATTCAGACCAAAAGCTACTTCTCTTGCTGCCAAACAGATAGATAGCCTATATCTGAACTCAATTTACAAAACAGGGACATCACTATATGTTAGCCACTTTAATAGATTCAACTTTACTTTCAGAATATACATTTACCTTCAGCGGAGAGTAAAGCAATTCAAGAGTAAGAGGGAAAAAACGTGCTGACAGGCCAATAAGACAAAGAAAAGAAAGCATCAATTAACCTATTTTGATAGGCACTTAAAAAAAAAAGCGAATCAATTTACTCATCTTCAAAACTGTTTCTGTGGTACTATTTCTCCTCTTCTAAGTCTCTAGATGTGGTAGACATATTCATGCATAGCATGTTGTAGAAAGCTGTCAGTAGTTCTGCTATAGTCACCTCAAGGTCTAATCCTATTATATTAGATGAAAAAAATACAAGGATGCTCACAAGACCAGCCCTTCTTAAGAGACATCAAGAAATACATAAAGTACTTTAGGTGCTTGGCCTCTGAGTGTTGCTAGAACAGTAACAGGCTGCAAACAATCTATGTATCTAGAGATGGCAGTAAACAGGATTGCTTTCAGTTTATGAGCTGTTAAGCCTGTTTCGTAAAGTAGTTCATGGTGACTGACAGTTAAAACATTGGGTCGTTCACTAGTTCCTTTGTTATGTGCCAAGTGGCACAAGGCCATGAAAAATGATGGTCCTAGGAGAAAAACGTTCCAGCAAATGCCCTTCGTGTGCAGCCACCTAGAGGGAAGATGACCAAAAGGTGTAGAAGTAGTTTAAAGCTATAAACATCTCCAAAAGCAGAGTCTCGGAATGCTGCAACCAAAGTAAATAACCACATACAAAAAACAATTTCCAGTGACAACCCAACATTGTCAATATTGTTGTATTATTTAGGGCAGGATGGGTGGAGGAGTTGGACAAGAAGTTAGAACTAACTTTATCTGGAATATCCCAGTTAATGTTTAAAAGATTAATTCTGTGTTTTGATAAGTTTGTACCAAATACTATGTTTTAAGATAACAAATAGTTCTCTATGTGATCTACGTCATAAGTACATACAGTCTGAACTTCGGAGTCCAGATTGTTGACTGAGTGTGGAGGACACACTGTAATTCCCCTTATGACCCAAAACTAATTGTAATATTTGATAACCTAAATAAATTAAGTAAGGGAAATGCATTTCTAGGAGCCAGAATCTGAGAGAGAATTCACAGAAGTAACAAGGTAATCTGATTAGCTATGGAGTGAAAGGACTAGATAGAGACTACAGCATTTCAGGTTTCCTGAGAAGAAGCCAAAATTACAGAGAAGAATTACAAAGAAGAAGCCAAAACCACAAGCCCCTTGCACATCAGGGCGGCAGGACTGTCATACATGCGGATGCTTGAAAACTTGGGCAAGAAATCACTCCCAGAATAAGCCATTAACTTTGACTATGTAGAGGGAAATCCCCAAAACTGAAAACCCTAGTCTTCATTTTAAGGGTGTTCAGCTTGAATTCATGGTATCCATCTAATACAAACCCACTTAGGAGAATAAGTCTACAGAGCCCAAGGAGAAGCAACAAGCAAAACACTATTCAGAAAGGCCTCTACTTCTCAGGATGAAAAACCTTCCATTTTTAGAGATTTACAAAGAAGATAAACTTACAGAAAGCAATTACAGAACATGAGGAATGCCATTTCCAAAGAAGAGAATCTTTACCTGAAGAGATGATTTAATAGATGCATCTGAACTTTAAAATAATCATAGTAATCCTCAAATAGATAGAGTGAGAAATAACCCTCTTGTACCAGGAACAGAAATTGTACAAAGAAAGTAAGGATATAGAAAAAAAAAAAAAAGGAAAAAATAAGCAAGAGATCTACTAAATAAAAACATAGCCACTGATATTTTAAAAAATCAATAAATATGATCTTTTAGTGATTGAGACACAGTCAAATGAAGAATTAGCAAATCAGGGAAAAGAACAGAGGCTATCTTTCAGAATTCAACTCACAGAGGTAAAGAGACACAGGAATATGAGACAGGAAATAGGAAACATGGAAATAGCATAGAAGTTCCAGAATCCACTAATGGGATAGCAGAGAAGCAACCTTTAAAGAAATATTGGCAGAGAAATAACAAGCAATGAAGAAAGCCACAGACTCTCCAATTGAGAAGGTACATCAAGTGGTAACATCAATTGAGAAAAAATCATATGCAGAAACATTATAACAAAACTGTAGAACTCAAACATAAGGAAAAAATTCTAAAAGCTACTAAGTATATATAGCATGTAAAAAATCTTGGTAATTAGTTGATACAAGCTTTATTTATCAGGGATCCTCAAACCTCCTCCCCACAAGGTCTATAACTCACCAGGAAGACTCACAGTACTTCCCATACAGTCATACTCGTGGTTATGATTTATTACATCAAAAGATGAGAAGCAAAATAAGAAAGGCAATGGGAAGGGCATATGAGAAAAAGTTCACCGGAAATCAGGAGCAAGCTTCCAAAAGTCCTGTCCCACTACAGTCGCACAGGAGGCACTTAATTCCTCCTTAATGAAAGTTGTGATAACATACAGGAAATGTCATCTACCAGGTAAGCTCATTAGAGACTCAGTGCCCAAGATCTGCGTGGCAGTTAGGGAGGCAACCTCTGCCTGATATGAACCTAAATCCCAGATTCCCAGAATGAAAGCAAGTATTCAGCATAAAGTACATTGCTTGAATGAACAGTTTAGGTACACTGAGCCATTCTTATCAGGAGATGCTGGAAACCCTCCCATATCGAGTTTCCAGACACCAGGCATATTAATATCGCAAGTAGGCCTTTCTAGGCAGAGGAGTCTCAGATCGGCTATGCTCTTTTCTGTACTCCTTATGAACAGGAACAGATACTAGAAGACAATGGAGAACAATTCTGTTCCACTGTTTGTCTTCAAACTTAAAGCAGTTATGCAAATGATTACTGACAGATGTTATAAAGGACAAAATGAGACCAAATTATTACCTCTTTTCAGAAATCATTCTTTTATTCTTTTACACACTCTATATTGATCTCTTTCATGTTCATGTCTTTAGTTAACAACTCCATGCTAATAAATCCCCAAACTGGTATATCCAAATCAGAGGTCTTTAATGAGTTCAAGGCCAGGATCTCCAATGTGCATTGAAAATGTCTACATAAACATCTCAAAGAGCACCTCACACTCAATAAACCCTTAAATTTTTACTCTTGTGATTTAAAAGCAAAACTTTTTTTCCTTTATTTACTATCTACCAATGTCACCAATCACACAATCTAGAAATTTCACGGGAAATTCAAGTAAAAGCTATCAGAAAAAGTTTGCTAGAATTGTAAGTGTGTGTTGTAAAATGGTTAGGTCTCAGCAAATGTCTCAAGGTACAAGTACACAAAACTTAATCATATTCCTGTATATCGACAATGAACATTTAGAGTTTGAAATAAAACAATACCACATATAACAACACCAAAAAATTAAGCACTAGCCAAATATGTGCAGGGTTTGTACCCACTTTCAAGATTTATTAAAAACGGTATAATATTTTAAAAGGATAGAAAAATACATCAATGGAATAGAAAGCTCAGGTATAAATAGACCCACACTGACATTTAACTGATATTTGAAAAAGTACAAAGGTAGTACAACGGAGGGCAAAAGTTTTGTCTTTTCAACAGATGGTGCTGAAACAATTAAGTCTCCAAAAATAAAATACAATAAACTGATAGGTCCTCACAACTCATTCAAAATTCCACTCAGTATAAAACTATGAAACTTCTAAAAAGAGAATCTGCATGATCTTGGATTGTTTTATGAATTTTCAGATTAAAAAATAATCACGATTCATGACAATAATTGATATATTAGACATTATCTTATTAGAAACCCATACTCTATTAAAGGAATGAAAAGACAAGTCATAGATGGGAAAAAATATTTTCAAATAACATATATAATAAAGGATTTATATCCAGAATATACAAAGAACTATTAAAGCTCAATAATAATCAAACAAACACCCAATTAAAATACTGGGCAAAAAAATTTGAACAGAAACACACACTTAAATAGTGCGAGAAGCTCTGTGGATTCATTCCCCAGTCAAACAAGCATACCTTGTGAAAATTATTTAAAGAAACAATCATTTAATGTCTCTGGAAATTGTTCTAGGGATATACAGCAAACAAATAAATGTTTACACAAACAACTCTACTCAAACTTGGTAAGAACAGAGTCTGTGGTATTTGAACCATGACCCACTTCCTCCACTTCAGGAATGTTCATCTATGAATGCAGGGTTCCCTTCCACAGGTCCCAGTCAAGAACCAAAACGTCACCTGAGGAGGTACAGCCCACAGGCATTTCTTACCCACCCTTGTTACATGTGGCAGAGGCTAAACTCAGGATGAGTGCAGCCAAGGGGTCAGGAGTTCCCTTCTTCCATCCAGGCTACACTTGTAGAGTGATAACTTACCTCAGGCATGAGAGGCCAAAAATACTGGGGATCTGAACACCATCCCAGCTCACTCATAGGATGAAGAATCCACAAAGGGAGAGGACAACCAAGAGAACCAGAGGCTACTGTCTCCACCCAGAAGGTTGGTCTTAAAACAGGGATGTCACACCAAGAGAAGCTTCCCTCTGTCCTTTCCCTCTAACACAGAGTGGTCGTTCTGAGATTTTGCCCTGGGGGAGAAGCAGGCCAAAAATGAAAGCTCCAAAGCTCTCCTCTAAGGAATTGACCTTATTTAAAACAAAGTGTGGGAAAATTCAAACCTTTAAAAAACAAAGAATATTTTGGTGGTAAGCATTTAAGAGGAAGCGTGGGGCGCTTGGGTGGCTTAGTGGGTTAAGCCTCTGCCTTCAGCTCAGGTCATGATCTCAGGGTCCTGGGATCAAGCCCTGCATCAGGCTCTCTGCTCAGCGGGGAGCTTGCTTCTCCCTCTCTCTCTGCCTACCTCTCTGCCTACCAGGAATCTCTCTCTCTGTGTCAAATAAATAAATAAAACATTAAAAGAAGAAGAAGAAGCTGTAGCTTCATGTGCCCAAAAAGCTAAACCAAAGTCTCAAATAAGTGAAAAAAGACAGCTAAGAAGAGTGCTCTTGAAGTCAAAACAGACCTCAAATTGGCTTTAAAGACTAATTCTGAAAATATTTGGATCAAATTATGGAGCAATGGTATCCTAGGATGTAGCTGAAAACAATAGAGAAATCAGCTGCAATTAATGAAGCCTAATAGCTGGGTAAAATACTAACAAAGACAACAGTTCAACTGAGTGATTAGGGAAAGGAACAATCGAGAGAGTCCTGCTAAAGCCACTGTCATCCCAAGGGACTATCCACATGCCTAAGGACTGACAGTGGGGGCTTCATAATGTGAGGGAAATATCACTAAACTACTTGGACCCAAGGCAAAAGAATGACTACAAACCCCTACTTCACATTATATAGAAAAATAACTTCACCAGCAATTGCACTACCAGGTATTCACCCAAAGGATACAAAAACACTGATTCAAAGGGGCACATGCATCCCAATATTTATAGCAGTATTATTAGCAATAGCCAAATTATGGAACAAACACAAATGTCCATCATTGACAGATGAATGAACAGTGGTATATATAGAAATATACTTATAATGAAATATTACTCAGCCATCTACAAGAATGAAATCTTGCCATTTGCAATGATGTGGATGGATCTACAGTGTATCATGCTAAGCAGCATAAGTCAGTCAGAGAAAGAAAAAATACCATATGATTTCACTCATATAAGGAATTTAAGAAACAATGAACAATGAACATAGGAGAAGGGGGAAAAAGAGGGAGGGAAGCAAACCATAAGAAAGACTCTTACCTATACAGAACAAACTGAGGATTGATGGAGGGAGGAGAGCAGGGGATGGGCTAAGTGGGTGATGAGAATTAAGACAGGCACTTGTTGGGATGAGCACTGGCTGTTAAATATGTAAATACATTTTTACATATAATTATAAATATATTTATAAAATATATATAATATATAATTCTTATATATTTATATGTATAATATAATATAAAATATATATATTCATATATAAATGTAAGTATACATATAAACATATATATAAGTCACTAAATTTTCTATCTGAAACCAATTTTACCATATATGTTAGCTAACTAGAATTTAAATAAAAACTTGAAATAAAAAAAACTTCAAATGGATCATAGACATAAATGCAAAATTATAAAATATGTAGTACCAAGCATAGGCTTAAATTATCATGAAATTGGAAGAGGTAATAGTTTCTTAACATGATACCATGAGGACAAACAACCAAAGTAAAAAAGATAAATTGGAGTTCATCAAAATTTAAAACTTTTTTGCTTCAATAGATACCACGAAGAAAGTGAAAAGGCTGTCCATTGAATAGGAGAAAATGTCTGCAAATCATATATCTAATAAGGGACTTCTATATAAAATAAATAAAAAATGTTTACAACTCAATAACAAAAAGAAAGAAAGCCCAAAGTTAAAAATGCATAAAGGACCTAGATAGACATCCATCCATAGAGGATATGTCATTGGCTAATAGGGCACAAGAAAGGATGCTCAACATCATATGCCATCTGGAAAATGTAAATCAATATAATGGAATGTTATTTGACAATAAAGAGAATGCATTACTGATAATGTGCTACAGCATAGATGAACCTTAAAAGAATTATACTAAGTGAAAGAAACCAGTCACAAAAGACCATATATCATATGATTTATATGAAATGTCCAGAGTAGGCAAAAATACGGAAACAGAAAGTAAGTTAGAGGTTGTCTAGGGCTACGAAGTTCAGTAGAAATGGTGGGGAAGGGTGACCGTTAGAGGGTATGGAATTTCTGGCATGGTGATAATGTTCTAAAATTGATTGTGTAGTTTCATAATTCTGGAGACATAACCAAAAAATATTGAATTGTACATCTTAAATGGGTGGATATTATGGTATGTGAATTACATTTCCATAAAGCTTTTACCCTCTTTCAAAAAAGATTTGAACAGATACGTTGCCAAAGATACATGGCAAAAGAAAAATGTTCAGTATCATTTGTCATTTGAAAAATGCAAACTAAAAATACAATGAAATACCCAATAAAATGGCAAACAAATAGAAACAAACTATACCCAATCTTTGCAAGGATGCAGAAAAACAGGAATTTTCTTTCATTATTGATGGGAATGTAACATGGTATGGCCACATTAGATGAGAGTGTGGCAACTTTTTATAAAGTTAAACATGATATCCACCATTTACCACATGGCCCAGGTCTATACTGCCCACACTTCTAGATAATTGCCCAAGGGAATGGAAACCTAGGTTCAAACAAAAATCTGTATGTGCATGTTTATGGTAACTTTATTTATAATCAACAAAAACTTGATGCTATGGTATATATGAATGTTTATGTCTCCCCCAAAACTCATATTTTGAAACCCTAATGCCCATCGTGATGCTATTAGGAAGTGGGACCTTTACAAGTGATCAGGTGATGAGAGTGGAGCCTTCATGAATAAAATTAGTGCCCTTATAAAAGAGACCCTAGAAAGACCCCTCATCCTTTCCACCATGTGAATGTACAACAAGAAGCTGTGACCTGGAAGGGGGCCTTACCTAGCCATGCTGTCTTCCTGATTACAGACTTTCAGCCCAGAACCATAAAAAACAAATTCTAATGTTCATAAATTACCTAATCTGTGGTACAGCATCCTGAATGTACTAAGTCATTGGACATAAGAAAAATATGTTTCAATACGTGACTAGGTAAATGAATTGTGGTATATTGATATTCAGCAATAATTGAAAAAAGAAAAAAGGAACAAGCTACTAAATCCTGCAACAACATAGATGAATCTTCCATGAATTATTCTAAATGAAGCCAAGCCCAGAAGATTGCAGGCTAAATAACCCCATTTATACAAAATTACAAAAAAAAAAAGATAAAATTATAAAGATGGAAAAAGATTAGCAGTTGCCAGAGCTGAGGCTCAAGGAGGCGTTGAATACAAAGTGATCTTACTTTGTAATTTTTAGTGTGATGGGCTCTTTTTTTGTATGGGTACTGAGTAGGAGAACACATGACTATGCATTTGCCAAAACCAACAGAAGTGTGATCTTTACTATATAAAAGTTTAAAATAAAATAAACAAGGATTTTGAGTGGATCCCCATACCAAATGAAACTAACTGTACTACAATTTATGAAATAACCCCAGTGAAGAAGGTAGCGAAAAAGGGACATGACTTAAGTAACTTCCAGAAAGTGGTGTTTGAATAGAAACTGTTAAGTATGGAGACAAAAAGAACTTTACGTGAACACTGCACTCTAATTAGTAAATTTGAACTTCACGGAAGTATGGTTAGCAATTCTAAAATTAATTTACATATGCAGTAGTGTTGAGTAAATATGTAAATAGACTGTGTATAATGTGAGCCAGGTTTCTCACTGTCAGAGAAAGACATTATAAATAAACCAGAGGTAACGTCAGCTTGAAACCTGAAGTTCTAGAATAGTCAGTGATATCAACACAAACATATATTCATTTTTAAATATATAGAGATAGTTAGACACAAAAAATGCATGTAGATATTTATGTACACATAAGTTAGCTTATTGTTTCTACCTCTAGGTACTGACAGGGCCTAAAAGCAATGACAGCCCAGTAGTCATGAGAACCCCGATCTTGGTTTCTGCATCCTGTTCTCCAATAAAATGTAACAAATGTTCCTTAAAGAAATGTTTGGTTATGAGGCTGTGGCAATGAAATGAAAATACAAAATGGACCTCTAGTTTCTTGTAGCAAGTGTCAGAAAGAAAGGAAGTAATCTTCTAAGAAATAAACCCCACATTTAGCATCACCACACTTCATGTAAGCATCTGTTATCCCAAAACTTCCCTGCCTAACCCTCTCACTCTTGCGTTGAATCTTAGTATTAGGCCTTCGTATTAGGCCCTTCTCAGAAGAGCCATCATCAGAAAAGCATCTTCTTGTTTTCTTCTTCTTAGAGATGCCAGCTTTAAATCAGTTTCAGCTTTCAAAGCTAAATGCAATCTCACTTCCCAAAGCAATTTCACCATCCATGAAAGAATCTTAAATGAAATCGATGTAATATTCTGGGACATTATTTTCCTCAGAAATTGAATGATACATGATGTTAAACAGTCACTCATTAGTGAATATACATGAATTTCATCTATACGAAAAGCAAAAAGAGAACTCTTACCATGAAGCAGCAGTTTTGTTTTGTTTTCCTGGTGGTTTTCTCTGAGATATAATCAATTAAGTATCTATCTTCTGTGTTTTTGTCCTTGAATCTGTCTCAGTCCATAAGTCATTTACTGTTGATGTGAGTTCTACGTCCTGGTTCTAGTTCCAGCTAAGCCGAGAACTAGCTGTTCAGCCTTATATAAGCCATTAAGCGCTGGCAATCAGAGGTCTCCCCTGTAAAATTAGGGGGGCAGAATATATTTCTAATATCCCTAAGACCAAAAAGGTTGTTTTTATTATTTTTATTGTATGAGTTAAGACTGATAGTTTAATCAGACCTTTAAATAAATCTGCCTTCTACTTTGGGCCTGTCATTATAATACTGACTATACCTTGTCATTTTTAGCCCAGGGTTTTTATTTCAAGATTCTCTTAAGGTAACTAATGGCTTCATTGGTGAAGAGCATGTATAATTCATTAGCTCAAAGTTTACCAAAAGGTGTCAGAAGCAGCTTCATTAATATATCCACTCTTCCTCTCTCATCGTCACAGGATTAGCCTCTTCTAGTTGTTTAGCCAGAGTATTGTGACTATTTCTTTCTCCTTATTACTCTAAGTTCCATTTCTAACTGGCATACTATGTGGTATTACCCATCAATCAAACATGGTGTAATCAAGTATAGACGTCCTTTAAATGTGGGATGAGAAGGGGTTAAAATATTATGGATGTTGGATCAGAAAGACCAGGGATCTGTGTGGATTCATAATTAATCCTCATTCCAAATAGTTTTGTATACTTTTAGCTATATAACTTTATTTCTGGGCCTAAAGCTCTTTACCTCTAAAATTTTTAATAACCTCTTTTTTGAAAGAGTGCTAAAACTATTAAATGAAATAAAATTTGCAAAATGTATAATGTTTTGAACATAGTATGTGTTTATCACATGGTTATAAAACAATTATTTTTAATAAATTTTCTAAATTTTATGAGACTTTTTGATTCATGATCTTCCATATGTCTTATTCATATAAAACCTGGTGATATCAATGAAATGTCAGAGATATCATCTTTAACACTACTTTATAGTCACATCCTATAATTACTCATTAGTCTTGCTGAAGACTGCCTTTCTAGATTATAAGGTATCTAGTTCAAAAAACAAAATCTGTCCTCCCACTGATGAAAATATAAGAACCAGCTATTTTTAAACATTGGATAAGAGGAAATTAAAGACCATGATCCCAGAATAAAGGGAAACAAATGAGAGCATCTCTATAATTGTTCAAACATTAAGCTTAAGACATGGGGCAGGGAGGGAAAATCCAAGAAGAATAGAACAATTTCATTAAATTGTAAAGACAGATTGTACTTAGGAAACAAGAAGAACCTGCGATTTTCAGGGCAAGAGTACTGGAGAAGAGGGAGTTATTCAGAGGAAGAGCTCCAGAAATCTAATGGGGTTCCTCATAAGATTTTAGCTGAATACTAAGCTAATACTTATCTAATACTAATTAATAATAATTAATACTAATCCAAGAGGGTTCACAAAGAAGATCTAGGGAAACTTGGAGTTACAAGTCACATAATTCCCAGAGATCATACAAGATTGGAAGACTTTCAACTAGCAAACATGGAGAGACATTGTTAAATACTTCAGACCATTCACTGTAGAACTCAGGAGAGTTACACCATAATCATAGGACTAGAATGGTCCTAAAGACTATTCCAGAATTCTAAAGAAACTTAAAAAAAAAAAGACTCAACAGAAACAAGCTAATCTAAAGTGATACAACTAACTGCCAAAACAAAAGTAAGCACACATTAAACTATCTCAACAAGGTAAGTCCCAAGGCCCACCATCCAATTAAAAATTACTGGATATGCAAAGAAGCAGTAAAATATTCACCTAAATGGGGAAGGAAGTAATTAAAGAAACAGATTCATAATGATGTTTTGCAGTTTTAAAGGAAATGATGAACATAAGTGGAGATCTAGAAGCTTTTATATAAAAGCAAATAAAATTTCTAGAACTTTACATATAGGAAATGAAAAATATACTGCATGGAATAAACAGATTAAACCCCATAAAATAACAGACCTAGGAACTAGAAGTCATAATTATAGAAATCAAGTGAATGAGACACAGGAAGAAAATGCGAAAGACCAAAAAATATAAATAGAATCATAGCAAGTTATGAAATAAATCCAAACATACTATCATACGCATAATTAGAATTCCAGGAAGAGGGTGGTACAAAAATGGCTTAAAATAATATGACAGAATGTTTCAAATTTGATTAGAACAATAAATCTACAGATTGAAGAGGTTTAATTAATACAAAGAAAGATAAACACAAAGAAAGCTATAACAACAACAAAACACATCATAATAAATTGCTGATAACCAGGTATAAAGAGAAAATCATAAAAGCATCCAGGGGAAAAGGACACATTCCATACAAGACATTAAGTAATTATAATTGAAGTATTTCCTGAAACAATGAAAACTAGAAGATAATAAAATGACATTTTCAAGTCCTAAAAGGAAAAAAGTCAAAAAGTACATTGTTTCACTTATATAAAATTCTCGAAGAAACAAATCTAATGTATATTGATAGCAAACAGATAGGTGGTCAGTGGAGACCTAGTGGGAGGTGGTTTAGACTGGAAAAGAACATGGGGGAGCATTTTGGAGTGGTAGAAATGTTACATATCTTGGTTTTGTTTATGCATAATTTAGTCAAAACACAACTCTAATTTTAATAGTTTATCTTCTTAGAGAGATAAATATCATTTAATTTAAAACCAAAACCAATTCAAATGATATAAAAATGTGGGGAGAAACAATTCACTGGCTATAAACAACATAAATTGTTTATAAAATTTGTATATAAAATTATATACAAATTAAACTAAATATTCTAAATGGGCAAAGGAGCCCTTTGGAGCACCTGGGTGGCTCAGTCGTTAAGCTTCTGCATTCTGCTTGGGTCATGATCCCAGGGTTCTGGGATTGAGCGAGCCCTGCATTGGGCTCCCTGCTCAGTGGGAAGTCTGCTTTTCCATCTCACACTCCCCCTGTTCCTGTCCCCTCTTTCGTTATCTCTCTTTGTCAAATAAAAAAATCTTAAAAAAAAAAGATTTTTTTATTTGACAAATTATTTTGATTAAACAATCATTGAATAAAACAAAGGCATATTTTAAAAGTTGCATTGTTCTATGTTAAAAAAAAAAATCAATGCACAGGAGTATTCCAGAAGGGCAGAGTAAGGAGCTTGGCACATACTTTCCCCAGCAAAACAATAATTTAACTGGTGGAAAACATACAAACATTTAGTCTCTGAAAAGTCCTCAGGGCATATAGTGACAGAGAAACATTCATTTAGGAAAATCTATTAAATCTCAGTAAGAATATGCAGAGTCTGTAACATCTGACTCATGACTCATTTCCTTACCCCTACCCACAGCACCATGTATGGAAACTCTTCCCTGGCATTCTATTCAGGGCAGGTTTGACCAGGAAGGTAGGAGTTTGCTTTCCCCTAAGCTCCTAGGCTAAGGTTATAGTTTTACCCCAGAGGGAACAGCTATCTGTGTTTCTTTTATTTTTCAGCTCTGTGTTGCACAAGTTCTAATACAGGTGAATATAGCTGAGAGAACAAGGGCCCCTTCCTCCAGTCAGCCCTCACTTGTGGGGCAGAAACTTTACCCCATAGGCAGTAATCTGAAAATAGGAGGACCTGTATCACCTCTCCTCAGTTCGCTCTTTCAGCAGAGGTTCCAAGCTGGGAGGGGGACCAACAGGTGCAATGTTCCCTCAGGGCCCCCTCAGAGCTGGAATGTCACTCAAGGAAGGAAAAAAAAATGCATCCTTATACCCAGTTCTGTCTGATGCAGGTACAGGGTTTTTGCTTAAGATTCAAGCAGGCCTTAAGAAGAAAGGGTTCTGCAGTTCTGCCTAAAGACACTAATTGTATACAAAATGCCGTAGAGCGGTCTATGGCTAAAGGCATTGTTGAAAACAATGGAGATCTTTCTGGAGAGCAATTAACAGCAGACTGGAGCTCCATGATACAAGCTAAAAGACAGAGCAGCCTGATGTTTAATAGTGAGAACAAGAAAAAGAGAAAGCCAGGAAGAACTTTCCTGAGATCACAATCAGCTCTGAGAAGTTGGGAAGGCTGTGCCCATGCACTAGGGTGCACACATTCATAAGCGATCTGAGAAGGACGTGGGACAGATCTGAAAGCCCTTCGCAAGCTGTGCGGGTGTGCGTGCACACACACAGACATCAGAAGCCTCACTGGCACAGGGGCTTAAGCACAACCTCTGACCAACACTGACTGAACAACAAGCTATGACCCAGAATGATTCTTGGAAAATTGGTATTAAGAATAAAATCACACTCATCCCTAGCATTCTGGAAGACTGCGTTATATGTCCAAGGCTATACACGCTCAGAAGAAAACAGAGAGGGAAACTCCATGCTATTAACTGCAAGATGAACATGGGACATAAGAACCTGAACTTCTTGAACTGTGGTGACAGCAGCCTTTCAGCCATATACACATTAAGAGTAAGCAGTAAAAATCTAACTGGCTAACTGGAATTAAGCACCATCTTTGATCGATAAGTGGCTATTGCAACCCAGGGAGGACCCCTCTAAGTAGCCAGGATAAAAGAGAAGTAAGGAGGGATAGGAAATATGGGCAGGAACATCAGACATTGCATACCACAGAAAAATAAAAACAAAGAGAAAAATATGAGTAGAGCCATCAGAGGCTGTATGTGGCAGAGAAAATACACTGTAAAATTAGATCAGCCAAGCTACTAAACAAACGAATGAATGGCCGAGCAAATAATAATAACAACTTCTGTGTAGGAGATCAATATCCAGAGTTTCTACAGTGTATCATCGGACACTGTTTTATACACGACAGCAGAAAATTGTGAGACTTGGATACAAACAGGAAAGTGTGATACATACAAGGAGCAGGGGACACAGATAACAGACATGTTTAGACAAAAACTTCAAAGCAGCCATTGTAAATAATTCAAAGGACTGAGGAAAACCAACCTACAAGAAGAGAAATACAATATCTCAGCAAATGGAACATATTAATAAAGAGGTAGAGATTAAAAAACATAAAGATCTGATTGGAATTTCTAAAGTTGAAAGTGTAATAAACAAAATTTAAAATTTACTACAGGGCTCACCAGAAGACATGAGCTGGCCAGAGAAAGAATTTGAAAACTCAAGGATAGATTAATAGAAATTGTACAATGTGAAGAAGAGAGAGAAGAAGGATGTATAAAAATAAACAGGATCTCGGAAGATGCGGGACACTGTGATTGCGAGAGAAAGGAATCGTTAAATACAAGGAAACCTCAATAAAGAGAGAACTTCTAATCAAGAAACAATGAAGCCATAAGGTAATGATATAGCTGAAGTAGGTAAAGTTAATTGTCAAACAAGATTCTTATATTCAGCAAAGCTATCTTTTAAAAATAAAGGTAAGTCAAAGACAGATTGATACCATATGATTTCATGGAATTTAAGAAACAAAACAAATGAACATTTAGGAAGGGGAAAAAAAGAGAGAGAGAAACAAATTATGAGAGACGCTTAAAGAAAGTAGCATCAGATGACATAATCTCATATTTAGACAATTCTAAGATATCCACTATAAAACAATTAAAGCTAATAAAGTCATGAAGCAAAGTTTCAGGATGTAATATCAAAAAAAATCAACTCAACTTCTAAATATTAACAATGAGCAATACAAATATGAAATTAAATGCACAATTCACAACAGTCAAAAAGTATAACAACTTCGTAATATATTGAACAACAGAATTACAAGATTTATATACCAAAAATTATAAAAATTGCTGGAAGTAATTAAAAGTCTATGTAAGTAGAGAGTGACTCTCTTATCACGGATTGGAAGACTTAATATTGTTAAAGTAGTAATGTTCTTCAAATTCATCAATAGATTTAACACAATCCTAGCAAACTCAAGGGTGATTTTTTTTATAGAATTTGAAAAGTTAATCTTAAAATTCATATAGAAATGCAAAGAACAAAGAACAGCCAAGACAAAGTTGACAAGAATAACAAAGTTGAGGTACTTACACTTCTTGATTTTAAAACTTGCTGGGGAGCTAGAGCACTCGAGACTGCAGTGCTGGCATAAAGATAGATAGAGATCGACACAAGAATCCAGAAATAAACACTGTAATTTATGGTCAATTGATTTGCAACAAAGATGGTAAGACAACTCAAAGGGGAAAAAAACAGCCTTTTCAATAAATGGTGCTGAAACAACCAGATCTTCACTTTTTTTTTTTTTAGATACCAACTTTTAAAAGAATAAAGTTGGACCCCAAAAAAGAACAGATTTTGACACGTGTCTCACACTATATGTGGAAGTTAACTCCAAAGTTATCATAGCCACACATGTAAGAGCCAGAGCTATATAACTTTTAGAAGACATGGGATTTAATGCTGATGACCATGGGGCAAGCAATGATTTCTTAAATATGAACCAAAAATATAAGCAATAAAGAAAAAAATAGATAGAACCATCAGGAAGATAAATAGACAAACCACAAAATGGCAGAAGACACTTGAAGATCATATGTCTGATAAGGGACTTGTATATAAAATAAATTGAGAATTCTTAACTAATTAAAAAGTAAAAGGACAACCCAATTTTTTAAATAGTCAAAAGCTCTGGACAGACATTTATCCAAAGATGATATAAGAGATATTCAATATCTCTAGCCAACAGGGAAATGCAAATCAAAATCAAAATGAGATACCATTTCACACCTACTAGGATCACTATAATCCAAAAGATGAACCATAGTGAGAGTTGGCAAAGGTAAGGAGAAATTGGAAACCTCATACACTGCTGATAGAAAATACAAAATGATAAAGTCACTTTGGAAAACAGTTTGGCAGTTCCTCAAAATGTTAAACATTAGAGTTACGGTAGGACCCAGCAATAACACTCTTAGGTATATAATTGCCCCCCAAATAAAACCAGATGTCCTCACAAGACCATATGCATAAGTGTTCATAATGTTTACAATAACCAAAATGGGTTATGACCCAAATATCTCCAACAAATGAATAAATAAGACATGGCATATCCATAAAAAGAAGTATCATTTCATGATAAAAAGGAATAAAATTTGAATATATGCTACAACATAGATAAACCTTCAAAATATTATACAGAGAGAAAAAGGTCTATTAATCACAAAATATCATATAAGGTATGATTCCATTTATATGAAATGTTCACATAGTCAGAAAAATTATTAGTGTCTGCCTAGTTTTGGTAGGAGAATGGAATGAAGAGTGACTGCTGATATGTACCGGTATCTTTTTAGGAGACAAAAATGTTCTAAAATTGGCTTGTGGGGGTGATACACAATCCTGAGAATATACTAAAAATTAAATTGTACACTTTAAGTTGTAGATTTGTATAGTATGCGCATTAAATCTCAATAAAGCAGTTAAAAATAATTTAAAAGTTAAAAATAATGCACAAATATATCTTAATTTTTCATCTATTTACAAATTACCTTTAAAAGTCGCATGATGTGGGGGTGCCTGGGTGGCTCAGTGGGTTAAAGCCTCCGCCTTCGGCTCAGGTCATGATCCCAGGGTCCTGGGATCCAGCCCCGCATCAGGGTCTCTGCTCGGCAGGGAGCCTGCTTCCTCCTCTCTCTCTCTCTCTCTCTCTGCCTGCCTTTCCCCCAAATTGAGATCTTTGTCTGTCAAATAAATAAATAAAATCTTTAAAAAAAAAAAAGTGGCATGATGTCAAAATCATCTCTAATATTTGTAAGCTTGGGTCAGAGTAAAAATGTAGTTCCATAAACCATATTTCCAAATGTTTAAAAGTTATACATTGAGTGAACAAAATTGTTGGCTACAATACATTCTTTCCTCCTGTCTTGAAAAATGTACCAACAAAATGACGAGCACATTTTAAATATATAAAACAATGATTTTGCATACTGAAAGTGATTAAAATATGAAAGATGACATAATTAAAATTTTATTAAATTTCTCTGGATTTTCTCATGGAGCAATGATGTTTTCATGATAATAAAATGATTACATATATATCTTCCAGATTTTTATATGTTGACACCATAAAATGTACTTGCCTTCATTTCTGCAAAATTACTAATTACATGGTTATGAATTTAAGATACATCATTAGTGTTCTAGTTACAATAATGGTTTAAAGAATTATTTTTTTTTTTTTATATTTTATTTATTTGACAGAGAGAGAGAAGTCACAAGTAGTCAGAGAGGCAGGCAGAGAGAGAGGGAGAAACAGGCTCCTCACTGAACCGAGAGCCCGATGCGGGGCTCGATCCCAGGACCCCGAGACCATGACCCGAGCCGAAGGCAGAGGCTTAAACCACTGAGCCACCCAGGCGCCCCTGGTTTAAAGAATTAAAATTAAATGCAATAATATTAAAATGTACAGAATTTGAATTCATTCTTGTCAAAAACTATGAAATATGTATTATTTTCATTTGTTTTCAAAAATCACTATTTTTTCTACAATGTACGAAGTATTTAAAATAAAACTATTTGTTTAAAATAAAACTGATTTATTTAAAATAAAACTATTACTGACCTTATAATTTTATTCCTAAATTATGAAAATAAAACTAAAACTTCAAGTCACATTTTGAAAATATACTAAAAATTCATTAAATATTTTTAAATAAAATTTTTTGAAATTCTAGCACCCAATAGCTTTTTAGCAGTCAAAGTGAAGTCACTTACTGTTACACGGGCATTGTGCAAGGGCTGACTCCAAATTTCAAGTGACAGTGCTACTGTTATATTCATGAATAAAGTTTCTGTGTGTCTCCATGTTCTACTGATCCCACTAAAGAATAACCTTCTTGCCTGTGTCTAAGGGCAAAATTACATAATTATGTTTGAGGATCATTGTATTGGTCTTCAATAGCTGCTGTAACAAATTATCATAAACACGATAGCTAAATGCAGTACAAATCACAGTTGTGTAGTTATGAAGTCTCCCACTGACCGATATCACTGGGCTAAAATCAAGGTATTGCCAAAGAAGCATTCCTCCAGGAGGCCCTAGGCGGAAAACCTTTTCCTTACTTTTTCTACTTTCTAGAGACTGCCCGTACTCCTCGGCCCTTGGCCCCCTTCCTGCATCTCCACAATCAGCGGCACAGCATCTCTCTAACCTTGCTTCTGACATTACATTTTTCTCTGACCCTCACTGCTTCTCTTCTTCATTTTTAAGGAGTCCCATGACATTGTAACCTCATAAATCAGGAAAATCTCCCTATCTTAAGGTCAGCTGATTAGTACCTTAATTGCACTGCAACTTAATTCTCATTTGCCATTTAACCCAATAAATTCACAGTTTCCAGTATTTAGGGTGTGGACATATTGGTGGAGCCATTATTCTGCCTACCACCAACAGGGGAAGCTAAATTATGCTGTAGTAAAAAATGAATGAAAATGCCAAAATTTTAGTGACTTAAAATAACAAAGATGTATTTCCTCGTTGTGCTGCATGTCCCTCTCAATCAGCAGGGAGTCTCTGCTCACTGTATCTAATAAGAGACCCAGGCTGACAGAGCAGCTGCCATCTTGAACATCGCTAATTGATGTGCCAGACAGAATAAAGAACTCTAGTGGAACACCCACTAGCAATTCAGTGTTTGGTCCAAAAAGCAACATACGTCACATCTGCTCAGAACTCACTGTTCAGAACTTGTCTCTTGACTTCACCCAATCTCAGGGCATTCGGCCAAGATAATTCTACTTTGTGCCTTAAAATGGAAAATTTGTTGACCAAAATTAGTAACCATCATTTGTTCGTTACATATGCAAATGCTAGATAAATAGAACAAAATATCATTGATAGCTGAGCTTCCAAAATGAAAGTGATACTCTCAGATGCCAGAAATGATTCAGAACACAAAAATGTGAGCTATTGCTGCTACTACTTTGAAGATGCGAGAAGGTATCCGGGAATGCTTTGTTAGCTCCAGTAAAAACTGAAGAGCTGAGATTTAATATCTTTACAGGGAGGTAAGAGAGGGAGGAGGAGGGCAAAAGAAGGAGGCAAAACGTAAGGAGGAGGGCAAAAGGAATTGAGATTTCGGCACTAATCCAGAATCCCAAAAAGGATGTACCATTTACAAAAGAACCATGCTCTAGAGCGGGAGGTAGATGTTTCCCTGAAAAGATCCAGCTCAGTCATGTGTTAAATGCTCCCGCTCTAAATATGGATTTGCATTTTTCTCCTCTTATTTCTATATAGTTTTTGTTGCATATGTTTTAAGGCTTTTTTGTTAGGCCCATGCATTTAAAAATTTATATCATGATGTTGATTGATCCTGTTATCATTATCAAATGTTTCTTTTTATCTTTAGTAATATTTCCTGTCTTAAAGATTGCATTGTTTAATATTGCTACAGCAGCATCTTAGGTTAGTGTGTATTTAATACCTCTTTTCTTATTCTTTATTTCCCACCTTTCTTTAACCTTAGATTTTAATTTTGTGCCTTTTAAGTAACATGTACTTGGTTATATTTTTAATGTACTTTTGCAATTAGAATATTACCAAATACTTGTGTGTGAAAAAGGGCACCATTACCACATTAAAAACTAAGCCACAGGCTGGGAGATATTATTACAATATAAATAATGGGCAATATATAGAAGTCCTACAAATCAAAAAAGGAACAGACAAATACCCTCATGGGAAAATGAGCAAACTACATGAACAGGTGATGTATTGAAGATATAACTCAAATGCCAACAAGCAAAAGTTGAGAAGCTTCTGTAATTATCAGAGAAATGTAGATTAAACCTGCTTTGAAATACCATTGCACAAACTGTCAAATTGGCATTTATTTTTAAAACTCTGGTAACACCAAGAGGCTGGTGCAGATGTAGAGAAACAGGAAAACATATATAGTGCTGATGGAGAATAATTGGTACAATTACTTGGGAAAGTGTCATGAAAACACAAAAGTAATCCATAGGTGCACATCCCCTAGGAAAATAATTCCACCCTGTTACCCATCCTAGAGAAATCTTAAGGCACGCCTGAGGTAGCATGGAGTACTTTGAAATTTGGAATAATCTAACTGACCATCAATAAAGAAGAAGATAAACAATGGGTAAATAAATAGGACACAATAGTTGAAAATTTCGAAACTGCACCAAAGCACATCATTGCATCAAATTGGATGAAATCTCAAAATACAACTCCATAAATGAAAGAAAAATAAGTTCCAAAAGCATTAGGACCATATGACATTATTTATGCATGGTTTTCAAACAGCCAAAACAGTTCTTCATATTAACTAAAAATACATACATATGTTGTAAAAGTATAGAATTGAGTACACACCAACTGAAGACAACTGACTGAATGTGGCAATGAATAAGGGTCAGAAATGAAGGTTGGACTTCAGCTGTGTCTACAAATCTTCATTATTTATTTTTTGGAATGAGAAGTCACCTCAAGCAAATTTAGCCAATCAAGAACAACTTTAAAATTTTAATGAGGTGCCCGTGGACGTAAGGATTATTATTTTATTTACTTTTTCAAATGTTTGAAATGTTTTGATTAAATAGTTCTTTAAAAATAAAATGTTCCAAAATAAATAAATAAATAAATAAAATGTTCCTTAGTATCCTGGGTCTTCACAATAAAGTACATGTATAAAATAGATCAGTTTTTCAGCTTATGTAGCAGAGACAACAATAGATATAAAAATAAATTTCAAATCTGCTGGTAAAAATAAATGAACCCCATTTCTAAATTTCATATCCATCCTACTGCTATTTCAGAGGTAGTTTCCATGAATGTATATGTTCTCATGGTGCAAGTAAATGTGCAATTAGATATTTAAACAAATAATACAAACAGACAACACAAAAATTGACTCAACTTAGACGAAGTAAGGCATTCAGGCACTAAAATTAAAAATAGTGCCTTCATTAAACAACAAATTTGCCTTAAAGATTTTTAGCCATTGATACAACTTAGAAAATAGACACTGTTGGATAGATTCTATTTTAGGAACACAGGAAGACTGAAAATCTACAGAAACAAACTTTCTTCTAAAATTAAATTCAAGTGGACTTTATCTCATGGTTCTTCTTACCTAAGTTATCAAGCAACCTAACAATACTTACAACTGCAGTTTTTTGAAAGTTACAGAAAGACTGTTCGGCAAATTGCTCCTTTTGTAGACTTAATCCTGTAACTAAGGTCACTGTGATTACAAATATTTCATCTTCCCCTTACAAGGTTTTTCCCATTCCCTTACTTAAAAGCCATCTACATATTATAGAATCTTCCTAGAATGAGTTAAGGATCTCTCCTGTGAGTTTCCATAGAAAGTTATACCTTCCTAATCATAGCATTTTGCACACTGTAATTCCCTATATATTTGTGGGCATTTGTCCCAATCTCAGATCATACTCAGACTGTCATCTTTTATGTCAGTACCTAATACAGCACCAGTCACTAAATTTGTGCTCAAATATTCATTGGTTCATAGTTTCATCCATTCATATATTCTCATTAGACTATATTCTCTATTTCCTTTTGTTGTTGTTGTTTTTTCAGTTTCTACTGGTTCTGGAGGGAAATCAGTACAGTGGTAATACAGAGAAATAAAAACAGTAAAATAAATGAACAAATAAGTAAGTTACTAAACAACCAAGTTATTTTGTGGCCCACATTATCTCTTCCTTCACCTTTTGCCTTCTGGCCATTTCTTACATTTGATTGGAGTTGATAAGAGGTGTGGTCCAGGGGCACCTGGGTGGCTCAGTGGGTTAAAGCCTCTGTCTTCTGCTCGGGTCATGATCTCAGGGTTCTGGGATCAAGCCCCGCATCAAGCTCTCTGCTCTGCGGGAAGCCTGCTTGCTCCTCTCTCTGCCTGTCTCTCTGCCTATTTGTGATCTCTTTCTGTCAAATAAATAAAATCTTTAAAAAAAGAAAAGAGGTGTTGTCCACATTCCAAACCAAAGCAGTATTAACGGGGTACACATCTGGAGCTTCCAGAAGTATCCGCTGCAGCATATATTCAGACATACACACCCAAAGAAAAATAAAGTCAATTCTAGAGGTCCACACAGAATTTACTTCAAGAATAGCTAGATTATTAAGTAAGTTCTTATTTGATTGGGTGGCCTAGAATTGGACCACAACAATTTTTTATCTCAAATACGAAGGCAGAGACTTGTACTCACTACATATGCACGTTTTCAGTGGGGTATTTCCAGAAGTTGCTGAGAAAGCAGAAACCACGGGAGTTTCTGCAGAGTAATCAGGCATAGGCCAGAAGAGTGCATTCTCTGGGAGTCATCAGGAGACATGGCTAGAACAGCCAGCACACACTTTCATACACTCAGGAGCATGAACTGTTGTAAAACTTTGTCAGGCAGGTACTCTCCAGTCTCACGGCACGTGGCCAAATGCAGCAGGATTCTGACTCAGCAACAATGTGAGAAAAGTACACTTTCTCCTGATTTGGGCCCCCGCGTCAAAATCTGGGCAGTCCTATAGGACAAGGCCAGCAGTTTCAGTGGCATATGTCTAAACGAATTCTGATCTTTCAAATACGAGTTAAAATTATGGGGCAGTATCAGTAGCAATCTAACCTCTCAAGGACGCGTGCCTAGGAAAGCAGATGGCTTGCAACAGACTGTTTAATCCCAAATCAAATAACAGAATCAGCACTACAGGATGACTGCTTATACAGACACTTTTGTCAGATAATGTGGCTGAGAGCTACACTTCCCACACAGTAAGCTCCGTAAAGAGTTTGTGATACACTGATTGATCAGTGGCAATTTATTAAGCTTATACAGCAAACAGTGAGCTGTAGGGTGCATAGCAAACACTGTCCCAGACTGACACGAATTTACATTAAAAGATGACAATGCATTAAGCTTTTGGTATATAAATCCCTTTTTGTTGTCTGTTGCCTCATTTCTTCATATAGTCTGCAGGACAATGCAAGAAAGTTTGACAGTGAAGCCTGAAGATGGGAGATATTCCTTCTTGATACAGCACAACTGAGAAACATTTCCATGAAAACAGCAGTGAAAATGCTTCCAAATTAGCCACTTCTGGTATGAATCATCTGTATAAATCTTTCCATCAGGGGAAATAAGTCACTGACAAAACTGTTCTCAGGAGGCGAGGTTTTCTTTGGGTTTCTGGCATGGTGGTTATGGTCTGCTAGAACTTCTACCTTTTTTGAATTAAGGCAATCCCGTCCCAGACTTTGCTCTTCTTTTTAAGAGAAAATGTAAATAGAGGGAGGCTGTAGCGTAGAGTCACTTCCCCAAATGTGCCCTTCATGTTATAAAAGAAATTTAAAAAATTTAAAAGGGTAGGAGTGATTATATGGTCAAAAAAATTTTAAGAAATACTGTCTTAAAAATGTTGAAAAAGATTCATGTTCCCACAGGACTTCCCATAACTTTGAGTAAGGTGGTGTGAATTTGAGTCCTTAAGAGAAGACCCCGTATGCAGCATTTCCCAAGATTATTTGAGCACAGGTGTGTGTGCGCGCACACGCGTATGTGTGTGTGTATGTGTGTGTAAGATCTTGAAAGTCTAAAAGTTCCATGGGATGCACTTTTTGAAATGTTCATAATCGTTTGTACCTTTAACAAACAGTGGCTTCTGCTTTTCAATACATTCATTTTGAAGTTAAGCCATTTTCTTTCCTCTGGTTTAGACGTGCCAATAGATACATGGACTTTACAGCAACCTAGTAGTTGAGATGGAAGAAGAAAGATATGGAGGCAAGAATGTGGAAGATTGCAATAGTTGGAGCAGAAATAAAAGAAAATAAAAGAAAGTAGATTGGGGTCTTGGTGGTGGAAACCAAAAAAGAAGAAACTAGCTTTTCAAACATTATAAAAGAAAGAAATGGCAGGACACAGAAAGGTCCTAGACACAAGGTAGAAAGAGAGATAATCAAAGATGGACTCAAGGTTGTAACCCTGGGTGATAGGAGAGCTGTCGTGCTGCTAGCAATAATGGAAAGTAGAAGAGGAAAAAATGATAAGCCTGGACTATTATTATGGCATGTTTTAACTGAAGGGGCACAATGAAGGAGGTTTTTATATGTGAAGAAAAAAAATTCAAAATCAAACACAAATTTATAAAATGTAAAAAAAGTCAAACATTTCTCAAGCAAGGACCAGAGAGTCCCCTCTCAAACAGGATTTTCTTTTTTGTTCAGAGCCCGTATGGCTAATTGATTTGGTTACTGGGGCATAATGATTTTGTTGTCTCCTTCACCTCTGTTCGCTGGCATGTTTGTCCTCATCATAATACAAAGCTGCACATAGTATGTATACTACAGAGTAAAGGTGTATATGCCTACAATTACATGTATATAAATACATGCTTTTTATATTAAAAAAATACATAAATTTGACCATTACATTCAAGTTGCCTTAGCTGGGAAGGCAAAGGTAGTCTTGGGGAGAAACCTGAAAATTTAGCACGGTCAAAGAGTTTTGATTCAATTTGCTTGTCTAATACAGATGAGAGTGACAAAAAGTCTTTATTTGCTTGAAGAGCCTCTGAGGTTTTTCAGTACCATTGAAATGCTGTGCTCAACTCAAGTACTTTTCATGTATCAGAGAAGTGGCAAATTTAACAAAGCCTGCACTAATGTTTTGTATTTCTATTCTAAGAAAAATGCTTCAGAAAGTAAACACGAGTATTCAATAATATTGCAACTAGAGACAATGGTAAAGGCTTCTGTTTCATAATATATTGATAAGTAAATCATTTTAAAAGAAGCAAACAGTATTGTTGAGCACTGAATGGCTAACCCCAACATAAAATAAAGACTGCTCAAGTACCTTTGTTTGTTTTCTGTGATAACATAAAAAAATGTTGGCATCCATATGTTTTGTAAACAGTAGATATTTGTGTAGATAAGTCAATACTTGAACACACTATGAATAGCAAATCCAAACTATTATTACCGGAGCAATTTTTAACACTATCCAGAGAAACAAATTCCCAAATAACCAAAAGAAAATAAAGGCAGAGTAACAAGTTTTCTTTGAAGTAACTGCAGAGAACCTAAAAGACTCAAGTCCAGAAATTGTGTTTTATGCAAAAAATTGCATCACTATCATGTCTTTAATAAACAAAACCACATGTGTCATTTATAAGGGTTGAATACTGGGGAAATGTCACCTTCCTATAGAATAGTAGTTAAGAGCCTGGCCTATATGATTAAGCAGACATTGGTTTAAGCTGTTGCTGTCTGACATATTAGCAGTGTGAATTTGGGCCCATTCTTTTACTACAGAGTAAAAGGTTTCAGGCTGACGCCTTCATTAACACTTGGGGATAAGTATAGTGCATCGGGGTCAAATGCCAGTAAATATATCTATATATATCTCACATCTTCATTATCCAGTCATACACTGATGGACACTTGGGTTGTTTTCGTACCTTGGCTACTGTGAATAATGCTGTAGTGAATGTAAGAGTACAGATACCGTTTCGGTGTTTCATTTCATTTCCTTCAGATAAACACCCAGAAGTGAGATTGTTGGATCATATGGTAGTTCTATTTTTTTAATTTTTTTAAGAACTTCCCTACTTTTTCCCATAGTGGCTGCACCACTTTACATTTCCACCAACAGTACATAGGAATTCCCTTTTCTCCACATCCTTGCCAACACTTTTTATTGTATTTTTGGTAATAACCGTTATGACAGGTGTGCGGCAGTGAACCTTGAGGACATTATGCTATGAAATAAGTCAAACAGAGAAAGACATCTACTGTATGAACTCACCTATATGTGAAATCTAAAATACTTAAACTCATAGAGAGTACAATGGTGGTTACCAAGGGTTGAGGGGTGCGAGAAATGGAAAGATGCTGGTCAAAGAATATAAACTTCCAGTTAGAAGATGGATAAGTGGGGCACCTGGGTGGCTTAGTGGATTAAAGCCTCTGCCTTCAGCTCCAGTCATGATCCCAGGGTCCTGGGATCGAGCCCCGCATCCGGCTCTCTGCTCAGCAGGGAGCCTGCTTTCTCCTCTCTCTCTGCCTGCCTCTCTGCCTACTTGTGATCTCCGTCTGTCAAATAAATAAATAAAATCTAAAAAAAAAAAAAAAGATGGATAAGTTCTGAGCATCTAGTGAACAGCACTATTATTATAGATAATAGTACTGTACTATTTACTTGAAATTTGCTGAGAGAGTAAATCTTAAATTTTTCTCACCCTCAAAAAAGAAGTGATAATCATGTGACATGATGGAGATGTTAGCTGACACTACAGTGGTAATCACAGTGCAATAAATGTGTATCAAATCAAATGTGTTGCATTGTACACCTTAAACTTAAACAATATTATGCTGATTATATCTCAATTGAACTGGAAGAAAAAAAGAAGGGTTTCAGTTCTATTCAAACAGCCAGAGACTAATGATTATGCTGTTTTGTCTTCACATAGGGTGAAGACAAAAAATATATTATGGACATAGACACTGGCCCCAGACAATTAAGACTTGACTACTGGCTCTGACATTTGCTCACTCGGTGATCTAGGGCAAGTTACTTATTCTCTTTGTAAATTAGGGGAAATAGTAGAACTGGCCTCATAAATTTTCCGTGTGTGTGTGTGTGTGTGTGTGTGTGTGTGCAGGTGCATCTGTGTGTATACATAAAAATGAGTCAATACATAATGAGTATTTAGAACAGGGCCCGGAATCGGTGCCTACTACATTATTACTGTATAGCAAAGGCCAACACTTGTAGAGACCTTGCGCAAGGTCACTCAACCAGTAAACTGGAGTGAGGGTACAACCTAGGACAAAACCTGCAACTGTGATACATCTGACCAATATTAGGAATCTCTTCATTTTGTTGCCTATGGCTTCTATGGGTCTCAATTACTTCATGTATGAATTGAGGGGAATTTATTATCAGATGTAAATGCATGGTATTCCCACCTAATTCTTTCTCTTGACATCTCACATCCTACCAAAAATATCAACAGTTTTAATCTCTAGAGATACTTTGCTGATCTTCAGCTGGATCTCACAATACCTGTCAGCTCAGTCCACTAGGCTGCCTCTAATCACTATCTCAATAAAGATTTACTAAGTGAAAATCTCTGGGATTCTTTTATGATATATAAATGTTTTATTTTAGAACTGTTTAAGATTTACAGAAAAATTGCAAAGACAGTACAGAGAGTTTCCATACAGCCCACATCCTATTTTCCCTATTATTAGCATAGTACATTAGTATGACACATTTGTTACAATTAATGAACCAAAATTGATACAGTATTAACCAAAGCTTAATTCTTTATACTTTACCTAACATTCCATTAACCCTTCCAGGATACTAAATTACACTTAGAAGATAGGTCTTCTTAGCTTCCTCAGACCTTACTTGTTTATGATGACCTTGACATTTTGAAAACTACTGGCCAGTTATTTTGTAGAAGAAACCCTAAGTTAGGATTTGTCGGATCTTTTCCTCATGATTACACAGGAATTTTGTGTTTGAGGGAGAAAGAACACAGAGGTAAAGTGCCATTTTCATAACGTCATATCAAGAGTACATACTATCAGCATGATTTATTGCTGTTGATATTTATCTTGATTACCTAGCTGAGGTAGTGTTTGTCAGGTTTCTCCACTGTAAAATTCTTCCTCTTTTCCCTTCGTATAGTCTATTCTTTGAAATGAAGTTACTCTGCACAGGCCACATTTAAAAGTGGGCAATTAAATTCTACTTCTTTGAGGGCAGAGTAGTACACAAATTATTTGAAATTCTTCTGCTTAGGAATTTTAGCTATTCTCCTCCATTTATTTATTAACTCAATCATTTGTTTGTGTCATATAGACTCATGGATATTTATTTTATATTGCAGGTTATAATTCATTCCTACTTAACTCTGCTGCTGAAATGGCACCAAATTTGCCTTTGGAGACTCTTCCAGCTGTTTCCTACAGGGTATACTCTTGGACATACACCCATCAAATGGGTCCTTTCTTATTGTCCCTGGTATTGTTTTAGAGTATTTCCTTACTTTCTTTTACTACAATATAATCAAGGCTCAACATTTATATTTTCTGTCCGAGTCCTAGACTCAGCTATTTCTCAAAACCCCAGGTCCTTATATTGGAGATACGCATTAGAAAGCAAGAAGTGGGTGCTAGGTGCGTACTGATATTGAAGTGTTATTGCTTCTAGTTCCTCAGAGTTAACAGAGCAAGGGAATAAATATTTGTGCATAGTAACCCATGTATATACAAATATCTATAAATATTTCTCTTCTAACTATCCATATCGATAGTAAGGCAAACATGAATTCAGATGATGTCTCTAACTCTAAATCTTTACCACATGGATCATTCTAGAATTTTCTCATTGATTATCTGTAATGTCTCATTAAAACAGTAGAAACCTAGCTGCCATCATGTGCCATCCATTTATCTAATTATCCAATTCTAGTATATACTATAGCAGTTTCAAGATTATTGACCTTACCCTTGTATGAAACAACTTTGTCGACTAAAGTACAGTATTTATGTACACCTGCTTTTGCCTTTCATCTTAGACTCCATTTATTTCCAAAACTGCTTTTTTCACTATCTTTTCTCCACATATATTTCAGTGAGAACAATTTGTACATCTGTAAAACTCTTGAACTGTTTTTGGCACTTTCGGCATTCTATCCTGGGATCTCCTGGCCTCCTAAATGATTTTTTTAAATTGCATACATTAATATTCATTCAAATGGTATAAAGTTCTATGGGTTTTGACAAATGTGTAGCACCATGTAGCCACCATGAGAGTTTCAAAAAATCCCCTGTGCTTCACAAGTTCAAACCCTGTGCCCCCCTGCACTCTGGCAACTAGTGATATTTTAATCATCTCCATAGTTTCATCTTTGCCAAATATCACATACTTGGTATCATAGAGTACATAGTCTCTTAAGACAGTTTTCTTTCACTCAACAATATGTATCTACAATTCATCCATATAATTATGTGGCTTAATGACTCATTTTTTTATAACCTTTGTTGTATAGATGTACAAACAACAACAAAAAAGAACTCCAAATCAGCAAGGAAGAAATCATTATACGGATGTATACACTACAGTATTATCCATTCATCTCTTGAAAGGCGCCTTGGTTCTTCCAGTTTGGGATAAATATGAATACTATAAATATTATTCAGGTTTCCATGTAAACATAAGTTTTCAAATCAGTTAGGCAAACAAACACCTAGGAGCATAATTTCTGAATTATCAGATAAAACTATATTTATCTTTGCAAAGAACTGCCAAACTGTGTTCCAAAGTGGCTGTACTCATTTGCATTCTCACCATCAGTGAGCAAGAATTATTATTTCTCCATGGGTCTTCAGAATTTGGTTGTAAGCTTTTAAACTTCAACTATTCTAATAGGGGTATAAAGGTATCTCATTGCGATCTTCAAATTCCTATTGACAAATGATGGAAGCATCTTTCATATGATTATTTTCTGTCTGTGTATCTTCTACTTTTTCTCTGTTTTCTACTTCCCCACTTCAACATTTTTTTTTTCTGAGTCCCTGTCTATGTAACTAAAGAAAGGAAATTATTCAGGTACATTTGTTTATTTTACTTTATTTTTAAATAAACTTTATTTTTTAGAGCAACTTTAGGTTCATATCAAAGTTGAACAGAAGGTACAGAGACAACCTATATATTCCCTGTCCCACACATGCCGAGATTCTCTCATTATCAACATTGACACCAGAGTGGTACGTTTGTCACAATTGATGAATACAAATCCTAACTTTTTGGTGAGATTTCGTTTGGATCTCTTGGTCACTTTTTAATTGTACTGTTTTCTTTTTGTTGAGTGTTAAGAATTCTTTGCATATTTTGGATAATAGTCCTCTATCAGATGTGTGTTTGCAAATACTTTTACCCAAATTAAGCCTTTACTTTTCAAAACCAGAAAATTTTCTTTTTAATAAAGTACAATTCATCAAGTTTGTTTTTTATTCAGGGATCATGCTTTTAGTGTTGTATTAAAAATTCAGATGCATGGGGCACCTGGGTTAAGGCAGTGGGTTAAGCCTCGCCTTTGGCTCAGGTCATGATCTCAGGGTCCTGGAATCAAGCCCCACATCGGAATCTCTGCTCAACAGGGAGCCTGCTTCCCCCCTCCCCCTCTGCCTGCCTCTCTGCCTACTTGTGATCTCTCTCTCTTTCTGTCACATAAATAAATAAAATCTTTTAAAAAAAATACAGATTCATGAAGATCTAATATTTTTCAAGTACTTTTATAGTTTTGTATTTTATTTTTAATTTCTTACACATTTTGTGTTGATTTATGTGAAACATCTAAAGTATGCATCTAATTTTATCGGTATGTAGACATCAAACTCTTTTAGCATCATTTATTGAGAAAGACTATGATTTTTCCATTGAATTGCCTTCGTTATTATTCAAATATCAGGTGAGTAGAATTGTGTGGATCTTCTTCTGAGTTGTCTCTTCTATTCCTTGGATCCATGTGTCTATTCTTTTGCTAATACCATGTTGTGTTGATTCCTGTACCTTTAGAATAAGTTTTGAATTTTGGTCCTGTGAATCCTCCAACTTTGTTTTCCTTTGTCTTTGGTATTGTGCTGGCTATTCTAGATCATTTGCCTTTCCATGTAAATTTTAGGACCATTTTCTCAATATATGGAAAACAGCTTGCTGAGATTTTGATTGGAATTGTGTGGATCTGTAGATCAGTAGGGAAGAATTGCATCTTAACAATATTGAGTCTTATGATCCATGATCACACACTATCTTTCCTTTTCTTAGTTCTTTTGATTTCTTTATTTTAAAGTTCTGTTGCTTGACATATAGGTTTGTGTATATTTTGTTAGATTTATTTTTAAATATTCATGGAAGCATTGGTGCTATTAATGTTCTTTTTAAAATTTCAAATTTTAATACTTCATTTATGGAATATTTGAAAGTAATTGATATTTATGTATTAACTTTTATATATTAATCCTGTGGCCCCAATATACTGGCATATTCATTCCTGGAGGTTTTTTGGGATGTTCTATATAGACAATAATATCATCTGCAAATTAAGACAGTTTGATTTCTTCCTTAGAGATTCATATAAAATTTATTTCCTTTTCTTGTCTTACTGCACTAGTAGGATTTCTAGTATGGTGTTAAATAGACATCATTAAGAAGACATCCTTTCCTTGTTACAACTCTTAGGAGGAAACTATACCGGTTTTCACCATTAAGCATGATGTTAGCAGTGGGTTTTTCATAGATGGATTTTATCAAGTTGAGGAAATTCCCTTCACTTCATTTGCTGAGACTTTTCTTTAATTGTGAATGGGTGATGAATTCTGTCAACTTCTTTTTCTTCATCAATTGATATGATAATATTATTTTTCTCCCTTAGCTTATTGATATTGTCAATTACACAGATTGATTGAGACAAATGTTGAACTAGCCTTGAATATCAGGAATAAATTCTGCTTGGTTATAGTGAGTATCTTCATTATACAACATTGGATTTGATTTGCTCTTATTATTATTTGCTGATAATTTTTGTATCTGTGGTCATGATATATATTGTTCTGCACTTTTACTTTCTTGTAATATCTTTCTCTAGTTCTGGTATAATGTTAGTCTACTGGAATAAATTAGGACATGCTCCCTCTGCTTCTATTTTTCTGGAAGATTAAAATGAATTGATATAATTTCTTTCTTAAATATTTGCTAGATATCCCAGTAAAGTGATCCTGGCCTGGTGCTTTCTCCTTTGGAAAAATATAATTAAACATTGATTTAATTTCCTTAACATATATAAATAGTCATATTTAGATTATCTACTTTTTTCTTATTTGATATTTGGTAGTTTATTCCTTAAGCATTGTTCCATTTCATCTAATTAATCAATTTGGTGAGCATAGAATTATTCATGTTATCCCTTTATTATTCTTTAATGTTCATGGGATTCATAGTGATTACATCACTGTCATTTATGATATTGGTAAATTGTATCTACAATATGTCACCCTTACCCACAGGAAATATGTTCAAGACCATGAGTGGACGTCTGAAACTGTGGATATTTTCTCAAAATATCAATTATATTTCCTTAATTCTTTTAGTGATTGCCCTCAAATTCCAATACACATTTTTAAATAATTTAAATCTATCTTCAGATAAAACTGCACAATTCATGTATAGTATGGGTACCTTGTCACACAGTACGTGTAATACAGGTCCCTTATTAACACAGCATTTCTCATTCTCCCTCTCATTCAGTATAACAATCCTGTCAATTATTTCATTTTTCTCTATGCTATATAACCCAATATATTAAAACTATTATATTATTAAGTAAGTAATTACATATTAGACCAACTAAGACTAAGAAAACTAAATGTTTTTACTACTTTTTTTATTCCTTCTCTGAAACATTCCTTTCTTTGTATAAATCTGAATTTCTGACTTACATAAATTTCCTTCTCTGGAAAGAATTTCTTACAACATTTCTTGCAGAGCTGGTCTGCTGGTAATGAATTCAATTTGTTTTTGTTCATCTCAAAAAGCCTCATATCTATTTTACTTTTGAAGTTTAATTTTATTGAATATGAAGTTCTAGGTTAGTGGGCTTTTTCTTTCAACACTTTAAATATTTCAGTTTACTGTTTTTGTGGTTGAGAAGTCCCCTGTAATTATTATATTTGTTCTTCTACTTCTTTGTTTTGCTCTGGCTTCTTTCAATATTTTCTGGCTTTGGTTTTCTGCAGCTTGAAAATAATATGTCCAGTGTGTTGCTGTAGTTGTTTATTTGTTTGGTTTTTTTTTTTTTTTTTTTTGGTCTGTTGTCCTTTAACCTGTCCTCTGAGCTTCCAGATCTATAATTTCATGTTTATCATTAATTTTTGAAAAGTCTTGGTCATTATTCCTTTAAATATTTCTTTTTTGCTCTTGTTTTCTTCTGTATTTGAATTATATGTATGTTATACTTTTTAATATTATTCTACAATTCTTGGAAGTTCTGTTCTTTTTCTTCTGCCATTCTTTTTTCCTTCTGCATTTCAGACTGAAAAGTTTCTATTGACCTGTCTTTAAGTAGACTTTCTTTGCTTCATTGTGTCTAGTCTACTGATAAGTCCATCAGAGAAAGGCATTCTTCATTTCTAAGTGTTTTTGTTTTTAGCATTTTTTAATCTTTTTTAGAGATTCTATCTCATTTTCATCTCTGCTTTCATTACTCCTCTGTTCTTGTATGTTTGTTTTTCCATTAAACAACTTAATGTGATAATAACTGTTATTTTAAATATCTTGTCTGATGAAAAGTTGGTGTAGTTCTAGGTGCCAGTGATTCTAAATTCTTCTATTATCTTTGCTTTCTGTCTCTTTTCTTGACTTTGGACTTCCCTAAGTACTCTTCAGAGAACATCTGTTCTGTACAGCACTTTTAACTGTAATACATTGTTATTACACTGGAGACTGTTAGCATTGTGGTAAGATATGAGGAAAGGAGGGGTATCCCATAGCGTTTTGGTTAAAACTCAGTTTCTTAAGGACCTGTGCCTTGGGACTGTGACCTTCACAAGTGTTTCCCCAGGACTTCTTTTTCCTGACTGTATCATTCATTCCCAGTCTATTTCCTTATAGTCCTGGCATCTATTGGCTATGCTTTTTGTTTTGTTTTGCTTTCCCCCTTAGTCAAGAAAAGGAAGATAAGAATGGAGTGAAGTGTGGGAAATGCTTTTCCCCCACCTGTAATAATAATCCAGTGAATTTTTCTTTCCTTGGAGATTTGGCCTTTCTCATGGAGGACCCTCAGAATATATTTTGCAATGATTACTCTTCCACTCTTTTCAGTTCTTTCAGCTATAATCCATTGTTATTATACTATAGTCTTGTTGATGAGGTGATTAAAGTATAGGGAAGTGAAAGATTCTATAATCTTATGATTAAATTTCTGTGTTTTAATGGACTGTCTCTTACTGTGACCTTCACAAGTGCTTCTCCAGAGGTACTGTTTTGTTTTTGTTTTTGCTTTTTCTTTCCATATAGGTGAGACAAGAAGGCTAAAGGGAACTGGAGAAATGCCCTTCCCTAGCTGGAGTAAGCTTCTTATGAAGTCTTTCTCCCATGAAAGTGGGACTTTGTTTTGGTTGCATTTCACAATGATTAAAATTTCCTTGCCCCTACCATAGACTCAAAGGAACATTTCTCAGCTCTTTATCCTTAGAACCAGGAGGAGTTTTTAGAGGTAATAACTCATGAAACTGTGCTCCCCTGCCCCCAAGACTGTAGCCCCAAGGTGTTGCTCACTCTCATGCTTATTCATACTCATCTTCCATCAACTCATCATTTATTCATACCATTTAAGTGTTTCTAACAGTTATGGCTCCAGTATTTTCTCCTTCAGGTAAACAGATCTTAGCTGTGACTTTCCAGATTCCCTTGTCCCTTCAAATTTTGAGGTGGCAATTTGATCTGCAAACTTAGTTCTTTAGTGGATCCAAGAAAATAAATGGTTTTCAGTTTTTCAGCTTTTTTTTTTTTCCCTAGTAAGGACGGGAGCAATGCTTTCCAAACTCTTTTCATGTTGGAACTGAAGTTAGAAGTCCATGGATATTATTCAGTTAAACATAAATAAGTATGACCTCTAAACTCATGATTAGCCTAACAAAAGAACATAGATCTTAAAAGGTGTACACATTAATGTGTTAATTTAAAATGGTGACAAGTGCTATAAAAGTAAGGAATAGAGTACTACAAAGAAGAATAACAAATGATAATTAGATTGGTGTGCAGGGAAGGCTTTTGGGGGGACAGAAATAAAAAAAAAAAAAAAAACTAAGACCTGAAGAATTAATAAGACTGGGGCACCTTGGTGGCTCCGTTGGTTAAGTGTCACTCGGGTCATGATCCTGGGGTCCTGGGATCAAGGCCCACATTAGGCTCCCTATTCAGCAGGAAGCCTGCTTCTCCCTCTCCTCAGAACTCACCTATCCACCACCCACTCATGCTCTCTCTCACTTTCTCCCTCTCTCTCAAATAAATTAATAAAATCTTTAAAAAAAAGAATTAATAAGATTTAGAGTGTGAGGGAATAGTGTGTAAGAAGGCTCAGAGATAGAAAAAAGCTGGGCCCAATTATTTGTCTAATTTGTGACTAGAGCAAGAGCAGCAGTAGTTCCGAATGGGTTTAGAATAGTGGGCAGCAGTCTGAGCAGGTATATTAGGCGATGCATGTTAAACAGTGTTACTCTGTGTGCTATGTGCCTAAGAGAGCCATCAAAGAGCGTTAAGTAGTTGTAGTGAAATGATCTCCTCATATTAGATTTATTCTTGCTACAGTGTGAAAAACTGATTAAAGTGAGGACAACAGAAATGGAGGTATTAATTAAGAAGCCACAATATTAGTTCAGGAAGTGGATGCTGGTGGCGTCATCCAAATTCATGACAGTTGAGAAGAAAAAATAAGTGAACTGCTTCTGGATGTATTTTTGGATATAAAACAATGAGACTGGTAATTACCTTTTAAACAGATTTTCAAGGGCCTGTTTTCACTTCCACATGTTAGGAGATTGGAAGTCACAACTCCTTCCTACCAATAAATAAAAAGCTGAACGGACTGAAAAATCATCAATCTTCCTGTATCTGTAAGGGAGAAGAGAGCATAGTGAAAGCCTCTGCTCCTAAGATTCAAGATGGAGACAGGAAAACAGAGGAAGTCACGGCTAACTGGAACAGAGACTCATGAGTGGAAACCTCTGCAGAAACTAGTGCAGGTACAGGAAAACCTAAACTACAATTGCTAAGCAGCTGGAGGTTTAGAGTGGACAGCTCTGAGAGTTAAAATCTCCAGGGGAGCCTATTGATGGAGTCTCTACGTTATTGTGGGATGTACTTCTAGGAGCTAGACCTTAAGTTCACACAGTAAATATTGGAGAAACATCCCTTCATGTTTCCTGTAGGGGAAAGGGAAAGGAGCCATTTTGATTTACACCAGAGCACTCTTTCCTTACAAGGCCAACACTCAGGAGAAACCAGTTAACCAGAGCCTAACTTTCTAGGGTACTATTAGAGCCTAACTGACCTGAGAAAAGGGAAATACCCAACTCCAGCCCACTTTAGCCATTTCATGTCACCCAGGCCGGGGGGTGAGAGGGGAGGGACTGAGAAATATTTGTGAATTTCACAGTTCAAAGGCATAGACTCACTAAAAGGCTGAGACTCAATCATAGAACTATAAAATGTGTCCCTCCTCCAATACCTTACCAACATATTACTAAAGGACTATAAAGCATTTCATTTTACCTGGTACATTATGTATAGCTTATGAAAAAATTGCAAGGCCTACCAAAAGGCAAAAAAATACAGTGTGAAGAGAAGAGTAAGCATCAGAATCAGAGAAGGCAGGAATTACCAGATTAAGAATTTAAAATGATTATGATTAATATGGCAAGTGCTCTAATAAATAAAGTAGACAGCATAAAAGAACAGATGGACAATGCAAGCAGAGAAATGTAAGTCCTAATAAAGAACCAAAAAGAAATGCTATAGATCAAAAACACTGTAACAGAAAGGAGGAATGCTTTTGATGGGCTTACTAGTACACTGGACATGAGTGAGGAAAGAATCTCTGCACTTGAGGATATATAAATAGAATCACTGGAAACTGAAAAGTAAAGAGAACAAAGACAGAGAAAACAGAATAGAACATCCAAGGACTGTGAGAAAACTACAAAAAAGTGTAACATATGCATAGTAGGAATGCCAGAAGAATAAAAAAGAGAAAAAGAGACAGAAGAAATATTTGACATAGTAACAACTGAGAAATCCCCCAAATTCATTTCAAACACCATACCACAGATCCAGGAAACTCAGAGAACATCAGTCAAGATAAATGCCCAAAAAACTACATCTAGGTATCTCATTTTAAAACTACTAAAAATCAAAGATAAAGAAAAATCCTGAAAGAATTCAAAATAATAATAGCAACAACATATTTGAATACACACACACATACACATATAATGCTTAGGTATGGTTATATACAAGTAAAATGAATGACAACAATGAGACACAAGGGATGGGAGGAAGGAACTATTATTATAATGTACTCAAAATACCCATTAAGCGGTATAGTGTTATTTGAAAGTAGACTTACATTAGTAGTGAATGCATTTTATAAACTCTAGGAAAACCACTTTTTAAGAAGCATAACATATTCTAAAAAAGGAGAAAAACAGAATCATATAAAAATGTTCAATTAAAACCATAAAAGGAAGAAAAAGAATGGAAGACAGAAGAACAAAGACAAGGGCAATAAGTAGAAAACAGTAATGAATATGGTAGATAATAATCCAACTATACCAAAAGCACTTTGAACATCGATCATCTAAATGCATCAATTAAAACACATGGACAAGGATGATAAAAAACAAAAAAACAAAAAAAAAAAAACAGCACTCAAGTATATGTTGTCTACAAGAAATATATAGTGAAATTTTTTTCCAAAATTTTAAGTCTGGAAATTAAGAGTAAATAGATGGAACACTTACCAAAAGACAACAAGAGTTGCTATATTAAATTCAGACAAAAAAGACCTCAAAGCAAGGAAAATTATCATGGATAAAGAAGGATATTACATAATGATAAAGTGGTCAATTCTCCAAGAAAACATAATACTTTTTAACATATATGCACCTAACAACAGAGCATCAGGCAATATGAGGAAAACACTGATAGAACTGCTAAGGAAAGTAGATAAATTCACTATCACAGTTAAAGCCTACAACACTCCTTTATCAGACATGGGCAGATCCAGCATGCAGAAAATCAGTAAAGAAATAGTTGAACTTAACAGCATCATCAATCAACTGAATAAAGTTGAAATCTATAGATTACTTCATTCAAAAGCAGAATATTCATTCTTCTCAACTCACATAGAATATTCACCAAGACAGATCACATTATGGGCTATAAAAAGCACCGTAAGGAATTTTAAAAATAGAAATCCTACAATGTCTGCCCACAGATCACATTAAACTTGAAATCAATAACAGAAAGATAACTGGAAAAATCCCAAAATATGTGGAGAGTAATAAACATGCATCTCAATAACATGGATCAAAGAATAAACCTCAAGAGAAATTTTAAAATACTATAAACTAAATGAGAATTTTAAAAACCAACTAACTAAAATTTTTGGTGTGCAGTGAAAACAGTGCTTGGGGAAATTTATAGCATTTACCACATACATTAGGAAAGAAGAAAAATCAAAAGTCAATCCTTTAAGTTTCACCTTAGGAAATAAGAAAGAGAAGAAGAAATTAAATCTAAAGTATGGAGAAGAAAAGATGATGAGAAGTAGAACAGAAATCAATGAAATTGAAAATAGGAAATCAATAGAGAAAATAAATGAAAACCAAAAGTTTGCTCTTTGAAAAGATCAAGAAAATTGACATGGTATTGACAGAGTATCTAAGGAAAAAAAGAGAGGGAGCACAAATTACTAAGACCACAAGGGAAAGAGAGAACACCTCTATATATACCATAGACATTAAAAGACAATAAAGGGATATGAACAGTTCTATGCCTACAAATTTGATGAGTTAGATGAAAGAGAATCAAATCCTTGAAAGACAAAATATGCGAAAATTCACACACGAAGAAATGTACATCTAACTGGTCCTACATCTAATAAAGAAATTGAATCCATAGTTAATAAGCAGGCGTAGATGGGTTCACTGATGGATTCTACCACACATTTAAGGATGAAATTATAATAATTCTCTATAATCACTTTCAGAGGACAAAAACAACCTACCTCATTTTATGAAGAAAGCATTGCCCTTATACATGAACCAGATGAAGACATTATCAAAAACAAAACAAAACTACAGACCAACATCTCTCATGAACATAGATGAAAAGATTTACAACAAAATACTAACAAATTGGATCCAACAATGTATAAAAAAGAATTATACCCCACAACCAAGTGGGATTTATCCCCAATATGCAAGACTGGTTCTGAATTCAAAAATTAATTAATATAATCCACCAAATCAACAGACTGAAAAAGGAAAAATCACATGATCATATCAGTAGATGCAGAAAAAGTATTTGACAAAACCCAATACCCATTCATGACAAGAACTGTTTGTAAATTTGAAGTAAAGAAGAAATTCCTCAACTTCATAAAAATCATCTACCAAAAAAATAAAAAAACCCAGCAGCTAGCGCCACACTTAATAGTAAGAAACTCAAAGAATTCCACTAAGATCAGAAACAAAGCAGAGATATCTCCTCTCACCACTCCTTTTCAACATCATATCAGAAATTTTAGCTGATGTCAAAAAACAAGAAAAGGAAATTAAAGGTACATAGACTGGAAAGAAAAATGAATCTTTGTTCACAGACAACATGACTGTCAATGTAGAAAATATCAAAGAATCTACAAAGAAACTCCCAGGACTAATATGTAATTATACCTATGTTGCAGGAGATGACATAATCATCTAGGTAAAAAATCTGAAAGAATCAACAAAAAACTTGCAGAATTAATAAGGAATTATAGCAAGGTTGCAGGATACAAGGTTAACATACAAAAATAAAAACTTTCCCCTATACCAGCAATGAATAAGTGGAATCTGACATTGAAAACACGGTACCATTTACATTAACACCCAAAGAAATGAAATATTTAAGTCTAAATCTAAAAAAAATATACAAGACCTATATAAAGAAAACTATAAAACCCTGGTGAACAAAATCAAAGATCTAAATAAATGGATAGATATTCCATGTTCATAAATAAGAGATTCAATATTATCAAGCTGTCATTTCTTCCCAACTTGATCTATAGATTCAATGAAATTCCAATAAAAATACCTGCAAGTTATTTTATGAATATCAAAAGCATGATTCTTAAGTGTGTACGGAGAGACAAAAGACCCAGAATAGCCAATGTGATATTGAAAGAAGAACAAAGTTGAAGGACTGACACTACTCAACTTCAGGATATACTATAAAGCTAAATTAATCAAGACAGTGTGATATTAGTGAAAAAATAAACCCATTGATCAATGGAGCAGATGTTAGAGTCCAGAAATAGACTCGCATAAATACAATCAACTGATCTTTGAGAAAGGAATGAAGATATTACAGTGGAGAAAAGATTTTCCTTTCAGCAAATGGTACTGACACAAACAGATTCCACATGCAAAGGACTAAATCTGGACATAATCTTTACACCCTTCACAAAAATTGACTTAAATGAATCAGAGATGTAAATATAAACACATAGCTATAAAACTTCTTGAAGATAAGGAAAATATGAATGGACTGAATATGGTAATGACTTTTTAGATATAACACCAAAGGCAGGATCCATGAAAAAAGATAATAAGTTGGACTACATTAAAATTAAGAATTTCTACTCTGTGAAAGACACTTACAAGAGAATAAAAAGACAAGCTATGGACTAGATGGACTAGAAAAAAGTATGGGCAAAAGATACATCTGATAAAAGACTATTATCAAAAATATACAAAGGACTCTTAAAATTCAACAAGAAAACAAATGATTTAAAAAATGGGCCAAAGACATTAACAGACACCCCACCAAGAAGATATACAGATGGCAAATAAGCATATGAAAAGATGCTCCACACCATATGTCATCAGAGAAATGCAAATTAAAACAACAAGATGTCTACTATATACCTATTAGAATGGAAAATCCAAAACACCAACAATACAAAATCCTGATGAAGCTGTGAAGCAGCAGGTACTCTCATTCATTATTGGTAGGAAAACAAAATGGTACAGCCATTTGGAAGACAGTTCAGTGGTTTCTTAGAAAAGTAAACATACTCTTCCCAAATGATCCAGCAACCATACTCCTTGGTATTTACCCAAAAAGTCTGAAAATTTATGTTCACAAAAAAAAGCAAAACAAAACAAAAAGAAAAGCAACAACAAAAAAACTGCACATGGATATCTGTAGCAGTTACACTAATTGCCAAACCTTAGAAGCAACCAAAATGTCTTTCAGTAGGAGAATGGATAAATACATTGTGGAATTGTGGTACATCCAGACAATGGAATATTATTCAGTACTTAAAAAAAAAAGCTAGAAAGCTATGGAAAGACATGGAGAAACCTTAAATGCATATTATCAAGTGAAAGAAACCAGTCTAAAAGATTACTAATTCATGATTCCAAATATACAACATTTGGGAAGAGGTAAAGCTATAGAAAGAGTAAAAAGATCCATTTTTGCCTAGGGCTTAGGAGGTAGGGAGGGATAAGTCCCTGAGTGGAACACAGAGGATTTTTAGACAGTGAAATCTCTCTCTGTGATACTGTAATTTGGATATATATGTCATTGTACATTTGCCAAACCCAAAAAATGTACAATACTTTGGATGATCATGGTGTGTCACTGTAGGTCATCATTATAACAATTGTACATTCTGATGGAGGATGTTGATAATGGGTAATTCTATACAATTGCAAGGGCATATAGTAAATTTTCATAGTTTCTTCTTAATTATGCTGTGAACCTAAAACTGCTCTAAAAAATAGTCTTTCATAAAAACAAACAAAGGACTTTCTGACAGCTTGGTTGTGAAGTATTAGGAGAGAGAAAGGTGTTAAGGGTGACTCCCAGCTTTCTACCTTCAGCAACAAGGTGAATTGTGATGGTATTTTCTGAAATAAAGAACATGAGGCAATGTATATGGGGGTAGGTAATTGGTGATGGAGATTGGGATCAACTCATCACTTTAAACATTAGTTTTAAGATACCAAGAAACTAGCAAAATGGAAGAGACAGTTGAAATTGCTGGCTTTTAAAACAATGAGGTTGATGTATTTCCAGGGGTACAGAATATAAAGCAAGTAGAAAATACAAAGTAGTAGACAAGGCCCCAAAAAATCAATCATAGAGTCTTCTTGGAAAGAAACCTATTTTTCATTCCTGGTCTTAGTGATTCTAGATTTTCACCCAGATCTAGCACTGTATATGTGCATCTAAATTCCTATTATAATCTAGGTGCCAGATAAAGTATTCTGATGCTATTTCTTTAGCTAGAGAAGATAGTTAAGGAAAACAAAATGACTGAGCATCCACTATATTCCAGGCACAAAACCCACATGTTGGGAATACCAGAGGAATGAGAAAGGAGTTTTGTTTTGTTTTGTTTTGTTGTTGTTTTGTTTTTTAAGTACAGAAGCAGAAAACTGAAAAGAGAAGAGAGTAATAGAGGAAAAAAAGGAAGAAAAGAAGTCACTACAAAAAAAAAAAAGGCGGAAAGCATGGGAGAGGGAAGGGGTGACTAGATATCCATGGATCTCATTAAGATCATTTTAATCATTGTCAAATCAAATAATTCTATTCATTTTTTTTCCTAGTGTAGAATAAAACACTCTTGTCTGATTTCAATTATTGTCATTCTCAATTATCAACTATGTACCAAGATGTACAAGACAATTTTCTGACATTTAAGAGCTTATGATATCTACAACATTGATCTTTCCCTTTAAGCAATGCTCCTTAAGGGAGGTGCTGAACTAGAGGTAAACCTGTCTTTATACATGCAAAATCAAGTATGTTGTGAAGGTGATTTTATAGTGAGTTTATTAAAAAATAAAAGAAAGAAAGATAGGGAAGGAGAAGAGAGGGGAAGGGAAGGGAAGGGGAGGAAAGGGGTGATGGAAGGGAAGAAAGAGGAAGGGAAGGGAAAGGAAGGAAAGGGAAGGGAAGGGAAACTCATCCACAAGAAAGTACTGACAAACTTATACAAAAATGTTAATAATGATCCTTGTCAGTGGATGCTTTTCAAAAGCTGTCAGTCCTTTATAAAAAAACATACATTTTCTTTACAATTTGAAAAAATATATATAGTGATGCTCATAGTGTATGAGGGAAACACGAATTCTGCTTAAATTATTTGTTCATTTCATGTTCTGAATTATTTAGACGTGACTTTACTCTTCATTTTGTTAATACAGTGCTCACAGAAGCATTTGACAGTTAAGCCAAGTATAGAAGCTTGATACAATGTCAGAGGAAATGCTTCAATGAATAGTGTATTAATATAGATGTCATTAGTGCCTATACCTTTTTGTTGAGCAAATTAGTTTCAATTATGAACTTATCTATGTAATGGTTATTACCACGTAAATCACAATTTACACCGAAATATAAGAATTTCAGAAATTACAAACCTCTATGACTTTTTCACATGACAAGAAATGTTTGCTCTGTGAAGTCCTTTATGCTGCCCATGTAAGAGATTCCTTTAGTGTGTATGTCTCTCTGTTGGTCCCCTGCTGGTGATAAGATCTGTTCTGGAAGACTTTTCTAACAGGGTATGGCAAGAACTTACTGCTACCCTATTTCAACGACAGGCAGGAATTATTTTCTGTTACATGGTTGTAAAGCCTATTCTCATACTCCATTTTGATGTGACAGCACACAGACAGATCATCAAGTGAAAGTTGTGGTCGAACCCATAAACGTGGTTTCAAGGGTCCAAATAACTTATGACTATGATAATGTCAGTGGTATAAGCACTTTTCAAAGTTTTCTTTACATGAAATCTTCTAGAAACACAACTCTTGCCCAAAGTATATTGGGTTTCCCCTTCCCATGGTATTTGTATAGGGAAGTATGGAAAGCTTTCACCCACGTTTTAATTGTCTGGGTCAGGGCTCCACTTTTCACCTGGCTTCCTAGGGTTCCTAGGGGCATTTTTGTTTCACCCATATATTCAGGCTCTTCAATGGTAGCTTTTAGGGGGTCCTTTTAGGGGATGGCTAGAGAATAGTACATGACTCAGATATGAGACTGAAATCTTAATTTTAAGCACTAATGGGAGAGCCCAATTTCTATTTCTCTTGCAAGTTTGCAAAAGAGTTAATCAGGGTCAGCTACTTTTCAGAAAACAATTTGGGAGGGGATGAATTCTCAATGTATTGCTTGAGTTATATCAGATGTCAAAACAGATTGTTATCAAGAGATGGTTTCCTAGAGCATTTTTACATACACCAACTGTTGTAGGATGAATTGCATCCCCAAAATTCCTGTGTTGAAGCTCTATCCCCCAGTACCTCAGAATGTGGCTGTATTTGGAAACAGGGCTTTTAAAAGGTGATTAAGTTACAATGAGGCCCTTAGTGTAGGTCTTATTCCAATCAGACTGGTGTCCTTATAAGAAGAGGAAATTTGGGCACACAGAAAGACACCAGGGATGCACAAACACAGAAGGAAGAAAATGTGAGGACACAGCAATAAGATAGCTATCTGAAATCCAAGAAGAGAGGCCTCAGAAGAAATCAGCCCTGCTCACACCTTCATCTCAGACTTTAAGCCTCCAGAATTGTGAACAAACACACTTCTATTATTTAAGCCTCCCAGCCTATGGTATTTTGTTATAATATCTCTAGCAAACTAACACACTGAGTTTTTCTAGAATGATCTATATGTTCAAATATAGATTTCCAAGCCCTATTCTTGTGCCTAAGTGCTGGACCTGGTATATAAGAATCTGCATTTCACCAGTTATCCCAAGAGTATTCTAATGCCAACTAAAGTTCAAGAAGCTTTGAGAGCAAGGTCACCTTATCATCTTTATAGATAAAAACTGATAAGTACTTAGTTTTTTCTTTTTTAAAATAATGTTTTGTGATTATGTTTTGGTAGTAGCAAGTTTTGAAAATGAAGATTACAGAAAATTCACTCTCTTTCTCTCTCTTTAGCTCCATACTAGCTGACACTTCTTATAATATCAGATTATGTCATAATGGCCCCAAATCCTGCCTCTTACCTAGTTAGGGATGCCTGACAGGTGGCAGACAGGGAACTCTTCATTAACACAGATGGCCGATTTCATACCTACCACTTGCCAACACCTGCAGACTCAACCAAGACTTGCCCCTTTAAATAATTCTATCTTTATTCTTAAAATTCAAAAGAACATTAAATTAAAACCCAGTCACCAGATATAGAATATATGACATTTTTAAAATACAGCAATACTTGTTGGAGAAATCTTGGGGCCAAATCTTGCCCTCAGACACTCCCACTAATGTCATATGAAGGCCCTCTCACTATTTTCAACTAATTAAAGACAACAAATCTTATAAAGGTTGAAATGAACATTCTAATCAATTGTTGGGTATTTTTTTTCTCTGCTTCTACAAAAATAAGAACCCTGTATATATGCGTATAAAGACATGTGAAAAGGGGCAATGAGGGAGGAAAACATTAGATAAAATTTTTATAAAACGTTAAAAATAGCCTTGCTCACATCTCTAGCTCACTTTCTTGAAAAGGAGAAATTTCATCTATCTGCTATTTTATGGCTCTGGGTTACTAGTTTCTGAAAATTATGTCTATTTTTTTCAGGTTTGTTTCTTGTTAGTTTACCTATACATTCTATCTTTGTTACAAAATTAACAACTTGAATATCGCTTATTACTTCAACTCTGCTCAAAGACACTGATTTAATGCCTGTGTGTCAAGCATTGTGTCAAGGTCTGTGATGGCACACATCTGACCCGACAGAGGGTCTTCTTTCACTGAAAATAGAACATTTCCAATGAGTGTCCCACATACAGTATATATGTGTACACAAAAATACCCGTGCATAATGCATATTCTCCCTTCCTCCTCCCCCTCTTCTTCTCTCTCTTGTATAAATTGCAACCTCCTTGTTGGACTGCCACTTTCTATCTGATCAATAAACGTAAAGTCAGGCAAATCCTTCTAAGTCGTGGAGGAAATAGACAAGATTTTTTATTCCTGTAACCCAACCATATATTTCCATTTTCTGTTCTAACAACAATGATAATAACAATAAATTATAATATTTACTGATTGCTTATTTCTGAATTAAAAGCTATGCTGTGTAGTCTACATGGATTGTATGACGTCACTATTGGCTCTGTTTTGCAGAGGAGATTAGAAAGGACCAATTTTCTTAGGTTGCAAAGCTAGTAATTGGTGGGCCAAGGCATCTAGCCTGGCTGTTCTGTCTCCAGAACCCATTTGTATAATGCAACAGCTACTTCTAGTTCCGTTGAAACAAAAAGTCCCAGTGTGGAATTCAAATGTCCTTAGATTCCACTAGGGTCATTACCGAAAACAGCCGTGTGAGGGCGGATTTGCTGTCAAGAGTATTATTCATGAAGTTATGTAAAGACCGTCATAATTAATTGTTCTCAAAGTTCAGTCTCTTGTTTTTTCACATTTTATGTTGGCAAGCTATTTGGGTTGTGCATTTTTGGGTGCTTTTTTAATTTACTAGAACTTTCACTAGTATGCTTATTTGTACCTATTATTTTAGAGAATCTTAAAGTGAGTTTTGTTTAATATTACTCTTCATTTTTGGTTCTTTGTTCTTGGCTTGGATCTGAAGACAAAATGTTCTTCTTCAGTTTTAGAAAATTATCTGAAATCATCTTTCAAATACTGTTTTTCTGCTATTCTCACCTATCAAAAAGACATTATTCTGAATATTTGACACTTAATGAAAGATCACCTTTTAATAAAGCATAAAAATCCTAGAAGCAGTACAAAAATGACAGGAAAATACAGCTACATAATGGAAGAGGTAAAAAATATATATGCATAACTCAGGAAACAAATTAAAGTGACATAAATACAAAGCCACATAGAAGCACAATAAAAGAAAATAAACATACATGAGAAAGCAGTAAGGTTCATGAAAGTTAAGGCCAAGAAAAATAAAATGGATATGAAAAGAGTTTTTGTAATTGGATGTTTAACTAAGGGCCCTTTTAACATAACTCCTAGATGTCTGGGTCATTGACATTTGTTCTAGATATAAAGCTTCAAGTTCAGAATTTCATTTCACCAGGACTTGATGCCTGAGGAGTGAAGAGAGGTAGGTGAGAATTGAATTCATGCCCAAGTATGTTCTGCCACACTCTCATCTTATCATATATCCTATAATCCTAAGATTAGTAAGGTATACCTGGTTTGGATGAGATAGTTGCTAGTATACAACCAAACTAATTTTTACATAGCATTGTGTCTATAAATCAAGGTCTGAAGGGGCAAGATGAACTAATTTAAGGACTAATATTACTCAACCTCACTCACTGAAAATGACCTTGATACTAAGTGCCAACTGGTAATAAGTTATACTCTTGAGGTAGATGGATGAGAATCAAAAGGATACATCTCTTCCTGTTCATCTTGTTGCTGAATTATCTGTAAGAAGATATAATTATTCACTTAATTATTGGTATATCCTTTAAAGAATCAAATCATGCTTGATTTATCCAAATGATGTCTATGTCTGTTCTTTCCATCAATCTGAGATCAATTTAGAAGATTTTCTTGCTGTAAAAGAGTGAAAGTGAAAATGATAGCTATGGGGGTGCCAGGGTGGCTCAGTCAGTTAAGTGTTGGGCTCTTGATTTCAGTTCAGGTCATGATCTCAGGGTCATGAGATTGAGCCCCATGTTGGGTCAGCACTCCGTGGAGAGTCTGCTTGAGACTCTCTCTCCCTCTGACCCTCCCTACCTGTGCTCTCTCTCTCTCTCTCCTAAAATAAATAAATAAATCTTTAAAAAAAAAAAAAAAGGAAAGAAAATGATAGCTATGAAGAACAGACAAGGGATATCCTAAGCATATTTAATTGGTATCCCTGAAGAGGACAATCAAAACTATTTGATTTTAAAAATATATAAATTAAGAAAACTTTCAAGGGATGCCTGGGTGGCTCAGTCAGTTAAGTGGCTGACTCTTGGTTTTGGCTCAGGTCATGATTTCAGGGTCCTGGGATCAAGCCCCACATCAGGCTCTGTGCTCAGAGGGGAATCTGTTTAAGGATTTTCTCTCTCTCTCCCTCTCCCCTCCCCCTATCACACACTCATGTGCTCTCTCTTTCAAATAAAATAAATAAGTCTTTAAAAGAGAAAGAAAGAAAGAAAATTTTTCAAATATAAGAAAAGATTGAACCTACTGATTGAAATCACTCACCATTATTCTAAGACAAATGTGAAGGGAAATCAATGCCAAGATATATCTTGTTCAAGTTATTGAATGTTGAAAAAAATATATATATATAGAGAGAGAGAGAGTTACTTAGAAATCAAGGTTAAAAATAAGTTAAAAAATGATAGAGGGAAAAGCAAACTGACTTCAGACTTTCTCATAGAAATAGTGCTAGAAATGAGTGAACATCTACAAAACCCTCAAGAAAAGGGTCGTGATCACATAAATGCTATGGCTAGCCAAGATGTGGTACAAGTAAAGAGGTGAAAAATTACAAGTTTTAAATGTGCAAAAATTATGGTATTATAGTTTTCTTGGGCTTTCATATGTAAATGATTATAAAATTTTTTACGTCAATGCAATTATAGGAAAAAGGAGTAGGGGCAAGCACCAAGTACATTTAAATGTAAGATTAAGACTTTTAAAAATAGGGCTTCAACCTTCAGAACAGTCTGAAATATAAACTAATATCACTGAGGAAAAGACTGTAAATGGTAGGTAAGTATGCCAATCTCTTTATCTCTTCAATCTCTTTAAAAGCTTTAAAAAATTAGTTAAAGAACATTTGGGCTCTTTCCATAATTTGGCTATTGTTGATAATGCCGCTATAAACATTGAGGTACATGTGTCCATTCGAATCAGTGTTTTTTAATCCTTTGGATAAATAACTTGCAGTTCAATTTCCGGCTTGCAGGGTAGTTCTATTTTTAACTTTTTGATGAACCTACATACTGTTTTCCACAGTGGCTGCACCAGTTTGCATTCCCACCAACAGTATAAGAAGGTTTCCCCCTTTATCTGCATCCTCACTAACATCTGTTGTTTCCTGTGTTGTTAATTTTAGCCATTCTGACAGGTGTGAGGTGGTATCTCATTGTAGTTTTGATTTGTATTTCCCTAATAATGAGTGACATTGAACATCTTTTCTGTTAGCAATCTGGATTTCTTCTTCGAAAAAAATGTCTACTCATGTCTTCTGCCCATTTCTTAACTGGCTTGTTTGTTGAATGATAAAGAAGTTGGAGTATTAGAGAGGCAAGATGGTGGAGGAGTAACAGGCTGAAACAACATCAGATCCTAGGAGTTCAGCTAGGTAGGTATCAACCATTCCAAACACCTACAAACTCAACAGGATATAGAAGAGAAGAAGAGCAGCAATTCTAGGAACAGAAAATTGACCACTTTCTGAAAGATAGGACGTGTGGAGAAGTGAGTCTGAAGCAACAGAAAGACCGCAGGGGAGGGGAAGGCTTCCACAAGCGGCAGAGCAGCAGACCACAAAATCAGAACTTTTAGAAGACTGCTCCATGGAGGGACATCACTCCAGAGGCTAAGCAGGAGTGGAGCCCTCACAGGGATAGTGTGGTCTCAGGTCCCACGGGGTCACAGAAAGATCAGGGGTGTCTGAGAGAGACAGAGCTGTCAGGTATCAGAGTAGGGAAGCTGGCTGCAGAGACGGAGCCAAAGAGTGAGGTTTCAGATCAGAGTTACTTAAACTGTGATCCAAGGCACAGTCAGAACACTGCTAGTTGAGCAGGGACCTCACAAGTGGGAGATCCGGGGAGAATCACCTTCCTGCACCAGGAAGAGCAATGCAAAAGAAATCTGCTGACTTTGGAGACTCCAAATGGGGCCGAGTGCCAGAGATAGAAATGCTCAGTCACAGGCTCAGTGAGCTTGGAGTGTGGCCAGAGACCAGAGAGACGGGAAGGATTGACTGCTTTTCTCTGAGGGCACACTGACAAGTGGAGTTGTGAGCTCTCAGCTCCTCCAGGTCAGAGATTGGGAGGCCTCCATTTTCATTCCTGTCCTCCACACCTCTATGGAAAGTGTTCAGGGAACAAATGCTCCCAGAACGAACCTAAGCAGATTACTTAGCCCAGTCCCTGGCAAGGGCAGTGCACTTCCACATCTGGCAAGGACATTTGAGAATCATGGCAACAGGCCCCTCCCACAGAAGATCAGCAAGAACATCCAGCCAAGACCAAGCTCACTGATCAAGAACAGCCGAACTCCAAAGCTAGGGGAAAGCAATGCATAGAATTCATGGCTTTTTCCCCATGATCCTTTAGTCTTGCAAAGTTAATTTTTTTTATTTTATTTTTTCTTATTCTATTTTTTTAATTTTTCCTCTTTCATCCTTTAGCAATTTTAGTTTATCTTAACAATACCTTTGTAAAAAAAAAAAAGAAAGAAAGAATGAAAGAAATCATTTTAAACTTTCATTGTTAGAGTCATATTTTTTTTAAAGATTTTATTTATTTATTTGACAGACAGAGATCACAGTAGGCAGAGAGGCAGGCAGAGAGAGAGAGAGGAGGAAACAGGCTGTCTGTGGAGCAGACAGCCTAATGTGGGGCTCGATCCCAGGACCCTGGGATCATGACCTGAGCCGAAGGCAGAGGCTTTAACCCACTGAGCCACCCAGGTGCCCATTATAGTCATATTTTATCCCTTCAATGTATTTAACCTTATTTTTTATATACATATAGGGTTGTTTTTTTTCTAAAAAAATTTGGGATAAAATTTCTTCTACTAGATCAAAATATACCCTAAGCTAGCACATGGCATTGTTCTAGTCTTCATCCTGAGCACATTCCCTCCTCTATTTTTTTTCTCTTTTTCCAACCAACTTATCTTATCAATTCCCTTTTTACACTTTTTTTTAAATTTTCATCTTTAGAGTCATATTCCATCCCTTCATCGTGTTTACCCTTATTTTTGAAAATATATGTTTTTATTTCTTTAAAATTTTGGGAGGTAATTTCTTCTAAGAGACCAAAATATACCCAAAATCAAGTGGGTGGCTCTGTTCTATTGACCAGTCTAATATATATATATATATATATATATATATATATATATATATATATTCCCCCCCTTATTCTCCCCTGTTTTAGATCTCTTCTGATTTGGTTAGTGTATATTTTTCTGGGGTATTTGCAACCCTTTTTAGTATTTTATTCTTTCATTCATATATCATTATCTGAATAAAATGACATGGCAGAAAAGCTCACCATGAAATGAAGAAGAGGCAGTACTGACAGCTAGGACATAATCAATATGGATGTTGGTAATATGTCAGAACTATAGCTCAGAACAACAATTCTCAAGGTGCTAGCTGGGCTCAAAAAAGTCATGGAAGATATTAGAGCAATACGTTGTGAAAAGTAAAATCCCTTTCTGGGGAAATGAAAGAACTGAAATCTAACCAAATTGAAATTTAAAAACCTATTAATAAGGTGCAATCAATAAAAAAGGCTCTTACTGCTAGGATAAATGAGGCAGAGAGAGAATTAGTGATATAGAAGACCAAATGATGTAGAATAAAGAAACTGAGCAACAGCAAGGAGCCTGCTTCCCTCTCTCTCTCTCTGCCTGCCTCTCTATCTACTTGTGATCTCTCTCTCTGTCAAATAAATAAATAAATAATAAATAAATAAATAAGAAGCTGAGCAAAAGGAAGACAAACAACTACTGGACCATGAAGGAAGAATTCAAGAGATAAGTGATAACATAAGATGAAACAATATTAGAATAATTGGGATTCCAGAAGAACAAGAGAGGGAGAGAGGGGCAGAAGGCATATCGGAGTAAATTATAGTAGAAAATTTACCGAAAATGGAAAAGGGAACAAACATCAAAATCCAGGAGGCACACAGAACCTCCCTCAAAATCAATAAAAATAGGTCCACACCCAGTCATCCAATAGTAAAAGTCACAAGTCTTAGTGAAAAGAGAAAATCCTGAAAGCAGCTTGGGACAAGAAGTCTGTAATATACAATAGTAAAAATGTTAGATTGGGGGCGCCTGGGTGGCTCAGTGGGTTAAAGCCTCTGCCTTCAGCTCAGGTCATGATCCTGGAGTCCTGGGATTGAGCCCCACATTGGGCCCTCTGCCCTGCGGGGACCCTGCTTCCTCCTCTCTCTCTGCCTGCCTCTCTGCCTACTTGTGATCTCTGTCTGTCAAATAAATAAATAAAAATCTTTTAAAAAAATTAAAAATGTTAGATTGGCAGCAGGTGTATCCACAGAGACCTTGCAGGCCAGAAAGAACACACATGATAAATTCAGAGTGCTAAATGAGAAAAATATACAGCCAAGAATACTATATCCAGCTAGGCTATCATTGAAAATAGAAGGAGAGATAAAAAGCTTCCAGGACAAGCAAAAATTAAAAGAATTTGCAAACACTAAGCCAGCCCTACAGGAAATATTGAAAGGGTTCTTTTAAGCAAAGAGAGGGCCTAAAAGTTGTAGAGCAACAAGGAACAGAGACAATATACAGTAACAGTCACCTTGCAGGCAATACAATGGCATGAAATTCATATCTCTCAATAGTTACCCTGAATATTAATGGGCTAAATGCCCCAATCAAAATGCACAGGGTATCAGATTGGATAAAAAAACAAAACCCATCAATATGCTGCCTACAAGAAACTCATTTTAGACCCGAAGACACCCCCAGATTTAAAGTGAGGGGGTGGAAAACAATGTACCATGCTAATGGACATCAGAAGAAAGCTGGGGTGACAATCCTTATATCAGATTATTAGATTTTAAGCCAAAGACTATAATAAGAGATGAGGAAGGACACTAGATCATACTCAAAGGGTCTGTCCAACAAGAAGACCTAACAATTTTAAATATCTTTGCCCCTAACATGGGAGCAGCCAGCTCTATAAACCAATTAATAACAAAATCAAAGAAACACATTGACAATAATACAAAAATAGTAGGGGACTTTAATACTCCCCTCACTGAAATGGACAGATCTTCCAAGCAAAAGATCAACAAGGAAATAAAGGTCTTAAATGACACACTGGACCAGATGGACACCACAGATATATTCAGAACATTCCATCCAAAGGCAAGAGAATACACATTCTTCTCTAATGCACATGGAACATTCTCCAGAATAGATCACATCCTGGATCATAAATCGGGTCTCAACCGGTATCAAAAGATTGGCATCATTCCCTGCATATTTTCAGACCACAATGCTCTGAAGCTAGAACTCAATCACAAGAGGAAATTTGGAAAGAACCCAAATACATGGAGACTAAACACCATCCTTCTAAAAAATGAATGGGTCAACCAGGAAATTAAAGAAGAATTGAAAAAATTCATGGAAACAAATGATAATGAAAACACAATGATTCAAAATCTGTGGGACACAACAAAGGCAGTCCTGGAAGGAAAATATGTAACAGTACAAGCCTTTCTCAAGAAACAAGAAAGGTTTCAAGTACACAACCTAACACTACACCTAAGGGACCTGGAGACAGAACAGCAAAGAAAGCCTAAACCCATCAGGGGAAGAGAAATAATAAAGATCAGAGCAGAAATCAATGAAATAGAAACCAAAAGAACAGTAGAACAGATCAACGAAACTAGGAGCTGGTTCTTTAAAAGAATTAATAAGATTGATAAACCCCAGCCAGGCTTATCACAAAGAAAGGAGAAAGGACCCAAATTAAAAAAATCATGAATGAAAGAGGAGAGATCACAACCAACATCAAAGAAATACAAATAATTATAAGAACATAGAGTGAGCAACTATATGCTAGCAAATTTGACAATCTGGAAGGAATGGATGCATTCCTAAAAATATATAAACTACCAAAACTGGACCAGGAAGAAATAGAAAACCTGAACAGACCCATAACCAGTAAAGAGATTGAAGAAGTCATCAAAAATCTCTCAACAAACAAGAACCCAGGGCCAGATGGCTTCCCAGGGGAATTCTACCAATCATTTAAAGAAGAATTAATACCTATTCTCTTGAAATTGTTCCGAAAAAATAGAAATGGAAGGAAAACTTCCAAATTCATTTTATGAGGCCAGCATCACCTTGATCCCCAAATCAGACAAAGACCCCACCAAAAAGGAGAATTACAGACCAATATCCTTGATGAACATGGATGCAAAAATTCTCACCAAAATACTAGCCAATAGGATCCAACAGTAATTTAAAAGGATCATTCACCACAACCAGGAGGGATTTATTCCTGGGATGCAAGGTTGTTTCAACATCTACAAATCAATTGATGTGACACAATATATTAATAAAAGACAGAACAAGAGACATATGATACTCTCAATAGATGCTGAAAAGCATTTGACAAAGTATAGCATCCTTTCGTGATCAAAACTCTTCACAATGTAGGGATAGAGGATACATACCTCAATATCATCAAAGTCACCTATGAAAAACCCACAGCAAATATCATTCTCAATGGGGAAAAACAGAGCTTTTCTAAGATCAGAAACATGTCCACTATCATCCCTGTTATTCAACATAGTACTAGAAGTCCTAGCCTCAGCAATCAGACAAGAAAAAGAAATAAAAGGCATCTGAATTACCAAGGAAGTCAAACTCTCACTCTTTGCAGATAATATGATAGTTTATGTAGAAAACCCAAAAGGCTCCACTCCAAAACTGCTAGAACTCATACAGGAATTCAGTAAAGCATCAGGATATAAAATCAGTGCACAGAAATCAGTTGCATTTCTATACACCAACAGCAAGACAGAAGAAAGAGAAATTAAGGAATCGATCCTATTTCTTATTTACAATTGCACCCAAAACCATAAGAAACCTAGGAATAAACCTAACCAAAGAGGCAAAGAATCTGCACTCAGAAAACTATGAAGTACTCCTGAAAGAAACTGAGTAAGATACAAAGAAATGGAAAACGTTCCATGATCATGGATTGGAAGAAAAATATTGTAAAAATGTCTATGTTACCTCAAGCAATCTACACATTTAACACAATCCCTATTAAAATACCATCAACTTTTTTTTCAAAGAAATGGAACAAATAATCCTAAAATTTATATGGAACCAGAAAAGACCCCAAATAGCCAGAGGAATGTTGAAAAAGAAAGCCAAAGTTGGTGACATCACAATTCCAGACTTTAAGCTCTATTACAAAGACATTATGGTACTGGCACAAAAACAGACACATAGATCAATGGAACAGAATAGAGAGCCCAGAAATAGACCCTCAATTCTATGGACAACTAATCTTCGACAAAGTAGGAAAGAATGTCCAATGGAAAAAAGACAGCCTCTTCAACAAATGGTGTTGGGAAAATTGGACAGCCACATGCAGAAAAATGCAATTGGACCATTTCCTTATACCACACCTGAAAATAGACTCAAAATGGATGAAGGACGTCAATGTGAGAAAGGAATCCATCAAAATCCTTGAGGAGAACACAGGCAGCAACCTCTTCGACCTCAGCCGCAGCAACTTCTTCCTAGAAACATCGCCAAAGGCAAGGGAAGCAAGGGCAAAAATGAACTACTGGGACTTCATCAAGATCAAAACTTTTGCACAGCAAAGGAAACAGTCAACAAAACCAAAAGACAATCAACAGAATGGGAGAAGATATTTACAAATGACATATCAGATAAAGGGCTAATATTCAAAATCTATAAAGAACTTATCAAACTCAACACCCAAAGAACAAACAACCCAATGAAGAAATGGGCAGAGAACATGAACAGACATTTCTGCAAAGAAGACATCCAGATGGCCAATAGACACATGAAAAGGTGCTCCACATCACCCGGCATCAGGGAAATATAAATCAAAACCACAATGAGATATCACCTCACACCAGTCAGAATGGCTAAAATTAACAAGTCAGGAAATGACAGGCACTGGCGAGGATGCAGAGAAAGAGGAACCCTCTTACACTGCTGGTGGGACTGCAAGCTGGTGCAACAACTCTGGAAAACAATATGGAGGTTCCTCAAAAAGTTGAAAATAGAGCTACCCTATGACCCAGCAATCACACTACTGGGTATTTACCCTAAAGATACAAATGTAGTGATCTGAAGGGGCACGTGCACCCAAATGTTTAGAGCAGCAATGTCCACAATAGCCAAATTATTGAAAGAATCTAGATGTCCATAAACAGATGAATGGGTAAAGAAGATGTGGTATATATATATATATATATATATACATATATATACACACACACAATGGAATACTATGCAGTCATCAAAAGACATGAAATCTTGCCATTTGCAATGATGTGGATGGAACTAGAGGGTATTATGCTGAGTGAAATAAGTCAATCAGAGAAAGACAATTATCGTATGATCTCCCTGATATGAGGAATTTGAGAGGCAGAGTAGGGAGTTTGGGGGGTGGGGAAGGAAAAAATGAAACAAGATGGAATGCGGAAGGAGCAAACCGTAAGAGACTCTTAATCTTACAAAACAGACAGGGTTTCTGCGGGGGGGGGGGGGGGGGCATGGAGATGGTAGTTGGGGAGGGTATGTGATACGGTGAGTGCTGTGAAATATGTAAGCCTGATGATTCACAGACCTGTACCCATGGTGCAAATAAAACTTATGTGTTAATAAAAGTAATTTTTAAAAAAGAAGTTGGTGTGTATATATATAGATAGATAGATAGATTTTTTTTTTTTTTTAGTGAGGTATTCAGTTGCTTTTTTATCAAAAGAAATTCCAGAACAGATGGAAGGAGCAGGACCAACCTAACTCTTTGGTTCTATGGTCAGGATATCCGAGCAGCCTCCCTTCGCCGATATTCTACCCCACCGGTTGGGGAGACCCCACAATGCACCTGAGCAGCTTACGAAACACTGGCCTTTCAGGAGGAAAATCGATCACGACTATGTCCACATCAGGCCACCGCCCCTCTGCGTGGTCTGGACACGCATTTTTCTTTTAGAAGCTCATTTGCAAGGCCTTCTGCTCAGTCAGGAGCACTGCTATGGACAAAGTCTGGGGAGCCACCGGGAGAAAAGGCCACACCTGCCAGATGTGAACAGCTTGGTTTCCTATGGCTTCTAAGCAGGCAGGTTCTAGAGTAAAAGGCCCCACATCCATCACATCTCCAGAAAGTTCAAGTTGACGGCAAAAGACCCAAGAACCAGGTGTAGGTCTCAGAGCCTAGCCCACGGCTCCGTCTGGGAAGGAGGGACTTCTCGTGGCGGGCTTCGATTATATATGTATATATATATATATATATATATATATATATATATATATATGACTATCACTTCCTATATATATATAGGAATATCACTCAGCCATCACAAAGAATGAAATCTTGCAAATTGGAGTGATGGGGATGGAGCTAGAGTATATTATACTAACTGAAACAAGTTAGTCAAAGAAAAATACCATATAATTTCACTCATGTGCAGAATCTAAGAAATGAAAGAGAGGAACACTGAAGAAAATAAAAAGAGAGAGAGGCAAACCATAAGCAGACTCTTAACAGAGAACAAACAGGGTTGCTAGAGGGAGGTGGGTGGGGGTATGGGTTAAATGGATGATGGGTGATGGGGATTGAGGAGCTCACTTCTGATGAGCAGTGAGTACTGTATGTAAGTGATGAATCACTGAATTCTACTCCTGCACCTAATATTATACTATATGTTAACTAACTGGAATTTAAATAAAAACCTGAAACAAAAATAAATAAATAAATAAATAAATGCTGAGATTACTTTAAAAAATGATAAATCAAGTAATAGAAGTTTAAATGTAAACTGTAGCAAACACCATTCTTATATGAATTTGTTTAGGCAGGAGAGATCCTTTTATCTAAGGGAGGACAGGGTTCTTTTTTTTTTTTTAAAGATTTTATTTATTTATTTGACAGACAGAGATCACAAGTAGGCAGAGAGGCAGGCAAAGAGACAGAGGGGGAAACAGGCTCCCTGCTGAGCAGAAAGCCTGATGCAGGGCTTTATCTCAGAACCCTGGGATCATGACCCAAGCCACCCAGGCGCCCCAGGGAGGACAGGCTTCTAATCCAGCTATTGAGCTTAGTCTAAAATGGTTATGTCACACTTCATCCATTTGGTCATTAGTTGTCTATAAGAGCCATATATATAGGCAGTTCTGAACAAAGATATAAGCAAAAATCTGTTGGAGGAAGCTTCCAGGAAAATTTTTATGATCCTGATTTTAAAATAAAGGACAGTGCAGCTAGAATGTGCAATTGCCCCTTCCTCTTCTTCCTTCTTTTGGCTGGAGCAGAGAAATGGTAGCTGGAGCTGTAGTGACATCCTTGTAACCACGGGGCAGCAAAAATGAGGAAAAGGATGAGAAAATTTTCACATTCCTCTTGACATTGTGATGCCACTAAAGCCACAATGAGCAGCTTCTTGCCTACAGATGTCCTACTATATGATACAAATAAACTTTGATTTGTTTATTGTTTTATTTGGCCAAAAGCATTATGCCATTATGGTGCGGCATTTTTCATTGCAAAAGATGACATTCGACATAAGGCCATATTTTCAAACCATATTAAAAACAAGTAGATACCTACTTTACATCATTCTGAAAAAGAATACAAGATGAATTAGAAACAAATATGAAAGAAAACAAAATTTAGAAATCATTAGAAGAAAATAAAGATTCTATTACACACTGGAATGTAGATTATTTTTATACCTCTGGACAGGCACCATAAACAGAGTTGAAAGACAAGTCAAAGACTGGGTAAGATTCTCTAACACACACCAGATAAAGAATTAGTATTAAGAGTATATAAAAAAACTCCTGCAAACTATTATCTTTTCTGATTATGTGTGTATAGGTATATATAATATACACATACAGACATAGATTCAAACATAGCATTCTTTTCAACTTTGACAAAGCTAAAATAAAAGGTGCTGAGTAGATCTTGGACTGCTTCTATCTCTCAAGCTCAATCTTAGAAAGATGCTGATTTACAAGTACTCAAATCAACTCCAGTGAAGCAAAAACTCATTTCTAAACTTCAGTGGGACTTTTTTTGCAGAAGGACAAAAGAAAGTAAAGAATTTTATGCAGTTAATGCAGTTCTATGTATTTGTGTGTTTGTAAAAATGTGTCATGCTGTATTTGGAAAAAAATACATAGGCTATAAAAGAAAAAGAATAGAATTCAGAGGCAGTGTTATTTCTTATTCCCTGTGTAATCTTGGGTAAACAGGCTAACTTCTCCAAACCTCTGTTCTCTATCTTTGAAGTAGCTATACTGGTACCTCAATCTTTTGCTTGTTTTATCTAGCAAATTCATTACATAGTATGTCTGGTACAGAATTTAGGAAATATTCATTCTGTTTTCTTCCTATACTCACTTGTATAAACTGCCATTTTAAATAATTTTTAATTTATGATTTCCATGTGTTACTTTCATTCTTTAAATAAGTTCTTGTTTAAATTTTAGGTAGTTAACATACAGTGTAATATTGGTTTCTGAAGTAAAATTCAGTGATTCTTCACTTATATACAATACCCGGTGCTCATTATAACAAGTTCCCTCCTTAATCCTTATCACTCATCTAACCTGTCCCCCACCCACCTCCTTCCATCAACTCTCAGCTTGTTCTCTATCATTAGGAGTCTCTTATGGCTTGTTTCCAAACATTACACACAAAAAAATAAAATAAAATACTCAAAAAGAAAAGCAAATATTTTACTGCATAAATGCAATTTTAAAAGTTGAAAATTATATAGTTAACCTCATTTGTAAATGGAACATAACATTATTTCAAAACCTTGATTTTAACAGGTGATTTTTAACATTTTACTACATCTACAAATAGAATAAGACATGAACATAAAAGCACAAGAAAAGCTATGTTTTAAAAATTATAACTAATAAAGTAAATATTAATTTTAAATCAAAACAAACAAAAATAAATAAGTTATTGAATTTTGTATTCTTTAAAAAACTTTTTTAGTTTAGTTGACATGCAATTTATAGACTTCATGTCAACTATAAGACATAGTTGACTAAAGCCAGATTTTTAATTTTGAGATTCAGTAATGAAGTGTAGTTCAAGAACTGTTAAAATATTTAAGGCAAGACCTCTCAAAGTGCAGTCAACTCACAGGAGTATTAGCAGTGTATTAACAGTGTAAATTATTTCTCCTAATGTACAGGCAATCTTCATTCTACTTTATTATGAATTATCTAATTGTTAATGTTTTGATTTCTTTGTACTGAAAATTTTCTTTTTCCTGTACTTTTATGTATGGCCATAATTTGAATAAATTTTTCTCTCAAATTACATAGCCAATAATAATAAAATTTTAGGAAATCTACTCATATTGAGCTTCTTTTATTCTATTTATTTAAATTCACTTCATAATGAAAAAATAACTTTTCTTTTTATCCGTCCCTGGACTGGTAAATAATGATGAAACCAATAGCAACAATGCCTTACATAGTTCTTACTGGATTTTTCTGCTAAAAGCTTTACAAGTTAAACTACTACAAATGAATTTGGGATAATCAACCAATTCTCTTTCTTTCTAAACTCCAAGTTAAATGAAAACCAATTAATACCAATTTGACCACTTTTACCTCCTCCTTACCAGCCAAACAGCTACACCTTATTATTTTTTTTTAAGATTTTATTTGTTTATTTGAGGGAGAGACAGAGACAGAGAAATACAAACAGGGCAGAGGGAGAGGGAGAGGGAGAAGCAGATTCCCCACTGAGCAGGGAGGCCAGGCCTAGGGCTGGATCCCAGGACCCTGGAATCATGAACTGAGCCAAAGGCAGACTCTTAACTGACCAAACCACCCAGGTGCCCCCAAACAGCTACACCTTAATCTGAGCCTCATCCTTTCCTACCCAGGTAATGCCACCACCCTAGGACTTTCCCTCCACTGGACACTCACATTTTTAAAAGACATAGCTGATAACATGACTGTCTAGTTTTAAAATCTGATTTTAAGTTTGTGATTCATGTATACATTTAGAATTTCAGCAATGTTGTGTTTATATAGATAACTTTAGAACCACATGTTTCAGCTTTCATATTATTCATTTCAGATAGGTGTGAGGAATATGGTGGGGGTAGAGGGAAGACATCCATTGGCACTCCGAATGAAAATGGGACTTTTTCATGAAAGAAGAAAGGGAAAAGAAGAATGATACATGACTTTCGAACTGAATGTCTTTATTTTCAAGATTTTATTTATTTTTTGAGAGAGAGAGTGAGCACACAAGCAGGGGGCAGAGGCAAAGGAAGAAGCAGACTCCCCGCTGAGCAGGGAACCCACATAAGGCTGGATCCTGGGACCCTGGAATCATGACCTGAGCCAAAGGCAGATGCTTAACCAACCACGCCACCCCTCAAACTGAATTTCTGACTTAAGCACTGTATTGGTTAGAGTCATTAAGGCAGGAAGTTTGTCATTTTAGAGGCTTTAAGTTTATTTTTATGAAACTAAAATTTTTGGAAATGTACCATGTGGTATTTCCAAGAGAAGTCTCTAAGCTGCAGACGGAATATAACGGATCAAAGAAATAACCACTTCTTCATAAACACAGTTTGGTGGGCTTACGCTACACAATAAACAACAAAAAATAAAGTCCTTTTACAGCAGAAGAGTCACATGTCCTTTCCATTGATTTTGTCACTTCATCACACACAGCAAATCTATGTTAACATGAGTGGGAAATCTCAGAGGGAAAGAATGTACAAGTTAAGGCCATGAAAGCAGAAGATATACTTAGGAAATTGTCTGTTGTGGGCATAATGAGAGGGCTTGTCTTTCAGAATAGAAGTCAAAACACTCCGTATCCAAAATCATGTTAAAGACTAGTCTCAAAAAAAAAAAAAAAGACTAGTCTCTTCACTTAATACAGTTGTCTCTCAGTCAATATAAATGAATTTTTTAAGAAAGAAAAATATATAACTATGTATGGTATCCCTACTAATTAGGCATCATTGTTTCCTTAGAGTATTATTAGTTTCTTTTTGTATTAGTTTACTGGGTAACAAAGTACCACAAACTGAGTAGCATAAACAGCAGAAACTGATTATCTCACAGTTCTGGAGACTTGAGGTCCAAGATCAAGGTGTCTCAGGACCATGTTCCCTCTGAAGATGTTAGGGAAGGGATCTGTTTCAGCCTCTGTCTTAGCATCTGTGTTTCTACGTCCAAAATTTCCCTTTGTGTAAAGACATCGGTCATACTGGTTTAGCAGCCCAACCTACTCCAGTAAGATAATCACATCGGCAATGACCCTATTCCCAAGTAAGGTCATGTTGTGAGGTATATGTATGGGTTCACAGCTGAGTGCTTAACACTTACTAATACTTGCTATTTGTTGAAACAGCTTGAAATTTTGGAAGGGAGATACACTGAGGATATACAACGAGATGTCTAATAATCTAAGACAGCAAGTGATGTGGTCGAATGAATATTGCTAAGGACAAGAAATAATGGAGGTCTAGAAGGATGTTCAAGCTGTACAAAAAAGTTGTACAGTGAGCAGAAATTTATGCACAAAAACGTGAAAGTCGTGACTTATACAAGCATAGACACACATGTACACACAATCAGATTTTTTTAAAGGGGGAAAGTGGGTGCAAGGCTGAACTCATTTAGAGAGATCTTTATATGCTAAGCGAAAGAGTGGATTTTGTCACATTAACAATGGGAAGCCATAGAAGTGCTTAAGAGTAACATTCTAAAATGCTACTTCAGGAAAATTAATTAAGGCAGCGTTGTAAATGACTAAAGGAAGGAGTCATGGAAATAACTTACATTAAACCTCTTTAGAGAATAAACCAAAGAATGGACACTTTTCTTTCACGTATGAGAAATCCCCATCCCTCTTCTGAAAGAATTCATTTTGCCAGTCCTCTTCCTTCCCTGACACTTCATCAATTATGAAGCAATGGAAGCCTGGAAAAGCTGCAGAAGTGGACTTATGGCTGTACCTGATTATGGGATGCAGGATCATCATGAAACAGAATGACAGGGTAATTTGAAAGCCCCCGCCTCAAAAAACTAGGGATCATGATTTCCCAAATCTACCAAATGAATGCAGTCACAAGATGGGAAGTGAGTTGGTATTTCTGAAATATTTTAAATAGTATCGGAAGGTAATTATGAGCAGGTTCATACTGAAACTTGTTAAGAGAAGAAGGTCATTGTTATTCTGGACTGCATATGCAAAAGAAGAAAATTGTTATGGAACAGAGGAAGAGTCCCCTCTTTGTGATTCAGGAGAGACTGAAGCAGGAATATGCATTCAGTTTGGGGATCTCATTATAAGAAAAAGAGAGACAGACTGCAGGAAGTTCAGAAGAAATCAACAGGAATAATTAAGGAACCAGAGGTATTTACTCTAGAGGAAATATTAAAAGAATAAATAATATACATGCAGTTGGCTAACTAAGGGAAACATGAGAATTGTCTACAAATACCTAATGGGTGTAAACATTGAGCACTGAAAGTCCATATAAAGCCTAGAGTGAGAAGGGAAAATTAAAAAATAGGGCAATTAAATAAAAAAGAAAATTCTGGAAGAGTACAAGAGAAAGCAAGGCAAATTCTGTACAATAGTTGGCCTAACTTTTCCCAGAATATTTCAAAGCAAACTAGTCAAATATTATGTGTGTTCAGTGGGGTAAATTACCCACATAATAAATAAATAAATAAATAAATAAATAGTATTAGCTTCTTTCCCTTTTTAAAAAAATCGAATGTTAATATTTGGTCACTAATAGAAAAATAGGGAAAATAGGGAAAGGAATTTTTGGATTAATTGGAAAATAAATACACAATTTAACAATTTGAAATATTTGAAGATAGAATGTCATGTCTAGGAGTTCCAGCTGATGTCCTCTCTTATCTGGAGCAAATTCTAAACTCCTGCAAATGGGGGCTATGAGCTGAACATTTGTGTTGTTTTATCCTTTTTCATTACCACCCCCCTTGGAAAAGAGATGAGGGAAAAGGACTGTTTTATGAGGCTATACCACTGTTCCCCACATTCTCCCAGGCTTCTCTTGGAACTGTTTGATCTATCACCACCAAATCACACCTCCTTCTACACCTCCTTCTTGCATTTACTTAACCTGGAGTTTCTTTTATAATCTATCCAATTTGAGGGCTCCTACCAGTATTTCTTGAGCATGGAGCAAAACGACCAAGGGGAGGCTGTCATCACCAGAAAAACACCTCTGCTCATTATTCCCAGTGCCTAGTACAGTGCTGGTTTTGGATCACAGAAAATATTTGCAAGCTCAATGACTAGGTTGGGATCCCAATCCTTTCTTCATAGTGAGGAGGAAATGAGTCTCACCCTCCTTAATACTCTGCAAATGTCAAAAAAAAAAAAAAAAAAGTTTCTGATGATTTTGTGATCATTGCTATGGATTTGGCTTTTTGCTTGTTTTCTTTTTTTCTGAAACATGATGACGATTTCCTCGTTACTATAGGTAGAATATTTCATTCAAAATAGTCTTCAGGAAAAGCACTGTGCATATCTCTGTTTTTATACAAAAGCACAGCTCAAACATTTATCTTCGTCTTAGACCTCAGGATGTTCAAAGGAGGTTAAATGGAGTGTTCTAGAACCAGGGACCTATTCTGAAGTTGAACTTGCAACTTTGTTTCTAAGTCTCAGTTTGCGTTATGTGTAAATAGGATCCACCCCTGCTTGACTTGGGTCATCAGAGATGCTGCACTTTTCCAAAGGAAGTCACATTTAGGAAGGCAAATAGAAATGCCTTCAGAAGACCACTGCAAACTGAAGTAACCACAAGATTTATTGATCACTTCCTTGTAGAAGTACACAACCATGGAAAACCGCCTCCCTACCCATCACCATTCACAGAGCAGTTGGCATCCACTACTTTCAATTTTAATAGTGTTCCTGCTGTAACCCCAGTAGTCTGGCATGTTTTCATTTCAAAATAACACCTTTATTAAACACCTAATAAAGGCTTATTAATACTTTTATAAAAAACAACTTTAACCCAGTCTGAATTTCATAAACTCTCTATATAGAAACACTTTAAACTTCAGGCCATTACACAAAACCAAATGACTACTATTCTGCACTTTCATACTTCAGCCAGTAAAAATGACCACTTATTCCCTGGCCTACACTAATAAAAAATTAACTCTATTAAAAACTTAAATATAAAAACACATATTCTTGTAACTTAAACTTTTATTGCTATGTAAGTTCCCTTCCACTTAAATTTTAAGAAAGCAACGGTGAGATCAGATGGGTAGTAAATTGACCACAAGCCTATATCCCATGAATTTGAAGACATATGGTGTGACTTGGAGCTGGAGAGGGAATGTTCTCCTGGTCTAGCACAGTTCATGAAGTGAAGTGTCAAATAGGACACAAGTGACTTGGGTACAGTCATTTAGCATCTGTTCCAGTCATGTTAATTCAGGTTGGGCATCATATGAAGGCAGGAACATAACATGATGCAGAAACACTTTAAAAAACATAATTGCCAGTTTAATAGCTTGGCGAGAAATGAATGTTTAACCTTTGCAGGCAGAAAACTGGATTTGTTTTAAGAGTCTCTATTCCCCAGAAACCATGAAAACATACCATGAAATAGAGGTGTCCTTCACTCTAATAAAGGTAGTGGAGATCACTACTCAGTCACTTATTTATTCATTCCTTCTTTAAATCTCAGCTCAAATATGAGCTCTACTATAAAGAATGATTAGCTGTTGTAAATGGATAGATATTAGGAGTAGAGATAATATCAAGTAGGAATGACTTCTCAGAATCAAAAGTAGGAAAATTCAATAGATAGGGTGTTCGTTTCTTACTAGAGAAGTACATAAGACAGTATGAGGAATAAAAACAAATTATGTGACATAAGGCATCTTGACAAAGGACTTGAAAAATATCATATATCTTAGCCAACACTTTATATCCTGTAGCATGGTAAAGGTAATTTTCTTCCAAATGATTTTGCCTGGATAGGGGGAAATAAACTACACTTTCTCCACTTTATGGTATTCTGAGGCTACCATCAAAGTTTCCATTGAATTATTTTAAATGTAACAAATGAAGCAAAAAAAAAGTTAATATGTTATATTCATTGACATCAGATCCAATGTAAATTCAATAGTTTCATAACATTATATTAAAGAACAAGCTAAATGTGTGAAATGGAAACTTTACATAATTTTATACAGGGCTTAATAATAGGAAGGCGGCATGATTAGGGAGACAGAACTGGAGTCAGGAACTGTGGCTTCTAGTCATAGACAATAATGAATTACAAATGATTCAGTCACTATGGGCTTTAGTTTCTTCATCTATAAAATTAGTGAGGTGGACCAGATCCTTTCCATCTCTACAGTCTATTTTCAATTTGTGATCTATTATCATTAACAACAAAAAAATTAATGGGTTTTCATTTCTAAATAAAGTTGATATTACTTAATAAACTTTAGTTTGCCCTGAGCGATACATACTGATAATGAGTCTCCATTATCACGATTACCATCCATTTCCAAGCTAGCTTGTTGAAAAGCAGCCTAAGGATAGAAAATAGAATGTTTCTCCAATTCACGCTTCTGAGTATTTTGGAAATAAGGCTCATAATTTTCGTTTCAATTACAGGCATACTTTGGAGACATCGAGGGCTTGTTTCAGACAACTGCAATAAAGCAAGTATCATAATAATGCAAGTCAAATGAAATTTTTGGTTTCCCCATGCATATAAAAGTCATGTTTGCACTGTACAGGAGTAGTCTATTAAGTGCGCAATAGTATTGTGTCTAAAAAGACAAGGTACATACCTTAATTAGAAACTACTTGAGGGGCTCCCATGCGGCTCAGTCAGTTAAGTTTCTGACATTTGATTTCAGCTCAGGGCATGATCTCAGAGTCATGAGATCGAACCCCACATTGGGTTCCATGTGGGCATGGATCCTGCTTGAGATTCTCTCTCTCCCTCTACCTCTGCCCCTACCCCACTCCCCAGCTCATGTTCTCTCTCAAAAAACAACAATAAACAAAACAAAATAAAACAAAAAATCCTACTACTTTATTGCTAAAAGATGCTAGGCATCATCTGAGCTTTCAGCAAGTTGTAATTTTTTTGGAGAAGAGCCTTGTCTCAATATTGAAGGCTACACACTGATCAGGACGGTAGTTGTTAAAGGCCGGGGTGGCTGTGGGTAAATTCTTAAAACAAGACAACCATGAAGTTTGAAGTTTACCACATCAATTGACTATTCCTTTATGAGCAATTTCTCTGTAGCAGGAAAGGCTGTCTTACAGCATTTTACCCACAATAGAACTTCTTTTTAAATTGGAGTCAATCTTCCCAAAACCTGCCACTGCTTTACCAATGCGGTTTGTTATAAAACTCTAAATCCTTTGTTGTCATTTCAACAATCTTTACAGCATCTTTACCAGTAGATTCCATCCAAAGAAACCACTTTCTTTACTCCTCCATAAGAAGTAACCCCTCGTTTGTTCAAGTTTTATCATGAGACCATAGCAATTCTGTCCCATCTTCAGGCTCTATATCTAACTCTAGATCCTTCTATTTCTACATCTGCAATTACTTCCTCCACAGTCTGGAACCCTCAGAGTCATCTATGAAGGTTGGAATCACCTTCTTTCAAACTGCTGCTAATGTTATATTTTTACCTCTTCCCGTAAATCACAAATGCTCTTACTGGCATCTAAAATGCTGTGAGAGGCTTTGCTTTTGGCCTGCCTCAGTTTTTGACATGCTTTCCCCACTGAGATTATTCATTTTGAGTTCTTAATTTAAAGTGAGAGATGTGTGAATCTTTCTTTCACTTAAATACCTAGAGGCCATTGCAGGTTTCTTCTCAACTGGTCTCATTTCAATACTGTTGTGTGTCAGGAACTGGGGAGGTTCCAAGAGAGGAAGAGATGGGAGAACAACTGGTCAGTGGAGCAGTCAGAACACACACAGTTGTCAATTAAGTTTATCATCTTCCTTGTGTCGGCATGGTTGGGAGTGCCCCAGAACAATTACAATGGTAACATCAAAGATCAATTTTCACAGATCATCATAACAAGTAAAATAATAATGAAAAATGTTGAAATGTTGCAATAATTACCAAAATGTAACACAGAGACAAGAAGTAAGCAAATACTGCTGGAAAAATGATAGACTTGCTCAATGCTGATTGCCACAAACCTTCAGTTTGTAAAAGATACCATATCTGCAAAGCACAATAAAGTACAATAAAATGAAGTATACCTATATTTACTTTTTTTAAAATTTTACTGAGTGCCTACTATGTGTTAGAAAATGCCAGTTATTGGAAAATAAAGGCAAGTACAAAAGTGCTTTGCAATCATGTTTGCTGTTATTAGTATTCCCATGTCTTTTTTTATTTTTAAGATTTATTTATTTATTTTAGAGAAAGAAGGAGAGAAAGAGAGAGTGGGAGCAGGGGAAGGGCAGAGCGAGTCGGAGCGAGAGAGAGAGAGAGAGACAGAGAAGCAGACTCCCCACTGAACCCAGAGCCCGGTGCAGGGCTCAATCTGATAACCCTAAGATCTTGACCTGAGCCAAAATCAAGAGTCAGACACTCAACCAACTGAGCCACCTAGGTGCTCCTTGTAGTCCCATATCTTATTAAACTTTTCTAGGTTCTTTTTCTCATAATGATATTTCCATAACCCCCCCTTTTTTTTTTACCAAAAATAAAAAACTTAGTAAACTTTTCAAATTGTACCATGAAGAGAGAATTTTCTTAAAAAACTAAAAGGCTTCAATAAAGAAAAATAAGAAAATACAGAACAGAATACATGTGCTCATTATTCTGAAACCAAATAATTACTCTGAAGTTACATCTATACAATGTTGTTATATCTTAAAGAAAAACTGGAATCGTTTAGCTAAACATTGTTATCTAAGGTGGCAGATGCTATGTCAGGTTTATCAATTTAATTTTTTTAGCATATTCTGATAGGTAACATATATGCAAAACCAAATTACCATAGTGAGTTTAAATAATTTCTAGTTGTGAAAAAAATGAAAAAGCTTAAAGCAAATGTATATTAAAATGAATCAGCTTTACATAATGCATATTTTAAAAAAAAAAACTTCTTTGTTTGTAACACTCCAGAAAATACTTCAGATAGATTTCTAGCTTCAGTATGTCCTTACCCATGCCCGTAACCCATACTCCAGCCACACACACAAAAAACAATTTTCTTTCATCCACAATCTGGCTCAATAGCCTTTCTTCACCTCAACTGGTTCCCCAAGCCACTTCCACCTGCAAAAAGTTCAATCTCATCCTAAAACACAGTAACAGCGTACATGAGAAGCAGATAGTAAGCACTTTGGTAGATTATATTATTGTTCCTAATTTATTATTCTTAATTTTTCAGGCCATCTCCTGTAAGACCATATATCCCTGTTCATTGGCTTGTGGGGATTTTCTGAGGGAAAAATTATATCCTCAAAAACACCCCGCACATTGCTTCACACATGCTAAGTACTCAGTAATGGTTGTTAGAGTAACATAAGTTGTTGGAGAAAATGAGAAAGATACTAGGATATAAATATTATAATGATCTTCCATAAAATAGGACATTAGAGTCTCACAGTTATTTAGAAGAACTTACTCTTTGAAAAGAAAAATAATTTTCAGTTTTCTTGGAAATCAGTAATTCTTCTCAATCAGAAACTAACTAGATCGAAATCTCCCTTGAGAACCAAGCATTTCTCATTGAGCTTTGTGCCCTAAGCAATACACAACAATGATCACAAATAAATATTTTCTGAATTGAAAGAATAAAATATTTGTAATAAAATATGGAGGTTGTATTAATCAAATTTATAGAGACTGGAATCAGTTTGTGTTTGGACATATAAGATAATCACAGATATAATAAAGCTAGTGGGTGATTTGGTAGCAAAATAACATACCTTGGATATCTATTGTGGGTTAGTAAGACTAACCCTAATAACCCTAATAACCCTAATGAGGATAATAGCTAACCTATGGTAACTTCTGTATGCCAGACACTGTTCTAAGCCCCATATATATATATATATATATCAGCTCCTTTCATTTCCCCCAACAACTGAATGGGGAAAGTACTATTATCATCTTTCCTGTCATTATATTTTATGATTTGGGAACCTAAGAATTAGTGTGCTTAAGAAATTTACCCTCAACTATGGTGAGTGCTGTGAAATGTGTAAGCCTGATGATTCACAGACCTATACCTCTGGGGCAAATAATACGGTATATGTTAATAAAAAATAAAGAAAGAAAGAAAGAAATTTACCCTCAGTTGCTTACCGTGTGCCAGGGACATGCCAAGCACTCTATATACATTACCATGCCTTATTCTCCTAATTACCCATTAAGGTAGGAACCATTTCACTAAGCAAAAGCAGAGACTTTGCAAGGTGCCAAGGATCACAAGTTAATAAGAAATAGAACCAGAATTTGAATCAGGTTCACTTGATTTCAGAGTTCTCAGTCACTACCCCATTCTGAAGAACCACCCACAAATACACACACAGGAACACACGTGTCCACACACATACACAGGAACATGAATAGCATGCTAAATCGTGAGTTATCCAAAACTTGGAGTGATATAAAGTATGGTGAATGATAGTTTCAATTCAAAATTATTTCCACAAACAGGAAAAAACAGGCTTTTATAAGAGGTTGAATGGCAATAACTGTAATGTCTTGTATTTCAACCCAGTGAACCATCAGCACAAATAAAATATAAGAAATGTAACTTCTTATGATGACATGTATGATAACAAAAAGGATTGGGGGGATTTACACTTAATGATATTACTAGAGCCAATACTGTAGAATGGCCACCAAGTATTAGATTGCCCTGAAATGCTTCAGTATGAATTATGGACCTCTCTACTCTATATTGATCAGACCACCTTAAATACTGCAATCCACAATAAAGGGCCTTGGAATTTGTAACCTGTAGACCTGAAGAAGATATGATAGTTGTCCATAAACATTAAGTAGGATATGCTGGGTGGAAGAACATAACTGGATGAATATGAACCTAAACGGAAGGGCAAGGTATAGTAACTACAAGAAGATGGATTTGGGTCTCAACCTAAGAGTCAAAGACATTTAAACATGAAAGTGACGGTCTTGACAAGGGCACCATCATTGAAGAAGTGGCTGGAGTGGGGTGCTTGGGTGGCTCAGTCGGTTTAGCCTCTGCCTTCAGCTCAGGTCATGATCCTGGGGTGCGGGCATCGAGCCCTGCATGGCATTCCCTGCTAAGCGGGGAGTTGGCTTTTTCCTCTCCCTGCTCTGGTCTCTCTCTCAAATAAATAAATAAATAAAATCTTTAAAAAAAAAAAAAAAAGGAGAAGAAGTTGCTAGAGTGCAACATGTTGGAGAGACTGTCCAGTAAATTCAAACACCCATCAAAAGGCCATATTTAATATATTTAATGAATCTTCCGAATCTCACTTTCCATGATTCCATCGAGTCTCGTGTAAATAGAAAACAAAAACAAAAACAAAACCAAACCTACAAGTTTGAGTAAAATTCAAGCTGACAATGGAATTAAGGTGGCAAGTTACTTATCCCTCAATTTCTCTCACCAATTCTGGACTAGCTTGAGCCCTATGTATATTTCAGAAAGAAAAAGACAAGGAGCCTAGCTAATAACAATAATACTGATACAGCTGATTGTTTTATTTGCCAATAAACAAGCTTCCTTATTTTCCCACTGCCATATGTTGGAAACAAACTTTTAAAAGTGATTCATATTTCCACATTCTCCAGCTGTGATTTTTCTCTTATGTAGGCAGGCTTTTCCTGGCCCTAAACATAAAAAACAACATTTTTTTTTACAAGTAGAAATCAGTATTTTTATTAAATCGCATTTCAAAAGAACTTCAAAAATTCAGTGCAAGCAGAAACATACTCTTCTTTTCTTCTAAGGAGTAGAGTATGTGAAAAACACAAAGAAAATGTATATTGTTGCTTTAGTGACAGAACATTCCCTGTCAAAAGGTCTCTCCCCCCTCCCCACCTGACTGTTGTCTCCAGCATTCTCTGTCTCTCCATTATCCTTTGCTTGCTAAAGTAGCTTAGTCTGTAATAAAGGCAACCGAGTGCCGGCTTGAGACTGCCATGAAAACTCACATCCATATAAAGCGTTTTCCCACTTTTGTTAAGCTTCTTATCACACACACACAAAAGAAAGAACCCTCTCTCCTTCTCTCTCTACGCCTCTGTCTCCCTCTGCCCTTTTTAAATGATCGTTCTAATTTTATTGAGACTCTTTTGCTAGGGTACCACACTACAGTTCACTCACTATAGGAAAGTGAACCCCAAAGAGCCAGCTTGCAACTATGACAAACCATTTCCACTTCTTATGTTAACATTTCATCTCAGAGGACTCTTTTCTCTCTCTGGCAGCTCAAGGCACCTCTTTGTCTCTATTGCGCTTACTGTGCGAAGGTGCGTCATTGACTAGAGTGAAGTGAACTCGAAATTGCCAACTTGAAGCTGGCATGCTTTTTTTTTTTTTTTTTTTTTTTTTTTTTGTTTAAGTTGACGCCCCCACGGGACTTGTGCTGCCCTAAGCAGCAGTTTATACTTTCATGACATTTCCCTTCTGAGACAGCCTTAGGTAGAGCCAATATGCCAACTTCTGGATCTGGGGGTTGGGAGAGTTGGTGATTTGATGGAACTCATTTGATCACACCTGCACCCCCCTCCCGTGTCCATCACAGGTGTCCTGCCTCATTGTTCTCTCTTCTCTCTTCTGAACTCACCTGGTGCTTTAAAGTAGAACAAGTTCTAAAATGCTAACTGTGGTGGCCCTCTCAACAGGAGGATTTCCCAGCAAGAGGAAACGCGAGGCATTGCGGCAGCCCGCTTACCAAAGCGCTAGACAAAATTCTCTTCTTGTGGTCCATTTCTATGACCCTTACCAGCACATACATCATAAAGAAAATTATGCAAAGAAGGTGCAGCTGTTTCTTTCTGGGGGAATACTAAGCATGCTGAATATCATTTAGACCAGTGGCTCTCAAAATGCAAAGTGTAGACCAGCACCAGCAGCACCTGGGAACGTGTTAGAAATGCAAATTTTTGGACCCCACCTCAGGCCTACAGAATCAGAAACTCTGAGGGTAGACACCATTAATCTGTTTTTTTTTTTTTTTTTTTTTTCTCATTTTATTTATTTTTTCAGCGTAACAGTATTCATTCTTTTTGCACAACACCCAGTGCTCCATGCAAAACGTGCCCTCCCCATTACCCACCACCTGTTCCCCCAACCTCCCACCCCTGACCCTTCAAAACCCTCAGGTTGCCCCAACCTCCCACCCCTGACCCTTCAAAACCCTCAGGTTGTTTTTCAGAGTCCATAGTCTCTTATGGTTCGCTTCATTAATCTGTTTTAACTAGACCTCCCAGTGATTTTGATACAGTGTAAAGTCTGAGCTGTTTGAATAAACTAAACCGCTCAAGTACCATTGTATTTGACAAAAAGTCTGTAACAGGAGTAGAATCAAGGATGTGCACAATGATAACAGGAAATGAGGAGTAAATATGTAAGGAAGTAGTAATTCATGATGCCATAAACTGGATTTTGGCAACTTGCACTGATCAAAGCAGGACCGCTTCAAAAACTGATAGTTGATTTGAAAAATATCCTTAAGGATATGAATAAAAATCACACCCAAATATGAAGATCAGTTTCTCTACACTGGCATCTGCTGAAATAAATGTGAGGGTCAGTTATTGCTGTAACAAATACATCCGAAGCACACGCTTTATGTGTTAAACTGTGCTCAAACCCAAGAACAGAGGCAAAGATCTGAACCTCACATCTGTGAGGGGAAGTAGGACATTTCCATGCGATGCTACAATACCAGGGAGAAAATAACTCCATAAAGCAAAGACAAAAAGCTCTGGAAGTTCAGAAGAGGACGTGAAATTTTTACCTAGTGAATCAAGAAAAGCTTCATGAAAAACATACTCATTCAATTCACCCAAAAATACAAAGGCCAATAAGTTCGTGGAAAATATACTGATGGCATTAAACATAGAAAGCAAAAAGCTGTAAGATATGATTTTTACCTATTAAAGTTGCAGTGCTTTGTAAAACAAGGGTGCAGTGAATCAGAAACTTTAATCACTGTCTGGGGAGGCAAATTGATGTATTTCTGCAAGGAAATTTATGCATCGAAAGCCCTATAAGTGTTTATACTATTTTACCTAGTAATTCCATTTTAAGAATTTAATCAGAAAGAGTCACTGAAATGTGTGCAATGTTTTAAACACAAGAATAATTATTGGGACAAAAAATATTTTAAAAATGCGTATTTAAACACAGTGTGAATAAATACCGGCACACCTATATAAAGGAATATTTTGCTTCCATTAACATCGTGTCATAAAACAGTATGTATTGACATGGAAAAAATGCTCATGGTGTTAAAAAAAAAAAAGGCAAGTCACAAAACTACATTTACACTCCCAATCTTATTTTTTATATGTATTTCTTTACAAGCAGTAAAAAGTACTGAAGTAAAATGAGTTGACACTTTTGCTTGTAGTTAGTGTTCACTATTGGACTCTTGGTTCATTTTTTCTTATGTTTCCGTATTTTATTACTTTAGAATACCCAGAATAAAATCTGTTCTTTATCATGGCCCTGGTTTCTGCCTCCTGTGACTTCATTTCATACTTCTCTCTCCCTCACTCTCTGATCACAAGATATTCTGCTTTTTGTGTTTTGTCAAATAGACCAAGCACAGTTTGCTCTCGGAGCCTTTGCAGCCCCTGTTCCCTCTGCCTGGAGGGCTCTGCCTTCCCCCAGATTATTGTGTGACCACCTCTTTCATACCACTCTGTTCCATGTATCGCATCCTCAGAGAAGACCTCCCAAACTGAAGCCACCACCCTACCCCACACATTTGTCCTCACCTTGTCTTTACATCACTCAGAACCATCTAAAATTATCTTACACATGGGGCAGGAGATCAAGTTCAACCATATGGCCATGCTCTCTCCTCACTCTGAAATGCATCGGCTCTGGGAGTTCACTTATCTTGAATATCACTGTATCCAAGAACCAAAACCAGTGCCAGACATGAAGCAGGACCTCACTGTTCTAGAATTTGTATAAAAACTGATTATTTGGTACTCCCTATGTATTAAAATCACCCTGTAGCCAGAATTTTCCTTCACCCCACCCCACTTTAAAAGATTTATTTAGGGGCACCTGGTTGGTTCAAATAGTTAAGCAGCTGCCTTCAGCTGAGGTCATGATCTCCAAGTCCTAGGACTGAGCCCCACATCGGGCTCTCTGGTCTGTGAGTGGGAAGTCTGCTTCTCCCTTTCCCTCTGCTGCTCCCCCTGCTTGTGTTCTCTCTCCGTCTCTCCCTCTCTCAAGTGAATAAATAAATTTAAAAATAAAAAAGTAAAAAACAAAAATAAAATGAAAGATTTCTTTATTTATTCAAGAAAGAGAAGAGAGAACAAGAGCATAAGCAGGGGGAGGGGCAGAAGGAAAGAGACAGAGGGAAAGAGGCAGACTCCTCTGAGCACAGAGCCCAACTCGGGCTCTATCCTGTGACTCCCAAGATCATGACCTGAGCTGAAATTAAGAGATGAACACAACTGACTTGAGTCACCCAGGCATTCCTATCCCCATCCACTTTAATTCTTTGCATCCCAATTTCTTGTCCAGTCTGAGCTGTCAGAAACCCAAATGTCCATAGGAAAAATTAAGCAGTTAAATGATAGTAATATGCATACATTAATATATATCTTCATAAAGTTGGGATTGTTAAAAAAGAAAACCACTGGCTCAAAGTGCACAAAACAGAAAGTTTCCTTGAAGAAGTGTACCGTGAGGTTATTGAGGAAGTGATGGGATCCAGCTTCGTGAGGGCATGGTAGAGGATATTCACATGCAGGGAGAGTGTGAACTGGAATTAAGCAAGGCACACTTGATGCGCTCCAGTAAGATGTTCCCATGAGTAGGACACTCTATGTTTATTTTTATTTTATATATTGCATACTATGTACACAAAAAATCCCCACAATCTCTAAAACTTAAATGTTGCATAATAAACAATTTGTCTCCTCTTTGTCCCCTTGTACCTGAGAGAGAGAGACTCTAAATTTGGAATTTCCTGTGTGATAAAAACAGTCACTGTTATTCATGACGGGCCTCTCAGACCACACTGGACTGTATGCTAATGAGGTGACTTACAGAAGGTACCTAGATTGTTTCAAGACGGGGGCTGGCCTTACAAAAAAGACCAACCAAGTGATTTAGGGGTTCAGACTTTGAGTCACAGGATATCAGCTCAACTTCAGAGAGGGGAGAGGGGCAGGAGATCAAGTTCAACCACATGGCCAAAGACTCAATCAGTTATGCCTACCTAATAAAATTCCAATAAAAACTCTATATGCTAGGGGTACCTTGGTGGCTCAGTCAGGTGAGCCTCTGACTCTTGGTTTCAGTTCAGGTCATGATCTCATTGGTCGTGGTATCAAGGTCTGCACCGGGCTTCTTGTTCAGCGGGGGATCTGCTGGAGATTCTCTCTCTCTCTCTCTCTCTCTCTCCTTCTTCTGCTCCTCTCCCCACTTTCTGTTTCTCTCTAAAGTAAATAAAGTCATGTTAAGAACAAACAAACAAACAAACAAACAAAAACCTCTACACACTGAAGCTCGGATGATCATTCTAGCTAGTGATACACATAGATCTACTGGGAGGGTGATGGGTCTTGAGAACACAGAGGCTTCATACTTGAGACCCTTCCAGACATCACCCGACATGTCTCTTCAGTGGGCTGCTCCTGATCTGTTTCCTTTATAATAAAAATGTAACCAGAAGTACGGCACCTTCCTGAGTTCTTTGAGGCATTCTACTGAGTAACTGAACCCGAGAGGCAGTAGAAATTTGTCACCAGTTGGTGAGAAGCACAGGTAACCTGGATGCCCCAGAGCTTGCGGCTGGTGTCTAAACGAGGGGAAGTCTGCACTAACCCCAGGTAGTTGGTGCAAGAATTGCATTGCATTCAATACGGAAAATCTTGATTTTCCATGAGCTTAGAGCAAGTTTTCTTACAACATATGCTGTGAGAATTTTATTTAATAATACTCCCATTTTCCAGATGTTAGTCAGTCAGAACTTAACACCACACAGAGTTCCATCACTAACAGGATAGTATTATATCCATAAACTGGAGTTTAACCATGAGCAGATTTAACTTAGTCTTTCATTGTTCAGAAGCAGATAAGTAGAATACACTCCTGGGCTTTTCCAAATGAAATTCAACAATAGAGTCCTAACTCTACAGAGGCTCTATATGTCCTGGGGCCTTATTCTATAGAAGCAGAAATTCTGCCAGAAAAGTAACTTCTTCTCAGTAGTTGTAGAAGTTGAGTAATAATATCACCTACATGACTCCTACTTGTGCTGAACTGTAGACAAGATTGAAGGGAATTGGAAGCTATATGCAATATACTCTTGTAGCTTTTTTTCATATTGTAATACAAAATTTAAGATTGATTTCCATATCTTCTGTACTCAAACAATAATTGTAAGATCAAATAGTTTGAAGTAGAGAGAAGAAGAAAAGAAGAGGAGCTTTAAAAAAAACATCAATTGACCATGAAACTGTTTTTTTATTTTTCATGTTGCTTATTTCAGGGAAGTAACTATAAATATTTCCTTGATATGGTAAAATTCAGGAATTGGCCTGAATCTTCTGAAGAGGGAAAGTTTTCATGTTCATATCAAAAAGTTCCTGCTTTTCTTGAAAATGCCACAATGGAACCTTTCAAAAAAAAAAAAAATCCTCAATTTATTTTTACTTTTGCTTTGTGAAATACCAAAGTTGAGAAATATCTAGCTCAAAACCTAATTGTGGAATTAAACTATAACACAACAGAGATGGTAGATATGCATACTAAGATCAGAGCTGAAGTTTTTGATCCTTAGAAGAACCCCTAAGGGAAATGGATCAAGTAATATAATCGCCACTTCTCATTTAATGATGTGGAGTGTTTATTTTTAATAGAGTAAAAATAGGTAGAGAATGAGCAAATTTTCAAAACATCCTAAAGAGGATGTTTATCCTCTTTATAGAGGTATAAACTATTATAGCATTTATCTATGGGATGTGAAGAAAGCAAACAATTGGAATTGAGCCAGTCAGTGTCTTCTGAAACAGAGAGCACCTTCTCATTACCAGCAAGGTACAGGCTGGCTCTCTATTATAAAAATGGCACCAAAGCAGAACTTCTCCCCTATAGTTTCAGTGGCCAGGGAAGAGTTATTGCTTCTTTCACTTAACTTCTATGAGTCTTTAGAAGTGCAAACTATGCCCACTGACTCCATAATCTCATTACTATGCCAAAGACCTTATCTTATCTCCAGATTTCATAACAATAACAATTAAAACAATTGATATTTATTAAGTGCCAAAAACTGTGTATGGTAAGCACGTATTTGTGCATATATATATATATGACATATGTGTGCATATATATAACATATATATGTCATATATACATATAATTTCACTTAATGTTAATAATAACTCTATCTGGCAAGTAGCATTAATTCTATTTCAAACCAAAGTAATTGAAGAAAGAGATTGTAGCTTGCACAAGATTGCTTGGTGTTGATGGCTTAATAACTAGTTGGTAGTAGAACAAAGATTTGAACCTACATCTGTGTGTTCTAAAGCCTCAAATCTTGTCTACTACAGGACGCTGAAAAGAATGGCCCTGCAAGGGAAAAATAGTGGAAAATAGACCTTCAGCAATCTGTTTCTAGAAGGTGTTCTGTTAAGTTTCTGGACCTGGCTAAGTCTGATTGCTCTGGAGTCTTTAACGTCAGTACGTTTGGTTTTTTGGAATATAAGGTATTCTTAAGTAAAGTTACTCTAAACTACACCCAGTCTCTTTCTTTTATACACAGTGAGTACCTGAAAAAAATGTGAAGTATAGAGTGTATGAACATCAAATCACTTAAATATAACAAAATTTTAAAATTTACAAACTACAGTGCTCGCTTTGGCAGCACATATACTAAAATTTACAAACTACAAATACATACATTTTCAAAAGCAGACTTTCATACTACTTCCAACATTTCACACATATTCTATAATTATATATGTTTTCTTAACAATTAAACTCATGGTCATCCAGCTTAAGTCCACTGAGCTTCCAAATGAGACTGAAGATTCACTCTCTGCAGTGCTTAATTATTTCTATCTTTCTCACAACTGTTTTTTAATAGTCTACACTTCATGTATCTACCTAGCATAAGCATATTCATTTTCTTCTCTACACTTACTTTAATATATTAATAAGTAAAATTCAATAAAATTGTCATCAGGTGCTCAAACATTCACCCAGAGTGGCAAAGCTCCAAAAAAGAACAATTCACTGGCAAACAACACCATGAAGGAATTTAGTGACTTTGAGAAGCTGATGTGGATCATACACAATTGTAAATTATAAATATATAAAATTCTAGGGGGAAATATGGCAGAAAGGTTTTTAAAGCAGAATATAGATACAAATAAACCAGAATTTGAATGCTACTTCTGGGCGTGCTTTGGATTGTATGGTTTCCTCAGCCACAGCATAGGGGTGATATTAATCCCCATCTTAGTCCGTTTGGACTGTTCTAACAAACTGGATCGCTTATACAACAAATATTTATTTCTCACCATTTTGGAGACTGGCAGCCCACATCAGAGTACCAGCATGACCGGGTTCTGGTAAGGACCTTCTGGGTTGCCCGCTGATGACTTTTCCTTGTATCCTCACATGGTGATACGAGGGCAAGTCAGCTGTTTGTTCTCTTCATAGAGGGGGCTAAAGCCATTCATGAGGTCTCTACCCTCATGACCTAATTACCTCCCAAGAGCCCCACCTCCAAAATACTATCACATTAGGTATTATATTTCAGAATATGAATTTTGGGGGACACACACATTCTGCCTATAAAAATACCTATCTCAGATGTTTATCTTAAGGATCAAATCACACAATGTGGGTAAGGGACAATCTCTGATATACAGTAAGGACTCAATAAATATTAGTTATTATCACTGTATTATCACTGTATTATCACAGTACATATTATTATATGTACTGTATGTTAGCATAACAGGAATTTGACAGGATCTATAGCACTAAGATTGACTTCATGCTTCCCTTTGGCGTTCAGATCAAGCTTATGATCAATTCTTCTACCTCAATGGTGCACAGTAACCAGAAGTTGTCCAGTGTGATAATGAGAAATCTTGTGTGACTTTGTAAAATATCAGAGACTCAGGTCTCTCTTCAAAACAAAACATTCTTCCTAAGTGATATTTACCTGGTTCAAATTACCTGATTTGCCTCAGGTCATAAAGGTAAGTCAATGCTTATTCAGAAAAGAGCTTCAGCATCCTGAATCATTTTTTATTTTCTATTAATTATAATTGTGACATTGGCCAAAAATTAATAAATTAACACACTTAGTGAACCAGACTTTGTCACTGTACAGGTTCTCACTAAAAATCAAGGTGAACCTTCTGAAAAGAAGAATGCACTATTTCTAGCCACTTGGACACCATTTGTGATGGCCAAGACCAATTTACTGAATAGTATCATGGAAATCTAGGTAAATAAATGTAAAACTATATTAATGTATTTAATACACTTAATAAAATGCTAAATTTATTAAATAAATATTACCAAATGTACCCCCAAGGAGAAGAGGGTTGGGCTCCGGATTAATCACAATTTTAAATTGGAATGGAATAAGACAACAAAGGCTAGGCACAATGTGTAGAATCTAGTTGTATACTCTTACTAGGGGAACCAACATGGAAAGTTTCCTTGAGATGAGAGGGAACAATAGTTTTGATCAAAACTTTTAAGTTTTCTATGTAAATTCCAATACTAAATCAGCTTTAGAAACTAACGGGACCAGAACTGGATAGCTCTAGGTGCAGTGTTATTGAGAATCACTACTACAAGAGACCTGTCTTATATCTGAAGACTTTTATAAAGAGAAGAACAAGGACATTTTAAATTTTCAAATAAAAACTCTGTTAAAAATAATCAGTCCAAAGTTTAAAATAAATTGCTCTAATCTTTAAACATGTCTTCACCAAACTGGAAGAGAGCTACAACTGGACAATTCAATGAAATTTCTTTGGCAATCTTTCAACAAAATGAAAAATCGTAACATGAACATTTTGTCAGGCCTCAGGAGTCATAGTGACTGTTCTATAAACAATGCTATTTCAGTGTTATCCCCAGTCACAATCATACCAGATGTTATACTTTCAACCCTTACTCTCTGGTTTATAGGAAAAAGAAAAGGAAAACATTATCCTTCTATATATGACAATAGGAATAAAAGGTAAGTATTTTATCAACTATCAATTCAAAGACGGTAGGCTGAATAGTTTTGACTTGAACAGAACCGTAATTATAATGGCAAATTAATAACAGTGTGAATTTATGATATCCTGTTTTCTTGAAACTCAGCTAAACTTGAATTTTGTTCTATTCACAGTATTTCAGAGGAAAACTGAAAGAGATATAACATCAGCAATAGTGGCAACTTTCTATGAGATTGGAAATGTATTCACTGCGAAAATATTGAGTCACTAAGCCTTCAGACTGCATTCCAAAAGTCTGCTAGGGACATTTCAATCAAGGGTGTGAGAATGTGGCAGCCAGGCCATTTGAGCTAAAAAGCATTGTACAGAATTATGTTGGTGAATCTAGTGCCCTCCAAATGACCTCATGTGTGGCCATGGTATTAAGTCATGGAGAAACCTATTCATAAGTTGAAATTTTTTTTCCAAAAAGGAGAAAAAAAGAAAGTCTTGAGTTCCCAGTAAGAATGCTAAATTACCCCATCTCCCAATGGGATGATTCACTTTCATTTCCAATAGCAGTAAAGCCTATTGACCCCCGTAGTGTTATCCTTCTCACTGCTCATGCAGTACTTTCTTTAATCTCTTGGATCAAAGACTGGTCAATAAAAATCATCTCTGCTTTTGTGGGGAGCAAACAAACTGCACTCAGTCCTATGGTAATTGTAAGTTTTCACAAAATTCTAGAGGAAAATAATTCCCATGTGTTGTTATTAAATTGACAAAGAAAAAAAACTTGTCTTCTATCTGGTGAGTCCATTTAGAATGCACTAGCTTTTCCAACTAAGGTACATATTAACTCTCTTGGGGAGTTTTTGTTCTGTTTTTTCCTCTTCTTCCTAAAAATTTTAAATGAATTTTGAATCAGTGAAAGATCTCTTACCAATGACCCTGAACACTGAAGTCCAATTTTTCTGCAGAAAAAAATTACGTGGAGGTGTCATTTTGAAAAAAGAACATCAATATAAATGACAGCCTCAATATGAACTGCCCTTTGCAATAAAGGAAACATGCCTCAATCCCAAACGAAAAGGACAACTTCTTTGGTGAAAGAGTAGACCAGTTGTTTTCTCCATTAAAGTTTGGTCCACTTTGCTAAGTGGTAGCAAGTTTTGAGAGGAGATGGAAATAATATCCAGGGTTTTTGGTTTTTGGTTTTTTTGGTTTTTTTTTTGTTTTTTTGGGTTTTTTTAGTCTGTGATTAGTCAATTGAAACTAAACTCAGTTCATTGACTTATTTCCTAATAGATCATCTAACAGTCACTCATGGGAGATTCACGGTTCTACTGAATTATTTCAAAGTTGACAAATTGATAATTTAGTAGGGCACAGTTTGCCATTTCCAACCCCATTAAGCTTTTAAAATTTTATTTCAATTTCCTAATTGCTGGTCATAAGAATACATACTACCTTCTGAACTCTATTTCTTCCATCCTTGTTTAAATAAAAAAGTGACTGGAAATTAACACTTTGCAGAAGTGAACTCTGTAAGGGGTATTCTGATACCTTTACCATCAAAAGGAAATAATGGTCAATTTCAATGATATGCTGTGAAATACCAATATAGGAGATGGTTATTCTAAATATTTTATGTAATACACCAGGAAAGAAAGAAGTGACTGAAATATGAAAATCCAGGGGTATTAAATACAGAATAGAACTGATTGCCAGGGAGACAGAACATATTCCACTTTGGAGTTTCCATTCTCACATATTTTGGTCGGCATTAATATGGGTATTACTACTTATATTTTTTATATACACATGTTGTTAATAATTTTTGTATTATACGGAACCCCAGTATTTGCCTACTGTATATTTTATGGGGCTATTATGAAAACAAATGAAAGTATATGCTTTAAAATCATCAGAAAAATAAGATTAAATAAATTTTAAAATTACTGTTATTCACCACTAACTTCAGAAAATAATTCAATGAAACTTTGTTGTGTTTAAAAACATGTTTTCATGATTTTTAAAAAAAATAGTAATTAGGAGCATTGGCTTTGGAGTTAGAGACTTGAGTTAAAATTCCAGATTCATGACTTATTCTTATAGAGTACTTTTATTTTATTTTATTAAAGATTTTATTTATTTATTTGACAAACAGAGATCACAAGTAGGCAGAGAGGTAGGCAGAGGGAGAGGAGGAAGCAGGCTCCCCACTAAGCAGAGAGCCCAAGGCAGAGCTCGATTCCAGGACCCTGGGATCATGACCTGAGCCAAAGGCAGAGGCTTAACTCACTGAGCCACCCAGGTGCCCCTAGAGTACTTTTAATTACTGAGTTTCAGTTTCTTCTTCCATAAAATTGAAATTAAAAAAAAATACATCCCCTCTGGGACACCTGGGTGGCAGGCTCATGTTAAGGGTCTGACTCTTGATTCCAGCTCAGGTCATGATCTCAGGGTAGTGAGATCAAGCCCCACATTAGGTTCTGTGCTGGTTGTGGAGCCTGCTTAAGATTCTCTCTCTTGGATTCTGAGAAACAAACTGAGTGTTTTGGAGGAGAGGGAGATGGGGGGTTGGGTGAGGCTGGTGGTGGATATTAAGGAGGGCCTGTATTGCATGGAGCACTGGGTATGGTGCATAAACAATGGATCTTGGAACATGGAAAAAAATTAAATTTAATTAAATAAAGCAGCTTGCATTAAAGCTGCCACTGGGAGGGAAAAAAGATTCTCTCTCTCCCTATCCCTCTGCCCTCCCCCCAAATTGCTTTGTAGCATGAATTCAATATAAATAGTACTTTAAAAAATGCTTAGTGTTGCTCTTGGCTTGCTCTAACTACCCTAAATAGCTAACATTCATTGAACATTTACTATTTCCAGGTCTTGTTTTAAGTACTTTTCTTATATTAATCATTTAAACTCCACACTTCTCTATAAGGTGGACATCATAACAAACACGTTTTATAAATAAGGAAACAAGAGAACAAAGACATTCAGTAACTTGCATGAAGTCGTAGACCTAGTGAACAGCAGAGGAGGATTTGAACCCAGGCAGTCTGACTCAAGAGCTTGAACTCTTAGGTGCCACATTGTACTGCCTCTCTAGCTAAACATAACTACTGATTTGTCAACTGCTTGTGTTAATGTGTATGCCAGGGTCTTGCATTGAAAATGTTGAGGTTCGCATTCTTTTAACTTGGGCTGAAAGCCTGGCTTTGGCTCTCAGTGGTGATGTCAGTATGGACATCCTAGTTGATGTCTCTAACTCTCTTCGTCACTAGCAATATGAGAAATTGACTTTCATTGCTACAGAGATTACAAAAGATGATGAATATACATATGCTGAATAAGCATGATATCTTAATGGCCATGTTGTACCCTGGGAGAAAAAATTCTACCTTACCCCAGGGATCCAAATGCTTTTTGAGTCTATGGTTTTTGGACTGTGTTTCCTAAATCCAGGCTTCTAGGAACCCTCATTAAGAGTCAGACAAGAACCTGAACTCCCTCCACCCTCAAAAAAAAAAAAAAAAAACCCCACAAAACTTCTTGTTTCTGCTTAATTTTCATGCTCCACTAGAAATACAATGGGGGTAGAAAGGATTCTAGAACTAAAATATTTAAAATATCTGAATTCAGTGGTCTGTACCTTCCAGCTAAAATTAAACTATCCCATTAACATTACCACTTATAACACATGGTAAAGAGATTTGGAAATGCTAATTAATTTATATGTAAATTCATTTTTGAGGAACTATATACCAAACAGTATGTTTCTAAGTTTGGGGAAAGTTTATTTAAGCCATTAAAAAACAAAAAGCCACCTAACTAAAGAGGCAAAGAATCTATACTCAGAAAACTATAAAGTACTCATGAAAGAAATTGAGGAAGACACAAAGAAATGGAAAAATGCTCCATGCTCATGGATTGGAAGAACAAATATTGTGAAAATGTCTATGCTACCTAAAGCAATCTACACATTTAATGCAACCCCTATCAAAACCCCACCCATTTATTTCAAAGAAATGGAACAAATAATCCTAAAATTTATATGGAACCAGAAAAGACCTCAAATAGCCAAAGGAATATTGAAAAAGAAAGCAAAAGTTGGTGGCATCACAATTCCAGACTTCAAGCTCTATTACAAAGCTGTAATCATCAAGACAGTATGGTACTGGCACAAAAACAGACACATCAATCAATGGAACAGAATAGAGCCCAGAAACAGACCCTCAACTCTATGGTCAACTAATCTTTGACAAAAAAAGGAAGAATGTCCAATGGAAAAAAGACAGCTTCTTCAACAAATGCTTGTTGGGAAAATTGGACAGCCACATGTAGAAAAATGAAATTGGGCCATTTCCTTATACCACACATGAAAATAGACTCAAAATGGATGAAGGACCTCAATGTAGAAAGGAATCCATCAAAATCCTTGAGGAGAACACAGGCAGCAACCTCTTCGACCTGAGCTGCAGCAACTTCTTCCTAGGAACATCACCAAAGGCAAGGGAAGCAAAGGCAAAAATGAACTATTGGGACTTCATCAAGATCAAAAGCTTTGCACAGCAAAGGAAACAGTTAACAAAACCAAAAGATAACTGACAAAATGGAGAAGATATTTGCAAGTGACATATCAGATAAAGGGCTAGTATCCAAAATCTTTGAAGAGCTTATCCAACTCAACACCCAAAGAACAAATAATCCAATCAAGAAATGGGCAGAGGACATGAACAGACATTTCTGCAAAGAAGACATCCAGATGGCCAATAGACACATGAAAAAGTGCTCCACATCACTCAGCACCAGGGAAATACAAATCAAAACCACAATGAGTTACCACCTCACAACAGTCAGAATGGCTGAAACTAACAAGTCAGGAAATGACAGATGCTGGCAAGGATGCAGACAAAGGGGAACCCTCCTACACTGTTGGTGGGAATGCAAGCTGGTACAACCACTCTGGAAAACAGCATGGAGGTTCCTCAAAAACTTGAAAATAGAACTACCTTCGACCCAGGAATTGCACTACTGGGTATTTACCCTAAAGATATAAACGTAGTGATCCAAAAGGGCACGTGCACCCAAATGTTTATAGCAGCAGTGTCCACAATAGCCAAACTATGGAAAGAATCTAGATGTCTATCAACAGATAAATGTATAAAGAAGACGTGGTATATATATATACAATGGAATACTATGCAGCCTTCAAAAGAAATGAAATCTTGCCATTTGCAATGATGTGGATGGAACTAGGGTATTATGCTTAGCGAAATAAGTCAGTCGGAGAAAAAAAACTATCATATTATCTCCCTGATGTGAGGAAGTGGAGATGCAACATAGGGGGTTTGGGGGGTAGGAAAAGAATAAATGAAACAAGATGGGATCAGGAGGGAGACAAACCATAAGAGACTCCTAATGTCACAAAACAAACTGAGGGTTGCTGGGGGGGAGGAAGGGAGGGAGAGGGTGGTAGGGTTATGGACATTGGGGAGGGTATGTGTTATGTTGAGTGCTATGAAGTGTGTAAACCTGGCAATTCACAGACCTGTACCCCTGGGGCTAATAATACATTAAATGTCTATAAAAAAATTAAAAAAATTTTTTAAGAAGTCATGAAAAGAATTAGGAAAAGGGCACCGAAGACTGTACTTTTCTATCACTAATCTGACTTGACTGTATGTATACAAATTAACCACTGTAATTCCATTTTTATGGATGATACTATCTCAAAATTTATAACACAAATACCTCACAGTTAACACTAGTTGGGGAGGAGTAAATTCTACAAATTCTATACCCACGCATTCATTCATTCAAAAAATACTTATTAGACATTATTGAAACTCATGTGGCATCCTCAGAGAAGGAAGTTTTTTTGATATAGAAGCTAAAAATACCAAAAAGTATGGAAAATATTTTTATGTACTTCCAGACTTTCTGCAGATTTTCCATAGCTTCATCTTATTCCATGAACAAACTTGTATAAATTAAGTTTTAAGTAACATTATTTTATGACTCTAAAATTAGGACATACCTATTATAGCAATATTGGGATACACAGAAAATTAAAGTGAGGAAAAGAACTCATCTAGAATTCTAGGTGAAAATCATCATTAGCAATTGGCACATTTTCTTACTATGACATCTCCTGTGCATTTTTTAAAGAGTTGAAATTATTTTGTATGTTCCAATTTTTAAGTGTACTTAACACAGAGCCATTTGGGTGGAGATCTTAGCTGGAAAGGAAGTTAAGATGGGGTGTGAATGATCCCTGACACTGGAGAGTCCCTGTCACAGTAAAGCAAATGTCCTATCTCAGGTCACTTAATACCAGTTTCAGTATGCAGAAATTAATTACTCAAGCACTCTGGAAATTGAAAACAGCAAAAAAGGCCATTTTATTGTTCTGTGCAACTCTGCTGTGGATAAAGAGGAAAAAGACACCTTTCACTAGGTCTTTTAACTTCAAAATTGTTAGCATGAGCTCAAACGGAATATCGTTAAGTTTAATAAAAAATTCTCATCCTCAACACCTAGATCTATAATGTTTACTTCTTAATGCTGCCTATGGGAAGATGCTCTCAAAGGTTTAAGCATTGCTTCCCAAACTCTCACGAATACACGAATCACCTGTAGATCTTGTTCAAGTAGGTCTGGACAGGACCTGAGATCCTTCATTTCCCACAAGCTCCCAGGGGACGGAGATGCTGCTGGTCTCTCTCCAGGTCCCACAACCTATGGAAGGATGCAGAGGTGAGACGTCCCCAGTCTTCTGTGGATGCCGACCCTGGGCTTCTGATTGAGTCAGGGAGCACTTTGAAAGAAGAATCCGCATGCCTCCTTTCAGGTCACTTAGACGGGTCTGCTTATTTTTAAACGATTTACAAGCCACAGATTGACTTTACAGACATCTGGATTCTCATTACTTCTTGTGTCTTCATAGACATATTAATGGGGAAATTAGGAAAAAACGCATCAGGGACAACTAATTTTAAGCACTGAAATCAGAAGTTAGTTTCAGATTACATTAAAAAGAATTTTTTAAAGGAGGAAAGACTGTAATGTCACATGAGTTGCTTCAACAGTCAGCAGTGAAGAAGTTGGCAAGGAGGAGCTGCCTAGCAAATTGTAAGAATAATGACTCTCCCACAGGAACCCAAAACTACCTTTTTATTCCTATTTCTTTCAATGCAAAGTGTTCAAATGATATTAGCAGCCTAAACCGGTGGTGCCGACAGGTGAGTGTAGACATATCCTAGGAGAGCCCATGCCTGGGGCCAGGCACAGATGGCTGTCAGTGATCCTGTTCAGCATTAAAAACCTCCTGCAGCATGAGAACCAGAGCAGAATATAATTTAGACCACATTGCGAACAAAATCAAGTGGGAGAGAATTTCCCTTTTAAATGTTCATTCGCCAAAAACAGAAATAAACAAAAACAATCTATCTGCATAGCATCATGTTCCCCTGAGGCAAATGATTGCATCTATGCATCAATTGGTTTCAGAGAGAGCTCTGTGAGCCAAGATAATTAAGTACTGTCCTGCCCAGAAGCAGGGGGATGGGCAAAATGACCTCTTGAAGTCCCAATCCTATAATTTAGGAAATGCTAACTGACTCCTTCAGTATAGCCACAGAAGTAGTGGTAAAGGGCTTAGCAGGCACCAGTAGCCAACAGGCTTCATACTTTAACCCTCTGTCGGCCATGCTAGAATCTTCACAGAGAAAATGTCTCTGCTGCCAATACCTGGAAACTTCCAGATCCTGTGGCCCTCTAATCCCAGAGGAAGCCATCATGTCATTTCCTGCTGGCGTTGGGACATTCTCCAGGGAGTCCCACGACCTTTATGGGTAACTACGCTGTTTGGTAAATAAGCACAGATTTTTTTTTTTTTAAACTTGTAGTTTCACAGAGAAAGGTACAGAATCAAAGGTCTTAGAGTGTCTTGAGAGATCATGTTGCCTTAATGATTCTAGACTAACTAATTAATACTAATTTTGAGTAATCCTCGGTTACCCAGAATGGTGTTGACTGGGAAAGTTTTATTTTAAAAATACATGTGTTAGATGTATCCACACTCTGTGTGGATGATCAGCTTCCAAAGAATTAGAATATCTGCCCCTAAACTCTGCTGCTAAGCCTAGCGGGCTGTCTTTGTCATGTGTTAGCGGAAGGAAAACCTGGACCAAAGACTGGACGACTTTATAATCTATTACCAACTACTAAAAACAAAACCAAACAAAAAAGTCAAATCCAGCTACTGATGGGGGTTCAGAAGACGGAGGTCTCACTGTTGATGGGGGAGAGATGTTATTAGGGGACATTCTGGGTGCTGGGATGCATTCCTCTGTGGTTTGGACCAGGCTGTCAATGTCAGGTTTAGAATCTGTAACACGGAAATGCAGCAACAGCCGGGCCTCACCAGGATATCCTCACGCAGGCTCCACAGTCCTCCTACGTGGGATTCAATGGCTTACAATACTATAGACTTTGCAGTAGTGGAACGGTTGATGAATCTTCCTGCTCTTCCCCACTGGACTGCAATAACATGTTGGCAGAAACCTTTTGTTTTATTTCTTCTTGAATCCACAGCTCTCCTAAGCTTAGTGTCTTGCCCATAGTAGGCCCTCGCGAAAGAGTCATAGGACAAATTTTAAATAAATACGGATTTTTAAACATAAATTTTCCTAGAGCTAACAAAGGTTCACTGACCCTTTGATAAAAGCATTTTTTTTTTTTAGGTAGAGTTCCTTTTAGACGTAGGAACAGTGTATTTAAATATTAATACTTTCCATAGGACTATTGGCTTTATCTGTGGAACTGATTTCTCATTGTCCTGCTATCTTAAACTAAACAAGGAAAGTGGTCCCCTGTTATGGATGATGAGAGGGAAAGACAAAGATTCCCGGTTAGCAAAATTAATATCCCAGATAAACAGGGAATTAAAAGCCAGATATGTAATCAGGTTCTTAAAATATTCTGTTACCTGTTCAACCACGAAGTGCAACTCCCTCCATTACTAATAGAGTTCATCCATTAGCTCAACAATTATATTAATGGAAGCACTATTTAAATCAGATGAATGCCTAATGACTTATTTTTAAATTTATATGTATTTAAAAAGTAAATATACGGTATAGAAATGCATCTGCACACAATTAATAAATAGCACTTAAATTTTTATTTTCTTTTTCCATGGCATAACATACATTTTTCCTATAAGAAATAAAAGCAACTCATCAGAAAATATCAAGGTTTATTTTTTAAACAAAGCACTCAGATACTAAAAAACTGAATACTTCATAAAGAAAATAGGTTGCTCTCCCCTAAAATTGCCTCTAATGTTAGCTGAATATTAATAAAATCCATAAACCATTAGTACATTATGGCTGCTTTGTTCTGAATTACATAGACCTTTTATGTTTATTCCTCAGTGAAAATGCATAAAAAAATGAAATCCACTCTAATTGTACTCTCTGAAGATAGCTGGTAAAATCATTTCTAGCAGCTATAAATCAATTGTAGTATTAAAATGACCTGCCAGGTGCATCTTCTGGGTATCAGACTAATTAAGGGAATGTATTAATTGCAACTATTCATCAACACCACCAACGTTGTTAGGTAACCCTTACAATGAATCTTTTTTACCATATTATCTAGCAATAAAACTGCAGTTTTATAAAACGTGAAGAAAAAGAGAGAGCAAGAAAGCTGGGAAAATGGCTTGTGCTTCTGCTTCTACATTTCAGAATGGTCTTACAGAGTTGCCAGGTGGCTAGAATAACATTTGTTCCACAAAACCTTTAACTTGACTTCCTGCTTGGTTTCTACAGTGTTGTATTTTTTATTTTATTTATGTTTTTACTGTTTTATTTTGTAAAACACCTTTAATATATCCTAATAAGTCAATTCGGAATTTTAAAACCCATTTATTTCATTGCCTTTATTTCAGCCTATTATGGATATACATGTGTATGTGTGTATATATGTATATACATATATATATACATATATGCATATATATATATATACACACACACAAATATATACGTGTGTGTATAAAACAGCATTGCATGCTTATGAGTGCATGTGCAGGTGTGTATATATGCATATATATCAAATGTGTGTGTATATCATGTACACACACATATTATATATACACATATGTGTGTGTATATGTGTGTGTGTGCGTGTGTGTATATATATATATGTATATATATACACATATATATATCTCCTTTCCCAGATGGAAGTCAATTAAGCTACAGTGGTAATTAGTATTAAAAGAATGTCAGAAAAATGTAGACTTTGATCTTAGGTAGTAAACTGAGTAGGCTTTTGAAATTAATTTCAAATGACTGCCATATCAGTATTACATTCTCTATTCCTCAAAGGAGAAAAGAAATGTAAAATCTAGAAAATTGTTACAAAACAAGATGTGTTTTTTCTTTCTTAACGAGCCAAATCTGAAAAAGCGTTAAGTGGCTCACTAGTTCTAAGACAAACATTAATTCATTTTGTCATGATGATAACATTTTTTGAGTTTGATTCCCTTTAGTACTCTAACTAATACAAGTGACAAAATGACAAATTCCAAATAGAAGAGACTGCTATTTTCTGTTCTTCGGTGTAAATCACTTGAAGACTGAATTGACCCTGAATATCCCTGAAAAACCAGTTCTAGAAGCTTGTTCCAAGTTTCTGAAAATTTGGTACTTTTCAAATCAGGTCTTTGCAACCTAGAACTTCTTTGGAGTTTCTCTGTAAGAAATACATTCCATGTTTAGAGTACTCTGAGTGGAAAGGGTTCTAAGGTGACCCTGTATTACAGCAGCATATCTGATCCCTGTCTAGTTCAAATGGAGAGAGACAAAGTCACCAGATGCAATGCTCTCAGGATCATTGAGGGGGCAGTCACTAATGTCAATGGCTCCGACACAAGTTACTTATTGGCATTAGGTCATGACCTCAAGTAATGGCCTCAGGTAATGTTGGCACCTAAGGCCTATGCTAAGAGAAAAAGAATTCTCTTCCTGCATGGTTGGAATTATAAGTTGGGATAAGAAATCTGTTTGTTTAACAATTGCCCTAAGTCTAAGAAGAATCTACTACATCCCCCAAAATGAGCACCCTGGAGATTTAAAAAAAAAAAAAAAATGACAGGCACCATTTGGAACGTCTGCTCAGTTAAGTAAACTCTTCAGTCCACTCAGGAGGAGGCATAGACACATGCCCCGTATCAGTTTCAAGTTGACTCTTGCTCTCCATTTCTCAAGAAGCTAAGATAGAAGAGAGGAAAAACAAAACAAAACAAAACTGAAGGCTAATGGGGCAGACAAAGCCCCTCATGAAAGAACTACCGGGACAGAGTCTCAGGCCAGACTGCCCAATAACTACCAAAAAAGGCCCAGGACAGGAAGTCCTGCCCTCAAGGAGAAGTCCTAAGTGTCTGAGTAGTCAGGACCAGCTTATAGAGAGACAGTCATCTGGAGCCTAGAAGGGAGTGGGCAGAACACTGCTATGAGTTGGCCAAAGGCAATGTCCAGGCCTGTGTACTTCTCTAGCAGTATACAAGAGGAGAACTGAGGAGCCACAAATTCTTCGCCCACGAATACCTAACATGTTTCTTTTGCCTTGAACTCTCAAAGTTAACTCTGAAGAAAGAAACATACAGTTTTAATGCCAGTACCATTTTTGATCAATTACTATGTCAAGCACCATGCTGAGCACTTTGCGACATAATGCGTTTATCTTCACTTCATCCTCATCACCGACCTAGAGGAGGGAGCTGAAACTCAGTGAAGACAAATAACTGTACACAATTCCAAAACTAGTTGGGAGACAGGATTTGAAATTAATTTCAAATGACTGCCATGTCAGTATTTCATTCTCTATTCCTCAAAGGGGAAAAGTCAGTTCTGTTTGATGGTAAATCCATGTTCTTAATCAGTAAACTATACTATTCCTACCTGTCCTCTTGGAATTTGGAGTCATCTCAATGTGCAAGTAACAAACGTGAATTTCCCAGGATTCTCTTCCACGACTCTGACCCTCAATTTTGTTACTCATCTCTGCCCTCAAGTAATGTCCACTTGGCCTAGTCTTCCAAATTTCCTGTAAAAATTCATCTCAACAATTTTACATTTTGATGTCTATCATTAAGGCAAGTCTGGTAAAGACTGATGCTCAGTTACATGAAACATAAAATCTATTGTGCATACCATCACCCTTCACTGAAAAAAAAAATGTAGATTTTAAAACAAAGATTTCTCAGATCTTTGTTTACTCACCTGGGTTTTCACTTCATGTTATTTCAGGAAGATTTTTCCTTCCAAGTAACAGGGGATAAAAAAATGATATATTAATAATTATCATATGTAACACCTAGGAAAACCAGAAAATTTGCACAACACAGAAAAGCAAATGTGACATGCTTTTCTTTATTCAAAAGTCAGAATAGAACATAGCAGAGAAGCACATATCAGACCACAGCTATGAAATCTATACTGTCAGGACGAGAGTGACAATCACCATGACTGTGGTGAAGATACATTATTTTCCATACAATTAAAATTACTATCCTGTTTTCAAACATTCTTCCTTAAAGCAACAGAAAAAAAAAGTGTTATTTTGAAGATTTACTGACAAAAAGAATCATTTCACTTACTGATGCTAATCAAGGAAAATGAAGCAGGGCATAATCCCGAAATCACCCTGGGCTCTGAAATAAGTGTTCAGAGCACTTTTTTAGCTGGTCTGACGGTTGTGGGTTATTGTTAAGCTATTTAACATTATATATGTGTGTGTGTGTGTGTGTGTGTGTGCATATATATATATGTGTGCATATATGTATATATAGGATATAGGGATGTTGTATGAAATTCTTTTGTTTGCTCTTGACAAACTCAAAAAGGAGATTTATCCATTGTATCTTTGTGGTTTGTGGCCACTGTACAAAATGAAATAGACCTCATTCAGAAAATGCTTATATGCTATTCAATTTTCCCAGTAGCTCCATTGGTTGACACCTTCTTGAAATTCTCTCCATGCTAGGATAATTAACTCCCACTCAAGCTGACATTTTGTATGGCTCTTCATCTTTCTGTGTGTATATCAAAGGCATGATTATCTCTGACAATGTTCAAGCTTGTAAATATAATCTCGTGTTTTCCAGTCTCTTCTTTTGCCTTTGACACTGAGTCCATCATCTATTAATTTTTCCAAATCCATCCATGGTCAGACTCTATCCTTTACCTATGTAATATAAAACAGTATTTTTTCAGATATTTCTGCCTCCTCACACTCTCTACTCCATCCTATAGGTAAAGGAATTTTTTTTGTCAAGGATTATGATTGTGCCCTTTCACTACTCTGGTCAGCTCTTGAGCCATACACCTTCTGAAATTCAAACTATAGTTCCAAAAGAAAGCATAGTTTTAAGCAGCATCTTTTAGAAAAGACTTTCTCAGTCTTCTCACGGAAGTTAGCTTTTTCTTGCTCATTGCCATCACTATACCTTGTACACATCTCTTTTTTAAAACACTTGCCATGTTCATTTTTTGAAATGAAGGTGAGTAGTGGTTCATTTTCTGATGCTTCATTAAAGTGCAAGCTCCTTGAATTCAGACATCATTGTTTATATAGCTTATAAATCTAGTATATAGTATTTTGATTGGCATAAAAACAACAGTCATTAATGTTTTCTTGAATCACTGAATAAAGACTCTATTATTGCCATCCCCACCATTGCCCTGCCATGCATACCCCACTCCTCCTCTCAACTCTCTCCATTTGAATCCTACTCACTCGATGTTGTATGGGAGTGATGAATCACTAAATTTCACATCTGAAACTAATATTACATTGTATATTAACTGACTGGAACTTAAATAAAAACTTAAGGAAAGAAAAAAAGAGATCTTCCGCAAAATTGAATTAAAATATTATTGCCACCAAGTTATGGCACAAATATTGCCCCCAAACTTGAACAGTTTTTTCCCTTCTCTTCCGGGTCTGGCCCTTTCAAAATGCTGATCAATATTAACCTCAGCCCCCTAAGAAAGATGGTTATCCTCCCTAACTCTACGAGTCACTTTGAAATTGGATGATGAAGAAGAAGAAGATGATGATGATGATGATGACAATGCTGAATACCATTAACTATCATTAATGCATTAAATAAGAGCCTATATTAATTTCTGCATATCAATTATCTCTTTTCTTTATAAGAGTTTTGAAATGTATGCAATAAATATAACATTATTGCCATTTTACAGATGGAATAACTGAGACTGAAAGCTGCATAAATACCCATGAACACCAACCTTTTGTCATTGACCAGGACGCAGTCCTCTATTAAATAATGAGGAAAAGCCTTAGAGTCTGGGAGTTCTTCCAAATACCACATTGACCCTTAATGACCTACAGGACTACTCAGTGAGTCTGACCTTCAGTTGACTAATTTATAAAAAGTGGTTAAGGACTCCAAGAATTGAGTTGCCTTTTTCTTATCCCCAGGCACATTGCATTCTACATACCACCATCAATAAAAAGCGGTGATGGCAATGACGTTCAGAATAGCCTGGCTCTTCTAACTCTCTACATGCACAATACAAAAGAAGAGAGTGAATTTTTTGTTTTCTTCAGTCAAGAACACCTATCAAGTAATCTAATATTTAGCATTATTCTGAGCGGGCATTGTATTATTTAGTATTTTTAAAAGTTGGAATTCCTAGTTTATCATGCAGCAGCTATCTACGTAACTATACGTACTACTACCACAAAGGAAAAATAATAAGCTGAGAAAAATATAACTGTACTATATTGCCAGATGAGAGAGTTTCCTGACAGAAAAGTAAGAAAAAATAGCTTCAAAATCATAACATTATTTCCATTTCATTAGGGGAGGCTTTACCAGGGTAACGGCATTTAAAATAGTCTTCTAATGGAACCTTTTAGTATATACCTGGATGATCATTTCTCATCTTAAAATCACAAAGGGGGGTTTGACAACCTCAATTTCTTAATGTAGCTGTTTGAAACACTCTTTTGTAACACTCATATCTCTATGCTTAGTTAAAGCCCTCTGCAGCCTTAAAATGGGAACCAAATGTCTCCTGTCAAGAAAGCGCCTTAACACATAGTAATATAACCAAATGTTACAATTTATCTTTTGACTGCTCTGGAATTTTCCTGTCAGGGTGCTATTTCTAACTGGCCTAGTCACATTCCTTGGTTTTGCTTCTGACACAGTCAGAAAGGGCTCCTGGAAATTATTGATCAGCTGTGGCCCTGCAGTGAGAGTCTGAATGCCATTTAGTCGCCTTGCTGCCAAGAAAGCGATATGCTGCAAGTTGTCGTGAAATTCCCACCATGCTGGTTTCCTTTAGGTTCATTGATGCCTCAAAAGGAAGTCTGAAAAGCAAAGAGGCGACTGATGTGGATGGCAAGAGAAGGAAACACAGGTGGGATTTGAGGGTAACATCAAGAAAACATTTGTTAAGAAACATAAAACTCTCTCGGGTGCTTGTAGGCACCCTCTCTAGCTCTGCCATTTCGACAACACCCGCTCGCTGCAGTCCTTTATTCTCCGGTCTTCTCAAAGGACTACTGAGCCATAAGCAATAACACAACAGGGAGTACTTATGTCAAGCCCCCACACACATTTCTGTGAACTGAAATATGAGGTGTGGCTAAGTAGACCTCACTATGGCCAGGGTCTACATATTTTATCTGCGCATTCACTCCCTAGAATTGCTCTCCTATTACTGGCCTGATTGTAGCTAAAAACAATAAATGAAAATATGCTGAAAGATGAGAGTCGAAAGCCATAATAGAAATTACAGGCCCATAAGGAAGCACTGAGGTGCCTGGATGGCCATCTGACTAGGAGTACAGATGTCCCGTTCGGACACAGCAGAGCAGCCCGCATCCCCCCCTTCTCCGAGGCTACAAAATGTACAATCTCGGTATGCGGAAACCTTGAACTTGGAGGGTTGGTTTCCCTGGTGTTGACTTCTTGGAACCTCTTTTACTTGTATACCCCAAGTTCCTGGGGCACCATCTACCGCAAACAGAAGTCACAACAAACTAAAAGCACTACCAAAGCTAGCATGCTATAGATAGCTCAGTATTTCTTAGGTGAAACCTATAACATTAAATCATAGTGGTGGCACATTCCCATTTAATGGGAATGCCAAATTCTCAGCTGTCTCTGGATAGAGCTACAGGTGGGCTGTTTCTGAACGTGTCCATGAAAACTCAGTGAAGGAATGACTATGATACTCTTAGGCAGAAGAGTTCTGTTCTACAATGTAATGACTGATATTCTGAGAAGAAAATGATTCCAAGGTCAATACGTTTGGGAAACTCCCTTGGGAAACTGTCCCACCTGGAGACATATAGTAATAAAGTCATGAAATACCTTTTTCATGGAGTTTCATTCCACCCAATATTCCATGAAACATTGTTTTATTCATTGGAGACAGTGGAAATTTTCGTGCCATTCATTTTTATTTGAATTTTTTTTTTTTACTTCATTGTCATTTTCTAACAGAAATGCTCAAGTCCAATCCAACTCAGGTGTGCCAAGTAATATTAAGAAGCATGATGTTCAAGGATGGCATTATTGTTTCTACACAGCGCTGTCCCTGGAGTTCATTATCTAGACACCAAATAACTCGAGGATCCCTTAGAACTAAATTCTTACGCTGGAGAAACCAAGACAAATCCACTTCATGTTAGACATTATTTTATTATGAGACATACTGGACGGTAGAAAAAAAATTTTTTTTTTATTTTACTTCCATAGGGAAGGGAAACATGCAGCTACCACTATAGCAGGACAAGCTATTACCCACATTTATATCCCCAAATTGTGTCCAGTCTTCACCAGCAATGGAACCTCTGCTCAGACCCTCTGAAGCAAAAAGCATGCATTCGGCGAACTGCTCATGGTAGGAGCAAAGTTTCACCTCACCCACTGATAGACTAAATCTCTGATTATGTTTACTTTTTAGTGCATTGCTTTCCAGCCACCTGGATTTAAAACTTTCTCTATGCCTTTTAACAGCAATTGGTGAATTTAAAATGCCTTCAGAGTGCGGTTTCTCTACTGAAACTAAACAAGAAATTCTTCATTCTTTTCCTCTCTTATCACACTTTTTTTTTTTACCTTCCTTTTGTCCTCTATCTCCTACTTATCCCTTTCACCTTTTCTCCACTTGCCTCACTCTCTTGATCCATCAGACACAGCCCCGCCATCTGTTAGCTAGACTTTAAAGTAATTTTGGACAGAAGCAAAAGGCCTTGGAATCCTTAGTAATCCGCTTCAGATCCGGCTACTGAGCGCTGGTTAGGCTCCTGAACGGCCAACAGTCTTTTCAGGCAACTACCTTGGAAATTGAAAACCTGTTAGAGCACCCATAGAATAATGTCAGCCCCGAAACAAAATCATACAAATAGAAAAGAAAATGTCCTTTCGGTGTTACGTTAAGGCACTCCTGAAACAATTGGAAGGAAGACCGGCTCCTGGTGATCCCTATTGATGGGCCTCAAAGTGGCTGGTGCTTAGAAGCAGACTGGTTATTTTGCCTGCGTTTCAGGTGTCATTAGGCCTCTGCCCGGAAGGCTGAGCAGCTTACTCTACCGCACAAAGCTTCCTGTCTGAGGAAAAACCGCAAACCTGAGATAATGCATATCTGAGGGTTAATCACGGGGTAAGCACGCAGTACATGCACAGAGCCTTCCAGCCCAGCAATGCCCGGGTGTTTGAGGGAACCGCAGCTGAGCTGTTTTCATTTCTACCCCAGCCAAAATGTTTGACAGCGGTCTACAAATATGACAAATAAAGATTTTGCGGAGCCAAATTTATGAGAACTTGTTTCTGGGTGGTGAGATCATCTCTGTAATTATTCCTGTGGTTCAACATTGTCATTCCTGCCTCACGCAAGCGGTACCTTTAAGCAGGTCATTTCATTCTTGTTGCCAGACTGCTACTATTAAGAGCTTCTGATGCGCCAGACACAAGGCATTTCCAAGAGAGTCAAACCTCATCACGCATTGCCTCCTCTTAACATCCTTCTCACGCTCCCTCTGTTCCTCCCTGTGCACCCTCCCACGCCTCCCTTCCCTTGCCCTGTATTTTCTTAAGCCCCCCTCTGTGCTGTTTTCTTCTGGTCTTCTCCAACAGAAATGAATTCCTCATTTGGACGTTTCTGGTCACCCTGCTACCGTCCCCACAACGCGTGCCACCTCTCTTTTCCCATTCCCATCCTTATTCTTCACCCTGGCTCATCCCCTGGTCCCAGGACAACCAAGCTCTGTGAGATTGGGACAAGGATCAGGAGCAGGAAATTTAACAATGGCAGAGCTGTGACAAGTTAATTCAACTCCTGCTGTTAAATTAACCAGCGTTCCAGCCGAGTTAACGCATCACCCAGTTTCAAAAGGTTAAGCTCCAAGCTTAATCTTATTCATCATTATGAACTCTTCAAATTGGCTGAAATATTTAAAATTCAGTGAAATGAAAGGACCGCAGGAAACATTTAAGAGCCAACTGCCCGGTCTTCAAAAAATGGAGAAATAATCTACAAAGATTAGGAAAAGAAGGCTTCAGAATGGGTGAATGGAGACACTCGAGAACCAGGTTAGAGTGAATAATAAAAGGACATGAAGGACAAGGGCATCTTATCTTCCCACTATCATAAAGAGATTCAGGCGTTAGGAAGAAATTTAATGGAGCACCCTGAAAATGCTTGTCCTATCTCATCATAAGCAACAGACCAAAACTGAATGCTAATGAAAAGGGCATGTACAATATACCTCCTGAGCTCTTCGTTCCTCTTCGGACTTCAGACACAGATGGGAGGTGGGCCACAGGGTGCCCCCCACTTATCACTGATCGGGAGGGAGATCGCAGCCCCCGGAGGGCTCTCTGCTCGGGCTTCTGTTATAGCAGAGCCCAGATGAATTTTGAGAGAAGGGACTGTGCCGCAGAGAATCACGCTAGAGGTGCTGAGCCTAGCATTTCTCACTTCTCAAAATGTTTAGTATACAGTAGGACTTAATAAAGGTTAACTCGATCATTATTATTATTATTATTACTCTTACTATACACTTTCAATTACAAACCTCTGCAGACTTTTGAACAGTGCGACAAACTGGGACAGAGGGAAATATTCCTTCCACAGGCACTTCCTTCTTTAAAATGTCCTTCTGCCTGTGCACCTCTTGCTACCGTCTGTGCCACTCAGGTTTCTTTACACAAATAGCCACATTTTGCCCCAGTAGGCCTCACACCTCAGTTTCCTCCCAAGTGCTTCTCAGTTCCTCCCCGCAAGCAGTCACCTACCTTTTAATGTTACGGGGTGTCCAGGACAGGCTGGAGATGGTTATTTCCCTTCTCCCAGGTCAGATAGGCTCTGAGGATACCCTAGCAGGTCAGGCTTTGGTAACTAGTTTCCCCTGAGGGCAGGCCTTGTTCGGAAGAAGAGAGTGCTCTGGTGCATTTCAAAATGGCTCCTTTTCCTTCCCCCTGAGGGCAGCCTGAGGGGATTTGTCTCTCGTATTTATCAGGCAAACTTGATCCAGTTCGCAGAGGTAAATCTCACAATAATGTGCCTCTCCTCCTCCACCCCACGACTAGGTCTTCCTGGAGTTTGTAAGCCTCAGAATTCTCCATTCTGAGCCCTCAGCAGTTCACTCATTACCCGCCAGGTTTTCCTGGCCGGGCCCTAGTCTCCACAGGTCTTTCCACTCCTGAGTCTGCTTTCCTGAATGGAAGCGGTGGCCCAGTGGGTTCACCTACCTGTCTCTCCAACCATGGGGGCAGCAGTGTTTCCTGCATCCTCCCCTCATTACTGATACAAGAGATGGTGATTTTTCAATCTGTGCAGCTTTTTACTTGTGAGGACAGAGAAGCAACTTTCAAACTCCTATGTCAATGGGAAACCACAAGTCCTTGGCTTTCATTTTTATTGACCTAAGTATTTAATTCCTCTGATCATTCCTTTAATGATATCCCAGAGAATCTGGGAATCTGTTATGCAGTGTTTCTGTTATTATTGTTTTGGGATGTTTATCCTCTCCCCTTTGACCTAAGACTTGTTTAATAGGGAGTTCATAAATTTCTGGATAAGAACCTTTTAAAAACTTTTGTCATTAAATGCCTGTATTTACTGCATTTGACCACAGAATGCTGTCCATATTCTTTTTCTCTGTGGCATTTAGTGAATGGTTTTTCTTTCTTTGGTATGTAGTCGGAGTTGGTATATAGTCAAGATTCTTGTGCACTTGAAAAGATGGTGTTTTCTCAATTTTCAGGTTCCCAACTGTAACATATATTCTTAAAATTAAATTAATTTAAAAAGTTCATTGCCGTATTAATTTCGTACTTTAAGTCTTCTATAGGTTTATGTATTTTTCTTTACACTTAAATGGGCTACGAGTGGCACCTATAAACACTGATATTGTTACAGTGTCTCTCTGCATGTTCTGTAAGTGCCTGTCTCATTTGGCACACATATATCTACAATGGTTACCTATGTATTATGAAAGCTCCTATGTTCCCTATATGTATTATGTAGCTTCTAGTTCTATAAAAAGCCTGTCATGCCTTGTTTAACACTTTGAATCTTGAGCTCAAGCTTGTCGGATACAAAAAATGGAATCCCTGCTTTGCTTTGTTTTTGTTTGTATTTGACGGGTGGCTTAGACCACAACCCTAGCCTATGGGGACCACTCCCAAAGAGCTGAAGCCAGGGGTGGGTGAGGTGAAATAAGGAAGGAGGGAAATAAAGCCAATGGAATCAAATTACAGGGGCTTACCAGACAGGCTGTAGTCACAAACACCTGAGTCTGAACCCTGCAGCACTATCTGTGCAGCCCTATGAAATGTATCTCATAACCATTCACTGATCCAAGGAATGAAAGGCAGAATCATTTAGCCACAGGCACCCACTCTTCTTTATTCAAGGGTGGCTCCATGGGCACAATTTTTTTTTTTACATTTCTGGGTTGTCCATGACCACTGAGCAGGTTTCCTTGAGTCATCATTGCCCTGGCATCACATCAGCCCTCCTGCTAGAAGTGAGGTAGATGGCATAGGTTCAAGGTGAGGCACTGTCAAGTCCATATAGTTGCAAAGTCTACTTAGAACCAGTAGCCACAGCACTGTCTGAAGTCAGAAGAGAACTTAAAAATTAGAACGGTGCACAAAAGTGTGGAATACACATGGTATAGCTTCACCAATACTATTTATTTTTAGTCTTTCTGAGTCACCTGTTTCATGTATTAACTTGCACATAGCGTTAGTTGGGTTTTTCTTTGCAAGCCAGTTTTAAAAAGGCTTCTTTTTCAGTAAGTGATCAATCTTGTTTAGACATGTTGATAATGACTGATATATTTGGTCTCAGCTCTGTCGGATGGATTGATATACAGACATATGTATAATTAATTACATTATAATTATGGTGTTTTTCACCATGTTTCCTTGCTCTTTTTCCACAGTTTTAATAGGAAGATATATAATTTTCCTAATGATTACTTTTTTTTAATGATTACTTTTATACTAATATTTTTGTATATTCTCCTTAGCCCTCCTTTTCCTTACTGATTCATTTTCTCAGCTTAAAGTAATATTTTTTTTAGTCCAAAATGATAATTACATGACATTTCATTTGGCTTTTCCTTTATGACACTTTCTCCCTTCTTTTCTTTTTATTTGCATTGTTTCAACTTTGCCAAGCACATATAAAAATCACATGCCTTTCTTCCACACTTAAATCTACCTAAATGTTTTCAATTTTCATTATCAGTCTGTCAAAAATTCCCCTAGCACTGAGAAGTTAGATAAAATTTGCTCCACGGTAGTTTTTTGGAGGAGAGCTTGAAGGTATAGATTTTTTGAGTTCTTACAGTGTTAAGCTGTTTTTGCTGTAGCCTACTTTTTAGAAGAACAGCTTGACTGGATTTAAAGTCCTTGTCATTCTATCCTTGAGTTTCTTTAAAAACATTTCTCCACTGTTCTTGATTTATATGTTGCCATCAAGAATTCCAGTGCCAAGTTAGTTTCCTTTCCTTTTTAAGTAGCTTGCTTCTTCTTTTTTTCAATCTTAAAGCCTGGAGGATTTTTTTTTTTTTTCTTTATCTTTAAAGTCCAGTATTTGTACTAGAATATATTTCAAAGTAAATTTTTGCCAGTAGATGGAGAACTTTTTCAATATATAAAATCAAGTCTTCTTTTATTTCAGGAAAGTTTTCTTAGACTGTCATTTTAAATATCAGTTCTGTTCCATTGTCTTGTTTTTGTTTTTCTTGGACTCCAATTACATTAATATTTTTTCCTCTGATCTTATCCTGTATTTATTGTTTTATTCTTAATGGCTCTTTTTACCCTTATTTTCTGTACCTTTTATTATTAACAATATGTATAATTTCCCATGGGCATCTTGTAATTAATTTACCACCCTACTACTTGTATGACTGTCTTTTTCTTCCATTTTTTTTAGTTCAGTCTGCACTCTTAAGATTCTGATATTTCTATTTCGAATTTCATGGTTGCCTTTTATATTTGCAATTATTCTAATTCATACTGGAACATTGCCTTCTTTCCTTGGCTCTTTATCTTCAAATGCTTTTTCTTCTTTTACAACCAAGCCTCAAATGGATACTTCCCACATCTATACAGCTGCCCTTACTCTTGGATGTAGTATCTTCCTAGATACTGCTGTTTTTTCTGGTGTCATATGCTTTCCCAGTGCCTCCCTTTAATTTAATCTACTAGTTACCAGACTTCTTCACAACATTTCCCTCTCTTCTACAAAAGTTAGACCCTAGTTGATTTGATCAGAGTATTGTCCCCTCGAAGATCACTTCTCACTCAACTTTCTTCTCTTCCATCCTTATTGATTTCTTATTTTCTTGAAAGGTAGAGCGTCTGCTTCTGCTTTTTTTGAACATTTATTTCCTCATTCAGTGTGAATTGTAGTTCGTGGAATCTTTGTCTACTAGTTATTACTAGGCATAGGCTACAGGTAATGTTATTTTTGTTTATCTGCATGGTTTTGGAAGCTGTTTAGAGAGATATCATTTCTGAATGCAGCCATTAACTTACAAGAATTATGACATATCAAGTAATATAATATGAATACTGAACTAAAATATGTCACTTAAAAATCTTTTATTGAGAGAAATTATTGAATATTAATTATTTACATTTGGACTATTTAAGACAAAGTACAATACCTATTGTTTCGAAGTACTTTGAAAAAATTTTGAGCACCAAATTAGCTTAACATGATTACTTTTTCCATTAGGCACCAGACAAATTCATATGTAAAAAAATTGTGAAAGGTGGAAGTAATGATATTTTAATTTCATTAAAGCCAATATATTAAAATAGTACATAGTTTTGCTCTCATTTAATGGATTATCCATAGTTTCTATTAATGAATTTCCTCTGAGAGTAAGATAATAAAGAAATATTAAAAATTCCCATATTCATGTAAAAAAATTCCTTTGACTTATATATAAACAAAAACCACAAATTCATTCAAGTCTTGGTTGTATAAACAGCAGATCCACATTAAAAAAAAAAGTCCAGCATAGAAGAAGTAATTATTACTAAATGTGCTATTAATCCATTGAGTATATATTCTATTTTATTTTTTGAGTATGAGTTATATTTTAGATAAGGTATCTAAATGTAAAATATGTAATATCTAAGTGTAAGATTATATTGAGGAAAGTTACACTATTATTTTTAATATCTTTCCTAAGACATTTGCCACTGATGGATTATTGACATTTCCTAGTTAATGTTGCTAAATACTTGACACTCAATTCCCAGACCCATGATCTGTCTCTCCCCCATTCTCCAACTTTTTAGTATGACATACCATGACCGCACTCTGCTCTCATTTCCCAGTCTTTGCTCAAGTAATTCTTCCTTCCTTGGAATATCATTTCATTATTTTCTTGGTAAGGCCTCACTCATTCACACTATTTTTTTTTAATATTACGTGTTCTGTGTCTTGTCCCCAGGCATTCTAGGGTTCTGTGTCTCTACAAGACTCTTGAGACTACTTAAAGTATTATAAAATTGTATTGAATGTAGTTCTACTCAACAACATACACTTTGCTGAAAAGTACTATTTAGGCAAAATGTTACGTTTAAACATAACACAAATTTCAGTTGATGTATTCATGCAAAATACTAAGTACTAAGATCTATTTATAATACTCAATACCCTTTCCTTAAGTAACACTGAGTACACACAAACATAAAAGACCCAATTAAAAAAAAAAGTGATGATTACATGGATATCCATGAGACTCTTAAGAATTTCACAAGTATAAAGTATAGCTGATAGGAAGTCACAGAGACACCATCAGTGGTTCCCTGTGAACCTATAGTTTAGGGCACCATGTTCTACAGTGGTCAGCACTAATCATTAATTTATCAATTATTTTAAAATACTATCTGTACAATGGAATAAAAGATAATCTTTAATATTCTGGACAAGATTCATATCCATTCCTTAGACCAGGTGTTATTACCTTCTGCACCTCCCCCTCTTCCCCACCAAATAATTCAAGGAAGCAGGCTAAGGGTTGAGAGAGTTGATTCCAATTTAAAGAAATTTTTTTTCTGACAGTGTCATAGATCTAACATACCTTCAAACCTCCTCATTTAATATGTGCCTCATCCTCTCTTTGTATTGTTTTGACCCTCTGCTCATACGTGGTTTCTTTGTTTTTTCTTCTTTTTTTGCAATGATTCCTGACCACATCCCAACAAATTTACCTCAAGTGTAATATAAACATGCCATAAACATAAAGAGCATTGGAAACAATAGAGACCAATGACAAAACTTTTCAAGATAAAGATTAGCTACCAAAAGGCTTATAGGCATAATTGTGAGTCTACCAATAAGAACTAAAAATCCAAATTCCCCAAAGCAAGAAGGAAATCAATAATCATGGAATCTGAGATCTTAGAATAAGAATATGGCTTGGGTGGGGGGAAGGAGGTGGGGAATGTTCCTCAAGAGAATTTCTTTCTTTCAAGCAGATAAATATTAGTTTCCTCATTCTACAAATATATCCACTAAACCTCAGACATATTAAATAAAATGCCCAAAGTCCCACAGATAATTTTAGTAGTAGAGAAGGAAAATGGTCCTTTTACTCTTGTGTCCTTTTACTATCCTATACTGTGACCATTCTATCCCAATGGACATCTTAGTTTTACACAGGAGTATTTTAACAAATTTGTAAAATAGTAACATTAACTCTGCATTGTAACTGATATAATGGGTAAAATTAAAATTGGTCAAATAAAAGCCATTTTATCTAGACATATATTAATGGAGAAATAATAATGTTCATAATAATGGAGACAATATTAAAATAAAAACTGGTTAAATAAAAAGTACAAATATTATGGATGAATATGGACTATGCAGTTCATTAAGAGAAAAGCAAAGGGTAGATAAAATTCAAGAGTGTGGTCAAGAAAACAAGAATTTGATCTAAAGCATGCGGAAGTGTATGATAACTAACAACTTTAGTTAAAATTTATGTAGTTAGTAACTCAATACTTCAAATGTAAAGCATTTTAACTCATGATATAAATATCTAAAAAACTAAAAATTTAGGACTTTCTTATGTTGAGGCATAGTAAGATAGTTTTCAAGGAAAGATAAGAGGTTTGGAAGATGGTTAGAAGACTACTCAGTCAGCTTATAGTATAGTCAATCCAAATGTAGTTTTAAAATAATGGTTTTATCTTGATCAAGTCCCAAAGGTTCATTTTTGCTTTTGTTTCCTTTACCTTTGGAGACAGGTCTTGAAATAAGTTGCCGTGGCCAATGTCAAAGAGGTTACTGCCTATGTTCTCCTCTAGGATTTTGACAGATTCCTGCCTCACGTGGAGGTCTTTTATCCATTTTGAGTTTATCTTTGTGTATGGTATAAGAGAATGGTCGAGTTTCATTCTTCTACACATAGCTGTCCAATTTTCCCAGCACCATTTATTGGAGACTCTTTATTCCACTGGATATTTTTTCCTGCTTTGTCGAAGATTATTTGACCATAGAGTTATGGGTCCACATGTAGACTCTCTACTCTGTTCCACTGGTCTATGTGTCTGTTCATCAAGATAAAAAGCTTCTGCACAGCAAAGGAAACAGTCAACAAAATAATGAGGCAACCCATGGAATGGGAGAAGATATTCGCAAATGACACTACAGACAAAGGGCTAATATCCAAGATCTATAAAGAACTCCTCAAACTCAACACACACAAAACAGATAATCACATCAAAAAAAGGGCAGAAGACATGAACAGACACTTCTCCAAAAAAGACATACAAATGGCTAACAGGCACATGAAAAAATGTTCATCATCATTAGCAATCAGGGAGATTCAAATCAAAACCATATTGAGATACCACCTTACACCAGTTAGAATGGCCAAAATTAACAAGACAGTAATTAACAATACAGTAAACAAAAATTGTTGGAGGGGAATTGTTGTGCTAAAATTAACAAGACAGTAAACAAAAATTGTTGTGGAGAAAGGGGAACCCTCTTACACTGTTAGTGGGAATGAAAGTTGGTGCAGCCACTTCAGAAAACAGTGTGGAGATTCCTTTTTTTTTTTTTAAGATTTTATTTATTTATTTGACAGACAGAGATCACAAGTAGGCAGAGAGGCAGGCAGAGAGAGAGGGGGAAGCAGGCTCCCCACCTAAGCAGGGAGCCCAATGCGGGGCTCGATCCCATGACCCTGGGATCATGACCAGAGCTGAAGGCAGAGGCCCCAACCCACTGAGCCACCCAGGTGCCCCAATGTGGAGATTCCTTAAGAAATTAAAAATAGAATACCCCATGACCCTGCAATTGCACTATTGGGTATTTACCCCAAAAATACAGATGCAGTGAAAAGAAGGGCCATCTGTACCCCAATATTCATAGCAGCAATGTCCACAATAGCCAAACTGTGGAAAGAGCCAAGATGCCCTTCAACAGACAAATGGTAAGAAGGATATGGTCCATAGATATGATGGAAAATTACTTAGCCTTCAGAAAGGATGAATACCCAACTTTTGTATCAACTTGGACAGGACTGGAAGAGATTATGCTGAGTGAAATACATCAAGCAAAGAGAGCCAATTATCATATGGTTTCACTTACTTGTGGAGCATAAGGAATAACATAGAGAATATTAGGAGAAGGAAAGGGAAAGTGAATTGAAGCAAATCAGAGGGGGGAGATGAACCATCAGAGACTGTGGACTCAGAATCAAACTGAGGGTTTTGGAAGGGAGAGGGGTGGGAAGATGGATAAGCCTTGTGGTGGGTATTAAGGAGGGCACATATTGCATGGAGCACTGGATGTGGTGCACAAACAATGAACTTTGGAACACTGAAAAATAAAATAAAATTTAAAAAAATAAAAATAATAGTTTTTGTTCTTAATAATTTAAAATGTGCAATAAGCCCAAAGCCTTTTATAATTAGCACTAACTCAAGTATAATGTATAATTTTAATGAAGGAAGCATTGTTGCCGCAATAACATTGACTTTATTATCTCCAAACTAAATGTTAAATGACATTATATTTAAAGAAGAAAATATATTTAATTCAACTCAACAAATACTATTGTTTTGAATCATGTTCTTAATGTCAAAGATTACCAGCTAGAATTTTTAAGTATTATTTTAAAAACTTTTGAAGACTTTGAATTTTCATTTTATCATCTTTGAATAGTCTACATAATAAAAAAAAAGTAGCTATATACAAATTTACTGCAGACATAAAATAATCTAATGACAAGGAAATGCAGAAAGAGAAAGTCTATTTTATTTCCTATAATGCAACCTTTACCAAATGAAAACAATGAACTCTGTCTTATGACTATTACAATCACTTTTAAATAAGTGATTCTCATAATCAGAGTTACTGGTAAAGAATTTATCAAAACAAGCGACTCTTTACTGAATATAGCCATGAAACCATGCACTGTGGAGTGTTTCTTTAATTATTGTTTCTTTTTAAAAAATGTAATGACATACTTTAAAAAAGAGGAAAAGAGAGTGCTCGTAATTCTCTTTCTTTACACAATAGTGGAACTCACATTTCATAGCATTATTAAGTCTATTGTTGACACTATGTGCAAGGTTGGCCTTCTTCCATTTAGATTGATGTCATTTAATCAAGCACCACTGGTGCTTTGTCATAATTTGCAAGAAAATATTTGAGATGTACAGCAAGATAAAAGCCTACTATAGAAGTAGAGGAAATATGCAATAAATTAAATAACATTTCTAAGCAAAATCCAGAGGATGTTCAACTAATATGGCATTAAATTTAAAATGACATGGGTGTATCAAACCCTGAAAGAATAGGGTTTATGATTTTAAACTATCATCTTGAAGCAGTTTTCTAGTGTCACCTATGTGTATATTTCAGGTTTAAATATGATAGCATTTCCTGAACTTCATTAATCTGCTACTTCACTGGGACTCTTCCATCCATGTACACATACTAACTAAGCACTCTGATAGACATGTTACCTGCTCTGGACTTGGACATAACTCTAACAGGCTAACTCACCCTTTCTCATCAATGTTCATATTTAATTTTGTAAGTAATCATTTCTCTCTACTGCACAATTGGCAAGTTTGACCACACTTCAAATTGTATTTCACTGTGTTTTTGTTTTGTTTGTTTTTTCTTAAGATTTTATTTATTAATTTGACAGAGAGAGAGACAGCAAGAGAGGTAATACAAGCAAGGGGTGTGGGAGATGGAGAAGTCGTCTTCCTGTAGAGCAGGGAGTCCCATGCACGGCTTGATCCCTGGACCCTGGGATCATGATCTGAGCCAAAGGCAGATGCTTAACAACTGAGCCACCCAGGCACCCCTATTTCATTGTTTTTGAATGAAGAAATTGCAACTCTTTCTTTCATGTGATAAGGCTCTTTACAAATCCGAACCAAAGTCTGATCTTGGACTTATGGGATGAGAATATAAAGATTCATGGGTTAACTCCCTGAATGGCTGATTGAGTCAAAACTGCTGCTAAGAATGATCTAATCTTGTTCCTTAGTTCTCCTATAACTGAGTTCTAGCCAGTGATTATGCTTCTATCTGTTACCTCAGCTTTCACAAGGAAAAAAAATTCCCTGTCTTTGAAGACCCGTTTTATTTTGGAGAAAATTCTATTTTGGACATTACTCAGAGTTTATCTTCCAGGTTCCTGTTACCCTGGATTACCAAGTATAGCAAGACCAGCAACCTGTAGGGGTGCCTGGGTGATTCAGTGGGTTAAGCCACTGCCTTCGGCTCAGGTCATGATCTCAGGGTTCTGGGATTGAGTCCCGCATTGGGCTCTCTGCTCAGCAGGGAGCCTACTTCCTCCTCTCTCTTTGCCTGCCTCTCTGCCTACTTGTGATCTACTCTGTCAAATAAATAAAATCTTAAAAAAAAAAAAAAAAAAGACCAGCAACCTGTAACTATACCTAGTGTTAGGCAAGAACTCATAAGACATAAAGCCAAAGTGTTAAACATAATATTGTGGGCCTGGAAGCTCAGGGTGAATATTGAAATTGTCTAAGACAAACCATTCTAAAATAGTGTATTTTAGAATGATTTCAATATGCATGTGCTATACTAAAAGATTTTCATTATATTCAAGTAAAAAGATAACTTTATTTAATAGGTTATCAGCTTGAAAACTAACCTAAGATTTATAATTTAAAACCATGGAGGAGCAACTATAATGAATATCAAACTATGTTAACAAGATGAAACATAGGACATAAAGGACCTTGTATTACTTAGTCTGAAAAAATGTCCAACTAAAAGGATACAGAAGTAGCTGTAAAGGTAGGGAAGGTTCCTGTTCAAAGCTGGGTAGTGATCAACTCTCTTCAGAATTCCCTGGGAATAGAATAAAAAGAAATTCTTTTAAAATATATCATGCCAGTTCTGCAATTAGGGCAAAGCTGTGTACATTCAGTGTTGTTAAATACTGGAGGTGATTCAAACAGATTTAGAAACAATTTTACAAATCTAAATAGAAGATTTCCCTAATAACCCCCAAAGCACTTGAAGTAATACCACTATCTTACTTCCATTTCACATTTTTATAATTTTTTTAAATCTTTTTTTTTAATTTTATTATTTTTTTATTTATTTGACAGAGAGAAATCACAACTAGGCAGAGAGGCAGGCAGAGAGAGAGGAGAAAGCAGGTTCCCCCTGGAGCAGAGGGACCGATGTGGGGCTCGATCCAAGGACCCTGGGATCATGACCTGAGCCGAAGGCAGAGGCTTTAACCCACTGAGCCACCCAGGCACCCCCACATTTTATAATTTGAATGCTTGTTAATATACAGTTTTCTTTGATCATCACAAAACCTTGAGAAATAGAAAGGCAAATGTGTTCTCATTTACCCAAGATAGCTTCAGATTTGAGCTTTTTGCCAAGAAGACATGGCCTCTTCATTTTTAGTATTGCCCAAAGTGCCACTAGTTTAGACAAAATTGTATGTATACCATAGATATAGCTCCCTATACCCTATTTTATAATTTAGAAAATCAAGACACTCAGCTGGGATAATAAAACTAATAAGCGGTAGAACTAAGATTTAATGGGAAGCTTCTGATTCTTTAATATTAAAGGCATGGTCCAAACAGGACTAGCTCATTTTTAGGGTATAGCTTAATTCTTAAAAAAGGGTTTTGTTTTGTTTTTTTTCCTAATAGAATGACAGCTAATTGATAACAAGTTTCAAGACTTCAAGTTTTCCAAATATTTGTTGCAAGAAAACTTTTCCCATACCTCAGGAGACTTGGTTTATTATAGTTCACTGAAAATAGAAATAGGAGGTGTAGCAAATTTAAGATGACCAAAACTTCCTTAAGACTCTATTCCCATAGAGAAGTGACTCTGAATATATCTATAACCCGAGAGAGTTCTGTAGCTGCTTTGACAATATAGTTGAAATATACTTGAGTCAGTTTCTAATCCAGAGTCTAAAAAGATACCATCTTGAACTTGTCTCTTGGAACATTCTCTCTCTTTAAGCCTTGGGTTGCTGCTATGTAAAACAATCCATCTACCTTGAGACCCCCATGCTAAAGTGGCCAGATATAGGTAATGTGTTCAAAACTCCAAGATTAACTCAGCCATCCAACCATCCCTGTTTAGGCATCAGAAATGTGTGCAAAGCCAACCTGACTCTCCAGACCATCCTGTCCACAGGACCATCCTGTCCATTCAAATTCCAGCATTTGAATACTACCAAATGGCATCACTGAATAAAGCAGAAGCATGAACGAACTGAGCCTTATCCAAATTACTAACTTACAAAATCATGAGATATAATAAATCATTTCTTCTTTTAAGCCTCCAAGTTTTGGGGTAATTTGTCATAAGTAATAGATAACTGTGACAGCATTTGATACCTGAAAGTGAGATGTTATGATAACATATGAACAAAACATATAAACTCGTAAGATTGGCTGAAACTGGGTGGTGGGCAGGAGCTGGAAGGAACTCTTGGTGAAACAACCAAGTCTGGCCTTAGGGAGACTATTAGGGCTTCAAGGACAATGAGGGAAATATTATTGAAGGCCAGTGAAAAGGGCAGCTGAGTTATATACAGACAGAACAGTTAGCAAACTCTTGCCTCCAGCAATATGGAAAATAGAATAGCAACCTAATGATCGCAGAAATCTTGCTACAGAGATTTGCAGGCACAGGTTCTTCTAGCTACCCACAACAAAATGAAAAATGAGAGACAAACTTAGGAAAAATTTCCTGAGTTTTCTAGCATAATATGAAAGAAATACTAAAGAACTCAGGGCAGTATTTCCAAAGCAAAAAAATCAACAAAAACTGCTAAAAGTAGGAAATAACCTCAGAGGCAGGATCCAATTCAGGTTCCTATTTAGTGAAGTAAAGTCAAAGGTGAAACTGTAAAATCTTTTTTTTTTTTTTAAGACCCCAGAGAGACAAGATGGTGTTACATAGACCATCTTGCAGATAGACAAAATGACTTCTAAGGACAAAAAGCCTTCTTTGGCAAGACCTGTAAACCTGTAAACCTTCTCCTTTTAAATATTGGGTTTCTGAGGGTCTTGAGAACTCAGGTAGAGAAGAGCCTATTTTGGAGATATTTAAGGATATGGTGTTGTCTATTGGAATGGATTATAGACTGATACATGTGAAGTCTACAAAACACAAAAGGATTATACCACCTAAACTGAAAAAGAGAGTGATATTACAGAATGAAAACAGGCATCAGGATCCACAATTTCCTACGGACAAAAAAGAAGGCTGAGAAAACAACTTAGCTACAAACATAGGCTATTTCTTATAAAAAGGAAGGGTGAATCCAACATTAGACCAAAAGCTGAGAGGACGAAGCCCACAAGCATAGGGAATCATTTCTATGGAACAGTACTGGGCCCTCGCTTTTTTTAAAAATAGCAACATATGCCTGATTGAATTACAGAATTCCTATGGACTGGAGATTTCCATAACCTCATGTTTTCTCCCCTTTTGAACAGGATCTGTTGCCGGTATCCTATCCCTACCTCACTGTTGTAAATTGGGTATGAGGAACACATATAAATCATGTATTGTCCCCAGATTAAAATCAAGAAAAACCATACATGAAATACTACACACAAGGAGCCTAATGTACACCTGGATTTGATTTAGAGAAATGGGATCTTGGACTTTGAGATAATATTGAAATAGAATAAGAGTGTGTGGGATTTAGAGAAAGTAAGTTTATTTTCCATGGGGAAGAAATAGAATTTGTGGTTCGAAGTAGATTGTGGTTGGACTAAAAATGGCTGCATATTCTTTGAAATGCTTCTCATTGAGAACTGACCCATCATTCTTCTCTGAATTAAGTGAGTCTACTATTGCTTTGACTGATAGAATTCAGCAGAGGTGACCCTCTGCCATTTCAATTCAGTAAACCTCTCCAATTCAATACGTAACATTGACAAAAGCCTATAACTAGCCACATACATAATGGTGAAAGACTAGACATTTTTCTCCCAAGATGGGGAACAAAACAAATATGTCCTCTCTTATCACTCCTATTCAACATTATACTAAAAATTCTAACTAGTGCAATCAAACAAGAAAAAGAAATGAAAGGTGTATGGGTTGGAAACAAATAAACTGATGACACAATTTCTTTGTAGAAAACCCCAAAAACCTGCAAAATAAATAAATAAGTTCTTGACTCTAATAAGCAAGTACAGAAAGTTCATAGGATACAAGGTAAATATATGGAGCAATTACTTTCATATATACCAACAATGAGCAATTGGAATTAGAAGTTAAAACACAATATTTATGATATATCAAAAAATGAAATAAGGACAATGAAAATGACATGCAGGGTTGGTATGTGGAAAACCACAAAACACCAATGAAAGGAACAAAAGATCTTTAAAAAATTGAATGATGCTCCATGCTTGTGTCTTAGAAGCTATAGGGTTTTTGCAGATATTCTTTTCCCTTTTTTATTGAAGTACTGACTTTCAATATTATATTAGTTTTTGGTATATAACATAGCAATCTGACATTTGTATACATTGTGAAATGGTCACCACAATAATTTTAGTCACCTTACAAAGTTAATACAATGTTATTGACTATATTCTCCATGCTGTACATACATCATCATGACTTATTTATTTTATAACTGAAAGTTTATACTTCTTAATGCCATTCACCCATTTCTACCTTCTCAAAACCCCCCAATTCTGGAAACCACTGATCTGTTCTCTGTATCTATGAGTCTGAGTTTTGTTTTGTTTATTTTATTTTTTAGATTCCACATATAAGTGAAATCATATAGTATTTGTCTTTCTCTCTCTGAACTCACTTAGCATAATACCCACAAATACCCATTTATGTTGTCACAAATGGCAAAATTTCATACTTTGTGTGTGTGTGTGTGTGTGTACATATATATAATTTTCTTTTCAATAGATACCCAGTACTGGAATTGCTGGATCATATGGTAGCTCTACTTATGATTTTTAAGGAAACTCCATACTGTTATCCATAGTGGCTGTACCAATTTACATTACCACAACACTGCCAAAAATTTCCCTTTTCCATATCTTCACCAATCCTTGTTATTTCTTTTTTTTTCCATTATCCTTGTTATTTCTTTTCTTTTTTTTTTTTTAATAACATACCTTCTGACCGCTGTAAGGTGATATCTCATTGTGGTGTTGATTTCCCTTCTGATTAATGATGAACATCTTTTCATATGCCCATTGGTTATCTGTATGTTTTCTTTGAAAAAATGTCTATTCAGATCCTCTGCCCATTTTTTTTTTTAAAGATTTTATTTATTTATTTGACAGAGATCACAAGTAGGGAGAGAGGTAGGCAGAGAGAGAGAGAGAGGAGGAAGCAGGCTCCCTGCCAAGCAGAGAGCCCAATGCGGGGCTCGATCCCAGGACCCTGGGACCATGACCTGAGAGAAAGGCAGAGGCTTTAACCCACTGAGCCACACAGGCGCCCCATCCTCTGCCCATTTTTTAAATGGACTGTTTTTAGTTGTTATTGAGTTGTATGAGTTCCTTATGTACTGTGTGTGTGTATATATATATGCATATATATACATACATATATATATATATGAGATACTGCATAAACATTTAACAATATTAATTCTTCTAATCCATGACATGGAATATCTTTCCATTTGTTTGTGACTTTTTTAGTTTTTTTACAAATAATTTAAGTTTCATCTCTTTAGTTAAATTTATTTCTAGTTATTTTATTCTTTTGATGTGTGTAAATGGTTGTACATGGTATTATTTTCTTGATTTCTCTTTCTGATAGTTTGTTATTACTGTATAGAAACACAAGACATTTTATATATTAATCTTGTATCCTGCAACTTTACTAAATTTATTTATTAGTTCTAATAGTATTTTGGTGAAGCTTTAGAGATTTTTGGATATATTATCATGTCATCCACAAATAGTAACAGTTTGATATTTTCTTTCCAATTTGTATTTCTTTTATTTCTTTTCCTTGGCTAATTGCTACAGTTAAGTCTTCCAATATGACATTCAATAAAAGTTGGGATAGTAGATATCCTTGTCTTGTTCTTGATCTTAGAAGAAAAGCTTTCAAATTTTCACCATTGAGTATAATATTAGTTGTGGGTCTCTTATATATATACTTTATTATGTTGGGTTCCACTCCTTCTATATCCACTTTGTTGTGAGTTTTTATCTTATTAAAAGTTGAATTTTGTCAAGTATTTTTCCTACATCTATTCATATAATCATATGAATTTTATGTTTCATTTTGATAATGTGGTGTCACAACTGATTTGTTGATGTTGAACAATCCTCTCATCCCTGGAATAAATCATACTTGACCATATGAATGATCATACTTGTGTATCATTGAACTTAATTTGCTAATATTTTGCTGAGGATTTTTGCATCTATTTTCATCAGGGATATTAACCTGTAATATGTGTGTGGTGTTCTTGTCTGGTTTTCATATCAGGGTAATGCTGGACTCATAAAATGAGTTTTAAAGCCATCCCTCCTTTCAACTTTTTGGAAGAGTTTGAGGATAAAACAGTCCCTTTAATATTTTTTATAAAGTCAGTTTAGTAATGACAAACTCCTTTAGCTTTTCTTATCTGGAAAACTCTTTTCCTCTCCATCAAATATGAATGACACCCTTGCCAAATAGGGTGTTCTTGTTTAAAAGTTGTTGTTTTTTTTTTTTCCTTTAAGTACTTTGTATATATCATGCCACTTTCTTTTAGTTTGCAAAGTTTCTGCTGAGAAATCTGTTGATAACTTTCTGGGGTTTCCCTTGTACATAACCAGTTGTTTTTCTCTTGCTGCTTTTAAGATCCTGTCTTTTTAAGTTTTGACATCTTATTTATAATGTGCCTTGGTGTGGCTCTTTCATGTTCATTTTATTTGGAACACTTAATGACCTGGATGTCTGTTTCTATTCCCAGGTTACAGAAATTCTCAGCCATTATTTTTTCATAATTTTTCTTCCCCTTTGTCTCTCTCTTCTTCTGGGACACGTATTATGTGAAAATTATCCCATTTTATGTTGTCTTAGAAGTCTCTTACCTTTTTTTCTTTTATTCTTTTTTTCTTTTTGATGTACTGTCTGGGGGAATTCCATTGCTCTATCTCTGTACCAGCTTACTAATTCATTCTTTCACTACATTCATTGTGCTGTTAGGCCCTATAGTTTATTTTATAGTTCAGTTATTATAATCTTTAGCTTTGTGACTTCTATTGGGTATTTTCTTATGTTTTCTATATCTTTGTTGAAGTTCTTGCTGTGTTCACCCATTCTTCTACTGAAGTTGGTGAACATCTTTATGACCATTACTTTGAGATCTTTATCAGGTAGATTATTATCTCCATATCATTAATATCTGTTCCTGAGCTTTTGTCTTATTCTTTTTTTTTTTTTAATATTTCTGGTTCCTCATTTTGCTTAACATTCTGTGTTCATTTCTGTGTACTGGATAGAACAGTTACCTTTCTCTGGCTTGAAGAAGTGGGCATGTGTAGGTCATATCCTTTTTTTTTTTTTAATATTTTTTTTTATAAACATATGATGTATTATTAGCCCCAGGGCCACAGGTCTGTGAATCACAGTCATATCCTTTTTATTCAACCCTGCCCTAGAATTTGGTTGTCTTTCAAACCGTTGTGATTGTCTAAACTACTTGATTTATTCTTGTTATGCCCCATTGTTTTAGGATGTGCTAAGACCAGTCAGTGTTCTGAGGGGAGGAATCTCATTTAGCACCTAGTTTCATGCTCACAGGAAGCCAGACCCTTAGGCAACAGCTTTTTAAAATACAGTCCTATGGGGCCATAATTATAATCCCTACTGGCCTCCAGACCAAAAGATCTGAAAATATTTTCTGGTTCATAGTTGCAAAAATTGGGGCTCCAGGTCAGTACATAAGCTCCTTTCTGAGAAGTCCCATCAAGCTTCAGTGAGTCCAAAAGGTTATGTAAAGATGGTGTCTCCCTGTCCGTGTTTCCTGGGAACACTTCCTTAGTTTCTGATGTGTGGGAAACCTGAAGTCTCTCCCTTCGCTCTAGGCTAAGTAAGTTGGCCTTTTTCACAGGAATACTGGGACATACCTGGAATAAATCCCACTTGCTCTAGGCTAAGTAAGTTGGCCTTTTTCATAGGAATACTGGGACATACCTGGGATAAATCCCACTTGCCTGTGATAAATCCCACTTGCCTGTGATGTATAATTTGTTTTATGCATTTTTGGATTTGATTTGCTAATATTTTATTGAGGATTTTTGCATCTACATTCATAAGAGATATTGGTCTGTACATTTATTTTCCTGTCATGTCCTTGTCTGATTTTGATATTAATGTAATGTGAACCTCATAGGGTGATTTAGGAGTATTCTTTCTGCTTCTATATTCTAAAAGAGATTGAAGATAAGTAGAAAACTTCTTCCTTAAATGTTTCATAGAACTCACCAGTAAACCTTCTGGGCCTGGTGCTTTTTGTTTGGGAGATTATCAATCATTGATTCAATTTACTTAGTTGATATAGGCCTATTCAGAGTGTGTATTTCTTCTTATGTGAGTTCTGGCAGAATGTGTGTTTCAACGAATTGGTACATTTCATTTAAATTATTAAATTTGTGGGCATAGAGTTGTTCATAGTATTCTTCTATTATCTCTTTAAGGTTCATGGTATCTGTAATGATGTCCCACCTTTCATTTGTGATGTTAGTAATTTTTGTCCTTTTTCTTTTTTTCTTAGTTATCCTAGCTAGAGGCTTATTAATTTCATTAATCTTTTCAAAGAACCAGCTTTAACCTCATTAATTTTTCTCTATTTTTTGTTTTCGATCCCATTAATCTGCTCTAATTTTTATTATATCTTCTGTTTATTTAGCTTTGCTCTTCTCTTTCTGATTTTCTAGGTGGAAGTTTAAATGATTGATTTTAGATTTTCCTTCTATTGTAATGAATGCATTCACTGCCATATATTTCCCTATAGGCACTGCTTTCACTGTATCCCCAAAATTCTGACAAGTTGTGTTTCCATTTTCATTTATTCAAAATATTTTTAAATTTGCCTTGATATTTCTCCTCTGACCCATGTTTTCAAAGTTCGTTTCTGTACATTTGGATATTCAATTTTCCATCACTGTTAGTTAAAAAATTATTTTTTTCTTTCTTACCACCATTGTTGAAAATAATTTGACCATATTGGTCTGAGTATATTTCTGGATACTCTATTTTGTTTCATTGCTTTATGTGTCTATCTTAATGCCAATAAAGACTGTGTTGGTTAATATAGACTTATAGCTCACATTAACTTCAGTTCACATGCTCTAAATTCTCAAATCTTGCTCTTTTTTGAAATAAGCTTTTTATTTTTTTTAATTTATTTATTTTTTTCAGCATAACAGTATTTCATTGTTTTTGCACAACACCCAGTGCTCCATGCAATACGTGCCCTCCCTTTTACCCACCACCTGTTCCCCCAACCTCCCACTCCCGACCCTTCAAAACCCTCAGGTTGTTTTTCAGAGTCCATAGTCTCTTATGGTTTGCCTCCCCTTCCAATTTTTTTTTTAATAAACATATAATGTATTTTTATCCCCAGGGGTACAGGTGGAGGGAGAAAAACCATAAATGACTCTTAATCTCACAAAACAAACTGGGGGTTGCTGGGGGGAGGTGGGGTTTGGAGAGGGGGAGAGGGTTATGGACATTGGGGAGGGTATGTGCTATGGTGAGTGCTGTGAAGTGTGTAAACCTGGCGATTCACAGACCTGTAACCCTGGGAATAAGCTTTTTATTTTATTTTATTTTATTTTTTAAAGATTTTATTAATTTATTTGACAGAGAGAAATCACAACAAGGCAGAGAGGCAGGCAGAGAGAGAGAGGGAAGCAGGCTCCCCGCCGAGCAGAGTGGTTTTAGATTTACAAAATTATTGAGAAGATAGTATAGAGACATCCTTTATATTTCATACTCAGTTTCCTCTATTATTAACATCAGACATTAGCATGGTATATTTGTTGTAATTAATAAAATATTGAAACTTTATTATTAAATAATTTTTCTATTTTATTTAAATTTCTCAGTTTCCCTTAATAACTTTTTTTATATTATAGGATCTAGCCCAGGGCATCACATTACATTTAGCAGCCATGTCTCCTATAGCTAACATCATACTTAAAGGTGAGAAAATTTAAAACTTTCCTACTAAGTTCCAGAACAAGGTAAAGTTGTCCCCTCTCAGCCCTGCTTTACAACATTGTACTGAAAGTCCTACATAATGCAATAAGATAAGATAAGGAAATGAAAGATATACTAATTAGGAAGTAAAAATAAAATTCTTTGTTCACAGATAAAATGATCATCTATGTAGAAAATCCTAAGGAATCAAAAAAAGAAGAAAAATTCTGGGACTAATATGTGATTATAGCAAGGGTGCAGAACACAAGATTAACATATAAAAATCAGTTGCTTTCCTATACAGGTACAACCAATGTCCAAATGCAAAACTCTGATGAATGAAATCATAGAATAACTAATAAATGAGGAGATATTATATATTCATGGATAGGAAAACAATACTGTCAAGATGTTAGCTCTTTCCCAATTGATCTACATATTCAATGAAATCCCAATCGAAAACCCAGCAAGTTATTTTTTGGATATCAACAGATTGATTTTAAAGTTTATATGGAGAGGCAAATTATACAGAATAGCCAAGATTATATTAAAGGAGAAGAACAAATTTAGAGACTGACACCACCCAATGTCAAAATGTAATATGAAGCCACTGTAATCAAAACAATAGGGTACTGGTGAGAGAATAAACAAACAGATTGATGGGACAGAATGAAGAGCCCATAAATAAATACACATACATGTAGCCAACTGAACTTTGACTAAAGGGTATAGGCAGCATAATGAAGAAAAGGTAGTCTTTTCAACAAATGGTGCTAGAACAAAAGAATATCCACATGCAAAATAAAAATGAATATGGACATAGGTTTTACACCCCTCACAAATATTAATTCAAAATGGATCACGTATCTAAATGTAAAACATTAAACTGTAAAACTCTTGGGAAAAAAACCATAGGAGAAAATCTAGGTGACCTTGGGTTTGGCTATCACTTTTAGATAGGATATCAAAGACACAGTTCATGAAAGAAAAACTTGATAAGCTGGATTTTATTAAATTAAAATTTTCTGCTATACAAAAGACAATATCAAGAGACCTTGAAAAGACAAGCCATAAACTAGGAGAAAATATATGCGAAAGACATGTCTGATAAAGGACTATTATCCAAAGTATATCAAGAACCCTTAAAATTCAACAAAAATAAAACAAATGACCAAATTTAAAAATGGACAAACAGACCTTAACAGGTACCTCACCAAAGAAGATATGCAGATGGCAAACGAGCGTATGAAAAGATGCTCCACTTCATATGTTACCAGTAACGAAATGCGAACTAAAACAAACACTGCTCACCTATTAGAATGGCCAAAATCCAGAACACTGACATCACCAAATGCTATTAAACATGTGAAGCAACAAGAATTCTCATTCATTACTGATTGGAATGCAAAAACATATAGCTACTTTGGAAGACAGTTTGGTAGTTTCTTACAAAACTAAACATACCCTTACCATACAAACCAGCAATCGCACTCCTTAGTATTTACCCAAAGGAATAGAAAATGTATGTCCACACAGAAATCTGCACATGGATGTTTATAACAGCTTTATTCATAATTGCCAAATCTTGGAAGCAACCAAGATGTCTTTCAGCAAGTGACTGAATAAATAAATTCTGGTATATTTAGACAATGGAATATTATTCAGTGTTAAAAAGAAATGAGCTATCAAGCTAGCTATAAACAGACACGGAAGAAACTTAAATATATATTACTAAGTAAAAGAAACCAATCTGTAAAGGCCACATCTTATATGATTCCAAATATATGACATTCTGGAAAAAGCTAAACTATGGAGACAGTGAAAAACTTAGTGATTGTCGGGGGTTAGGGGGAGGGAAGGATAAATAGGCAGATCACAGAGGATTTTTAGGGCAGTGAAACCCTCTGTATGATATCATAATTGTTGATATATTTCATTACACATTTGCCCAAATCCATAAAATAAAAATACCAAGAGTAAACTCTAATATAAATTATGGTCTTTGGGTGATAATGATGTGTCAGTGTAGATTTATTATACCACTCTGGTGGAAGGTATTAGTAATAGGGCAGGTTATGCATATATGAGGGCATGGTATATATGGGATATCTCATACCTTCCTCTCCATTTTGCTGTGAACCTAAAACTGCCCTTAAGAAAAAAAGTCTATTAAAAAAAATCTTAGATAAAAACAAGAAACTCAACCCTTACCTCACAGCTCACACAAAGTTAACTTGAAATTGATCCTAGCCCTAAACATACAAACTTAAATTATTAATATTCTAAGATATAATGTAGAGAAAATATATGGCTTACGCATGTATAGAAATATAGAATGATATTGACCTCTATAGAGACACACTTAGGGAAAAATCAAATTTGGCAAATTGTTAACAAATAATCAGAGTGAAGGGTATGTGAGTCTTCACTCTTCTTGAAACTTTCCTATGGGTTTGAAAGTTTTAAAAATTAAAGTTTGGGATAGAAGACAATAACAGAAACTGAAACTGAAAAATGGAAAACACTGCATTATACTCTAGGACTGTTCCACATGCCTTGAAATAATTAAATTTGACCCTATTAAATATTTCAGCTTTAGCAACAAATGACTTTAAAATAAAACAAGAGAAAGTGGCAATCAATGACAAATACACAAGAGACTAGAGTCAGATGAGGACAGAATAATAATTCATTGAATTTAGCAACATGAAGGGCATTGGTGGCTTTGCCAAAAGTAGTTTCAATTGGGTAGCAGGAGGGAAAACCAAATTTAAGGCAGGGGGAGGGGGCTGTAAATATCTGTTAGAGAAATAAAAACAGCCTTGTAATAAACCCTTTTATGAAGATAGAGGGAACTGCTTCCTTTTTTAACAGGAGAAAAATAAGAGGAAATGGACTCAGTGCTTTAGACTGTGGTGAGAACATGATGGATTTTGCATCTGTGGGTTTCTATTTCTTTTTCAATGAGAAATGAAGTAAGGTCTTCTTTGGAAATTTATTCCAGGGAAATTGAGAGGCTTAAAGATTTGGAAAGTAAGCTTCTAGAACATCATAGTAAGGTTTTCGTGTATAGAGGAAGTCCATTTAATAATGAATTTGTGTTCATACAATATTCATGGCTATATATGAATCATTGTTAATTAGGTAGCACCACTCTTTTCTGTGCATTTATCAAAGAGAAATGAAAGCTATGTTCACACAAAAAGTTGTACACAAATCTTTACAGCAGCCTTATTCTTAATTACTGAAACTCAGATACAACTCAGGGTCCTTCAGCTAGCCATTGTGTGAGATATATCCATATAATGATATATCCATATAATGGAATACTACCTAACCATAAGGAGAAGGGAACAAAGTACTGATTGAAACATGCCACATGTGGATATATCTCAAACGCATTATGCTAAGTGGAAGAAGCCAGATGCAAAGGATTCACAGTGTCTGATTCCATGTATCTGATATTCCGGAAAGGCAAAATTACAGGATACAGAAAACAGACCAGTAGTTGCTTAGGGTCTGGAGTGAGGGAGGACAGATGACAAAGGGGCCAAGGGAATTTCTTGGAGTGATAAAATTATCCCAAATCTTGATTGCATTGGTAGCTACATGACTGTAGGTTTTGTCAAATCTCATAAAACTGTACACTAAAATGGAAGAATTTTACTGTATGTAAATTAGGGTCCAATAACCTTAAAACATTAGTTGATAACAGGTGCGGAGGCTTGGACTTCTGACATTATCTGAGGTAAACAATTGCAGAAGCATGATGAAAGTGGCTTTGACAATCTCTCAGAGTAGAAATTCCCAACTGATGTACCAAGAATAGGCTTCAGGTATACCAGGAACCCTACTCTTAGCTGCTCTGAGGGCAGCTGAGCAGAACCTGGGGCCCAAAGCTCCTAAACTAGACATTACAACTAGAAGCAGCCTCAACTGTTTACCCTATTGAGCTGTATCTTTATATTATTATTGTCTGTGTTTCCTATGCTGTGAAGAATTGTGGGAAGCACAGTCATTGAGGAAGATGGCCCCCCTTACAGGGAAATGGTGGTGTAGTTCTGACTACTTCACTCAGTGGTATGAGGCTTCTAAGAGAGTAGCGCCTTGGTGATGAGGAAGCGCTTCCCCCACCAGGATCCTTATAGAAATCTGATCTGACATCCTTCTCTCTGACATCCAGAGAGAAGAAAACACCACTGCTATTATAGACTATACACAAAATAACGTCATGAGAAATACTACATTACAAAACTTGGAGGAAGCAGTCAAATCTGTGGTTAGAATAAATGACCCTAAAATGCTCTTATCATTTAATAAGGAAGAATAAATCTCAATGAGCTTACCAGTTAATTCAATAATTTGGGGTGGGAGGTTGAGGAACAAAATAAACTTAATTTAACAATAAACAAAAGAAGGTCATATAATAAAGCCAAAACTAATACATTTGAAAAAAAAAACTTAACATTGAATACCTTGCATACACAAATGAATATGCAAATAAAAGAAAAATATTCCAAGTACAAATCAAAATAAATTTACTACAGTTATAACAACAAATAAAAATATAACATTTTCAATAAAAAGGATGAGTTTCTAAGGAGATTTAAAAAACTACTAAAATCTATCTAAGAACACAAACCTAAACAAACCTGTAACCTCTAAAGAAATGAGAAAAGATGTTGGGCACCTGGGTGGCTCAGTTGATTAAGTTTCTGCCTTCAGCTCAGATCATGATCCCAAGATCCTGGGGTCCTGGGATTGAGCGTTGCGTCCTAACTCCCTTCTCAGCAGAGAGTCTGCTTCTCTCTCTGCCTCTTCCCCTCTGCATCTGCCCTCCCCCCACCATCTCCTCTCTCTCTCTCTCAAATAAAGAAAATCTTTTTTTAAATGAGAAAAGACATGAAAAATTAAACTCAACTTTCTCATGCTATATAAACTTTTTAGAAACAGAAAAATTCTATCAGGACTATCTAGTAATACGAGGAGATCTTCCTCTTCTTTTCTATATTTCCTAAATACAGCCATCATGCATTACTACTGTAATAAAAAATTAAACACTAAATTTTATGTCTTAAAAGTAATAGTCCAAACTAACCTCTTGTTACTTATACAAATTAATTCCTTTTGGATTTAGATTTGGTAATCCTAACACCTCAATAAATTAAAATGAAAACACAAGTTTTTAAAACTTCATCCTCATCCCCCCCCCTTTTTTGTAAATTTCAGTGAAAAGATGTATAATTTGTTAAACAAGTATACTTGGTTGGGAGTAGAGAAGTAGTTTAAGAACATTTTAAACTAAAGGAACTTCAGAGATTTGAATGACCACATGTGAACATGAACTGCAGGAATTCTCAAATAGATCCAACCAAAAAGCCTGTCTCCAAGTTCTCCCGCCATCACTGAACCGCTGTATGAAAGAAGAAATGTGAGATGACTCGCAGTGTTGAATTATAAATTCCTATGAAATCTAAGCTGTACTTTTGTCAGAATAAAAGAGTTTCTGACAAACTAATGGGAAATTTATTTTTTCTTTAAACATAGTAAAAGTATTATGGAAAGATACTGGAACATTTGCTTATATATGTTGACAGACAAGCCTCTAGTTGTCATCAACAGGGAACACAGAGACATTATATAACAATATCTATATACCATTTATTGAATAAGTATTCATCATATGTTCTTTATGTCAACTAAATTCTTTCTTATGATGTAAAAGTAGTGCCAGGAGGATGTCAGCTCATGGCTGTTCACATTTCAGATAGTTCTAGAGTTTCAGGGTGGGGTCAGAATTAGGGAAATCAGTAAAAACAAAAACAAAAACAAAACCACATACCTAAGCTTGTTTTTAAAAGTCAATATGAGCAAACTGACATGGACTTATAGCTATGGAACTTGATTTTTAGCACACACTATGTTAAATTATTTCATATATATGCTATCTATAAATATATACATATTTATATGTAGCTTTAAAAACATTGGGAAAAAATGTTAGAATCATATGGGAAAAGGAAAAAAAGAGCACAAGGGTGGTCAACCATCACACATAAGAGGAGATCATTTAAAAATGGGTTTGAACATTAATTTTCGATTAACCATAATCTAGCTCAGAAAGATGACAAGCAAATGTGACTTTAAAACTACTGTGAGAAATATATTTTAAAAATCATAAAATGCAAAGATATATCAAAATATTAGAAATAAGGAGGTTCCTAATTTTTAACCAGGGACGTTTATGGATTTATTCATTTGTGAATCCACATAATACATACTCGTTTTTATGATAGCTGTGGCAAATAGAACAGTAGAAAAGAAATAGTCTATTCTCTCATGGATCTGACAGACTAAGACAGTAGACTGTTCAAAAGAGAAAAATTAAGACATTCATTTAAGTGAAAATAAAATATTGGAATTTTCTTTATTTTTTTAACCTAGAAATAAGATAGCTATGAAGCTGTACTATTGTTTAACATACAGATTGGTAAGACCATCCTCACTAAGCTCAAATGTGAGACCATCGTATGCACCGTATGGTTTATCAAGATATCCTGATGGAACAAGGTCAATAAGATAGGTGGCCTTTGCTCGGAGTTGAACTATTGCAGTTTAATTGCAATAGTTAAGCAGATTTACAGATTACAGATTGATCAGTTTTAATGAAATTCACCCTCACAAAATGAAGTGAAACCTCACCCTCACAAAATGAACAAGAAATTAGGAAAGACTCTTGCAAAGGAGCCACAGATCAAAGGCAATTCTAACACAACTAAACAATTAGAAAATGGCAATGCTAAGTTTTCTTTTCCCCCTTGGGCAAATTTCTTATCAGCCATTTATGTGTTAAAAGTCAATGATAATCCCATCAGATCTAACACAATCAGTTTACTCTCACTAAACTATTATAATTAACAGTATTAAGGTTGGCTATAATATAATTATTAAAGTTAAATGAGAAAAAATTTTCACACTGAAAGAAAAAGGAAATAATAAATAAATTTTAAAAATTGCATTCAACTTCATTCTTTTTCTTTCTTTTTAAAAAGATTTTATTTATTTATTTGGTAGACAGAGATCACAAGTAGGGAGAAAGGCAGGCCTAGAGAGGGGCAGAGGCAGGCTCCCCGCCGAGCAGAGAGCCTGATGCGGGGCTGGATCCCAGGACCCTGGGACCATGACCCGAGCCGAAGGCAGAGGCTTTAACCCATTGAGCCAAGCAGGCGCCCCTACTTCATTCTTTTTCAATGCCTATAATTGGCCAAGTTTTGTAATATAGTTATATTTGCATTTGGTTATATTTATATTTTAACATAAGAACATAATTTATGCACAATTAAACATTTATTTGGATTCAGAGTCATAAAAATATTTTACTGCGAGGGGTGCACTATCAAAAACATTTGGAAGCCATCAATCTGGAGGATATAAATTCTATAAAGAATAGATCTGTATGGCTAATATCAATAATCAGGAACATTCTAAAAGAGATATTTTGTCAACATTTAAAAAGAAATGTAAATATAATGAAAAGCATGTAGTGATCATTAGGAAGCAAGGATGACTTCTGTAAAAATAACTAGCACAACTGACTTGATTTGTCTTTTTAATAATGCCACTCTGACATTAAGAGTACGGAGTAAAAACCATCTTGACTTGAGCAAAGTACTTAGAAAAAAATCAAGATGTGAATAAAACAGTAGAATTTAGATGACACAGACTAGGAGGAAAGCTAATATGATAACCAGAATAATCTTTCAGCTCACTTTCTCTAGTACCACAAGTCCAGAGTCTTTTGATTGCTCTGAGAATGAGATCTATAATCCATCGATCCTACCACCTTCTCCTGCCCCTTCCTCCCCTGGTGCCCTCACTACTTTCCTTAGCTGGTTTAAATTCCATGACTCAGTCATTACAACCATTCTTTTGCATAAACTCTTTGCTCTCTTGCCTCTCCCTGGCTTTCTTGACTAAACTTCCACCCTCTACACGTAAACCTACGCCAGAATTGAAACGTGACAGCAGCTAAACTTGTCATGGCCATGCTATTCTTTTTTTTTTTTTCATTTTATTTATTTTTTTCAGCGTAACAGTAGTCATTTTTTTGCACAACACCCAGTGCTCCATGCAAAACGTGCCCTCCCCATTACCCACCACCTGTTCCCCCAACCTCCCACCCCTGACCCTTCAAAACCCTCAGGTTGTTTTTCAGAGTCCATAGTCTCTTATGGTTCGCCTCCCCTCCCCAATGTCCATAGCCCCCTCCCCCTCCCAATCCCACCTCCCCCCAGCAACCCCCAGTTTGTTTTGTGAGATTAAGAGTCATTTATGGTTTGTCTCCCTCCCAATCCCATCTTGTTTCATTTATTCTTCTCCTATCCCCCTAACCCCCCATGTTGCTTCTCCATGTCCTCATATCAGGGAGATCATATGATGGTTGTCTTTCTCCGATTGACTTATTTCACTAAGCATGATACGCTCTAGTTCCATCCACGTCGTCGCAAATGGCAAGATTTCATTTCTTTTGATGGCTGCATAGTATTCCATTGTGTATATATACCACCTCTTCTTTATCCATTCATCTGTTGATGGACATCTAGGTTCTTTCCATAGTTTGGCTATTGTAGACATTGCTGCTATAAACATTCAGGTACACGTGCCCCTTTGGATCACTATGTTTGTATCTTTAGGGTAAATACCCAGTAGTGCAATTGCTGGGTCATAGGGTAGTTCTATTTTCAACATTTTGAGGAACCTCCATGCTGTTTTCCAGAGTGGTTGCACCAGCTTGCATTCCCACCAACAGTGGAGGAGGGTTCCCCTTTCTCTGCATCCTCGCCAGCATCTGTCATTTCCTGACTTGTTAATTTTAGCCATTCTGACTGGTGTGAGGTGATATCTCATTGTGGTTTTGATTTGTATTTCCCTGATGCCGAGTGACGTGGAGCACTTTTTCATGTGTCTGTTATGGCCATGCTATTCTAGTCTCACTTTAAATTCATGAGCAAGTAGTCCTTAATACCACCCAAGATTATATTTCCCTGGTCATTTTCTATTCTCCACTCTCCTCAACAACTATTTTACAGTGTTTTCTCTTTTCAGAAATCAATGTTTTCTCTTCCGTCCTCACTAGGACTTTGCTTTCAATTTCATTGAGCCTTCCCAGCCACCTACATGTATCCAAGCCTGTCAACTCTATCTACCCTTCTGTTAACGTGGAGAATGGCCCAAGTTCTAGCTGTAGCCTATCAAGATTTACAAAAGGTGGGAGATTATACCACCTGCAATCTAAGAAGTTAGTATGCCACAGTTTCATGGGTGATACCAAAAGTTATGAGAGTCCTGGGTTGGACACAAAGGATTATTTATTACTCATCGAAATCACAGTAGATTATGGTAAGAGTATGGTCCTTTTTTCTGTAATGTTTCCTGTGATGTGATTTTATGCGTCAACCTGACTGGGCCCTGGGTTGTCCAGGTGCTATGGATGCATGCTTGTTAACCCCCAAAATGCATATGTAGAAATCCTAAGTCCCAATATAATGGTATTTATATGTGAGACCTTTGGGAGCTAATCAGTGTTAGATCATTAGTGGGGAGGTCCTCATGATAGAATTAATGCACTCATAAAAAGACAAGGAGATACAGGATTCCCCACCACCAACACACACACAAACACATACATCCCTCTCTAGGTACCTATCAAGGAAGGCCATATGCAGTCAAAACCAAGAAGAGGGCCCTCTAAGAATTTGACTATCCTTGCACACTAATCTTACACTTCCAGCCTCAAGAACTGTCAGAAATTAATGGTTGCTGTTTAAGCTAGACAGTCTGTGGTATTCTGTTATAGCAGCCTGAACTGGCACCAGATATTCGGTTATGTATTATTTCTGGGTGAGTCTGTGAGAGCATTCCTGTATGAGATTAACATTCAAATTCATAAACTGACTAAGGCAGAATGCCCTTCCCCCACCCCAAGGGAAGAATGCTCTCCCCAAAGTGAACGGGCTTCATCCAATCCATTGAAGACCTGAATAGAATAAAAGGACTGAGTAATAAAGAATTTTCTCTCTCTGCCTAACTTTGAGAGTAGACATTGGTCTTCTACATTCAGACTCAGACTTAGACTGGAATTTACACCATCAGTTCTTCTGGTCTTCAGGTATTCAGACTCAGACTAGAACTATATGTAATCTCCTGCGTCTCCAGCTTGCTAACTGCAAATCTTGAACTTCTCATCCTCCATCAACCACCTGAGCTGATTTATTATAGTAAATCTTTACATTCTATACACAAAATCCCTTTGGTTCTGTTTCCTGGAAAACTCAAACTAATACTATTCCTCAATTCCCACAAGCAATGTTATGAGGACCAAGTGACATCTGCCCACACAGTGGGTTGCATTACAGAAGATGAAATCTGAGCTTAGGAAACCCAAATATTTTATAATGGGATGAAACATTATCTCCATTGTACTAGACAGAAGCAAACCCATTTTCTTTCTAGAGGGATATAGATTTTATCTTTAATTTCCAAGGTTATTGGCCAAACAAAAATACTTGAAAAGATAGTTCAGAACAAAGAGGTAAGAAGTACCTTTGCTAACAAGACACACAGAAATGTGGGAGACACATGAAAGTTGGCTCCTAACATGACCACCACCTCTACTTCCTTATTCATTTGAGTCTATCCCCTTGTGCCTACTTAAAAATGCTGTTCTGGCAATTTCCACATCTCTCTCTAAGGGAACAATTTTTTTTCTTTTTCTATCAGCTCATTCCCATTTACATAAGTTTTTTCCATCTTCAAAAAAATTGACTCATTTTCAACTCATTTACCATCTCCATTTCTCTCCTTTCTTTCCTAGCAGATCTCATGGGGGGGAAATAACTATTTAGATTCACTGTCCCCAGGTGATCTTCTATTGTCTCCCAAATTCATTTTTTGCAAATATTATGTTAGTCACCACACAGTACATTGTTAGTTTTTGATGCAGTGTTCCAAGATTCATTGTTTGCATATAACACCCAGTGCTCCACACAATACATGCCCTCCTTAATATCCATCACCGAGCCAACCCATCCCCCTCCTCTAAAACTCTCAGTTTTTTTTGAGTCCACAGTCTCTCATGGTTTGTCTCCCCCCTCACCTCCCCTCATTTCCCCTTCCTTCTCCTAATGTCCTCCATGCTATTCCTTATGTTTCACGAGGAAGTGAACGATATAATTGACTTTCTCTGCTTGACTTATTTCACTCAGCATAATCTCCAAAACACAAGTAATCAAGTCAAAAAATGGGCAGAAGACATGAACAAATACTTCTCCAAAGGAGACATACAAATGGCATCCAAACCCATTCTAATTTAACTCTGCCCTCCCATCCACTCCACTAACCTTCCTCTTGTCAAGAGCGATAATGACTTTTATATTGCTCAGTTTAATGGTTGGTTATCAGTTCTCATCTTGTGCCATGAGCAGCATATGAAAGAATTGTGTCTCCTCTTCCTTTTTGAACACAGTCTCCACTAAGTTTCCAGGAAACTACTCACACCACTTTTTCACCATTCTCTTACCACTCCTCACTCTGTTTTGCTGGTTGTAAAGTCTCCAAACTCAAAATGGACTCAATCCTTGGATCACTTCTGTATTCTATCTACATTCATTCTCTTGATAATTCATCTAGTTCATTGGTTTTAAATAGTATTTCCTATATACTATTGACTCTGGAAGTTATATTTCTTGCCCATATCTTCTCCCAGAACTCCAGACTTATATGTCCAACTGTCTGGTTAATATTTTTTCTTGAATATTCACTTGGTTTCTAGAATTTTTACTCCTAATATTTTCTCTTTAACTTGTCCCTCTTCCCCATTTAGGTAAATGGCAACCATTTTTTCAGTTGCTCAGACCCAAAGTCCTAAAGTTACCCGTGATTTTCCATCCTAGTCTGCATTTAATCCTTCAACTAATCCTGCCTGCTCTACTTTCAAAATTATCCAGAAGGGAAGTGACTTTCACCACTTCCTTTGCTGCCATCCCAGTCTGAGCCACCAATATCTGCAGTAGCAACCTTCCCTCCCCCAAAACAACAACAATAAAAAAACCCACCTAGCCTCTTTTCTCTTGTCCATGGCCAGCTTTGGTCTAGTCTCAATACAGCAACCAAAATGACCCTGTAATAAGTCATTCATGTCATTTCTCTTCTCAAAATCCTCCAGGAGCTTTCCAAAGTAAGAGCTCAAGTTTATTACAGTGATATAGAAAGCTACCATTTTTTCTCTGGTCTCACCCTAATCTCCTCCTTGATAATTCCAGTTCAGTCACAATGAACTTTTTCTTGCTCCTTAAACACACCAGGCATACTTTGCTCTCCAGAAATCTCTCTTCTCTTCTACCTCCCAGCTCTTCTCCCAATGGCCCAAATCATTCAGCATCTCTTTCTTTTTGGTGAGATTTATTTGACCACCCTATCTAATTTTATAACACTTTTCCTCTTCCCCCAGATTCCCTGTCTCCCCTTCCTTTACATGGTTTCCTTAACATTGAATCATTAACATTCTGTATATCTCATATATTTGTCCCATTCATTGCATACCACCCCCCACTAGAATGTCGGTTTCATAAGAGCAGAGATTTGTGCCAGTTTTTTTCATTTCTCTCTGCTTAGCACTTACAATGGTGTTTCTAACATGGATGACACCCAATAGCTATTTGAAGAATGGATTAAGAAGTCATTCCACGAGATAGAATTCAACAACCAGACATGAGTGCAAAAGCATAAGTGAAGCTGGAACACATTATACTAAGTGAAACAAGCCAGTCACAAATGGACAAACACTGTGTGTTTCCACTGATGTCAGGTATCTAATATAGTCAAACCCATGGAAGCAGGCAATAGAATGGTGAAGGTCTCAGTTATACAAGATGAAAAAGTTCTAGAAACCTCCTGGACAACAAAATGCCTATCTTAACAATACTGCGATATGCGCTTAAAAATTCAAGAGTAGGTCTCATGTTAAGAGTTCTTACTACAAAAAAAAAAAGCGAAAAAAACAAGGGGCATGAAAGAATTCTGCAGGTGATGCTGTTTATTATCTTGATTGTGGTGATGTTTTAATAGATGTATGCATATGCCTGAACTTATTAAATTATAAACATTGAATATATGGAGGGTTTTTTTGTGTATCAAATAGGTCTTAATAAAGCTGTTAAGAAAGTCAATCATAGGGTGCCTGGGTGGCTCAGTGGGTTGGGCCTCTGCCTTCGGCTCAGGTCATGATCTCAGAGTTCTGGGATCGAGTCCCGTATCAGGCTCTCTGCTTGGCAGGGAGCCTGCTTCCTCTCTCTCTCTCTCTCTCTCTCTCTCTCTCTCTGCCTACTTGTGATCTCTCTCTGTCAAAAAAATAAAATCTTTAAAAAAAAAAAAAAAGGAAAGTCAATCGTAAAAAAAAAAAAAAGAGAGACAGGAACATTTAATATGCCCGTCTTGCAATTTCCCCATATTATGTTATTTGGACCTCAGTACCTAGACATGAGGTTTTTCTTCAACTTTACATTTCTTTCCTCCTCACTATTCATTTCAGTTATCCGTTACTCAGTGAAGCCTCTCCCATTATAAAATACCTCCTTTAAATCTATTAAATCTCCTTTTGTACCTCCTCTGTAGTATGTTCATACTTCTGTTGTTGTCCTTGTTACACCATGTTGTAACTCTTTGAGTCTTGTTCTTTATAACCTCTGAGCTATTAGACATTTAGATCCATGTCCATGATTTGCTGTATTTGACACCCCCATGTCCATGTGATACAACTGATTTTCAGATGTAACTGAATGTTTCCCAAAAAGTCTAGAATGTTCTAATTTTCCAAAAGCTTGAGTATGAAGCAAACGTCATTAGTAGATATCCACTATCTAGATTATGAAAAGTGGATCTCAAATATTGTAACAAAAACATGGCCACACAAGAGAGTGAGCCTCCCATCACTGGGTGTGTCTGGGCAGAGCTTAGATGGTTGATGCTCAAGGGCCCTTGTGCAGGAGATTGCCCAATCGTACCGGAAGTCAGACTAGAAAAGACCTTAGAACCTGAGAAAATTGTTCTCTGATCAGAGAAAGTCATTTGCTGGTTTTTCTGCATTTTTGTGTAATTTGTAGCAGTGTTTGAGGTTTTAGCATACTGTGTTGTCCTGTCTAATTTAGTACAGTTTGGATACAATTTAAAGATTAAATTCAAAGTCAAATATAAATCTATAGTGAACACATGTGTTCAAGTAATCTGAAGCATTTTATAGTCAAAATATATTTTCAATTTAAAGGCCTTCATATATTTTCATATACTTTTTATATTAATAAGCTTAGCTTTTAAATAACACAAAAATAGTTTGCCATTCTAAAATGTTATTACTAGTGATATTTTTCCTTTGCTGCTTAATCCTTGTTTCCTTTTCTCTCCCCTTCACTGTTTTTCAAATTTTAAGTTTAATTAGTTGTACTTCTGTGTAAATTTTTAATGAGTTTAAGGTATTTGGAATTTAGAAGCATCTGCATTTATACTGAATTTTATTTTTTTAAAGGTGTATTTATTTAATCCTTACAGTGTTAATGTTTCATGAGTAACAAATTTATTTCAAAATATCTCAGTGACTACCAAACACAAAAAAATCGTCCTTCTACTGATACTTTTATCATACATCATATTTCACAAAGTAGTTATATTTTTTCACTTTATCCTAAAAACAAAACCAAACCTAGAAGAGATAGACGTTATCTTCACTCCATAACAAGTGTTCTAGCCCAGAAAGGTTTAAAAGACTTGTTCATGATCACATGGCAAGTCATGGCAAATTTAGAAGTAGAATTTTCTCCTGATTTTAGCCTAAAGCTCAGTATATTTCAAATGGACATGTCTAAATTCCAGAGTCTGTTTGGTGGTTGGATAATTTTTAATTATCTTTTAATTTCTTCAAGGCCGAAAAGATCCATTTGCTCTTGTTTTGTTAAGTTAAGCAAAGAAAATATACTTCATATTTCTTGAATTTATTATTTATTCCAAATTTACTATATATCTAAAAAACCAGAATCAATTCTTAGAATACAGTATTTAGTACTTGAATTGCAGTTACCCCACTAATATTTTTTCCTTCAAATCTGCCTTCCCGTGGCCCTCATCTCCATAATCATGTCATCACATATGAATTCCCATCCGGCAGGAGACCTCTTCTGCTCCTGATTTTAAAGGAATCTGACGTAATTTAAAATCATTAAAATTCCTGGGGCGCCTGGGTGGCTCAGTGGGTTGAAGCCTCTGCCTTTGGTTCAGGTCATAATCTCAGGGTCCTGGGATTGAGCCCCGCATCGGGCTCTCTCCTCAGTGAGGAACCTGTTTCTCCTCTCTCTCTCTGCCTGCCTCTCTGCCTACTTGTGATCTGTGTCTGTCAAATAAATAAAATCTAAAAAAAAAAATTGTTTAAAAAATAAATAAATAAATAAATAATAAAATCATTCAAATTCCAAAAAGCACATTTGTGTTTTTTTGTTTTTTGTTTTTTGTTTTTAACATATAATGTATTTTTATCCCCAGGGGTACAGGTCTGTGAATCGCCAGGTTTACACACTTCACAGCGCTCACCATAGCACATACCCTCCCCAATGTCCATAACCCCCTCCCCCTCTCCCAACCCCACCTCCCCCCAGCAACCCCCAGTTTGTTTTGTGCGATTAAGAGTCACTTATGGTTTGTCTCCCTCCCAATCCCATCTTGTTTCATTTATTCTTCTCCTATCTCCCTAACCCCCCATGTTATCTCCATAGCCTCATATCAGAGAGATCATATGATAGCTATCTTTCTCCGATTGACTTATTTCACTAAGCATGATACCCTCTAGTTCCATCCACGTTGTCGCAAATGGCAAGATTTTATTACTTTTGATGGCTGCATAGTATTCCATTGTGTATATATACCACATCTTCTTTATCCATTCATCTGTTGATGGACATCTAGGTTCTTTCCATAGTTTGGCTTTTGTAGACATTGCTGCTATAAACATTCTGGTGCACGTGCCCCTTTGGATCACTACGTTCGTATCTTTAGGGTAAATACCCAGTAGTGCAATTGAAAAGTTTGATGTCTTATTTCTTTTACTATAAAATAAGTCCAGTTACTCTCTGCACATCCATCAGAGTCACAAAAATGTGCCCTGACTATAAGTTACTAGCACAATAAGTCTTCTCTGAGGGATGACTTTTGAAGTCTAGAAACCTGCAGAAACTGAGAAAATATTTCTTCAAAGTACATCTTATGATTTCGAATTCCTTTTGTTATGCTTATGATAAATCCATACTTTTTCCTACCTGTATTTGCATCACACTAATAACAGATTTTCTTTGTTAATCTCACAGTAGAAATAAAGATAGTGACAATAAAAGTAAAAACCTGAAATCTGTATATATTATCATCCAATAAATTGAATCTCCCAGGGTATATGAATAATTATTGGGGAAAGTAATATAGAAAAATGTGAATTAGCCTCAGTAATTTGCAAGGACCATATAGCAATGGATTTTATATCCATTTATATCTATAGATACATAGATATAAATATTTCTCCCTATGAGTATATATATCAAATTCTCCCTATCAATATATTTAGATAGATAGATAAGTAGATAAATATATAAAATTCTCCTTATCAATAAATATTGTGCAAGGTCTAAGACATTCACATGATCTCCCTCAGCTTTTTCCTCACATCAGGTGCACAGAATACCTGAGAAAAGGGAAACTCTCTGGAAAGGAGAGAATAGTTTCCAAGGGAACAAAAATGGTAGATGGTAAAATACCTAACCATTTGGTAGGAATCTTAATCCTTGCTATGTTAGCCTTCAGCCTCTGAAAGAGAAATAAAGACAGAGATGGAGGTACATTGAAAAGTGGCCTCTATCTACTGAGTAACCTTCTACTAACATAGTCAATAGTTATAAGCCTTCAGCCAGCTTCCCAAGTGGAATCAACCCTTCAAGACCAGTGAAGTTGGAGCATATTACAGAAATTGTCAAGACATTATGTAAATGATTCAAAGACTTCTGATCCTGAACAGAAGGGGACAGATATTATACTACATGGCTAGATCTGCTTTAATGATACAAATTACTAAGCATTCGAGAGCACCACCAAAGATTATTTCAAGGAAATCATACCCTGATCCTTCTAGACCATGAAGTTTCAATTCATATTCATATTATAATTCGTATTTAGAGTAATATCCAATCCATCCAATGGGAAATCCATCCAAACATGCCCTGTATATCCAGAGAAAAGGGAAGGAAGCATCAGAAGAAGGAAATGACTGGCAAAAATCTCACACTTCCATCTGTCATTCTAGAAAGATTATACAACTGGGCAGAATTCAGCTCATGTATTCATCTAAACTCAAATCTGATTGACAACAAAGTAGAAAGCATAATCATCTAAGTAAGGTCTTCACATGGGAAATGCAGCTTGTAAGCTTATGTATATAAACTTATTATAATATCAAGTTTAGAAAAAATATACAGTTCTCTCAAAATCTTTTAAAAAATTCATCTTCCTTTCCCATTTAAAAAATTATTGAGGGATGCCTGGGTGGCTCATTTGGTTAAGCCGCTGCCTTCGATTCCAGGGTCCTGGGATCGAGTCCCACATCGAGCTCCTTGCTCAGCAGGAAGTCTGCTTCTCTCTCTGCCTCTGCCTGCCGCTCTGCCTGCTTGTGTTCTCCCTTTCTCTCTCTGACAAATAAATAAATAAAATCTTTTTAAAAAATAAAAATAAAATAATTAAAAAATAAAAAAAAATATTGAGTTCAGAGCGCCTGTGTGGCTCAGTAGGTTAAGCCTCTGTCTTCAGCTCAGGTCATGATCCCAGGGTCCTGGAATCGAGCCCTGCATTGGGCTCTCTGCTCGGGGGGAGCCTGTTTCCCCCTTCTCTCTCTACCTGCCTCTGTCTACTTGTGATCTGTCTGCTAAATAAATAAAATCTTTAAAAAAAAATTATTGAGTTCATAAATCTTGGAGCTTAAAAGAATTCTCAAAATGTTAGCTGAACACAGAACATGCATAAACCATGTACACGATGCATCATCCCCGGTTTATAAAGTATATAGAAGTAGATGTATGGCCATTTCATGTAACTGATACTACACAATACATTGATAGCACATAGCTCTCAATTCTTCAGGTAACTACGTAAAAGAAATCTAGATTACCAAAGTGACGTTGATATGTTGTTTGTGTCTCAAGAATGATGATGGACCCTAGGCAAGAAATGATGCATTTGGATGTTTAAATCACCCGAAACATTCCATTTTCATGGTGCACTGTGGCGTGAGCGAGGAGAGATTGATCCTTCACTCTGATCATGTTTACTAATTTCTCTAGATTCCTTACTTGCTGCTTCTCTCAGACACTTGCTTTGCACTCTTGCTCCCTCTCCCTCTCCCTCTCTCCCTCTCTCCTAATTAGGCCGCCTCTTTTCTTCCTCTCCTTCTTGCTCTAAATATACTTGCTAAGTCCATGGCTGCAATCGCCTCTTTTCCACGTTATCTTTTTTTAGGCACAATGCCAAGCCGTTCTCCTTGTGATTGGGGAAAGTCTTTCTTTCCTCTGTCCCTGCCCAGGCCTCCTACCCCCTGCCTAAGCTTTTCCTTTTTCCTTTATTATCTACTATACTCTCTGTTATATTTCTAGCCCTTAAAGTTCACAGGGCTTGTGAGAAAAGAAAACTACAGCTGTGGTGAAACAACAGAGGTTTGTCCAAACACTGCCCTTGGTTATTTGAATCCAGTTTATAGGGTTGCTTCCAGACAACAGCTTAATTACAGGAATATCGGAGAGAAAAGAAAGAAAGAAAGAAAGAAAGAAAGAATAAAGAAAGAAACCTACAAAAATCAAGCCAAAGCCTTGGAAAAAGCATTTGTATCTGTTTGTTCTCAAGTCTTAGGGCCCTCAAATTTGCCCTGCCCCTGCATCCATAAGATGAAACAAGTAATAGCTACATTTTCCCCCTGTTTATGGGCGAATTGGACCAAAAATCTTCTCTTCATCCAACTGCTATGAACTCTCAGTACTACACGACACAGAATACAAGTCATTGTAAACTGTAAGGGGTAAGCTAAAGAATATATAAGAATATATATTTAATTGGAATGGGAGGTTTGCAGACTTATCCAGAACACTGAGGAAGGCGATCAAGACCCAGATGCCTGAGCTATTAGCCACATGCAGAGAATCTCACGAGCTAAGCAATCCCCAAAGAACTCTGGACTAGAGTGGCCAGTTTGGGCTTCTACGCTTGAATCGCTCCTTCCCTCAGTTATGCAATGATGCTGAAGTCCTTAATTTCACCAGTGCTGTGATCTCTTTTCTTTTTCTCTAATAGCCTTTTATGTTTATTTTTATGGCTAGTTGAGTTGCCTAAAATCCCTGCCCTGACCCTATAGGCACAAGATGCCAGGTGAATTTACTCCCGTACTGATCAGCATGTTTGTTTTCAGTTCACAAATAAATACTGTTTGGTATGCATTGAAAACAGAATAAATATATGTAAAGTCTTATGGGGAAATTGATCATTATAAATATAATTGGATCACTTTTCTGCCTTTCTTACTCCGCATGCATCTAAAAGAGGTCTACTGAGCCGCTGACCTACAGAGAAAAATTCTGATTATAACTGGAAACATTAAGAAAATCCTATATTTGCAAAATTAAAATTATCAAAAATGATGGTACTAGGAACACCAAATTAAGTTCCCTGTAAACTACAGCCAGAGTCAATAGGACAGAGACAGGTGACGGAACTGAACTTCTACACTAAACCCTTTCACAAAACCACACCTGAATTAGGCCTGGAGGAAAGAAGAGCAAAATTACACAGATTCCAAACAGATCATTAGGAAATTAAAGATGAACAGAAGAGAGGAAAAATGAAGAGAAGAAAAGCAAAAAGCAGGGATGCTGCTATTTAATTAACACTGATGTATAGCTACGAATACAGTGTAGATAGAAATTCATACTCTAAGGCTCTTTTAAAGAGAAATACTGCTGTGATAAGAGAAAAGGAAGCATTAACACTGACCAGCTTTTGAGCAGTGATATTTTTTCCTATGAAGGTCTGTGAAAATTGCACTGTACTAGTAATATTTAATTGTAGCATAAAAATTAAACACCATTTACTTGATATAAAATAGGGATAGTATGTAAATTAAGTAAGTTTCAATTCATGTCTTCTTACTCACATCTGTTGGCAGTTTAAATAGTTTTAGTGTCATTAATTGTTATAAAAGTGCAAGATTTGCTGTATGCTTGCCACTTAGGACCAAAGGCACAAAAGTCTAATTGAACTAAGTAATTAGTAATTTGTCATTTCCTATTGTCAGCAATTACTTTCCATTAGAAATCCTCACTGAAAATTCTAATTTGAAGTGAGGTTTGCATTTTATTGCTGTCCATCCAAATTAGTTTAAAATTGACAGCTACATTTTCATTTAAAATTTTAAAGATATTAAATATGCTTGAAGAAACTGACACAAACTCAGCTCCACATAAGCCCCTGCGTGTGGGTGTGTATGTGTGTGTGCGCACACGCATGCACACACAGACGCACACCATGCACACAAAGGAGAAGACAGCCAACACTGAAGGAGGCAGCTTTGATTTCCCCAAAAGAGGGTTGCTGTGCCAATATCCCATCATTCTTCTATGGAATTCCAGGTGTCTGATTCTTGTCTTCACAAGCAGACCCCTGCTCTGGTGCTCTCCCTACCCGCACATGGACCAGGAAACAACACACTATTAGACTTCTTTCTGGGGTTCTGAGCTCCCTCTGGGATATGGCTGCTGGAGGGTTTTCCATTTGTTCTGTCTTCATGCTCCACTAGCCAATCGACACCTTCCCTGCCCCATGTTCTGAGCACTATATAAAGCCAAAGGCAAACCTAACCCTCAAAAATACTACTAAGGAGGTAATTTATAATTAGCATGGGCCCGCTGGTGCACTTTAAACTGAGGGCAAACTGGGGAGTCAAAGCTCATCTTTGGTTTCCTTTGTAAAAGTTTGAACGCTGCGTGTCATTCATCCAACCAGATAGTCTTCCTGTATTAATACTGAACGAGTCTGTTTCCCTAGGGTACAGCTGGATTTCTTTAACAAATCGACTAGATTTCCAACTGTTAAAATTAAATATAAAGAAATAAACTTCACAGATTTTTCTCCCTGCCCCAGTACTAAAATCCTAAAACCGTGCAACAAATCTTTAACTAAAAGACTTGCGTTGATACAACTATGCACAAAGGCCCAGTGTCTTAGATGAGGCTACCAAAAGTTGCTTGGGGAAAAGCATATTCATATATTTATTATGATAAAGATAGCTATGTCCACAAAGAACAGATTTGATTTATTAGCCTAAAAATAGAATTGCATTAAAGGGCAAAAGACAATGAAATTTCACAATTATATGTCCAATAATTTAATAACTAATAAGGGTGGTGTTGAATGCATCTCTATATTAATTAACTGAAGTGTACGGTTTACTAATTTCTTTTTTCCTAAGGTACATACAGGCTAAAATTGACTTGTAACACTGGAAATGGTAATGAATTTCTCTCATTTTTAAAAATGACATTCTAATCATTACTCTAAATTCATATACTTCCACGGAACAAATTTTCTACTGTTACTCCTTTGGTGACTAACTAGATATATCACACATCTGTAACACTTAAGTGAACATTAATTAGTGTTAATTTACAATCAAATTCCGATGGAGAAGCAAATTATGCTTTCTTGAACATCAAAAGTCTTTATCACGACCATTATGATGAAGAATGCCAGAACATCTTAATTATTTCTGCTTATAAATAATGTTTTCCACAAATCTTCAAAATGCACAGGAGTGCTCTAGAAAGCAAGGGAATGAATAAAAAAAAACTAGTCTCATTATAATTTGGTTTTAACTTAGTGCTAATGCAATTCATTCCAATATATATCTTGTCTTCCTTTATTTCTTCATCATAATGGAAAAAGAGATTGAAAGTTCAAGAGCAAATTTTTTTCTATTGGGCAAATTGTTTGAGATCTATTGAAATAGATTTAAGAAATTTGACTGCACTGCCGCAAGATTTTGTTACATAAATCCAAGATTGTCTATAACATCCCAGTTTTATGTGAACCAAAAATTATTTTAAACTGTGAAATATTTGCCTCCCTGCATGTATCATGTATCATTATCTCAATAGATCCGCATAGGTGTAAAGCAGTATGCTTCACAGAAGAAAAATAAGCCACACACCCTTACACACTCTTAGTTGGCTCATTCTAAAATTGTGTATAATTGCCAATAAAGCACTGAAGAAAAGAGAGAATTAAATTAAAAGTTCAATAAACACTGATCAATATGCTTGTAAATACCAAGTCTATAAAATGATCTTCCCTTTAAATGTAGTTATACCACGGCTACATGGTCTGTATTTTGGAATTCAGCCGACCATTTTTAAGTCTAGTTAAATTTATTTCTGATAGAAATGCGCCAGAAATCTAAGGCTGCCTGAGAGGGTTTTTTTAAAAAAAGAAGGAAAGAAAACAGCAGCCTGGATTCTTAAACTCTCGCTGTCTCCTGGTTTAGCATTAGCTCACAATCAGCTGAATAAAGAAGTCATCTCTGTCTAAGATGTAAATAAATCACAAGCCTCAGTTACTTTACCACTAGCTGTTTGTCATTCAGGAAAATAATGGTTAATCAATGTCTAATCAATGAAGATGTGTAACATATTAGTTTGCAGTCCTTCATCATCCTATTTTCTTCAATTGCCTGGGGGTTTGTGTTCAGTACTTACAGAATCGATTACAATTGAGAGTGATCATTCAGCTCATGTTGAGAGCTGTCAGCTGTGCTTTCCACGAGGCAGCTTTACTCTCCTGTTTAATATGAGATGCTAATACGTAGCTGCCTCTGACAAACTAGGTTCCATGGTGAAACGTTTTATGAGAAGTGCTTAAGTAACTAATTGTATCACTACATGTCACTTGATGAAACTAAACTTTTCCTGACTTCACAATAATCATAAGCATTACTGGCTTGCTGGGGGAAATTAAAGAGAAATAGCTGCCTGCTTGAGTCTGATCATGCCTGCAGGGAAGGTCTACGAAAGGCAACTACCAATGATGCCTTTGTAAATCACTCGGGGAGGGGGTGCAGGAGGGGAGATGTGTCTTCAATTTTCATATAAAGCAAGGTTTTCTGACATAAAGACGGTGTAGCCTCACGTACAGGCATCCTCGTAGGGCCACAGTTTCCTGCAAACACCGGGACAAAACTTGGACCTGCAGTCTCTTGACGCATTTGTTTTAAGAAACAGCCTTTTGTGGCTATGGGCATTTAAAGTCCAAAGAAAATGTTAATTGACTGACAGTCCCGTTTTCCTTGCCATTTATAACAATGTATCACCAACCTATATATCCTGAAGAAAGACTAGGAGAGTATTGCAAAGTGTGGGAGAGGAGAATCTTGATTTCCTTTCAACAACAACAGGTAATTGTCAAGTTAGGGAGCTTTCTGCTTTAATTATGCTTTTGTGATTTGCTTTCCAAGTTGGGCTGATGACATTCACAGAGCCCAATGTTAAAAACTAATAACGATAGAGTATTTCATTAGAAACATTTTGGGATCCTGATAGGATTGATTCAAAGACCAAGTTCAGCGTCTTCTTGTTAGTATCAGTTACAACAGCTCCCTCTAGTGCCCATAGTTTTGAAGCACCTCGTGGAAAGCAGAAAAACCATTCCCATGCAGTTCAAGCTCATTGACACTTGCTTTATAGCCATTATTAAGAAACTTTAAAAAGTATATCCATCATCACAGGTGACCTAAATGTGCTCTTAAACTTAAAAATGTTTTAATATAATCCTGTGATCAAGCATACCGGAGAAATTTAAAATGATCTAAGATTTTTTTAAGTTTTAATAGTGCATTAACTTTATTAGAGTATTGCTTCAGTGATACACTGTCAAGTTTTATGGATATTTCGGGATATGTTTTAATTGTTAAAATTGCTGGGATAACTCGCTTAACTAATGACAACACCTTAAAGAGAAGGGTTGTTTCTCACTCAATGCCAGAAATGTTCAGTGTAATATGGAACTTACATTGTTTCCAGTAACAGTGGGAAGAAAAAACTTTCAATTTCTCTGAATCCAAATTTTTAAATGAATCTGGCTTGTTTTTAAAAATAACTAATTTTAAAGGTGAGCAATGAAGATCTCATTAATGATTAGATAACCATTTTGTTTCCTCTTAGTTGTAACTCCCTTCATTTTGCAAATAAATCCCATTATAGTTATGAGTATATTGGACGGCTGGAAAGATGAAAGGATACCTGCAAAGTAGCGGCTTCTATTTTGAAATAGAACTTCAAGATTGTGAAGAGCAGATACAGAGAAGATGTGTGTATTCAATTTTAAATAATGAATGTATCTTTGTGGGTTGATAAGTTAAATGTATAGAGAAAGAATTAGAATTCATGAATTTATACTAAATATTTTATGCAGGCATAAACTGTATTCTTATAAACAAGTCACTTAGCTAACCCGACCTGAAAAAACCAACACATGAATATCTCATTTCCTAAGTGAATCAAAACTCTGTGTGTGTGCGTGTGTGCGTGTGTGTGTGCACGTGTGCTTGGAGATATGATAAGGAGAGATTGAAGACAAAATTGCTAGAAGCACTCAATCCCGGAAAGAGTACCAAACACAAACATACCAGAATTTTATTAGAATATACATGATGATGTTTTCTCCTTTATATCCAAATTTTTTATTAAGAAACGGTTCATACATTTCCATCCTGTGGTACTTCAGCAAACTCAACAAGATTATTTCTTATACGTATTTCTAGTGACAATTAGAACATTTCAAAAGAAAAAAAAAAACCTAACCTTTATGCCGTACCTAATATATATCAGTCTCCAGGCTGGGCACAAACAGATGTGTTATCACATAGGGTCACATCAGGCTCAGCAAATAAAACTGGTCAACATTTTCTAAAAGTTACTCTTTTTTCCTATCATTCATATTACTCAGAAATACGAGAAACCTTGTTAGCAGGGTGTCTTATAAACTGGGCTCACATACCTGTGCAAATATTTGTAGTCTTCTCAAATTACATTTTACCATCAGCGGTTCCTAAATCGAGCACATACGCTATAAAAGGCAAACCAACAAAGTATGTAAAAGATCTTCATCTATCTCTTTGCACCGCTACCAGGGGAGGTGAGGCAGCCCCACGAATGTCTGCACTTTGATACGAGAGCTGTGATAATGATGAAAAGTTAATAGATTTTTATCTGTATCAATCTGATGATCATAGACCTTGTTATTTTTATTATTTTTTAAGAAGGGGATTGGTGCTGCATGAATATGAAGGCATATATTCACAGCATTTCTTAGACTTGTAGGTACAGGGGCTACAAAGCCTTCTCTCCTTTCTGAGGTAGATAAATTGAGTTCCATGCAGTTTACTATGTAGGGGTCTTTCAAATGAGACCACAAAATCTTAAATCCTTACTCTCCTGTGTGGACATTAAAGATCCCATAACACTTTTCATAAGAGTAGGGGCTTGTCACCATGTCACTGGGCAAATTCCTGGGACCTACCTTAAAGTCCAACAGCCAGGTTCTCTCCACAGGGTATTAGTGTATTACCCTGGAAAAGTTCAGTATATTTATTCAATTTTATTAGAAATGTTATCCTAATGGTTCTGAAAATATCTTTTTTTCCCTTTTTTTTTTTTTTTTTAGTAAAAAGGAATCAAAGGTCTCCTTAGGCAGAGTTACAGTAATGTTTGTTACATGAAATCAAACTTCCTTCCAAAATATTTGATTAGTCCCTTTTGAACACAAATGCCTGCGGTATTAATTTTATTTAAAAAACAAAAACAACCAATATAAAATAAAAAAGATCTTATAATCCATGATCCATGCTTTCTGATACAGGTAATGTAAAATAAATGATATAATCTACAAAACAATGACAAATGAAAAACTTGGAAAAGGTTATGGTTTGACAAGGTAACATTTTTGAAATCTGGACACCAATCAAATTGATATAACTATCGGTGATGCAACCCTTTCTGACACTAAAGTCTTTACCACTGTCTAAAACATATAGAAGAGCCTATTGTGATTGCTTAACGTCAGCTTTTGTTCATAAGCTCCTTCATAAAACCGAAACCAGGAAAATGATTTAAAGCCGTTCAATTTGTCTATTTACCTTAATCTTTAACTATTCCCATATGTCTGGCTACATGATGTATGACTCTTCATAAACCAATTTTTCAAAGATATACACGACAGAAAAAAGTCAGGCTCCTAACCTTTTATGGGCTGAACTTTTATAGAGCTCTGGAAAACAAAATGCTTTTAGGTTTCAGAACAGGGGAAAAACGGGGGTGGAAGACTGCTGTTTTCTTCCTCTCTCTCCTCAGTAAGTATTTGCATCGGTCAAGGTACAGCAGGCACTAATTTCTAGGTATGAGAAAAGCCTTTTTGATGACCCCACCCACAAACATAATGGTAAAGATCTGAGATAACAAAAGGAGTTGTTTAAAACATGATGATCTGTAAACTAAGATCAATTTCTGAGCTGAGGCTGGATTATTGTGCCAGGTATAATACCATTTAGCAGGGTGGGTAGAAAATCAGAAATGAACATTAGAGATCCCTCAGTATAAGGAGGCTGAATTATGATCTGGATGGAACTGCTCTAGCTTCAATCTTAGGACAAATAGTAATTGGAAGAATGAGCCAGTGTTGAAACAGAATGTCCTGATTATTTTTTTAAACATCGCAAGGTCATTAAATCAATTTTAAGTAATTTAATGCACTTATAAAGATGGAAATAAAGAAAAATTGTAGCTTTTTGCTCATCTGCGTAAACAATATTTACTGAGCACCTACTGTATGCCTGGAGCTGAACAAACACCATTGAAGGGACCAGTGCACAGCCCTATCCTCTTGCAGCCTATGGTTTTCAACTAGAAAACCAGCTTCGGGATCATTCTATTAGGTTATGATCGTGAGTCAGTGTGAGAGTGAAGTTCTTCTGGTACTTTCAGTTCTTAACCCTCTTGAGCTCAGTCCTTATGCAAATTTTGTTCTATAGCCTGCGTTATTTTCAAGGTACACTATAATTTCCCAACTGATTTGCCCAAATTAGAAAATATAGTCTTCTTTCACAAAAAAGCACAAAACATTAGAATTCCTGTGATGAATACAGAATACAGAACAGAATACAGAAAGTTAGCATTTGTAACACATCGAACTGTGCACCCTGCCCAATTCCGGGAACTTTGCCTATTTTTACCACCAACATTCACATCATTCCTAAACAGGCTGAGATCAGGAAAATCATTTCATAGACTAGTACAGTCTTTTTCTTAAAACAGAAGGAAATTAAATAGAAAAACCAAGGAATCATTAAAGTTAACTCTTAGTTCAGTATGTACAATAATCAGATTGTATTATAACACAATTTTTTCATCTATAATTAGAGAAATGACACTTTTCTTAAACAGAATTTGTACTAATTGATGAGCTGTAAGATTTAAAGCAAGTTCCTTAGAAAGTAGCTTACAGACTGGAAGAAGGATACCTGTCAATGTGGGGAAAAATGAACATTTGAATTATTGTTCCCACCATCAAAGCACGATGGAAATCTATCCTACAGAATCTGCATGGCAAAAATCAGTTAGATGCTGTTTAAAGTTCGTCAAAGAATTTTATTCTCAGCAACATTGCAGGATGAACCTCTGATTGTTCATGCCATTTGACCAAATAGCCATAAATGTCAAACTAAGATTTTAGTACCAGCTTCTACAGTACATGGAATTGATGTCTTCTTTACACGTTTACTAACCCCAAGTGAAATACTGAAAGTATGTGTTTATGCATATGTTTATGTGTACACAGATATTATTTACATATATGTAATATTTACAAGTATGCTTGCAGATCTTAAAATAAAAATATAGCTATTCTAATTTTGAAAATGAGAAGTCTAATACTTACAAAATGGGTGCTAGGATGTGTGTTAACACGAGAATGCACATTCTCAATTTATTCACACTCTGAGAAGGAACTCAGTGAGAAATACAAGCAATTTCTATACACTTACACAAGTAAGTGTATGCCAAAATAAGTTATTATCTTTCTTTATTGGTAGGAATCCTAATTCCTAATCTCATTCTGATTTCAGAATGACAAAGGTGACATCTCAAAGCAATCTGGGAGAACTACACAAATGAAAGCCCCTAATAATTAGAGAAAGCAAAGTTGGTATGTGTTTTAATGAATGTATACTGGCAATTCTCAGGGTGTAGGAAAAAGCAAATATATCAGTATATTTGGTAAAAGACTCTGGTCGGTTTACTTAGAAATCTTGCCACTTCTTCTGAATCCACTGGTAAAATAAAGGAAAAATGTTTTCATAAGGAAATCAGACAGACGTCATAAGGTGTGTATTCACATATGGCTGTTTGTCAGTTGACAATCAGGAAATTTTAGAAGAATGAAATAGAAAGACCACTTAACAGGATTCATGCAAATAGGCATCCTAGTATGTAACTTTAAATTTTTAAGTTATTTTTAAATTTTTAAAATATTTTTAATTTATAAAATATTTAAAGTATTTTATTAAATTATTTTTAAATAGAATAATTTTAGACATGTTTAGCCTAAAATGAAAATAATTAGATTTCCTACTGAGCTCATTTGAACTAATACATTTAAGATCAACTACAAAAAACTCATTTAAAATAGTTTTTTTTAATTTCAGCTTTTTTTTTTTTTAATGGTTCTTTTTAAAACTTCAAGTATGCTTGAGAAACTGACTGTGGATCATGTATACAATGTAGGGTCAATGCTGTATTGAATTTCCAGACCATTTTCAGACTACCTTCTGGCAATGGAAGCATTTTGACCACTGACACTCCCTATGGGTATATCTGACTATCCTGGTACAATGCACCATTCCCCATTATTGAATCTACAACAAACTGCTGTAGGTTATTCATTGATTGAGTGTTTAAGTATATTCTTTAGGAGCAAATAGAAGAACTAATCTGTAAGCAATCACATAAAATAAAAAATCAGCAGAATTCTTGCTTCAAAGATGCTTTGAGCTTAAGTACTTAATTATGTGCATTATTTGATTATATTGTGTCACATTCAATAAGGAATTCAATATTGGAATTCTATTTCTTTATATCACTGTGGATTCTTCTCAGGGCTTTGTTGTACCATGCAAGGAAACTGAGAAAGCACCTTCCCAACCAACCGTACCGAGTTAAAGCGCATCTACTCTCTTTATACTATTTTTTCTCCTGGATCAATCACAATATGCACCAGGCTGTTTATTTAACCCATAAAGATGCTAACAGTGATGATATAATTTTCTAATACATGTTCACCTAAATATCAGGTAACAGCCTCAAGACATACATGTAGATAAGCACATGAGTCTATATTCATCTTAGCTAGACTGCATTTTCAAAATAAGTTTCAGAACTCTGCACAATTCAGAACTTGCGAGTGTGTGTGGTGGCTTGTGAGTGGGAGCAGACCGTTCACACGGTCCCTCTGTCAGTGTATATTTAGGACAGCTTTCTAACATGAAATCAGCTCAGCCGCAGAGTTGATTTCAGGGGCTTTGAAAGAGACAGAGAGAAAGAATACCTCAACTCCTTAAAATTCATGTGCTATTTCTCTTCTCTGAAAACCTGAATGTGTTTTCCTATTTCTCAGAAAAATGACTTTTTGAGGATATATCTGCCACAGCCAAACTAATTTCTTTTTGTTGGAATTAGCTCTGTAGGCTTTTAATATTTTAACAAACATTTAGAAATGTTTCAGAATAGAGGATAGATGCGTTCAAAAAACAACAGAGAAATAGGCATACTTTAACACCTGGCTTTCAAACAAAAGCAGTGAGAAAATGCAGTGGAAATATTTTTTTTACAGTCATATATCGTGCAAAGTTTTGTTCTGTTCTTTTGTAAAATATACTTTTGGTTGGTTAGGTTTTATTTGTTTTGTTCTGTTCTGTTGCCAGCAAAGCTCTCATTGAAGCCACCATCTGCATAACAGAGGGAAGAGAACCTCAAAGTATTAATATCAATAAACAAAAAATCACAATTTCATCTCATTCTTCTTCTGAAATATAATAGCAGTGGTGCCTTGATGTTGTTGGTGCTTTTTTACTGAACTATTTCCACTTGGGCTGTCACTTTATTGTCTTACTAATAAGAATTGAGTAAAATCTAGAGTTTGTTCCAAGTAAGGAAATGCCTGGACATTTTGAAAGATTACTAAATGCAGAAGACACCTATTTTAATAAAACATTTCCATAATATTGCTTTCAAGTGGGAAATAACCAGGGGATAAAAACAATTTTAAAATGCAAGCAAACAAACAACAAAAAAAGAAAATGCCAATTTGTATGGTCAATGTCACATTACTACTGACTTCTCTGCTCAAGTTTATAGAGTTCTTCGAGTGTAACAATTAACGATCCAGGTCAGTTAATCCATGTGATCACGCTGCATGGACCTGTATGTGTAAGGGGAATGTGGCTCATTCACAAAGGACTTTGCGCTTTGAAACAAGGACATAGAAATGAAAGCCAGTTGCTTATAAAATAGTAAAGAAAATATGTCAATGACAGGAAAAAACAAAGATTCCTCTCCCCTACAGTCATTTCCCCTAAATTATGAACAATTTTTAAAGGTTTTTTTTTTAAAGTGGAGAGGAAATGCAAAGCAGATTTTTTTACAATCTTTTTACAATATCATGTGAAGTTTTATTTTATTCTTTTGTAAATTATAATTTTGTTTAATAAAATATTACAATAACAATGATAATACTACCCAACTTGAGGTGAAGCTGTTACTTTTATCTATAATACTTTTATTGTATGGAATTTATCCACGACATATTTTATATTCTTGAAAATGCATATTTTTAACCAAAATATGCAAAGGGGTGTTGGGGAAATTTTTAAAAATAATTCTTAATAGAATCATTTAGATTCTTGCAGGGAAGTGTCTTTCTTTAATTTAAGAGAGAACCTTGCTACTGCTAATGGTTGACCAGTGTAGAAATATCCATATCAAACAAATTTTAAAAATCCATGTCACCAGTGAATCCCAATGAATATCATCCTAGAAGATTTGAACTCTATTTCATTCAAAGCCAAATTCATGTAGCAAATTTTCAGTGAGTTTTTGTGGAATTGGAGAATAGGGGAAAAAAGAAAGAAAGAAAGAAAGAAAGGAAGGAAGGAAGGAAGGAAAGGAAAGGAAAGGAAAATAAAAGAAGGATGGACAGGCTTGAATAAGAAAGCTAAAGAGGGGGAAAACACAAAAGAAAATGAATGGTATAAAATATGTAATAAGTTAAACAGCCTCTGTTACCAGACATGGAACAGCATCAATCTTACAATTAAGTAATACAGATAAACAAATAGGGTTGCTGGGCTGACAATCTATTATTGAGAATTTCAACATGGATTTTTTTTAGTATGTAAGCTCACCTCCCTTCATTATAATTCTCCAAGGATATATTTTATGAAGGTGAGTTTATGTTTTTGTCTCAAATACAGAGACCACATTCCACCCATGGCTGTCTTGTTTCTGAACCACACTGTCATAACTAAGCTGCCCTCTGTGATAACCACCTGAGATTACCCAAGGGTGTTCTAATGAACCATCAACAAATGGCCTCCTTAGAAGCCACTGGACAGCAGCAGTGGCTAGACATACACACCTGAGCTGAGCCCTGCTACCTGGGATGATTCAGCTAGCAAGTCTCAGACCAGTCTCAAATCTGGGAGAGGACTGTAAACATGGCCAGTTTCTGCAAACAGAGGCTACAGCACTCTCTACAAGAACAGTCTTCATAGATAGACACTGCAGAAAGGATTACGCTTGGATTACGCTTCCGTTCGTTCAGCGAATGCAGTCTTCCTCAGGCATTCATTTTTGAACTACAAAGAATGGCAGGTTCTTCCTAAGTACTTTTGAAATTTTAAGACTCTTATATTTCACTGCCAGAAATTGGAGTTCTATGTGCTGCCCTTTTCTGGTAATAAGCAATGCATTTTCTTCCCACAGCTAACATGGGTTTCAGTTCTACCCACCATAGTACATGGTTTACATTATGGTCTACAACAGCCATCATTCATTTGGCATGGGGTCTGAAAACATTGTCTAAAATTATATGACATATCTGTTTTAAGTTTTAAGAGCTGATAAAAATAAGTTCCAGTGTCCTATTACACAATCAATTGACTATCATAGTAAGAAGTGAAGATACTACAAAAATAAAAAATATGTTAAAGTTTTGGAAAACAATTTTGGAATAATCTTAGTAACCCAGGCAAGGAAGAAAAGACATGAAACTTGCTGAATGCTACGTCAGAAGAGCAGAGTCATTTTTAACTGTATGTCTGAGAAGAGGACAAGGAATATATTTAATTTCTTTTTAATTTGCCAGGTATAGGAACTTCTAGATGGCTTGGATAATTTATAAAATGAAATAATTTATTAAATACTACTATTTATGTAGGTCATTTATATGTGACTTGAGAACTGAGCATAGCCTGTCCTTTTCAGTATCAAGGCGTAATGTTATGCAGACACTACGTATCTTGTTGAATATGTTGACTTTATTTGAATTGAATGGGGCTTTATGTAGCTTTCCTCTAGTTCATAGATGATGGTGATGCAAGCCAAAAATAGTGAACAATATGTTGAGCATTTGTAAAGAGACAGAGAAACTGAGAGGAAAAGGACTAGCCAGAGAAGATTTAAGCTCAACGGAGGGAACCGTATGGACAGATTTCGTGAAGGTTTATTTAGTATTGACAGATACATGTATTTCCCTTCTCAGCTGGAATGACTCCAAAAGGGCTGTCATGGTTGGTCGAGTAAATAATACATGCTTTAAAAACAATTATAAATCTGCATTCACCTGATGGACTTTGTATTCATTCCAGTCAATTGGGCATATAATACTCGTTTAAAAAATAAGTACATATAATGCATTAAAAACTGCTTAAACGCCCATTTAACCGGAGGGGCCAAAACAGTTCTAAAATGGAGTATGTGATTAACACTAATGGAAGCTATGCATATGTAATGAAAGGAGAACCCCAAACCCTTTTAGAGGGGGTATGACAGGAGAATGACAGCTGGGAAACACTCAGATCTCAGGCTGCTATCGCTTCGGAAAGCGGCTCTGCTCTTAAAGCAGCCAGTAACATTCAGTGCAGTGAATCTTGGGGTCCAAGGCATTACGTGCACTGATATTTTCAGCAAAATCATGCCAAGAGGAATGACAGTACTAGCCTGATGGTAAATATCGTAGCGCTACAACTGGGTCGCATCTCTGTACTTAAACAGCTGTTCATTGATCCCATCCCATTTAGAGATCTTACCTGAGATTCTTTCTTCATAATGTCAAACACAAGAAAGACCTATATAAGTTTTTAATGAGCATCATGCGGAAATAATCCGTCATATTTTAGATTCACAATGTTTTCTTTTTTCAAAGAAGGAAGGACATGTGCCAGTTGGCATTAAAAACAGAAATGACTCTGACTTATTTCCCTTTGCCCCCCAAGGGAAAGGTTTTAAGAGATTATTTACCAGTTGGCCACAGAGATGGTGAGATGTGGGATGCAATTAAAGGTTTGCCTGTCAGCCAGTTGTTTCCCCATTAGCCTGGAGGTGGGGGTGGATATGTTTGGAATTATCTTGAGGTGGGTTGTAGGGGGGTAAAGATGATAGAAACTCCCTGTGAAATTCCAACACAATCCCTGGACTGAGTACCCATTAATTCATGAGCATTCTCCAGCCCTTACATTAACTTTGTAAACTGCCGGTGGCCTAGGGAATGCAAGGTCCTACGTGACAGTGGGACACAGGAGGGGACAGTCTGATGGGAGAAGAAGTACAAGGTTTGTATTGTGTCCCTAGAGGTAAACAAAAGAGAAAGCTCTTAGCACTTCTGCACTTAGCACTGAATGGACAGAAAGAAAGCATGTAGCTGCCTTAAGGAGCCCTAAAAACAAGACTTCCATGTCCCCATCCCTTACTTTACTGATCATTTTCAATGTAGTGTCTCCCTGGTAACTTCTAGAAATCTGCCCCAGCCTCAGTCTCTTCTCCATTTCCAATATTAAATTGCGATCGTTTGAATGTTGCTAGAATATAAGTATCTTGAGGGCAGGGACTTTTATGTCTATAGTATCTAGGCATTATCATGAGTACCAAAAAGAGTGCCTAACATGCAGGAGATGCTCTTTGAATATGTATTGAACAAATTAACTGAATGAATAAAGGAGGAAACACAAGTAATTCTTAGAGAGACACTGGATCAGAAATTAAGTTTGAAGTCACATAATGAGCTGGTTTCTTATGTAGTCTTATCATCCAAGTATAATAAAGACAATTTCAGCTATGAATAGATGTTTTGAATACATTAAAGCTTTGACAAAAGGACACACAGAGTAGTAAGTAAAACAGCTAGCAGCAAGGGGAGATGGGAGAAGAGAAAACAAAAACAAAAACAACCTTGGGAATGGCTTGGGAGTGCCATTAATAGAAGAACACAAAAGTGAAGATCCATAAAACAAGGGTCTTAGAGATTCCTGAATCTAGTTCTAGTCTCCGCAAAGGCTGGCATGTTACATTTATATTTACTGTTCCATTTACTGTTCTCTATTCCCCGGAGACAAATGCTGCCTTCCTTACTGCCAGGTGTCATCTCACAATGAATCCCTATAACCTCAGCCTGGCAAACTCAAGGCCCCATCCTCTGAGAGTCACAAAGCACTGGGTCCCATGCAAGAGAGCAAAAGGGTCTCCTTCCAAACTCTGCACCCATTTTGTTACCTAAAAAGAATACAGAGGAGTCCCACCATTTCTGCTTCTTTCTATATTGTTCCCTAAACCCAGTCCCAGGTGGGTGAGTAGGCAGAAGGACTGGAAATTTGACTCCATCTCTTTTCCCATCTTCTTCTATCCTCTGTACATCCCGCAGCAAATCTCCTCTTTACCAGCGAGAAGATAAAGCTCTCAAATGAAAGGAAACAAATACTAAGGAAGTAAATGGAGAAAGGAACTACAATAAAATAATAGCCTGCCCAAATGTCCTCTTACACAACTATCGTCATGCAGTCTCACCACTCCCTCCTATGAAGTTAGTCTTTGATAACTTTGATACATGCAAACTGAGGCTAACATGAAAGAATAAGTAATTGCCCAAGAAGGTATTTTATTCATTTATTTATTTACTTACTTACTTACTTACTTATTTATCAGAGAGAAAGAAAGAGAACAAACAGGGGGAACAGCAGGCAGAGGGAGAAGGAGAATTCCCACTGAGCAAGGATGGACTCGGTCTCAGGACTCTCATATCTGACTGGAGTGAAGGCAGACGCTTAACCAACTGAGCTACCCAGGGATCCCCCAAGAATATAGTGAATGCTTATAATGCACTAGCACTAGAAGCCCAGGTATGACCAAAAAATATGGCCCTCTCCTTCATAGAGCTGTTGTGAAAAGGAGATGAAGAAACAAATACGAAATTAAATACAGTGTGTTGAGTGCTACCAAAACACCTCAGAAATCTTCTAATGCAGATCCAGGGGTTAGAAAAACTGGTGAATAATTTGAAATTGAAATGATGAACTGGATTCAGCCAACTAAAGAGGCAGTGAAGACAGACCATATGAAAGAACCAATATGTACACAAGAACAGAGACAAGATGAGCAAAATTGCAAGGGGTGGAAAGATGCAAAAAATGATGCTAGAGAAATCAGTAGAGACTGGCTCATGCAGGACATGGTAGGTCATGGAAAAGAATCTGGGCATTATCATGGGAACAATGGAAACCCATTCAAGGAGATTAACAAGTATGATACAGAATCAGATTTGTGTTTCTGAAAGAGATACCTACTGCAGTGGAAACTGAGGAGTTGGGGGGCGGTTATTTAGGTTGAAATATATGAGTTATGAATATATAATGGGTTTTTTGGTCTGACAAAAATATCAATTTCATATGGTTCAGCCTAATGGTTAGGCAGCTGTTACTTGTACTAAAGCAATGAGAGGGAGAATAAAAAGATGTCAATGCTTTCCTTACCTTCTGTAGCTATTTTTGAGAGAATATATACAGCATTCAAAGATTGAATGGATATGGCAAAAGGGGAGAAAAAAAGGCATTGTGAGAGACTCCCCCAACGTTTCTAAATATAGGAACTGGGTAGAGAGTGATGGTGCCCTAACCTACCTAGGAAAAGAGGTAAACAAAACAGGAAGAGAGAGACAAAGAAATGGACTGGTTGGAGGAGTTTACTTATTCCCAAACTCACCATACATACAGTAGGAGAGATGCCTTTAAAATAAAAATTCTAATTCTAACAAAATAAAATGAATTTTAAAAAGAATGATATTGTGAACAGATCTACCAATCCTTATATTTAAAAAACTAAAATCTTAATCTAACTTAACAATCCCTATGGTTCTGTAAAATAGATATCGCTCTCAACCCATTAAAAACATAGGCTCTTATTTTTGCATAGATTCATAATCTGACCTTCTCCAGGTTGCCAAAGCCTAAGAAATAGCTCCAAGACTGTAGATTAACCTTTATAGGGTGTACTTGACATGAATTTTTAAGAGATATAGTGTCTTCAAATAAATGATCCCAACACAAATTCAAGATTCAATCAGCATTAATGGTGGTATTAGAAATGATAACTTCAATTATAAGCATAATGCATTTTCCTTTGGGAGATCAATTTATGTAGAGTAGGTACTTGGAGTTTGCCCTGGTACAGCCATATTTCAAATCTGCTTGTGACCAAGAAAAGACATTTGTGCTAGTTTGATTTTAGATAATAGCAAATGTTTTAAAAAATTAATAGTATGTAACACATTTTCCAGAAAGTTATTTTTTTCCAATCATCTGAGAAAAGGGGTGTGGGTTGAAATTAAAATAGATAAGATATGAAATAAAAAAAAGAAATGTACAGTTTTGTCCTCACGTGAATTTTATATTCAACCTATGGTTTTAAAAGAAGAAGCTATAAAATATTGTACCATATAAAACTAAAACAAGCAATTTATCTCAGTAGTATTTTATATCATTTCACTTTTTGAAAGAAAAAGCTAGTTCTGTAAGGATATGTATGACTAAAACTATTAAGTAATTTTAAAATGTTGACAGCTATTTTTAAAATGAAGATCATGAGAGTTCTCCTAAAAATGAAAAAAAAGTACCTATAGTGACAAAATTACCTAAACTGAAAACTCAGAAGAATTTCTTTCTCAAGGTAATTTAGAGAAAACTATAATTAGGAAAAATTTTCCCGGAGATACTAACAAAGTAGCATAGAAAGATATACATTTCTAAAAGTGTACTATAAAATATATGGATTGATATCCATATGTAAATCTATAAAGTACATTAAATAAATATAATTGGAAATTCTTTTTAAATTATATAGCCCTAAAGTATTAACAATTGTAGGAACAATCACTAACAGCTTTTTATATGCCATGCAAACTATATCAGATGTGTTTGGGACTTTGAAGTTAATAAAACTATTAGTCCCATTTTACAGATGAATAAGCAAGATTGGGAGTTTAAGTTTCTCAACTGAGTTCTTTGGGCTAATGAGTGGCAAAGCCAGCCCTTGATCTACAACCTGTATGCTTGTCTGAAGCATGAGCTTAACTGCAGTGTGCTCTATGTTGCCTATTAGCAAAGGGCAAGGTGACCTGACACCATTTTTTTAATATATATATATATATATATATATTTTTTTTTTAAGATTTATTTATTTATTTGAGAGGGAGAGAGGCAGAGACCACATGCACAAGAGTGAGGGGGGCGCATGGGTGGGGGAAGAATTTCTAAAGCAGAATTCCCTCTGAGTGCCAAGCTCAACATGGGGCTCCATCTCAGGACCCTGAGATCATGACCTGAGTTGAAATCAAGAGTTGGACACTTAACTGACTGAGTCCCTCAGGAGCACCCCCCCCCCATTGTATTTGTTTTAGATCAATGTGTCTTTCCACTGGCAATATTTAACTAATGGCACTTAGGGGTGAAAACTGGGGGCTGTGGGTGGGAATATCCTTCTGGCAGGACCACTGAGTTTATACCTATTGAGTCATTTGTCCTTTCAGTATTTCCACCTGTAAAATGAAAATTAGACTAGATTAAACCAGTACATCATTCTGATCAAGTGGTATTTTTGATGTTGTTATTGGTTATTAAATAGATTCATCATATAATGTTAAGCATTTAAATAAGAGGCCCTCCATAAAAACTCACTTTTAAATAGTTCAGTACAGTATTCATTAATTCATCCAACACATACTTATGATATATTCAAAGCACCTTGATGGTAGTTTGAGAGAAATAAAAGTCAAAACAGTCTATGTTTTGATACAATATGATACAACAATCTACTTGGAAAGATAAGAAACATAGGGAAGCAGCACAAAATCGCTAAGCCATATAAAAACCAGTGAAAAATAATATAATAAAAATCATCCACGTAAGTAATGAGGAGATGTGGAATAAAGACATGCATCAGTGTACGCAGGTGTAACTAGAAAAGACAATTGAAAGGACGGGCTTTGACCCAAAACATCAAAGAAGTAATGAAGATGGATGTCCAAAGAGAAAATATAGGAAAGCATGAGAATGTATATTTGAGGCTGATAAAGTTATAGTAGAAACAAGAGGCAGAAAGTTGAGGGAGGGTGTTTGACAGATGGACTCTGATCATGCAACACAGATTTAAATTAAAATAAAAAACAATTTGTTTTGATTTGGTTCTTCACATTGCTTTCACACATTGGAAAATAATATCTAATTCTTGCATGTGTGTATGTGCTTACTTTTTTTATTTAAATCCAATCAGCCAACATATAGTACATCATTACTTTCAGATGTAGTGTTCAATAATTTATCAGTTGCATATAACACCCAGTGCTCATCACATCACGTGCTCTCCATAATACTCATCACCCAATTACCCAACCCCGCACCTACCTCCCCTCCAGCAATGCTCAGTTCGTTTCTTATAGTTTACAAAAATCTAATTCTAAGATACTCTTTGTCCAAAGTGTTCACCCAAAGTACCTGTCAAATCACTACTCCCTAAGTTTTACTCCATGAGTTTCACTCTAAACAAATTAAATGAGAAAATCAAACTCAAATATTTCCAATGCAAGTTGACAGGTGGTCATTCCTAGCTCCAAGTTTTCTTTAATAAATACATATATGCATATATATTCTTTAGCTTTTCCTCCACCCTCTTTAATGTCTTAATGGCAACTGTATCCTTCGTTTCAATTTAATCTCCCTTGTGTAACTTGTAATGCGTTCTGCAAAATTCAACAATTCAATCTGGAGCCAACGAAATAAAACCTTGATGACTTTTGAAGAGTTTAAGATTAATGCAGGAAGAAATTACCTTGGTTACTCATGCCTATTCTTATGAGCCCACCGAAGTTTGCTTTTGCCGAGAAAATTGTGGGAGTTTGATGTGAAACCAAGACTCATTGGCTTATCCTATATGGTTTGTTTTTAATCACTGAATTCAAGAAGAAGCTAGAGTTTCATTTTGACTGATTATATTGTTGTACATGCTATCAAATAATAGCCAAAAAATGGGATGAAATGAATATCATCCTTCTTCTTCAGATCATGTCAGCAAAACAAGTGAATATTCCATGGTTCAGAAACAATATAAACACATTTTTAATAGAAACCTGCATATAACTGTCACGAATGTCTTTCCAAATAAGAATATTGTGGTCAGCTACTCAACATCGAGATGTGTATTACATTGTGGAACTTGTAATTGTTCCCTCAGAATATGCTATGAACACTGCAATGTTTAATCAATTAATCATGCAGCTACAGTTTTGCAAAGCCCCTACCAGGTGAGCTGTGAGTGTATCTGCACAGTGTACATGAACTGAGAATGTGAACGTAGGAAAAAAAAAATGCCTTTCTTTAAACCTGCTTTCCCTCATTCAAAGCAACAACAGCAAGGCCAGTTCAAACTCTGGACTAAGAATAGTCACACATGGTCTGAGAGAGTTAATAGTATCCCCTAATAATGGTGTTATTTAGTATCTAATGAAAATACTGCTCACATTTTCATCAATGGGTAAAATTAATACCTAACATCTATTGAGCAATTTTTACATGCCAGATGCCAATGCCAAGGACTTTAGTAGAATTTCATTATTCCCATTATCACTCTATTGCCATGGTTCTCAGCTAGAACTATTTTGACCCCATGGGACATTTTGCAATGTCTGGAGTCGGTTTGGGTTGTCAACACTGGAAGGGGAGGGATATTGATATTAGCATCTAGTGGGTAGAGGCCAGGAATACTGTTAAACAGCCTTTGGTGCCGGACGGCCCCCACAACAAAGAATTATCCAGTCCTGCATGTCAATAGGGCCAAAGTTGAGAAACCCTGTCCTACTTTTACCTCCTTTGACAGATGAGGAAAAGGAGTCTTAAAGAGGTTAAATAAATTGCCAAAAGTCACACAGTCAATAAGTGGCCGAAGTGGAACTCAAACCCAGCACTGTTTGACACCAAAATCCACACCATCACCACCACATCACACTCTCACTGCACTGCCGCCCATTTGAAAAACATCTACCCCATTGGACACAACCTCACAGTGCAGCGAACGAGGGCGTTGAATCCAAGGTCCTCGTTTTTGGTTAAGTAAGGCTGCTCTCAACCTCTTTGATCTTCACCAGTCATTCCAGTTCTTGTCTGTAATCTGGGAGCCCACATGTAGAGTATTCCGAAATGTTTCCCCTAACTTTCTATGATTCTAGCCTTGAGCCTTCCAGCAAGGTGAGCTGATTGCCCATCTCTCCACTGGGTGCGAGATTCACCTCCATTAGGCTTTGCCTTTATTCTGTTCTCTGCTTCTCTGCAAGCAGAATTTCCCGGAGTAACCCTCTGCTGACTTTGCCATCTTCTCTGTGGAGAGAATCTTGCCTTCACTGATGCCATGGATGACTTTTTCTCCTTCCATGGAACGACCCAAACACCATTGGGGAGGAAAGCAGGATTCGGCTTCTCCCTTTCCCGCCAACTGTCAGTGGAGTATCAGAGATTCCTTAGGGAAGCCACTAAGAGTTGACTCTCTCCCACTCTGAAGTAATAAAGATTTCTAGGGGAGAGAATCTGCAAACCGACCTCCAAACCAAACTGCTGAAGACCCAATGTATGTTCCTCGCTTACCTGTATACACTCTGGGGACCAGTCTAAAGCAGCCCACACAAAGCTAGCAGACAGCAGGCAGCTAGATTCTCCACACCGTGGGTCATTGCATTTTTACATCCATCACAGAAGTAACACACATGCCCCCCAGACAGCAGCTTTGCCAAACTACAGTATCAGGAGCTATAATTTGTCTCTATAGATTTGAAATTTTAAAAAAATGCTTCCTATTCTGTGCCCTTTTATTTTTTTAATTAAAAAAAATTATTAACATATAATGTATTATTTGCCCCAGGGGTACAGGTCTGTGAATCATCAGGCTTACACACTTCACAGCACTCACCATAGCACATACCCTCTCCAATGTCCTTAACCTAGCCATCTAATCCTTACCACTCCCCAACCCCCAGCAACCCTCAGTTTGTTTCATCAGATTAAGAATCTCTTGTGGTTTGTCTCCCTCCCGATCCCATCTTGTTTCATTTTTTCCCTACCTACCACCCATGAATCCCAGCCCTGCCTCTCAAATTCCTCATATCAGAGAGATCATATGATAATTGTCTTTCTCTGATTAACTTATTTCATTTAGCACGATACCCTCTAGTTTCATCCATGTCGTTGCAAATGGCAAGATTTTGTTTCTTTTGATGGCTGCATAGTATTCCATTGTATATATACACTACATCTTCTTTATCCATTCATCTGTTGATGGACATCTAGGTTCTTTCCATAGTTTGGCTATTGTGGACATTGCTGCTATAAACATTTAGGTACACGTGCCCCTTCAGATCACTACATTCGTTTCTTTAGGGTAAATACCCAGTAGTCTATTCTGTGCCTTTTTAAAGGACCAGATTTGTTTCTGCAGAAAATGAGATCTGGAAGAATACGTTAAGAGCGCACAAAGATATCAAGCAGAACTACCCACTGAAGTGGATTTCATTCCACAGCGGTTACAGATGTGACTGCCAAAAGGAGTTCTTGTCCTCAAAATCTGCCTATGTCATGCAGAGGTGAGGGGTCTTTCTGCCCCAGTTTAAACATATATGGATCATTTCAAAGAGGACTTTTGGGGCTGTGAAGCCAGGAGCTCTTAGCTCTATAACCAAAGATTGAAGCTCTCCATAGGATGCCACAGTGCTAGGTTTTTCTGAGGAAATATAAGATGTGGCCACTCCTAATAATCACAATAGTCCATAATAGTCCACTCATAATAATCCATGATTGGTGATCTGGGAAAGCAAAACACATTTCAAAGTTCAATAAAATAGAATCTCTATTGGGGCACCTAAGTGGCTCAGTGATTTAAATGTCTGCCTTCAGCTCAGGTCATGATCTAAGGGTCCTCGGATCAAGCCCTAAGTTGGGCTCCCTGCTCAGTAGGGAATTTGCTTCTCCCTTTCCCTCTGTCCTTCCTCCCACTTGTGCTCACACACTCTCTCTGTCTCTCAAGTAAATAAATGAAATCTTAAAAATATATATATTATCATTCACACCCTGTTACATCTACCAATAGTACATAGGTAGACTATGGATTTGTCATCAGAGCTAGATAATTGGGATTCATATTAGAACCAAAACATTAAGAGTTTTTTTTTTATTATTATTATTATTCCCTCTAAGTCACTTCTCAGATGTAATTCTCCAATGTGGATTTCATTTTCCAGCTAGCGGAGGTCATTGAGAGGACCTGAGCCCCCCCACCGACATTTGGACTGTGTCCAGGCAATCAGAGCAGAGGCTCCTTACCCCCCACCTACCCTCACCCACCATTCCCACACTAGGAGCCACTACAAGGACACAGCCCTGAGAGTAACGTGTTACTGAGACCGTCTGGACTGGGTACATGGCTGAACCACATTAAGTCCTCTCTATAAACTACGATTCTGCAAGGTAGGTACAGAAATCTCATTTTTGCACAGCTTCCTCGTACGGAAGCGCCCTTACTTAAGAAAACTGCCCTCTACCACCTGGAGTGGCCTGTCCCCTTCCTCCTTCTTTCCTTGCCCTCCGCGTGCAGGGGCCAGTTCTGAATGTCACCCGGGGGGGAATTCCTGAGGTTGAGAACAAGCATTCCACTCTCCCCACCAAACCAGTTTCTCCCTGCTCATGGTTCCAATGAGGATTAAAGTCCTCAAGTAGCAAAGTGAGAGAGCAACAGGAACCCCCCAATATCCAGACACTGAAAATGTCCAGTGAACAAGTACATAGGAGCTGCCTCTTAATGACCTGTGCCATGAAATCCCCCTTCGCCACCCCCAACCTGCCTGGCTTGGCAGAGTTTCTGCTTTCTCCCTTTCCGGGGGGAGCCCAGGACTGCCAGCACCCCGGAAAAGCCAGTGCAGTTCGGAAACACAGGCTCAGCTCCCATCAGAAACACCATCTAGGTAGTTAAGAAGCTCATCTCCGGCCATGTGGCTGCTGGTGCTCGGGTCAGCCCACTTCCTTGCCTCCCACAGACCACATGGAGTTTGGTGGGGGCCAGTGCAGAGTGTAGTGCCTACTGGTTAGACTCTAAGTGGCCTTCCCATTGTCTGAAAGTTAATCAAATGCCTTAGAAATAAAGCACAGTAACTTTCCGCTCTTTGAGCTTCGTTCGGATCCTGCAGAAAGGGAATCAGCTGCTTCTAATGGAGACCTAGGCTAATTTGATTCTAACTAATCATTATTTTGTGGCCATCTCGTTACTGTGCCCCCACCCCTAGCTAATAACTTACCTGAACACACACACACACACACACACACACACACACACCCCTTTCTTTTGACTCTATCTATTTCCAAGTGTTTAAGTGGGGGATTCAAGCGCGCCGGCTTAAAGCAGGTACAGCCAGGACAGCTGATGCTGTCACGGAGCTCTCTCCCCCTGACATGTAAGTTGGCCAAATTGTCACAGCCAAGTAGCAATCATTTGTCTTTTCCCTTGTCTCCTCAGAGCAGAGGCTGATGCTCAGGGTGGTTTTAGAATATGGACAGGGGTCTCCACAGCCAGGAAAAGACAGCTGACACCATCCCCTCCCATCCCCCACGCCGTGCTCTGCGATGGTGACTCTTCTAAGACTTGAATGCGGGTCTCCAGAGGTGAAGGGAGCAGGGATTAGCCCACTGTGCTGCCTTGCCCACAGCATAGTATAATATTAATTAGTCACCTTCCTTATTATTCAGTCAAAATATCCCAGACTGAAATAAATTACATTCTTAGCACATATTTCACACCCCTGGATCAAGTCTTGCAAGGGTTTTCTTTTATTATTTATAAGATCATGTGCTGTCTTCCTGCGGAAAATGAGATGGTCTGCATGAGGAAAAAGGTAAAAGAAATGCAGAGAAATGAAACAATCAGATATTCCCTAATGATATTTAAAAATAGAAAATTTGCTACTGTTACATACAGCATGTTCCATCTTTTGAGATTTAATGGCTCTCTTGTGGTTTAATGGAGAATTACTTTCAGTAATTGATTATTAAAATTTAAAATTGCTAACCATCTTCATTATTAGATGAGCGAACATGTTATCCTTGTAATTAAAAAAGCCCGAGACTCACTTTCATCCTGTTGACAGAGCGGGCAGACCGTCTCCGCACTCAGACTTGATGGTTTCAGGCTTCTTGTTTGACAAAAATAGCCAGCCAGTCATTTGATGATGAAAATGCAGAACATCCACAGAGACTGAGCAGAAAATATAATGAACAAAAAATAAAATAATAAAAAGCCCTACAAGCTAATTAAAGTTTTCAGTCCCGACTCATTAAATGCTCTGCATCGCTTATGTGATATTTCAATGTGCTGTGCACAGGTAGCACGGGGCGCTGTCTCGTTCTTGCTGCCTCCCTCGACATGCCTTCAGAAAGCCTAACGACCTTGCCTCCTCCACCTGTGGCAGTACCTGTCCTCTCACACCTAACCCCAAGATGTTGCCATTGCAAAATGCTGGTTTCGGCAACACACTCCACCGAGGGCTCCTGGGAAAGTACACTGTGATTTCCTGCTGTCTTCGGTGTGTTCAGATATTTCTAGACTGGCATGGAGCTCTCTGATGATCATACGCCCTGCTGAGTCCAAGTCCTACATCCTAAAAGCCAAAAAAGCTTTATCACACAGTTATCCACACACTGGGGTGAGGAATTTGCCTTTTTGTGGGAGCCTGTGTCGCCTTCCAAGTTTTCAACCTATTGGAGTGTTCATTTGGAGAAGGCAGCCCCCAGTGATCGCCACAAGGAAATTTTGTAGCTGTCAACAGAAGAGTCTATCAAAGGGGACGTTTTTCACAACTTAAGTATTAGACAGATGTCGGTCTTCGGGAGAGGAAAATCCAACAGGCTTGAGAAGCACATATATGAGTGAAGCAAAGATTTTCGTACATGAAGATTTATTCTGAAAATCATGGAAAGCCATCTGAATATCAGCATTCCTATAAAGGCTCAGTTGCTTAGCTCATAAAATCCATGCTCAAATGTCAGGTTTTTTAAATTGACTAATCAATGACTTGCCAATATTTTCTTAAGAGTCAGACCCTCAAGGATGTCCTCTCTGCTTCAACCCGGCCAACCTCGATTATTTCTCGACACAAATTACCACCCTACCTTTTGTCCACACTCAGACTATGATATCACTGGTCAATATTTAGACTGTGCTATAAAGCTGTTCTCGTGTACTTGTCCTTGTGTTTGTCTTCCCAATTAGATTATATGAGCCTCAAGGGTAAGAGCAATTTCTTTTCTTTCTTTTGCCGTTTTCACTTATCTCTATAGCCTCTTACCTGATGTTGAGCTCAACAGACCTCAGGTGTGTACCACTCATCTTCTTTGCTTTCTGGGTTAGATATGAAAGTTTGACCACAAGATGAGATATACTATACTCGTTAAATATAACTTTGAATTTAGGACCCATATAGACTAGATCAGACTTTTTTCAACCACAGAACAATTTTCTCAATTCTCCCGCTGGTGGTACATAGTTAGTTGCATTCTAGATGCATGTGAGATAAGTAAATTAATTACATACAATGAGCCTTAGAGCTTTATTCTCAAAACCTCTTAAGAAAGACTGGTCAAGATGGTTCTCCCAGATTACCTGCAGTAAATTTGCAAAAGTCAAATAAGAAAATTCCTTTCCCCTTCAATAGTCTTTCTGGAGTTGATGATATAAAGACCTTCCCTTCTGGAATGTAAAGGCCAACCTGTTTTTAAGGCTATCTCACGTGTGAACACCTCGAAATCACTTTGGTGTACACAAACACCAAGACACCTTACTTGTGCCAATGACACATATTTCCATGTTCGATTAGGTTATATGCACGCTGATAGTATAGTTCTCATGTAAACATTTTCCTGTCTCCCACAGCACTTAGTACCTAGCTTCTAATGTGTAAGAGATTAGAGTACATCTCGACTAGCTATCTAAATAAATTGAACGATAAAACCAAGAGAATGGGCTAAACCTAGATTTTTTTTCAATCTCCTCAACTTCTCTCTTGAATTTAAATATGAATGAAAATAGCTACCCAGTACAAGTGTACTGATTAAGGGCTTACAGAAATTTCTTTCTCACGTGGGTGTCAAAAACTTTGTTCCACAAATTCCTGATCCTTTCATCTCCGTTGACAGCCATTCCATAGTTTGTTTCTCAGGCCATCACCTCTGAGTCATCTGGGACTTCTCCCTTTCACTCTTACCCCTGATTTTATCCATCCTCAGAATATGTCAACTCTCCTGTCAGAATAGATCCAGACTATTGTTCACCATCTCCTCCACTACCACCTGTTCCAAGGTACCCTCACCCATCTCCTAGATTATTGTAATTGCCTCCTAACAGCACTGTTGACTGCCAGAGATGCACTGTTAGACATCACTTGGTTCAAATCATTCCTCTGCTCACATCCTCCAAAGAGTACCGATTTCAGGACAATGGCCCACCAAGTCCTACTTTCCTCACCCGTCACGTCATCCACTACCCTCTGCTCCCTCACTGTGACCAGGCATTTTGGCATTCTTGCTCTTTCTCCAACCAGGCACTCTCGGGGCCTCAAGAAATGCCCCAAGGCTTTTGCACTTACTCCTCCTTCAGCCTGGATTCCTTTTCACCAACATAGATGTGAAGGGGAGCTTGTTCTTCCATTGGCTTCAGATTGTTGATCAAATATCACTGTACTATTAAGACCTTCAGAGATGTTTGCATCTGTTTTTCCATAACTAGTTTAATCCAGTTAATTTATCAATGCAGTTAAAATTAAAATGGAGAAATTACAAAGGCTGCAAACTGTTTACAGAATATCACCATATCAGAGGAAAATCAAACATTGGCAGAGTCTGGGTGCAGAATATGGGCACTTAATGGAGGAATGCTATGGCTTTCTGCCAGGATGTCACTGAAGATGTGTTTCCTGCTGTAATTTCTTTCTATCTCCTCCCTTTATCTTCTTCAAAAGATGAGAATGCCTAAGAAGGGGTCCCCAAAGTTAACTGACAACCCATTGAAACGGCCCATACCATCCAAATTAGCTACAAACATTCATTCTATTGACCCTGTTTTTCCTGTATGGAACAGGGCTCTTGAAGGAAGGAAGGAAAGATAGGAATAAAGTAAATGAAAAAATTTTTCCTTGACTACTTCTTTGTAGTCAGACAATCAGATTGACACTAAAAATTCAAATCAGCAAAAGATTTCACCCACGCTTTTGTTTTTGTTTGTGTTCTTATCTTTTTTTTAAGAAAACTGGTTCATCTCACACATTATAATGTCCTGGCAGCAATACAGCTGATAATAGTCTCTTGGCCTTAAAATAATTTCTGGAAAATATTTCAGTTTTGCCAAATTCTTACAACCTAACATGTTGTGGGACTTGGACCAAAGCTAATTATTGTGGTGGGAGGAAAGACTTTGTAACTTTCCCTGTTGAGAAGTTTCCTACGTTTTTTTTTTTTCTTTTTTTTTTTTTTAAAGGTTAACCAAGGATCCTGAAAATTGAATCTGGATGGGATATTGGCTGAGCCACCCCTTCATTTTAAAGATAAGGATGCAAAGACTTGGTGAGGTTAACTGATTTGCCCAAGGCATAAGATTTGTTACCAGCAAGCTGGGAATAAAACTCAATCTCCTTGGCATTCTTTGTTCCTTCTGCTTCGCTGTGTTTGTACCTTTTTGATGATTGTGCCATGTCTGGTGCTCACTGTGAAAATCCATGAACTTCAGCTGTGCCACCTAGGAAGTCGTAATCCAGAACTTGAAACCAAATTGTTAACATGAAAATATAGTCGTATTTATGATGAAACATAGTCGTAATTATGATGAAATATATTTTTCAGTTTACAATTTATGATCTTCAAGATCATATCTATTTTCATATCTATTGTTTAATTTTATCCTCAAAGGAATGCTCTACAAATTATATAATAGGAAACATTGCATAAATATTAATAGATAACATTTGAATACTCCAGTGTACTCTTCAGGGAATGGTCATGAAAGAAAAGTCACCGTGGTTTCTTACATGTATGAATGAGATGGTGCTTTCATCATACATGCTGGATGCCACTAAATTGATTTTGTGGATCAACCTTTATGTCTATATATAGCTATTGATACACCTATATCTATCTACAGATACACACATATGCATATATGTATATATCCATATACTGATATGTATGTGTGTGTATATGTGCGTGTGTATATATTATAGATCTATATATACATACACATATAATTTCTCTTCTCTGTCCTCATAGTCATATTTGGAATCCACTAATGTTCTTTGCTATATTCCATGTGTCAGCACAGACGAAAGCCATCTCAGGGCTCTGGAAATGGCAGAGAGTGAATAATTAAGATCAGGCATCAAGACATTGACATGTCATTCACTGGTAACACAGAGGGACGGGATGCCAATAGTACTTTCTAAATATGCCACCAAGGGAGGGATTTCCTAGATCCTTAATAAAATTGGCCCCCATACATAATGGATACTACCAGACAGTACCTGCTTTCCCCTGCATAGTTTATGTCAAAATTATGAGAGGAAAAAAGAAGAAAAGAATATTGTTCATTTGTTTATGGAGAGACAACTCTCTGTTTTGTGAAATTTGAATGGAGTCAGGCAGGGCCTCTGGCCAAAAGTATATCCCTCAATGCTTGTCATGCTGCCTGAAATCCCACCATTATCGACTCAGTCTTTTGTGTCTTGAATCTTTTTCGGGCTTTAAGCAAATCTATTAAAATGCATATACTCTTAAAAGGGCCACAATATTCTCACAGATTAGGCCCTTAATTAATGGAGCTCAGGATAAACCAGGGATAAGGAGAGTGACAGTAGAGAAGTGTTTTTAAGATAATACAACACAAATGTATTTCCACATGTGGAAAACTTGCCTGGGGCCATTATACATATCAGAATGTTGAGTGGGGCTTTTCTGTTTGCCTCCAAATGGGCACTGGGGTCCACAGTTCAAAATAACAGACACCAAAAAAAAAAAAAAAAAAAGCTCAAATTATAAAGGGAATCACCAACAATCGGGGCCAGGCAGTCTGATCCCAGCACGGCAGGAGTTTGGCATGCTTAACAAATAACTGGGACCTGGCTTTTAGAAGGGGACCCAGAGCAGATTCTTTATAAAATGTTAAGCCTGTTTACCTTGCTGGTGGGGGGAAGGTCCCAATTTTGTTTAAACCTATCTGAGGCCCTGTCTGAGATACTGCCTACCTACCAACAAGCTTTAAGAGCCACTTACACAATGACATAGCTCCCCCCCCTTTTTTTTCCTCATAAAAGTCAATGTCATGATAGGTTCACCACCAGGGAAGACCTAATTCTAACTGACTCAGTATCATTAATGCTCAGTTCCCTAAAACCCACTAGGTCTAACTGACATGTGAGAGCTTGGAGGATAGTCAATTAAATCATTTTGAGTGAGATGAAGAAGATACGGTGGAAAACCATTATGATAACCCCATGAAGGGGAGCTGGCAGCAACATGCTCATGCAAGGGGCCGTGACCACCAGCCATCCTGCACTGCCCCCCACATGTCAGCCCACTGTGTGTTCCAGGACAAGCCGAAAATCAGTGTGCTGACATTTTATGGCATCTATTCATTTGACTACTGTTAAGTAGGGTGGAAAAGGTCATCCAGAACCTCCGTAGGAGCTTATGATTGGATAGCACCTCATCTGGGTTTGAAGCAACTCACAGTATCCCAGAGAAAAAGATAGAGAAAATCCAAAATGCAATGGAACCTTCCATTATCCTCTTTCTGGCAGAACCTCCTCTGTCAGATCAAAGTGTGACGCATCCTGAGAAGCAGCAGCTTGTTTGAAAAGAAGAGGTTCTACGACCCCCAAGGGGACAATATTGCCACCAGGGACAGATTCTACAAACCTAGATAGAAGGAGTGGGGAAAGGCTCTATTCGCTCGCTGGAATTTCCTGACACTTCCACAAATGTTAATAAACAATGAGTCGAAGGAGTATATGATGTTACAATATATTTTGGTATAGAAGTTGTAACCAGAAGAGTCTTAAAATAAAATATGAGAGGGAAATGGGGAAGTCTGTTGAGGAAGACCAGACCATGCTCAAAGGCAGCATGTAACTGCAGAGGGAAGTTGAATCCCCCAGAGCCCACCAAATAATCTGTTTCATTGACACAATTATTAAATCATTGATTAGTGTGCTGAGTGGTCGTCTTGCTTGTCTTTATTACAGGTGAATTGTAGCCATTGCCAGCTGTTTCCAAAGCAAGTTCTTCAGCTACAGAAAAGCTGGCATTGTGCCCAGACGCAGCCTGGGAGCCCCACCACTTCAAAGTGTTTTTTCTTTCCCCCAGCCAGTGCTTCCCCTTGTCATTACATGGCTTCTCCGTGCTCTCATCAGCCCAACAATAGAATCCATAAAACCAACACAGAAACAAAGAGGTAACTTATTGGCAACTAATGAAACACGGAGAGATTGTTCAAGCAGGGTAAATGCGAAAAGGCTTTGAACCAGTTTAAACGATCTGCTTGTGTTCCTTCGCCCCGTGGTTAACACAGGCATGAAGGCAAATGTCTCAGGCTCATAAAAATTACCCCTTCTTTGCTTTAAAGAGCTGCTCTCTTGTTGCTTCACATCTCAGACTCTTTTTGGAGTACTGGTTTGCTCTCTGTCCACTTGTCCAAATTCCTCCCAACTATCAAGACTGGCTGGTCTCCCAGATTTCTAAGAAATTTTCCCTGAACATGCACACTCAGTGGAGTTTTCTTTTCATTCCTCCATTAATTGAGGTGCGTCCCAGCAGATGCAAGGGCAAATATGAGAAATTTCGAGAATCCACGCTGCATCAGAAATAAACCAAGACACTTCTTCCCTCTGATCGCAGATGTCCTTTCAGAAACTAAGGCAACACTTTAATTAACTCCATCAATTACTAAGCATCAGCAGGTGAAAGGAAACCTGTTTGCTGTCCGTGGTGCTGAGAAAATAGGGCAGGCTTTGTGTCAGATGAACCAGGATTCAAACCTCTGATTGGAAGTTTACTAGATATGCAACCATGGTATCTTTCTTTAATCCCCTGAGACTCAGTGTTTTAATCCATAGAACATAAATAATAGGATCTCACAGTGAGAATTTTGCGCAGTACGTGGTACACAGTAAGTACCTGAAACATGAACATTTCCTATTCCTCCCCATGCCCTCCACCAAGGGCACCGGCTGTCGCTCACTGCTAACCAGATCTTCCCTTCTCTCTCTGAGTAGATTGTAAGTTCCTTGAGAACCAGGCTACTGAAGTTTCTCCATGCTAAGACTAACACTGTATACATAAACTGTAAAGTTTGGGGTCTTTTTCCTACTGATATGTGGACTAGAAGAAATTTAGGTGATTTTCTGACTGAAGATGGGGGATTAATGAGCTAACACTTTCAGGTAGTTGATTCTAGCATTATGATCATTCTCTATAAATTCTATGCTATGAAAAGGCTATAGAGTTCAATAAAGTCCTGTTTTTGGCCCAGATATATAACAACTTTAGCAATCTGCCTATGGATTCCTGTCTGAGAGGACCCTAATGCATTCTTTTAATGTCTCCATAGGGTCTGCTCGAGGCCAGAGATGAGCATCCTGGCTTGATCAGGCCCAGCTTTGACAAGTGGTAAGTGAGGACACATCTACCACATTTCGCTTAATGCATTCTGCCAAATTGTGTTTGAGAATCATTTTGAAAGAGGATCGGAGTTAGTACAAATATCAGGTTATTCTCCTCGAGAGGAGAACAAACTTATCACGAATTTGAAATTGCACAGAGCCAGCGGGATTTTTTTTTTTTTTTTTTTTAGAGCTTTCCTGACAACCCCCCACAATATGTCATCAAACGGGCAGGTGACTGTATGTGGTCCAAAATAAATTAGAGATCAATTACTTTCATTAAAACTCTGTCTGTCTTTTGAAATCCAGCTTGTGATACAAATAAAATTTCAAACTTCCCAATTGAAAAGTCCCCTTTGTTTCTACACATAGTGAATGCAAAACCTCCAGTCACTGAGAAACAAATAGATGAAATAATCATAGAATCATAGAACTTCCAGTGCCGGCAGGGACCTCAGAGATCATCCCGTCCCACCCTCTCATTTTAACAGATGAGGAGACTGATGTTAGTGGAGGATTATAGCCTCGGGGGTAAAACACAGTTCATTAACTTATCCTAGAAAGGACCCGTTTTTGTTGTTAGAATAAATGATTAAATGATTCCAGTTTCATGTTGTCTCCTTTATTCAGAAAGTTTACCATTCGCCTTCTCCTTTTGTCCGTGTAACCATGACAATTGCTGGGAATAATATAGCCATCAGGGTAAAAATAGCTTCATTAGCATCAACAAGGAGCTCGCCAATCAGCTTGGACCTCTGAAAGGGCTGATAACCACCATTCTCTGCCTCACAGTGTGCAACACACATGCTCTCCTCACTCCTCCCGGAGGCTTGGCTCTTCCCTCTTCTGAGGCTCTGTTCATCACAGTTTGACAGCTGGGATTTACAAGTGGAATCCTACCTGAGAAAGCCCTGTTCTCAAGCAGGCTCAACTGGATCTGGCCCTGGGATTTCTGGCCTGCCTCTGCTTTCGAGAACCCCTAATGTCAGGTCTAAAGCAGGAAAAAAAAGGGGAGGGGGACATTTCCCTCTGTGTATACAACAGAGCACAGAGAAAAATTAGATATAATTTAGAAATGGACACAGTCATTAGCAGGAATCCTTTAGAGAGGGTTTGGTGTTTGTTTTGGATTCTTTGTTTCATTTTCCCATTGCTACTCCCCACCCTACCATGAGCAGTTTGATGACTGATGCTAATTTCTATAGGTTTGTATGCAATAGAAAACAGTCTGTCAAGGTATTTTCATCACACATCCCCTCTGAAAACCACAAACCAAATAAAAATGAAAACTGGAATACATAATTAACAAAGGGTTGAGAGAAGCTTTAGACCCATTTTAGATCACAGGCTAAATTCATTTTGACTAAATTTCACTAAAAGAAAATTAAACTGAGTTGTCCAGTTGAACTACCTGGAAGAAGGGGAGACTGATGGAATGGTGTGCAGCAGAGTGCTTAGAGAATAAAAGGTTACAAAATATACCATGGCTTTAAAAATACATGAACAGATCAATGGAGCAGAATGGAGAGTCCAGAAATAGATCCATACACATATGATCAATTGATTTTTGACAAAGTCACAAAGGCAGTTCAGTGCAGAAAACAATAGTGTTTTCAACAAATAGTGCTGGGCCAACTGAATATTCACATCCAAAAAGATGAACATTGATCTGAATCTCTCACCACATAAATTTTTTTACTCAAAAGAATCATAGATCTAAGTGTAGAACCTAAACCTATAAAATTTCTAGAAGGAAGCATAGGGAATAATTTGTAAACTTGAGTTAGGCAAAGATCTATAAAAGATAAAACTGATAAATTGGACTTCATTAAAATTCAGAACTTTCCTTTAAAACAGCATAAAGAGAATGAAAAGACAGCCAAAGACAGAGAGGAAACATTTGCAAATCACATCTCTGATACAAAGTGTTTTTCCAAAATATGTAAATAACTCTCAAGACTCAATAAGAAGAAAATAATTCGATATAAAAAGGGAAGCGAAATATTTAAGTAACCACTTCACCAAAGAGATTATAAGCATGTCAAAGATGTACATGATATTCAGTAGAGAATTTGAAATCAGAATGAGATACCATGATACCACTCTTTAAAGGGCTGAAATCAAAAAAGATTGACCATACCCAGTGCTGGTGAAAATAGAGCAACTAAAACTGTCCTATACTGATAAAAAATGATATAAAATGGTACAACCATTTAAGAAAACTACTTGGCAATTACTTTAAAAGGTGAACATACACTTACCATTTGATCTAGCCATTTCACTCCTAGATATTTCCCCAAGAGAAATGAAAGCACTTGTTCATTCAAAGACTTATACTTTCATGTTCATAACAAATGTCTTTGTAATAGTGCAAACTGGAAATAATCCAAGTATTCAGCAACAAGTGAATGGATAAAAAAAGTTGTGTTATATATATAAAAAGGAATATTTACTCAGCAAGAAAAAAGAATAAATTATTGATACCTACAATGGTGTGGATATTATTCAGCGAGGGGAAACAATGACTTTGTTGGGGTCAAAATGCTTACCTTGAAAATAAGACTTAAAATAATTATGTTGAGTGGAAGAAACCAGATCAAAACAACACCAAAAAAGGAAGAGTACATATTATTTGATTCTGTTTTTATAAAATTCTGGAAAATACAAATTAATCTATAGTGACAAACAGCAGATCAGTGGCTGTTTATGGGAAGGAAGTTTGGTGAGGGTAAATGATGGAAGGGTAATGGGAGGAACCACAAACGTGCACCAGGAAACTTGGGGGTGATTGATATACTTATTATTTTGATTGTGGTGAAGGTTCTAAGTGTAAATAAATGTCAGAATACATCTATTTTTACAGTTGTTAGAAAATGGAGGGGCAATAAAAACAAACATACCATGGACAAATGCATTGATATGATTCCCTTTAATGGTTATAGAGTGCCACTTTTGAACACATGGGTCAAGAAGTAACGTGTGTGGGAGGCATGGCTAAAGTCTTTAGCTTAAGGTCATGCAATATCCCCAGTTTATGTACCTGAGTGAGGTCCCTTATTTCAGCAATATTTCCAATTGTCTCTTTCTTCAATTTTGCCTCACCACTTCAAGTACTACCCTTTAGTTGCATCTTACCAAGTACTGTACAAGCATTTTCTCATTTAATCCTCCCAGCAAGTGTTACTGTACCCTTTTCACAGAGGAGGAAACTGGGGTCCGAATAGTCAAATAACATGCTCAGTCATACAAAAAATAAATCGTATAGAAGCAGGTCTGACTATAAAACCCCATGCCCTAAAAATTTGCTACTTATTCAGAAGATAGACGAATATGTTGGGTGTGAAAATAGCATTTTCACATAGCATAGGTAGCATAAAATAGTTACTTTGACTTAATTAACCTATCTCCTTGAAGGGGCTACCCAGCTCAAGTTCATGATTTCTTCTTCATAGAGTTCAACAAAATACATCCTACTACCAAATCCTTAGCTGCGCTGACAATTCAGGGCAGGGGTAGACTAGGGAAGAGCTTGCTTCTTCCTGATAACAGAATTTAAAGATATGTTAAATCGTGGATGAGGATAAGTAGAGATAAGCAAATATAGATAAGTAAGATAGAGACAGGAAACCTAGCACCACTAAAGGATTTCATGTACAGCTGTGCAATTTGTTCACTGTACAAGGGCATGCGTGAGAGGTAAGTGGGGATTTGCACCCTGACTTCATTCACCGAGCCTGGGCTTGCGTCCTCACTCAGGGCTCCACTGACAAAGCAAAATGAACTTAAAAAAAAAAAAAAATTACACAAAGCTGCGACATGAGTTAGGGGTGGCCTTGATAAAGAGATTTCCGTTGTTTGTCTTTTGTTCTTTTACTCTCTTCCAAATTCTTGGCATTACATTACTGCTCTAGATTTTGCATTATTCATGTCAAATAATCTGCTAAATAGTATGTCCTAGAAGGCACGATCTGAGCCAAGGTGGCCCACATAAAAAAGAAAAAATAATGGCATAAATGATAAATGAATAAAGATTTTTAAAGAAATTTTATGGTATTTAATTAATCTACCAGTTTTACTAAGTTGCTTTCAAGTGAAATGGCTCTTTACCAGCGCTTTTTGAAAAGGTTAGAAGTGAATTCCCTGAGCTACAATCATTAGCATATAGATGTCTCTAAGTGTTAATTTCTGTTTTCACTGAATGAATGTAATTTAAAATGAGGCCCTTTCAAATCAGTTAACTTCGGCCATTTAAGAAAGATAAGAAAAATGGACTCAAGCATGAACCCCCAGCAGAACCTGCTTCTTTGGGATAAGTACTATATGCCACAGCCACGCACTACTTTGGGAAATTACAGATCTGTTCAAAAAGAGAACGAGGGTTTGAGGCGAGCAGGTTAAAAGGACCCCAAACATTTGCTTTCGATTTAGCTAATCAAGAAAAGGAAATTGAAAATGAAGGAAGAAATCAATTTTGAAAAATATGGCAGTTGTGTCCCTATAGAAAAACCCAGTCATATTGTTGGAAGAATCCAGCAGCACTAACTTTTTATTTCTGCACAGTGCTTGGCACATGGAGGTTATACAACATGCTTTTGCTGGGTTAAGTTGTGTTTTCATAACTGGAAATATATGTCTACTAGTGGTCTCAAAGACCATTAAGTCCTATATTTTACTCATGCTTCCCTTACAATCTCTTCTTTTTACAGCAATAACCCTTTAAAAATATAAATCAGATCCTGTCAATCCTGCATTTAACAACACTTCAATGACTCCCCTTGCTCTTTCTTAGAATAAAATTCGAACTCTTATGCACAGCCCATAAGACCCTACATGATCTGTCTTCGTCACCTTCCCTCACTCTCTCCCTCCTTGGGCCCAGCCACACTGGCTTTCCTCAGTCTCACACACACAGCTCTGCCCTACCTGGAGCCCTACTCTTGTCCCTCTCTGAATGGAAGGCTCTTCCCCTAGCTCTACCCGGAGCAGCTCCCGGCCATTCCTCCAGCCTTAGGTCAAATGTTACATGCTTAGGGAAGCCTCTCTTCATCAGCAGACCTGAAGCTACCCAGTCCCAGCCCCCAGTGGTCCTACGGCTCATCACCGTCCTTCCATCATTATGCTCTTCAAAATCTGACATAGTAGTTCTTATTTAATGTCTTTCTCACATGAATGTAAGGGCTTTGTAAGAGAAGGGAGTTTGTCTTTCTTATTCAAAGCAATATCCCTGGGCCAGCACACTAAGCACAGTGCCTGGTTCTTTGTGGGAGATCAAAGAACGCTTCCTGACTTAATCACTAAGTGAAGAGCAGACAGGTGGATTTACCAGCCCTACTCTAGACTTTTGTAATGGCATGTAGACCCAAAGTTACATAAAGCCCACTGTTTATACAGAACAGGTTAAATTAGAAAGACAATAGCATCACTGCCTTCCAAGTGCTGTCGTAAAAGGCGAAGTATTACCTATATTTCCACATAGCACTCAGCACACCGCAGTACAATTGCCCACCGTGCCAATGTGACTACCACATTTACACTAGACATACCTATTAAACGACATTCCCATACCCTACACTATAAAATGTGACAGGAAAGAGATCACATCTGGCTCCCATCTATACCCCCCAGATAAACAAATACACATTAAACATTCAATTACTCCCCACCCTTCACCAGAATTCAGAGACATTGTCACTTGGAGCCCTTCTCTAAGTTGTCTTCCAACACTCACTATTCTGCCTCAGCAAGGAGAAAAAAGTGAGTCTGAGGTTAAAAGACTCTGATAAACACATGAAGTTCTTGGTCTGGGGCTCCAGTTGGTGACGGAGTGACCTAATAGATCCCTAAGAGGCTAGAGCAGAGCTATTGATTCATTCAGTCCCTCATTCTTCACTCAACAGGTGCTGCTGAAGACCTACCCAGACACTGTGTTCTAGACAGCCAGCACGTGCTGGCTCTGTGGTGATGCATGAGGTAGATTAAGGTCCCTCTTGGAGTTTTTCTTCTCAGAGAAGATGGTGGGGAAGGCCTCTCTGAGAAGCCATTTGAAAAGATGACTCCAAGATGCGAAGAAAGCATTCCTGCGTACGTCTGGAGGGAGAGCAATCTGGGCAGAGACAACAGCACACGTGCCAGCCCTGATGTGGGGAAACTGTGACTGCTGAGGGGAAAGAGGCCCCTGGGTCTGGGAACATACTTAGAAGAGGAGTGGAAGACAGTGCAAAGAGAAGCAGGGTCTGGATCACAGAGGACCTTGTAGGTCATAGCAATAACTTCCACAATGCAACGGATAGTGGAAAGCTGTGGGAGGGGTTCAAAGAGCGGCATGATCAGCTGTATTCTCATTTTAAACGATTATTCTGACTGATACACAGAAAAGAGATCAGTCGTGTACATTTCTTAGTGTCTCTCCTTCACTGTTAACATTAGGTGACTAAATATTTCCGTAACTAATGGGATTTCACCCAGTCCTCTCAGAAATTTCCACAGGGGGCGCCTCACTTATCCAGGTATCTGACCTCACCATCATACCGTCATAACTTCGAAGTACACCGGGACACTGATACTGGGAATACTAGGGGGTCCTTGTGTTTTGACAGTGGATCTGGAATAGGTTTCTTGTGAACAACTTTATTCTCTTGAGAGGAGGTCATTCCTTTTTCTCTTGCTTGATGTTTGTTTGTTTATATAGGTTCCAGTTTTATAACGAAAGGTCATATTTTTAAAGGCAGAAACTTCAGAACCTCCTACCTCCCACTGTAGCGCTAAGCTAGTTCTCCCAAACCTTATTGACAAAGATGATGCGTGGGCCATATTCTGCACACACAGGCACACACACAGACACACTAGGGGTGATGGATGAAGGGAACCAAGAGTTTTGTAGTTTTGTTTTCCTTTTTTCTAGGGCAAAAGTAGAATAATACCTTGAAGGTCATGCAGCAATTCGGTGGCTCAGATCCCCACTCCACAATAGCTCCTTCCTTCTGCTTCAGGGACCTATTTAAAGGACTCAATTCTCTCCATGTCTGTCCTTCCTCCAGCTCAGAAAACACCAGTGCGTTAAAAAAACATCTCTCTTCTCTGTGCCCTACATAATATTCTGGGTAGCCTGACTTGATAGATCAATGAAGGGAAGATGATAAATGTGTTACCAGAGTGGACCCTAAATAGAAAACATCGTAGCTAAAGAAGGGATACTTCTCTATATTGAAGGTTAAGCTCCAGAGTTGATGAAACAAGTGTGTCACTAGTTGGTAAACTTAGAATACAACCAGTTTCATCTGGGCTCTCTTAGTCCTATTTGTGCACCAAATATGCATCTACCACTATGAGGATAACAAACTTAGAAGATACAGATAAGAATTATTATAACAGTCAGGTGGTGGGTATGATGGAGGGCACGTATTGCATGGAGCACTGGGTGTGGTGCATAAACAATGAATTCTGTTACACTGAAAAGAAATTATATTTAAAAAAAGAATTATTATAACAGCTAATCTATATTGAGCAACTATGTGCTTAACGTACTTTATCCTTCTACTGTATCATTACGATGAAGCAACTTCTATTATCCCCATTTTACAGATGAGAAAAATTGAGTTCTGACATGTAAATAATTTGCCAAGTTCACATTTTGAGTAAGTGACAGACCTGGGATTCAAATCCAGCTCTGTGAAATTCCACGTCCAAACTCCCAATCCAATATAATGTTATTTAGAGCATACAGCATGACATTAAAATGATCTCATGTGTAATATTTGAATTAGAGAAGAACTTGTACTTGATTCTCATCAATAAAATGGATGAAAATGTAACCCTTTGGAGCTGTAATAATTACCAAAATCTACAATTCTTATAGTATCCATTTTAAATTTCTTGTGAAATTTATTCTTGGGTCTTTTTAATCTAGCTAGCCACCTGACATTATTACAATGGATTCCTTATCTGCTGATGTAAATGCCTAACATATAGTTAATGTCATCAAGTTTAGTGGCGCCCATATCCCTTTAGACAGGCAATTTTGAATTTTTTGTAATTTGTGTATTTTGGTCAAATTTTGGATTAAATAAAACTTCTCACCTAGATATTATCAATCCGGTCATGGGATCTCTTTTTTTAAACAAGTTTGTAAAAACATATATAATTACTGTACAGAAATTATAATAAAGAGAAGCACTAGGGACATAAAATACTAACATTAGCTAATGCCACACAGTAATATTTGTCTAACAAATATATGCAGTGTGCTTGACATTTCCCCTGGTATCAATTTATTTTATTTATTTTTTTCACGTGTGGTAGCAGAAGTGTATTTAAATAGTAAATATGCTTTGTGCCTAAAATGTTCACATTCATGAAAACATATACATCTTGTCTTAATACCTTCTCGACACTTTTTTTTAGAGGTGGATCCAGAGCCCAATATCCATCCAAAGGCCTGCTATTAGGGAAATCATTTGTTTCCAGCCAGTCCAATAGCTGCAAAAATAGGAATTGCCATTGTGCTGTAGATCACAGCATTATGTTATTTATAAAGTGCTGCAGTGGAATAGAGCCTTGCCATCCATCAGTATCCAATCAGCAGAGAAGCTGGCAGAGGAAAGTGGGGTGTATAAGAATGCATTGGCACAGACCATTTAAACTGGCATATTCTGGAGCTTGAACTTGGCAGTGGTTTTTGAAACTAATTTATTTGTTATTTGCGGGAAAGGGTTACCACTTTGAAACATACTCGAAAAGTTTCCAATTTCAGGACATTGAGGAGTCAAACACTGCAACTAGCATTCTCATGTGATTTCCTCCCAGTATCCCCTTCGCCCCGGCCACAGAGCTGATAAGATGTCATTTCATTCCCTGCCATGGTTACTTTTTTTTTTTTTCTCATTCCCTATTTCTGTTTTTAAAATTGAATCCTCTCCGAATTCTTTTCCATTTTTAAACACCACCTGCTCTTCTTTCTAAAGTACCTCCAAAGCAGGTTCCCATCTCTTGAGAGACCCATTAGATTTGGAAGTGATGCATACATGCTGTTTGTGGCTCAGCGTTAAAGGCTGGGGTGGGGACCAAGTCGTTATTTTCATATATTAGCATGATGTAGACATAGTCAAAATGCCGCAGGCATCTATAAATTCAATGCCATTCCAATCAAAAGCACAGTAGGATTTTTTATACACTTTGATAAACTGATTTTTAAATCCACATAAGGGAATAAAGCTCTAAAACTAGCCAAACATGCTTGATGGGGAGAAAAAGTGAAGAACAAACAGATCCTGTTCCACTAGAAATAAAGATTTTTATATAAAGCCACGGTAATTCATACAATGTGGTTATGGAGTAGAAAAGGGCAGATTGATCAATAGAACTGAATAAGAATTCCAGAAACAGAAGTGTGCCTGTAGGTGAACTTGTTAAATGGTGAAATAGGCATTGAAAACACATCATCAAAGAACAGACTATTCTTGAAATGACATCTGGACATTAGCTTCACTTATTAAATAATAATAATAAAAATAAAGCTAAGCTCTTAACTGAACAATATACACAGATATAAATTCCAAGAGAATTAAAACTTACATGTAAAAAGTAGGAATATTTGTGGCCTTAAGATGTTAAACAGTCAGGGGCGCCTGGGTGGCTCAGTGGGTTAAGCCGCTGCCTTCGGCTCAGGTCATGATCTCAGGGTCCTGGGATCGAGTCCCGCATCGGGCTCTCTGCTCAGCGGAGAGCCTGCTTCCCTTCCTCTCTCTCTGCCTGCCTCTCTTGTGATTTCTCTCTATCAAATAAATAAATAAAATCTTTAAAAAAAAAAGATGTTCAACAGTCAGGAGTTATGAAAGAATAGATGAATTAATTTTGCTAGATCAAAATTGATATATTTGTGCACTAATGGTACCGTAAACAGAGGATATAGACAAACCGCACACTGGGAGAAGACATTAGACATACAAGGCATTAGAATCAAGAAAACTAAAAAAATAATAATAATAAAGTAACATTCACATGTGATAAAACACAACCAAATAGTAAAATGAGCTAAATATGTGAAGAAATACCAAAAGAGAAAACTTGAATTGCCAATTAACACAAACTTGTGGGAAGATATTTATACATATTAATGTTATTAAAATACTAATTCACACCAGAGTGGCTAAAACAAAAATTAAGTCTGTAACACTAAGTGTTGGTGAGGATTTAGGTAACTCATTAATTGTTGGTAGGCATATAAATCATTAGGATCAATTACAAAAGCATTTTGGCATACCTTGGAATAAAGAAAATATAAAAATTTAAAATCCTGGGGATCGCAGCACCTCACCAGAAACCGCCCCTGCAGGAAGCGAGCGAGCGCCGAGGCGTCGGGAAAATGGCATAGAGTTTTTCACTTAATGATGCTTTATCTGGGTCTGGAAACCCAAACCCTCAAGGATGACCTGGTCAATGGGGAAACCAGCCTGCTGGAGCAGGATAGCTCCAGGGGCCTCCTATCCTGGTGCCTACCCTGGACAAGCTCCTCCTGGCAGTTAACCTGGACAGGCCCCTCCTGGCGGCTACCCTGGACAGGCCCCTCCTGGCGGCTACCCTGGACAGGCACCTCCAGGAGCGTACCCTGGCCCATCAGCTCCTGCTTATCCTGGACCACCCGCATCAGGAGACCACCCTGGGCAACCGAGTGGGCCTGGGGCCTACCCGCCTCCTGGACAGCCAAGTGCTCCTGGAGCCCAGCCCACTGCTGGCGCCTTTGGCATCCCTGCTGGACCACTGACTGTACCTTATGACCTGCCCTTGCCCGGAGGAGTCATGCCTCGCATGCTGATAACAATTCTGGGCACAACGAAGCCCAGTGCAAACATATTTGCTTTAGATTTCAAGAGAGGGAATGACGTTGCTTTCCACTTTAACCCACGCTTCAATAAAAATTTAAAATCCTACAATTTCAGTTCTTTAGTATATATCTAACAACAATGGAAACAGCATAAGCAAAGCTTTCATAAGGAAATACAACTTCAAGTACTTTTACAGCATTAACTGTAATAGTGCAAATTTGGAAACAACCCAAAAAATAACATATAGAGATATGGATGAATTTTGGTATAAACTTAAAAAGCAGCAAGAATTAAATATACACACACACAGCTAAACAGAATGATGTATAAAATGATAGCTCGATAGATCAATCAACATGGATAGACCTCAAAATACAATGTTTGGGGTTTTTTTTAAAGCAAGTTATGGAACAATATGCATAGGTTGATAGCATTATGTAATTTTTCAAACACATAAGCAGAAAATACCATATCTTGTTTATGGTTACATATGTAGTATAAGTATAAGAAATACACATAAAATTTGTGAATGTAACTACCTTTGGGGAGGAACTATAATGTTTTATTTCTTTGAAAAATAGTATGAGGTCAATATGACAAAATATTATTTATCAATTTGTGATGTGGATGTTGTCTGCCATGGAAAAATAAAGCTGTGAGGAGGGGCTAGGTAATATTTCTGCTTCTTACCCACTCATAGAGTTGATGTCATATCTCGTTTCCCACAAGTTTACCTACCTGAACTTAAGTTATGGTTATTTTTCACATTGATATTGGAATAAATTTTACTTTGAACAACTTAAAATGTCTACATTTAAGAAGCAACTGACTCTTGATCTTATGCAGACATAAACTGGTAGAAGATTTAATGACCTGGAAGCATGACAGGTTTTATTAGAACTGCAGGCAGAAATCAGGAGGGGCTCTGAATTATCCTTCCCTCTCGGACAGCCACCGAGCTCTGATATTCTACCAAGTTATTTCCTTGGGTAAGAATGTTGTTACTTCTGATCACCCTTGTCCTTGTCCCTCTCATTGCCTTCTTTCCTACCATCAAGGGGTAGTTGTAGCTATCAATATTTTTGTACACATGGTATTTTTAAACACCTTTCTAACCTAACAGGACAACCAGCTGAGATGCAAATAAGAAGAATGGGAATGAGAAATACAGTACCCTGTGTCCGAGCATTTTTTCATTAGTTTGTACTACGTTTGGCTTAGTAGAGAACAACTGCAAAACAATTTCAAAAGTCTAATTGGTTTAACATACAAGTGCTTCTTTCTCATGTTACACACGCAAAGCAGATTGGCAGAGGGTTCTTTTTCACCCAGGAAGTCTAGTGATAGAGACGTCACCATTTCTTAGCTGAACTATCTGGAAGATGTAACCTTTTTGGTATCACTGGAGGTTCAATGGCAGATGACAAAGGCACATAAGCTTTTTTTTGTTTGTTTATTTACAGCATAACAGTGTTCATTGTTTTGGCATCACACCCAGTGCTCCATGCAGTACGTGCCCTCCCTATTACCCACCACCTTAGCCCGCCTTTCGGTCAGAAAAGGTTACAGGGTCCAGGAATTCCAGTTGTTTATCGTTCATGTGCCTGGAGGGGGAGGCAATTGAATATTGGTGACCACTAGGAATAGGTACCAAGGTATAATTCATGGTTAGGGCTGGGAGGTAGAGAGGACATGCAGGAAGAGCAGTCAATGAAAGGCTGGAAAGAGGGATGAGAAGTACAGAGAAGCAGACTTCCCAATATCCCTACCTAAAAGTATCTCTTAATAAATTCAAATATTTGGTTGACATAGAGAAATTGGGGGGAGGGGGATTTAGCCCAGTGCTCTTAGTGTAGACTTCGGTGTCATATGTGCCAGATGCCCTGAGTCAGAATTACAGGACACGCACATTCAGGGCTTTTTTGCTTTTCAAGACAATTCAAGCCAGATATCCTTTATTTTGCTGATGACTACAATTGACACCTAGGTGCTAGTTCTTCTGTGATTTAACGTGTTTGCGAGAAAACACAATAATCAAAGAAAAGGAATTCATTCTCATTCTTTTACTTCTGTTGATGAGATCGAGTGCAAGAATATGAACATTTGTTGACGTTCCAGAAACACTCTGTGCAGAGTTTTAAAAACTTTTAAGGGGATTTTATTATCTTCAGTGATGCTAGAGGTTTGTGCAATTATACCTAAAATTAATCTCAAGAAGATGAGTCTCTTTACCAAATTTATTTATTATACTATAGCCTCCATAATATAGTTGATTCTCTTCTGGTCAGCACTGAATTGTAATCATCTATGCTGAAAGTTCTCTATGTGAAGTTGCATACTGGATATTTTTATGTCCAAGGCAATTTAATGCCTAAATGTATCCATGTTCTGTAACAAGAAATTCTAAACAAATCTAACAGAGCTTGTCTACTTCCTTTATCTTTTGTAAAAACTATTGGTAGTTGCAAAAATAACATAATCTTCCTCAAACACAGTATTTAATTATTGGCCCATAATATTATTAAGTTCAATGCAGCAATTATAATGAGTTTGTGTTCCATTCTGCATTCAGAATCAAGATCTAGGGATTAAGTCATCTTCTTATATTCCTATTCATAACCCAAATCCAAAAGCACTATCTCAATTTGATAAGATGTAAAACCTAGGGAAATTGCTATGGTCAGCTAGATCTGTAGTTTTAATTTTGATGTAGAGATAATATGATAAACTTCTGCAGGAATTTTTCTTTCTTACGGTTCCCTTAGACCTAATGCATTTCTTTGCAGGCATGTCTCTGACAGCAAACCCAGAAGTGTTTTTCCCTTCAGTTTTCCATTTTTGACAAAGAAAGAAAACAAAGTCGGCAAGCAATCCTTTTCCTAGAACCAGAGCAGCAGAGCCTTTTAAAGGACCTTCATTATTTTACGTAGTAAATGTTCACAGCTCTCAAATTTATTGGCATAGCTGTCAACATGTATATTCAGTTTGATAACAATGTTCCAGCTTAACGAGGCCTCTTGGAATTATTTATTATTAAATTTCATTACTTTCTGCAAATGTTCATGCTGATTAAGCCCACCCTTTCAGGCTCTACCACACTTAGACCAATCATAGTGTGACGATAGCTAACGTGTTTTCCACAGGACCTGTCTTGTCAAATCTTTAAATATAATTTAATGAAACGTCTGTTGACGTAAATTTGGAAAGTGGAAAAACTCATTTATAAAATCAACCAACCATACCTGAAGAACATTTGCACTCTCTGACATGACAAGAATTACTTAAACAGTTTGGACTGCCTTTGAATGGAATGAATTGTCACATGTGGCATTTGCCAAATATTCTGTCCATTGTACTCTGCTATGAATGTGGCACATTTTTCCTGGAGCACATTCCTCCCAAGGCTCACATGTCCATAAAAAAAATGCTTTGAAACATAGGGGCACCTGGGTGGCTCAGTGGGTTAAAGCCTCTGCCTTCTGCTCAGGTCATGATCCCATGGTCCTGGGATTGAGCCCCGCACCAGGCTCTCTGCTCAGCCGGGAGCCTGCTTCCTCCTCTCTCTCTCTGCCTGCCTCTCTGCCTACTTGTGATCTCTCTCTCTGTCAAATAAATAAATAAAATCTTAAAAAAAAGAAAAGTGTAAAATGATATAGAAATATATTATGATATTATCTTTATAGATGTCGACAGTCAGAATAGATCTTGCCTAAATTCTTGATGATTTTGAAAGGTAATAATCAAATGCCATAGGAACATATTATATATTATCAATATTGTCATAAAAGGAAACCTAATTTTATGCATGGAATGAAGAAGGCCCGCAAATGAAATATATGTGTATACACATACACGCCCACACCAACTTATGCAATAAGTATAATTTCCAACGCAGGGTATGAAAGCATTCAATGCAACAAGAAAGAGAGGTATGACAATAACAGAAAGAGTGTGGACCCATTAAAAATCTTCATGGGCAAGCTGTGGGATAAGAATATTCTATTTTGAAAAGACTGACAGCCAAAAGCAGGTTGAATTTGCCCTGGGGTGCTCCCACAATACCTCTAAGTTCTGTCTCTGCACCAACCATACCTTTATACTTATTTGTTACTGATTTGTCCTTCTCACTTTTCATGTGTTCTTTGAGGTCAAGGACCTTGTCTTTTTTTATGTTTCATTTCCTGAGCATCTAGAAAAGTATCTAAAATATGGGAGGTGATCCGTAAATGTTAAGTAGATGAGTCAAAGGTAGAAAAAACAATTATGGCCAAAACAAAAACCTCTAGAAATTTCCTTACATACAAATCGATGTAAAATTATTTTCATATTCCTAAAAAAAGAGGTACTGGTGAAGACAAAAAAAAGATAGATTTTTTTTTCTAAAATCCTGAAAGATTATTTTATATTCTTTCTTTCTGCTATGGTTTGATTGGAAATGTATCTCTTATTCAAATCAGCTAATATTTGAATGCCTACCTTACTAGGTAGCGTCAGGATGATAGGCAGTAATATATGAAATACATTCCTTACTCATGAGGACCATATAGTTTGTTTCAAATGCATGCTATCTTTACAAAGCCCACTTCAGCATATCCTCAGAAATGTAAAATTTTGAGAGAACTACATGCTGTGAGAATCTAATGTTTTTCTCTTGGAAGGGTTCATGGAAATGGCATACCTCAAGTTGTGCTTTGAAGTACAGCAAGATTGTGGTTAAGTGAAGGAGGCCTTGGGTGAGGAGAAAAGTCTACTTCTAGGGGAGTAGATATGAAAAGGAGGTCATGAGAGCCTGCCCCAAACAGACCATAATCAGCCAAAGTAGAACCCAGAGAGGTTTTTAAAAAACAAACAAACAAACAAAAAGCAATTTGGAAGGGAGGGCATTAAGACATTATGATAAGGAATGAAATAATAATCAAGAAATGGGCTTCAAGGTGATTCAAAGAGTAGCAGCCATTTACCCTTTTAACCAAGTCTTATTGAATGATTATTATGTCCACATAGAGGAAAGGGGAAAACAAGAATTTTAGAAATAGTCTTTTTTTTTTTTTTAAATATTCATTGAGGAGCACCTGGGTAGCTCAGTCAGTTAAGCATCTGACTCTAGATTTCGGCTCACATCAGTATCTCAGGGTTATGAGATCCAGCCCACTGTCCAGCTCCACACTGGGTGTCGAGCCTCCTTAAGATTCTCTCTCCCTCTCTCCTGCCCCTCCCCCATTATCTCTCTCTCTCACCAAAAAAAAAAAAAAAATGGTATTCATTGAGCTGTTTTGTACCAGATCCTATGATTTACATATTTATCTAAATCATTTTGTTAATTCCTTTTGTAGAAGGAAAGTGAAGTACAGAGACGTTATTTGTTCCAAAGCCAGAGAGCCGTTAAGTGGATATGAACCTTCCCTCTTTCTGTACCAGAAACATACCGTCTTTTCATTCTCCATCCCAGGCCTCCCGTGTATGTATTGCTTCCCAAAGGTCCCTCCCAACTGGAACATCCAGGGACAGGGATCCTGTCCACAAAGGAATTATAGTCTGGTATGAAAAAGAAACAGAGAGATAGCGATAGAGATCAATAGATATAGCCATTAAATAGCAAGTGAAAAGCAAACCACAAAGGCAACTGCAGAGTGAAATAGTTTTATCAAAATCCTGGACGAAACAAACAAACAAAAGAACCCTGAAGTAAGAAGAAACAGAACACAAATTATACCACCAACATACTTACCCATCCATACGGCCGTACATATGTCTACCAATCCAGAACCTCGGTTTCTGAACCATTTAACCTATTTTGAATCGTTGTACTGTTGCGATTTTATTCACCTCCAGTGTTTACCCATGGATATAATTCTGTCCCGCTGCGTTTGGCATGATGTGCGAGCACATAACCCAGGGAAAACTGGAGTGACACAAGTAATCTTCAGAAAACGATCCCCAGCAGAGGGAGGATGGTAATCAGCTTCATGCAGGCAGTGTCCAGGGCTACCAGAAGAAGAAATGATCGATCCCAGAGTTAAATGCAGACTCTACTGTTTGTATTCACATAATTTTTCCATCTTTAACTTAAGAGTGAAAATCCCTTCTTCAGTTTCTGGTCTTTTATGATAATGCACCAAAGTTAAACGATAAACACGAATGCTCTACCTGGCTCTGACTCCAGCGTCTCCAAAAGATAAGCAACTAGATTTGATCTTATGGGGCACTTCAAAGGGCACCGGAAGAGTCTTGGCAGATACTTTCTTTTTTTTAATATATATATTTTTAAGATTTTTATTTATTTATTTGACAGCGAGAGAGAGAGAGAGAGAGAGAGAGAGAGAGAGATCACAAGTAGGCAGAGAGGCAGGCAGAGAGAGAGAGGGAAGCAGGCTCCCTGCGGAGCAGAGAGCCCGATGTGGGACTCGATCCCAGGACCCCCGAGATCATGACCTGAGCCGAAGGCAGCAGCTTAACCCACCGAGCCACCCAGGCGCCCCGGCAGATACTTTCTGCCCAGGAACGTGGGGCTTCTGCATTGGTGGCCCTCACACTTAAGTCAACATATTTAGTGCAGTGCCTGAGCAACCCCTGGCCTTAGAAAGCATAGCGGCAGCAGCATCTGCAGAAAATGGCCCTATCGCAAAAGCTCTTAGGTTTGTGAGTCGGACACTCTACGGTTTGAAAGCCAGCTCCTACTTTACTTTTCTGCTTTCTCTTCTATGACATCAGAGAAGCATAACGTCCCATATGGGTTTTCTTCAAAAATTAAATGAGGCAAACCATGCAAAGAGTCTGTGATAGTGCCTGACACTTAGCGGAGCCCCCCAAATTATAGTTATTCCTGATACGGTTTTATTTGCCCTATGACGTAGCTAAAAAAAACAGTAAGTATGCAGAGTTTAAATGTCTTTTCTGCTATCACACAATGGAAAGACCCGGACTGACTCCAAAATTGTGCTCATAGCTAAGAAGAATCCATGATCTGGAGAAAAATGCATTTTTTTAAAAAAACATGAATTTAGGGGTCAGAGTTGCTAGGGCAATTTCATAATTTTATAATTAACTAAAAATAGCTTTATTATAAGCCAGGGGATCTCAACAGCAGTCCTGATTTGATCTGGACATCTACGCTTCACTGCGTACACTTCACAACAAACCTTCAAATCGGAAAATTCACTGAGGTAATTAAGATTTTTAATTGGAAGAAAAAGTATACAATTTGCAAAATGTATTTAATTAGCCCTCAGACCACTTACGCATCCAACACATAATTTCCAAAACATTTGTACAATTCTATACACAGTCTTTGCTAGAAAAGGAACCTTATTAGAAAAACAAAAGAACTAGTACTAACTTAGAGGGTAAATGTGTCCTGATCAAATTAAATTCTTACTTCTTGGCACTTAACCCAATTCCCTTTAATGTCTCCCTTCTTTCTTGGATGCTTTCAAGCTTGTTTTTTTATTAATTATACAAATCATTAGTATTAAAAGACAATATAATGGTTTCAAGAAGTAGCTTCACAGACAATCTGCATATTTAATTAACTGCCTCTAAATTTTTAATCATTTGAGTCCAGGTTCTTGTCTTGAAGCTTAACTTGATAACAAACCTACCAACTGGTAGAACTAATTGGTACAGAATCAGTCAATAATTTATAAGGAAAGGAAAAAAATATCGGATGTTACGAAGGTATAAGACCACCAGCCGCAGTTATTTCTGAGAGGTAACAGCAAAAACCAGACTTGATTCTACAAATCCATGGCGCACTGGTGACATCCACTGGCTATCCTTTGACATTGTCCAGATTCTTTGGATTTTTAGTCTAAGACTGGAAAATAAAATCAGCAGGTTTTACGTAGTTATGTCTTTCTTTAATGTTAACATTAAATGTTACACTGTTATTTGGGTGAACCCATTTATCCATTACGCTTACTGAATCATATTTCTGATTTTTCAAAAGCTTGAAATTCAATAATCCAAGAGAATCATGCTGTATATTCTGAGTTGAGAGTGACTGATGAAGCTTCTTCCCACCAGGAGTTTGAAAGAAGACAAACTGAAACATAGTGAGAGGAGAAATTGTCTCTGCTGCTCATGTGATCAGCAAATATCATTTTATACTACAGAGAATGTGGTAAATCGCCTTGCTGCTGCAATTTTGAAAATAGGGGAATGTTTGACAAAGACTAGCACTGGGCAGGAATGGTCACTGACCATAAGTCAGTGGCTCTCCTGTTTAATAAGCATCAGAATCACCTGGATTGCCAAATACAGATGCGGATTTCTGGGCTCCGTTGCAGAGGTACCTTAGAATCTTGGAGAAGTCTCTAGTGCAATTTGTTCACAAGCCACACTTGGAGGAACCCTGCACTAAGAGATAGAATCTCTTATCTTGATGCTCCATGGAATTAATGTAATTCCATACAGAATGCAGAACATGAACTATTTTGGACATCCTATTGGGGGCAACATGGCGAAGAGGCTCAACTTTATCAGTAGAACAAATTCTTTAAATAATTGTTTTGCATTATGTTACTTTCCAAATGCAGTCATCAAATCATCAAAAATTATTTTCTTAATTTCTTCAAATCTTCAGGCAGTGCATATAAAACAGAAATAACTTATGATTACATATAAATAAAAGTCAGATGCCCAGAAAAAATGAGATTAAGTGGGTGGAAGATAACTAGTATGAAACACTCAAAGACAACACGTAAGTTATCCTCTACATATCAATGTGTTAGCACTATTGTATTAGTACTAGCAATATTATAGATGATTTTTCTTCTTATCCCCTCCTACTTTTTTCTAATTTTTCTTCAACAAAGACATATTACTTATGTGATTTCTTTTAAGTTTAGGCACACATGCACTATAGTTTCTGGGGAAAGCAGGAGTCAGGTGTGCTTTCAGCAGTCCCACGATATTTAATCAATCATCATAATTATTTTCATTATCATCCCCCTAAATCTCACAACTAAGCCTTCAATCAACCAGAAGCTTTGTGGATGATTTTAAGAACTGAGTTAGTGCAGGAAGAGTTTGGGTATTTCCTTGGAAGCTATGATTTAATAACTTTAAGTTAATAATTGTGACCTTGAGTAAAGAACAGTTTTGAGAAGACCCAAGAAGGTAAGAGATGTAAGTGCAAGAAAGGCTAAGACTCAGCTATTATCTACGGAAATCAAGGAAAAGGTATTATAGAGATGGGGTTATAAAGTGGTAAGAGCAGGAAAGAAAGCATCTAGAACTTAAAGGGGGCAAAACTATTATTTTCCATTTAGGAAAAAGACTGAAAATTAACCAGGGAGCTTGCAATTCCAAGTAAGTTACTTCTCTTTGCTGTAGTAAAATGTCACAATGTTAGAATGTGACACAATAAAAAAGAAAAAGTAATGTCCTTTCCAAAAACGTGCTCAAACAACCTGCAGGCTCCCAAGGACCAGGGTGGGGTTGCTGCTGGAAGAGGACTAGGCTGTTTGATGCTGAAGCCAATTTGTGATCTTCACTTGTCCTTCAGGATAAAAGCTGAAAGCTAGCCTAGACTTGGAAGATAAAAACAGGTCCCTTTCAATGAAAATTCTGTAGCACCTTTGAGTTACAAAGAGCACAGCCTGGTGAGAGAGCCTACATGTAGATTTCTCTTCTTTCCTTAAGGGAATGGCAGGCATCTGCCAAGATGTGTGTTTGTTGTCATTGAGAATTAATGGGAAATAACAAACCCACATGTTTGGCAGACGAGGAACATGCTCTGATGGAAACACTAGGTAAGACAGACCAGACCCCCCACAATCCACACGTGTGTCCTACTAGACAAGAATGCCAGTTCACATTAAGTGGTGACAAACTATTGAAGTAGGTGAACTTAATAAAGTAGAAAGTGTAAAATGACTTAAATGACTTCCCCCATGTAGAGAAACCTTTTTTTTTCCTCTCTAAAGTGCAAAGAGATTCAGTTTTGTTATTAAGAAAAGTACACCCACTCAATAAAAACCATAAAGAAAAAAAAAGACAAACATAAAGCCACCTAAAAATCTCACTGATTTTATCTTCTAGGAAGAACAGGGTCAACTACTTCTACCATCGTTTTGTGAACATCCTTCTGGCTTGTGCACATGTGCACACACACACACAAGCACACACATGCATAAAGACACACAAACACATATGCTGTTTCTCAAAAACTGTGGAGGGTTTTTTCCCATCTCAATGAATACAGATATATGATCATTCATTACGATGATTATGACCAATCCCCTAAGTATTTCTTCTTTATAATTTTTCACAATATAAATGACACTGCAGTAAACAGTTACTCTTTCCCATTTCCAATCCATTATCCACACACCCTTAGAATAAAATCCAAATTCCGTTCCTTGGCTTAAAAGGGCCTGTGTGGTCTAAATGGTACCTGTCTCAGGGCGCCTATGTGGCTCAGTGGGTTAAGCCTCTGCCTTTGACTCAGATCATGGTCTGAGTCCTGGGATCGAGCCCCGTGTTGGGCTCTCTGCTCAGCAGGGAGCCTGCTTCCCCCTCTTTCTCTGACTGCTTGTGATCTCTCTCTCCCTGTCAAATAAACAAATAAAAATCTTTAAAATAAATAAATAAATAAATGGTACCTGTCTCTCTGCTTTCTGCACTTCTTCCCCCTTACCCATCATGTTCAACCTTTGTGTTCCTTGAACACATCTTGTTATGTTTTGCCTCAGGCTTTCGCCCATGCTCTTTTCACTGCTTAGAAAGCCTTCATCCTCAAGATCCTCACATGGCTAATTTTTAATTGTTCGTTTCTCTTTAAATGACACTTCCCTAAGGAGATCTTCTCTGCCACTTTATCTAATGTACATTACCCATTCTCTTGTTCTTGTGCATAGTTCCTTATAAGTAACTTGAAACTATTTTTTTAAATTGGATTTCTTGGATTTGTCTATATTCTCCACCAGAACCTAAGCACCTCAAGATCAGTGACTGCTTCTTTCATGGATACCAGTTCATAATCAAGCATATAGTGAGCCCTAACAAAATATCTGTGGCATGAATGAGTAAGTGAACAGAGGAACCAATGAATCGATGAGTACATGTTGATGCATGACATGACGAATTTTCTCCTCAGAATGTTTCTAGAAATAGAGTGTCTATAAACTGAGGGTTGCTGGAGGCGAAGGGGGTGGGATGATTGGGGTGGCTGGGTGATGGACATTGGGGAGGGTATGTGCTATGGGGAGGAAAAAAAAAGAAATACAATTTCTAGCTAAAGGGGAATTCACATTTTTATATTTTATATAAAATATTGCCAAGTATTATTTATCCATAAAGAAGAAGGAAATCCTGACATTTGTCATAACATGTGTGAACCTTGAGGGCATTATGCTAAACAAAATGAGTTAGACACGGAAAGACAAATATGTATGATACCTCACTTATATGTAGAATCTAAAAAAAAAAAAAGCAAAACCAGAAAACTGAACTCACAGATACAGAGAACAAATTAGTGGTTGCCACAGGTTGGGAGTGAGGGATGGGTGATACGGGTAAAGGTTACCAAAAAGGTACGAACTTTCAGTTATAAAATATATATAAGTCCTCATAGTGTAATGTACAGAATGATGCCTGTAGTTAATACAAAGAGTAGATCTTGAAAGTTCTGATTGGGGGTGCCTGGGTGGCTCAGTGAGTTAAGCCTCTGCCTTTGGCTCAGGTCATGATCTCAGGGTCCTGGGATCGAGCCCCGCATCAGGCTCTCTGCTCAGCAGGGAGCCTGCTTCACTCTCTCTCTCTGCCTCTCTGCCTACTTGTGGTCTCTGTCTGTCAAATAAATACATAAAATCCTTAAAAATAAATAAATAAAAGTTCTCATTGTAAGAACAAAATGTGTAACATATGGTGATGAATGTTAACTAAGTTTATCATGGGAATTATTTCACAAAATATACATATAACAAATCATGATGCTGTTAGATGCTAACACCTAAAACTAACACAATGTTGTATGTCAGTTATATCTCAATTCTTTAACTGCAGAAATATATATATGGCCTAACTCTTCTACCAAAAGTATGGAGCACTTGAAATTCCCACCAGTAACATGATAGGGATGTTTAATTTCCCTCCTCACATCCTTGACAATACTTGATACCAATTAGGAAAAGAAATAACTGATCAAAATTTAAATTTTAGTTGCTGAATGCTAATAAGCCTGGATGTCTTTTTATGTTTGCTGGCTTTTTAAAAAAATTATCAGTTCATTTCTTTGCTTTTGTTTTTCCCACTGGAAGGCATATTTTTCTTACTGGTATATAAAGACATTTTGTATATTAGAAATAATCTTATTTCTTCTTAACAGTGTTATCAATATTTTACCCCATTTTTTTTGTTACTAAGCCTTATTTATGGTGGTATCCTTTTATATAGATTTTAATTTTGTACTTGTCAGTGCTTCTTTTATTTCTGGCTTTAATATCATGATTAAGTACAACCATAATTTTACAAAAATATTCCTCCATAATTTCTCCAGTTCTTTATGATTTCATGTTTTATATTTAGGTTTTGAACTATCTGAAATTTATTAGGGCATAAAGATTGAAGTAGAGAGCTATGAAATGCTAGCTGTCCCATTAAACCTAAAAAAAATCAACTGTTCCCTCATTGATTTCTAATTCCAAGCATATTCTTGATTCTTTTTCTGGCTTTTCTCTCCTTTTTTCATTTTAAAGAAATACGGATTTGCTCAATGATATTTGAGTGCAACAAACTTCATCTTTATAGAAACCCACGGCATGGTTCCAAGCAATGAGGGCCATATCTTTATCTTTCTTTAGTGATTAGTGTCATTTGATCCTTTAGTTAAAAATGTTGCTGTCAGGGGCACCTGGATGGCTCAGTGGGTTAAGCCTCTGCCTTCGGCTCAGGTCATGATCTCAAGGTCCTGAGATCGAGCCCCGCATCGGACTCTCTGCTCAGCAGGGACCTTGCTCCCCCCAACCAACTCTTTGCCTGCCTCTCTGCCTACTTGTATCTCTGTCTGTCAAATAAATAAATAAAATCTTAAAAAAATAAAATAAAATCTTGCTGTCAAATGGATCTTCTGCCATCAGAAGGCCTTTTGGTGCTCCTGAAAGTCTATTTCCAAATACATGATCTGCCACAGAAGCCCTCATCTCTGCTATCAGAGATAAAATTATTAAGAGTCTAGTATCACAGGCATCCTCCATTCACCACCCATTTGTAGAGCTGTAAGAGGAACACACATTTCTGCTCCTTGAGAAAACCCCATTCATCTACTTCTCAGTTTAGGCTAACCTCTATCTCTCTCTCTTTGGTTAGAGCATTTCTACTTCTTGCAATATAGAAATTCCTTTTCTCCTCTTTGGATAATCTAGCTTTATTATCCTTCAATAGTCAAAATGTTAGCACCTTTTTCTCCCCCCAGAAGTGTAGGATAGAGTGTGTAATTGTAGGCTGAAATGTATACAATCACAATGCTGGTCTCTGCTTCCTGAACTAATAAGAGGAAAAGTAACACCTTTCTCCTTCTTCTCAACAACAAAAACAAGTTGAATTAACTCAATTACACAATGATCACATCCATCTATTTGAAAGATTATTTTAATCACTTTATGTTTTAATATCTGTTGTAATAAAAAAACACTATTTTCTAAGTGTTCTTACTATTCTTGTATGTTTATACCTCCAGACAAATTTAGATTATATATATATATTATATATCCAAAGGCCCAGAATCCTTTCCTCACAGTGTGTCATAGCAACTCTGGATTTAAAAGTTCCAAAACTGACATCATATTCAATTCCTTATCATTGTACTGATTCATTCAACAAATGTCTGCTGAACACTTAATATTAGCCTTAGACACTTTGCTAAATTCCAAGGCTACAACCAGAAGCAGGAGAGTCCTTCCTTGCCGGAAAATTACACCAAATAGGAAAAAAAAAAATAATTCAGTAGAGACTGATGAGTATTATAACAGAAAGGTTGAAGGAATATACTGTTGGGTAACCTAACCTAATCCGTAGTCAAGAAAATTGTCCTAAAGAAAGTAGCATTGTTACCTGACCTCTAAAAGGGGAAAATCATTATCTAAATTGGAGAGAAAGATACAAGAACTTGTTGAAGATAAAGGGGAAACCATTTACAAAATCCCAATGTTAAAGAGAACATTTCAGAATAGACTTTATTCCAGGGCATAGTCTGGTTGGAAAACAGAATACAAGGCAGAGTGGCTGAAGATTGTACTAGAAATACAAAGGCAAAAAAGCCTCATTACCATGTTTGGGTGTTTTATCCAAGGACAATAGGAAGCCAATGAAACTTTTAAGTAGTAGAGTGTTATGACCAGTAATTCTGAGAGAGCACTCTGACTATAGGGTGTAGAGTGAACTTGGGGAAGGAGACTGGGTGTGGAGAAAGATCAGGGGAAGAAAGGCAATTCAAGAGCCTCCTGTGGTAGTCTGGGAAAGAGAGTGGTCTTGATTTGTGTAATGGCAATGGGAGTGGAGAGAGGCCCATGGATCCAAGGGACATTTACAACAGCTGGTGTTCTTTGAATGTAGAAGGTGACAGTCTCTCAACACCTTTCCGGGTTACTGTTTTGGAAAAGTGAATGGTGGTGCCATGTTTACTGAACTGTGAAGTTCGAATAGGGACCAGATCTCAGGAGAAGGTAAAGAAACTCATGGAAATGTGGAATTTGATGTAACTGTAAGATGTATAAATGGAGATGTTGAATGGGTAACTGAATACATGATCTAAAGTTCAGATAGGAGGCACAGTTTTTAAAGCCACTTAGGTTGTAGACAAAGCCATGATATTAACGAAAAGAGTCTACAGGGATGGGGTAAAGTAAGAAAGGAGGGGAGTTAAACCTAGGACCTCGCTAAGCATAGTAACATTTAAGGGATGAAAAAAAGGAAAGTGAGTTGTAAGGAAGACCAAAAAGAAGTACTCAGATGGATAGGAAGAATATAAGAATTCTGTCGATGTGGAAACCAAAAAGAAGGGGAGTGCCTTGAGGAGAGAGTGGTTAACAGCACCAATGCCGGTGAAAGAGCAAGTGCAAAACGCCTGAACAATTCCCTTTTTTTTTTTTCATTTTATTTATTTTTTCAGCGTAACAGTATTCATTGTTTTTGCACAACACCCAGTGCTCCATGCAAAACGTGCCCTCTCTATTGCCCACCACCTCTTCCCCCAACCTCCCACCCCTGACCCTTCAAAACCCTCAGGTTGTTTTTCAGAGTCCATAGTCTCTTATGGTTCGCCTCCCCTTCCAAATTTTTTTTTTTTTAATAAACATATAATGTATTTTTATCCCCAGGGGTACAGGTCTGTGAATCGCCAGGTTTACACACTTCACAGCACTCACGATAGCACATACCCTCCCCAATGTCCATAGCCCCCTCCCCCTCTCCCAATCCCACCTCCCCCCAGCAAACCCCAGTTTGTTTTGTGAGATTAAGAGTCATTTATGATTTGTCTCCCTCCCAATCCCATCTTGTTTCATTTATTCTTCTCCTATCCCCCTAACCCCCCATGTTGCTTCTCCATGTCCTCATATCAGGGAGATCATATGATAGTTGTCTTTCTCCGATTGACTTATTTCACTAAGCATGATACGCTCTAGTTCCATCCACGTCGTCGCAAATGGCAAGATTTCATTTCTTTTGATGGCTGCATAGTATTCCATTGTGTATATATACCACATCTTCTTTATCCATTCATCTGTTGATGGACATCTAGGTTCTTTCCATAGTATGGCTATTGTAGACATTGCTGCTATAAACATTCGGGTACACGTGCCCCTTCGGATCACTATGTTTGTATCTTTAGGGTAAATACCCAGTAGTGCAATTGCTGGGTCATAGGGTAGTTCTATTTTCAACATTTTGAGGAACCTCCATGCTGTTTTCCAGAGTGGTTGCACCAGCTTGCATTCCCACCAACAGTGGAGGAGGGTTCCCCTTTCTCCGCATCCTCACCAGCATCTGTCATTCCCTGACTTGTTAATTTTAGCCATTCTGACTGGTGTGAGGTGATATCTCATTGTGGTTTTGATTTGTATTTCCCTGATGCCGAGTGACGTGGAGCACTTTTTCATGTGTCTGTTGGCCATCTGGATGTCTTCTTTGCAGAAATATCTGTTCATGTCCTCTGCCCATTTCTTGATTGGATTGTTTGTTCTTTGGGTGTTGAGTTTGCTAAGTTCCTTATAGATTTTGGATACTAGCCCTTTATCTGATATGTCGTTTGCAAATATCTTCTCCCATTCTGTCAGTTGTCTTTTGGTTTTGTAAACTGTTTCCTTTGCTGTGCAAAAGATTTTGATCTTGATGAAATCCCAATAGTTCATGTTTGCCCTTCCTTCCCTTGCCTTTGCCGTTGTTCCTAGGAAGATGTTGCTACGGCTGAGGTCGAAGAGGTTGCTGCCTGCATTCTCCTCAAGGATTTTGATGGATTCCTTTCTCACATTGAGGTCCTTCATCCATTTGGAGTCTATTTTCATGTGTGGTGTAAGGAAGTGGTCCAATTTCATTTTTCTGCATGTGGCTGTCCAATTTTCCCAGCACCATTTATTGAAGAGGCTGTCTTTTTTCCATTGGACATTCTTTCCTGCTTTGTTGAAGATTAGTTGACCATACAGTTAAGGGTCGATTTCTGGGCTCTCTATTCTGTTCCACTGATCTATGTGTCTGTTTTTGTGCCAGTACCATGCTGTCTTGATGATGACAGCTTTGTAATAGAGCTTGAAGTCCGGAATTGTGATGCCACCAACTTTGGCTTTCTTTTTCAATATTCCTTTGGCTATTCGAGGTCTTTTCTGGTTCCATATAAATTTTAGGATTATTTGTTCCATTTCTTTGAAAAAAATGGATGGTATTTTGATAGGGATTGCATTAAATGTGTAGATTGCTTTAGGTAGCATGGACATTTTCACAATATTTATTCTTCCAATCCAGGAGCATGGAACATTTTTCCATTTCTTTGTGTCTTCCTCAATTTCTTTCATGAGTACTTTATAATTTTCTGTGTATAGATTCCTAGCCTCTTTGGTTAGGTTTATTCCTAGGTATCTTATAGTTTTGGGTACAATTGTAAATGGGATTGACTCCTTAATTTCTCTTTCTTCTGTCTTGTTGTTGGTGTACAGAAATGCAACTGATTTCTGTGCATTGATTTTATATCCTGACACGTTACTGAATTCCTGTACAAGTTCTAGCAGTTTTGGAGTGGAGTCTTTTGGGTTTTCCACATATAGTATCATATCATCTGCGAAGAGTGATAGTTTGACTTCTTCTTTACCAATTTGGATGCCTTTAATTTCTTTTTGTTGTCTGATTGCTGAGGCTAGGACTTCTAGTACTATGTTGAATAGCAGTGGTGATAATGGACATCCCTGCCGTGTTTCTGACCTTAGCGGAAAAGCTTTCAGTTTTTCTCCATTGAGAATGATATTTGCGGTGGGTTTTTCATAGATGGCTTTGATAATATTGAGGTATGTGCCCTCTATCCCTACACTTTGAAGAGTTTTGATCAGGAAGGGATGCTGTTCTTTGTCAAATGCTTTTTCAGCATCTATTGAGAGTATCATATGGTTCTTGTTCTTTCTTTTATTAATGTGTTCTATCACGTTGATTGATTTGCGGATGTTGAACCAACCCTGCAGCCCTGGAATAAATCCCACTTGATCATGGTGAATAATCCTTTTAATGTACTGTTGAATCCTATTGGCTAGTATTTTGGCGAGAATTTTTGTGTCTGCGTTCATCAAGGATATTGGTCTGTAGTTCTCTTTTTTGGTGGGATCCTTGTCTGGTTTTGGGATCAAGGTGATGCTGGCCTCATAAAATGAGTTTGGAAGTTTTCCTTCCATTTCTATTTTTTGGAACAGTTTCAGGAGAATAGGAATTAGTTCTTCTTTAAATGTTTGGTAGAATTCCCCTGGGAAGCCATCTGGCCCTGGGCTTTTGTTTGTTTGGAGATTTTTGATGACTGTTTCAATCTCCTTACTGGTTATGGGCCTGTTCAGGTTTTCTATTTCTTCCTGGTTCAGTTGTGGTAGTTTATATGTCTCTAGGAATGCATCCATTTCTTCCAGATTGTCCAATTTGTTGGCGTAGAGTTGCTCATAGTATGTTCTTATAATTGTCTGTATTTCTTTGGTGTTCGTTGTGATCTCTCCTCTTTCATTCATGATTTTATTGATTTGGGTCCTTTCTCTTTTCTTTTTGATGAGTCTGGCCAGGGGTTTATCAATCTTATTGATTCTTTCAAAGAACCAGCTCCTAGTTTCATTGATTTTTTCTATTGTTTTTTTGGTTTCTATTTCATTGATTTCTGCTCTGATCTTTATGATTTCTCTTCTCCTGCTGGGTTTAGGGTTTCTTTCTTGTTCTTTCTCCAGCTCCTTTACGTGTAGGGTTAGGTTGTGTACTTGAGACCTTTCTTGTTTTTTGAGAAAGGCTTGTACTGCTATATATTTTCCTCTCAGGACTGCCTTTGCTGTGTCCCACAGATTTTGAACTGTTGTGTTTTCATTATCATTTGTTTCCATGAATTTTTTCAATTCTTCTTTAATTTCCTGGTTGACCCATTCATTCTTTTTTTTTAAAGATTTTATTTATTTATTTGACACAGAGAGAGAGAGATCACAAGTAGGCAGAGAGGCAGGTAGAGAGACAGGAGGAAGTAGGCTCCCTGCTGAGCAGAGAGCCCCATGCAGGGGCTCAATCCCAGGACCCTGAGATCATGACCTGAGCTGAAGGCAGAGGCTTCACCCACTGAGCCACCCAGGCGCCCCCGACCCATTCATTCTTTAGAAGGATGCTGTTTAGTCTCCATGTATTTGGGTTCTTTCCAGCTTTCCTCTTGTGATTGAGTTCTAGCTTCAGAGCATTGTGGTCTGAAAATATGCAGGGAATGATCCTAATCTTTTGATACCGGTTGAGACCTGATTTGTGACCCAGGATGTGATCTATTCTGGAGAAGGTTCCATGTGCACTAGAGAAGAATGTGTATTCTGTTGCTTTGGGATGAAATGTTCTGAATATATCTGTGATGTCCATCTGGTCCAGTGTGTCATTTAAGGCCTTTATTTCCTTGTTGATCTTTTGCTTGGATGATCTGTCCATTTCAGTGAGGGGAGTGGAACAATTCCCTTTTAAGTGGCCTTCCTGTTTCAGTGAGGTGGAGGGAGGTCAGTGCTTTTGAGTACCAGCAAGCCAAGAGATGGTGATGTGCACGAAGGATGAGGCCAGTGAATGAGTCAGAGTTCATGCTAAAGCAACCAAAGGTGATTTAAGAAAATATTATTATAGTTTGTCTCCCTCCCAATCCCATCTTGTTTCATTTATTCTTCTCCTATCCCCCTACCCCCCCATGTTGCTTCTCCATGTCCTCATATCAGGGAGATCATATGATAGTTGTCTTTCTCCGATTGACTTATTTCACTAAGCATGGTTGCTGGGGGGAGGTGGGATTGGGAGAGGGGGAGCGGGCTATGGACACTGGGGAGGCGAGGCGAACCATAAGAGACTATGGACTCTGAAAAACAACCTGAGGGTTTTGAAGGGTCAGGGGTGGGAGGTTGGGGCAACCTGAGGGTTTTGAAGGGTCAGGGGTGGGAGGTTGGGGGAACAGGTGGTGGGTAATGGGGAGGGCACGTTTTGCATGGAGCACTGGGTGTTGTGCAAAAAGAATGAATACTGTTACGCTGAAAAAATAAATAAAATGAAAAAAAAAAGAAAATATTATAGAATGTACAAATTATTTGTTAACTGAGGGCAGCCTGCCTCTCGGTTTTTGTAAAACAACTACATGCACTCAAAAGGCCAATACCCACCTCAAAGTTTCTGTCATGTGATCCTACCGTTGGATTCTCCTGTTTCGGCTAAGATTTCAGTGGTGGTCCACCTTCACGTGCCACCTGAACCCTGATGTGGAGCACGGTCCTTCCTCTGGACTCCCTGGAGCACTCTTCCAAAGCATGTGTATTTACAGAAACTTCATGTCAGGTTTGGGAAGATGAAAGTGGTTGAACTGTAGAAACACAGAGCAAAATCCTAAAAACTATGTGCTCGGTATCCATGTTCTTGGTGTCTTTTTGCCACCTGGTCTCTGGACGTTCTCAATGGCCATTTTTCTCCTCAACTTCCAGCCTTTCCACTGTCTTATTGGGTCCCTTGATCGACTCTCTCACCACTCCTCTCTCGGCTTTCATGCCTAAATTTTTAACTTCTTATGTCAAACAGAGTGCTTAGTACTTACCTGTTTCTTTCAGAATGAAGACTTCAGGCCTCACTGTCCTACTAAAAAAAAATGTCCTAAGTAAAGACAAGTCTTTCTCTAAGAATTCCAATGCCATCTGTTCCTATTGTAACTTTTTTTAGAAAAGATTTTTAAATGTTTATTTACGAGGGGGCGGGGAGAGAGAGAGAGAGAGAGAGAGAGTATGCGTGTGTGTGTGTGTGTGTTTATGTACGAGCGGGGGGAAAGGGGCAAGAGAGGAGAGAGCTGAGCAGAGAGCCTGATGTGGGGCTTGATCCCAGGACCCTGGGATCATGACCTGAGCCGAAGGACTCAATAGCAGGACCCTGGGATCGTGACTTGATCTTTTACATTCAGGAGTACCCAGCTGACTCAGTTGGTAGAGCAGGTAACACTTAATCTCAGGCTGTGCGTTCAAGCCCCACATTAGGTGTAGAGATTACTTAAAATCCTTAAACAAAACAAACCAACAACTCTTAAATTCAGTCTGCACCCTTGTCAAGCTTTCTGGTGTTGCCATATCCCCTCTGCTGGTTCCACACAGTTCTTGCTCACAGGTTTTGAAAATGTTAATTCCTACATGCCTTAGGCCCCACAGCACCCCTCCCACATTTCAGCAAATTTAACTAGTGTCTCTCTTTCATTGTACTAACAGTGTAACACTTACCCAGCCAGGCTTCTAGGACAGATACTTGTGTATCTATACTCTATTCAATTTTGCATCTCGAAAGTGTCTTTCTTGTAATAGGCACTCAATACATGCTGAAGTGAACTTGACGAGCACACAAGGTAAGAACACTGTTTTCAGCTCCTAATCAGATGGCTAACATGACAAGAGCTTCCGAGGACAGCAGAAACCTCGGGTATATAAGTAGGGATATGTTCATTCGGTGAAACTCTATTAATTTCTCAGGGATGCACCAGTCACCTAGGAGTCTTTTCATCTTCCTCTGCTCAGCTCTGCATTAGCCCATTTTCTGGGTTGTCCAGGCAGGGTCTCTAAAGAGGATTTTCAATCTTTTCTATTTCCCATACTATCAATTCCTATTATTTGGGAGGAAAGAGATGAAAAGTGCAAGAACCCCAAATCTCACTTTATATGTATATTTTTAAAGATTTTATTTATTTATTTGACAGACAGAGATCACAAGTAGGCAGAGAGGCAGGCAGAGAGAGGGGGGAGGCAGGCTCCCTGCCAAGCAGAGAGCCCGATGAGGGGCTCGATCCCAGGACCCTAGGATCACGACCTGAGCTGAAGGCAGAGGCTTTAACCCACTGAGCCACCCAGGTGCCCCTCACTTTCTATTTTTAATCAGCCAAGTGGCAGAAAGCATGGGAGTCAGTAAGTTCTGGTACAGGTGGGGACAGTTGTCCACAGACTGCCTATGAATGGGCTGGTCCCCTCCCCCCACCGCTGTACCATAACCACAGCTGCTTCCATTAGGGCAGTCTCATGAGGACTAAAGTCAGGGTAGGCATATATTGTGCATTGTATTTTTCTTGGCAAGAGGGACAAACGAGTGGTGGCAGAACAAGGCACTCAGTAGTGGAAAGGACAATATTCCAGAGAGGCAGAGTAGCTAAAGTATAATCATTAATGTGATAAATATATCAGTTAAGATTCTAGACAGAATCAGACAGCTATGCACTTACATGAATGATATAACTTAAGAAGTGCTGACAATGATAAAGGTGATCCCTTCTATAGAAATGAAGAAACAGATGTGACCCAGGCTACATAGCTACTATGTAATAGGCTGGAATTCAAATCCAAAAAGTAGGGTTTCATAGCTATGATCTTAACTCTAGTTTCTAATAATCTTATGTGGGATTGAATTAGGAAGTGGTGAATTTTTTATAATTACAGAGGAAATTGACACAGCAAAGGGTTTGCCAACTGGCCTTCCAACCCCAGAAAGAAAATTTCTCTGGTTAGAAATTCACCTGGATACTTTCTCAAGATGCCCCAACAATCTAATGAACTGGCTGAGGATAGTTACATGCTCAGCCAAAAGCCTGGGTTTTCTCTGGTTCACATCTATAATTGGTGGCCTGTACTGTATGCAATTAGAGACAACACAGACAGTGCCTGGGTTACAAGCATCATCCCAGACAGCAAAAATGTGACAATGTGGCAGCCAGGACCGGTAAGATGTGGTCCATCCCACAAGAGGCAGGTGTGACCGTTTGGCTAAATATTCAGTGTTACTAGAACCCTGCATCTCAAGAAAACTATCCTGTACCCCACTTGGGCAGGTAACACAGGCTGAGAATCACCCACTGTGTTCTCTGGAGGATATAAGACAGAAAACTGGAGTCCTTCCATGAGAAACTGTCACCAGAGCCAGGAGACACAGGAGGTCATAGCACAGCAGCATTTCCAACTGGGGTACAGATAACATTATCATTATATTTCTGTCATTAGTTTGCTTTGAAATTCTACTTATTTTATTCTATGCATTAAAAGACATTCTGGGAAGGGGGTCCAGAATTTTCATCAGGCTGAGAGACAGATCCAAGGCACAGGAAACCTAACTATGTCTGGCTACAGAAAAGACAGCTTTCTGAACAGAGAAGCCAGCCCAAAGCCCCAAGTTGGAACCACCACTAAGGACAAACATTCCTTTTCAGAGAAGTCATAATCCACGGAATAGTCTAACGCCGTTATCATAATACAACTCCAGTGAAGAATTGGCGTTGCTGGTAATGAGAAGCTAGAGACTGTGTGGGACACTGATTAACTGACGTTGACCACCCTAAAACAAAGTTAACACAAAAATCTCCGTCTCATGTGCTCAGATCAGTTAGAGATTACACTGTTATACACGTGAAACAAATAATTACTCTGAATTGAAAGACTCCTCAAAATTTTATCTTGTTTGACTGGGTTTCCTGAAGGTTTTCAAAATAATTACTTAATATAATTATATATATAATATAAGGAAATAAAAAACAACATAGACCAGACAGTCTGCAGAGTTTCTTCCTAGGAGAGTACAGCATACTAATTCCAATATATGAAAAGAAAAAAGAGAGAGCAAGATGGCAGAGGAGTAGGAAACTTAAATTTCTTCTGGTCCCAGGAATTCAGCTAGATAGTTATCAAATGATCCTGAACTCCTACAAACTCAACAGGAGATCAGAGAGAAGAAGAGCAGCGATTCTAGGAACAGAAAAGCAACCACTGTCTGAATGGTAGGACAGGTGGAGAAGTGAATCCAAGGTGATATATGGGAGGAGAGACTGGGGGAGGAAGGGAGCCTCTGTCAGCCACTTACCAGCAAGTGAGAGAGCAGCGGAGCCCCAAATAAGAACTTTTAGAAGCCTGCTCCACAGAGGGACATCACTCTAGTGGCTAAGCAGGGGATGAATCCTCACTGGGACAGTGTGGTCTCAGGACCCTTGAGGTCACAGAAAGACCAGGGGTGCCTGAGTGAGGCAGAGCTCCCAGGTATTGGAATGGGGAAACTGGCTGCAAAGATGGAGCCAACGAGGGGCTTGTAGCTTGAGGTTGCCTTAAACCATGATCTGAGACACAGTCGGGCCACTATTCTTCAAACAGGGACACCACAAGTGGCAGATCCAAGGAGACCCCCCTCCTTCCTCCTCTGGGAGAAGTGGCATGGGAGCACACCATAGGAATCAGCTGGGTTTGGAGACTCCAAATGGAGCCGTGCACCAGAGACAGAAATGCTCGTCACAGGCTGGGTGAGCTCGGAGTGCAGCCATAGACCAGGAAGACAGGAGAGATTGACAGCTTTTCTCTGAGGGTGCACTGAGAAGTGGGGCCCTGAGCTCTCAGCTCCTCGGGCCAGAGACTGGGAGGCCACCATTTTCATTCCCATCCTCTAGAGCTCTACAGAAAGCATTCAGGGAAAAAAAGCTCCCGAGAGCGAACCCAAGCAAATGACTTAGCCTGGCCCCTGGCAAGGGCAGAACAATTCCACCTCAGGCAAAGACATTTGAGAGTCATGGCAGCAGGACCCTCCCCCAGAAGATCAGCAAGAACATCCACCCAAAACCAAGTTTATCATCAATGAGAACTGCGGAACTCCAGAGCTGGGGAAAGCAACACATAGAATTCATGGCTTTTCCCCATAATTCTTTAGTCTTTCAAAGTTAAATTTTTTAATTTTATTTTTTTTCTTATTCTAATTCTTTTTAATTTTTCCTCTTTCCTATTTTTAACCTTTTTTTTTTTAAAGATTTTATTTATTTGACAAAAAGAGACACAGTGAGGGAGGGGAACATAAGCAGGGGGAGTGGGAGAGGGAGGAGCAGGCTTCCTGCTGAGCAGGGAGCTCAATGCAGGGCTTGATCCCAGTACTCTGGGATCATTACCTGAGCTGAAGGCAGATGCTTAATGACTGAGCCACCCAGGAACCCCTATTGTAACCTTTTAAAAACTATTTTATCTTATCAATGCCTTTCTAAAAATCTTTTTAAATTTTCATTGTTATAGTCATATTCTATCCCTTCAAGGTATTTAACCTTACTTTTTGTATACGTATAGGTTTTTCTTTCTTTAAAATTTTGGGGTACAGTTTCTTCTAACAGATCAAAATAAACCCTAATCTAGTACATGGCTTTGTTCTAGTCTCCAGCCTGATCACATTCTTTCCTTTTTTTTTTTTTCTTTTTTCAACCAAATTCCTATCTTAACAATTCCTTTTACAGGATCTTTTAAAATTTTCATCTTTACAGCCATATTCCATCCCTTCATGGTGTTTACACTTATTTTGTATATATAAGTTTTTCTTTCTTTAAAATTTTGGAAGCCAGTTTCTTCTAACAGACCAAAATACACCCAAAATCAAGTATGTGTTGATATGTGCTCTGTTGTATACACTGGTCTAATCATATATATATATATATATATATGATACATATACATATATATAATATATATGTATATGTATCATATATATGATTATATATATATGTATATGTATCATATATATATGATTATATATATATATATATACATATATATATATATATGATTAGACCAGTGGGGGGGAAAATATATATACACACACACATATATATAAATATGTACACACACACTGACTATACCAGAAAAAAAAATATATATATATATATATATATTTCTTTCTTCTCTCTCTGTTTCTCTCTCTCTCTCTCACTCTCTTTCTCCTTTCTTCTCCCACCAGTTTTGGGTCTCTTTTGATTTGGTTAGTGTATATTTTTCTGAGATAGTTGCTACCCTTTTAGTATTTTGTTCTCTCATTCATTTATTCTTTTTTTCTTTCTTATCTGAATAAAATGACAAGGCAGAAAAACTCACCTCAAAAAAAAAAAAAAAAAAAAAAAGAAAAAGAACAAGAGGCAGTAACGATGGCTAGGGACCTAATCAATATGGACATTAGTAGGATGTCAGAACTAGAGTTCAAAATGACGATTATCAAGGTGCTAGCTGGGCTTGAAAAAAGCATGGAAGCTACTAGAGAATCCCTTTCTGGAGAAGTAGAATCCCTTTCTGGAAAAATAAAAGAACTAAAATCTAACCAACTTGAAATTAAAAAAGCTATTAATGAGGGGCAATCAAAAATGGAGGGGCGCCTGGGTGGCTCAGTGGGTTAAAGCCTCTGCCTTCGGCTCAGGTCATAATCCCAGGGTCCTGGGATAGAGCCCTGCATTGGGGTCTCTGCTCAGCAGGGAGTTTGCTTACCCCTCTCTCTGCCTGCTTGTGATCTCTGTCAAACAAATAAATAAAATCTTTTTTAAAAAATGGAGGCTCTTACTACTAGGATAAATGAGCCAGAAGGGAAAATTAGTGATATAGAAGACCAAATGATGGAGAATAAAGAAGCTGAGAAAAAGAAAGATAAATAACTACTGGACCAGAGGGGAGAATTTGAGAGATAAGTGATATCATAAGATGAAACAATACTAGAATAATTGGGATCCCAGAAGAAAAAGGAGTGAGAAGGGCAGAAGGTATATTGGAGCAAGTTATAGCAGGGAATTTCCCTTAATTTGGCAAAGGAACAAGCAGCAATATCCAGGAGGCACAGAGAACCCCCATCAAAATCAATAAAAATTGGTCAATGCTCTGTCATCTAATAGTAAAAACTTACAAGTCTCAGTGACAGAGGAAAATCCTGAAAGCAGCTTGGGACAAGAGGTCTGTAAACTACAATGGTAGAAATATTAGATTGGCAGCAGACCTATCTGCATTGATGTGGCAGGCCACAAAGGATAGGCATGATATATTCAGAACACTAAATGAGAAGAATATGCAGCCAAGAATACTATGTCCAGCTAGGCTGTCATTGAAAATAGAAGGAAAGACAAAAATCTTCCAGGACAAACAAAAATTAAAAGAATTTGCAAACACCAAACAGGCCTACAGGAAATATTGAAAGGGGTCCTCTAAGCAAAGAGAGACCTAAAAGTAACAGACCAGAGAGGAACAGACAATCTACAGGAACAGTCACTTTGTAGGCAATACAATGGCACTGATTTAATATTTTTCAAGTTACCCTGAATGTAAATGGGCTAAATGCCCCAATGAAAAGACACAGGGTATCAGAATGGATTAAAAAACAAAAAAAAAAAAAAACAAAAAAAAAAACAAAAACAAGATCCATTGATATTGCTGTCTGCAAGACACTCATTTTAAACCCAAAGACACCGCCAGATTTAAGTGAGGGGGTGGAAAAATAATTTACCATGTAATGGACATCAAAAGAAAGCTGGGGTGTCAATTCTTATATCAGATAAATTAGATTTTAAGCCAAAGACTATAGTAAGAAATGAAAAAGGACACTATATCATACTTGAAGGGTCTGTCCAACAAGAAGATCTAACAATTTTAAATATCTATGCTCCTAACATGGAAGCAGCCAATTATATAAACCAATTAATAACAAAATCAAAGAAATACATTGACAATAATACAATAATAGTAGGGGACTTTAATATGCCCCCCACTGAAAAGGACTGATCATCTAAGCAAAAGATCAACAAGGAAATAAAGGCTTTAAATGACACACTGGACCAGACGGACATCACAGATATATTCAGAACATTCCATCCCAAAGCAACAGAACAGTCTTCTCTAGTACACATGGAACATTCTCCAGAATAGATCACATCCTGGGTCACAAATCAGGTCTCAACCAGTACAAAAAGATTGGGATCATTCCCTACATATTTTCAGACCATGATGCTTTGAAACTAGAACTCAACCACAAGTGGAAAGTTAGAAAGAACTCAGATACATAGAGGCTAAAGAGCATCCTACTAAAGAATGAATGGGTCAATCAGGAAATTAAAGAAGAATTCAAAAAATTCATGGAAACAAATGAAAATGAAAACTGTTCAAAATCTTTGGGACACAGCAAAAGGCGGTCCTGAGAGGAAAGTATATAGCAATACAAGCCTTTCTCAAGAAAAAAGAAAGCCTTCAAGTACATAACCTAATCCTACACCTAAAGGAGCTGGAGATATAACAGCAAGGAAAACCTAAACCCAGCAAGAGAAGAGAAAGATCAGAGCAGAAATCAATGAAACAGAAACCTAAAGACCAGTAGAACAAATCAACAAAACTAGGAGCTGGTTCTTTGAAAGAATTAATAAGATTGATAAACTCCTGGCCATACTTATCAAAAAAAAAAAAAAAAAAAAGAGAGAGAGAGATAGAGAGAGAGAGAGAAAGGACCCAAATTAATAAAATCATGAATGAAAGAGGAGAGATCACAACCAACATCAAATACAAACAATTATAAGAACATATTATGAGCAACTATGCATCAGCAAATTTGACAATCTGGGAGAAATGAATGCATTCCTAGAGACATAAACTACCAAAACTGAACCAGGAAGAAATAGAAAACCTGAAGAGACCCTTAACCAGTAACGAGATTGAAGGAGTCATCAAAAATCTCCCAACAAACAAGAGCTCAGGGCCAGACAGCTTCCCAGGGGAATTCTACCAAATATCTAAAGAAGAATTAATACCTATTCTCTTGAAACTGTTTCAAAAAATAGAAATGTTAGGAAAACTTCCAAATTCATTTTATGAGGCCAGCATCACCTTGATCCCCAAACCAGACAAAGACCCCACCAAAAAGGAGAATTACAGACAAATATCCTTGATGAACATGGATGCAAAAATTCTCACCAAAATACTAGCCAATGGGATCCAACAGTACATTAAAAGGATTATTCACCATGACCAAATGGGATCTATTCCTGGGCTGCAAGGTTGATTCAACATCCACAAATCAATTGATGGGATACAATACATTAATAAAAGAAAGAACAAGAACCATATGATACTCTCAATAGATGTTGAAAAAGCATTTGACAAAGTACAGCATCCTTTCATGATCAAACTCTTCACAATGTAGGGATAGAGGATACATACCTCAATATCATAAAAGCCATCTATGAAAACTCCACAGCGAATATTATTCCCAATGGGGAAAATCTGAGAGTTTTTCCACTAAGATCAGGAACACAGCAGGGCTGTCCACTATCACCACTGCTATTCAACATAGTACTAGAGGTCCTAGCCTCTGCAATCAGACAACAAAAAGAAATAAAAGTCATCCAAATTGGCAAAGAAGTTAAACACTCACTCTTTGAGATGATGTGATACTTTATGTGTAAAACCCAAAGGACTCTACTCCCAAACTGCTAGAACTCATACAGGAATTCAGTAAAGCATCAGGATATAAAATCAATGCATAGAAATCAGTTGTATTTCTGTACACCAACAGCAAGACAGAAGAAAGAGAAATTAAGGAGTGGATTCCATTTATAATTACACCCAAAACCATAAGATACCTAGGAATAAACCTAACCAAAGAGGCAAAGAATCTGCACTCAGAAAACTATAAAGCACTCCGGAAAGAAATTGAGGAAGACACAAAGAAATGGAAAAATGTTCCTTGCTCATGCATTGGAAGAATGAATACTGTGAAAATGTCTATGCTACCTAGAGCAATCTACAAATTTAATGCAATTCTCATCAAAATACCATCAACTTTTTTTTCAAAGAAATGAAACAAATAATCCTAAAAGTTATATGAAACCAGAAAAGACCCTGAATAGCCAAAGAAATGTCGAAAAAGAAAACCAAAGTTGGTGGCATCACAATTCCAGACTTCAAGCTCTATTACAAAGCTGTAATCATCAAGACAGTATGGTACTGGCACAAAAACAGACACACAGATCAATGGAACAGAATAGAGAGCCCAGAAATGGACCATCAACTTTATGGTCAACTAATCTTCGACAAAGCAGGAAAGAATGTTTAATGGAAAAAAGACAGTCTCTTCAACAGATGGTGTTGGGAAAATTGGACAGCCACATGCAGAATGAAACTGGACCATTTCATTACACCACATTCAAAAATAGACTCAAAATTGATGAAAGACCATAATGTGAGACAGGAATCCATCAAAATCCTTGAAGAGGATTCAGGCAGCAACCTCTTTATCTTCAGCTGCAGCAACTTCCTCCTAGAAACATCACCAAAGGCAAGGGAAGCAAGGGCAAAAATGAACTACTGGGACTACATCAAGATCAAAAGCTTTTGCACAGCAAAGGAAACAGTTAACAAAACCAAGACAGCTGACAGAATACGAGAAGATATTTGCAAAATGATGTATCAGATAAAAGGCTAGTACCAAAATCTATAAAGAACTTATCAAACTCAACTCCCAAAGAACAAATAATCCAACCAAGAAATGGGCAGAAGACATGAACAGACGTTTTTGTAAACAAGACATCTTAATGGCCAACAGACCAAAAAACAGCGCTCAACCTCACTCGGGATCAGGGAAATACAAATCAAAACCACAATGAGATACCACCTCACACCAGTCAGAATGGCTAAAATTAGCAAGTCAGGAAACAACAGATGTTGGTGAGCATTCGGAGAAAGGAGAGCCCTCCTACGCTGTTGGTGGGAATGCAAGCTGGTGCAGCCACTTTGGAAAACAGCATGGAGGTTCCTCAAAAAGTTGAAAATAGAGTTACCCTACAACCCAGCAATTGCACTACTAGATATACACTCAAAGGATACAAAGATACCAATTCAAAGGGGCACATGTTCCCCGATGTCTATAGCAGCATTATCAACAGTAGCCAAATAATGCAAAAAGCCCAAGTGTCCATTGACTGATGAATAGATAAAGAAGATCCAGCAATGGCACTACTGGGTATTTACCCTCAAGATTCAAATGTAGGGATCTAAGCGGCAGTGCACCCAAATGTTTATAGCAGCAATATCCACAATAGCCAAACTATGGAAAGAACCTACATGCATCAACAGATGAATGGATAAAGAAGATGTGGTATATATATACAACAGACTCCTATGCAGCCACCAAAAGAACACAAAATCTTGCCATTTGCAACAACATGGATGGAAGTAGAGGGCATTATGCTAAGTGAAATAAGTCAGTCAGAGAAAGACAATTATCATATGATCTCTCTGATGTGAAGAATTTGAGAGGCAGAGCGGGGGGTCATGGGAGGGGGGGAAGGGAGGGAAAAAATGAACTAAGATGGGACCAGGGAGGGAGACAAACTGTAAGAGACTCTTAATCTCAGGAAACAAACTGAGGTTTGCTGGAGAGCGGGGGAGGGACAGGGTGGCTGGGTTATGGACACTAGGGAGGGCATGTGGTATGGTGAATGCTGTGATGTAAGACTGGTGATTAATAGACCTGTACCCCTGAAGCAAATAATACATTATATGTTAATTAAAAAAAGAAAGAAAGAAAAAAGATGTAAAGAAGATATCCTAATTCTTATCTGAAATGGTACAAGATAGTAGAACTTGACTGTATCAAATGAAAAATAACCCAAAGATAATTCACATTTTTTCTTAAACCCATTTTAATGCTGTACTAATGCTGAGTATGTCTGATATTTTCAGATTTAATTTCATATCAGATTTACACACATGTACACTCAAACACATTCAAAACCCTATTTATCAGAAGGAATCATGAAGGGTAAGGTCTACCTTTCTTCACTAATTTTGCTTGACTCATGCTTTAAGATCAAAGTAAGCAATTACATACAACATCCAGGCTGCACAATAATAAATTTAGATTGTGAATGAAGCCAGAGACACAAATAACAAAGACAAGCACAGATTCGTCAATTTACGAATCTAGCATTTAAAATATGACATCCTCTGATATTGTCAATTTAAACTGGGTGCAAAATGAGAAAATTCATTTCAATTCAAAATACAAACTACTTTTATAAATTGGAAATAAGTCAGAAATACTCAGGGCTATTCTGAAAGGTTGAAAGGGCCGATGTGTTTACCTCTCACCCTCCCATGTGGATGGAGGTTCTGTGTGTCTTCCGAGCCCTTGTGGACACCAGATGGATATTTTATAACATCAGAGTCATGTTCTAAGTTTCAGTGTTTTAAGAATTGGGTTTGCCTTGGCTGAAAGTAAACAATATTTTTTTACATTCCACCAATATTTTTTCAGTAATAACTGGTTTAGTAGCACTTCGTGAAGGTTTTCAGATGCTTTGGTGTCAAAAATGTATAACCTTTATGTAAAACCAAAGTATGCATTTTTGAAATGTTTTCAAAAAATCATCCTAACTTTCCTACAGCGTTGTTATAGGATCAATTAGAGGAGATGAGCATATTTTGAATGATTTTAATTTGATGTTTTTCTTTTCTTTTTTTTGAACAGTGAATAGCCGGCCCACAAAAAGTAGGAAAAAGAAGAGTCACAGAATCCCAACAAAAACTTCCCACATGGTCTCAGAGAGATGATAAGGGAGGTGAGTGTTTTGAGTTTTTAAAAGTTTTGGTTTCTGTACTGATGTTGCCAAGGTAAGAAACCGAAACGGGGTTAGGCAGAAAGAATAGCACAAATTTGCCTATTAGGGACACCATAAACTTTGAATCTTTGATCTCACCAATTTTGATCAGGTTCATGATCAAGTAGTGAAAGGATCTAAAGAGCTTTCTGAAAGTTACAAGCAGGGGGCAAATATGAACTATAAGGTGACAACTGTCATAGATTATAGGCCACAAGAAGTCATGTGCAAATTATGTAAGGCCCTTCTATATTTTGATCATTTTCTTTGAAAAGATAATTCCGGTTAGTCTTTAAAAAGAATGAAATAAAATGCACAATAATGTACCACTAATAGGTACAGTATAAATATTATAGTATAGTTAATAATTTAAGAACCTAATAAAAGTCACCCTGAAAAAAAAATATTTCAAAAATAATTTTAAACTGATAACTTGAAAATACGATTTGATTTTAAGATTATAATAAACTCAGAAAATATATAAATTCAAAAATACTTTTTAGTTTTATTAACAAGTTGTGGGTAGCTTTTTCAATTGATAGCTTGAGATTTTATCATTCTTCCTAAGTTACAAAGCACTGTAATTGAAATCCAGTCTGCAAATAATTCATCCAGAACCTTCAAGTTTTCTTCATATTTTGTGTTTGAGAATTCAAATGCTACTGTAGTAAATGAGGACAGAGAGATGTTTTATATGCATATTTGATGAAAATATTATAGTTATGTAAAATCACACAAGAACACACCAAATCATTTTTTCCAAGGTTTAATTTTAACTAATGAATTTTAGATGATGAATGTAATGTCAATCCAAATCTTTGCTTATCAGCAATGCACAAGCTATTTTTTGTAACTTGTAGATGAAATAGATTCTTTTCACCATGGCAACGTTTTTCTCCCTTATTTATGGTCTTCCTTTTTCTTTTCTTTCTTTCTTTTTTTTTTTTTTTTTCCCGTGGTGAGTCCTTTTTCTTCAACAGTTTAACAAGTCACTTCTGGTTTGGCTAAAGAGCAATCCTAGCACAATAATGTTTCAACTTGCAAGGAAGAACGCCCTTATTGAGTTGATAGAACTCCACCAGCTGGATTAGATCCGTAAATCTCGTGTGGCCATCGTCCAGAGTGTGGAACAGGTCACCATCATCTTCCACCTAGTGGAGGGAAAACAGCAAACTGGTAAGAAGAGCAAAACCCACAAGGACAGCCATACTCTATTGCATACTGTGTCTTGAGACACTAAAATGGGCAGGTGGAGAAAACTAAAGATAGTGGGGGAAAAACCCTTATGATGGGTCCACTTTTCTCCTGTAACTTTACTTGTACATAGATGAAATATCATCTGACCCTAGGATGCACAGGGTGGCTCTACTTTCTCTACCTCCAATTCTCCCAACATTCTGTAGTTAGAATAGTAGGACTACTACAAATCAAGAAACGGTGAGAAATCTGCACTATCAGATGTGAATGCTTCCACAGACATTAATCTCTGTATCTGAATGTTGTCTAACAGCCTCACTTAGTATATTAGAAAGAAATATTCATATAATTTCTACCCGTAAATTGATTCTGAAGCAACCGAACATTAGGTGAAGGGGATGACAGCTGCTTCTTCTTCTTCTGCTTTTTTTCCTGGCAGTGAGGCCTGGTGACATTCAACAACTCATACTCACCCAGGGACATTATTTATGTACACAGCGAAGTTGGGAAGATACTTCATACGGACTTTGGATAATTCCAAAAAGAGGCCGTTCAAAAGGAAACGCTAGCAAGGCAGCAACCATATGTAAAACTTCCCTGGAAGTAGATGGGATCTCTATTCCACACCACCAGGTTCCGACACACAGATCACGTGCGTACACACACGCACACACACACGCACGGAGAACATCAGCAGGAGCAGCAAAAATCCCAAAGCCAAGTTGTGCCACCGAGAAACAGAATTACAGATATTTTTGAAATGTGCTCAGAATGGTTTAAATGTTCTCCGGTTCTGCAGCACCTGTGTCTCTATCCATCATGATTACAAACAAAACTAGGAAAACAAAAAAAAAAACCTGTTTGAGATAAGAAAGGAGCGAAGGTTGAAAATAATGGTTTTTAGAGAACCGCTAGTAGAATTCAGAAAGAATCTTTGGAGGCCTTTTAACAATAGGTGGCATGGGGTCTACACAATATTTGTAAATCATATTTCATGGAAAAAGGGAAATTTAATTTTTATAATTCCTGTATTTCTTATATGAATTCAGGCTCATAAAATCATTTCTGCCAAACTTAAGTCTAGTCAAAACACAAGCTCCCCAGTTATATTTAATAAAAGATCCAAAGAAAACCAAAGTTTCCAAAAGCTTATGCATTAAGATCATCTCTAATATACGAATGTGAAATCACAAATTACTTACTGGTATAATTTGAAAATGCTTTATTTTTTGTCCATGACTCATTGACAGTACGAAAGTTTTGGGGTTACTCTGACTATCCCGTACCAAGAAAACTCTAAAGAGAGAGAAGGAATTTTAATATGTTTCTATATTTACTCATGTATTTCATAAAAATATAGCATGTAACAAACCCAGGAAATATATTTATAAATGTAGCCAGAGTTTTCCTTTTCTGTGTATTCAATGATGAGAGTATCCAACATGGTAAGTAATATGGTATGACATAATCTTATCCTATAAAACTGTCATCAGTGCTAATTTCATTTTAATAGGATAAATATACCGCCCATTTGTCAGATTGTTCACTCACAATAAGTAACATAATGCTATGCTGACATCAATAATTAGTGCTATGTTCTTTTTCCATTGGAGAATTGGGTATTTACATGTAACAAGTTTGTGCAGAGAATGGGGCTTTAGCATATTACTACTTGAACTACTGTGTTACGTTGTCCCTGAAAAGAGAAAATTATTTAGAATGAAATCATTTTAAACCCCTCTTCAACACTGATCCCTCTTTTTCTTTTGACTCTGGTTCCTATGTTACATATACAACAGAAAGTGAGAAATAAATATATTCTAAAAATATCAACCCTGAAATCATCTATTCAATGTTTGAGTACAAAGTTTTAAGGAAAAGAAACACCCAAACAACATATATTTTAATCTAGAAGAATGCAGCAGAAAAGCCTCTATGTCAGGCTAGCAAAATATAAGATGTGACCTAATGGCCTAAGAGGAAAAACGCTGCCAGGCGTGGATTCTTATTTACTGGCAATACAGGGCAAAAACCAGCTTTGTGTTAATTGTTGGCAAACAGATTGTGCAAACAATCCCCTCTGGTGACTCTAACGCTAATCTCACTGTGCCTGGGCACGGAATTTGAGCCATCACAGATGTCGGATGAGATTATCCATTTCAATTGTACTGGGTGAGATTCCTACATTACATCACTGGGAGATGGGACAAAAGGGAGGTTCACTCATAAGCACGCTGTAATTCTTTCCCCATCCCCGAGCAGATCACCACTATCATCTAGTGGACTGCCTGGCATCATCACATCTTTCCAAAGGATTCTGGCCCCCCCTCCATTTTTTTATTAAAAATTAAAAAAAAAATAAAGATATTACCATTCTTTATGTAGTTATTTCATTCAACTTATAAAAACCAGGCTTTGAAAGTAGGGAAATTATAATCCTCCAAAACATTCTAACGATTCTTTATGATTTATTTCTCTTCTTGGTCTCATCAGATTGTAATTCTGCTGATTGTTCAAATTTATATCTAAAAAGACTGCTCCACATAGAGAAGTATATTAAAATCTTCTCTTATATACAGTCTAGTGAAATGCTGACTTGCTATTAATAATCTTCCATGTGAAGATGCATTTTTATCCAAATGTCAGTATTAAATCACCTTGAAATCTTGTCATCATCTTAAGCCAACCCTTGAAGATAAAAGACCCCATCACCACTTGTTTAAATTGACGCTGGTTTCTCATCCAAACCTCAATACAGCCTCCTTGATTTGCACTGCATTTGAAAAGGGAATTTAGCCAGCATTACAGGAAGTATTTGAAACACCAAGTCATTTGAGAAAAAGAAAACTCTTCAGATGGTAAATATTTCATAATACAATTTACATTTCTCTTCTATCTCCCATGGTACCCCACTAGAAGATGACATGAGAAACACTCAAGAAGTACTCTTTTCAGAGATTTATACTACTTTAAGCTGTGAAAATTTAGAGAAAATAGAAATATAAACAGAGAGTAAAAAAATAAAACAAACAGTCAAAATATATAAAACAGAGGTTTTTTTTTTTTTTAATATTTTATTGATTTGACAGACAGAAATCACAAGCAGGTAGAGAGGCAGGCAGAGAGAGAGGAGGAAGCAGGCTCCCCGCGGAGCAGAGAGCCCGATGCGGGGCTCGATCCCAGGACCCTGAGATCATGACCTGAGCCGAAGGCAGAGGCTTTAACCCACTGAGCCACCCAGGCGCCCCTAAAACAGAGTTTTTTAACTGAATATAGTCTGCACCAAACTTAAACCTATATAGAACATGTAAGATTACGTCATGACACAAACCATACTTTGGAATCATATTATATGTTGTTGACACCTCAAAACAAGTTCAGTTTTTTTTTTCTTTTAAGATTTTATTTATTTGACAGACAGAGATCACAAGTAGGCAGAGAGGCAGGCAGAGAGAAAGGGGGAAGCAGGCTCCCTGCTGAGCAGAGAGCTGGATGCGGGGCTCAATCCAAGGACCCTGAGATCATGACCTAAGCCAAAGGCACAGGCTTAACCCACTGAGCCACCCAGGCACCCCAACAAGTTCACTTTTAACTGAGATACTAGTATTGGCACAGAATGGGTAGTAGAAGTAGTTACTAGTTAACAGCAGAGGATCCTATTCCGTTATCTGTTCATTTACGCACAAGTACTAAGCACATGCAATACAACAGGTATTATCTAGATACTACTAGGATATTATGGTAACCTCCAGAACAAAGTCACTTCTGTTTTATGATAACATGAAGTCAAAACTATGTGTATTAACTAAGTAATTACTGATTCTAAGAGAAGTCAAAATCACGACCATTCAAAACCCAACTTACCCATCCACAAGTCCCTGCTGAATAATCAACCGCTGAGCTTCATCCCTAGAAATTTTGTGGTGAAACCATGGCTGGGACCGGTGAATGGCTAAAGAAATAAAATGGAAGAATACAGAGCTCTGAAATCCTCCCAGTTTAATTACATATTCTTTCCACCGGAGCTACCCAGTCACCCCCGCCTTGTGCCCATCCATCCAAACAGTCCCCGCGAACAGGCACAGACATACCCATGTTTGTGGTAGAGCTCTGGGAAGAGGCAGTTGGGCTGCCGTGGGTGGCCAGGCGTAAACAACCTTTCTTCTGCACAATGAAAGGGGAAACAAATTCCAACTTTTAGGGTTAGACAAACTGAAACCATAAATATTTTCAAGAATGTGAAGCTATTTGTACCCTCCAAGCAAGTCCTTCTTCAACAGCGACTGAAAGGGCTTCCGTGGGATTTTCTATAACTCTGCTTTTCTGTCCTGAGAAGTCCATTGCTACGAGAGAATTCTCTGATATACTTCTCTGGAAGAAAAAACAAAACAAAACAAAACAAAACACACATTTTTTACCATGAAAATATCTTTGAATGTTATCTCTCAGTGTTTTGCTGACAATATATTTCCCCTCTAGAATGTGATTGCAAAGGTGGCTGGCAGGAAATTTTAAAAGTCAAAAGTGAGTATTTAAGATAAAAATGGTGCTATGAAATATTTTGGTTAAATAAGTTACATAGTTATTTGTTAAGGTCACTGAATTAAGTGGTTGAGAAAAGAGATTAAAGGCTTTCAGAGTTAGCTTGTCTTTCTCTCAAAAGAACCCTATCTCTTCATACTCTCTGGTAAAATAGGAAAATACCAATTTAGAAAGGAGCAACTCTTTCTGTGGCTAAAAGACCCACCACTTCTGAACTAATCTCTATTATGATTTGAGATTCATCCTTTATCATTTAAAAGTCAACCATCTCTACCGACAAAGAAGTTGTTTTATAAATTCAGAATAGACAAAAGCTGTAACTTAGATTGACTTACATCACTTCCTGAGAAAGAAATAGTACTCATACTATATAATGGAACAAACTATACCATGTACTTTAAAACTGTATCACACCAATATTCATCTTACTTAGAAAATAAAATTTAGTGACGCCTGGGTGGCTCAGCCCGTTGAGATCTGACTCTTGATTTCAGCTCAGGTCATGATCTCATGGCCTTGGGATCGAGGCCCATGATGAGCTCCACGCTCAGTGGGGAGTCTGCTTGAGGATTCTCTCCCCCTCCCCCAGCTCATGCACATGCGCCCATGCGTGCATCCTCTCTCTCCCTTTTTCTCAAATAAATAAATAAATCTTCAAAGGAAGATAAGACAATTTAGTGAAATGATGACTCCACTAATTCCATGACATTAAAATTTTTGTGATTTACTACGTGAATAATTTTTTTCATCTGGTGAGGATGCCCATGGAAAACTGAGAGCTGCAAAGATAAATCTGACTGACGAAAAAAGAACTGATATAGAAGGAAGACATCTCCAAACAAACATAATTTAAACAAATAATAGTCTTCCTTTGGCATTACTTTTTGTTTTCATATTCTCTGAAAGTGAATATATTCAAACCTGGACTTCATTTTTACTTTTTGTTTAGGGCTCTACTTTGCAACCATCTTTTTAAAAAGAGTGCCATTCCCAGTCATGCATCCTAAAAAAAAAAAAAAGACAGTTATCACATCTCCAGTCAAGAGCCTCAGTTTGTAAGAAGTAACATTCTCCCAAAGGGGGAAAAGTATTCAAAAACAGCACAGACAATGTTTAACACTTACTCCCCACTCGTTACTAGAGGAGTGAAACAAAGAATGGGAGTTCCACTGGTAAAGGGAGAGCCAGTGTGCCTCTTAAGCAGAGACTCACTGCTTATAACCATTTTATATCTCTCTACATGGATTTAGCTCTTCCTAGCTTGGTCTAAGAGACTGTGGTCAAATGTATGCTTGAAAGAACACCCTGTCCATGCAAAAAAAAAAAAGAAAAAAAAATGGGGGGCTCACTTATCACTGCATCATACTCCTACATCATTAACATTTGCTAGCTCCTCTTTAAACCCTGCTGTATTGGCCCACAATCCTATTACGGTTCATCTGTATTTCTAGAGATCTGGCATGCAATCTTTCATTTGTTACAGGAGCCTATGTAACCAACAGCTGCTCTTTGCAAACAGATGCTGTCTCTGTAATCTCTATCTGCTGTCACACTTTAGCTTGCCCTTCTTTCCCCCACCCCACCCGTGATCTTCTGTGTGGGTCTGTAGACCAGTCGGATACCCTTCTGTTTTGCCAACAGTAATGAAAAGCCTTCACCTGCCCAAACCACAGAGTTACTAATTTCAATCATAATGATAGCTTTATCCTTAGAATATCTCTACTTCACATGCCAAGATGGGAGCCGTAATCACAAGGTCCTGATAATATAAAAACACTGTTAGAAAAAAAAAATAAACATAACCAGTTGTTTTTGCTTTTGTTTGCCTGCAATACAACAGGATAGAATATAAAACAAGGTCCCATGTTCCATAATTACTTGACATTAGAGGGAGTCTACAACACCAATAAATATTTTCATTTGCTACATTAACTACACTAGGGAACACACAGGAATATAGCAAATGTTTCCTATTGAATAGCAGGTGGTGGATGAAAAATTAATAGTTTACCTTTGGTGGACAAAGAAATAGAAGTGAAGCTGAATCTGACTTGAACTCAAAAGGTCATTTTCAGCTCAATTTCTTTCACATAAGAAAGCAATGTTGATAACATTCAGAATCAGTGTATTTCTCAAATATCGGTCCCTTTTTCTAGCTCTTTCTTCTGGTGGAATAAACAGAGCAAGCCCTGGAAAAGGGTCCATGATTTTAATGACATCCGTCTTTTTTCAAGAAAGAAAAGACCTGGGTAAACCCTGGATTATCCAAGCCACACTCTGAGATCAGATCCAGTCACTCCTAGTGTGCTCTGGACATGAAATGGTTTTCAGGCAGTCTAGGTGGGTGGCGACCAGCACTCACACACTCTGTCACCCCGCGGGGAAGATGGAGATAAGCCTTCAGCACAGTCCTCAGCAAGAGGGCACAAACGTTCCTGACACTGTTCTGTTTCAGACAGAACCGGAGGACATCAGAGATGCAATCAATTCCCAAACTTAAGCACCTGCCCCCCTTATTTTACACTGCAGGCTACCAGTGACTAAACCAGGGTCGCACAGGCAGCTTATGGTAAAAGCAGCGACAGACAGACTCTTTCCAGTGTCTTTTATGGACCACAGAGAGGGTGGTACAGGGAAGAAAGTGCAGTTTTCAACATATAGCTCAGGGTCAAGAATGAGGAAAATAAGGTCTTGAGTAGGCCAGTTTTTCCCATCCCGGCTGTCCAGTCAGCACCCCACTAACACATGCTCCTTTGTGCTGAAAAGGGCCAAATATTTGGCTTCCTGAAATATCTGTGGATGATTCTCATTTCGAAGGCAGATGGGGTGGCCATGATGTGCTGTACATAGCTAGGATGTTGCATTATAGTATAAGACATTTTTTTTTTTTCTTATTTCCCTTCTCAAAATGTATCCCTGGAGAAGTTAAGAATATTGTTCCTTTAAAAATATATAACTGAAGTATCCTCAGTTTTCTATGATTCTCACTGAAGATAGTGTCTGGAAGAAAACCAGCAGGTGCAGGTAAGGAGCACTGGCACCCATTATACAGGTCACTGATTCTTCTGTGATAAGCTAGAAAGGTGGTATTCTGTATAGACATCAAAGTACACATAAATACCTCCCAAAACATCTCAGTTTCCTTCACATAAGTTAAGAAGAGTGGAGATATAATTCTCAAGTGCTATTCTGTTTGATCTTGACAACTGCCATACAGGACAGCCAGGTCCTCCTCCACAGGCCCCCTACAGAATCCCTATTGCCAACTAGCTTCACTCAAAAAGTGTCCTTCCCTATATATGGTGTTGAACAGGCAACATAACACTAACCAAACTGCCATGTATATAGTGATCAACAGTAGGACCACTTTCTAGGGAAAGTGGCAAGAATAATACCATGCTTATGTGCTAATGACAGTGATGAGACCAGACAGTACTACGCTGATGACAATTTTCTCCTGTGATTAAGAGGACACTAGGCAACAGCCTCCAAATAAATGTACGGCTGTTATTAACATGTTCATCCTAATACCTTTAGACTCTAAAAGAAATTTAGAAGGATTTAGAAAGGATTAAGATAAAATCCATTATTCTTTATATATATGTGGACTGAAAGATAAAGGTAGCTGACAAAATTATACAAATACTCACCTAAGGCCACTGCTTTTATAAAAATTCATTCCAGTCTTTAGTTTCTTATTTTAGGGCTTAAAAGTAATATGATACAAAGATGAGAAGTTACTCTTCCATAATATAAAGCAACATAACTACAGAACTGGAGTTCTTTTTTCCCTATTAGTCTATCAGACTTTGTAATCAACATTATTTCATGCCTCATTCCTACAACTGAGCATTTCATCTGCCACATTACATGCGGGGAAATGCGCCTTCCTTGGTCACAGCCATGAGGGGCATATTTTTAACCTAAGTGGAAATGCAGCGTGTTAGCTGATTTCTAACACAGGCGCATATACCCACATTCCTAATACACTCAATATTAAGAAGCAAGGACAAAAATGGCCAAAAATAAACTTTAAAGTTCAGAAACAAATCTCTTGTGTTAATGCACAATAAATTAAAATTAGATTCTAAAGAAGGGAAAAGATATTCTGTGTGTGTCTGCAAATAAATATTCAAGTTGCAGTTAGTATAAATCTGAGAAGTGGTGTTAGACTTAATGTAATGCACAAGCTCTATTCTGGCTTGCAGTTTTTGGGTTTCCTGAAGAGCAGTTTGCTTTTCAAGGACCTAGATCTTAAAAAATTTTATTGTTAGAAGCCCAAAATGCAAAAGAGCTTACCTGTGTTTAGTGTAGCTCTTAAAATTCCAAGCTAGGCATCTTTATATTAGGCTATTTCAATTCCAAAATCAATATTAAAATAAACAAATAAACCTACAACTAAAATCAGTCATTAAGGAAACATTCACAATGCCAAGGAAAATATTCTAGAAATTGTATTAAAATGAAATCCTCAAATGTTGTAATGACACAGAATGATTCACATAACTCTTTTAAATATTTACAAATTTTCTTTTACATATAATATTATCTATTTTAATGTAGTATCACATAAGCTGCAATCTTGTGAAATCCAAAAATAAATAATTCAGTAACGTTATGTTAGAATGGTGTCCAAGAGTTACTTTTGTTATGTTAGAATGGTGTCCAAGAGTTACTTTGAAGGAAAGAACGTAGATGTACCATAATGTATGTTTATCATGCAATATTGTTGCAAATTGATATAATGTAAATATAAAATACATAGGCTAATAAATATGGTCCTTACCATGGGTGATATACTTTGAGAACTGCAGCCACTTCTGCCTTGATATGGATGCATGTAATTCTGGTACAGCTGCATGCCATACTGCAGAACAAATAAATAAAAACACATTCCCACCACTTTTACTACACAGGTAATTTGGGGGGAAAATCAATACTTTAATTAGTTATATATCATAACATAAAAAATAAAAATTATAAGCTTTTCTTAAATCAAGTTAGTAAGGCAATCATAATTTTGAAATGTAAGCTTTTACTGCCCTACAACGATACATTTAAAAAGACAATGTTTTTTGGGGATGCCTGGGTGGCTCAGTCAATTAAGTGGCTGCCTTTGGCTCAGGTCATGATTCCAGGGTCCTAGGAACGAGCCCCGCGTCAGGCTCCCCGCTCAGAGGGGAATCTGCTTCTCCCTCTGGCTGCCACTCTCCCTGCTTGTGTTCTTTCTCTCTCTCTCTCTGATAAGTAAATAAATAAAATCTTAAATAAATAAATAATTAAAGGAAGGGAGGAAAGAAGGGAGGGAGGGAGGAAGGAAGGAAGGAAGGAAGGAAGGAAGAAAGAAAGATGTGTTTTTCACTTGAACCCACACTTAAGGTCTAGCTCACCAGTATAAAGATCTGTAACTGACATTCCTACTCATTATTCTTAGCACCAAAATCACTTGGAATGGTATATCACCTAATAAAAAGAGAGTTCACTGGGGAAGGATGTCAGACTTTATGGAACAAAGACTCTGAAAACCTTACAGGCATCTTAAGCAAAACAGGGTAAAATTCACCGTAACTCTTCAATGACTGATTGATGAATTATAGTGTCTCTTCAGCAAATCCATCAACTTGGCCCTATGGTAAAGACTACTGACACTGCAGCATCCTCTACTAACAACACTCTTACCGCATTGTTTAATTTTTAGCTTTAAATTCAGGGAATCAAAATGGTAGGGACCTCACACAAAGGGTCACAAAATACAATGTAAACTGCAGTAGGAAAAACAAAACAACAACAACAACAAAAACAACCAAAAAACCCAGCATCTTTCTTTTCAGGAAGTAGCACTGCAAGACTCAGCTGCCAGGCTACGATTGGAAAGTGGGTCTGGACTGTGAGTGGATTACAGGGTTTGAGAAAACTAAGAATGCTAACTGCCATGACAGAACTTATTTTGAAGGGCTCACCATCTGAAGCTATAAGGTACTCCCCTTAGATTTGATCCACTTTATTTTAAAAAAAAAAAAAAGAAAGGAAGGAAGAAAGAAAGAAAGAAGGAAAAAGAAAACAAAGCAAAACCATAATGGGACAGAGAGGCCTTCACATTTCTTTTCTTTTCTTTTTTCTGGCTCTCCTCAACAATTCTATTTCACAGAGCCACAATGAACTTGGAAGTAGGTCCTACATAAAAGAGACTGGGGAGACACCACGGAATCCAATCTCACCCGTACGATGAATTCCATTTAAACATTCCAACAGAGCTGTTTCTTTGCTGAAGACTATTTCCCTAAAAGCAATTCCGGCAAACTGGATCTATCTGGTAATTAGGTAGAAAAATCAGAGGGCGGCATGGAGAATCTCTTCTTCCAAGATTTGGCTTTTAACACGAATACAAACCCACATTCATTTAAAATTCTTTATGTTGACTTCTTTATCCAATTATTTCCCAAGTTAAAAAAATTATTTTTTTAATTTACAGTTTGATTGACATTAATGGGACCTAATGAAATTTACTTTAAAACAACTGTAAACCTACCACAACTATAAAAAGAAGACAGAGGAGTTTAATTCCCAGTCGAGTTCATTTTGGAGAATACACACTAACCTCTAACCAATACTTTCACAAAGTGCACACACGCCGTTTGGTCGCCTTTTATTTATCTGCAGTGGAAAGCCAGCTACATGCTATCAAGACTGTTTCCTTCAAAGGTCTATTGTGCCTGGTACCTGCAGTGTTGGATAGCTGCTTCTGTGCTGTTGGTGGTTGTTAGTAAGTACTTAACTCTGGCGGACGGGTAGGACATGAGTCACCTTAACATGTCCCCATCCTACAGAGGGGCAGGTAAGGGACCACACTATATGAGAAGCTAGCAGAGTTCTAGTTGAAGGGAAGGGGAGAAGACAATAGGGAACCAGGGCACTGTACATAAACAATTCTCAGATTTTCTATGTATCTCTATATAACTGGAATGCCTACAAAGAGAACTGGAGAATCTTCCTCTCCTACTACATGAACAGTTCACATGTGTGTATGAAAAAAAAAAAAAGGAAATAAAAATTAAACAAGAGGCCAAATTCTCGAGGAGGCAGGATCTAGTAAGCAGCGTGTGAAGAAAATCCAACGCCCTTTGAGTCTAATCAACATAACAGCCTCCTCTGTCCCTGAACCTCCCACTAAGCTCAGTGATAAGCTGGAAATACAATAGACACCCAGAGTCGAAAATCAAAAGATACGTCTAATACCACCTGAGTCCAGGTGCACTAGCCAGGGAGATGAAGCCAGTGCCCGGCTGACAACAAGCTGCAGGGGAATCACCTGCCTCCCCTATTAGAGTCCTTCAAATGCGTCGTGCTGGCAAGCCCTAGCTTCCTGTATCTGGGTATTTTAAAGGGTAAAGCAGGTCATATCACTTTCCCATTTGAAACTGTTCAGTTCTCCAGTGTTCTCCCTGATGCCTGCTTCCCTCTATGCCTCATCTGGAAAAGCTTTACCACAATTTAAACAGGGAAAAAAACAACACAGGGAACATGGACAGGGTAGGCAGAATAATGGCCCCCAGAGATGTCCACATTCTAATTCCTGAAACCTATGAATATGTATAGATCCAATATAATCACAAGGACCCTTAATAAGCGGAAGGGGGAGGCAGAGAAGAGAACCAAGTCATAGCATGAAAAGGTCTCAGTTCCTCAATGCTGGTTTTGAGGGTAGAGAAAGAGACCATGAGCCAAGGAATCTGGGCAGCCTCTAAAGTCTGGAAAGGGCATGAGAAAATGGATTCTCGAGTCTCTAGAAGGGAATTGGGTCCTTGGACAACTTGCATTTACAGCAATGAGACCCATTTCAGACTTCCTGAAAGACAACAGTGTAGGATAATAAATTTGAGTTGTCTTAGGTCACTAAAGTGGTATAATTTGTTACAGAAGCCATAGAAATAAAACAGAGCATCTTTGAAGTGGACATCTGTGCCTTGAAAGAGGCTTCAAAAAGATCAAATGGGAAAAAAAAAAAAAAGTGAGAAGGGGATAATCTTCCAGGAACAGCATTCTGGATATGGAAGGATCAAAAGAAAAAAAAAAAAAAAAAAGCTTTTAGTATATTTCATCAATTCTTGGACACGTGCTTCTTTTCAAATTTTAACATTCATTAATTTGCCTTAACTATAGCATCTTATATTCACTGTTGATCAAGTAACTTGTCACTGCCTGAAATGTTTAGTGAGATCAAAAAATCATTCCCGTCAAACTTTGCAGAAGGGAGGCCACTGGCTAAAAGACAACTCCAGAGACCATGGCAGAGCACCTGTCTGAGAAGTTCTGCCTCCTTGAAGCTCTTGACGGCACAGAGTAAGATAGTCTGTATGAAATATGGGCATCCATGGCTCTGAGATAAAAATAATTTTGGAAAGCCAGTCTTAGAACATGAAGTTTTAAAGATGCCTCACATAATTTATTTCATGTGTGTGTATGTGTGTGTGTGTGTACACAAAACCGATAAATGATGAAAATCTACATCTATAGGCTTAAATAGATCTAAAATAACTAGATAAAAATAAAAATCGTAGGGGATACGAAAGCATCATATCATAATTTTACTGACGTAATTCTTTTCTTTCTACTTATACTAAAAGTAATGGTGTATCCTCATAAAATCAGTGGCATTAAAGGAAACGTGCTCACCACCTATTTCAGAGTTGGGTGTCTGAACTTGAGATCAAACTAGAAGGGAGGAAGCCTTGACTAACCAGGTTGGAAAGCATCTCCTTTACCAGCCTCGCCTGATTTCCAGAGTTCTGATGAAAGGAAAGAGAGAACCAGAGACCAGAGTTCACTCACTAAATCAGGATCTCCAACGATGGGGCTGGACACACAGAACTTCAGAACACACCTCAGATGACTCCAGTGCACATCTCAAGTTAACTAGCTATTACTTCCTTGACCGGTTGGTTCCCAACACTTTCTAAAGTTCTTTTCTTTTTATTTTTTTACATTTTATGACAATGAGGGCAACATAGAAGCAATTACTTACCATGAGGGTTTCAAAGAATCAAGACTTCTAAGCTTTGTTGAAACCAAAATCATGACAGCCATTTAACAGTAGACTATTTGAAAAACAAACCTCTTGTAAAAAGGTAACTACAGTGACTATCTGATGTAACAGCAAAAGGAAGCAAATTTCAGAGTTAATCCAAAAGCTTCCTTTAAGCCATTTAAAAAATTTTATGCCAATACCACTTCACATGCATTAGGAAAATTATTTTTTAAAAAAGGAAAATAACAAGCATTAGTGAGGATATGGAGAAATTGGAATTCTCACACATTGCAGGTGAGAACATTAAACAGTTTAGCTATGTGGAAAAATTTTGGCAATTCTTCAAAAGGTTAAACACAATTACCATATGACCAGGAATTCTACTCCTAGGTATATACCCTCCAAATTGAAAACAGGTATCCAAATGAACACATATGTTCATAGAGGTACTACTCAAAATAGTCAAAAGATGTCAACAACCCAAATGTCCATTAATGGATAAATGAATAAACAAATTGTCTAACACACACAGACACACACACACAAATATTATTCAGCCATAAAAAAGGAACCAGGTACTAATATACACTATAAGGTAGATGAACCACAAAACAATATGCTAAATAAAAGAAGTAAGACACAGAAGGTCAGATATTGTATGATTCCATTTCTATGAAATGTCGAAATAGGGAAAACCTATAGAGACAGACACAGATATGGTTGATTGCCAGGAGCTGGGAGTTTCCATTTGAGGTGATAAAAACGTTTCGAAGCTAAAAGCTAGAGAGATGGAGGCAGTGCACAACATTCTGAAGGAACTAAATGGCACTGTATTGTTCACATAGTTAAAACAAACACAGTTAATATGTTCATCGTATTAGCCCAGTTGATTAAAATAGTTAATTCAGTTCATTTTATGATATGTGAATTTCACCTCAATTAAATAAATTAAAAGAAAAAAAAAAAACCTATCTTCCTAACCTGGTTTGAGGACTAATAATTCTGATTCTGATTATTCCGTCCTTCTTCAAAAGGAAATGGTTGATTAATTTTTAAAATTATGAAGTTGTATTTAATTTATTAGCATAGAAGTTTTGAAATTAAATATGTGTTTTCTATACATTCTGGAAGAAATCATTCTATGTCTTTCTTCCCCACATAACTTTTAGAACTCTTACTCCTCTCAAAATGCTTCCCAGTAAACTATGCTTATTTAAGTTTTAACTTCTACTTAACACAAAGGTTGATATTTTAAAAGTATATTCTACTAAAATTTACATTATAATTTGAAGTAAACTGGAAAGCAACTTACACAACACTTAAATGAAGTGTAAAACAATTGCATTAGACAAACCTAGGTGGGCACGTTTTAAAATACGTGTCATGGTGGATTGATGACAATATTTTAAAAATACGGACTGAGTCATTCATAGAAGGTTTTTTAAAAATTTAACTTTGTTCAGTGTTCCAAAATTCATTGTTTCTGCACCACACCCAGTGCCCCATGCAATACTTGCCTCCTTAATACCCACCACCAGGCTCACCCAACCCCCTACTCCCCTCCCTTCCAAACCCCTCAGTTTGTTTCTCAGAGTCCACAGTCTCTCATGGTTTGTCTCCCGCTCCAATTTCCCCCAACTCCCTTCTCCTCTCCCATCAGTTATACTAGCTATATATGTAATACTCTCGAAAAAAAATAAAATTCAGATCATTTCTAAAAATGGAATACTTACTCCACACACACAAGATAAATGCGTTAGGCTATTCCACTGTACTAATGTTTATCTTTTAGATTAAAAAAAATACAAACATTTGGGTACACAGACTTATAGTGAGTCTTCGCATTTTGAAATACAGATATTTTCAAACTTTGATGGCACTCACAACATTAATAGAAATTCACGCCTGCAGTGAGATTACCTTAAGCAATCTAATCGCAGCCACCCAGCACGTCCTACTCTGCTCTTCTTCTGCACAGAGCATTTTCAGGTCTCGGGGCCCTCCCGCTTTGTTAGGCTAGAAGGCCACAGCACATTGTTTATCGTTAATGCATATCTTGAAGGTAACACCTGTTGAAATAAAAGCCACTAAAATTCTCCTATATATAAGGGAAAGCTGTCTCTTTTTCAAAAGAAATTAAAAGAAACCCAAGCTTACCTAAAAGGCTGAGGCTTGCTTTATTCATCTATCAAAATATTAAGCCTGTACCTTAAAGCAGAATCCATAGTTAGTCGGTGCTCCGTGTTTTTTTTTGCCTGCCAGGGACACATAAATATCACTATTGCCAAATTCGCTGAAAAACTGCAAATGCCGTGGTTCCTTTAAAAACATACAAATGTGAGAGTTGAAATGAATCCATACTTTTGCATGCTCTCTTTTGCATTTCTATTATATTACATAATTTATACCTTGGCAAAACAATTATTCTAAATAATGGCAGAGAAATACAAAGGGAAGAAAAATGAAGTTACTGTATCCTTCAAGAACCAGGAACTTGACACAATATTATTTGAGAAGTGGTGATTTGTTTATCATTTAACGGCCAATATATGCAAAAATCTTCATCTCCCTATTTTAAAATTGTTCTCTTTAACTACCATTTCAGGAATCTCAGGGAGAGAAAGCAGCAAAGAATGGCTTTTGAAAATGTTTTCCTTGTCCAGGTTTCAAATAGTGGTAGTTCGACAAAGGCAAGAAGGGTGGTTTGAGCCTCCACAGCAGTTAGAGAAAAAAAAAGGAGAAAGAGACAAAGATTCCTGCTTCATTTAGAAAAGATCCCCCTCCTATGTGGGTACTACCTAGCACCCCACGGCAAGCAAAGAGACAGGGGGCATAACTACCTTCTGTACGAAAAGAAGGTGGCTGGTACAGATGAGTTCCAGGAAATTACCTGGCAGTTGCATGTTTCTGATTTTCAAGGTAAAGTGGAATCATGTACAGCTATTTCTTCTCTGGGAAATCCATGAGATTTAAAGCTGGTCAAGGGAAATCACTGGGTCATTTTATGTTGTGAGAGGTTAATAACTTGGAGAAGTGCTTAATTCTGAGGTTGGATGTATAATCAAAACTGACCAAAAATGCATTTGTTCTTTAAAACCTTGCTACTAGTAGTGTGGTCCCAGACCAGGACCATAGGCATCACCTGGGAGCTTATTAGAAATGCAAAACTCTGTGGCCCCACCACAGACCTACTGAATCAAAATCTGCATTTTAACAAGATCCTGGGTGATTCATAGGCACTGAAAACTAAGAAGCAGTGCTCTAAAGCAAAACAAAACTGAAAAGACAGAAAACAAGAACATTTAGCCATTGGAGCAACCCATTCAAATCCATATCCAAAAAAATTTCAGTCCTTTACCAGCAGGCTATTCCATCCCAGATGACTAGCAGAGCGACAGTTTCTGTGTATGTCACTGTCCTCTGTGTGTCACTGTTCTTAGGCATTTTGATCTAATGAATGGCTACAGTTCCCATCTCCATAGGAGAATAAGGCAGAAAAGAAAACTGTTAAAAGAGATCCAGCCTAGGGCCCTTGGAACAAGGGAAGAGGAAGGAGAAAGGTACTCTTACTGTCATGGCCTTTAAAACTATTTTTTGATAGAAACTGATTTGCTAGTAAAAATGTCTGATTCCTATGAAGAAAAGATAAAACCAGCCCTGTCCACTGATACTGTAGAAGTCTGTGAAGCTGAGTCTTCTGGATGTAAGAGAAAGGCAGCTTGAGAAAATCTAGAAGGCTACAGAGGCAGGATGAGGTTCATGTCTTGAATGATTTTTGCTCCATTAGTGCAGATATATCAAGGCTTAGGATACTGTACAATCAGAAGCCTGAGCTGGCATGGCGAGCAAAGTCCACGCACGCACATGTGTATATATGGCGAGAACTGGGAGAGAGGTGTGGTACTTAGACGTTTCTCTGTAAATAAAAGTCACAGCCACATCTCCAAGGCTTGTAGCCATGGTTAACTAACTCCCATGCAGCCCATATCTTCAGAAAGTATAATAAATCAAGACCTTCTCACAGAAAAAGGACAGGAAATGGTCTCTTTCCCAGGCAGAAATGTCATATTAAACATTAGATAACATGCATAATTTATGTCAAGGTCATAATCCTTGAGGTTACCTAATACCTTGTATTTCTTTTTTTTTTTTTTTTTTTTTTTTTTTGAGGAGAAACTTAAAATCATTTTTATGTACAGATTGTGGAACATGACCTCATTAGACATAGGCTAGAGAGAAGAATATTATGTACTGAAAGTACAGCAAAGTCAGACACCAAGTTGAAAAGAGCTAAGATATGGACTGAGAATAGAGGTTTGATGCCTGTAATTCTGGCAGGGAGAAGACTATTGCAAGGATAAAAGCAAGGATCCAGTAGACAGAATAAGGAGCTGTCTTTTGTATAATGGGTGGGCAGGGAAAGGAGGTGAAGGCTGAAGTAAAAATATAATGGGCAGTTGATTTTAATGAGAAACCTGTTGAAGAAATAAGAATTTAGGAATTAAAGAAACATTATCATATCTTCCACTGGACGTTTCACTGGAAAGAGTGCAATCAACATAATTACTGATTTAGAAGCCACTTTTCTCTGATGTTAAAAGTATAAAGATATGCATGTATTTGTTTAAAAAACACCTTCATATGTAATTTCATACTTAGGAAACAGGGAAATGAACAATCTCATTAAAATTTAGACTAGGGAGACTCTAAAACCTTAATTACAGAAATAGGTAATTATTTATCCTAACATTACTCCTGATAGAAAAATCTGAAAACTAGTTTAAATGTTCAAAAAAAACTAGTTGAATACTAGTAGTCCAATGATGTATACTTAAAAACAAAACATTTCTGTAAGGGAATGTGGTACTAAATTAGTAGAGCCCTGTGCCAGTACTTACACTTCAAGGAGACACACACGTGACGTGCACACATGTCAACAGCAAAGAAGGAAAACTGTGTATGAGGGAAAGCTGAGGAAAGTCTGGAGGAGTCAACTATCACTTCTTGTGCCTCCATATCACCCAAAAATCTGGTCACTGTCATTAATTGTTTTCTGGGCATTTCCACTTGGATGCTTCACCCTTAACACAATATATCTAGAACTAAGATTATTATGCTACTTCTAAGATAATGTGATAGCAAACCTCCTTTTCCTGTTTACGCTATTAAATCACTGCCTATTTCTTTATTTCTTTCTCTAAGAACATCTAAAATGCTTCCTCTCCTTTCACATCAATCAGTCAACAAAACCTGGCCAGCTACTTCTTAATCCCTTTCTTCCCCCTCCACTGCTCATCGTAGGTTAGATCCTATCACCTCTACTCTGGATTACTAAATGACCATCTATTTAGCATCTGTGCCTCTAGTAAATCTCTCTTTCTCTCTCTGTCCCCCAGCTCCCTGCAACCTTTGTTCCCTCCCCCTCGTTCTCTTTTTTTTTTTCTCTCTCTCTCTCCCTCTATCTACCAATTTTTCAAGCTCCTTATGGCCATAGTAATCTTACAACTTGATCATCTCACTCTTTTGCTCAAAAATTTTCACTGGCTTTCTACAGTGAGTTGAGTGATTATCCCTGCTCCCAAAAGATATATCCATGCCCCATCCCAAGAAACTGTGAATACCACCTGATTTGGAAAAAGGCTCTTTGCAGAAGTAATTAAGCTAAGGATCTCAAGATGAGACCATCTCAGATACTCTACGTGGTTCCTAAACCCAATGACAAGTGTCCTTATAAGAGGCAGAAAAGGCCACATAAAGACAGGGAGACTGGAGGGAGGCTGCCACAAGCAAATGGGTGCCTGGAGCCATGAATACCCAAGACAGAAAAGCCTACAGAAATTTAAAGGATCACATAATGATAGTGAGCAATAAATAATGGATGAACATTTCCAGCATAAATATAAACAGAAATTTGCAGATTGAATGCATATGTTGAGAATTGAGTAAGATTTATCAGAATACATTTGAGTGCACCTAGAAATACAGTCAGGGAAATTACTGAACACCAATGATTATCATGATATTTGAAAAACAGCCAGAGAAAAATGACAGATTACCCACAAAGAATTAACAATGTTGTTTGACAACAACAGATGCATGAAAACAGAATTAAACTAGCCACCCATGAAAACTCTCAAAATTAGTTTTACTTGGGATGCCTGGGTGGCTCAGTCTGTTAAGCATCTGCCTTCCGCTCAGGTCATGATCCTATATTGGGCTATATTGGGCTCCCTGCTCAGCAGGAAGCCTGCTTCTCCCTCTGCCTGCTGTTCCCCCTGCTTGTGCATTGCTCGCTCTCTCACAAATAAGTAATTATTTTTTAAGTTTTATTTGAAAAGGATCAATGCGTTGCATAAAACGTCAGCATTTATAAAACACGGCGTAGTTGCCACTGACTAGACCACACAGACATAGAGACAACATGATACCAAGCATGGTGGGACATGAGCGAGTAGTGGTGTGGGAGCTTCAGTACAAGTGTGCTTGTACGACTGCATGCACAGCTGTATGCAATTCAGCACACACACGAACACATGCCTCCACCACCCATCGTCACACAACTCCCTTTAGGAATCTATAATGTGGCTAAGGAGACAAAACTATCACATGCACAAAGGAAATAAAGACAATTACAATTCAGCGGAGAGTTACTAACTGTATCAACAAAAACAGAAGTTCAGGAGGGGGCAAGATCAGGAGGACAATCTGGGTGAAAAGAGGAGACGTGAACTGTGCCAGACCTCACAGTCTGTAGCCAAAGGTAAAGAGGAAGGGGGTGAATTTGGAGAGAGAAATGAGCACGGTATATGGTCGCAAAATAAGAACATCTAGATTCCATCTCGGGATATATGTTGAAATTAGTGGGGAAATGAATAGTCAGTTTTTTAAACTGATTACAGCAAATGTTTGGGATCTAAAATCAATGTCCCAACTCTTGATATCCAGTAATAAACTAATAAAAACAAAGGAAAACCCACTTTCACTTACAGTTCATAACACAACATGGACATTTCAATTACCTTTGATGTCCCTTTAGTAGAAAAATATAAACCAGATCTTCTTAGAAGGAAGTAAATCTTTTTCCAGGACTTCTTTCCCTGCTCTTTTGCATGTAAGAAGCCATGGATTTCAGGGTATGTGCTTGAACTCAGAAACATCTGCAAGAAAAGTTAGACATCTCATGCTGATTCTGAATCGGTTACTATAACCTTCTAGTAACCCAAGATTTCAACCATCAACATGCAAACTCTAACAGTGTCAATATCACTTAAATGTGTCATTACAGGCATGGCAAAACAAATACAACAAAAAATAAATCAGTCTTTTGATAACCTGAGGCAAATTCCAAATGAAAATCTGTTCATAAAATATACATTCTAAGTGGTCAGGACTTAGCCAAACACTAGAGTGATAAGTTTTTTGAATGTCTATTTGAAAAGCTGGATTTCATCTAAGAGTTAAGTCCTGATAATATTCATCCTTTTCTATGATTTTCCCAGAGAACCTATCAGCTTCATTACAGTGCATGGAAAAGACCACAATCTTGACTTCAATTATTGAATTGTTTAGAAAGTTGAGCCGTGTTCTCCTCCCTGATGAAGTAAAGCAAACAATCTTTTCTCTGTTCTCTATGGGGTTCAGTGGTGGGTGGCTAGAGTACACTGTGTTTTCCAAAGAGAACTGCAACACTATCTCCCGTCCCACATGCTCTTCTACAAAGGGATCTTGCCACCTAACCGTGCAGGGCTGGAGTCTGTGTCTCTACCCCCTTTGAATGTGGGCAAGGCTTTTGTGACTGCTTTGACCATTGGAATAAAGCAGAAGTGACAGTCAGCTAGTTCTAGTTCTAGACCTTAGCTGTCCCGATGGCCTCCACTAGTTAACTCCTGGAAGATAGTGGTCACATAAGAAATATGACTATGCTGAGATAGCTCTGCTGTGAGAAGCCCTATGTGCTAGTAAAGCCCTTGAGGATGGAGACCCCATGTGGAGAGAAGAGAGGCCAGGGGGTAGAGGGGACACATCATGAAAAGCTATCTTAAGAAGGGGAACCTCAACCCCCAGGGAGTCAATGTGCCTCAAAGATGACCCACCCAGGTAAACCCTCTCCGAATTCCTGACCCACAAAACTGTTGGCAAAATGTAAGTGGGTACTTAAGCCATTAAGGTTTGGAATAGTTTATTACAAAGTAATAATGAACTGAGACAGTAGGCATGTGCTGGTCAGGAAAATGAGAATGAAAACGAATAGCTCTTTGTGAGTGGTTGTACTCAGCATCCTTAATAAGATGATGGAAATGCATTAGCATCTCATTAAAAGAAGAAAACAGAAATCCCTATGAATAAACAAATGCAAAATGGAAAAATGTAAAGTAAGGAAATTACTATCTAAAACAATGTGACATATTTTAAAAAGCTACTCAGGGAAATGCTGAGAACAGATATGTATGTTTTTAAGTAAATTATTAAAATTTTTTTTAATTTAATGAGCCACAGTTATTAATTAATTGACATGCAAAACAGGCGAGTAGGTTTTTTAGTTTGAGTGCTTTCCAAGTTATTAAACCAAACCAATTAAATTTTAAAAAGGGAGTCAGAGAGGTCATACTAGAAAGAGAAGAAACGTTTTAAAAAGTGGAAACATTGCCTCAGTGGAGAGAAAAGGTCAGAGGCACATGCAGGACTATCTGATTCCAAAGCTATGATTTTTCTTGTTTTTGTAATTTCACATTAAAGTCATACAACAATATTAGAGGAGAATTGGAGAAAGGAGTTGGAATAAAAGCTCCAACCCACCACCCTGTCACAATCCAGTGGTGAAGCACAGAGAGGACCTGGGATCTGGGCCCTCGGGCACAGCTGTCGCCGCCCCTGCCATTCAGCCTAGTATTCTGATGGGGTGTCTGTGAAACCTGGTAGCGTAGAAGAAGCTTTTAGGAAAATCTCTTGAGACTCATCATATTTCTAAAATATTATGAAGAGCAAAAACGAAATATAAACTATTAAAAAGCGCATAGAAAACAGATCCATACCACCCAATATATTTACCGATATACTTAACTACCAATATATTTCAAGTACTATCTCTATTGGAAATATTAAAAGCTGTCTTCTTTAAAGATCAGAGAATACTGAGTGGGTTTGACAATGCCCGTGGGCTTAGATCAAACGGTAACCATTATAAAGACATTAGTGAACATAACCTGTTAACAACTGCAGAGCTTCTGATGTGAAATCTACTGATCTACGAAAAATAAAATAATGAAAATCATTGTTTTATTGTAATGAAAATACCTTTTAAAAATGATCATGTAAAGCCACAGCCAGTTTGAAAGAAATAAGCCCCAAAGATGCAAAACTAAGGAGATTTTTTAATCAAATAACTAGTATTCTTAATTCAGCTAAGACATTTTAGAACTCTGCTCAAGAATGCAACATAGCTATGACACATGTCAGTATACAAAATATATGTTTTAATATCTTTTTTTCTCCTTTCATGTAGTTGCTAAATATTTTAAGATAAATAGGATTGGGAGCATTTGCTATAAAAGTTAATACTAAATATCTGTTAGCAAAATGTCTACAATTTACTGGGGTGTTTGATTTAAAGACTAACATAGTCTTTAAACACATCACAGAGCAAAATTCTGACAAGTTTCCTTTCATGATACACATTTTTTGAACCCATTTTTTTAAACACTGAAAATCCTTTGACAACTGGCCAAAACTAGAAAGAATAATGGTGTTAGGAGCCTTTCCTGATTCAGGGACTTCTTTTTTCAGGTTTTGTTCTTTTCTTTTCTATTGTTTCTTTTCTTTTCAGGTTCACCTCCAGCAAAAATTCATCCATCGAAGTATAACATTTCAATCTGGGCATGTAAAAATATGGACCTTAAAGTTTCCCTTTATTACACTGTTACTTACATACTTTAATGGAAATATATTTTACCTGCAAAATCTGTGTGGGGGATATTTCACTATTGGTTTCAGTTGCAAAGGACACCATATGCTCTGGAAAAAAATACTGACGAAAAGATATAGGTTACATTATCTCAAAAGCCATGCTAGAAAAGATTCAATTATGACTCTATATTCAGGTATCTCAATGAGAAGGTAGGAGTACGGCCCAAAGATTAGCAGGCACCTTCAGATAATGCAGATAAAGAGAGAACCACATTCATCAAGCTCAAAACAATGTCTTCAGGATGACAGTGTCTTTGCTCCCAAATCTCTTCTCTGAGTCCTGTGGCCACTCCAGCAGATACTAAAGGACCATCAATTCCATGTCACAAAGTCAAGACTCATAGAATTAAAGGGTATACCTAAGGTCACAGACACAGGACTTGTCATGGGGCCAGGGAGCTAAAGAACCAGGACTTGTCATAGGGCCAGGGAGCTGTAAGTCAGGTCCTTTCCAACCTTGTTCAATCATAAAATTCATCCAGGGCAGTTGTTTAAAATAGGAATTCCCAGGCCTTGTTCCTGGAGTGTCTGATTCAGTAGGTCTGGGTACTCTTTCCTCCCCCGGGTAATTTTTATGATGAGACACATTTTGAAAATATAGACTACTACACTTCCTCCAAGGACAGGGTTTTACAACTGTTCTATTACCATCTGGTCTAACTCTGTGGTCAGTATTAGTTACACCATTCCTGATCTCCACCCACTAGCAGCCCCCTGTCCCTCCACCTCCGAAGACAAGCAAAAATGCCTCCAGATATTGTCAAATCGCCCCCAGCTGATAACTACTGCTCTAGGTCTACAAAATGCATGTAGAGCCTTAATTAAATAATAGTAATAATAATAAATATAACCAAAAGCAAGCACTATAACATATGCCTTTAACTATATTTTTAAATTCTTGCAATAAAGATTCAGAAAAAGAAAATAGTTTCCCTTCAAATTCTAATTCTACTTAATTTTTATTAGGATGCTTTTATTTTCTTTGTCAAAGATCATCCCATTGTTTTTATTAATAAGTTCAAATAAAAGAGAACATAAGAGGTCTTTCAGGGTTTGAAAATATTCTATTATAGTGTGTATCATATATTTTTCATAAAGGATCACTTCAATCCAATTATCCAAAACTTCGTGTAAAAATATGTTACAACTGCAGAGACAAAAACAATTTAAAATAATGAGCCCAGAGGCTATTCTGACTTCTCCAGACCCCTAGTCTTCACTAGAATGTGACATTTTTTTTTTTTCATTCAAAGAGAACTATCATAAAAGTAGTATTTATTAGATAATGCTCTGGTCTTTATCTCATTTCTATTTAGCTCAGTCATTACTGCACTGAAAAAATATTTTGGAACAGCAAGATGCATGTCAATTTGAAATTTTTAGCTAAGCTATAGCATTCCCAACAATCATCAATCTATTTTTAGGTTAGAAATTTTCTTACTTAAATTTCCAAAATTCTGTGAAAAGTGTTCAACTATAATACTTTGGAGCTGCTTATGGATATCTAATTATTGATTCCCAAAATTAAATGTATAATAGTTTTCTTACAATGAAAAAGAAAAAATAGCCCCCAAAACAGTTCATCGGAACTTCTGCGATAATGTTGACTAATCGTTGTTAGAGTACAAAGAAACGTTAACTGTGATGTTCACAGAACAGAGTTTTTAATTTACAATTTACCCAATGGGGAATTGTATTTGATTTATGATGACTCTTTTCTTCACATAAAATAAAATAACATTTAACAAATTCATTATTTCCCATAACTATTAATAGGGATTTCACTTACCATTGGGTTTTTAAAGAATTCATATTTGGCATAATTTTTTCTAAAGTATAGTTTATTCTCTTCTTCCATTCCCCAGTTAGATAGCACTTCAATCACCAGCTCATGGTCTTCCATTGTTCTTTCTGTAAGGAATGCTTCCGTGAGTATGTCAACAGATGGATGGATGGATGGACAAATGAATAGACAAAAATGTAGGTAGAAAGAAATATATATGGACACATGTATCTGTATAAATTTACAGATTATGTTACGTATGTATCTTTATTAAATATAGGAAATTTCAGCTCAATTCTAGAATAGCCAGATTGATAATATTTTAGCAATTGTGAATTAGTAATGTTGATTTTTTATACTAAAGCAGACTGTAACCTGAGGAGAAAAATGACAAAATATCACAATGCACTTTTTGTTAATTCTCAATTCCTTTTATTGCTATGTAAATTATAATTAAGTTTGATAATAAATCTGCATTAATAATGCAGAAGCTATTCTTTTTTCTCCAATTTGTCATGATGTCAAAATTAAAATACTTGCCTCAAGGTTGAACAATTCACCCCATTAGGAGAGAAAAATTTTGACAGGTTCAAAATGCATTTAAGATACATAGTCTGGATAGTTGAGAAAAATTAAAGTAAAAGCTTTAAAAGGAAAAATTTTAATGCTAGAACATACAATTTTTAAGACACCTAATTTCTTGTGGCGTTTTATTATTTAAAAGCTAGTGTTCAAATATTAATATATACACCTAAATATAAATATATTTATATATAAATACCTATATATAAGTATATTTTAATATACCTAAATATATTTCAGGTAGGGTGGGAAGGCACTTGGGAGGAAAGGTACTTAAATGAAATAAGCAAAAACAGCTTTACTACAGAGGGGAACATACCATGCACAATTCCTATTTTAATAAGAAACTTGATGTCCATAGTAGTGTTATTCATTATAGCCCCAAACTGGAAACCACTGAAATGTCAATCAACATGAGAATGACTGAATAGTGTAAACAGTATAATAAATAGTAGAATACATATACTACAACTGTATGGGGGAATTTCACAAACACGGTATTAAATGAAAGAAGTCAGGCACAAAGAGTACGTACTACATGATTACACTTACATAAAGTTAAATACAGGTAAAATAAATATATAGTGTTAGAAATCAAGATAATGGGGAGAGCAGGTGAGGGAGCAGGGGCATGAAGGGAACAACTGGGTGTGGGAGGTACTGTTTTGTTCTGGGTGTTGGATATCCAAGTTTATGCGACATCTGAATTTCACTGAGTTGTCCACATATGGTTTATTCACTTTTCTTAAGGTGTATCATATTTCAATAAGAGGTTAAAGAAAAGTGTGAAATCATTAATGCAAAATCAGGAAGGGAAGAACAGCCAACTAAAGCATACAGAAACCCTCTGCTTTTTAGGTGCTTCTAGGACCTTTTTAGAAAGTATCTGTGTCTCAAACATTCAACACTCAGTAGTAATCTGTGATCTACAACACCCGAACCCTGGAAAGTAATGTCATACTTAAATAGAAGTTTCTTCATCTGAAAGGAAGTTCTTGTAAGAGTTCTCGATGCATATGGATGAGTTTGAGCTAAATGTGCATCAACACTTGGGTTCTGTTCTTAACTCCAATTACTCTTTTTCTGTCTCATTGATGAGCTCCCATAGCTCCTCCTCCCTCCTAAAATGCAATCCTTGGCTAAAATCTTTTCTTTCCCTTTCTTAAGCTAATTCACTCTCCCTTCTTCAGCCATCCCATCTGTTGAGTTCCTTGAGATGCAATCTCTTGCTACAGTTGCTTTTACTCATGCTCTAGTCCCAACTGTGAGACTTTCCACCACCTCAAACACAGTGTGTCTAAATCCCAAATCAGTATTTCGGTTCCCCCAAAATACTAAAAAATTCCAGCAATGCCAATCCTGAGCATAGAACCAAAAGAAAGGAAAGCAGAGATTAGAACAGATGTTTGTACACCAATGTTCATAGTAGCATCATTCATTACACGTAGAAACACCCTAATGTTCATGAACAGATGAATGGACACGCAACATACAAGACACACATACAATGGAATACTCAGCCTTAAAAAGGAATGAAATTCTGACACATGCTACAACATGGATGGACCTTAAAGATATTATATGTAAAATAAGAAGACGTAAGAACAAATACTGTATTACTCCATTTATAGGCGATACTTGGAATAGACGAACTTGTGGAGATGGAAAGTTGAATTGTAGTTTCCGGGACTGGGGAGCAAGGAATTATTCTTTAATGGGCTCAGAGTTTCACTGTGAGAAGATAAAGATGTTCTGGAGATGGATGGTGGTAATAGTTGTACAACAGTATGAATGTACATAATGCCAATGAATTATACCCTTAAAACTGGTAAATTTTATGTTATGTACATTTTATCAAAATAAAAAATAAACTTGATAACAAAGTCATCTTCCTTTTTCTCTCTCAAACTGCTTTTTCCTAAATTCTCCTATTTCCATTGCATCTTTATATCCAATCCTGTATGTTCCACTTCTGCTATCTCCAAATATCAGAGATTTTCCCCCCAAATGTCTCTAAACAAGCCCTCACTCCTTCCCATTTTCACAATCCCAATTTAGACCTTCACTTCTTCTTAACGAATCTCCAAACTTCTATTTTCTCATTCTTCCAGTCCAACCTGGACACTGATACCACAGCAAACCTCATAGAACATGTGTGTCAATGTGACCCTTGCTCAAAAAGCTTGTCTACTCCCTACTTGCTGTAGGATACGTCCACAGAGTCTGGCAGTTATACTATTCATTCATCCATTTGACAAATATTTACTGAAGGCCTACCACATGTCAGACATTCATCTTGGGGTCTGGGATTTGTAGTGCATAAAACTGCCAGAAATCACTGCCTCATGGAGCTTTCATTCTAATGGGAAGAAACAGACTACAAATAAAATGTAAATCTTAATAGGCAGCGATACAGACCACAAAGAAAAATAGAGCAGGACATAGGGAGAGAGGAGGCCATAAGGGAAAATAATTCATTTTCAACAGCTTGCCAGGATAGGTCTCGTTGGGAATGGGTAATGTCTGAATGAAGACCCAAAGGAGAAGGGGGCATGAGCCAAGCAGACACCAACAGGAAGAACAAGAACAAAGTCTCTGAGGCAAGAGCAAGGATCTATGTTTGAAGTAGCAAAAGGAGGTTAATGTGGCCGAAGCTGAGTGAACAAAGGGGCAAGTCCTAGAAGAGCTAGAGAAGCAGTGGTGATGAGCCAGGAGGACTGGAGAAAGGCCTGCAGGTCAGAGTGAGGTTCTGGCTTTTCCTTGGAGTCAGATGAGAAAACGTTTGAACAGAGAAATAACATGAACTGACTTATATTTTCATTGAATCACACTGGCTGTGGAGGAGAACTGATTTGAAAAGGTATAAGGGTGGGGGGCACCTGGGTGGCTCAGTCAGTTGAGCAACTGCCCTTAGCTCGAGTCATGATCTCAGGGTCCTGGAATCAAGCCCTGAATGGGGCTCCCTGCTCAGCAGGGAGTCTGCTTCTCCTTCTCCTTTTGCCCTCCTCCCCCTGTTCATGTTCTCTCTCTCTCTCTCTCAAATAAATCAATAAAATCTTAAAAAAAAAAGGTATAAGGGTGGAAGCAGGAAGACCATTTGGTAGAATACTGCAATTAATGAGAAGAGAGATGATGTGGCTTGAATTAGAGCAGTAGCAATGGAAACATAGGAAGCAGGCAGAATCTGGATATACTCTGAAGGTAGAGTCAACAGGATTTGCTGACCAATCGGAGACAAAGTGGAAGAGAGAGGGTAGTTAGGCGAGACACCAAGTTTTCCACCTAACCTGTTGGAAGGGTTGTACTGCAACTGAGTTTGAAAACCTATAAGAGAAATGGTTTGGGGAGAGTCAATGGTTACTGAGATATTCAGTGGCAAGTCACATCCCTAACAATCTCTCTAATCCTACTTCTGTCTAATTCTCACACAAACCAGGTAGTAAGCAAGATGTTTGCTTATTTGTTTTAGCAACTTGTGTTTCTTTGTACCCATTACTTTCTTTACCAGTAAAGAATCTTATGTTCTTCCCTCAAGATACACTATGGAGAGAGAAGGAAAAATATTATAGAAATGTATTTTATTTACTTTTGAGCTTTACAATAGACCTTATCAGTGTTTGACAAATGTAAGTGCTTGGGGAGAATTATGCTAGCCAATCCTTGATTGCCTCATACAGGGACCCACCTTCTGTCTTCTGAGAAAGGAGCTGCAGTTAAGAGCTTGAGAGAGGGAAGGACGGAATAGAGACTGAGCTACACAAAAGTGGACAGTGTGGGTCCCAAGTGATCCTGTATCCTGTCCCCTTCCAGAATAAGAACACTTTCAAGGTGATAAGTTGATGGTGATTAAACACCAGATAAGTTTAATGATGCTAGGTGGCTCAAACCAGAGGGTAGCCTTAGGAGACATCTAGTTTCCAATAGACACCCTACGTCTAGCATGATAGAGAAGCCATCACTGAGGACAACATCAGGGCCGATGAGTCCACAGCATCCCATTATGGAGAAAGAACATGGCAACAGTACCACATTCCTCCATCAGGAACATGGGAGAGCTAAGAGAAGAGCAGGAATTTAAGTGGCTTTATGGCACAGTCCATAAACATGAGAGGAACAAGAGTTTCCAGAGCATGAAGAGCTGGACAAGGGTTAGGCAAAGACCTGTCCTGGGACTTAAAGCCTCACCAGCATGTTGCAGAAGTGAAAGTAGGTCTGAACCTTCAATTAAGAATATTTAAACCTGTATATAACTCACTTATAAAACCTGAATTTTTTACTTACCTCAATAAGACTGAGGACAATCCACACACACACAAAAAATAGAAGATCAAACTGTCTGCTGTTAAGAAGACAGGAGACTGAGAATCAAAAAATTATTCAAGTTATTGAAATAAAAGAAGTTACATCTCTGCAAGCCTCCATCTGAGAACTTTTTCACTGCTCTATTTGATTCTTACAATTTTTTAAAGATTTTATTTATTTATTTGAGAGAGAGCAGAGAGAGAGAGAGCGAGCGAGCACAGGCATGTGCGCACTAGCAGGGGAGGGGCAGCAGGAGAGGGAGAAGCGGACTCTCTGCTTAGCAGGGAGCCTGATGCAGGGCTTGACTCCAGGACCCTGAGATCATGACCTGAACCGAAGGCAGACATTTAACCGACTGAGCCACCCAGGCACCCCTTTAATTCTTATAATATTTTCAGTAGGCTGAATAATAACCCCAAAGATACCTGAAACCTTATTAAGTGTTACCTTATATGACAAAGTCTTTGCAGATGTCATTAACTTAAAGATCCTGAGAGGAAGAGATTATCCTGAATTATCCAGGTAGGCTCTGAATCCAATTACAAGGAACTTTACAAGACAGAGACAGAAAGAGATGTGACCCAGACAGAAGAGGAAAAATCAATGTGACCAGAGAGGCAGACTCAAGTGATAGGGACAGAAGCCAAGGAATGATGGCAACCCCTGGAAGCTGGATGGGGCAAGGAACGTTGGACTTCTAAAGCCCCAGAAGAGCTCGTCATCATCTTGAATCCAGCCCAGCGACCTTAATTTTGGACTTCTCATCTCCAGAACTGCTACAGACTACATTTCTGTCGTTTGAAGCCACCAGGTCTGTGGTTAAGCAATAACATTGTCTACTGAGCAAGTAAGTTATAGTTCCATCCTACAGAAAAGGAACCTGAAGTTCAGAATAGCAACCATCTCAGGATTTGAACAGCAGCCGCATGCCAGATCCCAAGCCGAGGCTCTTCCCCTGTGAGCATTGTCTCTGCCTCTGCCTACAGCCCCTGCTGGGGGGACATCCCCTGCTGCCTCTGCGGAGCCTATTTATATCCTGTTCATTCTTTCCATATCCACTAAAACCCTCTCTCATGTGCCGGCAGTTCTCATGTCTCAACGGCCTCAAATTCTTTCATTTTGAATTGTGTTCAAAAATATTTGCTAATTAAGTGAAAATAAACCACCACACTTTGAGTATAAGGGGAATGAAAATAATGGGCAGTATTTCAAATGATATCAATCTTAATCTCAAATGAAAGTAACATAAGTCACTTGAATTTTGACTGTACCAAAAAAGAAAATAAAACAAAAAGGGCAGAAAAACCAAACTGTATTTGAACAGTTATGACAAATGTGTAACGAAAAGCACTTTGGGTAATATCCGTGATCCCCAACCAAGCAGCAACCGACATGCAAACAAAGCCCAACATACCAATCTACGAAGGAAAGATACGATGTTCACAGAAAATTTCACAGAACTATAATACCCAATGCCTAAATAATACATAACTAGCATAGGGAAAATATTCTGGTCATCTTTTTTTTTAAAATATTTTATTTATTTGACAGAGAGAAATCACAAGTAGGCAGAGAGGCAGGCAGAGAGAGAGGAGGAAGCAGGCTCCCCGCGAAGCAGAGAACCCCATGTGGGGCTTGATAGCAGGACCCTGGGATCACGACCTGAGCGGAAGGCAGAGGCTTTAACCCACTGAGCCATCCAGGCGCCCCTATTCTGGTAATCTTAAGGAGAAAAATTTCTTCAAAGAAATCTAGACTAACAAGAGTATGTGAGAAAGCAGAAGACATATTTTTCATTCCTCCAAAGATGATCTCTGGATAGTCTATTGAAAATTCGGATAACGTAAAAGAAAGCAAATAAGTTCCAAAGGATCAGATGCAGCTACAGGTCCTCCGGCAATGGAGCTAAAACTTACTGATCACAGAATCTGGCTTTTCAAAACTACGTTATATTAATAATCTTTGTAACTGTTCACAGTCCTATCCCAATTTGGATGCACTGTCATATATCATCCCCCAATCAAGTCTCATTATATTAAAAGATCAATGTCACAATAATCCAAATAATCCTAAAAGGCATGATTGATTATCAGCTCATCACGTCTTAAGAAACTTCATGATTTCTTTTTCAAAAGGCAGATACCTAACAAAACACAGACCCTTATATGGAGGAGTTCAACATGAAGATACAAGATGCCTAGACAGATAACTTAGAGAGGAAAAGAATGTATAAAGGGAGATGAAAAGTTGTTGAAGACCAGCTTTGTTTTACTTAGCCTAGGCCCTGGGACATCATCATGGAGACATGAGAATGGAGGTTGGGGGGATGGCAGGGACAAAACAAATACTGGCCAGATGGCTTCTAATTAACTTTCTAGTGACTCTTCCTCTTTAACGTCATTCTAAAACCAAGTGGGCTTTAGCCAACTGAATGATCCTACAGTAACTTATAATACATGTTTTAAATACCAAAAAGAGAAACTTAATTCTGTAACCGGGGGCTCTCTGCTGCAAACCTCAAAAACAATGATGCTAAGAACTGTCAGCCAGAATGAACTGAGACACTTTTTGAATTACCATGTGATAAATGACCCTAAGTAACCTTCTCATAAATTCATCATGATTCTTTTAAAGACCTTAATTTTAAAACTTCACAAATCCACCTAAAATACTATATTGAAATATACTATCAAAACTTTACAGATAGGGGCGCCTGGGTGGCTCAGTGGGTTAAAGCCTCTGCCTTCAGCTCAGGTCATGATCCCAGGGTCCTGGGATCAAGCCCCGCATCGGGCTCTCTGCTCAGCGGAGGGCCTGCTTCCTCCCCTCTCTCTGCCTGCCTCTCTGCCTACTTGTGATCTCTGTCTGTCAAATAAATAAATAAAATCTTTAAAAAAAAATTACAGATACAGGTCTACTTAGAAAATGTTCTGCAGTATTTGTCAGGCATTGGAAAGTGAATGACCATGACTGAACACCATTTCTATGTAGGTAGAAAAAGAGGAGAGAAGCCCTCCTAAATCACTTCAAAACAGTGTCCAAAAAGGAGAAAAAGGGGGAAAATCCTCTGAAGGAGTAAAGAAAAGCTTTCTTAAAACCACGACAAAAGCTTCATGTCAATTTAGGTTTTATCTTTGTATCCAACAGACCAGGGTGAAGTGTCATAGCAATGCAATGAAATATTACCAAATAATAACTACATGTAATTCTGTTTTCTATTTAATTTTCAGACGCTTTTTCTTTAAAAAAAAAAAAAAGAGAGAGAGAGAGAGAGAGAGAGAAACGGAAGGAGAAGAAGAAGAAAGGAAAGAAGTTTCTTCTGAAACTGTTGATTTCACTTCAAAGTCTTTTAAAAACCCTCAATCCTCCCAGAATGGAAAGTGTTCACCTGTGACCTTCTGCCTGGATTTCTTCGCTGAATCTACTGAAAGTACAGCGTGGGGCTCAAATAGAAACCTGAGTCCCTACTCTTCTCATCACTTGATAAGAGAAGAAACAAAAGTGGCTTTTACCTCTAATTCGCCCAGAAAACAATTCTTTGTATACCTTTGTTACAGGAAACTCCAGGAGACAAATGGTCCTTGTACTTCTCTGGGCGAGGCAGAAACTACATACATTTTGTCAATCTCATTTTCAGATAAAAATGAACAGCCTCTGACCAGGCAAAACAAAAACTGGAGAAGCAAAGAATAAAAATAGGGCTCAATTCTGAAATGTTCCTTAACCTAAGAAAACGAGCTCACCTGGAAAAATTGCTAACGCCATATTCAGCTCCCCAAGTGCAATTAATAGGAAAATCTTGACACTTAAACTTGATGGATATAAAGGCCTTGCAGATCATTCTTCAACAAACTAAAGTAATCTTCATATTAACTCACACTCACTAATCACAACTTGTATTCCTAGAAATCCTTAGTCTTCGGCAAAGTATTTGCATACACATCATCTCAAGCTGACGGATAAACACCTGAAGAGTTTAGAAACCACTTCCATAAATTCTAAGTTACCTAATGCATCCTTTAAAGACTGAGAGCAGGGGCACCTGGGTGGCTCAGTGGGTTAAAGCCTCTGCCTTCAGCTCAGGTCATGATCACAGGGTCTTAGGATCCAGCCCCGCATGGGGAATCTCTGCTCAGCAGGGAGCCTGCTTCCCCCTCTCTCTCTGCCTGCCTCTCTGCCTACTTGTGATCTCTGTCTGTCAAATAAATAAATAAAATTTAAGAAAAAAAGGGAGACTGAGAGCAAATTTCCATCTGGGGCACAGCATGTCTCTGGCTTCTTTTCCCTGTCTCTTCCTTCTATGTATATTGTTATCCATCCTTTGGACTGCTTGATATAAGTACCTTACAGTTTAGTTCACAAACAATTTATTTGTCCTAGACCCTGGGTTACAAAGAAGTATACACAGAGTTCCAGCTCTCGTGGAATTACTGTCTACTTTTAATAACATGATCAATATTAAGATAGTTAAAGAAAATGTTAACAGCAGCTCAGAAGACAGGTACTTGGTCCAACCTGGAGCTTCAGGAAGATGTCACAATCTTTAAAATCTCTTTTAAGTTTTTGAAATTGTGTTTGTTTCCTTTTTTCTGATTTCTAAAATAGTATGTTTCCATTATTGGAAATTCGAAAACCATGGACAGTGGACAATCACAATCCATCTTTAAACCTATCAATCGGGAATTAGCATTTAACATTTCCGTATATTCCCTTCTTATTTTTTCTCTGGGTCTATATGAATGTATTTGTATATATTTTCCACAAAATTTATGCTGAATATATGTTTATATATATACATTCAATCAATCAATCGTCTTTATAATCTTATATCTGTCCACATCAGTCTTCAAAGGAAGAACTCCAAAAACATAATCAAAAGCTACCTAACTTATATCCTATGAATGTACTGTAATTGATTACATCCTCCTATTATTATGTCATTAGGGTTTTTTCCTGATTAATATTATAAATAACTCCTGTTGAAGAGCCTTGTATTTATTTCTTGGCCAAATCTGTTTATTTTCCACACCCCAGTCTAGCATGTACTTGCGGAAACATCCCCTCCCAGGACACAACTCATCACTCACTCCCAGTGCTTCTGTTACCTTCAGGATTTGTAATTTCCTAAAGGATGTATGAGAAATGGTGGTGCCGCAAGGATCCTAATTGTTGTGAGGAACAGCTGCTTGGAACATGGAAGAGGCCGATCTGTCTCCCTACCTGCTCTCTGATGGAAGGGGTGACTCTCCCTCGTAAGGCTGAGTGAGGGTACCTCCAGTTGCGTTTCTCTCTCTTTCCTCTTAGACTGTGGCACTAGGTGAACTGGCTGTCAGCTTCGACAGTTAAGAGTTTTCATCTTACTTTGTTTCCATAATATTTTTAGGACATGGTGAGCAGGTATACCTTGCTATCATTTTTGACGAAAATTCCAAGTAAGCTTTGGAAAAGGCACAGCCAGGTAAAGACGGTGAAAAAGAACTCGCTGAGAATCCTAATGGGATGAACAAGGAAACCAAGGCATAGACACTACAGCATATGTGGGCAACTATAGGCACGTCTTTAATGTATAAACTAAGAGGAAGGAGAGGGGAGACACAAGGCTGGCGATAGGAGGGATTGGCAGGTCACAGGTACCTCAAGCCCTCCAAGGAATCTCGGACCCTAATGCATAAAGAATCAGGTCTGCATTCCCATGGATAACCTTGGTATGACCAGAGGCAAGAGGACCAGTTACAAGGCTAAAATAATCCCTGGGGAGAGAAATGATAAGACCTGAACTCAGGCTATGAGATACTGTGAAGGAAAAACAAGTGGCGCCGGGAGCAGTTTTAGTTCTAAGCCCTCCTTACTTGTTCCTATTTTCTGCCTCCACCTTAATGTGCCACCAGGACACCTTGCCTCCTCAAAGCTCAGGTCAGTTTAAGTAGCAAAGGAAGCCCAAGGCCACAGACCCTACAGGCTTCACAATTATTCGTGCTGGTGATAAGGGCCGTGGCAACTTTATGCTGACAGGTTACACACAGCACTGAAAGTACAGCTACATATCAGCTCCAGACAACAGGAGAAACACTTGTGCCTCTTTTGGCGGGGGCGGGGGGTAGACAGAAAAAGTGAAGGGATGCAGCTTCAAAGCAGGCGCCTGGGAAGCGTTTCCTGGCCACCGCCGTGGGTGGCTTCTGTCTTAAAGAGATCACGTGGGTGTAGCTGCACACATAAAAATGGTTTCATTAAAAGCCTCCAGTCATTCATTTTGCTTATTAAAGCCGCTCCACAATGATATTCACAATGGAACTCTCAGCTGTCCCCAGCAATGACACTAAAATACAATTAATTCCTCTTCCCGAGGAGTCTATAGGTATGCGCTTGAGGTATTGTGTTAATTGCCACTGCTTCATACCATGGCTTCAATTAGGAATCAAAATGGGAGCAAGACAAACATGGATCCCATTAAGTTCCAGAGGACTTAAAACTGAAGTTTCTGCCCCCACTCCACTCCCGGCTCAGTCCTCACACTGATTATAAATGCAGAGGGCTCCATCTGGGGAACGACAGTGACATCCAGTGGCCATGAACTAGAACATGCCAGTTATAAAATGTGATTATATGAGAGAAGGGCAGATATTTGTGGCTGTACTGATATTTTAAATTCAGTGTCCATAAAGGTGTGTGCAACTAGAACCTCATCATAACATGATCCCAAATCAGGAAAATCAGAGATTTATAACAAAATCAGGATGTTTGGGGTTGCCTTTGATGAGGTACTCTGCCTGTTAAAATTCCCAGCATCATATGACCGATAATTATTTGCCAGAGAAGATGAAATACTGATATTGTATTCAGAGTTCCAAATACCATACACCATTTATGTTGTACACAAATTCAAGGATAAATCATTTCTTCTCTCTCTCTTTTTTTAAGGTTTTATTTATTTATTTGGCAGAGAAAGATCACAAGTAGGCAGAGAGAGAGGGGGAAGCAGGCTCCCTGCTGAGCAGAGATCCCCATGCGGGGCTCGATCCCAGGACCCTGAGATCATGACCTGAGCCGAAGGCAGAGGCTTAACCCACTGAGCCACCCAGGCGCCCCAAGGATAAGTCATTTCTAACATGATCCCCTTGCTCAGCCAAAAGAAACAGCTGGTTCTGTTATAAAGTGAACTAGGTTCCATCAGTTGGACCCCAGTAACTTCAATACTACTTTGGTAAGAAAAATTTACCTGATATTAAAAGGATTTAAGTTCCGTGGTTAATTTTCTATAGAAGACCAACCCTGAAGGCCCTCATTGGCAACCCTGTCAGGAATCCTCTCACTCCTGAGAGCTTTTTTCTGTATCTTCCCTTAACAAACTTCTATTGCTTTACTCATTAAAAAAAAAAAAAAAAAAGGTTGTCTGAAAATGTTTTTGAGGGTTCAAATTTTTAACTTGCTCTCACAACATGGATTAGAGCTAAAGACAGAGAGTACGAAAGAGACAAACCAACCACGGGATCCTGGGAACATGAGAAGAAACAAACTCACTTTAGTGGAAAATGCAGACTTTGAATTTCAGAATCTGAATTTCAGAATCTGAAAAGACCTACATTTCAGCAATGTTTGACTCTAGGCAAGGAATTTCATCACTGAGTGTGTTCCTGTATGTCAAAGGAAGATTAGAAAACACATCTTGCAGGGTTGTTATGAGGCTAAGTGATGAGTGCATCTATCAAGATTAATGTTAAACCTCTCACTCCGTGCCTTGCACATGTACGATGCATGTTAATAGTCACTATCACACATATGCATTCATGTTAAAACTACTACTAAGACTGAAGTTTCCTTTGCCACAGAAAATGACACTGAAAACAGACTTTCAATTCCATCAACCTACCATATTTTGAAACTCAAGTGCTTCTCCATCTGACTTTAGTAAATTTGTGAAGTGTTTTAAGGGATCAAAAGCAACAACGGTAGCACATTTATTTTTTTTTTAAAGATTTATTTATTTGACAGAGAGAGATCACGAGTAAGCAGAGAGGCAGGCAGAGAGAGAGGAGGAAGCAGGCTCCCCGCTGAGCAGAGAGCAGGATGTGGGGCTCGATTCCAGGACCCTGAGATCATGACCTGAGCTGAAGGCAGAGGCTTAACCCACTGAGTCACCCAGGTGCCCCCTGGTAGCACATTTATTAACAACATAAAATGTCTCTGACACTTTCCTAAGCTTATCTTGGTCATTAAAGTGACCTCAAGTGCAGAAAACCCTTAACTGTCGTCTATCACACAAGTCACAACATTCTCACCTGTAAGGCTTCAGGGTCTCACAAATACCACACCTCATACCAGTGTAGATCATCCTGTGAAGCTAGTCCCACAGGGCATGTGCAGCTAGGAGAAATGACAGACAGGCCAGGATTGATCCAGGAAGCCATGCGCAGTGAGATGTAGAAGCAAAACAAAGTCGCTCAGCCTCTAAAAGGTTGGATTCTGACCTTCTGAGCAGTATACAGTTGGCTCTTGAATGATGGGCAGCACAGGGGTGCAGACCTCCCCTTGCAGCCAAAAATCTGGATGAAATGTTTGACTCCCCCAAAACTTAACTACTGTCCGCTGGAAGGCTTACTGATGACATACACAGCCGACTGATACATATTGTGACGTTTTAAGTACTAGAGACTGTATCCTTAGAAAAGTACACTAGAGAAAAGAAATGTTATTAGGAAAATCGTAATGAAAAGAAAACAAATGTGCAGTACTGGACTGAATTTATCAGAAAAAGAAAAAACCCACATGTAAGTAGTTCAAACCCATGTTATTCAAGGGTGAACTGTACTTTCAAAACTAAATCAGGATCATATTGCTCTCTGACTCAAAGACCTCCGTTCACTTTTTCTCTCACTCAGGGTAAGAGTCAAGCCCTTCCATGACCCACGGGACCCTACACGAGCTGGCTCTGCAGCAGCCCTACTGAAGTCCACTCCATCACTCCCCAGCTTGCTCCAGGAGCGCTGGCCTTGGGCTGCGCCCTGAACACCAGCACCCTGCCACCAAGATTCTCCTGAACCTCATGTTTCAGGGACACCTTCCCTGATCCCTCTAGTTAAAGGGCATCTCCCACTTACCCCCAACATGTTCTTTCCTTCTGCCCTGTCTTCTTTTCTCCCCAGTTCAGGCAACTCCAGCTTTCCAAAAGTTCACCTTACACAATAAAATTCTTTGCTTTTACAAAAGATCTACTTTAGTACCTGTTCTTGCCAACCAACAGAAATCCAAAGAGGATTTTTGCTTTTACAAAAAAGGTGAAACATGAAAATGCCATTAAGCATTTGCTTTGCAGTGAGCCCTTATAAAGGCCGTGAGCACCACGGAGCCACAACGAGAGTGGTCCCACCAAGCTCCTTCAGGGGAACCACGTTCAGCATCTCAACATCAAGCCACCAGAGCTTTAAACTTTGTCTGTGAGACTCTGCACTTTATCTTGATTTATTTTGTGCACCTGTTGCTAAGATATGTCCTAAGATACCAGAAGATGCTGAGAGATGTTATTTCTGGTGTCTGGGAATGCTCAAATATTTTCCAATATAAATTAATGGTAAATGCTTCTTTGGTTTATACCATTTCGGCTTACAAAAGTTTTCATAGTGTTCTACTTTCAGATAGCAGGAGAAACTCGTGCTTATTGTCACCTAAAGGGTTACAAATTTTAGTCATGTGTCTCTCATCTTTCCACTTCCCAGAAGAATGCAAACTTGCAAGGGCAGTGTTTCTTGTCTATTATGTTCATACTTGACCCCCAAGACCCACACACAAAATAGGCTTGGTATAAAACAGTCAATAAATATCTGTTAAACCGTGTGAGGAAGTCAACAGGAATAGGCAGGGAGAGTTCCTAGTGTTTGTGGGATCTGTGAAGTGAAAAGAAAAAAAATGGGGCACCTGGGTGGCTCAGTCATTAAGTGGTTGCCTTTGGCTCAGGTCATGATCCCACGGTCCTGGGATCGAGCCTCGCATAGGACTCCCTGCTCAGTGGAAGCCTGCTTCTCCCTTTCCCACTCCCCCTGCTTATGTTCTCTTTCTCTCGTGTGTCTCTCTCTGTCAAATAAATTTTAAAAAATCTTAAAAAAAAAAAAAAAAAGAGGGGCGCCTGGGTGGCTCAGTGGGTTAAAGCCTCTGCCTTCGGCTCAGGTCATGATCCCAGGGTCCTGGGATCAAGCCCCACATCGGGCTCTCGGCTCCGCGGGGAGCCTGCTTCCTCCTCTCTCTCTGCCTGCCTCTCTGCCTAGTTGTGATTTCTCTCTGTCAAATAAATAAAATAAAATAAAAGAAAGAAAGAAAGAAAAAAAACAAGATGTATTTTTAGGTGCACACACACACACACACACACACACACACACAAAGGTAGTCTATAAAAATAAAAAAAAACAGATTATGTTAAAACACAGAAATTAAATAAAAAATAAATGAAAAGAATAGAGGTATTTATTAGTTATCATCATCTAATGTGCTTTAGTATTTGGGTAGCATTATGTCAGCAATCTTCCTACTGTTTAAAGATAGCATCTGAGGGGCACCTGGGAGCTCAGTCAGTTACGTGGCCTGGGACTGAACGCCACATTGGGCTTCACTCTTCAGTGCAGCCTGCTTGTCCCTCACCTTCTTCCCCCCACCCAAGTGTGCACAGGCTCATTCTCTCTCTCTATCTCTCTCAAATAAATAAGTAAATAAATTCTCTTAAAAATATATATAATCTGAATGAAAACAAAGGGAAAGAAAAAGAACACAAGAAAGTTGTGGAACTCAATTTCTTTCTCATAATCTTTGGTCTAATGCATGGCTGATAAAACCAGGAGACAACAGTCTCACATCTTTGGTTTTATTTCTGCATCTCCAGAAAATAGAGTAATGGAGAAATATATTTCTATTTGATGCCTAAAAGTTTAAATTTAGTATGTAACTCAAATTAATTCTCAATGTTCCATTTTAAGCCTCCACATTAAAAGAATCTGTGCATTTTATCCCTTAATATAATTTGCTGTGGTCTCAGTGAAAACTGGTGCTTGGTTTACAGAGTAGATTTTTATTATTAAACTTTAAGCTATTTGTTAGGGATAAACTTAATGACTGTAAAAAAAAAAAAAGAAAGAAAAGTAAAGTTGCTCCAAAAGAAAAAATTAAGGGTATAAAATACTGTAATTGCATATTGTGTTAATTAAGAACTGTATTTTCGGGGCACCTGGGTGGCTCAGTGGGTTAAAGCCTTTGCCTTCCGCTCAGGTCATGATCTCAGGGTCCTGGGATCGAGCCCAGCATCGGGCTCTCTGCTCAATGGGGAGCCTGCTTCCTGCCTGCCTCTCTGCCTACTTGTGATCTCTCTCTCTGTCAAATAAATAAATAAAATATTAAAAAAAAAAAGAACTGTATTTTCCACAAGCATATGTAAAACTAGTTTAGAAGACGGCGTGTATCTATTGAGAGTTAACACTTTACATTTAGGAGAAGAATGCTCACGAATAGAAGTCAGATTAGTAACCAACAGCAATGCAGAAAATAAATGTTGAACTTTTTCTGCCCTAGGAAGGCGAGACAGCACGTCACACTGGCCGGCCGGCACACCTTCAGAATTCAGATTTTCTGTGAATGTTACTTGATATGAAGGGTGGGGGGAGGATTTTTGCAGATATGATTAAGGGATCTTGAAATAAAGAGATGATCCTAGATTATCCAGGTAAGCTCTAACCGGTACCATTTTTATAAGAGAGAGGCAGAGGGTGACTTGACACAGACAGAAGAAGGAAATCCAAGGTGACCACAGAGGTAGAGACTGAAGTGAAATAGCCAGAGCCAAGGGAGGCCAGCGGCCGCCAGAAGCTGGAACAGAACAGACAAAGAACAGACTCTTTCCTCGAGCCTCCGGAGGAAGTACGTCCCTGATAATACCATGATTTCAACCCAGTGATACTGATTTCAGACTTCTGACCTCCAGAATAGTGAGAGAATCAATTGTGGCTGTTGTAAGCCCCAGGTGTGTGGTCATTTGTTACAGCCGCCACAGGAAACTCACACGGTATGCAAAGGATCAAATGGCATTACCATAACAAACTCCTTTTGTTTTCACTACCTGTTATGGTAACATGTTTTTTAACACTAGCATCTGTAAAAATAAGAAAAGGTGAAATAAAATTGGTGCCAAATTCTGTCTTACTCTAGTAGAAGAACAAAAATCACTTATACCTTATTTTAAAAATTTGCAGGAAAAAACCCTCTACATTTTACAACACAGAGATGCATTTCCAATTTAAAAATATATGTATTTTTAAAGATTACTCTTTATGGTTATGACTTTAAAATGTAGAGGAGTTACTTAATTCTTTAAGAAAATTTTATAATTTTTTAAATAAATTTTATATATATATATATCATATGTAAATATTTATATATAATATAGAATATAATATATGAATATATGATTTATATATGCTGTTTATATTTATTTTATATCATATATGAATTATATATTTATATGTGATATTATATATAAAATATATAAATACATTATATTTATATATTTGTTTATATTTATATATTTATATTTTATAAATTTATATATTTTTTATAAAATAAAAAGAAAATAAAGAGAACCAGTGTGGATACTTTCCATGTCTACATGACAACCAATTCAAAAATTAATTCAAATAACAACTTATTGTATTAATTTCTCGAACACTGAGTTACCAAAGATTATTATGAAACTTATCTATCCATTCGGACTCTATGTTTTGGCTCCCAAATTCTCATAGAGCATTAGTTAAACAAAGAAGTGTGAGAAAAGTGCAATATCTGTACCCTTACTTTCATTTTGTGTTACATTCTTGGTCTCCCAAACACCAACACCAAAAATAAAGAAAAGGACTATTCATAATTCTCTTCTATTTTTCTATGTCTGAAGAAAATCTTTGCCATATGATTGAAACTGTAACAAACAGAAAAGCAATGATGTGGACTATAGTTCTGTATCCTTACCTAGACCTATGTGAGGCAGATGCTCAAAAAGGGTCCAGCTGTGGTCATCAATGTAATGATTCTTCAGGATCAACAGCTGGCAAACATCTCGGGCAGTTATGTCACTGGGTACCTCTAAAGCCCTGCTGGTTTCATCTTCACTGTATACTTTAATTACCTGTGTAGGTAGAAATAAGAAAATGAGCTAACATATCCTATGAGAAATATCATTCTAATAAGTCATACTTATCAGATGAGCTGACTACAAAGTCCTTATATGGATTCTTATACATTTGGTTTTCTAAAACACTGAATAAATGTTGCCCATCCAAGACTTGTTTATCACCTGTCAAAATTGCTTTGTCCAATGGCTGCCACTCTCTTCTCTTCAGTGTCTAAACAAGAGGACATTCAGTGGCCATTTGACATCATTGCTCTACCATTCTGGTCTAGTAAAAAGCTACATATCTCTTAACAATATTTAAGGTGCTCCATTCCATATTTATATCCTGTAAATTATCCAAGTAATATGGTCAATTTATTCCCAGATATATATATATATAGGTAATAAAAACAGTACGTAGAATTTGCCTTTATGAAAAGACTTCTCTATTTCAGGTTATGGAAATTTTGGCAAAGACTAGTTAGATGTATAACAGATTCTTTTTCTTTTTTCCTCTGTAATTCATTGTGTCCATGGAACTGAGTTTTAGTCAGTGGAATGTAAGCACATTCAGTGTAAACACTTTCAGGCCTAATCCATAAAAACCTCCCACATATTGTTCCCCATTCTCTAATCCCACCCTCTCACTGCATGAAAATGACAAGGACCCAGAGGGGAGAAAAGCCTTGGGACAGAAAAGCCTTTGTCCCTTCATGACCACATGAAAGCTGCCCAACTAAGAACACCCATGTGGAACTTTGACATGAGCAAGAAATAAACTTTTATTGTGTTCACTTACTGTGAATTTGTATTTATCTATTACACAGCTAATGTTACCCTAAATTACACAGAATTAGGGAGAATTTCATACACAGCCCTCCCCTCAATATTTAACAAGTTGCACTATGTGCTAGAATTTTCACTGTTTAGTCATATAATTATTCCACTATTTAGTTATATTAATTAATTATAGGAGGATAAATACCTATGACAATAGTATATTAAGAGCAACATATACACATAACACAAGTGGGAAACGGTAAGGAAATTCACTATAAGAAATACACTTGTTACAAAAACATAGACATTTCAACATTTTTAGTAATTCAAACAAATGCAAATTAAAATGACATTAATTCTGTCCTACCAATTTTTTAATTATACTTAATAACAGGACAATGAAATACTTGCTCTCTGACAGTGATAAAAGTGATATAAATTGGTAAAACTATTTTGTACACCTACTGGAGGGTATTCAAAAACATTAAAGGTCCATTCCTTTAACTCAGTAATAGCACTTGGGTAAACAAACTATCTCAGGAACTCTGTCCTAAATATGGAAAATAGCTTCAGGCATAGACCTATCTAGCCAAGCATTACATGTAATTCAGTCAATCTAAATATTCAACAATGAAAGAATGGTAAATGGCAGTATTTTCCTAGAATGGAATATTATACAGTGCTTAGAAGTGTTATTCAAGGAAATGACATAGGAATTTTCAAAAATTTTTAGGTCAAATAAAATCCTGACATCAAACTATATTTTGCTTGGTCCAGGACAAGTTTCCTCGTGGGACTGGCTACCAGGCACCTACCTGTCTTCTTCTAACAACATTCTGATTGCCTTTGGGAGCACACTGCCTCCCTCACCATGAGTCTTTGTGATTCCGGCAGCTCCCACACCAGCTCAGCCATGGAAAGCCAGAGCTGTGGGGACCGGCTTGCAAGAGGTGGCTGTTAAACATTCAGGAATCGCCAAGCCAGGGATCCATCTTGAAATCAGTCGCAGTAGGACCATGTAAACCAAAGAAATTGGCAATTGATACAAAGAGGCCTTTTTTAAAAAAAGAAACATTATTTTTAGGGCCAGTTTGCCAGGGCACCACTGCCTCAGACCCAATAGTTATTATCCAGACTGATCAACCAGCTCCCGGGACCCCTCTGGTGACAACAGTTACTTCACTCAAGGGCACATGACCTAATCAGGGCCAGTCAGAGTCAATCTGGATATCTGTTCACATAATCATAAAGTGGATCCTCTTTCCTACTAGGCAGATGGCGGATGAGGTGTTACTGTTCACAGAGAGAAAGACTGTGGGAAAAAGAGGTCCACGTGGAATAAGCCACGTTAAGAGACCGTAAGAGTCCTGAGACTATCTCCAAGCTCCTGGATGAACTGAACTTGATTTCTTATTTTTTTTTAGTAACATATAATGTATTATTTGCCTCAGGGGTACAGGTCGGTGAATCATCAGGCTTACACATTTCACACACTCACCATAACACATACCCTTCCCAATGTCCATAACCCAACCACCCTATCCCTCTAACTCCCTCCCCTTCCAGCAACCCTCAGTTTGTTTCCTGAGATTAAGAATTCTTATGGTTTGTCTCCCTCCCGATTCCATCTTGCTTCATTTTTTCCTCCCCTCCTCCCACTGAATTTGATTTGTGTTTTTATCATAGATGTGCTCTGAGGCTCTAAGTGTCTAGTGGTAACACCCACCTACTAATCTAGTGGGCTCTTGTGGTGGACTCCCTCTCCAATTCAGTCTCCATACTGCTAGCAGAATAGACTTGCTAACTGCCAACCAATCAGGTCATTCTGCTCCTGAAGTTCTTCGATATTTCCTTGTTGTCCTAACTCACGCAGTTCATCATGTCTACTAAGACTGCTCACAAGATGCATATCCTTTGCTAAGTGTTTTAAGGCAAGGTTGTCACGGAGACTGTTGTTTCCTTCCAAGAGCTTAAAGTCTAGTGGGGAAAGCAATATTTCAAAAATAATTATAACCTAGGGCATAAAAATGCAGCATATTACTAATCATAAAATGGGTTAAGAGAGACCTGGATGATATCTGTGAAAAAGTGATATCTAAGGGCGCCTGGGTGGCTCAGTGGGTTAAGTCTCTGCCTTCAGCTTGAGTCATGATCTCAGGGTCCTGGGATCAAGCCCTGCATCAGGCTCTCTGCTCAGCAGGGAGCCTCTTCCCCCCCTCCCCACCCCCACCTGCCTCTCTGCCTACGTGTGATCTCTCTGTCAAATAAATAAATAAAATCCTTAAAAAAAAAAAAGTGATATCTAAGCCAAAACCTGAAGTAGGAGTGGGCAATAGCGAGGCTAAGAGAATGTGAAAGCACTTCAGGCTAAGGGAAGAGAAGTGCTTGGGTGCACTAGTAAAGAAGAAATGTGGCAGGTTCTAAGACTGGGAGGAGTCAGGGATGGCAGTTGCAGCAAACAGGGAGTCTGGTCCTAAGGAAACTGAAGTGTTGGGCAGGACGGGGGTCAGAGGGATGTATGGTCCTAAGTTCAGAACTGATTTAAGAACCATCGAGCTTTTAAGTCATAAACAAATACACAGACATCGATCTATCTGGCGAGGGAGAAGAGGGAGAACAAAGGAAAAAGAGAATCTAGGACTGAACCTTGAGAAATACCAATATTTAAAGGTGACTTAGAGGCAATAATGTCTGAAAGATCAAGTGAGGTAGAAAGGGAACCAGGAAAATGGGGACCCATGGAATAAAGCCCAAACACTAGCATGCACTGGGCATGAACACTCTCCAGGAAACCAGTCTGCAGAACAGGACATTCTGTGATCCTAGCCAAATATGACAGGTACTTGCAACCTGCTCTTTCTTCATTGCATGTGAGTTATCCTCCACTTGGAATCAATGCTTCAAGCTCCAACAATATGCTTTATTTGGCAAATTCCTTGTTATCATTTGGCCCCAGTTTCCATGGCTCTGCCTTCAAAAAGTCTTCCCTGACTGCCCAAGGCTTGGTAATTTACATGCCCTTTTTCCACGCTCTTATTTTGTAATTTTCTATTTGCATGTCTTCCTCCTCAACTGTACTAATAATAAATTCCTTCAAGGAAAAATCTGTTTATTTACATTCAAGATCGTATTTTAGGTACCTAGCCCAAGGCAGTGTAAGGATCTTTCGAACAAATGATCTTCGTACCCCTGTAGCGCCAATCAAAGTGTTTTTGACATAGGAAGGACTCAATATATATTTGTAAACTTTAATTTTAAAATATTTTGTGACAAAGTGTGTAATTAAATTGTAATGCTTAGTAAATTAAACTTCTTTTCAACAATCAACAAATACAAAAGTTTTCTTACAAATATAGTTCTAGGTGCTCGCTTCGGCAGCACATATACAAATATAGTTCTAGGTAAGGATTGACTCAATATTGCTGCTTGTGGGCAGTTCTGAGTTGTGAAGTCACTGAGGTTGCTATCATATGAAAAAGGTCATGAAAATACACAGCCCAAATCAGGTCCAACTTAAGCATTTGTCTTGAGGATGTGTATCTGTGCTAGACAACTGGTGGGCTTCTAAGGGATGCTGTCCTCTGTCTATCCATCTGCTGCGGCTAACACTGACTAGATCAGTCCCCAGTACAGGCTCCTAACAAAAGCAATGAGAAGACGACCACTCCTGAGAGGAAAAGAGGATCCGAGCCTGTGGCTGTCCCTTCAGGAGTCGCAATGATGAACCACTGTTTCAATTCCCTCAGAGGTCACCTGGCAAATCCCGTGCCAGGAGACAGAGGGTAAATGGGAATGACATGGGGGCTGCTGGGAAGGTTCGCAGGAATTCCCAACTACCTGTGTTTTCTTCCAGTAAACTTTCATCACCTGGGCTAACAGAAGTATGCCTCTTACTTTTCATGCTCTATCATTTACATCAGAGGAACTGAGAAATTTAAAAAACAAAACAAAACAAAAGAAGACTGGAGACATTCTGAAGCCTAAGCCAAATTCAAGAAGTGGACAAGAACTGAACAAGAGGTAGATTTGGGGAAAACGAAAAAGATATCTAACCAATTAGGAAATGCTGTTATTTTCTTCAGACTATGTTGCTGCAAATTTAAAAGACCACAAGTTGCCAAGAATTAAAACATATACATTAAGAAGGGGTAGGCCAACTCAAATGTTTGTAATAGGTACATGTATTCATTTTAAAATAAATAACACGTGCTCAAAGAAAAGCTTGATATTTTCTTTTGAGCTTCATTTCAAACTCGTATTCTCAAACTCTTATTTAATTCTGACATTTATCCCAAATACACAGCAGTAAATCCCTGTCATCTCTCAAATCTACTCAATAATTGTGAAAAATTCCTTATTCTACAAAGGGGTGCCTTGTTAAAAATCTCATTTTATTACTATTTTTTTCCTTAAAATCTATGAAAAGGGGAAAGATCATCTAAGCCTTAACTCTCCAGTAGAGCTGAATATGCCTCTTGCCGAAAGTATTATACAAACTGTCTTATTTAAGAAAAGAAATCAAGGGGCACCTGGGTGGCTCAGTGGTTAAGCCTCTGCCTTCAGCTCAGGTCATGATCTCAGTCTCCTGGGATAGAGCCCTGCATTGGGCTCTCTGCTAAGCAGGGAGCCTGCTTCCTCCTCTCTCTCTGTCTGCCTCTCTGTCTACTTGTTATCTCTCTCTGTCAAATAAATTAATAAAGCCTTAAAAAAAAAGAAAAGAAGTCAAGTCATCTGAAAACCTCCATGACTAGTATGGATTAAAACTAAGTTAAAAACATTTGTGATCAGATAAAACAAAAACAAAAACAAAAAAACAGCAGAGCTATTCTTAATCGTTAGAGCAGAAGAGTGGTATCCTGTCTCCTCTACATACTGAGTGGTAAAAAAGAGTTTCTAAAATCGTATAATTATGGTGGTACCTGGGTGGCTCAGTCATTAAGTGTTTGCCTTCAGCTCAGGTTATGATCCAAGGGTCCTGGGATCGAGCCCCACATCTGGCTCCCTGCTCAGCAGGAAGCCTGCTTCTCCCTCTACCAGTCTCCAGTTTATGTCCCCCCCCCCCCGCCCCGTCAAATAAATAAATACATTTTTTAAAAAAATCATATAACTATGATACTTAATAAGGGGATATTATAATTTGTAATTCAGTGGTCCCAATTCCCAGCTTGCTTTATAAAGTGAAAAATAGGGGGAGGAAAATATTATTCGTACCCATTGATCATTTGAAATTATATGTCAGTAGGAAGAAATCCTGCCTGACACTAAAGAAGAATAGGAACTTTCTTTGTTTCATCAATGACTAGATACTTGACTAGCAAGAGAGACATGCACTGATTACAGTCTGTCCATAACATCCCCGCAGCATAAACAGAGAGAGTGCCCAAGGACAGCCAGCAGTGTACACACAGGCTGTGTTTAGGCAACCATTCCATGTCAGTGTAATCCGACAGTCAGGGCAACCTTGGCCTTTGGAGTGGTTTACAGCTGCACGATGTGCTCCATAGACAGTCCCCCTGCAGGGGATATGCTCGCATGCGGGTGGAAAAGATCTCTGTTTTGGCTGACACCCTTATCAAGGTAGGTTATACACTTTGGACTTCAATTCCCCTCGACTGCCCTCCATAAAAGTGGAGGCAAGAGATTAAAAACCCATTTTCAAAGCAGTAGACACAACATCGTTCATATAGAGAGAGGTAGCAAGAAATGGTCAACTTTTTAGAAGAAAGTTTGAAGGTCCTTAAAGCCTTGAGACTAAAAGAGAGAAAATATTGAAAATATAAGACAACAGCTATTTCTGCAAAATAAAGAGATTAAATTTGAAAGTCAATTCGATACATATCACCTTGCTCCCCAAAGTGCACATCATATTCATCTGCTACAATCACCAGAAACTCTGATTCTCAGAACAGATTATTCAGAAAGCCTTCGGAAAGCACTGGGCAGGGGCCAAACTTTCAGCCTTCCTCCTCCCTGCAGCCTCCAGGAATGTGACCAGCAAGGGAGAGCTAGTTCCTTCCCAACGTGGATTCATCCTGGAATATGCGAAACAAACTCAGGGTTGTCATCTGGTCATGGGTCGATGTCACAGAGCAGAAGCGGGCAGTGGACTCTGTGGTAAGTAATTAGCTATAGGGTAGCTTCCCCCCCCCCCACCCACTTACCCTTTGTTTTTTCAGAGATTGGAGGAGGGAAGAGGAATCATCATTCAGCAGGTAAAAAATGAGCATGGATTAAACATATAGGACCAAGAATCCACAAAACTAAGTGAGAAAAATTAAAAGAAAAGAAGGAGAAGGAGGAGGAGTGAAAGAAAGGAAGAGGAAAAGAGAAGAAAAAAGAGCACTAGGACATGGTTATCTCCTGTGTCAAAGTTTCTACTTTGGGAAAATTTAAATTTAATTTTTAAATTAACTACATATAAATATTACACTTGATATTTAATTAAACATTGATTTTTTAATTCATTACTATTTAATTTAAAATAATTTAAACAGCACTTTTAAATACTAAGACTTTCCCATGATGAAAAGTATATAACTTCTAAAAAGAAACATTAATTTACTTATTGTATCTATTAATTATATGTTATTTACATATGGTTAATAGGAAGTAAGAAATAAGGCCCACGGGGTGTGATGTCACCCAAGTCTCAAAGTAAAGCTTATTTCTACAGGTCTTTAAAAGTTTGCCATCTGAGTGCAGTAGGATTATAAAGCAATCTTTAAAAGTTTCCGGGTGTTTTTCCCCCTATTATTTTCAACAGATAAACAATGTACCGAAATCATGAGAAATATTTTTATATCAAGGTCAGAGTAGCCCTGGATTTTTACATTCTTCTAAATGAAGAATGCAGTGTCCTAAGATAAAAGAAGACATTCTTAGATATTTTGAATTAGGCGACTCACTGTGTTCCCTTGAAGGAAATGGAAAATAATACATTCATTATTCCTTATTCCAAATATCTAACAAAATACATAGTTTAGAGAAAGCCAGTTGTAGGGTGTCTTAAATTCTCCCCATTAAAAAATATTTCAAAAACACAGTTTACTTGCACATGAAGCATACATGTTCAATTAGTTATAAGATATTAACTCAAAATAGATATTGCCACCAATTTCAGAACTACAGAAATTAACCAGCGTGAACAGGTCTATTCCATACCTTGTGGCTCTTTTCAAATTTATGCCCTGTAATCTTTTCCTTATTCTCTAACTCCAAACATACTATTTTTCCTCAGTTTCTTGAAACAGTCATGCTCCCTCCCGATACAGAGCCTTTGCATACGCTGCTACGGCTGCTCTGTATATGTCTTCCCACCTTCTAGTTTCCATCTGTCAGATGAACCATTATTTCTGTGGGGAAATTTCAGTGACCCTCCCAGTGTCGTTCCAGGCCCTCTGTTCCATGGGTGTGTGTCCACAACTATATGATTACTACCCATCAGCCTCCAATGCTCAGAATTCTGCATGACAGCAGGAACGATGTCAAAGTTTGCTTCCCACTGGGGCCCCAGCAGTTGCTACAGTGCCTGGCACACAGCTAATAACCATAACTATTTTTTAGTGATGAATGAACCCATCAGTCTCGGGCCTGCAGAAGACAATATTAGGGATTCTAAACAGTAGCTTGGAAACCTCACAGGGTTTGAAAACCCCCAGGGGAGGAAAAAATACATTGAGACCAAAGAGAAAACATAGGGCAAGATTTTATGAAATCTGTGAACTGAACAAAGGTGGATAAGGTGATTTCTTTGGCCCATTTCAATTCTGGTATTCTGTGAGGAAAGAAAGAAAGAAAGAAAGAAAGAAAGAAAGAAAGAAAGAAAGACAGACAGACAGACAGACAGACAGAAAGGAAGGAAGGAAGGAAGGAAGAAAGGAAGAAAGAAAGAAAGAAAAGGGAAGAAAAATAAAAGAGAGAGAATAGTCGGAGGACATCTGGGCAGGACAAAGACACCAAGGACTGAAGAAGGAAAAACATGCATGCAACAATAGACAGACCACTTTGCCAAGGTCAGAGGGACTCAGCTCTGAGGAGCAGGTGAGGAAGCACAGGGGTCGGGAGGCCTGCAGAAGGAGGGTCCTCACCCAGCACTGCTGGACCCTGGTTTCCATCAACGCAAACCAATGAGGAGGCCACCACAGATGGGATCTTCGTTTAGATACACAAATGACAGGATGCCTTTCTTCAATGGTTGGAAAGAGAATTAAGTTTTAAATGATAATTCTATAAGAATATGATTACAAAGTGGTAGGAGAATAATGACAAACAACCACATGATGACCTAACCATTGAGGAGCAGGTTCTGTAAGGAACAGAAAGCATACCCTACCATGGCCTCTTGACCAAATGGAGGCTAATTTTTCTCTCACATTCAAAATCAGAGGCAGACGGCTCTGAGTTCGCTGAGGCAGGCCCATCGCACCACCACTGATTGAGCCAGGCTCTTTCCATTAGTCTGCAGTCCTCAGGGTCACAAGCTGGGTCACCCCCTCAGCATCTCTGTAAAAACTCTGACCACATCTACATTTGTATGTCATTTTAACTCAATAGGAAAACCACAGGGCATGCCTGGATACACAGATAAACGAATCCAGAGTTGAAGGACCTGTGTTACTGGAGGCCCATGTAGAACCTTCCAGGGGTTCTGGGTATAAATTCAAAATGTAAGGATCGAGATTTAAGATGTATTAATTTGTTTCCCATCCAGCATCGAGCCAAAGGGCCCCAGGGTGGAAAAGCCCCACAGCTGGCATGGCAGGGGACTGAGAACTGTCAAACCTGACAGCTTGGAAGAGTGACATTGCCAAATCGTGGCCTGGCCAGGCTTCCACCCAAGAGAAGAAAGCCAGTCTGCAGGCCAAGGGGGATACAGAAAGTCTCTTTGATGCCCTTCTCCTTTACTTAAGCCTCCAACTCCATTACTGAGCCTTTCTGCTCCTTCTCAGGCCAAGAGCCCCCACAGGCTGTTCCTACCTTGGGGTGCCTTTCTTCCCCCAGGGTAGCAAGAAAGACTCAAGTGGGGGTTCAGTTTTGCAAAAAAGAAATTGGAAGCCCTTTCAGTGTGCTCTGTTACATAATAGGGGGGAAAGGACAAAAGAAACAACTCCAACTTCATTATAAAAGAAGGCAAACATTAAAAATGGAAGTCTAAACCTAACCCATGCACACACACATCTACGTATGTATACAGACGTGTTATTTTAGGACCTAAATCCAATATGAATAAAGAGGGTCAAATCCCAAATCCCACACTCATGTTTCCAATGACTTCATCAAAGGAGTGTTCTCTGAAGCCTCAGTGTTTTTAAAACTCATGTAATTCCTGTGAAGATGCCAGTGCTGACTAATTCATCTTTGAAGTTAAAAAAAAAAAAAAAGAAAAAACTTTCACAAGTGCTAATGCTTATTCATTTTAAGGCAGAAAACCACTGGTCATGCTTATGTTGGACACAATGTTATTCTAGTATCTTATTTCAGGTTTTAAAAGCAATCGTTTCTTCCCAGAATACCCATAAGACATGTCTAAGCAAAAGAGTTAAAAACGGTGTCACACAGTGGGAAAGACAAGTTGGGGAGGGGTGGAGGAAGGGTTAAGAAGAGAGAGGGGTGAACAGGAAGAAAGGAAGGAGAATTATTTATTACTGTCTGGGATACGTCGGACTGAATTTTCAGTGCAATTCTTGGGCTGCTGGCATCAACTGGAGCACTTTTAGGAAATACCTTATTTTACTAATTTTTAAAGATACATTTCCTCACATTTAACTTCTCTGAAACTTGGATGTAACTTGTCATCAGTGGTATGTCAGATATAATTGGAAACATATAAAATAATGACACTTCTTATAATTCAAGGTGCCATAGGACCAATGAAATATGTTGTGTTCTGTCTTTCTGGGACGTCTGGGAGGTATTATAATAGTATATATATAGTATAAAGTTATAATTGCATACAAAATATCCCCTTCTAGACCTACCATCCCATGCTGTGACAGCAGTAGAAGCAAGTGATTTATAATCATTTTTGTCATTTTACCTTTCCTTCCTTTTTTAAAATATTTATTTTACATCAGTGCAAAACACGTATAGAACACATTCATGGAAAAGAAATGTAGTCAATATTGTTCGAAACACAAAATAGTAAAGGTCAAAAGGACTCTTGGAGAACATCCACCAAAATCCTCTCATTTTATGAAAAAAGAAGCTGCTTCTGAGGAGGGTCGGACTAGCTGAGGATGCCCACCTATTCTGTGGCCGAGCCAGCTGGGGAATCTGTCTCCGGGCTCCTATCTGACCCTGTTCTTGCCACTCTGTTCCTCCAACTTTCACGCTTCTGTAAGCTGCTGCTTCTATGTGGCATCTCAGATAAAAGTATTAGGTAACTAAAAACTGCAACATAAAAACGCACATATGTCTCCAAACACCTAGCTTTTTGAACGTCAAGACAGGCTGTTCTTTGGGTTTCACTTTTTGCAGCATTAACTTGCCCGAAAAGTGCATGATCTGAAACAGCCAGCAGAGGGAGTCTTCACTTCTCACTGAGCACAAATAGAGAAACTACGATGTTTTGAAAACTACAACTTTAACATTGTTAACCCTATGGAGGTCCTATTATAATTACAAGCTTTAACAGAAAGTTTAAAGCCATTTAAAAATATTCTTAACAATTTGAATGTTTCAGATAAACCATGTGTACATCTTAACTTCAATAAGGATTTTTTGAGATATATGTATCTAGATATCTAGATATATATGTAGATATCTATACATATAGATATATAGATATATTATACACACACACTGTATATAAAATCACCTCAGTAACAATCTTTCCTAGAACTCAAGATGGAGGTTTTCCCTAGCATTTTTGAAAGGTGATGTCAAAATATTTCTTTGGATCTTGATAGAATTTCCCAAACAAATCTGACTTCTGATACTATAAAATAAAATTCCTGATATTTTTACAAACACAACTGAATGTATACGTCCAAACACACATGGCCGATTAGGAAGCATTTATGCTCACTTTCCGACAATGGCATGTGTGCCAAAAATGAGTTTCGAATTCTTTTTCGGGAACTGTCTAAAGAATAAGTATTTTTAATATCCTCCAGGATTAGAAAATCTTTACCCTTGCAGAGGGTTTAATATCTGAAATTACCAAAAGTCTTGCTTCTTTCTTCTGCCAAAAAGAAATTATTATTTTCCAGATATGATTGGGTGCTGGGGCATGGCCAGAGGAGCCAGCCCTGAGACTGCCCTCAAGCAAGAGTCCGAGACTGTTGATCAGCCTGAGGATTTTTTAATCTGCCTTCATTTCCAAATGCAGACCAGGCATTGTGGTTTACAAAACAACGCGAGCCAGCGAGTTGGGGTGCCTGGGTGGCTCAGTCGGTTTAAGCGTTTGTTTGCCTTCAGCTCAGGTCATGACCTCATGGTCCTGGGACTGATCTAGTTCGAGTCTGGAATCTGGCTCCTTGCTCAGCAGGGAGCCTGCATCTCCCTCCACCTGCTTCTCTCTCTCTCTCTCTGACAAATAAGTAATAAATAAAATCTTTAAAGAAAACAAAAAAAACAACACAAGAACAAGTTACGGGGGCGCCTGGGTGGCTCAGTGGGTTAAAGCCTCCGCTTTTCGCTCAGGTCATGATCCCAGGGTCCTGGGATCGAGCCCCGCATCGGGCTCTCTGCTTGGCGGGGAGCCTGCTTCCTCCTCTCTCTCTCTCTGCCTGCCTCTCTCCCTACTTGTGATCTCTACCTGTCAAATAAAAAAAAAAAAAAAAGAGTTACGGCCCCCATTTCCACGGAGGTTCAGCCCAGGTGCTCATGGTGATGGTGGAGTTTGGAGTCCACTCTGTGATCAGATCGTAAGCCACCAGGTCCCCAGCGAAGAGTCCTAGATTCCTCATTTTATAGAACGGACAGAGAGCTGGCAAACTCATAGGACTCGATTACTGTAAGTGATCTTTACTACAATTTTTGAAAGCGAATAAGGCATTTAGTAAATCTCAAAAGACTCCTACAGCCCCACTGAGCTCTAAGGAACTCTGACATATGGTTTAGTCACTACATCTTTGAGGCAAGATTGAGTGCACAGCAAGGAAAAATGACAAGAGGGAGAATGAGATGCAGGAAGGTGGGGCCAGTCCCACGAGAGGACTAAGGAGCGGGCAGGGTGCGCTGACTGGGGAACGCAGAAGGCTCTGCCTCAGACACACTCACGTGGCTAGGAGAGGCGGCCTCCTGCAGGCACGCTGGCGCTGACCCGGAGCTCAGTCCTGCCGGTCACCGACCAAACATGTGTTTTGGGCAGGACACTTAACCTACCCCGCTGTCCTCCTCTCTCCCCCGCCCGGCCGAGCTTCACATTCCTCATCCCAAACGGGGTTTAGGTTCTTAGGAGGACTAAAGGGAATGTGTCATCAGTGCTGAACACAATAGAGCTGTTTTGATTTTATAGGTGTGTGTCGAGGACAGTGAGAAAACCAAGTTGTCCCCAGCGGCAAGCTGGAGCTGGATAAATGTCATGAAGAGGGAAGGTGGGCAGCTGAGGTGGACCCTGAGTGCAAGGCTTTTCAACAAGTGTGAGACCAGGTGAGAATGGGGTGAATGCGACAGGGAGACAAATGTATCAACTAATAGTAATTATATACCAACTCTGAAACTTCTCTGTGTTCCGCACTTGAGTCCAGCAATGCTCAAGTGACACAGCCCCTGCCATCACTAGTTAACATTCCGGGAATGTCACCTTTGTCTACTGAAACAATGCCTTTATATTAGGCACAGTTTTACCTCTTTCCGATACATAACTGTGCCCGAGTCTTCCCAGGATAGTGAAAAGAGAAATTAGCTCTCCTATCTTATTTTAGTTAAATCTATGTTCCCAGATTTAAAAAAAAAAAATTCACCAGCATTTAATAGTTGGATTAATGTTTTTAAATTCCATTAGAGTCCCCCTAAAGTTACCAGCACGGGAAAAGCACACTTTCTCTCCCTGGCTGCATTATACCAAGGACACCTACTTTTTGTTTGATTCATTTGTTACAAGGGAATTTTTAGATAACTACCTTAATAGGATAGGGCACAAAAATATTTAAATTCATAGTAGTAGGGAGATTTTAAACTGTTTATGAATCTAGTAAAACATGCCATTTCATAGATGAGGGGGGAGAAAAGGAACTGGTGTTTGTTGAGCTCCTACTGTATCAGTCAAGTACTTCTAAATACTCATCCTATTTAATCCTCACAAGTGTTCTGTGAGGAAGCATCATTATCCCCAGGCCAGAGAACTGATTTTCAGGAAAACTTAAAAGAAGGCACCCAAAGTCACACCACTGCTCAGTGACAAAGCTGAACTCAAACTCAGGGCTTCCTGTCTCTAAAAACACACAATTTCTAAGGCATCACACTTCCTAAAAACTCACTTCTCAGGAAAAGAAACATTTTGTGAAAACACAAAATTCATTTGTCTGTGTGGTACCTTTCCTAGATGGATATGTAGCAAAGTTACCCTGTAAACAATGAAAAGAACAGAAGAAAGATCAAGGTTTAGCAAGAATGAGAACTCCAAGTAAACAACAATAATCACACTCATTACCACATCACAACCAAGCCAGCCAGCCCTCTGTGGGTCTCCATTACCCTCTCCCCTCCTCAGGATATCTATTCTTTCCCCCTTACTATACCTTCTACTATCCCCATACAAGTTAACAGAATACATTTGTCCAAAAAGCATAATCGTAACATGTACCTGGAAACAGTATAACACAAATCCAAGGGACAAATATTTACTGAATGTCTAATGTGTTGAAGGCACTTGTAGTGGGACGGCAAGCTACCCACCAAGAACCCCTGTTCCCCTCCCCCTTCCTGATGAGTCCAGACTCTAAAGAGAAGGGCAGAATGTGGTGCTCAAGGCCCACATTTCCTGGCTTCCCCTGTCACTAGGGTTGACCACATGACAGAATCCCAGCCAGTAAAATGTAAGCAAAAGTTCCTGGTTACTTCAGGGTGCCATGTTAACATCTGACAGAGCGAGCCAGCATGCCCTTGGTGCTTCCCATTTTGTATGCCAGGAATGTGAACAGGATGACTGGAGATTTGCATTTATCTTTCCCTAAAAGGAAAAGAGACCCACACTAAGGAAGATACAACAGAAAGCAAGAAGGAACTTGGTTGCCTCAGGACACTGTCAGGCTGCTACATTAGCTTTGGATGGAGTCTTGTAAAGTGAAAGAAAAATAAATCTTCCTATTTAATGTGCTGTCATTTCAGTTTTCTGGGTGCATGAAATAAAAATTCAGCTCATAACTGACAAAACACTTTAGTTAAGGAGTCTCTTCAATATTTAAATTCTGGATGTAAGACCAAAAAAGACAGGTTTTTGAAAACGAAATAGTACAAGATTTATAAAAAAAACCAAAACAAAACAAAACCAGACACACGGAAAAGCCTAAGAGGCAAATCTGAGTCGTCAGAAAGCATAATTATGATCCACAACTATGGAAGACTAGGAAGCCTTCTGTATCAGAAAAGGTAATCAAAGAACTGTTGTCACACGGCAGTACCTACTGAATTGGGAATCCGGGAACAAAGGCACATCCACGGACACGGAATCAAGACACCGCTAAGAAAGATGTGCTGCGAAAGTCTTGAAAAGCTTCAGCATGGAACCACAGCTTGAGCTGGGGCACAGACAATAGACAGCCTCCGGGAAAAGCAGACCGAGTCCTAGAGCTGTCTACAGGCCGTGGAGCATAGAACCGGGGGCAGAAGTACAGAGGGACAAACATCAAACGGTGTTTCGAGCGGCAGGAAGAAAGCCACAGACTGGGCAGAGGCTTCATGCGAGGCTGGGGAAGCCACGGGACGCACAGGCCCTGAAGCAGAGGCAATACATCCATTTGGATGGATTTTGTATATATTTAAAAGTTTCTGGGCAAAATAGTGATATGATAATCTGTATTCTTTCATTCTTTACAAAATTATTTTTAGAAAGTCACAGCAATGATTCTAACTGTATGAGGAAGGAAATGAATATAACATAAACTATTCTCTTGTATAGACAGAGCATTGACTCTTCTGATAAATGGCATTGCTCCATATTACACTCATGAATTTCAGATTTTCAAAAGGATTTGAATCTTAAGGAAAATGTATTCAAGAAATTATCCTTTTTCCTCTCTGAGATTTCAGAAGATGCTTCAGGATCGTGTGTGCTCATGAATATCTCTCATAATTGTAGTTTGGATTAAAAAATGCAGAAATGCTTGTAAACATAATGTGCAAAACAATGTAAATCTGATAGAGGCATGAAACATGCCTACTCGTAGAGTCAGAATATGGAATCTGGCCTTCTGATCTTGAAGGCTTTCTATAAAAAGAATATGAATTTTATATTACATTTAATGTATACTTTACAATCGTTGAATCTTTTGTTAATTCTCTGGGACCTTAAAATAGTTTCTTGATGTAATGTACCAATCTAGACTGCTGGGTATAAATTCTATCTCCCCCCCCCCCCCACACACACACACACTTTGCTGCTTACAATTGCTTTCTGAATAAAATGTTTTCTACACTAGAACATATGGGAGTTGGTGGAGGTGCAGAGGGAGATGAAAGGATTTGCCTAAGCTAATTCCAGACTAGAAGTTGAATGGCAATTATACACCCCATAAGGCAATTTCATTAACATATTAATTTCAGGAGGTAACACATATCTAGGAGAAACACACTGGAAGTCACAAGACCTAGATTCTATTTCTAGCTTTACCAATAACCTTCTGGGTGACCTTGCATAAGTCACTCAACACCCAAGAGACTCAGACTTCTCTCATTAAAAAAAAAAAAAAAAAGATCTAATCTAGTAGTTATCCCAGAAAAATGCTATGAGGTAAAAGATTCATTCAGAGCATTTGGTGAGGAAGTACCGTGTCTGAGACAGACGATGAAATCTTCGCTGGAACCATGATTAACTAGAATCAAGGAAATCAGACTCTAATAGAATTGGAGGAAACCAAAAATTTTTTTCTAAAACTTTACTCGATAGAGAATCTACCAAAAGTCTCTCTTCCTCAAAGATCAAAGTGTATCTGATCTTTTTTTTTTTTTAAAGATTTTATTTATTTATTTGACAGAGAGAGATCACAAGTAGACAGAGAGGCAGGCAGAGAGAGAGAGAGGGAAGCAGGCTCCCCGCCGAGCAGAGAGCCCGATGCGGGACTCGATCCCAGGACCCCGAGATCATGACCTGAGCCGAAGGCAGCGGCTTAACCCACTGAGCCACCCAGGCGCCCGAAAGTGTATCTGATCTTCTACAAAAAAGACCCATACTGTGTTAAGGGGCCATGTTTAAAGTTAAAGTTCCTAGTCACTCTCAGGAGAATCTCATGGTCATTTAGATCAGATACACAAGCTGATAAGAAAATTACTCCCTAGTGCTATTAAGCATTTTCAGAAATGCCCTCAGCCTTTCAAATGATTAGGATTCCAGCTGGCAAATTATTTTTCAAGAGCCACTCATTCAAGATGAGCAAACTTTATGCCAAGCTAAAGGAAAAGCACCTGCTGCCTTCTTGGGAAAATGAGAAGCTGCCCCCAAAATACTCCCAAGAAATGCTTGTACTAATTTGTCAGATCATCTTAAATTATGGTGCATATAGAAAATGACAAGTTAATTACAAGTATGGAATAATTTTCTATCTTGGAAAAAAAAAAATAGCCATGGTGTGACCACAGCAGATGGAAGTCTTTTAGTCAGAAACATGCCCAGTTCCTAAAATAAGAGATATTAAGATTTTTCAGAATAGTCTCCTAGATAAGGTGTCCTTTGGGGGTTAAAATGCCAAGAGAAAGAAACTGCATAAGTACTTTCAGCAAATGGTGATGTCCTAAATTATATGGAAATTTAATATGTGTACTCACTGGAAGGCAATAGCATGGACCTGGGTGCAGGAAATTTTGACTTATTAATTATTATAATAAAAACCTGACAAACAGTTTATTATAAAAGACCAAGAGAAATCACAATGACGGGACCATCAGCAGCTCAGACCTACCATCAATTATAATCACAGCTTTCCAGAGTATTCTCATTCTGCTACCTACCAGTCAGTGCTGGATTTTCTAGCTGAGTTTCACTCATGACAGCTGCCCCTGCCCCAGTGCTCAAAGTCCTTGAAAACAATAGCATCTCTTTCTAATGTTTTATACTCTAATAAGAAATGGTCTAAATATTTTAACTATGAAAATACAAAATATATTAGTTGAGTCACAGAATTATAGACACTAATAATACTGCAGAAAGCATTTAATGAAAATCTGTCAGCTCTTGTGTTACAGGTAAGGAAGTAATGACCGTGAGTTTAAGTGACTTGCCCAAGGTCACACAGCTAGTAAACAGTCCAGTGCTATGCTTCCTACCAAACCGACATGTCACCTGAAAGGACATGATGAAAGCTTCTTGGTTATTCTGAACTGCAATATTAATTGCATAAAGAAGAACTCAGTCCTAAGAACACACATTTGATCTAGATTAGTATACCTTTTCACCTTCCAGTGAGTCAGGGAATCTCTACGGTCATTATTAATGCTTAGTCTAAATCAAAATAAAGATTCAAGCTCAAAGCAAAATATCTGCAATTAAATTTGCCTAAGATAAGAAAAAAGCATCGAGAAAGATAAAGAACAAATATTGGCAAAATTACCATATATGATTCCAATGCCAAGTAAAAAATGTCCCCAGTGAATAAATGGTCGACTGGATAAGAAAATAAACTGAAAACCGAAAAATTAAACACAATAAAAAAGAAATACTTCTTAAAAAAAAAAAAAACTCCCTTATTGTTACATTTGTCATTTTCAAACAAATTACACCATGACCTTTGACTTACGGAATACACTAATAGTTAACTAACAGTTAACTGTTAAAAGTCAGGTACGGAAATAAACATTCACCAAAACCATTCAGAGAAAGCATATTGCCAAAGATGTGTTTTGGTGCCTTCCTTTTCTATACTAGAGAGTTGATTCTTTAAGGATTTCAAGACATTGTTCTTATTTGGTGTATTTATAAGAAAAGTTTAGTATATTCAGTTTTACTTAAATGCTACATTGCATGGTGTATTTATTACTACGTTATAAAATATGATGCTGCAAGTAAGACATGGAAATAAACTTTACAAAAAACAAATAGATACAGTATTTTCATACACAGGATTGACTGCATTAATAATTAACAGAAAGCTCTTTCACAAGGGAATAAAATGGAAAGTTCTTCTTAAGCAAATAGGCAGCAACTCAATAGAGATCGGTAGAAACCAGGGAATAAACTGGTGCCATATGTTTAAACAGAAAAACAATGATATAGTCCATTCAACAATGAAGATGGATGTATTATGAATTATAGTGAAACAAAGAAACTGCTTCTCGGTAAACAAATATAAAACATAATAGCTAGCAGATTTCCTATTGAACTGAAGGCAAAGAGGCCTGAAGTTACAGAAGGGGAAAAAAAAAAAAAAAAAAGCAAAAGCTTCAGTATACTCTCTAAATCACAATGCCCTGAAATCAAGACCGAACTGCTTTTACATGGAGATTTTTTTACCACAGAGGTATTCTAGCGCGGCATTTCCCCCCTTTGTCTAATTTCACTAATATACCCTTTAATTGCCTCTAGCCTCAATGAATGACAGCCTCTCTCAGGATATGTAACTAAAGTTTCCAGTGTATTAATAAACACACAGTAACAGGAAGAAAGAAAAACAGCAAGAAAAAGGAAAGAACAAGGCAAAAGAAGTCACATACCCTTTTCTGTAGGACTATTGGCGTTATTGTAGGCAGAGTGACTCTTCTCGCACTCAGACTCATGCCTGCTCTTCGTAGAAGGGACCCCTCTCATAGATCATGGGTGAAATGAAAGAAATCTTTTACAGTTACTCCTTGGAAATCTCAGGGCTCAGTGCAAAGAAACTAGGAAAGTAATTAATGTCACTCTGCTTATGTGATTCCAATCTACCCAAAGCCAATTAAGGATGGCTGTGGGACAGGACAAGGCAGTGACCAATCAAAGCCGGGAAAACTCCGCCTTTGTCCTTGGAAACACATTCTGATACTTTTGTTTATGATATTTAAAGAACCAGATTAACAGGCATCTAGTTCACTTAACTTTTTTTCCAAAACAGTGCAATTTAATGCCATCTTTGTTGACAAAGCAGCTACGTCTGTAGTTTACTAAAACATTTCAACATATGGCAGATAAGAAACTGTTTACATGGATCTATTTAAAGTACATAAATATGCAGATGAGCTAAATTTACTTATGCAACTCATACATTCGATAAATGGGTCGATTAGAGCATATTATATAAGGTGCAAAAAATAATCCTGAGGTTAGAATTGGTCTCAAAGTATTAATTTATGTGTTACAATAAAAGGTTTTTAATATTCACGGATGCATTTCATTTCTTAAACAGCTAAAATTTTTGTATTATGGACTTTTCAGCTATCCTTAAGGTTACATGCTTAAGTATTTCTATTAATTATTTCCTTAACAGTCAACCTAAAAATAATAATGTTAAATATAAAGGGCACATTAAACCACAATATGTGAATTTCAAATGTTTATCACTTTTAAAAAAGCACAAAATTCTGTAACTCAGTATCTTTCACTCAATTAAAAGCATTTAGACAATAATCACTGCTCAATGCAAACACAAAATTTTAACAACCATTTTGCCTTTATTCTTACACTAACTGAAAACTGAATTTTAAAAATGTGGGGGGTTTGGAGGAGAGTCACAACTAAAATCACTGATGGCTAACAAGAAAATTTTCAGAATTTCAGTGTTTCTAAATAAAGAATAAAAGAAACACTCAACATGACAAAAAGTATCATAGTATTAAAACTAATCTAAGGTATTATAATGGTAAGATCCCTGCTGGACTGGTGCGCCTGGGTGGCTCAGTGGGTTAGGCCTCTGCCTTTGGCTCAGGTCATGATCTCAGGGTCCTGGGATCGAGCCCCACATCGGTCTCTCTGCTCAGCAGAGAGCCTGCTTCCCCCCCTCTCTCTACTTGCCTCTCTATCTACTTGTGATCTCTCTCTATATATCAAATAAATAAAATCTTTAAAAAAAAAAAAAATCCCTGCTGGACTGATGACTTCACAAGCATCTACTCTGCTCTTCAGCCACAGCACAGGGAATGAACCACTGCAGTCAGTAGGAGGGAAACTTCTTGTAATTTCTAGCTTACAAGGTGGTTGTTGTAGTAATAAGGCAAAATGGTAGATTCTAGGCAACACAGACACAAACTTTCCATTTCATTATCTAGACCGGTACGAAGCAGGGTTCACTTAACTGCTTTACACTTAACGCTTTTGGGTAGGTTTTATATGCATAATGATCTCATATTCCTCAAAAGGAAAAGAGACATTACAAACTCTACAGAGTTCCCTACTCGGAATTTCAAAACCTGCAGAGATTCCTCAGAAAGGTAGCGGGGTGGGGGTGGGGGGGAGTTCACTTAATATAAAAAGTCACAGATGGATCTAGTTTGGGGGCATTCATTTGATCCTTATCCAATTAGGTTCATCGTGGCCTTTTAAAATAACAGTATCAATAAAAACTTTCTAGTACTGGGATGGGAGTTACCATTTGTAAAGTGGAAGATTCTGGTTTAAACTTAAGTCACTGTTTTGGCAGACCAACAATAACAAAGCCCACATTAACTACGTAATTTCAAGATTATTATCTGCAGTATTTGGCTTTTTCTTTCTTCTTTTCTCAATTTAGTCTTTGGACATTCCAAAGAAGTGTTATCTCTGGTCTCCAAAAAGGGGTTCCACCATAATCAAAGCACTTCATTTCACTAAATAACAAGGTAAAGTCCCCACTATGCGTGAGGCAGTGTGTTTGGTGGTAGAAACATAATACTGACTAAGATATGGTCACTGCCTCAAAGCAGAATAGAGAGAATTCATTTTTAAATTTAAAAAAAATCACTCAGTAGTGGACTAAGTGAATCTAACAGTGATTAAACTTAAAGTACTAGGGATGCACCAAAGAAGAAGAAACTATACCACTTCAAGGAGGAAATGACATTTTCTTTGACAAGTGATTAGAGGAAAAGACTATGCAGAACTTGATGCCTGATGGGGATATAAAATGAGGTTCCCAAAGCTGATTCCACATTTTGAGGTCTAGGCAAGTGGGAAGTCAAAGACGCTGTTTTACTTCACACTAAAGAGCTTTTTATAACTAAAAACGAATCCTTAAAGTCAAAATGATGTCCAGGCTTTATATTTATTACAGTGCAATATACCTGCCCTATAAGGGCTTTGAAAAACACTTGACAGACAACCGGTGTGATAGGTCATCTCTTTAGAACACTTGAAAATTGAAGTTTATAAATTTTCAGTGAAAACCATGAAGAGCAAGATGTGGCATTTTGTGACTCTGTGTTGCCAAAAAGGTCATTGTCTTTGAAAAATGAGACTTGCATACACTTTTCCTAGTCAATAGGCTGAAAGACTAATGAGATGACATTCACGCTACGACAGGCAGAGTCTCATTTTTCAGTGATCTTTCCAAGTGTTCATATTGACTGTGCTTTATCTTACCTCCCACTTATTGTAGACACTGATTCAAAATTTAACTTTAGCCTATGCTTTTTCTCACCATCATTATAAATGACTTTCACACTCACTAACCTTGTCACCTGATCCTTAATTTCTTCAGCTTCTGCAAAATGAGGATAAAAAGCCAGGGCCAACAATTTTTGAACTGCTATGAGGGTCAAGGAAATCAAGTTTGCATAGGGTCTGGAAGGGACCAAGGCAGGGGCTGAAAACCCTGCTGCTGCGAAGAATGGGGCCTATGATATACTCTCCTTAGACATGGGTCTCCTGAGACCCATGTCACAGGCCATTATTTCCAAAACCAATATTTGGTAAAACATGGTTGTATGTTATTTTGGTCCTTGCTCAATACTCTGACTGAAGGAGTGCATTTTGCCACTCAAAACATGCATATCAAGGTTTCAGTGTGAATTGAGAATAACAAAAAATACCACTATTATGATTATTAATGGTAGTTATGTGAGCACCCACTATGAGCCAGGCATGGAGCTAGCTTTCACTGAATCCTTACAACAACACTATGAGGGAGCCACTCGCTCCTCAGTAGATGAGGGAACAAAGGCCAGAAGAACGGCAGCTGAGAGATGGCCTCAGATATAAATACATATTGCAAAAGAACTTGCCCAGGTTCATGACGTGCATAAGTCAACGAGCCCTAATGAAAACCAGATTCGCCCCCTTCCATGACACCCCACTATTCTACCCTACAATATTCTCTCCCACATTATACTATTATTATATAGTATAAGTATACTATACTATACTATACTATATTGATATAGTGTTAGAATAGAATGTCATCATACAGGGCTGTTTCTGAGGTACCTAAACATGTATTAGTTCTCCTAATTCAATAAGTATGTGTTGAAGGCCCTACTATGTGTCAAGTCCTATGCTATTTGCTATAGGGAATTCAAAGTTGATAGCTCCTGATTCCTGTTTGCCAAAGGAGCTGACCCATGAAGACATGTAAACAATTAGTCAAAATAGTGTACCTGGGAGGATCCGGGCAGAAGACAATGTTACATAGGCACCAACCAACCTCTAAGTTCCAAGCCAGAACTTCAAACCTCTTCCCCTACTCAAGATCAACAGAAGCTTCTTATAGATCCCAAAGGCACATTCCATATGTCCACCTCTTTGTTTCTACTGTTCACTCACCAAACGCCACCAAACTTTTGAGGCCCGAGACAAGGCACACCTCTTCTGACAGCGACACTGATCACGCTTCCTTCAAACATCTCTCCTTTTCTTGGCAGTGGGGGAGGGGTACGAGTCTACCTTAGAACTGGCGGGTGGAGAAGAAGGAAGTCATTCCTCCATCTAGATTATACCATTCTTTATTTTGCACATTTTTAAAACTTAAACTTTTCTATTGCTCGTGTCTTGCTTTGTATATACTAATACGCTGTTTTGGCAACTAATAAATCTTTCCATAGACCCTAGTTTTCTGCCTAATGAAAGTACAGTCCTTAAGGGTGGAACCCAGTCTCTTATTTCCTCTCCTGCTCCCAGAATACCTAGCAGAGTGCTTTCTGTACACAGTAGGCATTATGCTCACTCACAATCATTGTGGAAAGACTAGTCGCTCCGGTTACATAGCAGACAAGCCTCCTTTCTTGTTTTAACAATTGCTTGCCTTATGATTTATTCTGAACAAAACCACACAGTCTTCTTCACAAGAGCATTTGGACATTCTTTTGCTATCTGACATAGTTCTACTAGTAGCAGTAATGTAAACACTAAATTTAACTGTTGTCCTAAGAACACTGATTTCACAGAAATCTTAAAATATTTTATTATAGCAATTAACAGGCCAGATCTTTCAACATAAACTCAGTACCTCTAGTTCTACCAGCTCACACTAAAGTGCTTTGCTTCTCTATGTACGTGACATGGCATCAGGCTTCTCCCTTGGTGAGCCGGAACTGATCTCCCTCTCTCCTATATTGGCCTCCACTCTGATAGCTATTTCCTTCTGTCCGGAATGGCTATGTTTATTTTCAGTGATTCAAAGTCTAAAAGAAAATTTCCTCTTTCAAAGAAATGACTGAACGACTTATACGCCCTAGTGATGATAAATATGACCAATCCACAGTTCATTCAAGTATTTTAAAGTGACTATGTATTCCACACCTGACATAGTTTTCTAGAAGCATTACATCTGCCTACCAAGGAATTACTATCTACAAGAGGGCTGATGGACACTTAAAAATAATCACAGCAAAGTGTTAAGTTCTGTAAATCAGCAGAAATAAAGTACTGGAATGGTAAAAGAAGAAGAACTAACTTTACCATGAGAGAGCGAATAAGTTGCCTAGTAAAAAAAAAGATCAGAATGAAAATAATTCCGGGGCCCCTGGGTGGATCAGTTGGTTATTCATCTGACTTTTTTTTTTTTTTTAAGATTTTATTTATTTATTTGGGAGAGAGAGAGGGAGCATGAGAAGAGAGAGGTCAGAGGGAGAAGCAGACTCCCTGCCAAGCAGGGAACCTGATGTGGGACTCCATCCTGGGATTGCAGAATCACAACCTGAGCCAAAGGCAGTCGCTTAACCAACTGAGTCACCCAGGTGCCCCTGCATATTATTCTTGATTTCAACTTAGAAGGTCGTGAGGATCGTGAGATCGAACCCCACATCAGGCTCTGCACTCAGCAGGGACTCTACTTGAGATTCTCTCCCTCTGCCCCTCTCCCCGCCGTTGCTACATGCTCTCTCTCTCTCTCGCTCTCTCTTTCTCTAAAATTAATTAATTAATTAAAAAAAAAAGAATGCAGGTATTTCCAGGTAAAGAAACATAAACAAAGATGAATCTGGGAAAACATGGAGGGAAGTGTCAGACGAGAATGGTCATTCTATGTCACACTGAGCAGTTTGATTCTCTTCCTTAAAGGGAAACATATTTGATAAGATGTGAATTTTAGGGGCGCCTGGGTGGCTCAGTGGGTTAAAGCCTCTGCCTTTCGCTCAGGTCATGATCCCAGGGTCCTGGGATCGAGCCCCGCATCGGGCTCTCTGCTTGGCAGGGAGCCTGCTTCCTCCTCTCTCTCTCTCTGCCTGCCTCTCTGCCTACTTGTGATCTCTCTCTGTCAAATAAATAAATAAAATCTTTAAAAAAAAAAAAAAAGATGTGAATTTTATCTCAGTGTGGAAGATGAGGTGTGTCGTTTCTGACAATGGTAACTAAAAGGAAGGAAAACAGTTGGAAGGACCTAAATGAGTCCGAGAGAGAAATGGAAATTACCAGATTAGAAAGAAATCAAGATTTCAAAGATAACAAGGAAATAGAAACAGCAGGGTCAAGTAGCCAAACACATACAGAAGCCATTAATTGTTTCCTAGATAGGAGCTTACAACATAAGTTCTAGAAGTATAGGCTGTAAAAAGATAAACATCTTGCCTATACTCTTCATATTTCATATACTTTAAGGTTTTCTTAGGGAAAACAGTCTCTGAAATTTTGGAGAGATAAAATGAAGAGAACAGACAGAAAACAAGCACCTACCTTTCTTCATGCTCCCCTAACCTTAAACTGACAAGAAGAAGAAGAAAGAGGAGCCGGGGGTGGGGGAGGAGTAATTTTCTTGGTAAGAAAGAAGAAATCTTTTCTCTTTTTTTATCTGTGCTGGGATATAAGGAATGTACTTCCGTTGACCATGCACTAAAATAATTTCTAGAAGCTAGAATGTTATTTGGATTAGACTGATAAGAATACATGCAATAGCAGGAATTTATGTTAAGAGAAATGATGTTGTAAGTAGATTAAAAGAAAGTTTAGAATATATACAGAATATATATATATATATATAGAATATATATAGAATATTCAGAATATATATATATATTTTAAAGATTTTATTTATTTATATGACAGAGAGAGAGACAGCAAGAGCAGGAACACAAGCAGGAGGAGTGGGAGAGGGAGAAGCAGCCTTCCTGGGGAGCAGGGAATCTGATATGGGGCTCGATCTCAGAACCCTGGGATCATGCTGAAGGCAGACGCTTAATGATTGAGCCATCCAGGTGCCCCTAGAGTATATTAAAAAAAAAAAAAAGAAAAAATAGAAGCTCATTATAAATACCCATTTCTTAAGAGTAAAGGAATGCCAAATCTGAGGCAACCCAAAATTTCCCCAAACAGACCAAAAAAGGGGGAAACAAATCTAAATAAGTACTTCCACATAAATATACAGACAACCAAGGATTACTAAACATTTGAAGAAAACAAACAACAGGACAAAAGATATAAATATGAACAAAAATACCCCTCCCAATATATCAGAGATAATTCAGAAGACAAATATTAAAATGTCTAATCGGACTCCTGAGATCTGGTGAAGATTCAAGGTGCTACAACATTGATAAAATAGAACGCTGTGTAGCAGGAGTGATCAAAGAACCACAGACCATTCTTTGATATTATAAATGTTTGGAAATGTAATATTATTATAATAAAACTAAAAGCTAATAAGTGGCATGGAAGATAAAGATGAGAGAAGGTCTCCCATAATGGAAAGGTCAAGGAAATGAAGAAAAAAGAAAGGAAAAAAACCAAAACATGGAGGAACAATCCAGAAAGATCAACACATAAAATATGAGTCACGGAAAGAGTAAAAAAATAAAGTAAAATAAATAAGAAAAGGCAGAAGAGAAGATCCCTGAGCCAACCATTAAACTAAAAAGACCCACAGATGGCTAAGTAATTTGAATGAAAAAGGAATCCTGCTAGACAAATAGTGGCAAATGGGACAACTTCAAAGAGAAAAGATAAAATGAAATTTTAGAATCAGACTGGTAACAAAATATAATCTATTTCTCATTAATATCCTCCAAGAATGTAAGCGCAAATATCCTCAAAAAAAAAAGAATAAAACCCAGGGGCACCTGACTGGTTCAGCTGGTAGGGTGTGCAACTCTAGACTTGGGGTCCTGAGTTGGAGCCCCATGTTGGGTGTAGAGATCACTTAAAAAACAAATAAATAATTTTTTTTTTTTTTAAAGACAGAGAAGGGGTGCCTAGTGGCTCAGTCAGTTATACATCCACCTTCAGCTCAAGTCAAGATCACAGGGTCTTGGGATTGAGCCCCACATCAGGCTCCCCGCTCAACGGGGAGTCTGCTTCTTCCTCAGACCCTTCCCCCTCTTGTGCTCTCTCTCCCTCTCAAATAAACAAATAAAATGCTTAAAAAGTAAAAAATTAAATTAAATTAAAAGGCAGAGAAAAAATGAAAACCCAAGGAAGTCAGAAATCTGTCTTTGAAGGGAACATGATACCCCTGTAGCAGTAGGAAGTCATTACATTAAGAAAACTTCACACTTTCCCATTTCCATTAACACAGAAGACTCAAAGACTGAAAAAAAAATTCAAACACAAAAATGAAAAGGCTTCTTAATTTAGTACTTGGAACTTGGCTTTCTTCCTCATTAAACTCTCATAACTACATTCGAAGAACCTTCCCCCCCTTGAAGATGAATAATAAAATGGAACCATCAATGAATCCACACAAACATACTAACAATGGACAAAAAGGAATAAAGTAACAGGAGAAACAAATGGCAGGAGATGACTACTTGGAAGAAAAGTTCTGCCAAGACTGGATAAAATATAAGACCATACATTAAACCAATAATAAAAGAGAATTGATGAAGCAAAATCATGTATGTTCACCCAGAAAATTAAAAAGCAATATGGAAGAAACAACAAAAGAGTAAGAGATGAAACATTAGCTGGCAGAGCTCAAGAGATTTAATGGCTATATTGAAATCACTTGAAATCAGAGTTGAGGTAAACAAATGACAGATACAAGAAAAGCAGCCAAAGAGAGAAGAAAAATTGTTTTAAATTTAAGCATTAAAAATAGAGACAAAGTTAAGGAGATCTCTACACCTATAACTGGAATCTCCATAGACAAAAATCAAAATAATGGAAAAGAATACATGTATTAAGATAAAAATATAAGAAAAAATTTGAGAGGCACCTGGGTGGCTTTCAGCTCAGGTCATGATCCCAGAATCCTGGGATCTACCCCTATGTTGGGCTCCCTGCTCAGTCAGGAGTCTGCTTCTCTCTCTCCTCTCTCCCCCCCCCCCCCAACTTGTGCGCTCACTCTCTCTCTCTCCCTCTCACAAAAATAAATAAAATCTTTAAAAAAAAAAAAAAAGAAAGAAAAAAATTTTGCAATAAAACACCTATTGAAAAGGCACACTTGCAGGGCTCCTGGGTAGCTCAGTGGCTTAAGCCTCTGCCTTTGGCTCAGGTCATGATCTCAGGGTCCTGCAATCTAGTCCCGCATTGGGTTCCCTGCTGAGCAGGGAGCCTGCTTCCCCTTCTCCCTCTGCTGCTCCCCTGCTTGTGCTCTCTTTCCTTCTCTCACTCCCTGTCAAATAAATAAATTCTTTAAAAAAAAAAAAAAGAAAAGGCATACTTTCTCAGAGAAATTCATTTTAGGAGTCAATACTAAGTTACCTCAGTTAAGTTACCGGTCTTCAAATTTAAAGGTTTCTTGGGCACTGTGCCCCTGTGTGGCTCAGTTGGTTGAGCCACTGTCTGGCTCAGGTCATGATCCTGGAGTCCCAGGATCGAGTCCTGCATCAGGCTCCCTGCTCAGCAGGGAGTCTGCTTCCTTTTCTGACCCTCCTCCCTCTCATACTCTCTCTCTCTCTCTCTCAAAAATTAATTAAAAAAAAAAAAAAAGAATTCTTGGGTGTCGAGACAAAAAAGCTCCAGCAGCTTAAGGGGTGAATCCACCAGTTGCAGTATTTCCCTACAACACCACCCAACCACATGCTTAGGAGGACCTCACTGCCGCTGGTTACAGCACTGGGTAGAGTAATGCCCATGAAATTCTTGAGGAAAGAAATATAAATGAGATTTTAAAATCTAGCCAAACTCAATTATAAAGGCAACAGCCAAAGTTCAAAAGTTTTGAACATATGCAAACACACAAAATCTTGTGCCCATGGGATCTTCTTGAGGAATTTACTAGAAGATAAACTATAGTCATCCAATAGATGGCTGAGAAAAATCAGAGTGAAAGGACTATAATGAATACCAACACTACTTATGGGACTAACACACTATGTCATTGTGTTGCTATAATAAAATATAAGTAGTATAAGTTTTAACAGTGTGTAAATAATAAAACATACCAAAAAAAGATGAAAGTTGAAGGAGGAAAAACATGGAACATCACTCAGATCAAAAGATATTATTCAAAATTGATAAATCGCAAAAGAATTTAAGTAAATTATTTTATAATACTAAAATCAGCTAGTAGAGAAGGGAGAATAAAGAGGAAAAATATTAATTCTATTATTGCTCCTTAGAGGAGATTAATAAATAATCTTTAAATAACAAGAGGATTAAGGTTTTTTTGTATTGTTGCAGTCATGACAACAAAACATAAAACTTTCTAATTAAAAGAACACAATGCTAAAAAGACAGAACACATTGTGAATTATTTCCAAAACCTATAAGAAATATAATATAAAATAAAAGAACAGTATTCATACCTAACTTTCATGCTCTCTCAGTATTTAAGAGAACCAAACTTACTTACTGAAAGGAAAAAAAAATCCCCACATTTGAATTATAAAGCAGATGCCAGTTTAGTGGGAAAGAGATCACTATAACTAAGTGAGAAAGTTTGAAAACAAAAGGGTGGGTGGTGAGAAGAGGGTAAAAAGGAGGGAAGGACAGTGGAAAAAGGACAGAGAAGCAGACAGGGAGGAAAGGAAGAAAAGATGCAATGGTCAAATCAGTAAGACTGAATTCAGGGCAGAAGAGCAATAAACAAGCAATGAAGAAAACTTTATAATGCTGAGTGATATAAATCACAATAAAAATGTGTTGACTATGAATATCTAGGTGTCATATAATGTGCAATGCACATATTATAGAAGATATAAGAAAAATCAGATAGAAACATTATTAACCAACTCGCTCAAACCATGCAGAACAAGGAGTTTTTGTTTTGTTTTGTTTTTTTAAGTAGGCTCCACACCCAACATGGGCTTTGAACTCATGACCCTGAGACCAAGAATCGCAGGCTCAGCCAACTGAACCAGCCAGGAACCCCAAAGAAGAAGCAGACTAAAAAATACCTATAAATATAAAAAATATATATAGGCTAATATGATTAATAAAATATTTAACTGCTATATATTGAATTCTCGGGTTATATCAGAAATTATAAGTTCTCTTTAAGTAAGTGATTTAAACAATAAAAATCTGGTCATGTTCTAGGTCACAGATAAAACTGTCCAAAATTCTAATACTAGAAAGAGTACAAACAACAGTGTCTGATCACAATACAACAAAATGAAAATTACTACTAACTCTGGGGTTAGGAAGCCTCTAAAAATTTTAAGACTCTGCACATAACTCTTCCAACAAAGAAAAAAACAGGAGTTGAAATTGCAGACTATGTAATAGTAATAATGAATATAATGAAAACACTATAAATCACATCTTATACTGCTTAAACAGTTCTCATATTATAATTCACCACCTTAAGCAACATATCTATTAATAAATAAGAATGGAAACAAATTCGTTAGCATCCAAAAATTAGAAAATATCATGAAATTAAACCTGAAGAAAGCAGAAGGAATAAACTAACAAAGACAGAAGTAGAAATTAAAACTTGGAAAAAAACAAAATGGTAGAACTGATAAATAATATCTGTTCTCTGGGGACAAAAAAAAATAGATAGTTGGGGAAACAAATCTAGGAGATAATAAAACAAAGTACCAATACACAAAAGAAAAAATAATACCAAAGAAATGAAGAAACAATTAAAAGAATATTAAGAAACTACTTTCTCCAATTTTATGCAAATAAAACATAGATGAAATGATTTATTCTTTAGGACAATATAATTATAAATAGTGAATCCAAAAAAAAAAAAAAAAAAACCAGAAAATTCAAAGACAGCAATTACCATAGAAGAAAATTGTCAAGGAGCTACCACCCAAAAAGGTGGGCCAGTTCCAGATAGCTCTTTCACAGATAAATTCTGTGTAACCTTTCATGAACAGATCATTTCTGTGCTATTAACTATTGCAGAGTAAAGAAAATGTGCAATCGTAGCTAAGAAAGTTAGAAGAACAAGATCAGTGAGGAGTATCTTTCCATACATGATACACTTAATGTAAATCTACAGTCACCCACTTTTTTTAAAAAAGTACTGAAACATCCATGTGTATGCAAAAGTTGACACTAAAAAGCAATGGAGAAAGGAAGAGACAATCAAAATACACTGACTGTACCCATCTGAGTAAACTAAGGATACAGATTCTTTACCTAACATCATATACTTAAATGGACTCTAAAATTTTAACATTAAAGAGAAATTTCTAAAAATTAACTAATTTATAAACGTGTTGGAAGAAATAACCCAAAAAAATGGTTTAACAATTTTGTGGTGGGAAAATCCTTACTAAGTAAGCCCTATAAGCCATAAACAAAATCAACACATTTAACTCATATATATTTGTAATGTCTTATAAAAGACATTACATAGTAATGTATAAAAGTATAAAAGACTCCTACATAAAACTCAAGTGCAAGGCACAGATTGAGAGTAAGAGAGGATGAATATACAGAATATATAAAGAGTCCCTAAAAGTCAAGAGAAAAAAAAAAAATACCCTCTCCTCAAAATGAACAAGGGCAGAAATGAGCATATAATTCATAAACACATAAACATATTATACCATGGAATATAAAAACTTGGAAAGATATTCCTAGTAATAAGTGAGACATGCATTAAAATAAGGCATTTTTTTCAGAATTAGACAAAAATTTAAGATGGATAATGTCAAGTGCTGGCACCAGTGTTAGAAAAAGAGTGATACTCTCAAGTACTGATGAAAGTAGAACAAAAGGCAACAAACTTTATGGAAGGAAATTCAGCAGCATCTATAAAAACCTTAAGAAGCCAGAGGTGCCTACATGGCTCAGCCAGTTAGGCATCTGCCTCTGGCTCAGATCATGATCCCAGAGTCCTGGGATCAAGGCCTGCACCAAGCCCTGCACCCAGCCCCTCACTAAGCTCTGAAGTGGGCTCCCTGCTCAGCAGGGAGTCTGCTTCTCCTGCTCCCTCTGCCCTTCCTCCTATTCATGCTCTCTCTTGTGTGCTCTCTCTCTCAAATAAATAAAATCTCAAAAAAAAAAAAAAAAAGTTCTTAAGAAGCCACACCCTTTGAAGTAACTACTCCTTTCCTTATTCTCTACCAAAAAAATAGCATCAATATTTATGAAGGCATCTGGAGAAATGTTCACTACATTACTGTTTACCAGAAAAAAAATTAGAACTGACATACTGAAAATGGTTGCATAATTAAAATATATCACATTCAAACTATGGAATACTAGGTAACACTTGATAGCATTAAGGTATGGATTAACAAAAAAGATTGCTGTTGAAATTTTTAAATTACAGAATGGAACTTAGTATCACCCCATTTGTGTACAAACAAAGAAAATACTTGTACTTTTATATATGCACATTAAGTGTAGGTAAGTGCATTGAAAAAGACGTATAAAAATTCATACCAAAATTTTAACCATCTAATCTTGAGAGGAAAGTGAAATCGAGGAGAGAGATGATCATGAACTGGTTATTTTCAATGTATTTATTTTTATAATTTTTATTAGTTACTATTCTGTAAAATTAAAATATAAAAAGCTGTAAGACTACTCACTAAAGGGCAAGTACTTAATAAAAGTAGTGTGCTATGAGCTCTGACTGCCCAAATATTGACACTGTCTCCTTAAGAACCTTTACTGTAGTCTTCACTTTTGAGCAGTTCTCTCTGATATTGACATTTAATTCGTTTTATGATATATTACCCATTTCTGTAAAATATATTGTTTTAAGAAGTACACACCACTTACACAATCAGCAAATATTAGAACCGTCTACGAAGCCATCTTGTATAACTTAGTACCCGGGAATTCTTTCTAAACTCCTTTGGCCAGATGATCATTCAGCACACCTTGGAAACCTCCAACTACAGAAAAATAATAAGCACTGTGTGTTGGTATCTTTGTATCTCTGTGCCCACTGGGTTATTAACTATTAGCTAAATGAAGGAGTGCTCTAGTTTTTAGGGGGTACTTTCTTCTGGTAAAGATCTCCTGTCTGTGCCCTCTGCCCTCAAATAAGTAAAAGAAAAAAAGTGTGATTTTAAAGAGAGAATCGTGAATAGCAGCTATAAAATATATTTTCACTACCAGACATACATACCACCTCTATCTGGAGCATGTTCTACCTTCCATCTTTCTAATTAAATTAGAAACTGTTCCCTTCTGTCTTCTAAAGACCATCATTTTGTCTCCTGTAGTGTGCTGAGTAATGCTCCTTACCATCACCAAAAAACTCCACGTCTAATCTCTGGGAGCTGTGTGTATGTTATCTCATACAGTAAAAGTTTTGCAGATATGGTTAAGTTAAAGATCTTGATTGAGGGAAGATTATCCTAAGTTATCCAGGTGGCCCCAAAGTATTCATAAGGGTACTTACAAGAGGGGGCAGGAGGGTCAGAATCAGGGAAGGATATGTACCGGTGGAAGCAGAAAGTGAGAGATAAAAATGCAGAAGCAGGGGTCAGAACGAGGCAGGACCAAGAGCCAAGGAAAGCAGGTGTCCTCTACACACTAGAAAAGGCAAGAAAATGGAGCCCTCATAAAAAATAAGGCCCTGCTGACACCTAGGCGTCAGATTTCTGAAATTGTAAGAGAATAAATATGTGGGGTTTTTTGTTTTGTTTTGTTTTTTAAAGATTTTATTTATTATTTATATGACAGACAGAGATACAAGTAGGCAGAGAGGCAGGAAGAGAGAGGAAGGGAAGCAGGCTCCCCACTGAGCACAGAGCGCAAAGCAAGGCTCGAATCCCAGGACCCCAAGATCATGACCCAAACCAAAAACAGAGGCTTTAACACACTGAGCCACACAAGCACCCCAATATGTGCCATTTTAAACTACTAAATTTGTTGTAATGTCACAGCAACAATAGGAAAGTAATCTATCCCTCTTTCTCTCCCACCTTCTTAGGAGCCTTACTTTATATTCTCCTTTCTCTTCCAGTATTTAAGCTTTTCTCAACCAAATTCCTCAAATTGGCTTTTAAGCATACTGAAGCCCCTGGATCTGAAAACAAAGAATGCTGAAGTTTCTCTCCACCTAAAACATCTATCTTTTCTTTTAGCAACAAACTTCTCCAGAACTAATCTAAGGGCTCTACTCTAAAGGTCTTAATCCACCCAATGATCCCCTTGATGCTAAGGAACATTCCATTTACACATCAGTATCATGTGGACAGTTTTGGCTCACCTCTCCCTGTTGATTCTACTTTGGCCAGCTTATTCAAACCAAAGATTTCAATTACCACACTATAGGTAGATACTCACTAACTTACATCTCTTGCTCAGATATCTCTGTGAAGCAGTATACCCCTATATTTAATTGGCTGTGTGATATCCCCAGTTGAATGACTCAAATGCACCCTGAACTCAAAAAAATCCAAATCAAACTCATGATGTCACTGTCTACCACCCAAACCTGGTCCTCTTCCAGTGTTTTCTTTGGCTCAGTGAATGGTATCACCATCCATCCAGGCGCATAAGCCAGAAATTTCATAGTAATTCTGACATGCCCCACTTTTCAGATCCTATATCCAATTTTTCACTAAGTCCTGCTAATTTTACTTTCTAAATATCTTCAAAATCAATCTATTTATTTTTTATCTCTTATAACACACTCTAGGAATGAAGTGGAAGCTTCTGATCTCCATGACCACTCACCTCTCCTTCCCTATGGTCACTGGAATAGTTAATAGGAGAATACAAAATTTTCAATGCTTATAGAAAGTTTGTCCCTCCTTACAGTTTCACCATGATTATCTATCTGAATCCCTCAAAATTAATCTCTTTAGGTCCTTTCCCTGTTCATGTCAGTCACTCCAGGCCCAGAACCCCTAGATCATCCATTCTCGAGTCCCATATTCTCTGCTTAGGATTTGCACATCACCTACTCTCACCTCATCACCCACATTTCCCCAACTACTGAAATCCTTTACTATGCCTCTGGATCTCCCAGTCAATCATGAACAAAATCCCACAAAATTCAACCACTTCTCTCAACTTCTCCTTCCTTTTAACTGAACCCTGATTATCAATGAAGATCACTATTCCATACTTAATAGCCCTAGACCCACAGGTGGGCATAAGTCTTCTTGTTCCTCATTGCTCTTTTTTAGACAGATCTCCCTTCTTCTTTTCTAAATTTGCCTACCATTGAATCTTTTATCATTAAACTATACCACCCACTATTCCTCCTCATAGCAGTTATCTTTGGTCATCTGAGCTACTCTCATGAATGCCTTAAGATTATCCATCATATCAGAGAACAACAGAGTGAATATCTTCGGGGAGAATGTGACTTCATCTAGAATTGCTTCAATTCACAATGTCCAACAGTTGATAAGATCCACTGGCATCTGAAGTAACAGAGGTAGGGTGGGGTAGGAGGGAAATAGACCATGGAAAAAATCTAGATATTGAAGTGAGCAGATATGGACTTCGATATAATTGCAACAACTGTGTTCAAGAACATAGAAGACAAATGCAGAATTCATAAAAGAGCTCAAATCCATTAAAATGAATGAAATAGATATTTTAAAACATTTTAAACATTATTTTGAAGCATGGATATTTTAAAAATATTATTGAAAGGACAAAAATGGAATTAAAAACTCAAAATGGCCTTAATAGCAGGCAGGGTATAGCCAAAAAGATTAGTGAACTGGACTATCTCGGTGAAAACATTCAGACAGACCTAAGAAGAGCAGAGTAGAAGAGAAAGAAGAACATATGTATATGTAAGATATGCACAAGGCGAGGAAAAGAAATGTCATCATGGCAGCTGAGAAAGAACCAGAAAAATAATATTTGAAGAACTTTCTTCGCTTAGTCAAGACACTCCGAAACTGAGGAAAGCCATCAAGTCAAAGAATTAAGAAGCACTATGCATGTTAAGCAGATAAATATCTGAAAACAATAGTTATGCTCAAGAAAAGATAAGGGAAAATCTTAAAAGCAGCCTGGGACGGGGGTGGGGGGGGTGGTGAGGGGGACAGACTCTTTGAAAATCCAATGACAAGACTAGCAGTTAATTTCTTAACAAAAATGGTAAGAGTCAGAAGACAATGAAAAGACATCTATGAAATGTTAATAGAAAATAATGGCAGAAGTTAATATGCAGTAAAAATACCTTTCAAAATAAAGACATTTCTGGGCAAAGAAAATCAGAGATAATTTGTGACTGGCAGAACAGCATTAAAATAAATATTAAAGGGAATTTTTCAGGCAAAAAGAAATTGATTCCAGATTTTTTTTTAATTTCAGAATATAAGAAAGAGGAATGGAAAAAGGAAATATATTGGTAATTTAAAATAATTTTGAATGAACATATCCATGAAATATCTTATGAAATTTAAAATATGTGTATGATTAAAATATAAGATGACATTCACACAAACGATGAAAGGACAATAATAGAACTAAGTGATCTGAGTTGTGGTGACAGGATCCCTTGGGTAAAGTCAAAGAACCATGTTATAAAGTCAAGGACAGTAATAAGGAATAGTAAAATAGTATAAAACTGTAAGATAATAGAGTGAAATAGCTAAATGATTTAAAAATACTTGATTAGTCCAAAAGAAGACAGAAAAGGAAAAATAAGTAACACAAAATAGGTGGGAAAAAGAGTGAAAAGGTATACAATAAACGATTTGCAGTTATAAAACACTGTAATCATTTTTACATTGAAGTTGAAATAATTTCTTCATGGATTTTCTAATCATAAAAACATTCTAGGTAAGTTTAATGAAGTAGTTTTTCTTATTTTAGGGTGTCTCCTTTACTGGTGCTGAAAATCATACTTGTTTTGTCTTCCTGTGAATCTAACAAAATTAGTAGACCTCATTTGCACTTTGGCATTAAATCAAATTCTGTGTTAACATCCAGAGTTTAGAATGGATTATATTTAACTCAGTTTATAAACTACAAAAGGTTTAACCCAAATTCAGTTTCCATCATCTTTTTATTTTAAATAAGAAATTTTTATTTGGCCCAATAAGAAGTTTTATTCTATCTTTGTGATTGTGACACAGATACGCTCTGCAATGAAATGAAATAATATTTAAGAGACCAACACTAATACTAATATTGTGATGTCAGGTTTAAAATTAATCCTTGTTTTCTTAGAGAATTTGTATCTACTCAAAAGCTTTGTTGAAAGAGTGAAACCAGGGGTGCCTGGGTGGCTCACTGGGTTAAGCCTCTGCGTTCGGCTCAGGTCATGGTCTCAGGGTCCTGGGATCGAGCACTGCATTGGGCTCTCTGCTCAGCAGGGAGCCTGCTTCTCCCCCCCCCCCCGTCCCCCACCCCCCGCTTGCTTCTCTGCCTACTTGCAATCTCTGTCTGTCAAATAAATAAATAAAATCTTTAAAAAAGAAAAGAAAGAGGGGCGCCTGGGTGGCTCAGTGGGTTAAGCCGCTGCCTTCGGCTCAGGTCATAATCCCAGGGTCCTGGGATAGAGCCCCATGTCGGACTCTCTGCTCAGCAGGGAGCCTGCTTCCCTTCCTCTCTCTCTCTGCCTGCCTCTCTGCCTACTTGTGATCTCTGTCAAATAAATAAAATCTTTAAAAAAAAAAAGAAAAGAAAGAAAGAGTGAAACCACCTCTACTTACTAGATGTGATGCTGCCTGATTCATGAATTGTTTAATAAAGCCATTTAGATCTTCAATCAGTTAATCAACAATGAAAGGTGAAACCACAGACGACTACATCTTTGGGTTATATTGAGATAACCTGTATCTGAACTTTCTTAATGATGGTGTGAACTGAAGTAAGGCACTTAACTTCCCATGCTCAGTCTCCTTACAGTGATAGTACATGGAAATAATATGAATTATACATATTAGCTGCTAGTATCATTTAGATGTTGTTAATATTATTGGTATTATGTTAGAAGACCTGAGTTTTCATCCCTTGTCTTCTGCCAACTCAGAGCATCTATCCTTATCTGCAAAATGCATTTTTAAAAATGGACTTTAAGTATTTTTCCATTTATAAGGGGGAAAAACATTAAAACAAACTTGAAAACACTCACTTCCTGAAAGAAACAAAAAGATTTGTCTTTTTAGACAAAGAGAGATGACAAGGATTAAATACCTACAATTTAAAAGTTCTTTTCAGGAGACTTAAGTATTTTTCTCTTATCATTACTGCAAAAATACAAAGGAATACATTGTCTTGCCACAAATCAATGTCACCCTGATGACTGAAGACACAAAATTAAAGCTGCTCTTCTCCCAAATATAAATCATGCCTCACAAACTGCCATATAATGTCTTGCCTGTTCCTCTTCCTCATACTTATCAAGAAACTGCTAATACCTTTATAAAAGCTACACATTTCCTTATAGGGAAAACTACAACTTAAAGAATACGATATTCTGCTATCTTCAATTTCAACAGTGGGAAAGAAGCAGAAGAGAAAAGGCATTTTGAAAGAGACCTAACTCTCCGCAGATTTATTACCCTTGATCCCAAGTAACAAGTCAGTTTCTTCTCAAGCCATTCCCACAGGCAAAAGAAGTTCGATGGTATAAGAAATTTCATTAAAATGCACAATATTTTCAGTCACAGCTGTGTTATATTTGACCTTCATTTTTCTTCATAGAAACTCTTTAAATACAGGACTAAACGCTAAGTATGTCCGAAATACATGACGGTATTCCTGTTCCATTAGCAAAGTGCTTCCAGCTGTTGATAAACATCAAAAAAGTGGTCATACAGATAATATAAAAACTTCTAATTCAGATAGTTAACCGAACACAATTTGATCATCAGTCAGCTCCACTAAGATAAACAAAGCCCTCCACATTGACTTGGCTGCATGTAGAACGTGACGGGTGCGCCAGGACAGCAACGTCTCCCCATTCGCTCACTCATCCAACCATACTTACGGAGTCAAACTACGAATGAAGCACTGTTAGAGCTTCGCAGATCACAGGTGAGTATGAAATAGCCCCCCAGCCCCCCCAAAATCAGCGCAGTGTGTCAGGAATGCACGAATCCCGTGCGCCGGGCCATACAGAGAAACAGAGTTACAGAGGTTGGAGGAAGCTTGTAAAGGGAGGAGGCTGTGGAGGTGGACCGTTAAGAGAAGGACTTCGCTGGAATGAACAGGTGGCAGGGAGAAACCCACTCAACATGGGCTAGATCTGGGAAACAGAGAAATAAATTTTGATTAGACTGAAGACAGAGAGAATAGCAGGATATGCGATTGGAAAGTTTCCCTGGAACCACTCTTTCGGACAACTTGAATATTAAGTGTCAGAGTCTGACGTTAATTTTATAGGCAATAGAATCCAGTGAAGGTTTTTAAGGAGTGTGACATGACCAGAGCTGTTCTTTTGGGAAGACTTATCTGGCGGCCATTCATCAGATGAACTCATACGGAAACACTGCAGGTCCCCTGTTTTGCTTCTACAGACTTCTACCTTCTAACAGACTCTAAGTGTCGCCTTGTATTTAACATTCTAGCTCCCATTCCCATATATACTTTGACTCTTCTCTTTGTGCTGACCTTTGTCTTTGCCATATAACATGTGCTACAGTATTCAAAGAAACCTTCAGAAATGAGCCAGTGCTACCTTGAGGAAGACCAGAGTCATGTTCAATAACCTTCATGCTAAAAACAGCCCAGACATCACTTTTAGAGCCAGAAGTCTATATTTAGATTCAAGTGCCTTGATCAAAACGATAAGCTTAGGGGAGCAAGCCATCTGAAGGAGAAAGAATAATTACCATATTGGGTACGGGCCTTCTGGGGATTATAATTTCCACTTTATAATAATGCAACTGATGATCAAAGATGTTAGAGGTTAACTCACTCAAAACCACAAGGCTGACATAATGCTTGGCAAAATTTGGACCCAGAAGGGGAAAACAGAAGAGAGAAAATAATGAAACACATAATGTTCTCTTAGCTGAATAAAAGACTGTAGGCTTGAGATTAAATGAGCCTACGAAGTACAGAGCCAAACAGTGTATTTTTTATGAGAATTTTTAACATATTTTAGTGACATATCATAATCCCAACAGTAAAAGAAAAACTGCAAAGCTTCCAGAGAGAAGATTAAAAAATAATAATAAACAAATCAAAACAAAAAGCCTTACAAATAAACAGGAATCAGTTGAGCAACAAGCTTTTTATCTTCAAAACTAGATGCTGAGTGACAGTGGATTAATATCTTTCAAGCTCTGAGAGCAAAATTATTTTGAACCTAGAGTGCTATATCTGGCCAAATTATTTCAAAAGACTGAGGGTTAAGGGAAGACATCCTTAAAAACAGAGCCTCCTTATCTAGTTAATTATCGGTAAACACCTTTTCTGTGTCAGGCATGATGCTGGGTACTCGTTCTCTCAGGTGCGCTACTCAGTTAAAGACAGTTTTCTCCATTAAAAAAAAAAAAAGTTGTCTTTTAGTGTTAAAAAAAAAAAATCCATTTACTGGAACACTGTATTCCCCAAACATGCTAACTCCAATATTTTTACAGATGAGCTATTTTTAATACTGGAATTGACACAATAATGTAATGTTGTTTATATTACCAACTCTCATGCCACAGATGAACAGAAAACTTTGCTGACAATAAAAGAAAGGAATGAACGAGGGAGGGAGTCTGTTGGACAGTCAATGAGTTGAAAATCTAATAAATACTTCGAGGCAAAAATCTTGACTCATTTTTATTTTCCTTAATTCAAAGTCTGCTAACCTTACTGACCAGAAACTGACATTTGGAATGATCTTCCAAAGTAAATTTTCATTCGAGATATCTGAACCATTATAAAGAAAACTGACCCTGACATAAAAATTCTCTCACAGAAGTGAAAGCACGGCATCAGCGGGGAGTGGCGTGGAACCACTGTAGATAGCATCAGAAGGAGGTGAGTGCTCCAACGGTCTTCCCCAATGCTGTGTTTGTCACAGCTACTTCTGAGAGAAACATCCAGTTCCAAAGACAGTCCCAGCATTTGTGTGGGGCTTCCCTCCTCCTCATTCTGATGCTCCCACCTTAGAACCACAGTGGTTACCAGAATATTTCTTCAGCAAAATGAGATGGTCAGCTTCTCCTCAATTGCGAACAGATAAATCTGCTTCCAAACGTCACCAATTCTCTACCAGTAAGATGAGTTAAACCTAGAGCCACTTAAAAAAAAAAATATTATGCCACGTGGAAAAATGTTTTTGTTATTTAAATGATCCATTTACTGGTTTTATAAAGACAAGAAAACGACTGACAACGCCCAGCCAAGGGCAGGCAAGAAATGCAGAAATGTTGCCAGCCTACCTCATCTTAACAGCAGCATCCTTATGTTCTCTCATTAGACTCTCCTGAGCAGATTGAGTATGACTACTGAATTAAATAAAGGCCAAAGAATTTTTCTACTCAAATCAACAGACCATCTGGTCTGCTATGCTGTTTCTGCCAGTGGTCACAGCAGAAACTTTGAGAAAGCAAATGTGGACATCATTACAGAGCTTTATGTAGGTGGAGAGAGAACAATATTCTTCACTGTGATTGTGGGAGAATATGCATTTTCTGACCACACATTCAAATATTGATGAGGAGTGACTATGTGATAATGACACAGGTTTAACAAAGACACCAGAATATACAGATGCAGCAAATGGCAGAGAGTCTTCCGAAGTGATTGTCTCAGAAGTTATTTAGGTAAATCTCATCATGTGGAGCTTCAGCCCCAACTGTTTACAACCAACCTGTGTTTTTATTTGCAGCCACATTTATCCATTTGACAGTTTATTAACAAATGAGAGACCACTATTTTCTGGCATAAATGGGAGGAGTTGCAAGCTATTTTAGGTAACATGGTTCTAAAGTCAAACCAGGAGTTTTGAATATTCAGCGTACTACAGGAAAGCGGTTTTGAGAAAAAGATGGTTTCTGTTTAAACCTCTCAGACACCTTTATTAAAATTCCCAATTCAGAGAAATCACTCCAAAAATTTCTTTAGGGTAGCATTCATTTAAAGGTACGTATCAGTTGCATGACAAAACTGACGGGGTAGAAGCACACTCTTTGCTGAATGAACACTTCATAGTACATAGGAGTCTTTCCTGGACCCAATGCGTACATTTACAGACATTTTACAGGAGCTGGAATACAAGACCGTACTCAAGTGCTATTTATAATGATTTGTGGTTATTGCTGTTGTTGCTTTCATGAAACTATCTTACTAGGATGTATTTAGTTCAAATTATAGCTATAATAATACCTTGCCCTTGGAAAAAATACTATCCCAGTTAAAATGTTCTACTTTGCAGTTCCACAGAAAATGTCACAGAAAGTTTTCAGACATCCCATATCCTTATTTGAATAATGTTCCTGTCCACAAGTGATTTTATATTCTTCCTAGGGAACACCAGCATGTTCAAGTCCAGCAAAAAGCTCAGAGACTCATTAACTTCAGAGATTTCCTAGTGGGCATGTCATTGTCTAGAACTGGCTTGAAACAACTTTTCACTCTTTCTTAAAATCAGATAGTCACAAGGAATTAAGATCAGTCACCAATGGGAATGCGTAAAAGATAGTTATCAATGCCCCAAGAACAAGTTTAGTTGTTCCAAAACTATCGAGCGGTAATACCACCACTAAAAACAATGTTACCTCCCAGTGAACTGAATGTGACTGAACTTTTTCAGATCTATCAGTTCTGGAATAAAATAAATAAATTGCATGACCTTAAACCACACTCAAAGGAAGCTAAATCCAATAGTTAGGGGAGGGGGGCGAGGAAACTATTATTGAGATCATAAACTGGCGCAAATGACATTTAACTTATGCTCTATACACAGCACATAGCACCTTGTTGAAGGCCCGCATAGCGTGGAATGAAGACTAAACACATGTCTTTTACAGCAGTTTCATCTGAACATATGGCTGAAACTACTTTCTGCTTTAGAGAAGTAGTTTCACTTTTTAAAAATTTCACAAACAAGACATTATCATCTTCATCACTATATGAAAAGAAAATATTAACTCCATTATTTGCTATTAAAAGTGCTCTAAACTCGCAGCTGCCCTGGTTCTATTCTAATGCACATTTGCAAAACTGACCCTTGATTTATTAGGTGAAGAGCTCCACGGTGTATGTAATAACATAGCGATACTTGGCTGTACTCCTATTACCAATTATGCAGTTTTCAACCTAGTGAAATTATTTGGCCTAATGAATTTCTATCAGCCCTAAGGAATTGCTTTCAGTTCTAATATTAAGCTGATCGGAAATAATACATAGACATTTCTGTGTATTTAATTGAGAATTCCTCTCAAACCCAGTGGTTAACGAGATAAATTGGCACTTAAAAATACTCTTCCCACTAGTCTTCTGTGTAGAATGTGGGCTTTCTAAGACTAGAGATGGAGAAAGAGTGCGCAGGGAGACCATCCTGGCATTCGCATCTCAAAGAGGTGCCTTCGACCCCAGGAAGTAAAAGGTTTTGACTGAAGAATTGCTGAGAGTATCTATAGAGTGACAGACTTGGAAAGCTTCAGGACTAAAATAAACAAACAAACAAACAACAACAACAAAAAAATATATATATATATGAATGAATGAATGGGGCACCTGGGTAGCCCCAGTCAGTTAAGTGTCTGACTCTTGATTTCGGTGCAGATCATGATCTCAGGGTTATGAGATCTGCTCTGCTTAAGACTTTCTCTCTTCCTCTACCTCTACCCCCTCCCCACCCACCAAAATAATAAATAAATAAATAAATAAAATAGAATAATTATTGTCCCCCACACACCCAACAGCAATAATAACCACAAGCAGGGCTTTGGGCCCAGGGTATCTTAACAGTACTTCTTCAATAAAATTCTTCAATAAAAGAAGTTAAGAGAAAAGGCTATTCTACCCAGGTCCAACTGGTTCTTGTAACACCCATCCTGTGATTTTGTTAATTTTCAGAGAATCTGGATATATATGAAGGTCTAGTACCCTCTGATCTTCCCTGTTATTGGTCTGAAGGGCAGAGGTTTTCAAAGGCCTCAGGGCACTTTAATTCCCTATTATTCCTCACTAATCCTCAGAAACTACTTCTTGATCCCACTGCTTTCTCCAAAGCAGTATCTATTATTCTGGGCCACTGGGCTACATGCTTGATAAGCTTGGCCCAGAGCCTCTGTTTCATAGGCTACTGATCTCAGTGAGGCCTTTGGGACCCAATGCTGAACAAGCCAGCTCTCACTTGGAGGTCCTGCCTCGTGGGCACCGCCAACCTGGGATCCAAGCAGGTGGCTGGCAGCAGCTGCTAGGCACACTGTGCTCATTGAACCTTTCATCTTCACAGTCTGGCACTCATGTACATAGCAACCTGCTAACAATCTGAGAAATTAAAGAGGGGACCTGCATGCAGTGACATTGTAGAAAGATTAGAAAACATGAGTTCTATTCTTGCTTCTCTTCCACTTGATAAAGAATTATGGCCCAGTGCTGGCAAGTAATTTAATTCCCTTGGGTCTCGGTCTCTACATTTGTAAAGCAAGAAAACAAATAATTAATAGGAACCCTTACTGCTAAAAGTTTATAATTTTAGATCAATGTACAGTATTTGATCAAAAATTTAAGATTATGTTCAGATGCATTAAAAAGTAAGAAAGGGGGCGCCTGGGTGGCTCAGTGGGTTAAAGCCTCTGCCTTCGGCTCAGGTCATGATCTCAGGGTCCTGGGATCGAGCCCCGCGTCGGGCTCTCTGCTCTGTGGGGAGCCTGCTTCCTCCTCTCTCTCTCTGCCTGCCCCTCTGCCTACTTGTGATCTCTGTCTGTCAAATAAATAAATAAAATCTTAAAAAAAAAAAAAAAGTAAGAAAGAGATGAGGTACTCAAGATATTAGCAAGAGCTATTTCTAAGCAATGGGATTGTGCTTTTAGTTTTTGTTCAGTGGTTTTATCTCCATCTTTTATTTGTCCATAATTTCTAGTTTTCCATATTTATTTTTTTAAAGAATATTTTTTAAGACTTTATTTATTTATGCAAGAGAGAGGGAGCCAGAGCAGTGGGAGGGGCAGAGGGAGAGGGAGAACCAGACTCCCTGCTAAGCAGGGCCAGTGGGCTCCTGAGGGTTTAACCGACTGAGACATCCAGACACCCCATAGTTTTCCATAATATTTAATAGTTCATTTAAACACATTATTTAAATGTAAGAATTTATTCAAAATTTAAAATATAAAATAAAATTGTATTATTTTCCAATTAAAAATATAAGATCACTCAGGTAGCACTCTTCTAAATCACTGAACTTTTTTGTATTATTTTTTGTTTTAGTAGAGCTTTCTTATTTACATATCCAAAAAGCCTGATGGAACTATTTATTCAACATCATTTTTTTAAAAATATTTTTATTTACTTATTTGACAGACAGAGATCATAAGTAGGCAGAGAGGCAGGCAGAGAGAGAGAGGAGAAGCAGGCTCCCCGCTGAGCAGAGAGCCCGATGTGGGGCTCGAGCCCAGGACCCTGGGACCATGACCTGAGCCGAAGGCAGAGGCTCAACCCGCTGAGCCACCCAGGTGCCCCGATTTATTCAACATCATTAACTCAAGTCCAACCAGCAAAGTCTTTGTATAATTGTTTTTGTAGTATGTAGTTATAGATGCTTGGAAAATTATGCCCTTGAGGGCCTCATCCTCGTGCTGAATCCCTGAATACATATTCATTGCTGAATGTACATAGATAAGGCAAAAGTCACAGAAACCTTTTAATAGTCTCAAGTCTATCAAAACTTTTCCAGATGTGTACAGAGATGTATACTCTTTCGGAAGTGACAGAACTTTCTGAAACAAACTTTGCTAGTTACTACAGATCTTTGGGAAGGCATATGGTAAGACTAACTCTCTTCTCTACTTACTTTGTAAGGGCTTTGTATGTGATTCAGCACTGTGCTCTATGACCTTTCTTTTTTCCATCTGTGGAAACAGTCCTCAGTTTATGAAAGTTGTTATAAATTCCTACCTCTCTTTTTCACTTTCAGCATCATGCTGCTTCTCTCATAGCATCTCAACTCTGTCTCCACATTCCTCCTTGATCTGTTATTTTCCAGTTATTTGCATTTCCTGATGATAAGTCTTCAGTTTCATACAAGTGTCATTGCAACTGTGCAACAACCAATCCTAAGTCATAAATTGATACAAATCACTTTTTGTTTTATAGTAGTCTGTTCCTTTAAAGTACTTTTATGTACTTTAAACATTTAAGCCAAGAGAAACAATTAAGCCAAGAAGCAAAGTAAAAAGGACATATGTGTGTATACATACATATACACAACTATGTATAACTACATATCCAACTATATATAGTTATTAATATTTACATAAGTGAATACAGGGCAATACATAAAAGATGTTGATAAAAGTGGATCACTATAGGCATTGGGGGAGACATCATGAGCCAATGGATTCAAGAATGGGAGCAAGACTTCTCAATGAATAATTTTAATGTATTTTTATATTGTGAACTACAAGTTATATCTTCTCAAGAGAATAAGATTACAAATTAAGGGGCGCCTAGGTGGCTCAGTTGGTTATGCATCTGCCTTCGGTTCAGGTCATGATCCCAGGGTCCTGAGACTGAGTCCTGCATCGGGCTCCCTGCTCAGCAGAGAGCCTGCTTCCCCCTCTTCCTGCTACTCCCCCTGCTTGTGCCCTTTCTCTCTCGACAAATAAATCAATAAAACATTATTTAAATATTATAATTAAATGAATAAATGGACTAATAAATGCATTTCCAATGTATTTAAAGTTTCAAGACTATAGATAATGCATATTTTCTTCCTTTTCAATCCCCCCAAACAAGAATAACAAACACAAACACTAAGGCCATCTGCAAAGAGACCAGGAAGCAAATTTAACCATGAACTTTAATATATGAAAACATAAAATGGTTGGAAGAGGGGTAGATGACCTAGGAGAATGCAAGGAGTCAAACCTGAGGGCAGAAACAATGATAAGCAATCCAATATGTCCAGCAAATCCTGAAATACTCAGAAATTAGAAATATAAGCCATGTACAGTGGAGGTGTTATTAGATATTTAAATAAACAAAATAAAAAGGTCATGGCCTGTAAGTCTGCATAAACGGCCTTTACAATCCCGAGTCCTCCCTCCAAGATATGGAGAGGAGACAGCAGGCAAGGTCAATGCTGTCAGAAGACAGATCACTGAATGCCTCAAAGCAACAGTAAAGAGTGTATGCTCTATTTCGTGAGTAGAGGACAGTCATCCAAGAATTAACATAGAAGAATGTCATGCTTGGATTTAGGCTTTTAGAAAGACTGCTCTAGCACTAACACAACAAGAAAAAAAGGGTATGACCTGGGAGATCAGCTGATGGCATTTAGAGACGACTACAATAGTACAGAATAAGATCATGAGTCTAAGAAGAATAAGCTGAGTAGAAAATTCAAACAAAAGCTGTATTCCATATTCGATACCCACATATAAACCTCCAACTGGCAGTGTACTGTAGGTACACTACTCCAAACACAATTACAAATAATTTTTTCCCATACATGCGTGGTTAAACTGTAATAAAAGGACACAATAAGGGCACCTGGGTGGCTCAGTGGGTTAAGCCTCTGCCTTCGGCTCGGGTCGTGATCCCAGGGTACTGGGATGGAGCCCCACATCGAGCTCTCTGCTCAGCGGGGAGCCTGCTTCCCCCTCTCTCTCTGCCTGCCTCTCTGCCTACTTGTGATCTCTGACTGTCAAATAAATAAAAAAATTTTTTTTTATATTTTATTTATTTAACAGAGAGAAATCACAACTAGGCAGAGAGGCAGGCAGAGAGAGAGGAGGAAGCAGGCTCCCCACGGAGCAGAGAGCCCGATGTGGGGCTCGATCCCAGGACCCTGGGATCACGACCCGAGCCGAAGGCAGCGGCTTAGCCCACTGAGCCACCCAGGTGCCCCAAATAAATAAAATTTAAAAAAAAGAAGGACACAATAACACTTACAATAAAATCTGTAACATTAATAAGTTTTAGTAAAGCAAATAGCATTGTCTCATCTTTCGAAACATTCAATTTCTAATGAATTCATGCCCCAACGGAAGTCTGAAGAATCCTAAGCCCAAATATAAAGAATGTAATTAATATCTCTCAAATGAATAAACACCAGCTTTCTTTAAGGTGGGGGGGGAGAAAGAAAAAGGAGGACTGAGAATTAGCCAAGATCCTTAATAAAAAGTTTCCTTGCACATTATTCTAAGTTTCTCTTAAAATTACTATTTGGAATTCTCTCATTGCATATTTTCCTTCTTGATTACTTGAGGAATTATTTAAAGTACATTTGGTCTAAGAAGATAAAAATAGCAAACAGTTTAGAATGGTTAGAGCAAAAAACTGATAAATACACAAAGATAACATTTGGTGGAATAATATGTTCTTCAAGTTGGGACTTTTTGGCATCTTATTTTTACACTTTCAAATCAGGCTCAAGGAAACATAAAACACAAAAATTACCTTGAACCTTCCAGCACAATTCATGTCTTATCCTGAGGAAAGCTGGAACTCTCACAGTGCAAATTATTCTGCTTGAGTAAAGAACTAGAGGTCACTCATCATCAAAAACACTGCTGAAAAAGAAATGTTTCCTAGATCTAGCCTTTAATCCTCAAAATACACTCCAAACCTTCATTTACTTAATCTTACTAAGGAACAGAAGTAATGTCAGGCATTTCCCTTATTATTAATGAGTTAACTACACCACATCTATGGCTTTATACAGTTGCACTATTTGATGGTATCATAACAAGAAAGCCAAACACTATTGCCAGAACACATCAGAGAAAGTGAAAAATACAGGTAAAGACAAAGCCAAAAGCAAAATTCAATGCTAAAATATCACATATTTGTATTAAACACACAGGCTAGAAATGCAGACAGCATGCATACATTCACAGATTTTTAAAATAATCTTCATCAATGCATTTCACCCTCTTTCATAGCACTGATACATAATCATAGAGAGAAGTCATAACTGATATTCAATTTTTTATTCATTTACACAATAAATATTGCTAAGTATTTCAAAATACTAATGAAAAGGGATTATAGAGAAAAATTACCTGCAGTCCCTCCTACCAAGGGTTTACAATCTGGAAGCACCCATAACTTACGTAAGCAGTAAAGGTGTCACTCACTTCCCCTGAATATAAAAATAAACTTAAGAATTTAATTCACTATACTAACAATTGCCAAGGCATAGAAGAACATAGGTTGATTTAATAAGACAATGGGTAGAGAGGAAGGATAGTTGGGTGGGTGTAGATGGATAGAAAGAAGAAAGGACAAAAGGAAGGAAGAAGAAAGGAAGGAAGGGAGGGAGGGAGTAAGGGAGGAAAGAGTAGGAAAGAGATGACAAGAGAAGAAAAAGGAAAAGTAAAGAAAATTAAATAAAAGAAAATTAAATAGGGGCACCTGGGTAGCTCAGTTTGTTGAGCATCTGACTCTTGGTTTTGGCTTGGGTCACGGTCTCAGGGTCATGGGATCGAGCACAATGTCAGACTCTGCACAGAGCATGCAGCCTGTTTGAGATTCTCTCTCTCCCTCTCCCTCTCTACCCCACCTCCCACCCCACCTCGTGTGAATGTGTGCTCTCTCTCTCTCTAAAAAAAAAAGAAAGAAAAAAGAAAGGAAGAAAGAAAATTAGAGAAAAATCAGTTTTATCTTTAGAAATAGGTATATATAGAAAAATAAAAGATGTCATTTTGCTGTCTAGTGAGTTTAAGAATTAATACCTTGAAAGGAGGAAGCTATTGGGAAGGATGAAAATGAAAACAAATACATACCAATCTCTAGGATACCTGGAAAAAAGAGGGGAGGGAAAACTACAAGCAGCTGACCTCAACTAAGAAATTTAACCAACAATAAGTCCTGAACCACACTCTCTTTCTTCTCATCACCAAGCAGAGAACAATCTCCAACTGCAGGAGGCCCCAGAACCTTCTCTCCTTCATCCATAGTCATAAGGAGATAAGTGCCACTAGCAGATGCTAAGAGCAAGGTAATTGCTCACTCCCACTGCTCATAGAAAGAGTAGAACCCAGTTCTACTGCCAAAGACAAATAAAGGGTGTGGTTGGACTAGTGGGTACATAGATACCAAGCTGGTATTTAGAAAGCATTTTCCCATAGAAAACTGATAAATAAGGTGATTATTTAAACATTAGACACATTATATATTAAAATAAATTTTTAAAATCATTGATCCTATGGAAAAATGCATTCGAAGTGTCTGAAGTTACCAATGAATTTTTGAATTACAAATTGCATGAATGTTGAAATTGCCTGTATAGGAAGTGAGCATTCATCATTTGTGTGCATGTTTATTTTTCTAGTGTTATTTAATGTATTTGAATATTAAGTAAAACATACACTTATACTGGAATGTATCTTTTTATTATAGGAGCTAAATAATAAAAAATAGTTGGGCTGAGCATTTCTGGAACAAATACTATTTTGGGGTCAGGTTCTTTTTGTGTTTGCAAAAATTCTTTCTGTCATGATAGTAGTTCTTTAGATGACCTCAAGGCTGTAGCTATAGGTCTTTACTTACCAGTTCTGAAGTACGAAATTAATGGTCTTATAGAGTCCCCCAGAGTCAAGAGCAACAAAGATTAGAATACTGGCTGTAACCATAACTGTCTGTCTGGATGACCCTGAAGTGAAAATGTCACTTCTTCTCTCTGGAATGCAGTCTTTCCCTACAATGGGGAATGGTTAAATAAGATATTCGCCAAGGTTCCTTCCAGTTGCCACCATCTATTCTCTCAGGAGCTCTGCCTTTGTTCTGGTTATCCTATTGCTGCATCACGAATTGCCCCAAAACACCTTGACTTAAAACAGCAATGCTTTTATTGTCTCTCATGCTCTTGTGGATCAGGAGGGCAGATTAGCTAAGTAATTCTTCAGTTCTACATGGCGTCAAGGTATTCAGCTGGTGGACGGATAAGTCTGGAGGATCCAAGATTGCCTCACTCTTATGTCTAGCATCTTGGCAGGGACGGCTAAATGGATGGGCTTAACTGAAACTACTGGTCAGAGAGACTCCACGTGGACTCTCCGGTGGTCTCAAAAAGTCATACAAGGCTCACATAAGAAAGCTCGGATTTCCCAAGACAGCATTCCAGGAAACAGGAAATGGAAGCTTCCAGTCCATTAAAGCCTTGGACCAGGAACTGTCCCAGTGTCACCTCCATTATATTATAAGTCAAAGAGTTTATCCCTCCAAGGTTCTGAAGGACAAGAGAGGAATGTGAGGCATAGCAAAGAATCTACACCCATCTTTAATCCATCATAGCCTCTATCTAGGAATTGATACCAGCGGTGACACTCCTTATTTTGTCCAATGTTTCACAGTAGAAACTCTAGAGATAAAAAAGAACAGTCTCTGCCTTCAAAAAACAGGTCACAATTTGACACAAGTAAAGGCAGAGGAGGCATTCCATTTCTGCTTAACCTAATTCAAGTTGATTTATTTTATTGTTACTCGTAGACCATTAATTGGTAAAAGCAAGTATGGAAAAATGCCATATAAAAAAGAACACCAAATTATAAACAAAAGCATAAGTAAAACTAGAATTTCATCCTCTTTTATAGCCATGTAATATATATGTATATTTGTGTGTATGTATATATATACATCTATATATATATACATACACACAAATATATATATATATATCTCACATCTTCTTTTTCTATCCATGTGTCACTAATAGTAATATGTGCACAAAGTCTGGAAAGAAAAACAAAAAAAAAATGTTCTAGGGATATGGGACTCATTTCCAATTTTTAATGATATAATATGGACTGAATGACATATATCTTCAATTCTCAGGCAAAATATTACAGAACTTTATTCAACAAACAATCTGCAGGAGACATCTGTCAATTCTAGTTTTACCATCAACTAAATCTTTAGCATATCAGACTCTTAATTCTTACAACTAAAAATAAAAACCCAACCTATAAGAGAAACTATCTAGAGCCACTGTTCATATCATAGTATGAAAGTGTGAAAAGAAGCCAGAATTATTTAAATACATAATATTTTTCTACAAATAATTAACTTATAAAAACTTCCAATCATATGGTCCCTTCTAAAACAGATCGCTTGTCTCAACAAATGATACTTCTCTAATAGTCTAAATGAAAATAAATTAACAATGCAATCTAGAATAGTGCATATAAAACAATCAGGTTATGGGTTCTTTGGGTCATCTAAAGCATGCCCCCTCTGCTGTCTGTATTTGGAACTAACCACAGACAAAAACATATTTCAAGAGCGCCCCCGAGTGTGGTCTACTTCAACAACCACTTTTGCACTCATAGCCCTGACAATTCCCATTGCCATGGAGGTTCTTCATGAAACAACAAATAAACCTTTTTAAATTTTTTTTTTTTTTTTAGTATAGTTGACATACAATGTTGCATTCGTCTCAGGTGATAACATAGTGACTCAAAATCTTTATACATAAATCTATGCATGGCACACTCTTTTCCTCTGGCAACCATTTGTTCTGTGCTTATAGTTCTGATTCTGCTTTTTGTTTGTTTATTCATTTGTTTTGTTTTTTAGATACTACATATGAGTAAAATCGCATGGTAATTGTCTTTCGCAGTCTGACTTATTTCACTCAGATTAATACCCTCTAGGTCTATCCATGTGTCACTAATAGTAAGATTTCATCCTCTTTTATAGTCATGTAATATATATATATATACACACACACACACACACACACATATATATATATATCTCACATCTTCTTCTATCCATGTGTCACTAATAGTAAGATTTCATCCTCTTTTATAGCCATGTAATATCTATATATATAGATGTAGATATAGATATAGATCTCACATCTTCTTTTTCTGTTCATCTATTGATCGACATTCAGGTTACTTCCATATCTCAGCTATCATAAATAATGTTACAATAAACATAGAGGGCTTATATCTTTTCAAATTAGAAATACTCAATTTTTAAAATTCACTCAAATTATAATTCAAGCAAAAGCTAAATCCAGACCCAATCCAGACCTACAGAAACAGACTCCCCAGGGATGAGGCTCAGGAACCTGCACTTAAAACAAAGATTTCTAGGTGTGTGTCATGCCCACTGAAGTCTGAGAACTGCCACCTAAAGCACTTTATATCTATTAAAAAAAAAAAAAAACCTTTTCTAAGGTTAAAGGGTAATCATATTGCTATGTGAGGGATTAGTAACTTCTTTTTATTAAATGGAATTTAATTCAATCTCTAAATACCTGAATAATTTTTTAAATCCCATACTTTATAAACCAGTAATCTCTGCACTGGTATTTATAGCCTTGCATTGACTCTGATGATGTGTGTCCGACTTGGTAAGGGTGAGTGTGTAGTGGCAGGACAGGTCTGCTTCCCTATCTCTGCAGATGACCTGGGTTCTGTCCAAGGCGGGTAAGAAGATTTGAGAAAATATTTTCCTCTCTACTTCATCTACTTTGTCCAATTGTTCTCTAGGCCACAGGCAGGGATTTTACTAACTTAAATCTCAATTAAATCCGAGGCAAGTGTCTGTCAATGAAAATTAATTTAACACCCAGAGTACAGCTGAACTCTTTCGGTCAGAATACATCCTGATTTGAGAATCATCCAGTTTCCCTGGTAGTTTCAAAAAAATCATTCAAAATCCTACAAATTAAAAAATAATAATAAGGATTTCTGACATTTCCTGAAACAATAATAAAAGGGAATTCTGATATTTCCTGAAAGCAATATACCAATACCACAAGAAAAACACTGGAGGTAAAGGAAGACCAGAATATATTAAAGTTGGGTTTCTCATGCAGTTGAAAAGACAACTCCTTACTATTCTCACAGACCATGTTTCATTGCACAGAATCTCTCATCATTGAAAACACAAAGGAGGGGTGCCTGGGTGGCTCAGTGGGTTAAAGCCTCTGCCTTCGGCTCAGGTCATGATCCCAGGGTTCTGGGATGGAACCCCGCATCGGGCTCTCTGCTCAGCAGGGAGCCTGCTTCCCCCTCTCTCTGCCTGCCTCTCTGCCTACTTGTGATCTCTGTCTGTCAAATAAATAAACAAATAAATCTTTAAAAGAAAGAAAGAAAACACAAAGGAGGTATTTTATATGCAGTTTTAAAACAGAATGCTACCCATCAATTTTGTGTTAGGTACTCAAGAGCTAGAACTGAAATCTGAAAATCTGGGTTCAAGCCCCAGCTCTGTCATGCAATACAGTATGATTTAACTCTTATCTTTGACTCTACCTCTTTCCGTCTATAAAACTGAATAAAACTAACTCATATACTGACAACAGCCATCCATTAAAAGGATAAAGATTATAACATGCTTGAAAGCACCTTGCAGATTGTATCCTTACTCATATAAAGGAAAGATATAGGCACCCTTAGAAACCAGAGTAAGAGAAAAGAAATCCGGCTGCTTTACCAGCGCAGACCTCCACAATCCACAATACAGTCTGCCTAGTTTTGATGAAACGCTTTTCTCTAAGAAGGAAAAAACGATTTTTATATTTAAATTGTTTGTGATTACTATAATTTTATATAAAAATCTAGAAATAAGCTAATCAACTCCAAGCTGGTGTTGACTAAAAGGAACCGTTGGAATAATCTAAAATTGGTTCTGTTCCATCAGGCACATTGGTTATGCCACATAAGAATAATATCTCAGCGGGAAACCTGGGTGCCTAAGCGTCTGCCTTTGGCTCAGGTCATGATCCCAAGGTCCTGGGATCAAGTCCCACGGTGGGCTCCCTGTTCAGCAGGGAGTCTGCTTGTCCCTCTGCCTCCTGCCCCCACTGTTTATGTTCTCTCTTTCTCTCTCTCTGACAAATAAATAAATAAAATCTTAAAAAAGAAAAAAAAAAGGGTGATGTCTCAGTAATGTCCACTTCTAGAAATATACCCTTTACTACTACTCATAGTATGGGCCTGGTCTATTAAAAACATTCTTTTTTTGTATTCAAACTGTTTTAGAAAGTCAAAAAAAAAAAAAAAAAGGAAAGAAGGGAGGAAGGAAGAATGGGTAAATAAGAGTCTGTAAATTTTATTGATATAGAGCAGTCTCTGTTTAGATCCTGCCTCTGTCGCTTCCCAACTACATAATTTTGAAAAAAAAAATACAATATTTATTTTTTTTAAAGATTTTATTTATTTATTTGACAGAGAGAGAGAGATCACAAGTAGGCAGAGAGAGACGGGGAAGCAGGTCCCCCGCTGAGCAGAGAGTCTGACGCGGGGCTCAATCCCAGGACCCCGAGATCATGACCCAAGCCCAAGGCAGAGGCCCAACCCACCGAGCCACCTAGGCGCCCCCCAAAATAGAATATTTCTTAAACCTAAATGTCCTCCACTTTAAAATGGATGTGATGGTAGTGTCTACCTCATTGATGTCTTGGGAAAAGGGGATGTTATAAAACTTATATTCTTAGCATAGTACCTGGTGCATTGTAAGAACTGAATAACCATTACTGATAATAGTAACAGTTGCTAAGATATTACTATTTATGTAAGTCTCTACACCAACAGGTCAGTGGAGTATCTAGAACTGAAGACATCTTGATATCTGAAGAATAACTAGAAATGCCTCATAATGCTGCTGATAGACAAGATGGAATAAGACCAGTATGATAATGTAATTACACAGTTGACCCTTGAATGATGCAGTGTTAGGGATACCAACACCCCAAACAGTTTAAAATCCATATATGACTTTTGACTCCTCAAAAACTTAATTACTAGTAGCCTACTGTTAACCAGAGGATTAACATTAACATTAATAATCAATGAACATTGATAGTAACATTAATAGTCAATGAACACTTATTTTAGATGTTACATGTATTATGTACTATATTATCACAATAAAGTAAGCTAGAGAAAAGAAAATATTATTAAGAGAATCATTATGGGGGCGCCTGGGTGGCTCAGTGACCTGCCTTTGGCTCGGGTCATGGTCTCAGGGTCCTGGGATCGAGCCCCGCATCGGGCTCTCTGCTCCGCAGGGAGCCTTGCTGCTCTACTTGTGATCTCTCTCTCTCTCTGTGTCAAATAAATAAATAAAATATTTTAAAAAAGAAAAAGAAAGAAAATCATTATGTCAGAGAAAATATGCTTACTGTATTATCGAAAGAAATCCTTGGATAAGTAGACCCACATAGTTCAAATCCATGTTGTTCAAGGGACAAATGTGATCACAATGTCTAGTACAAAGAAGATACTCAATAAATATTGGTTGAATGGATTAACAACATGTTGGGAAAACTTAGTGTTGACTAATCCACTAGATTCACCCTTGAAGGCAAGCTAACAGGGCAAGTTTTGTCTTCCTTTTTTGAATGAAAACATTAATGTCATCTATTCCTATGTGCATATGAAACAAAGCTGAGAGGTGCAATTACTGTAATAAAAGAATACAATTCAATAATATCCTGACATGCTGGGATAGTGGATCAGAATTAAGATTTAAATAGGGAAAGGTGGGACGCCTGGGTGGCTCAGTTGGTTAAGCGGCTGCCTTCGGCTCAGGTCATGATCCCAGCGTCCTGGGATCGAGTCCCACATCGGGCTCCGTGCTCGGCAGGGAGCCTGCTTCTCTCAGTCTCTGCCTGCCACTCTGTCTGCCTGTGCTAGCTCTCTCTCTCTCTCTGACAAATAAATAAATAAAATCTTTTAAAAAAATAAATAAATAGGGAAAGGTAAAATCCTACCAAAAAAACCAAGCAATTAAATTTTATTCTAACAAATTATACATAATCTTGGTTTTCATGCAGTTCATAAGAAGGCATTTTTATAGGGATTTTATTGATCACAAGCAAAATAAACTCATTATCATTGAAAATGCTCAAGGAGACTATCTGGATGGTCATCTATCAGATATTTCAGAAATGAATCCTACTTTGGGTAAAAGTGCCACTATCTGAACCACGTGTTCATTCAGCAAGTATTTACAGATGACCTAGGATGTGTATTTACATAGGACCTACAATGTGCCAGGCACAACGCTAATGTCTGGAAAAGCACTGATGTCCAAGGCAGACTTGGCTCATTGCTACCTCTAGAGAGCTTCCTGGAGAGCAGAACACTGATAAATAAATAGACTGATAACACAACAGAACTGACCTGGTAGATTATCTCAAAGCAGGACACCTAATGCAGAATGGAAGAAGTCAAGAGCTGTTTTTCCAAGAGGACTATATAACCAATCAGATGAAGAGAGAGGGGAATAGGAAGGAGACTAAGAAGAACTAAGACTTCTGATTTCTAGTATGGGTAGAGTATATCACTCCCAATGATAGGAGACATAGAAGGAACAAGCTGAAAAGGAAAACTATTAATTCAGTTTGGAATATGTAGAGTTTGAGGTGTCAATGAATTGTGTAAATGAAGATATCTAGCAGGCAACCCAGCATGACTGGTTGAGACTTCTATGTATATTGCTGCTGAGGCCATGGGAGTAGAAGAGATCACCCAAGCAATAAAAAGAGACTAATATGAAAACAAAATGTTCTAGGATAAAACCCTAAGGAAACCAACACTGAGATCCGACAACAGAGACCTGTAGGAGACAGAAGTTAAGAAAGTGGTTTAAGAAGGGAAGAATAATTAAGAATGATCCAAACTGCTTAGGGATCAAAATAATCACAGAAGGTCTTCTGAATAAGACGGTCTTCAGAGACTTTGGTGAGAGCCACTTCCTGCTAAGCTGCAGTAAAGCAGAGTGGAAAAAACACCTCAAATGGTTAACAACACAATAACCTCAATATTAAATGATACAGGTATCAACAAAATCAGAGAAGCTTTAGAGAGAAAGAATTTTGGTTAGAGAAAAGTGGGGAAGGAAAAGAGGATTGATAACCAATCCTCCAAGGGTTACAAAAAGCCACGTCCCATAACATTAAAAACAACACTAGTATTTCTTGAATTTTTCCACCAGAACGAATGAAAATGCAAAAGAAAGTAACTTACATAGCCACTGCCATCTCCAGGTAGGCAAAGATGTTAAGGTATTAAATTTGTTCTTAAAAATCCATGTAGATTGTGCATTCTGCTCATAAAAACAGGAGTGTTTATTTTAATATAAAAATATGTCCCCCTATTTTTGATTAAAATGATTGTTCCAGAAAGGTGTTCCATGTTTACTGTGAGACTTCCATATGGCCCTCCCACCATCCTCACACACCCCGTATGCATACACGCATCATTTACTCCCACTTTGTGAAATATGGAGGAGATCCTTCATACAACAAGAGTGACATCCTCTGGCAATCTCTGTAGAAAGCATCTGCCAGAACCCAAGTCCCATGAACTGCTACATGACCTGTAAACACTTTTCCTTTCATTCTTCTTAAAAATATCCCCTTCAACCTTCAAAGTACATTTCAGACATCATGGAATCTGATGACAACGATGTTCAAGGGACCTGAATTATACACCCTCTTCATCTTTCTTAACTAACAAGCCATCATTTAATAAGTACTCTGTAAATGGAGGTTGACCCAATGCCTTCAAATATTTAGACACTTTTCTCTAAAACTTTCCCATATATTTCCCAAGGTGCAGACATGGTTTTGTAAAGAGGCTCTTATGCCTTTGGGACGAAGGCAGGTTCAGCCTAAATGAGGTCATTAAAACAAAACATCAAGTTCTCAGTGCCCTGAGATTCCAAGCCAATGACCTACAGAGTGTTCCAGCTGATCTTAATTTCCCTGGCACAGCACAGTAAGAGTACTGTAATATAATGCAAAATGTCTCTAAAGAGAAACCAGATACTGGCTCAAGTCTTGCCAATACACAGTTAAATAACACCAAAGTACTCCTTTCATCTGAATCCCGGGCTTCACGCGTATATGTCACCCTTCCCAAGAATGAAAGTAATCTTCCACTATGAATGTGGGCTGATTGAAAAGCTTTTATTGGACTTAGCCCCATAAAGTATACGTGGTTTTTAACTGGCACACACAGGCTGGTAAGACTGAAAACGCCCACAAGGGGACCGAAGAGACAAAGAACAGAACTTATGAGTAAGGGTAATCCAAATTTAGAATGTGCTAATAGTGGTAAATCAATACTCAAACGTTTATCCTGACTCGGATCTTTTTAACATCTAACAATATCAGATCCCTCCCAGTAACTAAACCAAAGTTCACTTTTCTAAGTTTTCATGCAAACTCTTTATCTTTTATATTAAATTATCAGTACATTCCCAAATATTCCCTCATTCTTTCACTTAATAATAACTATTTCCTCTGCTCCTCCCCTGCTCATTAATCCATTCATTCATGAAGTTATTTTTTGAAATATTTTATTTATTTATTTGTCACAGAGAGAGAGAGAGAACAAGCAGGAGGAGCAGCAAGCAGAGGGAGAGGCAGGCTCCCCACTGAGCAAGGAACCCAATGTGGGATTCAATCCCAGGGCCTTGAGATCATGACCTGAGCCGAAGGCAGACGTTCAACCAATGAGCCACCCAGGCATCGCCATTAATTTATTTTTTCATTCAGCAAAATTTACTGAGGGTCTTTTAAGTGCCAGGCATTGCTCGATCTGCTGGAGATTGAGTAGTATATAAGACAAACCATCTGAGTTGAAAAAGATTTGTTATCAATCAAGAGTCATTCCCTTCCTCAGTTTCTGGATAGTTTATCAATGAGGCTTTGCCATTAACGACATGTTATTCTCTCACTTAAATACAGTTTGTTCAAACTAATACACTCAGAAAAACTGGGGGGTAAAGTGTTAATTTTATCACATCTTGGCCAAACCAACATAAAAGTGAGGCTTTGCATGACTTCTTCCCAATTTTTTAAATAAAATGCCATTGTCTTATAATATGCTTTAAATACATTTTCATCAAAAGTTTAGAGCTATAAATTTAGTTTATTCAATCTAAGGAAAATGTCAACCATATAATTAGAAAAGTTAGTCCTCACTCTCAAACGAGTCAGCCAAATTAGACTTATATTCTATCAGATAAGGTCCAACTTTACTTTTCAATTCAGTTAAAGGTACGCATTCTGAGAAAAAAACATATTAAAAAACACTGAAAATTAGTTACAGATTATATCTTATAAGAGAAATAGCTGAAAACAGACAAAATTAAAATAATATAGAACTAAGAGCTCTGAGGGGCACCTGGGTGGCTCATGGGTTAAGCCTCTGCCTTACACTCAGGTCATGATCCCAGGGTCCTGGGATTGAGCCCCACATTAGACTCTCTGCTTGGTGGGGAGCCTGTGTCCCCCTCCCTCTCTCTGCTGCCTCTTTGCCTACTTGTGATCTCTGTCTGTCAAATAAATAAATAAAATCTTCAAAAAGAAAAAAAAAGAACTAAGAGCTCTGAGGAGGATGATGAAGTGGTAGGAAGGACATGGAATTCCTTTGGTAATTGTGTAAGCGTAATTCCTGCCTTGATTTTCAGCCTTTGGGTCTAATTAAATAAAAACCAAGAATAAAATTAAAAGTAGCTCCATTCATTGCAGTATTCATCAAGATAAAAATTTCTTATGTTTTTAATGAAAGCAAATGATGTATATATACTTAAAAAATTAATCTAATAGCTTATTTGTTATTAACAGAAAGTAGAAAATACTGAAGTATTTTATGATAAAATGGGATGGGAATTGATTGGTCTTTTAGAATACATACTTTATATGATTTGGTGTGATTTTACAAAATAGGTTTTAAACACACACAAATAACACACACAAAATGTACAAGGAAATCATGTACAAGATATCCTTGAGTTTATCTAATTCATCTTCAAAAATCTTGTAGCCTCAGAAAGGATTTCTGTCACATTTAGAAGACAGAATATTAACTATTGTAGCTGCTGTGGATCCTGTCCAGACCTGCCACTTTGAGGCTAAAGCCCTCATGCTTCCACCAGCCACCAAGCTAAGTCCTCCCTTCCTGCCATTACACTCAGCTGAAGAGAGCTGCCACGGCCTGGCCTTTCCTGGGGAGTCCAGCCCCTCTGTTCTAATTCTGAAGAATTCTGTAAGGCCCACCTAGCTCCAGAGCACCTATGGGATTGACTGAGACCTCTGCTGTGGCTGCCTTGGAGCCCAGCTTCTCCCTCAGTCTGTTCCCATGGGCAGTTTTCTTTTCTTTTCTTTCTTTCTTTTAGATTTTTTTTATTTATTTGAGAGAAAGAGAGCATGCACAAGCAGAGAACAGGGACAGAGGCAGAGGCGGAGAGACTAGCAGGCTGTCTGCTGAACAGGGAGCCTGATGGGAGCAGGGGGGCTCAATACCAGGACCCCTGGATCACGACCTGAGCCAAAGGCAGATGCTCAACACACTGAGCCACACAGAGGCCCCCAAAGGGGCAGTTTTCAAGAGCTCTCTCCAGGACACTCCCTGCAGGCAAACTTGTGCTCCAATTCTGTTTCCCAGGGAACCTCACCTGCAGCATGAACCTACAGCACACCAGGTGTTCACAGGCACATTTTCTTTCAGCTATTGGTTCATCCCAAGTATTGAAAAATAGCAGAAAATACATTTAAATACGTGACAAAATACCATTTCAGTATTTCACACTAATGAGCTATTTACTTTGTGCTTAGGAAACTTTCCCTCAAAGGTTAGGTATTCTCTGCCAGGAGTCAGGAGAGAGAGAAATTAAAGTCAATAATTAAAAACTGGAAAAAACAGAAAGTGAGAATTTTTATCAATCCCATCACACAATCATATATCTGAATTCAGAACATTTCAACCCTAACCAAAATTCTCCTTCCTCATCATGTCTCTCCTTAACAGAAATTCACTCACGGCATAAAAAGACAGAAACCCCTTCCGATCCATGGTGCTTTGATTAATCATTAAAGCAAGCTCTCCTGTGTGTGACACCCCGGAGGTTTACATGCCCCAGGGGAATGCACCAGGTGAGAACGTTATTACGAACACAGGTAGGTTCTCAGAAAGGTAAGTCTTAGGAAAAAGTACATGTGGAACATGAGGATCTGAAAACCGATTCTCTTAAACCTGTGAGTCTGCACATCCCTTGGAAAGTTTTATATATTCAAGGGATCTATGTCTCTGCATTTCTACACCGTGAGCACTGGCCCAAGTTATTCCCCAGTGATATTAATAGCTAATAATTAAGACATTTGCTAACACCTACTACCCCTTGCTCTGAGAGACTTGTTATTGTGAGCCCAGTTGATATTTCCACTTCATTTTTTCTGACATGGGATTTTTAAAATACACACAGTAAGCTTAGAGGAACCATAGTAGTCCACGAAATACTTTTTACTTATAATCTCATTAAGAATAGTTTACAGAATCAAAAATATATCCATTAATTTTGTTACCCATGACCAAAATGTCCTATGTGTGTAATAAAAGCAAAAAGATATATACTGTTAAAAATCCCATTGGTCTAGGATCCTAGCGTGTAATTTTATTTTTGTTAATAAAAACTGTTGGGGTGCCTCGGTGGCTCAGTCGGTTAAGCGTTTGCCCAGGGTCCTGGAATCAAGCCCTGCATCAGGCTCCTTGCTCAGCGAAGAGCCTGCTTCTCCCTCTTCCTCTGCTTGTGGCTCTCCATATTTGGGTTCTCTATCTCTCTAATAAATAAATAAAATCTTAAAAATAAATAAATAAAAACTGTTAATAGATTTTAAAATATTTTTAATTTGATCAAGATGATTGATAATGATTAGAATGTCAAAATGCAATTTGTTAAAATTTCTTTGTACTATTTATTATCAATAATCCACTTATTCATTCTTTTCATGAAAGAACCTAAGAACAAGGAACACAAGATACTCTATTTGGAGGGAAAAACAATAAATGATTAGACCAAGTAGATAAATGCCAACAATTCATATTATGTGAAGTACAGCCAAGGAAATGCACGGAAAAGTTGGAGTTGGGGGAAACAAGACAAACAGGTGTGGAGGAGTGCGATATACTTTAGGTAGTCTAGTCAAAAAGCCTCCTAGATAAGTCATCTTACACTGAGACCTACCTAAAGAATACAGAGGAGTCAGTTACATAAAGAGCAAGGAAAAGAGGTTCCAAGCAGAGAAAAAAGTCAAGCCAAAGGCTCTGAGGTAGAATAAAAGTTGCCAAGTTCACAAACAGGTAGGACTGTCCCTCCACTGTGGCTGGAATATAATCAACAAAAAGTAGAATACAGAAAAAGTCTCTAAGGTAGGCAGAAAGCCAAATCATGCAGAATCCTGTAGGTCAAAGTACGAAGTTGAACTTCATGCTAATCTATCAAAAAGTTTTCAACCAAGCAGTGACATGATGTGATCTAACTTTCCAAGAGTTCTCTTCTAAAAAGTGTATAGAGAATGGACCAAAATAGGCTAACACAAAAGAAAGCCTTTGATGCCTCTTGTATGAGAGTACGCAGTGGCTGAAGCTGGGATGGTAGCAGGGAAGATGGAAAGGCATTTATGGATTCAAGAATATTGCTGGGAAAGGTGTGGCAGTACTTGACAAAAGACCAGAAAGAGGTCTCCTTGGATTTTTGCTTTAGCGACCAAATGGATTATTCGAGGGTGGAGCAAGAGGAATTTGGAGAAGGACTTTAAAGGTTATAACCACCTCAAACCTTAAGCCAAGAAGATCCAAGTGCATTGGATCTACACCAGCCTCAAATATCTCACACCAAATATCATATCCGTATTTCTAAGCTTAAACAGAATTTTATTACCCAACCTGGCCCCTCTCCATATGACACCTTTTCCGACTCTCTACTATTTGGACCTTGACTCTGATGCGCAATTTCTAGTTTAGCCCGTACTGTCCTTATCATCTCCATAAAGGTGGCTCCTGTGTTCCTTGTCCCATGACACCCAAATGTGCCTTTATCACAGGAGCTGTGGTGACCATGTGGGAGGATCGCAATAAAGGGTAAGGAGGAAACTTCTGGGGCTAGTGGGACCAAACAAGTCTCCTAAAGTCCTGTAGCTGCTACATGGACTCATTAGTACTTCAAAAGCCACCAGAATCGCTCACTCTAAGAACAGAATGAAATGATAGCACTCTCAGGGCATAGAAAGTGTGGGCAAAAGGCTCCTATCACACCACTCAGCAGCAGCAGGATATTATTAAAAACTAGGCTTAGTTGTGATTTCTCTCTGTCAAATAAATAAAATATTAAAAAAAAAAAACTAGGCTTGCAGATTCCCAGCCCAATATTTTTAATCCCATCATACTGACTCTTATCTCTCCACAGAAACAATATTAAACAAGGAGTCCAGGATGTTGTAAATGTACCATTCTTTGGAACTATTACAGATTAGAAAACTTTTACCGACTCCCTAACAACCTCACCACCACATGCGTCATTACATCTATGGACAAGGTATGTGAATAAAGAGTCTACTTATAAATGATCTTTTGGAATTGGTGAAGTAGTTAAGAATATTAATCCTCCTGGAGAACCGGACTGGCTCAGTTGGTACAGCATGAGACTCTTGATCTTGAGGTTGTGGGTTCGAGCCCCATGTTAGGTGTAGAGATTACTTAAAAATAAAACCTTAAAAAAAAAGAATATTAATGCTCTCATTTGTGTTTATTTTCTCTGTGGCTTTGAAAAAGGCTAAATGAGTGGAACCAAAGGGAAGGACAAGAAGTAAAGGATGCTCTCCCCATATCGGGTTTCCCAGTTCTCTCCTAAATTGATTCTGAAAGGCTCTCTTCAGCTCCCTTGCCTTGGCAAAGACTTGTGGCCGTTTCCTAGGTTCTTCATTGAGCTTATCCCTTATCTAGAGTGCCAAAAGGACAATGCCCCAGTCTGCCTATCCCCGCTTAAATACATGTCAGTGTATTCTTACAGAATGGAATTTCTTACTATCCTATATAAGTTGACATGTTCAAAAGCAACATCTACAAGACTACAGAAAGCTTTTTTATATTAATTAAGATCCACATTTACATTGAACAATGAATGGCTTCAATTTTCCTTCTGTTGAAAGAACATAATATATGCCCCTAGGGAAAAACAAGCCAGAAGCTGAGCTTTCAAGACAAGTGAAAAATAAAACCCATATTGCAGATAAAGGTTGGATTTCAAATGTACCCTGCAAATTAACCAAGAATTAGAGGCAACCTTCAAACTGGAAATAAAACCTTGACAAGCAGATCTGCTGGGAGATTTAAGTTTTAAAATAGGAAGAGACAGCTGTCTTCTGTTACAAATGAAAGTAACTAGCATGAAGTAGAGAGAATCCTGAGTTGGTAGCTCCTGTCATCAGAGGCTAAGGGACATCACTAAATTGCAAACTCAAAGACAATGGCTAAGAAAGATACCCATCATTGAAGGGTGGCATTAACTGAAACCACTGTCAAGTAAATATGCTTCATTTGAATTAAGTGAATCGAAGCAAAGGAAGCAGACACTGTGAACTGTCTAGGCCACTCAGCCAAACTAACTGGTAGATCACCATATATCATAGGTACGCAATAAGGCTTTTGATTTTGTGTCCACTGTTGTTTGTTTGAGATCCTTCTCTCCTGGGGCACTAATCATCCATTGTTTCTTCCTACCCTCATACGCCATACCCATTGAAGCTGGACTTCCTGCTCACAGAATTTGTTCTCACAAACTTGGCTGAGCAGCGGTCCAGGCCCTGTCCCCCTTCGGCTACAGCTGACCGAATAAGAGCTGAACACACCGAGCTACAAGCTCTCTCCAGATGCAGACTCCAGTCACTTACCAAGTGCTGAACCACGAGTAGGAGGAAAGATTTATTCCAATGGGGTGGCCATCGGGGACCAGGTACACGGAGAGGTAATCAAGACAAGCAAGACTGAAGACAAATGTGAGAATGAAATGGACACAGAAGGAGAAGGAGAGGGGTGCCTGGGTGGCTCAGTGGGTTAAAGCCTCTACCTTCGGCTCAGGTCATGATCCCAGGGTCCTGGGATTGAGCCCCGCATCGGGCTCTCTTCTCAGCGGGGAGCCTGCTTCCTCCTCTCTCTCTCTCTCTGCCTGCCTGCCTACTTGTGATCTCTGTCGGTCAAATAAATAAATAAATAAATAAAATCTTTAAAAAGAAAAAAAAAAAAAAGGAGAAGCAGAGATTATATACTGTGCTGGTGAAGAATGGAGAAAGTGGCTGCCTTGATCTTGGCTGACTTTCTACTCCCTGATTCCAATCTCTCATGAGATCAGTGAACTCTTGGCCTTCGGATACTATAACATAACCTTTCAGGCTAGTTCATGTGAGGATCTGTTTCCTCCAAACAATCAATACTTGGATAAAACATCAACTAAAGTCCATTTGTAATATTTCTACCTTTTCTCAACTAAATGATATTGTCCACAATTTTGAAAGGTCAGATTGCCCCAGAGTCTAAAAGCGACTGGGAATATGAATACCCCTGATTTTCCACAGAAGTCAAAGAGAAAAAAAAATAATAATAAGTCTAATTCCTATGCCCTTCATCAAGACACTTGTTGAGGTGGTTTTGCAAGAGGCCTGAGTATCAACATTTCTAACAAGCAGCCCCACTGATTCTTAGAAAGGTGGTCCAGTGTTTACCCTTTAAAAAGTACTCCTCTAAAGCCTGCTTCAATATCTTTGCTACAAAGATCTGTGTACTTTCAAATTCCTCCCAAGAAAAATGATATTCATCAAGTGCCAACCGTCAAGTAGCAAATTGCAGCTGGAAAGACATATTTGTTTGAAACCCTAATAGGAGCAAGTATTGTTTCTATTTATTTTTTTCTGCATATATAAGATATTTGCATTTCATTCCACATTAAATGGGATTTTGTAAAATGGCCTGGGGAAGCCTAAATGCAACTTATGATGCTGTTTCCATCTGAAAATGGATTTAAATTTCTAAAGAGCTAATTTAAGGACTTTTGAAATATAACCAGTTCATAATTTGAGGATTTCATGTATCATTCCAACTGAAACAATTTGGTTATGATACCAAGGAATTATTGTTATTTTTGTTAGACAATACTGGTATTTTGGTCATAGAAGAAAATATATTTTTCAGCGATGCATACAAAACTAGGTGGGGATACAATGAGAGGATGTTCAGGATTTATTTTAAAATATTTCAACAAAGACAATAAAAATTTCAGAAAAGAATACATGAAGTAAGTAAATGAAGCAAAATCTTGCTAATTACTGAATCTGGAAAATGGAAATATGAGACTATAATTTATTGCTTTATACTTCTGTGAATATTGGAGTAATGAGTATAGGAGAGATCGGTTAATGTAGCAGCCATGTAAGATTCCTACAGGACTATGCAAATTGGGTTAATTACTAGCATCACAAAGGAATGACATCAGAGGCCCGTTAATTTGGGAAGAGATGAACTTGTCTTTTGATAGTTCCTGATATGTGAGAGAAAAAAGAAATCAAAGGCAGAGCACATGGAAAAGTAATTTCTTAATTATTTGAAAGATATTTTTGTTTTTCTGAGATGTACAAAAAGGCTTAATTCAATACAGAATACATCAGAAACAGTGTGGTAAGGGGCAAAGCACATTCAGACATGATACTCTTTTTGATCTCCCTTTATTTAAATTGTAAAAGTACGGCCAAATCATTTCTGGCTTTTGCCCTTTTCAAAAAAATTACAAAATGTGGATAAGAGACCTCTTCTTGGCGTTCTTCTAACTGTGGACTATAAACTCACACAAAAGCTGGTTATTAGTAATACTAGTAAATCCTACTTGGTGATACGCCAATTATTTGATAAATTTTTCATATCAGTTTTAGGGAGAAGGTGGAGAAGAAAGCTAGAAGATAAAAAACACAAAGAGATAGTTACAATTGAAGAAGAAGAAAAAAAGAAGAATCTAGGTCCTTAAATGAGTATTAACTAATGGTACCATGACCCATGTTCTAGCATTATGAGCAGCTGTAACTAACAACACTGGCATGTTTATTCCTTGTGCTGCTCTTAGTTTTCAACTTCTGTGGTAATTGGACCTTCCTTAAAAAAACTCTTTAAAGCCTCAAGAAATGCAGATTCCAGGTCCTCGCTGTGCCATCGCCAGCCACATAGCATTTTTTAGCCTCAGTTTACTCATCTGTAAAGCAGCATTCAGTAGATGACTTCAAAGTTCTCTTCCAGCTCAAACATTCCACAACAGTTTTTCATGGGTATCTTTTTATCTTTAAAATCTTCAGATACTTTATTTTGAGTAAGTTTCACTACCAAGTCCTGGGAAGCAATTAACTAGACCTACGCACAAGTTGAGTCCCAGCACAAAAATTACCTGAGGGTAGACAAACACAAGACAAGAACTGATTCTTTTGTAAGGGCTAAGGATCTTTTATTCTTTCCCTTTCTTCAAGTAGTAGGTGCTAAGGAATGATTTCCTGGTAAATTTCAATCAGAAATAGAAAAAAAGAGAGAGAGATCTAAATTCATATGTCACTTTCAATATAAAGTCTAAATTGCAAGTAATTTTTCTGGGCAATGCATATAAAGGAATCTGCTCTAAATCTCCTTTATTGGTAAGCATCGGGAAATATGTCGAGGAGATATATCTGGCCAGTATTATAACAAGGAGAGAGAATAAAGAATCCATATTCTATACCACTCTAGCTCTTATTTTAAAATAAAAACACTGGAAGACTATAGTAAATATTATATACTTTTAGACATTTTATTTTCAGAGATAAAGTATATCCTATTTGTGGCTTCAGTGCACTTTACCACCCATGTATTATGTAGGTGTCTCAAATTGTTAAAAAAGAAATTATGGCCTATAAAATGGTTTTTGACTGTGGCTTTGAAAGGCCACATGAAATTTAACATGTCTAGTCTGGATTCTTTCAAACTTTCTGGTCAATTATTCGTAAATAACAAGTGCAATTCTTCACTTTTTCTACAGGGAGAAAAGAATTGCTAAAATGACTGGAATGGTTAAACAAAACAAATGAAGAGAGACTATAAAGAAAAGAGACATTAGCTCCTGTAATGTGTCAACCATAAATAATAGTCAATAGAAACCTATCACATCCAGTCCTTTACATCATCTCAAGTGAAGGTCAGAGATAATCCGGCCAGAAATACCATCTTGTAAAAGGGTCATCTGTGTCACAAAGATACTGGGCTTGGGAAATCACTGACATAGAGTCAGCTGTTCCCAAAGCATCACTCAGTCCAAAGAACTGAGCATATATAAAGGAATAAAAACAAAGGATCTGTTCTAAATGCAAAGTGTAGGTGGAAACATAAAAGAATGTAAAAAGGAACCTTCCTCTTCCCCAACTTTGGGACATCCTTCTCTTCACAGAAATCCCAACCCTTGGGCAAAGGAAGAGATCAGCGTGAAGGGCCCTTCCCGGGTGGGAACACCCCTCTGGGACTGGTCTCCAGGAGGCTGGCCAGAACTCTCAGCTCATGAAACAGCACTGCTGTCTGTGTGAGCATAGTGCTCTCTGAGAAGGTCACTGTGGAAATAGGACACAAGGCCATAGCAGGAAACGAGCCGGAGTCAAGAGTAACACAGCACCCTTTTCCCATTTTGCAAATTTGCTAAACCTGATCCGAAGAAATGCTATCGTTCCCCAGTACAAGATGTCTTACTCTAGCATGATGACTACACACCCTTAGGGCACACCCTGACTTGACCCTGACCCATACCCATTCTCTCTTTTTTTCTCCCTCTATTAACATATTTTCTCTCTATTCAAAACAAATCTTGCCCCATTGACATCTCTTAGACACAGGCATTTTCCCAGTGTTCAACCTAGAAATTAAAGTGAGAGTAAGCCCAGACCTCTCCTCTTCCACTCCCCTTCCTCTGTTCACCTCCAACTCATATTCCAACTCTAAATCAAAGCCCCATCAAGGTATGGCATTTTTGCTTAGCCCAGTGCTCCAGAACCTAGGATGGTGCAAGGAATACAGCTGGCCCTCCATAAATAGGGAAATAATCTATTACATTCCCCCAGCTAACTATTATGCCATCATCAAACCTTTCCTTTTCCCATGCCGGATCCCACGGGCAATCATCAATTTTTCTGCCATCATGATACACAATCAAATCCATCACCCACATTTCCATCTTATATCCTTACCCAAAAGCCAAGCTCTTAAAAGGCCAGACATTTCAGCAGGGCTGCTTTTTGCTTGGGCTCTGACTTTAAAACTCATCCTGATAATAAAGCTCTCAAGAATCTCCTCCTTGTTCATCTCCTCATCCAAAGTCACAGTCCCGCCCACTTAAGGACTTGCCTCCCCCATCGAAGTCTCTAATTGAGAACATACCTCTGCTCCGGGAATATTTACTCCCACTTTCTCCAGTCCTTTTCCAAAAAGCACATGCACCAATTAAACTTCAAACCGTCCCCCTCAAATTATATATATATATATATATATATATATATATATATATATGCCTTGTTATACCAGACTTCTATCAAAACCCAAGAGTCCATGGAATGCTTCCCTTCTGTCTTTATTATTGCTTTATATTATCAAGAACCCTTCTATTCCTTAGGGTATTTCCTTCATTCCTAAAACATATATTATTGAACTCATCATAGGTAGAAAAAGGCAGAAAAAAGGAAAGAGAACAATAGACGTGGGGAAATGATCTATGGTCTTCTCTCCACTTATTACCCCTCTCCTCACTGCAAGTATCTGACTGTTTAAAATCATTGCTTCCATCCTTGCAAGAACAAGGTACATTTTGCCTAGTGAAACCGCTCATTGTTTTGCTGACTCAAAATTGGGAGGGAGTATATTAAGAGATGGGATTATTCTAGGATACACTATTTTTTTTTTCAAAATGTATAATCATGATGGATCTCCCCATAGTTGCTGGGTCCCTGAAATCTAATTTGCCTCCATCAGTCTCAAACTAGAAATGGAGAAAGAAAGCAAAATCATGAAAGTAAAGTTCATCTTCTAATCATCACTAAGGAGTCATCTGCCTTCTGTAGCCAGAAGCCTCCAAACTGAGGAATTTACCAGTGAAGAAGCCATGTTGCATTCTCAACTCCAATTACCTTTTGCCACAGAATCACTATACCATTTCCTTTAGTAAGTGAGGCTGGCTTGGGTTAAAACGTGGAAGATTAAAGAAGGTATTAAAGAAATCAGCTAATCCCTTTCTCACCCCCATACCCTCCAATTTCTGACTAACATTGATAATCTATTATCACATATAATTCTCCCACCTACCCTGTAAATAATAATAGCTCCCAGACCCTGTCCTTTATATATATTCTCCCACTTAACACAAAAGCCTGGCAGGTAAGTTTTAACATTCCCATTTTACAGCTATGATAACTGGGGGCTCAAAGGGAAATGATGCCAAAACTTTGTCGGCCAATAGTCATTTAAAATAGGCCATACCACTCCTTTGTTAACATTATAAAGTACAGAATCTCTTTAAAAACTGTGTGCATTTAGAACTCCTAAAATTAGAAAATTTTAAAATGCATACCTGCTTTTTCCTTGAATTTGCTTTGGGAAACAGGCCTGCTGACAACACAGATGTAAATGGAGAACAGCATAGCTCAGGAAAAGGGTTTGGAATAGATGGCATTTCCAGAACATCAAGATCTTTCTTTTTTCTCCTACACCAAGAGAACATAGGAGGTAATTTACATAAAGCGGAATGTAAAATATAATTGCTGACAGGATTAAGAAGTTAAGGGCCAACATGTACCACTGTGTGACAACACTAATATTACATAAAGTACACAGCAAAGGTCTGTGATGTACTTAACGTGGGTCAAAATAAAATTTGTTAATTGATATAAACCAATTTTCCATAGTATTTCAATCTGTATTCGGGGGGGGGGGGGCTTTAAAAAAAATCACTAGGTATAGAAACTCCATTTCCAGCATTTTTTATAATTTTCCTAAGCTGAAGTACAGACTATATAATTATTGACACAAAAACCATCCTGAGAAGTTAGACATTTTTATGGATCCATTAAATTGACAAAGTCTACAAACATTAAGTGAATTCATCCCTATGCTATTTTACTAATCACTTTTGGAAGTTATGGTTTATTAATTATAGCTGTGGTTCATCTCACTTCAAATTTCATTCACAATGTTGCCCACACACAGTCTGTTGATTTTTCAAGTGCTTATAGATACTAAACCTCAAGGCAGTGTTTTTGAAGAGGTAAGTGAATAGAACTTGCTAGTATAAAATGTACTCGAGTCCTCTGCAGAGTAATTTTAACTTCAGTGAAGTTGAAGCACTTTGAAAATCTGGAGGAAAAAAAAGTACCATTTCAATGTATGAATATAAAGGACTACAGATTTTTGTATTGTTGCAGTCTTTTTCTTTCCTAAAGTATGTGCAAAATTGTGAACTCTAAAGGCACTTAGCGCTGAATGCTATGGAGATTGAGAAACCTTTTAAAGCCTCTATTCTTCCCTGCTGAACAGCAAGACTGCTCAAATGTCAATCCTTGCTTTGCCTCTCCAGGGTCGCTGGAAGACTCTATGTGGGAGGTGAACTCATTTATGCTATGATTTTTTTAAATATATAAAATAAAAAGGATTAGGGTTTTTCTGTTTGGGCTTGGTTTTGGGGTTTTTTATAGTGCAGGGCCACGAACAGAGGAAGGGGCTGGTCCGCCCGGCCTCCTAGTTCGCATGGATGGGCAGAGGTGAGAGCGACCAGGAGCTCTCAATGAAACGGTGATGCTATTTATAAGGCGCTGGGAGATCGCAATGTCCTGCTGAGCCGATAGGAGCCAGCTCAAAGGGAATTGTCTTCAGAGACTTTCACAAACTTGGCCCAGCTCTGGGCACATGGCTCACCCCCTAGGACCGCCTCCTCAGCCCCTCGCCGGCTGCCAACCCAGGACACTCCCCCGCGCCCTCCGAGGGCTGCCTACCTGTCTGCAGCACAGCCGCGGGTCCCGTCCGGAGGGGGCAGGAGCGCCCGCGTGTGCAACCAGGGGGCAGGCGCCAGGTCGCGGGCGTCGCCCCTCCCCTGGGCAGCGCCGCACACCTGGGCGGCCAGCGGCGAGTCCTGGGCAGCCGCCCTATCCGCGGCGCTCTGCCCATCTTGCAGGGAAGTGGTCATTGTCGTTGGCCAGGGGGTCTCGGTGTCACGGGAGACCCGGCGCGGCGGGGAGAGGGAGGCCGGGCGGCGGGAGGCGAAGCGCCCGCTTGGCAGCCCGAGCGCGCTGCAGGTGCGGTGGCCTCGCCGCCTGCGCTCCGGGCCCGGGCGGCTCAGACGCGCGGCCGAGCAGTCGGCGAGGCGGCGGGGGAGGGGAGGGGGCGGAAGAGGAGGGTGGGGAGAGGGGAGGAGCGGCCGGTGGGTGGGGGCCGCGGGCGGCGGGGCGAGGCGCGGAGGGGGCGGGGAGGGCGCCGAGCGCCAGGCGGGCCTCGCACCCCGCCCGGGACGCGCTGGGGCGCTGGCGGAGGTCCGGCGTGGCCGGGGTTCGGTCCTCGGTGGCTGGCACGCGAGGCCCGGGCCGCCACCTACCCAGGTGGGCACCCGAGCGCGAGGGCTGAGTCCAGGGTCAGGGCGGGCCCGCACCGCTGGAGGCGGGGACCCATGTGAGCCGGCGCTCCCGAGGGGTTTGCCTAGCGGAGCGCAGGCGGGGCTGGGGTCTGGGAGACGCTGACCCCCCAGACCCTTCTCTTCTGGCTCTGAGATCACCTAAGCTGTGGCTGGGCCGCCATGACAGGCCCCACCGTGCCCGGAGGCCAGGGGCCATGGGGCTAGGCTAGGTTTGCCCCAGTCTTCCCCCACGTGCCTCTTCCTTCCACTCCTGCAGCCTTAGACGGGGCCTTGGGGGGGGGGGGGGTGAGGGAGCAGGGAGTACAATCCATGCACTATAGGAAACTACTGCGATGTTTCAGAATTCTTAGTAAGGCGTGAATAATTCTGAAGGTGTCTTGGGAGTTCGAAAAAAATATTTTTTTAGTAAGAGCAGCCCTCATGTAATGAATCCTCTTCCACCCTCGCAACAGCCTCACCAATCTCAATGTTTACCCCATTTTACAGATGAGGAACATGGGGTTCAATAGCCTGCCTGGCAGAGCCCTAGACATCAGTGCAGCTAAGCTTCCAATTCAGAAGATCCTTTCTTGAAAACCCAGACTATTTGAAGTAGTAGCCCCTTTCTGTGATTTTGCTTTCCTCCATTTCAGTAACCTGTGGTCAACCTCCCTCTGGCATAGATGACCTTCCTTTTGAGATACAGGCAGAAAGTCAGTGCAACCTCAAGGCACACCTCATTCTCCTCACTTCATCTCATCAGGTAGGCATTTTGTCATCTCACATCATCACAAGAAGGGTGAGTACAGTTCAATAAGATATTTTGAGAGAAACCACATTTATATAACCTTTCGTACAGTATATTGTTAAAATCGTCCTATTTATTAGTTATGATTATTAATCTCTTACTGTGCCTAATTTATAAATTGAAATGCATCAGATAGCCATGTAGAGCATAAAACATGGTATATATATAACAGTTTATAAGATAGATACATAATCAGTATAGGTGGTTAAGTCTGGTAATAGATAATGGTTTCAGGCATCCACTGGGGGGGTCTTGAAACACATTTCTGCAGTTAAGGGTGGATTACTGTAATTACATTATGCCTACGTTCTGAGGTGCAACTATCCCATTCTGAAATTCTGGGTGCTACTGTGTTTCTGCTCTTCCCATAAGTTCCCTCATCCCAGTGCACTGTAAAGGATTTCCAAATGTTTTACACACTCTTTGTTCTTTGACCAAATTAGGTAACACGTGTCCCTGGCATCTGTTTCACCAGGTTTTCTTAACTTCCACGACTCCAGTCAGGGCAAGGCAAACACTTCCACCTGTAGAAGTAGGCAAAACCCTTTTTTCCAGACACACGCACATACACCACAGCACCAGCCTTCTAAGAACCAGGGGTCACTAACTCCCAGCTTCTAAGGAAACTGGGAGTACACCACAGAAGGAAAATCTTTGGGTCAAATAACTTATGGAATCCAAGTTCTTCATTTTACTGAAGTCAAAATTAAGACCCAATAAAGATCAGTATCAGTTCGTGTCACACGATGAGTGTGGTCTCCAGGAGACTTTCTACAGTGAAATAGCCATGTAAGGACAAAATGGTAGTTCTCGGGCCAGATAACATCATAGTACTCATCATGGTGAAAGTTAACGTGTTTTGATGCTGTGTGCCAGGCAAAGCCTTCACTCACATACAGGTCCCTAAATATGGTCTAAATTCTACATGCGGGTTTTAAGAGAGTTTCATGTAAAAGCATACAGATATATTGAGGCCATTCCAGCAAAATAAAAAAGAGGTTATGTATATGCAGATAACTTGAACTAAAGACATAAAGAAACAACTCCTCTTCCTTCCCTCCTCTTCCTTCTTCCTCCTCTTCCTCTTCTTTTTCTTCTTCCTCTTCCTCTTTCTTCTTTCTTCCTTATCCCTATATTCTTCCAAAAGTCTTGGAGGCACCCATTTCTCCTCTAGAATGGTACACTGTGGGGGGACTTGGGTGACTCCATCAGTTAAGTGTCTGCCTTCGGCTCAGGTCATGATCCCAGGATCCTGGGATCAAGCCTCACATTGGGCTCCCTGCTCAGTGGGGGAGTCTGTTCCCCCTCTCCCCCTGTCCCTGCTCCTGTCTCTTGCTGTCACTCTTGCTCTCTCTCTCTCTCTTAAATAAATAAATAAAATCTTTTCTAAAAATGTAAAAAACTAAAAATAAAAAGAAATAAAATGGAATACTCTGAGCATCTAACAAGAGGATGAATCAGTCGTTAAAGTTTGTTCCCACCCTGCTCCCAGCAACTAACTCTCTCTCTCTCTTTCTCTCTCTCTCTCTCTCACACACACACAAACACACACACAGCACAGGCTTTTTTTTGTCAGAGAAAAGGATAGGTGAAAAATGTTTATAGCAGAACCACTGGAAGTACTATTTCCCAATAGTGTGCCCTGCTCCACTTCCCAGTATGAATGTTTAACCCCAAGACCGAGTATTCATTTGTTGGAATGCGATCTCAATCTTGTCTCCCTTCTCCAGACATTTTCTTTCAGTGACTATCCAGGGAGTATCCATTTGCAGCCTTTATGCTCCTTTTCTAAACCCCGTGGCAAAAATTATAATACCCATAGTCATCAGGGGCAAAAGCAAAAAGAACAAGTCTCTGAGGAATGGGACCTAAATAGTTGCATCTTTCAGACTGAGTTAAATATTGAATTTGCATCTCGATACCTTGAGGCTCTATACCAAGAATTATTAGAATTAGCTCATTCTCATTTTTGAAGCAAGCCAACAAAAGAACCAGTTTTTCTATCTAAAAGGTTTACAAAAAGTGATTCTAAATAAAGAACTATGCAATATAAAAGCAGAATACTATCAGACCTAGTACAGTCTAAAAGAATACAGTGACAGTTTTTCACCAAAAAGGAAGTTATAAAGGGAGATTTTTCCTTCCCATAACTGGCAAAGATTTCTGAAACAATGAGGCAGATATGTTGGTCTGAAACACCAAGACAGCTATCTTGGTACCAAAGACTGGATCCTCCCCTGAGTGGCTGTTGTCCTTTTTGACTTGAATCTGTGAAATTGCAAAGGAAGCAGTTTGTCTCTTTGCTCCTCCCCCAATTCAAGCATTGTCTGCCCCTTTGCACCTCCCTTTCCTGTCTCTCTCTAGGTATCCTAGCCTTTCTACCTTTCAAGGAAGAGGTGTTCTCCCTGCTTTACTCTCTCCCTTCCCTTATTCATCAAATCAAATTTCTTAACCCTTTATGTTGGGAAAGATAACATACATACAGAAAAGAAGTTCACAGACAAAATTGTATGATGACTTATCACAAGGCAAACACCAATGTCAGGTCATGAATTGTAGTCAGTCCTCTAAAAGCTTCTTCCTCCAATCTGGATTTTCATGGTAATCAACTTATAGTTTAACCATAAGTATCCACCCCAAAGCACAATAAAGTAGGTTGTCTGGTATTGACCTTTATATAAATGGAATCATACAGTATGACCCATTTGTGCTAGACTTGGTTCTCTTAAGGTATTATTTACAATATTCTTTTTTAAGTAGCTGTAGCTCTTTCATTCTCTATTGTATGTAAATAACACAGTTTATTTATTCATTCTACGACTGATAAGCATCTGGATGAATTCCAGCTTCTGACTATTGTTAATGCTGCTGCAATGAACATTTTGTACATGTCTCTTGATGCACATGTGTATACATTTCTGGATGGTATACATGAGGGGCATTGTGAGGTCATGCTATGTGTATGTTCAGCTTGAGTAGATTCTGCCGATTTCTCAGAATTGTACCAATTCACAACCAGCAGCATAAGTTTCCTCAGTTCTTCACATCCTTGAGGATTGGAATAGTATTCAAATGTTCACAATAGACATTCTGGTTGAGTATATAGCCATATCTCAGGGTGCAACTTGACCTTTCTTGATGAATAATGAGGTTGAGAACTTTTTTAGGTGATCGCTTGCCATTTGAACGTCCTTTTTTGATTAAGTACCAATTCAACTATCTGCCCATTTTTATGTCATCTTTTTCTTATTCTTTTGTAAGTGTTCTTTGTATATTGTAGTTACCAGCTCTTTGTTAGTTATGTTCTGAAAATGTATTCCTCCATTCTGTGTCTTACATCTTATAACTCTTAATGGTATCTTTTGATAAATAGAAGTTCTTAAGTATTAAATAACCAAATTTATTTTTTATGATTATTTGTTTACAGCTTGTTAGAAAATATATATATATTTATACACACACACACACACACACACACACACATATATATTCCAGAGATTTATTGTTTTGCCTTCCACAATTAAATCTGTGATCCAACAAGATGAATATTTTTATCCTAGGGTATGAAAGTGTGAAGGCATGAGAGTGTAAAGATTATTTTTTTCCATATAAACAGGTAATTTTACAGCTTCATTCATTCAAAGGATTTTCCTTTCCTCACAACTTTTCAGTGCCTCTTTTGTTATAATTAATTGTACACTGATCTATGGACTTTTTCTGGGCCCCCTCTTCTATTCTGTTGGTTTATTTATCAATATTTATACCAAAATCACATTGCCTTCATTATTATGATTTATAAAAATTCTTAATATTCAGTAAAACAAGGCATTTCATTTTGCTCTTCAATTTATTAATTTTAGAATTAGCTTCAGGAGTTTTAAAAGAGCAACTGGGATTTCAATTAGATTGCGATAAATCTATACATCAGTTTAGAAAGAAATAGTATTTAAAAAAAATAAGTTCCCAATCCATAAAATTGCTGTATCTTTCCATTTGGTTATATCCTTAACTTGTTGCAATGATGTTTTACGGTTTTGCGCATAGATACTTTGTGCATATTGTTAGACACGTTCTTAGGTAATAATTTTACTACTTTGGATACCTTTTTAAAATTTGATTTTTGGGGTGCCTGGTGGCTCAGTCGTTAAGTATCAACCTTCAGCTTGCGTCATGATCCCAGCGTCCTGGTATCCAGCCCCATATTGGGCTCCCTGCTTGACAGACTCAGACTCAGACTGCTTTTTGCTTAAAAAAAAAAAAATTGGGGGATTGGGGAAGGGCAAGAGAGAGGAGGAAGGGAGAGGTAGATGGAGAGGGAGAGAGAGAATCTCAAGCAGACTTTCTGCTGAGTGTGGAGCCCTACTTGGGGCTTGATCTCACAACCCTAAAGTCATGACCTGAATGGAAATCAAGAGGCAGACCCTTAACTGACTGAGCGAGGCACTCCTTGCTGAAATTTTTTTATCAAGAGTGGATATTGAATATTATTAAATAACTTTTCTGTATCTACTGAGTTGATAGTTTTCCTCCTTGGTTCTATTAAACTAATGAATTATGTTTTTTAAATGGTAAACTAATATTCACAGTATAAACCTTACATATTCTTGCTTATATATTTTTGATGTTCACTGATATTTGTTTACAGTTTTTGCAACTATGCTCATGAGTCAGATTGGTCTGTAGTTGTCTTTTCTCAAAATATTTTTTTTAAAGATTTTATTTATTTGAGAGAGAGAGAGAGAGAGCCGAAGCAGGGGGAAGGGCAGAGGGAGAGGGACAAGCAGACTCCCCACAGAGTGTGGTCCCAACTTGGGGCTCGTTCCCAGGGCCCCAAGATCATGACCTGAACTGAAGTCAGATGTTTAACCGTATGAGCCACCCAGGCACCCCTCTCTCATACATAATATTCTTATGAGGTATTGGTGTAGAGTTATGATCGCCTCAGAGATAGGGAGTGGTTTTTGTTTTTCTTTCCTCAAAGATTATATAAATTTTTGACATTGATGTGTATAGCTCATTGATATTTAGCTTTTCATATTTTTTATTTTTTTTATTTTATTTTTTTCATAGCTTTTCATATTTTTTAATATTCACATTTCCAGACATATATTTCCTCCTAGGTATGACCATAGCTATGTCCCTAATGATTTAATCAGTTGTATTTTCATTATTCTTCTTTTCAAAATGGTCTGTATTTCTATTGTGGTAGAGATTTTTCTAGCTGTCTTTTTATTTTGTTCTTTTTCTAATATATAGCTTAATAATCTTGTTGTCACATAATATACTCTATATGAATTCAGTCCTTTGAAATTTGCTGAAACTTACTTTATGGCCCAGCTATGGTCAATATTAATAATATTATGTCATGCTTGAAAAGAAGGGGTTTTTTGCAGTCCTTGGATTGACTATTATATATATGTCAGCTCAAACTTGTCAACCGTGTTGTTTAAATTCTCAGTTTTGTACTCATTTTTTTGTTTGTTCTGTCATTTTCTGAAAGATATTATACTACAATCTCCCATTCTGTGAGTTTTTAAATTTATTTTTACTCTGTCTGTTTCATTGTTACTATGTTTTAAGGCTATATTTTTAGAGGTTAGTTTTAGTATGATATTTTACAAATTTAGAATGATTAGGTCTTCATGATAAATCAAAGTAATTAATATTTTGAGATGGCCTTCTTCACCTCTAGTAACTTTTCTACCTTCAAGTCTCTGTCTGATGTTAATACAGTTTGGTTGATGTTTTATGGTACCTCTTTTTTCCTTAATTTGTGTCAGTTTTTTTTAACCTCCATACTTTAGAAGTGTCTTTTTTTTTAAATTTATTTATTTATTTTTTCAGCGTAACAGTATTCATTGTTTTTGCACAACACCCAGTGCTCCATGCAATACGTGCCCTCCCTATTACCCTCCACCTGGTTCCCCCAACCTCCCACCCCCGCCCCTTCAAAACCCTCAGGTTGTTTTTCAGAGTCCATAGTCTCTTATGGTTCCCCTCCCCTTCCAATTTCCCTCAACTTCCTTCTCCTCTCCATCTCCCAATGTCCTCCATGTCATTTGTTATGCTCCACAAATAAGTGAAACCATATGATACTTGACTCTCTCTGCTTGACTTATTTTAGAAGTGTCTTTTGTAAATAACATATGATTAGGACTTTTTGCTCATTTGGTTTTTATCCAATCACATGATCACTGCTCTTAATTGAAACATTTAAACATTTTGGGTTGCATCTCTGTCCCATTGAGCGCTATCTCCTTATCTATTTCTGTGTTCCTTTAACACTTTTACTTACCTTCTTTTGGACTATTTCATACTAATTCATCTTTTCCCCTCTGTTTATCCATTTGTCCCACCAGATCCACTTTCCAACCTTTTCCACCAGCTTTGGGCTGCATGAAGGTCAGTTTTATGTATGACATAATCTTCCTTGCTGTCTGAATTCTAGTTGGTTTTGTTCTCTGGGAAGGCACCAGCAGGACATGGAGCAGTGGGAAGAATATGAAGTTGGGATACTTACTCTCTTTTTCCCCTGCCAACTTGCACAGTTGCTCTCCTGTGTGCCGTCCACTGCTTATATAGGTGTTACCTAACCCTCTTCATAGGACTGTATGGAAATTTCAAGCTGGGAGAACCAACAAATGCTGATACTCTGGCTACTGCTATTGCAGTGAGTGACAAAATGCCATTGTCTCTGACCCAGAATCTTGCATCCTTTGTCAGGGTCCTTGAAACTGCAGTAGAATAATTGTTCAACTTATAATTTAGTCAAGTAAAATCTTAGACCCTTCACAGTTCTTAACACAGTGGAGTTCTGCACTATCATCTTTTGTCTGTATTTTGTATTGTTTAAACTTTATCACATCTTTATAAAGAACTCCTTTATTAAACGGTATTCAAATTATCCAGCTAGAGTATACCATCTCTTTCCTGCTTTATTAAGTTGGAAGTAATGTACATTTTTACTATTCTTTCAGTGATTATATCAGAGATTAAAACACATATCCTTGATTAACCAAAGTATATTTATTTAATTTCACCAACTTTCCAAGCAATGCAAGGATCTTAAAATACTTATCTCTGTTTACCCTCCTGTCAACTTTTATGCCACCTTTTTGTATGTGAATCTCTGCCTTTGTTCATGTGTATTGTGTCTTCATAGTGTATCATTAGCATCATTTGACAGTCGATACTCATTTGTTTTTTTTCATACATTTACCTTATTGTCGGTCTTCATTCTTTCTGAAGTCACTGAACTTTATTATTTCTTCAACTGATAAGTCTCCTGGTAATCAATTATCTGTTTTGTTTGTCTGAAAATGTTTTTGTTTTACCTTTACTTTTCTACATATAACAACTATATTGGGTTAGAGTTCACATACCATACAATTCACCACTTGAAAGTACGATTTAGTGGCTTTTAAGGTATACACAGATTTTTGCAATCAACATTACAATCAACTTTAGTATGCTTTTATGATCCCAGAAAGAGACCATACCCATTAGCAGTCATTCTACATTTTACCCATGCAACCCAGGTAATCACTAATCTACTTTCTGTCTTTATTGACTTTCTTATTCTGAACATTTCATATAAAAGGAATCATATAAAATGTGGTCTTTCATGATCGGTTGCATTCACTTAGCATAAGTTTTCAAAGTTCATATATGTGGTACGTATCAGTATTCCGTTCCTTTTTTATTGAGGAATAATGTTCTATCATGTGTATGTACATTTTGTTTATTCATTAATCAGCTGATTGATATTTGGATTTTTTTTTCACTTTTTGGATATTGTGCCACAATGAACGTTTTCATACAAGTTTTTCATTTCTCTTTGTAACTGCAGAGCCATATGATAACTCCATATTTAATCACCAAAAGAACTGCCAGAATATTTCCCAAGTGCCTGTACCATTTTACTTTCATACCAGCAATGTATAAGGGTTCCAGTTTCTCCCCATTCTGATTAACACTTGTTATTGTCTGTCTTTTCAGTATAGCCATTCCAGTGGGTGCAATGTAATACCTCATTATGATTTTGAATTTGCATTTCCCAGAGGGCTAATGATGTTAACCCTTCATGTGCTTATTGCCCATTTGTATATCTTCTTTGGAGATATGTCAAATCCTTTCCCCACTCTTGAATTGAATTATTTGCCTCTTTATTACTGACTTTTAAAAAATTCTTTACATACAAGTTTGTTATATTAATAATGTGCAAATATTTTCTTCTATTTTGTGGGTGTCTTTTTACTTTTTTGATGATATCTTTGGATCACAAAGTTTTTTATTTGATACATGTGCTTTTGGTGTCATATCTAAGAGGACCAAGGTCACAAAGATATACTCTTATATTTTCTTCTAAGAGTTATAGAGTTCTTGCCTTTATATTTAAGTCTATGATATATTTTTATATATGATATGAGAAAGGAGTCCAGCTTTTTCTTTTACATTTGTATATACAGTTGTTTCCAACATCATTTATTGAAAAGACTAATTTTTTTTTTCATTGAATTGTCTTGAGATCCTTGTCAAAAATTAATTGACCATGGGAGGGGATTAATTGACCATGAATATGAGAGTTTATTTCTAGACTTCCAGTTTTATTCTGTTGATCTACATGTTTTTCTTATGCCACTAGTACACTATTTTCATGATGATAGGTTTGTAGTAAGTTTTGAAATTAAGAATTGTGAGTCCTCCAGGCTTATTCTTTTTAAAGATTTTTTAAGCTATTCTGGGTCCCTTGAATTTCTTTTTGAATTTTAAAAACATCTTGTCAATTTCTGCAAAGGAGCCAGCTGAGGTTTTCATAAGGATTACACTGAATCTGTGCTTCAATTTGGGGAGTATTTTCCTCTTAAAAATATCAAGTCTTGGGGCGGCTGGGTGGCTCAGTGGGTTAAAGCCTCTGCCTTCAGCTCAGGTCATGATCTCAGGATCCTGGGATGGAGCCCCACATCGGGCTCTCTGCTTCCTCCTCTCTCTCTGCCTGCCTCTCTGCCTAGTTGTGGTTTCTTTCTGTCAAATAAATAGAATATTTAAAAAATATATATATATCAGGTCTTTCAATCCATGAACATGGGATATCTTTCCATTCATTTAGGTCTTTGGTTTCTTTCAAACATGTTTTATAGTTTTCAGATTATAAATGTTATTCTACTTTTCTTGAATTTATTACTAAGTACTTTGTCTTTTTGTTGCTAATGTAAATGGAATTATTTTCTTAATTTCATTTTTTGATTGTTCATTCCTAGTTTATATAAATTAATTTTTGTATATTGATCTTATATCCTGCAACCCTATGAAACTCATTTATTCTAATAGTTTTGGGGTTTTTTATTGTTGTTTTAGTGGATTCCTTAGGATTTTATATCATGTCATTTGTAAATAGAGACAACATAACTTTCATTTCCAATCTGGATATCTTTTATTTTGTCTTTCTTTTTCTTTTCTTTTCTTCTTCCTCCTCTTCCTCTTCTTCTCTCCTCCTCCTTCCTCTCCCTTGCTCCTTAACCCCCTTTTCTTCTTCCTCCTCCCCCCATTCTCTTCCTCCTCCTCCTCCTTCTCTTCTTGTCCTTCTCCTTCTTTTGTTTTTTCTTTTACGTGACTGCCCTGACTAGAACCTTTGGTATAATGTTGAATAGAAGTAGTGAGAACAAATATCTATGTCTTGTTTATTATCTTTAGGGGGAAATATTCAGTCTTTTAGCCTTAAGTACTGTGTTAGCTGTTGGTTGAAATAGTGTCTTTTATCAATTGAAAAAGTTAACTTCCATTCTTACTTTTTGAGTGTTTTTATTATGAAGAAGCATGGGATTTTGTTTACGGTTCTTTTCTGCTCAGTTTCCTATTTAAAGGGTGTCATATTGGCTATAGAGTTCTTGGTTGGCACTACTTTCTTACAACACTTTGAATGTATGCTTGCATTGCTCCAGCTTTATTATTTATATTGAGAAACTGACTCAGTCAAATTATCATTTACTTTAAAAGTAATTTGACTTCTATCCACCCTCCCCCTTACTCTCAAGGTTTTCTTTTATTCTGGGTTTTTAGCCATTTCACTGTGATGTACTAAGTATTTCCTTTTATTTATTTCTCTTACAGTTTGTAAGTGGTCTTGAATTTGTGACAATATTTTTTATCAATTTGGAAACGTTTCCAGACATTTTTCTGTAAATAGTACTTCTTCCCTTTTTCTCTTTTCTCCCTTTTTGGGATTCTAATTATACATTAAACCTTATCATGGTGCCCTCCTTGTCTTTTAAACTTTATTATGTATTACCAACTTTTTTATTTCCCCATGCTTTATTGTAGGTATTTTTTCCCCGATAGCTGAGTCCAAGATATTAAGGAACTCATCCATTCATACATAATTTTGGTTATCCTATTTTTAGTTTCTAAATATCTGCTATAATTCTCAATCTTGTCTCTTATCTCCTTGAAAATAATATGCATTATTTGAAGTATGTGTTTGATAATGCCTGTATATGAAGTCCCTGTTTCTCTGTAGTGTACTATTTCTATTATATTTTATTCATGCCTTACTGTCTTTTTGTGCACCTGGTTATTTACTTTTATTGCTTACCTGATACTGATTTGCAAAATAACTTTAGAAATAATTATAGGCCTAGGATGATGCTAGTAGCTTCATTTATTTGTTTTAATATTTTTTAAGATTTTATTTATTTATTTGAGAGAAAGAGAAATAGGAAGAGCATGAGGAGAAGGAGGGGAGAGAGGGAAAAGCAGGGTCCTCACTGAGAGGGGTGCTGAATGCAGTGCTCCATCCCAGGACCCCAGGATCATGACCTGAGCCGAAGGCAGACGCTTAACCAACTGAGCCACCAAGGCGCCCTGGTAGATTCCTTTAGAAAAGATTATATTTGCTTCTGCCTGGTTCCTGAAGGAACTAGGTAAGTATTGTTTTAGTGGATTCCTTAGGATTTTATATCATGTCATTTGCAAATAGATTTTATATTATGTCATTTTCAAATAGCAAATAGAAGTAACTTCTGGAGTTACCTCATCTAGAGATGACTCAAAGCTAAGCTTTTGGTCCCTTAAAGACTTACCTACTCTGATTCTCTATCAGTGCTAGAGTACATCCTCTTGGTGAACCATCCCACATCAAAGGGTATTAACCAAGTCTCCTTTCTCTGCTGCTGTCACCATGCCTTATTACTTTAATGCTCTCAAGAGAGCATTAAAAATTTGCTCTGCCTTTCCACTGTCCTCTAGAATTGACAAAATGCTTCATTTGATCAAGCATCTTCATCAAATCTTAACCTATTAAAATAGGACTTTTGTAATCTCCATGCCCCCCCACCAACGTAATGCCAACAGTGCTAGCAAAGCGATTTGTAAACTGTGGAAAAGACTGAATTATCTATCTGAACTAAGAGCCATACAGTTTTTTCAGTGGCTCTTAGAAGTTAAAGACTACCCTGAGTGTAAGTTCAGCTGAGAGGGGGTGCTGCTGTGGCCCTCTAGTGCTGGACCTGTTTCATAGGAACACAATCTATTGGAGATCCCATTAGCTTCTGGTAAGTAGGCTTCTGCCACAAATGACCATTTTAAATAATCTTTGCACCTAATTAAAAATGAAGCTCCTAGGAGCGAAAAAGGAGTTGACATGCAAAGCTACCTGCACTTCTTATGAATTTATTCACTCATCTCCTACCATGGCCTTCAGATGTTCAATCTGATTCATGTAAAAATTTTGGCATCTTATAAATTCCTATAATGCCCCAATTAAGTCCCATTACTAAAAATATTTTAGCAAATTTGTGATAGGCCTGCCTGTGTTGCTCTTGCTTTGTGAGAAGAAATTTGGAATTCCAAAACTATTAGTCTGACACTTTTGTGAGCTACAACATTCAATATAATATCATTTTTTAAAAACTGGAAAAGAAAACCACAACAGTGCTCTAGGGAGCATACTTTATTCTCCAGCCCTGAAAGCATTACTTTTAGTGAGTCCCTATCAGCACACCTGTGCATGCCTGTCTTTATTAGATCAAAAATGTGCAGTTTCCTACTCTCCTGAGTTCCAAATGCCTCATGAGATTCTGCCACCAACTTTTTAAATGAAAGTGTAAAGTGCAGCTATTTTCTGTTTCAACTTTCATTACTTTCAGTGGCTGGGTTTATTTCCTTTCTCATTGTTATTATTTTTTAATGTAAACAAATTAGGTGTCTTATTTACACATCAGTGCCAGTAGAGCCAAAGACTAGCCTTTGAAAGGATGTCTTAAATGAACATCAGGATTAAATAAGAAAGAAAGAGAGAGGGAGAGGGAAAGAGAGAAAAAGAGAAAGAGGAAGGAGATAGTGGCAGGAGAAAATGTACATGAAAATTTACTTAAGGAACATTCTGCAGGAATGGAAATCTCAGGTAACAGTTTTTAAACCAGCAACGCACCATGGATTTTGGCCTGAGGAAATATGACCAGTATATCTAGAGAAATGCTGATCTTACGTTATTTCCCTAAGGATTTTCTTTTTGTTCATGGTTCTAAGGAACTTGGATTTTCCAAGAAAATTAGAATATACCTGCAGAGTTCAAATGCTTGTGTAAGAAAGTTCAGTGTCACTATTATAGTCTATTTACAGTATTTTGCACTTTGTGTACAAGTGCTACATTTGGTCTTAGTTTATGTTTCTTTCCTTATACTCGGCAGTAGCTTTGACTTCTTTTTGTATATTTTGGTTGCTGCTGTTGTTTTTAATGTTATCTTACTGTGTGTATGCAAGCCACCTCAGATGTTTTTGGAATGAACCTCGTGATAGAGAGATGAATATGTAATGACAATAGTTAATAGTTTATAATGATTACCGTGTGGTCTACAGTTTTGTGAAGGGCTAAATGACCTGCAAAGTGGGTATAGACAAAGCCAGACAAACATTTTGTTAAGGCTATTTTGATTCTGTGTTTTCCCTTCTACTTGTGTCTAGCTGCTGTGTCTTAGGTATCTCTTTTATTGGATGCTTGAATACCAAAGGGATAGGAGGAAGCTAGAGATAAGATTTCAACTTCTCTTCCAATCTAGTCCCACTTAAGGCCATCTTAATGTACCTGCTTGATGTGCCTGCTTCACATTTCCTCTTCCAACCCTCAGATATCTCCCTTATAAGAAGATTTACCCAATGTGAAGATGATGCCTAGACAGGTATGCTCTTCGTTAATTTAAGATGGTCATTTGTTCCTTTCTTGATGCAGAATGTACTGTCTAATGGGGATGGTGCTCTAATAGTAAGTCAAACCAGACCTTGTCTCAGGCTTTAAGAAATTTCGTTAATATATTAGCAAGCACATGATTTTATAGGAGTACAACTGACAGCTTCGAAACAGGTGTGGGAATAATGACATTCCTTTTGGCTTGATACTGAAGTCTAGTCTTTGACCCTGAGCTGCTATTTTTCTTAACAGCAGATACTCAATTGAGTTCATTCTTTTTTATCTACTGATTTCTGTTTGCCACATGAGGATTCACAAGTCCTGCTCAAAATTTAGTTCATAGTTCTATCTTTTTCTCTCATTACCCCTGGCTTCACCATAAGACATACCTTGGGCAGAGATCTGTGGCAAGCATTCCATGCCTACCTTTAAGATCCACTGGAATATTTGGGAACCTTGTCTGCAATTCTTCAGGAAGCTGAAGAAAATAGGGGAAGGGTATTATTCTGGGGTCTCTATTGTACTTGATATCTCAGATGCCATCTCTCTATATACATGTACAAAGAAAGAAAGTCTATCTTCCTGTTAGAGAGATTGCCCCATCTAGCTATTAGAACCCAAGACCATCAAATATTTGAGTCATCCCCCCTTCTCATTCTGATTCCATGTGGCTGCCTGCTTAAACCATGTCAAGTAGTCAGTTTGTTTGGCAGTTACATCTTTGGTATAAATAAGAAGTTGATATTCTGATTTTATATATCAGTGTTAGTGATATTTTTAGCAAGAGTCATATTTACTAATCCAGTCAATTTGAGGTCTTTCTGCAAAGTAGAAGACTAGACTTGGAGCTGTGGTAAATTTAGACTCTAGGACTGTTAGCTCCAAGGAGGCAGGGACTATATTTATCTTGTTCATCACTCTCTATATTAAAGTGCCTGGTCCTTAGTTTGCTTTTAATATATCTGAGTGAATGAATGTTGTATCTTCTTAGGCTACTGAGAAGTAGCCACTCAACTGGCTTCTCTCTTGGTGGCGTCAATCATATCACGCAGGATTTCTTTTGAAATTCTTGGTAAGCTGTAGTATTCTCATTTTATAGATGTTAAAACGAAGCTTTAAGGTAGTTAAATAAGTTTCCTATTGTCACAAAGTTAAAGAATGACTTTGGAACCTTGATATAGAGAAGTTCAAAGCCCATACTCCTTCTGTTACATCATGGAGCCCATAGGAATAACTCAAACTAAATAAATCAGAGATCACAGCTAAGTTGGAGCCATTAGGTAAAGGTTCTTGGAAAGATTTAATTTGAACTAGGATTTAAAAGTTGTTCAGCAGGGCATCTGGGTGGCTCAGTGGGTTAAGCTGCCTTCAGCTCAGGTCATGATCTCAGGGTCCTGGGATCAGGCCCTGCATTGGTCTCTCTGCTCAGCAGGGAGCCTTGCTTCCCCCACCCCCCGCCTGCTTCTCTGCCTTCTTGTGATCTCCTCCCTCTGTCAAATAAATAAATAAAATCTTTTTAAAAAATAAAAATAAATAAAAGCTGTTCAGCACTTCAACCCAGGGATAGGATACATGATATGAGCAAAGGTAGAGGAACAGGTATTGAATGTTACACCGGGGAAACATAAAGTAATAAAATTCAACTTTAGTGTATAAGCTAAAAGCTATGAGATGATGGAAAATGAATCTAGAGAGCTATGACACATCATTAAATTCTGGAATAGCAGATTAAGGAATTTGAACATCCTTCTAAAAGTGATCAGAAACAAAGCTTTTTAAAGATATGGAACATGATTAAAGCCATTCTTCAGAATGATGATTCAAGTTGACCTGTTTCTTGATTGGAAGTAAGGAGAATAATTAAAATGTTATCAAAAATAATGCATGTGATAATAGTAAGGATGGGACAGTAAGAGGGGAGACAAAGGATTCAGAGCTGAGTCATAGGTAGGGGAGTTGAGCAAGCATTAAAAGAAACAGGAGTTAAACAGATGATGTAGGAAGACCATGCGTTTGATTTTGTAGACACTACGTTTGTACTGCTTGTAGTGTATCCAAATGTAGGTGATGAGCAGAAAGTTGAAATGTGAGCCTGTAGCTTGAAAAGTCTCAGCTAGAGTCAACTATTTGAATTCCTCTTCAGTGAGACAATTATTGAAATCACTGGGTAAATGAGATTATCAGAGGCAAGTGTATGAAAAGTAGAGAGTAAAGACTTTAACTAACCCCAGTCAGGAACATTTTGGATGCAGAAGGAGGAAGAAGAAGCCTCAAAGTAGACAGAGAAGGCGCGGTCAAAGAGGTAGGTAGTTATTACTTCCCTCAGGGGGTTATTTCTGCTGGTTTCAAGACTGAGAACTACTGTCTTAGTTTAATGATAGAAAATGATGAAAATAGCTAGGAGGAAGTAAGTTGGTAAATATGGATTAGGCCAAGGCAAATTTGATGAGCTGAATAGAATTTTTTTTGTGACTATTTACTAAAACACACACACACACACAATTTTTTTTTTACAATGCTACTTCAAAACTGCCTTTTTTCCTAAACTTTCTCCCGCTATTTTGAATAAAAGTAATAGGCAGTATGAATGGATAATGGATTCCTAGTAAATTCTTAAAACATTCACGAATATTCTTCCACCCCAAGTTTTGATTCCAATGTGAATTGAATTACCAACATTTGATGCTATAGCAGACTTTGAAATGAAAGTAGTCAATTGAATGACTCTATCTCAGCTATTAATATACTCTTTTTCTAATATTTTGACTCTGAAATGCTAATCTCTCTTTTACCTCTGGTTTCCTATCTTCAGTAAGTTAGATAATGCCATTTCACTTTTTAAAATTTCCAATTTGACATAAGTAACATTTGCCTCTTTATCCCTTCATAATGTTAAAGCCACAGAAATACTGTTCTATCTTCTGATATTTTTGGTTGATAAGCATACAGCATAGTTCTACTGTTTCAGTATGCAGTGCTTTTATAGAAGCAAACAAAAAGTGAAAAAAGATCTTATTGTTCAGGATCAAAACTTGTTTGCTCTGTCTTAAGGATATGCATGTCTCATAGCTTTCTGAATATTTTTTGCTAATTTAGTCTAGTTCTTTTTGAATAAAAAGGCTTTGGAAAATTGCTTTTTAATTGCAGAAAGAATTTTTCTTCAATTAATCTCTATTATTAATTTCAACTGGTATGAGAAACCAAGAAGAATCTGTATGAATGCATAAACCATTTAGAAATTATAATCTCTGTGTTTATTTGTTGTCATTTTTAAAGAACATTCTGATTGGCAAAAAAAATGAAAAGGAATCAATGTCATAGTAAATATGTTAGGAGAAGACAACTAGAATAAAAAAAGAAAAAAAATGAGAAACACCCAATAACAATTTAACAGAGTGGTTTCCATAGTCTAATAATTCATTATTGCAAGGTGAAAATATCAAGCCTCCTATTTGTAACTATTTCTTGTCTAAAAAAATAGTAAATAAGTTAAGCTGTACTCATCTTTAATATAAATATTTACACTGGCACCCTCACTGCCTCTATATATCAGGGAGGCATGGATCATAGGATATGCATAAGGTATACCAATGGTATATTCTATCATCCAAAGCTCTTTAAGAATTCCTCCATCACTCCTGGGTTTTCTTTCAGTATTTTGCAATATGTTACAATTTCCTTGTTCTGTTAAGTGAATTTTAAAATTTATTATTCTAAGTATTCTAACCTTTAAGTATTTTATAATAAGGAAGACAATGACCATGATCATTTTGTATACAAAGAAGTTCACTAGTTATCTTGTTGAGGTACTTAAAATGGTTGGGTTACACATTTTTCTCTTACAAGTTAGATAAGTGCTCCAAATATGCCGAACTTTGCTGCAATGGAAAGTGGGCCTCAATAGAATGCTACCTTGTAGATATTTTTTCAAAAAAAAGAAATATTTTAATTCATCCCATCAAGATTAAGTTGATGTTTTAATAATGAGTGATTCACTCTTTCTCATTAATATTAATATACCAAAAGTATTTTAAAAATGAGTCTTCAGGGGCACCTGGGTGACTCAGCGGGTTAAGCCACTGCCTTCGGCTCAGGTCATGATCTCAGGGTCCTGGGATCGAGCCCCGCATTGGGTTCTCTACTCAGCAGGGAGCCTGCATCCCCCTCTCTCTCTGCCTGCCTCTCTACTTGTGATCTCTCTCCCTCTCTCTCTCTCTCTCTGTCAAATAAATAAATAAAACCTTTAAAAAAAAAAATGAGTCTTCAGAGATATTTCCATTGTTATGTGATTTATGTGATTTTACTGCATTTTAACAGCAGATGTAAATATGTCTCCTATGAATGCTCTCATAATAGCTTCTTTTTTCTTCTTCTTCTTCTTTTTTTAAGATTTTATTTACTTAGTTGACAGATAAGGATCATAAGTAGGCAGAGAGGCAGGCAGAGGGAGAGAGGAGGAAGCAGGCTCCCTGCTGAGCAGACAGCCCAATGCGGGCTTGATTGCAGGGCTGGGGGACCAGGACCCAGGCAGAAGGCAGAGGCTTTAACCCACTGAGCCACCCAGGTGCCTCATAATAGCTTCTTATTAATTAATTCTTAATAAAAAACTAACATTTTATAATATTTAAAAATCTTTATGACTTCAATGGATCTTTAACACATTGCTAAAAGTGTAACAGTGCAACAACTTCTGATTAGGTTTCAAAAACAAATGCTTAGTACTCAAGAAGATACCAAGTTGCTGAATTTCAACAAAACTGTTTGCATAATTGGCATGCAACTGAAAAACAAGTATCTGAGCTTTCCTAAGTGCTTCCCTTCATGTACTCATTCCATTGGAATATACAGATTTTTTGTGGAGTATCTTTTTCACCTATGTTAGTCCTTAAAACCAGGTTTAAAAAGCTAAAACTTTAATTCTCAGATCACTACATGCAAAAATAAGACTTTCATAGAAATTAAGCATATTCACTTATATTGTTTTCATTAAAAACAATTACCAATAACTTTATTAAGAATGAATGTTTTATAGGGACACCCGGGTGGCTCAGTCAGTTAAGTGTCTGACTCTTGGTTTTGGCTCAGGTTGTGATCTCAAGGTCATGAGATCGAGCCCCACATCAGCTCCAAGCTCAGCACAGGGTCTGCTTGAGATTCTTTCCTCTCCTTCCCCCTCTGTTCTTTCCCCTGCTCAATGTCTCTCTCTCTCTAAAATAAATAAATAAATAAAATCTATTTTCAAAAGGAATGAACATTGTATATATCATTAATAACTTTAAAAATTATTTAAGCATCATTTCATCTATAATCTAGCCTTCAACTTATCAATTTATATAACTGTGTTGTATTTCATACAATATAATAGTACATTAATAGCCATATATTTTTTATAAATTAATATACATCTACAGGATACACAAAATTTTTTCACTATTAAGGGATTACTACCGGGGCCCCTGGGTGATTCAGTCAATTGAGCATCTGCCTTTAACTCAGGTTATGATCTCAGGGCCCTGGGATTGAACCCCACGTCTGGCTCTGCTCAGTGGACAGTCTGCTTCTCCCCTTCCCTCTGTGTTCTCGCTCTCTCTCAAAAAAATAAATAAAATCTTTTTTTTTTAAAAAAGCGTTTACTATTCAAATAGTTTACAGTTCACTAAATCAATAAACTAGATTGAACAAAATAAAATGTTTTCCTATGAGAATAATTATTATATTGAAGAGAAAGAGTACCCTGTTACCATATAAGCACAAATAAGAGCTATATTACTGTTTTCATGGGCCCTATGCACTTTTGCCTTCCTGGGCCTCTTCTTCCATTAAAAAAAAAAAATACTTAAAATTTTATGACTGCATTGGTGTAGAGATGAATATATGTATTTTACTCATTTTCTCTAACCTAAAATTTCATTTTTTCTTCTAATTTTAAGATAAATTAGAACATTTTTATGAGTCCCTAAAAGTACTGATAGCCCTAGGTCCACACTGATAAGTCAGCATTGGCACCAACACAGTAAGAGAGGAAATAAAGCTTCTCATACTTAGATTTTAGTTTCAGAACTAGGACTCTATTAGTTGCAAAAGAGACATATATAAGGAACTGTTATACTTTTTGAGGAAGGGCTAATATGCCACAAGGTATGTATTTTCTCCACATAATCCCTCAAACATGACATCTTCCTGTTTGAAAGATGGTGGATTCCTCAGAACAGCAGTTAGGAGGAGAGAAAGGAGGGAAGATGGACCTGAAGCTACAACCTTGGAACAGGTAGACAATGCAAACAGATTACATGCAGTACAACCAGAACTGATCAAGCAGGAAGTGAGAGGTCCAGTCTTCAATCACATTGAACCCTGAACTCTTTCCCATGCCCTAGAGGTCTGAGCCATCCTCTTCTTTCCTGTCGCATCTTCTCCTACATCATTTCTTTGCCATGCTTCCATCATGCTGGCCTTTCTACTGTCCTCAAACACAAGCGTAGTAGCTCACCCCAGTCTAAAGGTCTCTGTTGGCATAGGCTCTCCCCGCATGATTGTAAAGCCACTCCTTTGTGTCATTGAGGCCTCTGCTGTCACCTCCCCAGTCTTTTCTAGCCACCCCTTTCCTCACTACTCTGTTATAGCATCCTGTTGTATTTTCTTCATCGTACTGTCTGAATCTGTGATTTATTCATTTCTTCATTGTCTACCACCCCAACTGGAATATAAGTTCCCTGGTTGCAGAGGACAAGTCGGTCTGGATCACCTGCAGCTTTTCCATGCCTAGAACAATGCCTAGCATTCAAGAAATACTTGCTGGATGAATCAGTTGAGCTCAATTTAACAGCTACCTCAATCCCTCCTCCTCTACTCTCATTCAAGCAGCTCAGTTCATGGCACTGGCTATGATGTGACCTTTCCTTTTTAGGAATGTCACCTTTCAGAAACTCAACACCTAGTTTGACATAATGTATCTGCAAACAACAATAGCAATAGATACAGAATAGTGTAGTATACAACTCGGCAGCTGAGAAAAACCTCCCCAATACTTGTATGTGTATTTTAAATCTTAATACTTAAAATCTTAAATTTACTTGATTACTTAAAATCTTAAATACTCGTAAAACTGGTGCTAATATACCTCACTTCACATGAATATGTATCACACAGTTACTAGCTAATGGAAATTCCGTGTTGTCACATAAGACATCTTGTGCTATGTCTGTAACGTAGGTGACAATTTGGGTGAGATGACATAATGCAGACGGTATATCTAGTGACCGTGTATCTGTTTCTCACAGCAGAGGCAACAGCAGACAGTGCGATGCTTCGTGTTTCAATGTGATCTAGCATCATTTTTAAGCCTTCTTTCTCCAGCCATCTAGAGCAAAGCAGCAAAGGTTTTAAGTGTTTCATGGCCTACTTTATTCCCTGTGGGACAGTTGTTGTAAGCCTGTGAAACGGTCACTAACTGGTAATACTCAGCTTTAGAATTCAACTATGGAAGATGATTTTCAAATCCCCCACCTCCCATCCCCAAACAATGATTTTGATCTCAGTCATGAGTCCTTCTGGAATCTCTTCAATTTTCTGTTCTTCCTGACCAGACAGTGTTAACTGTCCATCCCCACACAAACTCACAAACGATCAACCAGGAAGTATTTATTTATTGCTGATGGTATGCTCAGTACTGTGTCAAAGCTTTGTGGATATGGAGGTGAAGTGTAAAAAAAATCATTGCTGTTTTTAGAGAACTCAAAGTACAGATAAGAAAGAAAATTACTAGGCATAAGAAAACACTGATGGGGGCACCTGGGTGGCTCAGTGGGTTGGGCCTCTGCCTTCGGCTCAGGTCATGATCTCAGGGTCCTGGGATCAAGCCCTGCATTGCCTGCTTCCCCCTCTCTCTCTGCCTCCCTCTCTGCCAACGTGTGATCTCTCTCTCTGTGTTTCAAATAAATTAATAAAGTCTTTTAAAAAAAAAAAGAAAGAAAACATTGATGGATGTAAACTGGACTTATTGTGGTGATCATTTCACAATATATACATATATTGAATCATTATGTAGTATACCTGAAACTAATACCATGTAATATATCAATTATGTCTCTCCCTCTCTCTATATATATAGTTTATATATATACAGTGTGTGTGTGTGTGTGTGTGTGTATGGTAAAATAAAGTAAAAGCAATAACAGCAACAAAAAGCACTGAATCTTAGAGGACAAAATACAACCACAGGAAGTGGACCTAGAGCTAGACCTAGAGCTCATTCTCCAAGTAAGAGAGAAGGGCATTTCAGGCAAATGGATAAAAGGCACAAAGAAAGGATGAATATGGCTTGTTTGTGGATTTTGAGGAGACTGATTAAAATGGACTCTATGTTTGAGGGAAAAAAGTGGGAAATGCGGTTAGTAGCAAATGCGAACATATCATCAAGACGTTGAATGCTAGACAGAAGCATTTAGATTTGTTTGAGCAGAAAACTTGGAATTATATTTACTCTCATCTTTCTCTTCGTGTCCCAAATTTGTAGAGAAAATAAAAGACTTCTTTTTGTCGAATGATTCCTTCCTGGAAGTCTTCTATTTGTAGTAATGACAGTCAAAACCCTCTGAAGGTATGTTAAGAATAGTGGCTGAAACCTCAAGCTGGGATTTTTAGCATTTATATGTTTTTTCATAAGGTCCTTTTGCTATTTTTAAACTTAAATAATTTGGTTTGGAGGAATGAGAGAAATGATCTTTAATGAGAGGTGACTTTTTTCTGACGGCAAATGGATTTCTCATTTCAGCTCGTCTTAGGACACACTTTCTTAACTATCATAAGCTGTTTTTGGTTTATCTCAGGATCTGGAATATGAATATATTAAATTCAGCTACATAATACATGCCCTAAATTTTGATATTTTTTAAATATGTCTTATTTCTATCACCCTGTGACATAAATTATTATTAAAAGAAAATTTGTGGAGCATATATTATGAACCAGTGCTTTGGTCAGGATGGACTAAGATAAATTGCTGCAAAAAATTTACTTTCAAGTCCCAGTAGTTTAACAAAACAAAGATTTATTTCTATCATGGGTTGGCAGGGTGCTGTTCTGATAGTTGCTCAGAAACCCAGCCTGACAGAAACTTCATCATTTGCAGTTCCGCCATCTGGAACACATGGTCTCCCTGCTCCTAGCATCAGGGGAAGAGAGCATGGAAAATGGCATGCTGGCTCCCATGTGCTGTGCCCCACTAGCCAGAACTAGTCACATGGCTCCACCCAGGTGTGAGGAGTCTGGGAAGTATAGTCCTCCAAGTATCCAGGACAGGTAGGAGAACCAGAATCTGGTGGGCACTAGTAAGTTCTGCCATGACCAGGGAGGGGATCAATGTGTTTCAAATGTCTTATTTACTCTTAAGGAAAGCTTGAAGGAGTAATAGTGGCCTCATTTTTGCAGACGAAGAAAACCAAAGTAGTGTGGTGGGGTAAAAAGAGAGTTATTTGGGGCACCTGGGTGGCTCAGTGGTTTAAGCCACTGCCTTCGGCTCAGGTCATGATCTCAGGGTCCTGGGATCGAGTCCCACATCGGGCTCTCTGCTCGCCAGGAAGCCTGTTTCCTCCTCTCTCTCTCTGCCTGCCTCTCTGCCTACTTGTGATCTCTCTGTGTCAAATAAATAAATAAAATCTTTAGAAAAAAAAAAAAGAGTTATTTGGGTCAGAGGTCCTGGGTTGGAACCTCAGCTCTGTTATATATATGCTGAGTTGTAAGATCAGCTGATTATTCACTCCTTCTGCACAATTAAATTGTGCACATCACAATCAGATGGTTTTCCTGAACTATTGCTGTCTTCCTATAGCGATCTGTACTACTCTCTCATCACAGCTCCTGTATTGAAACTACTATTGTAGTGGTCATTTTCTTCAGGGAAAGGGCTGTTCTTATTTACAGTTTTACTCCTTGTGCCATGTCCTGGTAACTGCTTAATATTTATTGAGGGGATAAATTTAAATACTTCTGGTTGTCTGTTGCATTAGGATGTCAATGAAAATGACAATGTTATTAATGACACGAAGTAACTTGCCATATTCCAACAAAGTATAGCCAAGTAGAAGTATTTTTTTTAACAAATTCCTTGTTTTTTTAAAATCTGAAACAGAATTACTTAATACTACATAGCAGTAGACTATATATAAAACTCATAGGCATGTTTATTTACTATCTTATTAATTTCCCGGGGCTCCTGTAATGAAGTGCCACAAACTGTGTGGTTTGCAAGAGCAGAATATACTGTCTCAGGTTCTGGAGGCAAGACCTCAATAAAAATGGGGGAGAATCTGTGGCATTGGTGACGGCTGGCAATCCTTGCCATTCCTTGGTTTATAGAGGCACCATTGCAATCTCTGCCTCCTTCCCATGACATTTTCCCTATATGCCTCTCTCCTCTCTTCTTGTAAAGATACCAGTCATATCAGGGCCCACCCACCCAGATGATCTCATCTTAACTTGATTACATCTGTAAAGATCCTGTTTTGGGGTCACCTGGGTGGCTCAGTCAGTTAAGCGTCTGCCTTCAACTCAGGTCATCATCCCGCATCAGGCTCTCCGCTCAGTAGGGAGCCTGCTTCTCCTTCTCCCTTTGCCAGCCACTCTGCCTACTTGTGTGCTCTCTCTCTCTCTCTCTCTCTCTCTCTCTCTGTGACAAATGAGTAAATATAAAGTCTTTAAAAAAAAAAAAAAGACCCTGTTTTGAAATGAGGTCACGTCCAAAGTACTGAGGATTAGGACTTGAACATGTTTTTAGGGGACACATAGCCGTAACAACTATGAATAGTATTTTTTAATTAAAAATCTAGATTACTACTTCTCTTGAAAAATCAGATCTTCAAACAGAGCATCTGCCTTCCCCAATGGATCAATTCCCTGTTACTAGCAGTTATCTTTCCCTTCCTCTGGGGCCTGTGCTCTCTAGCTTGCCACACTCCCCACTGATCACTAATGCCTCCACGGCCAAGTTTCATCTTTAGTACTGAACACGAATTATGACAGCATCAGAATGCCAGAATTCTTATACTCAGACCTCTTTATCTACTATATTATCTCTCTGGCCCTGATGATTTATGACTTTTTAACTCCTGTTACAAAAAAAACTCAGCTCTACTGATAGAAACAAAAGTTTACTAAATTCATTTCATTGTATAGTCTTTCTTTAAGGCTCACAATAACATTTAATACCAAAAATAATTTATTCATGACAAATTGTTTCTGAACGACTTACTTAAGGAGTCTGGAATATTATCAGGTATAGCCCAGGAGAAATGAAAAGATGGTGTCAAAGGAGAAAATAAGGTCACTAATCACTTTTCAACAAAAGTAGCTGAAACAATGCTGACAATAATTAAAAGGAAGAGACATAGAAAATGAATTGTTTTATGTGACCCACCCATAGGCAAGATAAAAATATGTGTTCAGAAAAAAGATTTTAATACAAATTAAAGTCCAAACAGCCAACTTTTAAGAAATACACAAAGAGAATTTATAAGTGAACAGAGAAAAATCCCTAAGAGGACTCATGAAATGAGGGTAAAATGTTAATTCTTTCTCAAAATTGTTGTTTTATTTATTACATAATAGAAAGTAGTAACTATACTCCGTATTCGAGGACAATGGACTTAATTAAAGGGAGTAAAAATAGATCTTCAGACCTAAATAGACGTGACTCTCTGTCCCTCAGTCGTTACATTTTGTGCTTAAGACTCATTTCATTGTTATTTTTCACTTCTTCCACCAAATCCAAACCTGCTTCTCCTTGTGGATTCCCTGAATTAAAAACAACCCTGTTTTCTGGTCCTCTGAGCCAAAAACATCCCTTCATGCTTCATCCTTTACCCTCCACCACATTCAGTCAGGGATCTGGTCCTGTCATTTTTTACCTTATAAGTATATTGGGAGAAATCTCTCTCCTTTTCTCTGTCCTCACTGGCCCCACCTTCATGAGGCCTTCTCTGCCACACACCTTTTACAAAACTGATCTAGGAATAACCAGGTGACTACATTAAAGTAATGTAGGGCCTCATCGTTGTCCGCATGGACTATTGTGCTTCCCAGAAATGGGTCTCCCTACCACATGCCTCCCCACAATGTACTTTTTCCCACACCCACCCTGTGGCCATTCACACTTCCCTGTCCTATATAAAAATTCCCTCTACTCAAATGCATTTACTACCTCCCTTTTCACCTTCTGGTACTCATCCCTCAACTCCAGCTCACTTGCTCTGTGGGGTCTTCCTGGTTGAGTTAGTGTCCTTTCTCCTGGGCTTTTCTTGTGCCTGTTTGCCTCAGTGCACTTGCTCCTCCAGCCAGCACCCAGGTGTCAGCTGTCTCCACCACCTGGGAGCTTCTGAGACATGCAAAATCTGGGGCTCCACCCCAGACCTGCTGAGTCACAACCTACGTTTTAAGGGCATCTCCAGCTGATTCTTATGCACACACACGTCTGAGCTGTGTGGCTTACTGGTATGATTCGAGGTTTGGAGTCCGGGCTTTTATATTGAATTCTTAGCTCCTCTAGATGAGAGCCACACATTTCGTTTTTGTGTCCCCTAACAAAGTGACACTGTCTGCTGAGCACTTGCAGTATATGAAGGTGGGAAGGAGAAAATAGGAATAGATGGTTTAGTGGTCACCCAAGCAGTAGGGGCAAAACCAGGACTCCCTGGCACTTATGTATCAGATCCTTTCTACCGCCCATGCTGTGCCACTTAAAACATCTTTCTTCTCTATTCTAAACCTAGGAAATGTGGGAGGACACGTTCACAGTCACAAGGCTATTGTAAGTGGCAAAGAGGACTCCGGGACACAAGTTTTTCTCTTGTCACTTAGTTGAGGATCTTTACACTGTGTCATTTGGCCTCTGTCAGAAGAACAAATGTGAAACACATTCATTGAACTTCTGTTCTCACAAGTCAGGTTTCAAAGAGCATCTGCCATAATGAATAAAAATATATCTGTATTTCTCCCGTGTGCTTCGATCAGGCAGTCCTGGGTTACAGTCCAGTAAGTCAAGTTTAGGGAACATCATGTTTATCTGAGATTGAAAAGAGAAGCCCGAACTAAAAAACACACAGACAAAAAAAGTAAGAAATAATTATAAACGTGGATATAATAAGTTGCAAATTTGATTTTTTTTTCTTACCTGGAGCAATAATTTATAGCTTGTAACATTAAGCATATTTTTACAGTACATTTTAACATGCATATAATGGTTTCAAGCTTCCGTTTTGAATGAGGCATATTTATACTCCAAATGCCACATTTACTTATGTATTTCCAGTGTGTCTGAATATTTTGGGAAGGAAACAAATAGGATGATTATGTAATTGCCACCAATATGTTTTGCGTTGCTTTGTTTCGCTTTTGAAATAACAACCGTATTACACCATAAGTGGCTGATTCAGTAATGAAGGCAACAAATTATTTGTTGCATGCGCTGTATGTGCCAGGCACTGTCACTGACTCTGCCCTCAGAATTCTGCCTCCATAAATTTTGTGGACTAAGGAAGGGAGCTAGCCAAAGAAATAAGCAGTTGCAATTAGTTTATGAAGACCGGTGAAAATACAGTTAACTACAGGGCATCTAGGCAGGAGCACCTGGTCCAAGCTCGGGAAACCAGAAAAGCCTTTGCAAAGGAGATGACCATGAAGCTAAGTCCCAAAGAAGAATGGAATTTCATCAGGCAAATTATGCGGGGTGGGACTTTCCAGACAGAAGGATAGCTGCGTGTGCAATGGCCCTGATCCAAGAGAAAGAATGAAAAAAAGGTTGGAGATAGCTGTAAGTAGTCCAGTGTGGCTAAAGCAGAGTGTTACTGGTGCAAGGGAGGGAATGGTTTGTGGAATGATGAGGGTTAATATCAGACAGGAAAGCAAGGGCAAGATCATGAGGGGAGCTGAATACCATGCAAAGGAATTTGGATGTCATTCTAAATAAGAGTGATATGTAATGCTTTCCTCGTGCTTATTGGGTGCCATATTGCTCTAAACTTATCTCACTTAGTGTTCACAGCTGGTGACTTTATAGGTAATGAAACTGAGGCACAAAGACCAAAAGTACGTTACAGAAGTTGCACAGGCAGGCAGTAATGGAGCTAATAAAGACAATGGGACGGGGCATGATGTAATGTTTGTCTTGTGAAGATCATTCTGGCTTAAGTATGAAGATAGAAATTGAGAAGACATTTCAGTAACCCACATAAACTAAACTGAAGACCTGAGCTAAGCTGAGTCATTTGGGAAGGAAAGAAATAGATAAGTAGAGAGATGATCAGGGGCTATGGTAGGACTCAGTGATAGGTCAGTAAGATGTGAGACCAACTATGTGACCAAATGGGCTTCTCCATATAGGGCATGAGTACCAGATTTTAGGTCATATACAATCAAATATGCATTTCCTATGACCATATTTGTAATTAAAATGACTAAAATAAATATTAACTAATCTCTGGTGACACATAAATTAATTTGAATCGTGGCATAATTTAAATGAAGAAATCGAAAGACCTAGGTTTCACTTTATAAAAAATACTCTATCATCTAACTATGATGTCACTTCATTCTTTTGTTACTTATAGGACAGCTCTCTGTCTCTCTGTCTTTTATTTTCCTGCCAATTCTAATTCCCCAGCTAAAGAACCTCATCTACGACTGTGTTCTCTTGATGTTGACAGAAACTCAGAATTCAGGTAATTTTGCTGCAAATTTCAGTCCAGTCTTGATAACTCAGATTCCAAGGTGTGAGTATACTCTCTGATCCATTTTTCTGATTATCCTGCTTTGTATACTTGGGCTTTGCTTCCTGCAGTGCCTGACATTCACGTATCTTTGAACCCTGGCCTCTCAGGCTCAGGATCCCTATTACCAGCTGCCAAACCGATCTATTAGCTCATTAACTAATTCATATTTAATGGTCTCTTTTGCAATTTTATATAAAATGGTAATTTTGTGATAAAACTAACATCTTTCAAACACTGGGTTGCTTTCAAATCTTCCCTGTAATCTGTAATAAATTGCCAACTAATTAGTATTCTTTAGCTGTGTCCAATGGTCTAGTTCATCTTTGAAGAGACATATTTGAACTTTCAGAACTTCTGTCACTTCTTTTGGTGATGTGCCTGTCCTTTTTTCCTTGGCTGTAGAGCCAAGCTTTGAATGCTCGTTCAATATTGTTTCTCCACCTCTTTATCTTTATAACAATTATCTTTTTGTATTCATATTTCAGGTCTTCACCCAACTTATAGTCCTGCCTGTGCTTTTGGTTCTGATCTTCCAAATTCTGTCCAGTTCCATTAGGGCCAATGTTCAGAGCCAATGTAATGAACAGCCATTAATCCCCATTTTAGATTAAATTATTATTGGAACAGCCAAAATTAGGAGAGTACCATAGCCGTATTTTAAAGATGATCTGTAAATAAAAGTAAAGGTGAGGGAAGAACATTTAAATTGAGTAAAGGACAGAGGAACACAAATTGCATTTTTAAAAACTTTAAACATAAAAACAGAATACGATGCTTTCATCAGGGCAAGAATAAAGAGCAGCTAACCTATTCTTTGTTTTCATTTTTCTCCCTGTATAAATAATATATGTTATTTATTTCTCTGGTGTAAATAACAAGGATATAGCAAATCAAAGCAAAAGTTTAAATAATACAGGATCAGGGCAAAATGATTGGTTAACAGGAACAAAAGATCCTGGATTTGGAATGCATTGTAAGTGCAGAAGGAGTAACAAAAGAAAAGCAAATTATCTGTTGAAGATAAAAATTACCAGGAGAGATTAAAAAGTAGAACTAAATCAGAATGATTAAAATGCTACCATCGGGTGCCTGGGTGGCTCAGTTAGTTGGTCGACTGATTTTCGCTCAGGTCACAATCCCAGAGTCCCGGGATCAAGTCCCACATCAGGCTCCCAGCTCCATGGGGAGTCTGCTTCTTCCTCTAACCTTCTCCCCTCTCATGCTCTCTCACTATCTCTCTCTCTCAAATAAAGAAATAAAATCTTTTAAAAAAAATGCTACCATCTTTCTGTCTTTATCATCAACATTTCAGAAATCATTTCTTTGGTGGATTTTTGTTGTTTACCCTACATTTGATTTCACAGTTCACTTCAGGGGCCAGCAAACTACAGCCCATGGGCCCATCAGCTAAGAATGCTTTCATATTTTTATAGGGTTGAAAAAATCACAAGAATAACTTTTTATGACACAGAAACATTACATGGAATTTAAGATTCAGGGACCATAAAGTCTTCTTGGAAAATAACCACATTATTTGTGGTTATTTTATTGTCTGTGGCTGCTTTTGTGCTCGAACAGTAGGTCTGAGTAAAGGCCAGAGAGACCATATAGCCAGGAAAGACTGAAGGAATTCCTCTCTGGCCATGTACAGCAAAAGTTGGCCAGTCCCTGATTTCATGACTCAAATAAGTCTCTCTTATTTGATAAGAAACTTTTAACCAACATAGTTTGTAAGTATTCATTCCTAAACCAATGGATATTATATAATGCCATAATTTGGAAGTGAATAAAATAAGCCATTTCCTATACAGATAATCATGTTACTTAATTACCAGTCATAAAAAATTAAAAAACAAACATAGTAATTTAAATTTAAAAATTACCAGTCATTAAAAAAACAGGGTTTTTTTTAATGGCATATGTAACAGTTGAACAATCTAGAAAAGTTATCTAAAATATTTTATTGCTTATTTATTGACTCCTATATACTTCTCTGGAAAATTCTTTATAAGGAAAACAGGTTGACTCAGACATATAATGAGAAATAAAAATACTTAGAAATCCCAAAAAAAGAACAGAGAATAGTGACAAGTGGATAAAGGAAACTATGTAAAATGTCATTTTTACAGCATATAAGAATATCCCTTCAGCAATTAATAGGACCCAAAAAAATGATATGTATTTTTGTAACAAGTTTACCATGCTAAATTGAACTTGATCCCTGATACGTGAAGGCCACTGAAACAATTCCCTCAGCAAATCTATTGTATTTACCTAGATTATCAGTGCACTCAATAACTTCATTTAGCTTTTAAAAAAAAAATAAGAGCTTTTAAAATAAACAAACAAGAGCTTTAGTTTTTGTTTACATATTCATAAATTTGGGGATTAAGACAACAACAGTATATACATCACAAGTAAACACATGGATAAGAAATTATCAGAAGGCAGGTCATGTCTATATTAACCAACAGATTTTTTAAAGTTTAGGCAGAATAAACTGATAAGCTGATTCAATTTGATAAACTAAATTTGGGACACTAGTAAAATAAATTAATAAAATTATATAGGAATGAATGAGAGGTTTAAAAACTAATATTCCAAGAAGTTAAGTGTTCTATCATTCATGTGTTTAATGTATTTATTTTGGAAAGAGTATGTGTTTATTCAGCCTGCATCCATCATAGCCAGTGGTGTGGCTAAGCACATAGGCTGTGGAAGGTAAAGATTTGAGTTAAAACCTCAACCCCATCTCTAGCTGGCCAGATGTACTTAGACAATGTAACTTCCTTGGTTTCTGTCCTCAGTTTCTCTCCCTAGAAAGTAGATACAATAATATGTTCATGTCATAAAGTTGACTAATATGTTAGTTCATTGTTATCATTTTATGCCAGGCCCTTTGTGAAGAATTTTTACGTAATACAGGCATGAACATTTACCATCTTTTTTATTTTTGCTTCTGTCAGCTTATTAAGTGGATCCTTATTCCAGGTCTCTTTAGCTATGATTTTTTTTAAACAAATTTAGTGCATTATGAGAAAGCTAAAATGTTTCAAACAACTTTGTCACTTATGAATCTTCCCATCATCCATCCATATTAAGTCTTCAACCAACCAGTAATCTTTAGTTTGTATGTATGTGATAAATGATAAAAATATAACCATCATTGACTGCCACAATATGGGAATTTAGGGTAGCTGGTCAAAAGCAACTTCTGGATGCATATCTCTGCTCTGTGAACTTTCCCTGTAACCACAGAGCCAGTCCCACAGCAAGACTGTGGGAGCCAGTCCTACTGTAAGTTTTGCTGAATGAGGTCCTGTTTTGGTCTGGTGTTGGCTTGAGGAGATTGGAACACACCCAGTGGTCACATCCAGGACCTCGCTGGGAATTTCCCTTTAACACAGGCCTGACTCAGGTTGGGTAAATAAAACCAAACATTCCTAAGAATGGGAATTTTATGTTGCAGGTTGAATTGCCATTTCTGAATGCCTATTCAATTGTCTGATTTCTCTGTCATACCACTGTTGGGAAGTTTGGATCCATCCGATAGTAAACCACATAGCAAATGATGCAACATTTTGGCAAATCATCTCTTTGTTCAAAAGGCATACATGTTTCTCTGAATTTATTAGACCTATGTTGAAAGTGTTATGCTGTCCACTAATAGGTGGACTGGGGAGCCACTGCAAGTGAAATCTTTCCGGAAGATTTGGTCTTTGGTTTGGTTTGGTTTGGTTTGGTTTGGTCTGCCAAAAGATCCATCCAGGGGGACTCCTTATAAGTTTGAGAAACTCCTTAATAGATATACTGTAGAAGAGGAAGCCAGACAACTCTGGAATGCTGTCATCTTTTCCAAGGAATACTTGTGATCTTCCCCCAAAGGGGAGAGAAGATTCTGTATTGTCTTGAAAAGGTTGGATCATCCTCAGAGGTGACACTGAGGCCACTGAAGGAATGACTCAGACGAGGTGAATTAAATGGAAAGTCCCCAAATTTCCTCATAGAGAACCTTGGAACCAAAGCTTTCATGAAAAGATTTCTGTACCAAGAGCCCACACTCTCTTGGGAAGGGTGTTTCCTGAGTTTGCCATTCTCCAGGCTATAGGCTATCTCTAGACAGTCAAGCTGTGTTGGAGTTCAGAAAACAAAATGACACTATGTCTAAAAAATCCCCATGTTTCTGCATACGCAATGGAAAATTAGATGTATAACCATTCAATTTAGCCAACTTCAGTCAATAATCTTTCCTACACGTAACTTCAAAAGTTAGCCAGTTTGTTTCACCAAGAGTTTCTTTAATAGTATAAAATTAGTGCAATGGGTACTTCCAAGTCCTAGGCATACGGCTCCACCATGTGGATGAGCCTTTGCAAATAATACTGACAATAATTTTTTTTAGAAGAAGTTAGTTATAATGAAAATTAGCAATCATAGGTCAAACCCTCATATTATGTTTGAGGAAGAGAACTAGAGAAGCTAAATTATTTACCCAGTTATGTGCCACCACCAAAGCTAGACTTTGGGGACTCTTATTATAAAAGAAATTGCTTGAATTAATTTTACTTTACTATTAGTTCACCCATCTTTTTAAATTATTAAGTAATTAGATAATCATGTTCAGTGGGTATTTGCTTTATTTTTGACTGCCCACAATCCAAACCCCTTTCCTATTTGGTAGGAGTTCTGTTTGTAAACATGGTGAGGCAAACCCCCATTTCCCTGGAAGGAACTGGAAGAGCATTCATCCCCTCTTCTTACTCCAAGAGTAAGATGCAGGCATGTCACTTAGGTGTGACTGGCAGGAAGGTCTGTGTAGGAATTTCAGATATGGAGGAATTAACTGAATCAGAGGTGGGTAAGGGCTGTTCTGGAGGCAACAGAGCAGTTAAGTCACAGTGATAGCGGCTGTTCTTATCAACCCGGCCGGCAAGATCCAATGGCAGCGCTGCTGTGGCACTGTCCCCTCCACACTGATCATGAGATGTGAGCTTTCCTACATTCCGTACTTCCTAGTGCCTAATTCAGACCCACTTTCTGAGCTTGGTTCTTCAGCCCTCCTATGGACTATCTAAACCACCCCGTATTCTTCCACTGGAAGACTTTTCTGCTTAGTGGACCGGGACTCTGTTTTTGTTGTGCAACTAGGACCCCAGATTAAAAGAAGTTGTTACCAGTAGTGAGTGGCAGCACAGAACCTCAGTGAAATTGGCAAAACCCAGCTTTCATCTGGCCTGGTTGAGGGTGAAGGAATTTAAAATCATAGTCATTTTAGGAATTGAATTTTGATCTGCCTGATCCTAGTATGCAGAAGTGAAACATCCAATTAAATTATTTTCTGTGATCACTGGGAAAGAGATCCTGCTACCTTTTCGCATCACGCTGTGTGTTTGCCAAGAGAGCCCACACGTAAATGCTCCAGTCGCCAGTCCTAGTCCCTGAGTCAGTCCAGTCTAGGCACCAGGTATGGACTCTAGCCCATAGCCGCTGAGTCATCACGAGGCTTTAAGACTCCTCGCTGAGGCAGCAGACATCACAGAGCAGGGAAGGTCCATCTCCAATGGCCCACAGAATTCCTTATCTGCAGAATTCATGATCATAATAAAATAATTGTTCCAAGCTGCTATGTTGGGTGAATTTTTTTGTGCCACAAAAATAACCAGAACAGGAATCTACACCCATTTCAATGACTAATGGACTAGTTGGATGGCAGGGTGGTTGGAAAAGCAGGATCGGAGGGTTGTGGAGGGAGTTTGGGGGAAAGTTACACTGAATGGATCTGATCTCTCAGAATGAGCCTAGAATGTGAGTATATTTCTTGGGAAGTTATATGTTCACCAAAAGGGCTGTAGTATAGATAAGATGACCCACTCAGTAGATACGTATCAACCTTTTTCAGCAACCCCAGTGGATTCATGAACCAGGTGTCCATTGTGGAGGGAATGCAAATTATGTATAGCAATGGCCATCTGGCTACAGCCTTGATGAATACTCCATTTTCTATTATCGGTAACTGGTCATGAACTCTTGAAAAGCATGATACCTAGTGGACCAAAGGAGTATTTGGTGTTAGTTTGTCTGTGTGAGATACTGCCCTATTATCTTTTGGACAATGCAGAGTAGGGAACAGCAGTTTTTCCTTATTGCAGTTGATTATTTAGTTTGGGTTTGCTTTGTTTCCCTGGTCATTTTTCTTTGTCATTACATGAGCCATAGATTAATTGGTTGCCTTATACAAGGCACATGGTATCCCAAGCAAAATGGCTTCAGTTTAAAGGAAAAATTTTGTTAAAGAAACAAGGCAAAGGGTTAATGCTCAAGGAATTCATTGGTATTATTGCATGCCCCATTACTCAGAAGGAATGAATCCTTGAAGATTTAGATGTGTTTTATCCAAGAGTCAACACCTCGGGAGTCTGATGTTCTATGGGGTGTGGTTTGTGTTCTGAACAAGTGACTGTCACGTGGACTTCTTTTTCCCCTTGGCCAGAATACACAAGTCTGGAATCCTAGGGTTCAAAATTGTGATGGAGGCTCTTAGGATTATACTTACTCTCTCTTTTGCCACTTGTTTGCTTTCTGTCCTTTTGATTTTGGATTATAATAGCACCATGAGAATAGGGGTTCCACTGACCTGGAGGCTAAGGCTGAACCTAATTAATTTGGTTCTTTGTGCCCTACGTAAGCAAGTAAAAGCAAAAATCAAAAGGGAAAAGATGGTTACTGTTGTCACTGTGTTACTGTGTTTGCTTATACCCCTGGAGGGAAAGTAGAGTTACTGCTACTCTTGTGGGTAGGGAGAAAATGTCCCTATACAGCTGCCTTATTTAAGCAAGGCCACCAAGGGCTCGTATCCCTCACCATACTAGGTGAAGTATCATGACCCACTGAGTTTCAAGCTGAAGGCAAAGGAAAGTGTAGTGGAGGAGGGCAGTCATAAAATTCAGTTACTCTCTCAGCTGCAACACAGAAGAAACCCACTCAGTCACCCTGTTCCCTTTTTACTGAATCATGTTGCTTCGTTTTTGCTCCTATTTGCAACCAAGAATTCTGACTAGACACAGTCTCCTAATTTGTTGTTGATTCATTTTCTGGAAAATGATACAAAAGGCCATAGATCAATGTAAGTTTGTAACTATTGGAATAATATAAATTTGTATCTATTTTAATTAAATTATATTACTTAAAGGAATTATTGCTCTAAATAAATAGACATAAAAATTTCAAAATAGAGTTTATTTGACTTAAATGTTTCATCAGGTAATTTTTTAGGCCCCAAAGAGTTTCTCATTTCTGGATTTTATAGTTGCGGAGATTGTACCTGGGAAGTTATTGGTTTTAGATATTATTTTTATGACTAAAAATATTTATTTCTCAACTTCACATAAAATTTTTCCTGTGCTCATCATAAGAGTGACATTTCAACTAGTCTCTATCATGAAATTGAACTGCTTTCCTAAATATTCTTGATAATAAAGTAATCGAGTCTAGAAATAGAGCATTATTACTTTAGTATATTAAATTAAGTACCTTATTATTGGGAGGAAGAGTGTCAGATTTTAACTCTAAGCATTTTTCATATTGGAGAGACAAACTCACTATGATATTTAATATATTAAAATATCAAAATTATTTGGGGTTTTAAAAAATGATAACCAACTATGGGATGGAAATAAGCATCTTACAAACATTAGAATTATTTGCTACAGGACAACAAAATAAATTCCTGAAGGATGCAAGCTTTGGATCATACAATGAGAATAATATAATATTTGAGGTTGTTGGAAACTTTCAAAATAAATTGGTAGTTATGTCAGAATATTATTTCAGTATTTAAGAGTAATTTATCACAGAAAAATATTAAATTAAGATCCCAGAATGATTTACCACAGACATTTTAAGCATATCCAAACATTTCCACATAAATTAAACATGATGTAATTGAGTGTTACATTGAGCAATGCACCACTGTTGATTCATGTGGAAATCACAGAAGTTTCACTGATTACTATCCTTTCAGTGTGTGCTAATGGAGATGTCATAGCTATTTTCATCAGGATCATGCTATAAATCAACTCTGATACACCGATTGAGGTAGAGTTGTCAAAATGTCATAGTCTATTTATGTGGATTCATGTTGTTTAAACTTAATTTATGAACAAGTACTATTAGGACTACTTCAAATAAAACCATATATTTAAATAAGTTACTTTCCCATGCTAGCTCTTTGTGTTTATCAGCACAAGTTACTGTCTGTCAAAAAGGGACACTTTTTAATGGGCATTTTCTATTTCGGCGTAAACAAAATTAAGGCAATGGGCTGTTTCATAATTCTGGTCTTTTGCATTTCCCAATAATCACAAAAATTATTTGATCCCTGTTTATTTATTTATTTACATCCACGTATGCACCAAAAACAATTTGGGGGAGATTACTGAGTTATTGTTGTTGTTGTTGTTGTTGTTGTTTTTTTCATATAGAAAGATTAAGAGAACAATTAAAAATAAATAAATAAAAAGATTTGGATAAAAAAAGTTTAGAAATTTTCTAAATTAGTGTTTTTAAACATGGTAAGGGAAAATTAAGAATACAAAAGTTAAATGGAACCAGGAGTGAGGTTAATATCTAAAAAACATACACTTGCTAGTGATGAGCCACAAATTTGGCTCCAAGCTCGCCAGCAGCCAGATATTCCTTAAATAGCTTGGGGCTCTCTTCCTACAGAAGCCAACAACCAGTCTGAACGACCTTGAGGTTACTCAGCCTTGCTTAGTATGGTATAAGAAGATTGCAAGTAGACTGCGCTTTACACAATAGGTTTGTTACTGAGAAACTGGACAAAAACAGAAACGTTGCACATGGATCATGTTACAAATGTAATAGTGGAAGGATCCTGAAGAGTTCCTTTTAAAGAAAAATCTGCAAATGATTCCTTGTGTACCATGGTACAAATACACCTACTTCTCATGCATTTGGAATGTTCAAGATTGGATTTTCTGAAATCAGTTTATAATATTCTAGGACTGTCCTTTTATCTCATTATCATGGTAGTAGAAATATTCCATAGATGTGCTGAATTTTTCTGTGATTTTACCATTATGACAAAACCTCTAACTTTTGTTTTATCATATTGTGTTGTGTTGGTCATGTTTCATTGCCTTGCTCAAGTTTCTGAGGGCACAGGGAAGCCTCCACATTTAAATTTTTGTGTGCAATACACAAAATATTTGAAAATATAAATACACATATCTATAGACATATTCAGAGATGCCCCTAGTTAGTGTCTACTCTGTTATTGTCTACCAAACTCTAAACACAGAACCGGGCATCACTCAAAATATCTTTATCTTTTAAAAAAGTTTTGTTTGTACTAAAATGTGTCTCCTGATTCTGGAAATGAAAACAATTAGATTTAGCAGAGACTTAATATTTAAGAGGGGCCTTATAGATAAGTTATATTTCCCATTTAGCAGGTGAAGAGCACAGGATGAAGAGAGGGTAAAGTTTCTTGTCCCATTGTGTCCCAGGACTACGCACTGAGAACCTACTATTTGTTGGGCGCACTGAGCCCAACACATAGTAGGTTCTCAGTGAGTCCTGTCCAAGAAGGCTGAGTGCTAGTCTTCCACGATGGCACTGCTCCAGGAACCATCCACGACGCTTCAGTTAAGCAACAGAAGTGCATGGAAACGTCACCTATGAAAGCAGAGAAATCACCCTTATGGTGTTACAGTCCCATTTAGAAGCATAACTTTCTGGACGAATATGTGGTGGTTTCACATGCTAAAAGATCTAAATCAAAAAATAGAGTCACATTAGTGTCCTTGCCTATAATCAAGACTCATGACAAATAAAAAGCCCCATTTAAACTTACATTTATGAAGTTGAAAAGTGCTTTAGGGCAATGATCCTCTTGGGAAAAAAAAATGTTTCCCGTGTGGATGACTCAGAAAATAAATCACTAGCACTACAAAATGAGGGCATAATCACTGTAGACAGACTAAATCTGTAGATGTCTAGCTAGTTTACTCCAACATAAATGAAAAATAGATATACTAATCAGCCATACAACAAACTATATAACCTAAGTGACAGAAACTATCTTAATAGCAGGTGAAAAAGAGCCTTTAATTTCCTCACAAGGCGTCTGTTTGTATGGAATAAATGTAAAGAAATCAAAAGCATTTCCTGTGTTTGCAACAGAGAATTGAAATAAGAAAATAAGACAGGAATAATTGATTATTCTTAGTGACAGGTCATTATCATTTAGTCCTTCTGACAAATTATTTAACCAAATATAGTGCTATTTAAGACCTAAAGCTGTCCACTACCAACAATGAAAATATAGTCAGTCAGTGTATCCTTTGAAAGAGACATAAAACAGATTGAGAATGAATAAAATGATATTAGAGAATCAGCTATGCATAGCAAAGAGAAATGAAAGGTAAAAATAGTCTTATCAAGATAGAAAGTAAAGAAAAAAATGAAAAAGTACTAAAAAGGGAAACTTAAAGCCACATTGATGATTATGGGGAGCACTCTTGTATTTTATCTTATTTTTTATTTTTAAATTTATTTATTTGAGAGAGAGTGAGAGAAAGCACAAGTAGGGAAAGTGGCAGAAGGATGGGGAGAAGCAGGCTCCCCACTGAGCAGGGAGCCTGGCCAACATGGGGCTTGATCCTAGGACCCTGGGATTATGACCTGAGCCAAAGGCAGATGGTTAACCCACTGAGCCACCCAGGCGCCTTTGCAAAAGGAAGGAGGAAAGGAGCCATGTCTATATTTGCTGTGGTTTACTAAGGTGTGGGGGGGGGGGGCGCGGAGGGGAGGGGGAGGAAGGGAGGAAGGAAGGAGAAAGAGGAATGAAGGAAAGATGAATATAATTTTTTGAAGTGAAATCTTACTGCCAATTGAAGACCCTACTCCAGAAGTTCTTAATCTCTTTTCTCTGCTAGACAGGCCATTTCATATATACAATTTCTAAACATAATAGCTCTCTTTGAAGGCAAGAAGTTTAGTTTTTGATGTGTTTGATTATTTGGTTTCAGTCATTGGTTATGGGAAGACAATTGAGTGACCTGCTCTTCTGATGACAAAGAAACCTCTTCATCCATCTCAGCAATCTTATTTGTTAATTATTTTGCGAATCTCAAGCAACACTTAAATTCAAGAAGAAAAATCGCACAGTCCTTATTTCTATTTTTGCATCATTGCCTCCATTATTCACTGCTACCTTCGTGTTTATTTACATCCTATGGTATAATCAAACTATACAGATCACTTAGCGCTCTGCTTTTCAGCTTTTTGTTTTTCTGTGTTATTATACAGTCCATGTTTATAATTATTTGAGGGAACAAAATATTCCAAGTGGATGTTCCATTTATCTGTTTGTCTGTTGTTGAACAATCAGTTTGCTCCTTAGGTTTTATTTATAATTAACACTGCATTTGAATTCTCTCTACTTTTATGGTTTTTTTTTTCTTTTTAATTACTGCCTTCGGATAAATTCCCAGGAATAGGGGAAACTGTGCCAAATGGGATGAACATTTTACCGTACACTCCATAAGTGTTGCCAAATTGGTTTTTTTAAAGGAATATACTAGTTTCCACTTTCATCAGCAATATCTAAATGTATCAGTTTTACCTAAAAGTTGACAGGAGTTTTGCTTATCATTTGACCGTACTTGTGCTTTGGGTGGTATTTCTTTTCGTTTTGCCCCACTATCTGAAAGGGATGAGTAGATGAACTTGGAGGGCATGGAGTTTTCACTCAGGTAGGAATGACTGAGGAAACCTGTTTACATTCAATAGACATTGCTACAGCCACACAATGGAATATTATTCAGGAACAAATAAGGATAAAGAGAAGTGCTACATAGTGACATCAGAAACACATTCTGGAATTCAATTCAAAGGATAAGGAAGACTTAAAGGGTTTGGCTTGTCCACTTATGTTTCCAAATCCAGACCATCTGAGAAACAACTGTGTATACTCGGCCTTGTTGTATGCCAAAGACTTTCTTGCAACACAGTCTGTTTCCAAGGGTAATACAAATCTATTTTTCTAAGAACATTGCTCGCTGCCTAACCATTTCTAGCTACCTACAAAGTTCAGAAGAAATGGATCGAATGTGAGGTCCTGTAATTCTGCTGGATGGACATAAGGGGCCAGTTGGGAACATTGCAAAATATGCTATCTGAAAGAATAGGACATCTAATTCTTTTCTTGGTATTTTTCTATCTGGTCTTTTTCTAATTAATTGCAAAAAATGTGCTTTTTAGAATGTTTGACTTAAACTGTAATATTTACAAAAATACCTGCTCAATATTAAACTCTTCTGTATTTGTTTACAAGAGTGAACTCTGGAACTAGATTGATTGCATTCAAACGCCAACTTTGCCACTTAGCTGTGAGACTTTGCATGTTACTTCACCTGTCTCTGATTCAGTTTGCCCATCTGTAAAATGGGGATAGTAATAGTAATAATAATACTACCACTTGTCTCATAGGACTGTTGTGAGGATTAAATGAGCTATGATGTCATCATATCTGGAACCACATAGTAAAGCATTCAATGAATTGATTGCTATGTCATTATGTGAGAAACCGGATTTTCTGTACTACACAGACTCCAGAAGCCACATCACAATAGCTTGTTAGTGACCTTCATTTCCTCTCCTTGAATTGCCATTTTTCCATTTAAAATATAATGCATAGCAGAAATCCTAATAATACTAGCTGACATAATTGAAGGATTCTTATGTATCGTGCACATGCTTCATACATACATATCTCACTAGTCATCTCAGTTTCTCTTTGAAGCTGATGCTGGTTTTCAGATGCAGTGACAAATGCTTAGAGAAACTAAACAACTTAACCAAAGTCCAACTAATAAGTGGCAGAACTTGAACTTGAAAGCAATCCTGCTCATCAGAATATGTGTAGAAAAAAAGAGAAGATCCAAATATTGCTAGTGGTTTTCTTTGGATCATAAAATTAGGAGTGATGTTATAAAATGTCTCTACATTTATCTCTGTTTTATGTAATAAGAACATATTACTTTGATAATGTTATTTAAATCTCTTTCAAATTGTGTCGATATTAACATTTCTACTTCAAAATGAATAATAGTTACTTTATTGCTCGCTCCTTTGAACTAAAAAGTAGTCTATCTTTGAATCAGTCTTTTTATCCTTTGGACAAAGCAGTTCTATTACAGCTTTCTAAAAATGAATAGAGTGTTTTAGAATTTGAATTTCATCTACTTGTTCTTAGCACAAATGTAACATACACAGATCCTTTAAAAATTCAAGTTAAAATCCAGCGTTCGTTTTAACTTGGCATCAGAAAGTCTCCTTGCTCTTCCCCTTTATGTCTCTAAGGGAAGTGCCCTCATGAGTTCACATGGGGATCAGCAACAGAGAAGAGAGGCCTAATGGAAGCAGAAACAGTCTAGTGACACTCAGAGGAGGCTGGTTTGTCCCTCAGTCACTTCCCAGAACTTAAACGGAATGGGGAAGAGGAAAGAAAAGCAGAGTGTGACAGACCAGATTCACGGTCAGCTAACATTCTAGTGCCTACTAGATCCTACGTGCTTTGACCAGTGTTATCCCGTTCTGTTTCCCAAGATGGGAGTGAAGCAAGTATGATCAGTCCCACCTTACATATGAGGGCAATAAAGCTCAGAGATCAAGCGGCTTACTTGAAACCATGCAGTTGGTAAGTAGTGGATAAGGGATTTGAAACCTGGTCTTGACCTTACTCTTTCCCTCTATATAATGCTGCCAACACATTCCTCATTCGTAATGCCCAGAAGTTTAAAAAAAAAAAAAAAAAGGCAGTAATCTGTTAATTACTATTATATGTAAGAAAGACCCATAAATAGAATATTGTAACAGAAAAGAATTAGAAAAAAAGAAGTATGGGTCTGTGTGCACATCAGCTCTGTAGCTCTGTACTTCCTTCGTTTTTTGTTTTTGTTATTTTTTTTACATAAGAACCTATTCTTCGATTGCATGTTTCAATTCAGGATAGTGTTTACTAGACCTATGGTTCTTGCTGTAAAGTACAAGGCAAATTTTCATTTAATGACTTATGATAAGTAGGTCTCATTTATAAAAAAATAGTTGGGCCCATAATATTATTGCAGCTAGAACCACAATCCACAGACTTGCTAATTATTTTCTCCTCTGAAGTCTCTGGAAAGGTGAGGATAACCAATCCCGTGACCCATTTCTCTAAGGCTCTCATCATCTTTGACGTTTCTGTCAATTTATTATTCTATATATCTGTCAACATGGAGATTACACAGAGAAGAGTGTGGACTTAGATTGCTTTCGGAACTTTATGAGGATAAGGACGTTTAAACAATGGAATATGTTACTGAAGCATGTTATGAAGATTTTTTTTTTTTTCCGAGAGGCTGAGCTGTCATTTGCCTGGAATGGTTCAGGACAGCTCTGCCTGGAGGCAGGACTATGGACTCATTAACCTCCTAGCCCTGCAACTCTGTCAATCTCAATTCTCTCCACGGTTTCAATCAGATACAGCTGCCTCCAGTTTCATTCTGGTTGGTTTTCGTGGGGCTGTGTGCTCTTGCAATTTTCTGTATTTCAGGGGAAAAAAGCATCTTCAATATGTGTCTATAGCTGTACATGAAGCAGTGTGCATGGTGTATCTTTCCTTACCAAAAGGCTCAGCATAAAATGTATTAATAGATGAGTGCACTGGTATATAGAAAAGCGCCGTGTGCCAAATATAGATGACTCTTATTATTTCTCTTTGCATATAGATGAATACACAGCTGTGGTGCTCTCAGGAGGCCTAGGAGTCAACTTGGTCCAAAGGAATGACTGTGCTATTTTTGCTCTTTCCCTCACATTATTTCTCAAGGCTTGAGGGAATTTAAATGTGACTTACTTGGCAATGACAAGTCTCTGTCCCCTCGGTGCCTTCCGAATGAGATCATTTACACAAGTCACTTCACCATAGCTCATTCTATTTCTTCATACAGAAACAATATCACTTAGATAGAATCTAGATTTCAAGAAAGGACAGGTTCCCCCCTCCCCTGAAAAAAATGGCTACTTTGAAACATACTGCTATTAAATTCATAGTACTGGTATGATAATTCATTAAAATATATGTTTTCTAGAAGAGACAAGGGTCATTCAATAGAACCTCAGTATTATTAATGAAACAGAGGCTCTGAGAAGTTAAGTGGCTTGGATTGGCTCTCTCAGTGAACTGATGGCATTGTGGAGACGGGGATCCAGCTCTCTGGTGGTCTGGCCCAGAACACAGACCTCACTGCCTTCCTCAGGACTCTTTGCTCTTCCTAATGAAATTGATTTTAGCAAAAGCAATAAAATCTCTCCTCCTGAAATGTTACACAATCTTACCATGAAGTAGAATTTTGGAACAAACAAATACATTTATTAATACACATATCTGTTATTCCTTATAATTCTTAAAGAATTCTATTACTTGTGAAACAGTGAAATTTATCCCTTTGTGGAAACCTATTAAAATGGAGACAAGCCATAGTCAAGCCAAGCTTAACATACACAGTAAATACAAATTTGGAGAAAGTGGCCATTTAGTTGTTCTACTCTATAGAAGGAATAATAAAGGCCTTGGAGAGAAGTGGGGAAATGGTTAGAAGCAATTGCCCTTTACAGAGTGGGCACTTAATGAATGTTTTCAAATTTAATAAGTGAATTCACTTAAAGGAAGTTCTAAGTTTGTAAGCCATTTTTACAAGTGCTTTGAGAGATTCTGTGCTTTCTTAATGTACATATGTGTTATTTATGGCAGAATATGTTTAAATGGAAATCAGGACAACTTTGAGCAAATTTAATCTGACTAACCAAAATTTCCTTGATGTCTCTTTTGAATTTGAGGAAATTCTGCAATGTTTGCATCAAGATTGAATCTGGCCATTGTCATGGTATGGTGCTGTCAATCCTATGGGCTACCACTGTTTACATACAACACTTGTAGGGAGGCGTATCAATATTTCTAATGAGAGAGTACAAGAAAAAAATAAAATCTATTTCTCACTTAGGCAAACTAAAAAAAAAAAGTAGTTTACTGAATTTCTCATTCATTCTTTCAATAAATATTTGTATCTCATGCTTAATACAACAGGCAGTATGGAAGAACAAGGATTCTGGACTCAGAGTACCTAGGTTTGTGTTCTGGTTTTCTATTTATTAGATATGTGATCCTGGAGAATTTGTTCCTTAGTTTCCTCATTTATAAGATGGAGGTAATAAGCAATACATATTGCTATAGGTTAAGTGACTAATATCGATAAAGCATTTAGAAGAGCATAGGGAAAGGACAAATTAATGATAGCTGCTGTTGATAATATTCTGCATTGTGGACTACAGAGGAAGGATATATATAAATAGATTAGCTCTGTCCTCATGGAGAAAAAGGTTAGTAGGAGGGAAATAGTCATTAAATAACTAATTGAACAACTTTATAACTTTACACTTACATTAAGTGCTAAGGGCAATATAATGTGAATAATAGAACACAGATATAACATTTCTCTAAACAAGCGTTCATGTTTCATTTTCTTCTATTGCAACCAAGTGAAACCTCACTTCACTTTGATATTCCACACCCTGGTGACTGAGTCTCAACATTTTTGATATTTCTAGGGTAAATCATACCCTTTCAAGTTTTTTACATCAGGAACATTGTGTTGAACAGATACCCTTGAAATAATGTATTTTCCCATTATTCTTCTCATTTCTTTATGACCACTTAGAGTTTTAAGAAAGCATTCCTAATTTCATGTTGCAACATTCCTTAAAGCAAAACTCTTCGTGATGCTCCAGAGACCTTTGTGCTGATCAAGACAAGTACTTCTGGGGAGAAATGAAAAGACCAACTGCCAGTGTTTGTTGAAGAGGAACTTAGTTGTTCCTCACATTCTGCAGCAGATGGCATTGACAGCCTGATGGAGGAGGAGGAAACATACATTCCCGTTCACCCAACCACTGCGCACTCATTCCACGACACCATGACAGAATTACATATTCTTTTCTTCTTCTTCTTCTTCTCATCCCTCTGCTCAGCCTTCTAGACGTGAGCTGACTTGGATGATCTGCAAAACTATTAGCCAGATATCCCTTAAATGCACTTGGCATTTTGGCCCCTACTCAGATATCAAAAGATGTTTGAGGCAGATTTTAAATTCCTATTTAAATGAATGTCAGCTTGTTCCACAGACAGCTCATCTAGACAAGGATTTTAAAAAGAAAAGAAAGCTGTCAAAGCATCTTCAAGAAGTCAAGCTTATTTCTCTGATTTTCTTTTCTTAAAAAATAAAACAACACGATTCTCACTAATTAGGATTCCCCCAAATCAAGACTGGGCAAGGAGTAAGCCCAAAGTCCCAGAGTTACTAATCGTTATTCACGTTACCTTCAACATCTGTATTCATGACCTGTCTTACTTCTGACACAAGATATAGGGATGGTCTCTTCCAAGATACAGGGGTGGTCAAAATATTTTATTGTTTTGTTTTTTTTTTTTTTTTCCTCCTTCTTGCAACAACATGGATATTCCTTAGGATAGGGGAATAGGAAACTTTGGACTCACCCTCTAAAGTGGAAGACACAGATAACAAAAGTTCAGGCGACCTACAATGCAGGGAGGTGCAGTCCAGGAGGCCCGGGGTTATGGAGTGAAGTGTTAAAGTGATTCCACGGTGTGGTGCTTGGCTGCACTAAAAATAGGTAACCCTGAACTATCCTGCAGTTGAAGGACAAGATAAAAATAGGAAATAAACTTGAAAAATAATTGTATAAATAGAGTACTGGGATTAACAACTCAACCCACAGGATCGAATTAACTAATAAGATTTGTTATTTTTATTGAATGCAAAAGATCAGGGGCTATTTAGATATTTAAGGGAAATGTTGGTTATCAAAGTATTCTGAATTTAAAATGACTGACATTCAAGCGGTGATAACTTACACTACTATTTGGAATAGGTTTTCTTTAATCTTTTTAGCCAGTATATCTCTTTATGTCATTTAATGATACTTGTCCCAGTTTTCTAGAAACAACTATACAAAAAAGAAACAAAGAAACTCGGATATTCTCTATCAGATGGATAGATGTAACTCGTCTTGCAGAGGGACCTCAAACCGAGCAGCAATTTGGAGTGCTGCAGCTTTGCTCCTGTGCTCAGTTTCCAGTAAATAGAACGGAGAAGAGCCGAACACAGGGAGGAGTTCAGTATTCATTTAGCTACTACAGAGGCAATATCAAACGGTTTAAGATTCTTCATATCTCCTTAAAAGACAATATTTAAAGTTTAAAGATTCTGTTTTAGAAAAATCTGTCCTGGGGCGCCTGGGTGGCTCAGTGGGTTAAAGCCTCTGCTTTCGGCTCCGGTCATGGTCCTGGTGTCCTGAGATCCGGCCTGTGTCGGGCTCTCTGCTCAGCAGGGACCCTGCTTCCCCCTCTCTCTCTGCCTGCCTCTCTGCCTACTTGTGATCTCTGTCTGTCAGATAAATAAATAAAATCTAAAAAAAAGAAAGAAAGAAAAATCTATCCTGGGTTATTCACTCTTGGCCCATATTTCAGCCCTCCCCTGTTTCTGCCTCTGTGTTTCCATCAAACATACTATCGGTTCTTAGCCCTGCCTCTCTTTCCTCCCTGTTCTCTTCCCGCGCCCCAGCCGTAACTCTAGGGCCAGAACTCTCAGTTCAAACTTGAGTTTTGACAAAGGATCCTTAACTTGTGGATTTCTGCTTTTGTCCACTTCTGGCAGGTTAACTTAAATGTATAATTATGTCATTTTTCTGCCCAGAGAATGAACTTTAAATCTTAGCCTGGAATTCCAGATTTTCTAAACCAGTTTTTAAAACTGGTTTTTAAAAGTAATTAAGTATACATTTGTTTTTATTTAACCATTTTATTAAAAGTAATTAAGTATACTTTTTTAAAATTAATTTTTAAAATTATTTTTAAAAGTAATTAAGTATACATTTGTTTTTATTTAACCATTTTATTAATTAATTTTAACCCAGGGTCCACCATCCAATTCATAGCATAGAATAATAAAATATTGCCAATAATTTACCATGTGCTCCTTGCTACCCTGACCCTTCTTCTTCCCTCTCAGAGGTAACCATTGTTCTAATTTTGGTATTTTTCATGCCTTACTTTTTAAAAGTTTTACCACATATATGTACATATAAATAATAAATCTTGGGGGCGCCTGGGTGGCTCAGTGGGTTAAAGCCTCTGCCTTTGGCTCAGGTCATGATCTCAGGGTCCTGGGATCGAGTCCCACATCAGTCTCTCTGCTTAGCAGAGAGCCTGCTTCCTCCTCTCTCTCTGCCTGCCTCTCTGCCTACTTGTGATCTCTGTCTGTCAAATAAATAAGAAAATCTTTAAATAAATAAATAAATAAATAAATAAATAATAAATCTTTGGGTCTCCTGCGTGGCTCAATCCATTGGGCATCCAGCTCTTGATCTCGGCTCTTGCCTTGATCTCAGGATTGTGAGTTCAAGCCCCATGATGGGCTCCATGCTGGGCATGGAGCCTAATTAAAAACAAATAAACATATAAATAAACTTTAATTTTATAAAAAGGTTACCATGCTATATATAGCCTTCTATGGCTAGCTTCAGGTTTTTTTTGTTTTTATTTTGTTTTTTTCTTAACATTTGGTTACTAAGACACATTTGTGTTATTGCATGTAATTACAGTTAATTAATTTTCACTTTTGTATGATACTTTAGAGGGCAAATATATCACAATTGGCTTTAGGTTTGTTACTTTTTTTTTTGTTTTCAATTACCAGAGTATGCAGAGTGTATTGCAGACATTCTTGAACATGTCTCCTGGAAAGCATTCCTGCTCCAGTCTCTCTTGGGTGTATGCCTGAGAGTGAAATTGTTGAGTTTTAGGTGTACAAATAAGGATCCTGGCAGGAACAAGATCAAATTGTGTAACTGAGGAACATTTGAGAAAGGACCTATTACAGGATGATGAAGCACACTAGGACTAGCAAGGGCAGGGAACCATGACCATCTACCCAACAGAGGTCTTTACTTTTTTTCAGCGAAACAACAGCTTGGCAGAGAGGAAGCTGATCTCATTAAAAACCCTGACCTCACTCTCTACCCTTCTCTCCAGTGTTTTGCCATGATCTCTCATTGGCTGAACCCAATGAGAAGCCAGAATGCAGGAGAACCCACTGACGAAGTCTACAAAGGTCAGCTTCTAGGAATACAGAGCAGGGTGGAGAAGGCTGGACACTTGATCTAGAGAGGTAAAAGGATATATGCAAACGTTAAACATTTACATAATTCCATCATATTTTCCAAAGTGTTTGTACCAATGTACACTCCCAAATGGCAGTATAGAAGATATTCTGTTGATCATATCCTTTCCAAAACTTAGCATGGTTAAACTTCTGAATTTTTGTCGGTAGCTTCAGATGCTACCTCTTTGTGGTTTTGAGGTATATTCCCTCGATTACTGATGAAGCTGAGCTGTTTTTCATGTCTATTAGCCAGACACATCAACTCTTCTGTAAAATTCCCATTCATGTATTGTGGAACTTAACAAGTTTATTCTAAAATTTAAATAGAAAAGCAAAGAGTCAGGAATGGCCAAGACATTTCTGAGGGAGAAGAAAAAGGAGGGACTTCTTTTCAGTACCTGAAGACTTGTTACAAAGCTATGGGAGTGAAGAGAGCCATGTTCAGGAATTGGTGCAAGAATACACAACCTGACCCACAGAGGAGAGAAAATGAGCTCCAAAGGAGACTCATTAATTAAGGGAACTTCAAAAATGGTAAAGATGATGTGTCAGGTCCCTGGAGAAGGGCATGGTTATTTAGCAAATGATGTTGATAATATGAACTCTTCATATAGAAGACAAAAGAGAAAATAGATTGCTGTCTCATACCATGTTAAAAAAATCAACTTTAAATGCATGCAGACTTTAATAACTTTACTGTTTACAGAAAAAATTCCATTGAATACCCTTTTCTGACCTTAAGGTAGGGAAGGATTTCTTAACTATGATTAAAAAAAAAAAATCCTGACCATAAAAAAAGATAATAATTTACTCAATTACTTTAATAAGATTTTTTTTTTTTTTTTTTCATTAAAAACCCAACTTAGGGGCACCTGGGTGGCTCAGTGGGTTAAGCCTCTGCCTTCGGCTCAGGTCATAATCTCAGGGTCCTGGGATCAAGTCTGTCATTGAGCTCTCTGCTCAGCAGGGAGCGTGCTTCCCTCTCTCTCTCTGCCTGCCTCTATGCCTACTTGTGATCTCTCTCTCTCTCTGTCAAATAAATAAATAAAATCTTTAAACACACACATACACACACACACAACTTAAAGAATAGGAAACGGGCTACCTCGGTGGCTCAGTCGGTTAAATGGCTGACAACTGATTTTGTCTCAAGACATGATCTCAGGGTCAGGAGATTGAGCCCTGAGTGAGGCTCCATGCTGGGTGTGGAGCCTGCTTAAGATTTCCTTTCTCCCTCTCCTTCCGCCCCTCTCCACCCTTCTCTTTCCTCTAAAAAAAGAAGAAGAAGAAGAATAGGAAACAATAAGCTACAAATGTGAAAAAGATATTTGCAATGCATAGCATGAACAATGACTAGTGTCAAGAATATGTAAAGAATCCTCCCCCCGCCAAAAAGGACATATGACCCAGTAGAAAAACAGGCAACATAATTTTCTAGCACCCTTTTCTTTTATGACCATGTTTCATGAACTCTAGCTGATTTATAATTCTTAGAGTACTGTAATTGTGTCTTAGTTATCTTTGTTTCCTTATCAGTCTGCTCAGTGCCTGATAGAAAATGAGCATTCAACAAATGCTCATTGAATAAATGAACAAACTTGCCACTCTAGAATAATGTAAGTTCCATTAGTAAGACTCACCATATGCATAACCACTTTCAGGGGCTCTGCTCACATTTTCAGCTTGGATACTTTTGTTCCTGTATTTACATTACCAACTCCTGTCCATCTTTGGAAGTCTAGATCACCATCCCTCTTTACACCATAAAGCCTTCACTGCCTCTTCTGACTACCAGATGTTCTTTTGGGACATCTTCTGCACTTGAATTGTATTATTCCATATTTCTACCTCTGGGCCACTTCTCTGAGATTCTAAACTCCTTGAGGACAAGGGCCACTCTCTCCTAAAGTTCTATGAGGTTCTCAATTCATATTCAGTGGAGACGTGTCACAACATCAAGTAGAAATTTACAGCCATCCTTTGTGTATCAAAATGGCAGAAACACTGGTCACTTCATTTAGAATTTTCCCAGTTTCAGGCATTAGAGATCAGGTTACAAAGGCTAGGGATATACTCTATAAGAAATAGCTTGTTGGGTGCTCGCTTCGGCAGCACATATACTAAGAAATAGCTTGTTGGGAAGGAAAAACAACAACAGCAACACAAAAACTTGGTGATGATTGATTGTTCAAGCACAAATTTGTGACTGGAAACAGGCAGCAGAGCATAGTGGAAAAAAATTACGACCTTGGAATCAGATATCTGTCTTTAACCTCAGCACCACCCTAGGTGAGGGCATGCCTTAGCTGCTCTAAGCTCATGAGTAAAATGGGATGATAAAACTTACCTCAAAGATCACCCAGCAGATTAGTGGTGCATAGATGATACTTAACACATTTTATTTTCCTTACTTCTCTCCTCCCTCTTACAAATAATGCTGTCTTCAATCAGATCTTGGAGTGTATGTTTTTTTAGTTAACACTTAACCATCAAACCTTTCAAGAAACTTTGCTAACAGGAAGTTGTTCTTGTTAAATGAATGGTTGCATTACATCATCTCCCCTGACTTGGCTAAAATTCTTAATTAGTGAAAGGGAAACCAATGACCAGAAATTAAATCTCTCCCTCCCCACATCATATAGTGCAGCTGGTTTCTACAATAGGAGTATCTTAATAATGCATTTCCCAACTTTATTAATAATTTCAAAAATACAGGAAAAGTCAAAGTCATCTATAATTATAACCCATATACCTCCCACCTAGATTTAACTATTGTCCTAATAATTATCATAATAATAATGCTGAGGTTAATGAGGACATTAGAATAATTTTTTATTAACATATAATGTATTATTAGCCCCAGGGATACAGGTCTGTGAATCGCTAGGTTTACACACTTCACAGCACTCACCATAGCACATACCCTCCCCAATGTCCATAACTCAACCACCCTTTCCCTACTCCCCTCCCCACAGCAACCCTCAGTTTGTTTTGTGAAATTAAGAGTCTCTCATGGTTTGTCTCCTGCCTGATCCCATCTTGTTTCATTTTTTCCTTCCCTCTCCCCCAAATTCCCCACATTGCCTCTCAAATTCTTCATATCAGGGTGATCATATGATAATTATCTTTCTCTGATTGACTTATTTCGCTCAGCATAATACCTTCCAGTTCCATCCATGTCATTGCAAAAGGAAAAGATATTGTTTTTTTGATGGCTGCATAGTATTCCATTGTGTGTGTGTGTGTGTGTGTGTGTGTGTGTGTGTGTGTACCACATCTTCTTTACCCATTCATCTGTTGATGGACATCTAGGTTCTTTCCATAGTTTGACTATTGTGGACATTGCTGCTATAAACATTCGGGTGCATGTGGCCCTTTGGATCACTACATTTGTATCTTTAGGGTAAATAGCCAGTAGTACAATTGCTGGGTCATAGGGTAGCTCTATTTTCAACTTTCTGAGAAAACTGCATGCTGTTTTCCAGAGTGGTTGCACCAGCTTGCATTCCCACCAACAGTGTAGGAGGGTTTCCCATTCTCCGCATCCTCACCAGCATCTGTCGTTTTTTAGCCATTCTGACTGGTGTGAGGTGGTATCTCATTGTGGTTTTGATTTGTATTTCCCTGATGTCAAGTGATGTTGAGCACTTCTTCATGTGTCTGTTGGTCATCTGTATGTCTTCTTTGCAGAAATGTCTGTTCATGTCCTTTGCCCATTTCTTGATTGGATTGTTTGTTCTTTGGGTGTTGAATTTGATAAGTTCTTTGTAGATTTTGGATACTAGCCCTTTATCTGATATAGAAGAATGTCTTATGTATATTATTTACTGATGATTTGAAGGTATCTAAAACCCACCAGCAAAAGTTACCCAAAGGGTTTCTTCACTGTGAACTCTTCAGTGAACCTTTCCCCATTCATCACAGGAGGGTTTTTCAGATGGTGAACTATCAAAGAGAACAAAGTTTGGGCTACTCTTTTCCATAATGCCACTTCTGGTTTCTTGACTTACCTGGGCCTCAGCCTGTTCTTTCTCTTTTCCTCACAAGTACATACTCCTTCCTGCTTCCATTTACTCCTCCAAAATTTTCATGAAACAGTAGGGTTGCCAGATTTAGCACAGAAACATATAGGACATCCAGTTAAATTTGAATTTCTGGCGTGGCCTGGGTGGCTCAGTTGGTTAAAGCATCCAACCATCGATTTTGGCTCAGGTCATGATATCAGGGTCCTAGGATTAAGCCCCACATCAGACTCTGTGCTCAACAGGGAGTCTGAGATTCTCTCTCTCTTTCTCTGCCCTTTCCTCCTCTCTAAAATAGACAAATCTTTAAAAATTTTTGAATTTAATTTTAATTTTTTTAGTGTATGTCTAATCCAAATATTGCCTGGGACATACTTATACTAAAAAGTAATACATTGTTTGTCTGAAATTCAAGTTTCATTGGGAAATCTGTATTTTATCTGGCAACTTTATGACATAGATGAGTTCAAAGAGCATTTGAGGGGGCTGTGGATCTCTTTGGTATTTGGGCTCTTAGGCTCACAAGTCTGAAGATAAAGTGAGAAATGAAGATAGAGAAAGGGAAAAAATATTTCTGCACCACAAATAATAAGAGGATGATTAAGCTAGACTTGTTCTGAGCTAGTTGGGAGCTAGAGTGTCTGAGGTATTTTTGTGTTGGACCTAGTAAATAAAATAGCCCTCGGGACTCTGGGGAGCATAGGGTATGTGGATCTGAACAGATTGGATTTATGATTAGGGTTAAAGTCATACATGTATGGTTGGTTTAAGAACATGTATTATATCTATTGCCACATTAATTCTGCAAACCCACCAATCATGAAACCTCAGAGATAGCTAGCAGGTAGCATTTATGGCTCACGCATCGACATCAGTAAAGGCGTGGCCATGTGGCGTTTCTGATGTTACCTGTAGTTGCTCAGGTCTGGAGTTCTGACTGTTGAGAGCTCTAGGCTCTAGCTCTGCTCCTTACATCTCACATTCCCTTCTGAGGAACATCCAGCTGGTTCAGATGTCTTTCTCACAGCAGCATTCCAGGCACAGGGAGAGCATGCAAACACATGCAAAGTTTTGAGGCCTACTGTCCCAATTGGTGCAATTTCTACCTTATTCTATTATTCACAAAACTTACTTATACAGGTGGGGAAAGGGCTTTGTCTCTTTACTGAGGGAAAGTGCAAACAGCAAAAGGTGCGGATGCAGGTGAGTAAAGAACTGGGGCCACCACAATGTTCTGCCCCAAGGAACAAGGGTGGGTAGGGACATAAAAATCAGCAAGTAAAGAAGTCACTTGTTTTGAAAACTATAAGTTTGGAATGTAGCACTTTTCTTTCTCCAAGATGAGTAATTTGCAAGGCTTCCAAATGAATCTCTCCATTTTGTGAAGCAGAAATGCCAACAGCTCTACACAAATTACCAGAATGTTTCACAATTCCTCTCGAAATACCTGTCAGGAAAGTTCTTCTGAGGGAGCACATGGTGGCATTTTTTCTTGCCATAAACAAAATCTATCCATCCATATGAAGAGTCTGAGGTGTTAAAAATGAAAGCTTGCAAGAAAGTGGTAACACTGAAAAAGAAGACCAACTAAGATCCAGAATCAGTAGATCACAGTGTTGGTGTCCCCTGAAATCTAGCACCCTTTTCTTCATCATTGGCAAAGCTCAGCAATTGGAAAGAGCATACTGAGAATTAGATGTGGGGATCTGCCACTTGTTTGCTTGTGTGACCTCTGCAAAGTAGCAATCCCTTTGTCTACTTTTTTGTTTCATAAGTAGCTCAAATAATATGAAAATTATACGTAAACTCTAACACACCAAATAAATGAGCTTTTTTACATCAGAAATAATTTAAGAAAAAGCATTCTGCCCATGGAAATCTTCATTGTGACCTCTAATTGCAAACTCTCTTTTAAGTCATTTATCAGAATCAATAGTAAAAATGAATTTGATTCTCAGCTTTTTACATTTATTGTGTCTACTTGTAGTGGGTAAAAAGTGAGTGGACACTAGACAATTAATTGTATAATTTGGGACTCTTTTGCTTTCAAGTGCAAGCAGCTTCAGGTCTCCAGTAAAAGACTGGTCTCATTAAAGGACTTGAATCAGGCACCAGAGTATGGATTCTATTGCCAATGCCTGGCGGGCCAGCCCAGATCAGGCCTTTAAGTGGGAGGGAGGGTAGCAGTCTTCAGAAGGATGGGGAATATATTAGGGAAGTAATACCTGTTCACTAATAGTAGTAGTAAAAATAGATAGCTTGGGGCACCTGGGTGGCTCAGTAGATTAAGCCTCTGCCTTCAGCTCAGGTCATGGTCTCGGGTTCTGGGATCCAGCCCTACATCAGGCTCTCTGCTCAGCATGGAGCCTGCTTCATCCTCTCTCTCTCTCTCTCTGCCTGCCTCTCTGCCTACTTGTGATCTCTGTCAAAAAAGTAAATAAAATCTTAAAAAAAAAAAATAGATAGCTTTAGGGGAACCTGGGTGGCTCAGTCAGGTTGAGTGTCTGACTTTTGGTTTCCTCTCTGGTCATGATCTCATGGGTTGGGAGATTGAGCCCCACCTGGAACCCCAAGTCAGTGCTCTGCTCAGCGGGGAGTCTGCTTGAAGATTCTCTCCTTCTCTGCCCTTCCCCCCACTCACATGTTCTCTCTCAAAATAAATATTTAAGAAATATATATATAGCTTTAAATAATGAATTATATACCAAACTCTTAAAATTCATTTAATCCTTACAACCAATTTCATGAGGAAAGTGTATTATATATTTTAAAGATTTACTTATTTATTTTGGAGAGAGAGTGCACATGTATGTGTGCAAGCAGGGGGAGGGGCAGAAGGAGAGGGAGGGAGGGAGAGAATCTTCAAGCAGATTCCTGGCTGAGTGCGGAGCCAGACACAGGGCTCAGTCCCAGGACCCTGAGATCATGATCTGAACTGAAATCAAGAGCTGGCTGCTTTAACCAACCAACTGTATTATTAATGCAGTTTTTCAGAAGTTGACATGAGGCACAGAGAAAAGGTAATTTGCTGAAGATCTCATGTCTTGTCAGTGGCAGACCTGTGATTCAAGCCCAGATATTCTGCCTTGCTGTGTACCACAGCAAGACCACAGCAAGAAACAAGTAGAACTATGAATTGAAATATGAAGGAGAACTCTCTATACACAAAAATTTCGTCCTAAACGTTGCTGGTATAAAAGGCAACTTGCTAAATGATATTAGATTTTTAATGTTAAAAGCAGTAATAACAATGACGGGGGAAAAAACTAAGAAAATGCAAAAACACAATATAAATATACCTGTATGTATTGGGTACAAATATACTGCATTGGATATAAATATATTTATGTAGAGATTTATATCAAAACATTAACAGTGCTTGGGGTGCATTGGTGGCTCAGTAGGTTAAGCATCTGACTCTTGGTTTCAGTGCAGGTCATGATCTCAGAGTTGTGGGATCAAGCTCTGAGTTGGGCTCTGCTCTCAGTGTGGAGTCTGCTGCAAGTTCTCTCTCTGTCTCCTTTTGCCCCTCTGCTTCTCCCCACCTGCATGCTTGCACATGCACTCTCTAATACATAAATAAAATCTTAAAAAAAACAATAACAAAAACACTCATAGTGGTTATCTCTGGAGAGGGGAGTGTGATGCTGGAGACAAAAAAGAGTATTTCATTTCATACCCCATAATTTATATAGAATCTGGATAACTTAAAAAAATGTGTATTATAAAGAAATAACCTGATGGGGGAAAGGAAAAGAAAAATGTCTATATGCAGAACATTAAATATGAAAATGGAAAATTGGTTCTAAATCATTTCTGTATCTTAATTCTGCTATTACTTAAGGATATAGCTGGTGAAAACTACTTGTCTCAAATTTCTTTCCCAATCAGGTAGAGAGGTGAGTGGATGTTTTTCTCCAGAAACAGTGTGGATAAGGCAATCTTTTCAGAACATATATTTATTAATGGCTCATGTACATATCATACCCTTAAGTACTATACAATCTTTGAAAAATATTTTAATTATAAACTACTTCAAGTATGTTAAAATCTGGAGTAATACAAGTACACTTGACCCTTGAACAAATGGGTTTGAACTGCTTGGGTCCACTGGTATGCAGATTTTTTCAGTATAGTAGTGTAAATGTACTCTCCTTATGATTTTCTTAATGTTTTCTTTTCTTTGGTTTTATTGTAAAATCACAGTATATAGTAATATAACATAAAATATGTGTTCATCAACTTTTACATTTTCAGCAAGGCTTCCAGTCAACAGTAGGCTATTAAGATTTGAGGGAGTCAAAAGTTATTATGTGGATCTTTGTGCAGGGGATTGGCACAACCGAATTCCTGTTATTAAGGGTCAAGTGTATTTGTTTTCAAACTGCAGTTTATAAAATAAAATACTGCAAATACAATTGATGACACCTGTCCATTTCCCCAATCCTGTCTTCATTTCTTGGTACCCATTAGCAAACCTGTGTATTTTTTTTATGTATACAGCCATAATATCTGGTATCGTTTTGCATATTTTATATAACTGGTGTCATAAGTCATGCACTGTTGCACGACTTGCTTTTTTTGCTCATTTTTGTGCTGCATCCATGTTGACATGCGTAAGCTTGGTTTATTCATTTTGACTGTTGTACAGAAGTCTATCATATGAAGGTACTAATAATGTTGAGTGCTGGTTAGGACTCCCTTTTGCTGTTGTACACAATGCTGCCATGACCCCCCCCCCTTTTTTTTTTGATGTTTCAATATCTACACCCAGTGCAGGGCTTAAACTCACAAGTCAGAGAGGGATTTGCCTGCCCCACCCACTGAGCCACAAGGACCCCATTGTTAATGTCTCCTTATGCACCTGCGGAAGTACTTGTTTAAGGAAACATGGTAATACATCTTTATTAGATATTGAAAATTTGGTCGTTGTGCCAGTGTGTTTTCCCATCAACAGTGAAAGAGTTCCACTGCTTTGTTGTCCTTGACAACACTTGCTATTTTGAAACTTAAATTGCTGCTAATTTGATGGGTGTGATGTAGTACTTCCTTGTATCTTAACCAGTATTTCCTTGATTAGTAAACAGTATTTCTTTCATTATTTATTGGCTTTTCAGATTTACTCTTGTAAGAAATCTTGTTTTTTCAGTGTGCCTATTTCTATTGGGTAGTCTTTCATGACTTCCAGGAATTTTTATATTTTTATAGATTATATTAAAAACATTCTTATGGCTTCTTTTTTCGCTTCTATAGTACTTAATGTACATATAAGTCTCAAATTTTAATATAAATTTATACTTTTATGAATGTCCCTTTGTCCTATTTTTTTGTCTTTAGGGGCATTTGGGTGGCACAGCTGGTTAAGTGTCCAACTCTTGGTTTCAGCTCAGGTCATGATCTCAGGGTGATCAGACTGAGCCTGCATTAGGCTCTGTCTCAGTACAAGAGTCCGCTTGACCGCACCCCACCCCCCCTTACTCTCTCGCTCAAATAAATCTTTCCAAAAAAATGAAAAATGTTTTTAATCCAACTCAAATATATTTGTTTATGGTTTGAAGTAGAGATCCAGATTTATTTTTTTCCCAAGTGGATAATCAATCATAATTCTATAAAAAGTCACTCCTTTTGCTACAGTTTACAATAATAGAACTTAAGTTTCCATATATAAGGGTCTCTTCAAGTCCGATTTAAAGAAATGACAACATTTAACATTTAATGTGCCCCTGCCATGTATGAGGAACTATACTAAGCATTTTAAATGGCTATATCTTGCACTCTGGAGTCTGAATGGGCCTACATGTACGCTAGAGAGCATACATGGTAGGCCTTACTGTGACTTTTTTGTTTACGGACTGATAGAGATGGGTCATCAGGTGAAATTCCTAAGGATGCTGATGCACACACCAACCAAATATATAACTTGCTTTTATTAAACGGGGGGGGGGGGGGCAGTGGGGACGAGGAGAAATCAACACATTTTCTGAAGAGGCAGATATCCCAAGAGCTTTAGTGAAAACCAACATAATATCAACTTGTATGACCAAGCTTTTAGAATAAAAGAGTGATTAGATTCTTAAAGTAGGGCTAGAACACGAATGAGCCCTAGATCCCAGTACAGTTATAAGCCAACAAATTAGGCATTGTTTTGCTTAACAGTTTTAGCTTTAATGTAAATATATATTATTATTTAGAATATTAGCATCTGAACTACATAAAGACTTTATCATTTTACTTTAATTAAAACCAGGATTTATGGAACCACTAAGTAGCCTTTGAAGTTTTCCAATATGGACATGGACTAACCCCACCTATTCTTTGCTGCATATCAAAAGTAAAATAATTGTTACAATAGATCAACATTGTCATGAGGTGATTTCTAAGGCTTCTGGCACATAAATGTATAATATCTGTGTGACAACAATGTCATGATTATATAGAAAATATTTAAAATATTCCTGTGCAACTTCAGTCCTAAAGATTAAAAAAGCAAATGTTCCATATTAATATCAAAATACTATGAGCTTCCCATAAATTTGACATTGATTTCGTAATTACCCGAAGAACACATAAGACTTGCTCACTAAATGATTCATCATTTTAATTAACTGCTGAACCGAATATACTTATTTGGTATTAGTTCTCTGTAGTATACTTTCAGCCAAAACAGACTTTAATATAACTTACAAACATTTCCAATTAAACTGTAACATTGAGGCTGCAAAGGTCAGATCCACGCTTGCCTACCTCTTTATGTGTCACACAAGTATAAGTCTATGAATCTGTTTATCCTTTTGTCTAAGTCACCATGGTAGAGAATGTGTAAGTGAAATCAACAAAAGGTGACCATTTCTCATTTGAAAGAAAATGAAAGTCATTAACACCTTGTCTTAAAGTTCTAAAGCAGCATATTCAACTTTTAAGGCCATAAAAAAGAGGTGGGGCCAAAAATATCATAACTTATAAATTCTGTAATTCTTCTTGTGGCATTAAAAGCCACAGCACAAATTCTTACACTTTAATAGACAATATATTAGTGTACATCTGAATATACATTTGCCAACATGCTCCATTAGGATGAAGGTGTTCTTGAAATAGAGGTGATGAAGTGCATTATCACAGGCAACATTTAATGGCTGTCCTGGGCATCAGGGGACATGGAATGGCTGAGTCTTGACCTTCCATTCACAGATATTGTATTTGATGGAACAGTGACCTAAGAGAAAGAAACACATTTTGCACCCATCAATTTAAAATGGAAAAGCTATCTAATATTCAGTAATTACCACACTTCAACTTCTGCTTAATTGTAAATGAGAATATTTAGCATTTAGTATTCAATAAATCACAAATAATCAAGAAGAAATGTTCACTCTACCATAAAATTAAAAATGAGAGAGTTGTTATTTCCACAACAAACAAGTTAAATAATCCATTAACACATCTTAGTCTTTACAAAATTACCAAATCAACTCAAAGGACAAGAGCACAAACAGACTGCAGGCCAAGCTGTTGAAAGGCATTTTTTGCTAAATTAATTCTGGCTCCCCAAAAGTGCTTTGGAGAATGTAGAAAAATAAAGTGAATTCCACAAAGCAAAGAATTTTACAAATTCTAAAATTATATTGGTGATCTATATTAACATGAATTTCCCCTCCCAGGTACCCCTTATTTGTAAGAAAATACAGCTTTTGTTTTTAATATGCTTTCATATAGGGATGCCTGGGTGGCTAAGTCAGTTAAATGTTTGCCTGCAGCTTAGGTCATGATCCCAGGGTCCTGGGATGATAGAGCTCCGCACTGGGCTCCCTGCTCAGCGGGAGAGTCCACTTCTCCCTCTACCTCCCCCTGTTCGTGTTCTCTCACTCTCAAAAAATCGGAGGGGGAGACAAACCATGAGAGACTGTGGACTCTGAAAAACAAACTAAGGGTTTTGGAGGGGAGGAGGGTGGGGGGTTGGGTGAGCCTGGTGGTGGGTATTATGGAGGGCACTACTGCATGGAGCACTGGGTGTGGTACATAAACAATGAATTTTGGAACACTTGAAAAGAAATAAAATAAAAATGAAAAAAATGCTTTCATATAAAGGGCTAAAAGAGTCAAATCTAGGACTTCTATGCCAAAACTATTGCAGAATGAATGAAAAGTAGTTTTTTTCTCCCAATAAACTCCTAAGTAGCTTGAAATTCCAAATTATTTAGAACATTTTTTTAAAAGACATGCATTCTGGACAGTAAATAGGTATAATATTTTGCAATATTATACATAAAATAAGGCAATATTTTAAGAAAAATTATTAATCTCTATATAACAATTTGGCTAGTTTAGATTCTTAAACAAACATTATCATCTTCTAAGAAGAAAACTGAAGTACAAGAGGCCATAGATTCTGCTTAGCAACAGAGTATGTTAGTGAAAAGGAAAATAAAATTAGTTTGGATTTGATTTCCTTGTGCTTCATTTTCTGCCTTTTATTAAACAAAAATTGATCATTTAAACTAATCAACTTTCTTGACTGTCTCTGAATCCAGAATGGAGTAGAGTGTTGACACTATCCACCTGAAAAACAAAAATAAAACAAAACAAACAAACCAAAAAAACACAAAAGAAAAGTTGCCACCAGAAGAAGGAAAGCTCATCTGCATTTTGTTTAGTATTCCTGTGGGATCCCTTTCAATGAACAGCAAATAGGTAATGACTTTTCATTATGTAACTTTGGTCTGAAAAGTTTCAGTGTGTAGGGATTATTTTTGTAATAACTGCCAAAATTGCAGTTCTCATAACTTTTGTAAAGTAAAATAAATTTTGTTTTAAACATTTAAAAAACACACTGATGTGTGTTAACTAATACAAGTTAAGAGATGTTTTTATAGCACCATTTATAGACTGGAAAAACCAGAATCCAGTTAAACGTAAGGAACAACTAAACCATGGTTCATTCATAGAGTCAAATACTATGTAGTCTTAAAAGAATTGCGTGTGTGTGTGTGTGTGTGTGTATAATAAGATGGAAAACTTCAAAGAGATATTCATGAATGTTTTACAGGATTCTATTTTTTTAGGTATGTAAATGCATTTACATACTACAAAAGTGTTCTGGAAGGTTTCACAGTAATCTATCATGAACAGTTACTTTGGGGGGGATGGTATTTTGTTTGATATTTAAAATTTTGTATACTAAACTTTCAAGCATGAGAAGACATTATAGACTAGTTCATAAGTTTTGTGAGAACAGAAAGTTTGTCTATTTTAATGCCCCATTATACGTGTGTTTATTTTGGTGTCTAGCACAGTGTAGGATCAATGAATATTTCTTGAATGGAATATGGTAACTTTTTATAAACATTATAAAGTAAAAAGGTACTGCTTGAGTTTTTTGAATAATGAACATGATACAATAAAGATATTTTTTAAAGTAACATTAACAAATTTACTGATAAAAGCATCTGCTAGTTGACTGTCTACCCTTTAAAGACTTTTCAGGAATATTCACGTAGCTTTCTTATTCTTGTGAGAAGCATTAACTATGAAACTATCATTTATTTTTAATTTAAAAATATAGAGAAACAAGTGCCAACCTGAAGCCTTTAGATTGTTCAAATTCCAATCAAGGAAATAAGAATAAAAAGCAGACTAATTAAACAAATAAAACAAGCCAGGAAGATTCTGGGTATCTTATCCAGTTTTTTTCTTCCCTCCAGATTTCCATGTAGCCAAAGAGAAATTTTATATTCTGAGGGAATGGTTAATATCAACCACTAAATACCATTTGCCAGTGTATTTTCAGACTTTATTTTTACAAACCTGTATTCTACTTGTAATAGTGTGATGACCTTTAGTAACTGAAGCATCATCAAGAACTGAGAGCAGCCAGAGAAGCTCTTTTATTAACACAAATCAGTGATAATAGGTTCCTTAATCTCTTATTCTCTGAAAACAATTTGCTGATTCACATATAAATCTTAACACCAAACACATATTGTCAAATACTGAACCGGATTTACCAAAACTTTGTAAGAAGACAAGACAGATCTCTGTGTCTACACTGGGGTCAAATAGGGGTAAGGTGTGGAGAAAATCTGAAGAAATATGAAAAAATGTGGCATGTTCATGACTACATTTACACTAAAGCAGTCAACTAGATAATTGTTCTAATATGAACCAATTATTATAATGAAGGTTAATTACTCGGGTATGAACCAGAGCCATAAGGCAGGTTGGTACCTGGAGTTAAACTGAACATTTGGGAGCCAAAATATAGGCAAACCTGGAGCCAATTTTCTGGTGAACAATGTAAGCCTCCTGTCAAAATCACTGAAGATTTTCTTTGGCACTCTCACTGTTGTTCTATAAAAGAAATGTTAGAATTTAAAACAAACCAGGAGAAATGTTCAGTACAGGACAGAAATAAGGGACTTAAGCAAAGATCACAAGGAATTAGAGCCTTCCTGTGCCCATTTCTATTTCCTTTTGCAATATAATGTTTTTTGAAATTATTACGCGTACAGAAAAGTGCCCTGAACATAAACAAGTAACCCAATGAAAACACAAACATATATATAATCCAGCACCTAGGCCAAGAAAAGAATAGCTCCAGCTCCCTACTGAGCTTGTCTTTAAAATGTTGACATTTTCTCTATCACTAAATGTCTATCATGTAGACATTTTAAAAATATGGCATTAATATTTATCTTGATTACTTATATTTTTGGTTCCCTCTTAAATTGTGTGCCTGTCTTGCTCCCACGAGCCACCAGCAACCCCTTTTCTTTCCATGTGGAAGTAACCCTATCATGATTTCTATAATTACTTCCTCACTTTTAAAAATAACTGCCACCTACACATGCTGTTGAACTTTACACATATATATTTTTATAGGTCTTTTTTTTTTCCCTATTTTTATAGGTCTTTACACTGTTGTGTTTAGCTGTATTTTGCCCAATTAATTGCTGTTTGATAGTCCATTCTTTGAATATACTATTTATCCTCTTTTTGGATATTAAGGTTATATTTATTTGGAGCCGTTACAAACAATATTGCATGAATATTCTTATATGTGAGTCCTGGCACACAACACACACCTTGTTAGGTTATATAATTAGAAGCGGAAATACTGATCATGGAGTGTGGATATTATTCACTTTACTTGACCCTGTGTCCATTTTCAGTGGGATAAAATGGATTATGTAAAGGATTTTCATTAAACAAAATTTAGGAACTGGCACTCTAAGACTCCGAGCTATCGATAATCTCCTACTGAAAGAGATAAAATTTAGCCTCGATAGAACCTAAAGTAGTGAGTTATAAACAGGGTACAATTATAGGATCATCATTTAGGGCCTGCTTTCTATGCTGATTCACATCCAGCTCATTCTGGAAGCAATGAGAGTTTTATAAGTGAAGAGACTGCCAATTCAGAGCCCAGAACACCAAGCACACAGCTGCTTGCCTGTACAGTTCTGTTGGCCGAAAAGACATTCCCAGCTTCATGCACTGTTTTCTGCGACGTAGCCATTGAAACGGGTTACTGTATCCAGTGACTTTAGTACAAAGGTACTGCAACCATTTTCTGTGTAGTTCCTTGGTTCTCCCCTGGACCTGATATACCACTGCTATTCGGTCTCAGGCTGCCCTCTCTCCCAGTATCTAGTACAGTGTTTAGGTTTTTTTTGGTTTTTTGTTTTGTTTTTAGTTTGGGTAATTTCGCTTTTAATTTTATTTTTTTCCAGTGTTCCAAAATTCACTGTTTAGTACTTTTGTGCTTAAAAAATGCTTATCAAGGGAGCCTAGGTGGCTCAGTGGGTTAAAGCCTCTGCCTTCAGCTCGGATCATGATCTCAGGGTACTGGGATCAAGCCCAGCATCAGGCTCTCTGCTCGGCAGGGAGCCTGGTTCCCTCTCTCTCTCTGCCTGCCTCTCTGCCTGCTTGTTATCTCTCTCTCTGTCAGATAAATAAATAAAATCTTTACCAAAAAAAAAAAAAAAAATGCTTATCAAGTGTACTGAACTGAGAAAGCTTTAGATCAGAAGTGATAGATTTGAAACTCAACCTTAATTTGAAAGATTAGAAAGAGAAATATTTCCCTAAGTGAGAATGTACAATTTATTTGCATGGGCCTACTTCCCTGTAAAAATGTAACTGTTATGACCTGTAAAATACCAGTTTTAATATTCAAAACCACTTTTTTGTTTTTTTGCCACCTGGCATCTAAATTCAGACTCTACAAATACCTGACAAAATTCAAACCTAGTCCCCTGAATTACCCCTTCACGTTTCCTCCACTCCTGACAGCAGGCACTATTTTGCCCTATCTTCCTGTTTGCCCAATTGGGAGTGCCAAGCTCTCCGTGAAAACAGCGGTCACTCATGGGTCCACTGAAACACAGGGAGAAAAGTAGCTAGCACAATCAGGGCCGGCCGTGGAGATGTGCCCGAGATGCCCTCCCCTTTCTTTCTCTCTTTGCAGCATTCCTGTCCCTTCACAGATTTCATTTCTGTTGAGCTCAGTGTTTTGCTCAACAAGTCTCTTACTCTTCTCTAAATAGCTTCTAAAATGATTAGAGAAGGAATTCACAAAACGAAATGCCTAGGGAGTCAGGGGAATAATGAGTACTTTTCTTGTCTTGGGTGTGGAGGAACTTGCAACCAAGACAACTAAGGGGAGAACAAGAAAGACATTTAGGGAGACGACAGTCTCTGGGAAGTCCGTTACGATGCCAGGCTCCAGGCTTCACCACGTGCGTCCTCTGCGTGGCTGAAAGTAACAGAGGGAGGAAACTCACCTACAAATAATCTGCTGTGACGTTTCTTTGGCATTTGCTCCAAAGAGAGGTAAACCAGGAGACCTGAAGTTCTCTTGCACCTCAGTAAAGAGGAGTGAGCCACTCGGACAGGCCACTATTAGACTAGAGTTTCTATATTCGATGTCATCTAAATTCCTTAGGTTTTCCCTACACTTTTTGTCTAACCTATAAAACAACACCCACCCCCCACCCAATCCCCTGCATAGGGCAATTAACTTTGATCACCATGGGAGCTAGGACTGAAACCTTGCAGGTTCTTATATTGCTGGTGCAGCTTTTCTAGAATAAGGAGGGATTTTCTTTGTGAAAGAATTTTTTCTTACTGTGCTGATATAATTTATAAAATAAGAGTCCAGGGTACTTTCTATGTAGAGTCATATAATAATGAGAAAACCCATGTTCTGCACCTGGCCCGTGGTGTGGAAAATAGACCGGACATATTTTTAAGTATGTGTAAGACTCTGGACTCTTTCAGCTTATACTTCAAAAATGACCCTTGACATCAAAGAGAAACTTCTGGCACCCTCCCTATTCAGATTCAAAAGCCAGAAAACAACTTACCCTAAGTATTAGTTTAACAATGTTGAAAATAGACCCACTGTCACCCATCTGATAAAGAAAACTTACCCTTTTCAATTTGGCAGCAGCCTCTCCAGAACGGATTGCAGTCAGCAAACTCTGTCGGATCTGTTCTGGGTCAGAGCTTTGGAATGTTAAAGAACTTTGTCTCTTAAGAATGAATGATGGGCCGTCAGTTGGAGATGGTATTTGGGAATTCTGTTCATTATGTGCAGAGTTATTTCCCTATAAAAATAAATGTAAAATATTTATATGAATACCAAGTGAAGAATGAGTCATTTTAAAAAAAATGTCATCATCAATATTCTTTAAGAATCACTATTTGCCACACTGGTGTTTCAGACATAGCTTAGTTTCCTTGCCCACTGAATTATCTCTGCTGCCAGAGCTCAGCTAGAAGATGAGGGTATTACTTTCTCTTGTCTTGAACTCATGAGGCTAAGGAAAAGTGGTACATCTCTTTGCTCTAAGAATACAGTGGTAATTTTACTATCTTTGAGTCAAATGATGCTGATTTTGCCAGTGAGAACTGGCTAGAAGAGCTAATTTAATAATAAAAATTCCACAAACTAAAAAAAAATAACACATTTTTATAGTTACAACATAGGTAAGTTGTGAAATTACCACTTTTGACAGAATAAAATGGATAAATTGACAATTTTATATTGGCTGAACCTAACATATCTTCTAATAAAAGAATATTAATGACTGTGCTTCATGTAACAGTTTATTTTGTGTTTCTGGAAGTCACAGGGGCTAAATGATGACCATGTTTTATTTTTCCCATGAGCTAAAAATAAGTATTAGGAATCTCCAAATTTAAGAATCAGAAATTTAATTAAGCTTCTTAGGAAAGAATATTTAGTAACTGATTTAACTGGGAACTATTATCAAATAATCTTAAAAATGTCTTTTTTAAACTGCCAAACATCTTTACAAAAGATGAGCTAAACAGAGTTCAGGCAATGACTCAAAAACTGTATTATCTAAATCAAACTTCTGTTGTTTAGGAATGGCATTCCATCCTAAGAAGAAACACAGGCTTTGTTCCCAAGTAAAGAATTAATCTCTATATCATAGATCTCTTCCTGACATTATATCAAAGCGAAGAAACATAAATGTGAAATATACAAAGAAACATCCTTCGAGATGAATATTGCTTTGAGACTATGGAAAAAATCTTTACTTGGCAGTGTGGTTAATGTTCTGTTACTCTAGGAATGTTTGAAAAGTACTGTAAAATACTTCTGGAACTGTCACACAAATCTGAATGTATTCTTTAAACACTATCAGAATAAAGGTACACAAAATATTTTTTAACTTGCAAGGGGATTATTGTAATTCATACTGTAAATGTCATCCTTTCCTCTGACTATATTATTTGAATCTACCAAATTATAACACTCAGTTGACCAAACACGAAGTCAACACATGTCCCTTTTTATGTCAGTTATTAAGGTTAGACAGTAGCTAAATGATATTTTAGTCAACATACCAGTAACTGGTAAAGTTGACACTGAATTTAAAAAAATGGGAAATTAAGAAAATTACATATTTAAACTCTGGTTTTAGTTTAAGTTATTTCAATATATCAATGTTTGGTAACTGAGGTTGAGTGGTGTGTGATTGAAAATGTCTAGCTGGGAAATGTTTGGTTATTTTATCTAGTCTATACATACTGCTTATGTTTCTATATAATTAAAACTATTTATTTTGCCATTATGTAGAATTGGAGAAGAAAAGAAACCAGAATATCCAGAAAAGTTGTAAACAAACTGAGAAAAGCAAAACAGGAAAATAGAGTCAGAACTATAAACCAGTAAGCTATGCAAATGTAGGAGCAAAGAAACTTTAAATTACAGTATTTGCTAATAATACAATTATAGAATGATGACCTTTATAGTACTACCCAATCATGTTAAATTAATTATAAAAACTCCGAGAGTAAATAATCAGATTTTATGTATTTCTACTCTTTTTTTCCCTATGGTAGCTTGCTATTAGATTAATAGGAATTCAGAATTAAGTAACATACAAACACCAACACGCTTGTCAACTCGCATTTAAACCAGGTTGTATTGGAATCCATTATTATTATTATTATTATTATTATTATTATTATTATGAGAAAGAGAAATCACAACTAGGCAGAGAGGCAGGCAGAGAGAGAGGAGGAAGCAGGATCCCCGCGGAGCAGAGAGCCCGATGTGGGGCTGGATACCAGGACTCCGGGATCATGACCTGAGCTGAAGGCAGAGGCTTTAACCCACTGAGCCACACAAGCGCCCCTGGAATCCCTTATTTTTAAAACGGTCACCTTACCTCCTCACTCACACACAGCTGTGGGATGCCCACAACCTGATGTTCAGGAGGAGACTTCCCTTCTTCTGTGTCAGGTGGAGGGGGGGTGGCCACACCCTCGCCGCTCTGCTCTGGGCGCACTTTGCTGAGAGACTGGGACCGTTTCACCACAGCAAGGGCAAAGGGGGACGGAGCAGAGCTCACGTAAGGTCTTGGTGCCCCAAAAGTTTTCAAAGTCTTCAGATTTAGTGCTGCTAATTGACTGGCCAGAAGAGGAGCAGGTTTTGGAGCTCCGGGAGAAGAGGTTTCAGTGGCCTTCTGGCTGCTGCTGCCATCCTGAGGGTTTTTCATATGGGGCTGTGGAAGGGATGGAGCGGTCTTACTTAAGGGAGAAAGAGTTTGCTCCTCTGGAGGTGGTATCGCATCCCTTTCCTCCTCTTTCTTTAGTAGATCCTTTGGAGTGGGGTTAGGGGCCCCGTGGACACTCCTGGCAGCTGCAGATGTCACATACTGACCTGAAACTCTTTTTTGCATCTGCAGGAAAAAAGAACTTGGTTTGGTCTGGGGATTTGAAACCCGAGATTTAAGTTTTGACTCCAAAATATTGTTTATATCTTCCAAATTCGGCACAAAAGGAGCTGTACCAGTGTCTTTCGTCATTCTGGGAGGAGGCTTCAGAGGATTTCCCATGGCGAGGTGGGGTGAGCTCTCCACGCTGTGCACTAGATGCCCTGTTCTTGGGGGAAGCTTCAGCCGAACGTCTGCCTGTGGCACCTTTGGGCTTTCAGAAATAACAAGATCTTCTGTTTGGATTGCAGTTTCTTTCAAACTCTCATGAGTGTGCTTTCTTCCTAAAGTATGTTTCTCCTGATCATCTTTATCCCCAGTGGTTTCTGATTCCCAATTTTTCAATATCTCCAGGGATTTGGGAGGCACAATTTTATAAGTAGTCATTCCAATTTTGGGTATGTAGTCTCTCGTGATTTCATTTGAAGGTTTTGGCTTGGGATCATAGTCCTGTCTATAAAGTGGATAATTCTTCACATGAGAAATAGCTGAATCCTTATCAATCCCATCTACAATAGGCAAAAGATCATCATTACCGTGTGAACCAATTGGACCTTTAATGGGGAGTTGATTTTCTGAATGTACATTTAGGGGGCCCTGACTCCTAAATGTTCCTGAGGCATCTACAGCATCTTGGGGACTTGAAGAGGAGGGCTGAGTTGATTTATTGTTACTTGGAGTTTGCACACTTTCATTAACTTCGAAATCAGGCAAATTCTGATCTTGATGGTTCCCATCAGAGCTGTCAGTGGAAAGGATGGTCTGAATAGCTGCATCCTGCATTTTGGTCTTTTCTTCACTGGGTTGATCCAGTTTTGGGTCCTGTACTAATGAAGCAGCCAGGTGATTCTCCTTGTAACTGTCAGCGGTATCAGTTTTATGCGCCTGATAGTCTGATAGTCTGTCAACTTCCGTGTCCACGTTGTTATTTTTGGCAACGCCTCCTACGTTGATTATTGTTCTCCTCACTCCATTTTTCATATGATCTTCTGTTTTTGGTGGAGTGACAATTCTTTCATTTTGATCTACTAAGAGAAAAAAATATATATTGTCAAGTCAAATGTGAACAAAGTAGAAAAACCTCAAGTTTTTAATGCTTGCCTCCCCTAAACTGAAATAGGTTGGTTTGAATTCTACAGATAATTTTCAGCTCACTAATGATACAAAAGCAGGTAAGAGCATCAGGAAAAACAGCTTGGGCTTTGCTACCATCATTTGGTATCAGAAACCTAAGTCTAGAACCCAGCTGGACTTACATGTTACTTAACCCCTTTGAGCCAAACCCAGCTTCCTCAGATGTAAAAAGGTGAAAATATGTATTATATTTTATATGTCATTTATGTAACATGCTAATTAGGATAGGATATTCCCCAGAACAAAAAGAAACATGCATACAAGAGAAAAAAATTACGTTGCCAGGTAAATTTGTATATGAACATACCTTCATCTTTGTACACCCTACCTAATTGCATGTTTTTTTGGTCATGGTTGTTAAATTTTCTATTATGTTGCAAGGTTCTTAAATTAAATATCTAATTTTCAAATGGACTTCATTTTTATTCTTCCTTAAAAAATGCAACTGATTTGCAGAGTATTTGTTTTCTATACAAGTGACCTCTCAATGACTCATAACTATTAACTTTTGTGACACATTTGATTAAGAATCATGAAAAAGACATTTTCTGCCTATGCTGTTTTTTACTTGGTTTGTAAGTATTTTTCTCTATATGAGAAGTACTATTGTCAATACCTCTATAAGCACAAAAGAAATGGTCCCTGGTACCAGGAAATGAATATAAATGTATTCCCTTCTTTCTTGCCTATTTCTCATTTTCCAGTGAATATAGGTATAGCCCAGTTACACAACAGAAATATTTTCCAAAACAAAGTAAATCAACATATTTTAAATTCATTTCCCTATAAACCCTAATTGTTTTTGGAACTCCAAATGTCTATTTTTCACTATTCACCAATTCTGATTTTCTCACCAAAATCTCACAATTATTCCCAAAGACAGGACTGGAAACCTACTGAATTTAGTAGCTAATCCATACATACCTGATAATGACACCAACCAAATGTCAACGAATGGTTAGGTCATTTTCCAATGATAGCCAGTAGAAGGAAAAGGTAAATTTTGTACGATCCTTTCCCTCCCCTACTCAAAACTGACAACAACATCTACAAAATGAATCATCTGTCAGAAGAATGATTGAAACAAGTATATAGTATAGATAAAAAAGGAAGAAAACTATGAAACTGTTTTTAAGATAATAATTTATTTTAAAAATCGCCTAAATACTTTAATTTAAAAAAACAGGAAAAAAAAAACCCACCTAGAGTTGACAAAGATCATTGCAAATCAAATGTAAACCAAAAAAATATTATTACAGAAATATACCTGTGACCCTAGCACTAACTTGATGCCAAAATCTTAGCGAAAATGACCCATCTTTTTTAAAAGAAGGAAGCAGCATGATTTCTCAGTAAAATTCTATTGGCCATCAGAACGTATGTTGTGAAGAACTGAATCAAGAGGAAAAGGACGGGGAAATTATATACTTTTAGAACTTCCCAGTATTCTATCTCAGGATGGTACTGACCATGGGGAAAATGAACCAGAGACCTATTTGAAATAACCAACACATCCTACCTAGGTAAAACAGCATATATCTACATCAGTCTGTCCACTTGTGACACTGGAATAATCACATTTTATCCAAATATGAATATGCATATGCCTGTGTTTTCTAAGAATCTTCACCTAGTTTTGCATATTAATATAACAGACTGGACTATGAGAATTCATAAGCAAATTCCTTCATATCTTCTTAAAATACCACTGTGCATTCCTCGCATCTTCTATTTGTGTAGTGTCATTTTTCTGAAATTCAACCTTAAGTACAGATCTTCCTCAACTAATGATAGGGTTACATTGTAACCTAGTCCATCATAACTTGAAAATATTGTTAAGTCAAATGCATGGGGCGCCTGGGTGGCTCAGTGGGTTAAGCCTCTCCCTTCGGCTCAGGTCATGATCCCAGGATCCGGGATCGAGCCCCACATCGGGCTCTCTGCTCCGCGGGGAGCCTGCTTCCTCCTCTCTCTCTGCCTGCCTCTCTGCCTAGTTGTGATTTCTCTCTGTCAAATAAATAAAATATTAAAAAAAAAAAAGAAAATGACTCTCTTACCACCCTTACCACACTCATAAGAAACCAGTGTAAAAGCCGCAAAGCCAAATGTTACATTTATACTAGGCATTCACTTCTGATGTGGATATATTCTAAAAAAAAAAAAAAAAAAAAAAATACACACACTAGCCTACAGTTGGGCAAAATCATTCTCTCACAGAGCCTCTTCTATAGTAAAGGGTTGAGTATCTCATGTAACTTTTAACTACTGTACTGAAAGTGAACAACAGAATGGTGGCAGGTGTGCGGGCTCTTACCATTGGAGGGCCGACTGGGAGCCAGCACTGTGCGAGAGTATCACACAGCACATTGCTAGCCCAGGAAAATGCCAAAATTCAGAATTCAAAGTACAGTTTCTATGGAGTGTATATCACTTTCTCACCATTGTAAAGTCAAAAAAAAATCTTAAGTTGATGACTCATATATTTTAACAATAGGTCAGTATTCTACTAGGTGCTATGAGGAATTCAAAGTATTGGATGTAATTTCTGTGATCCAAAAGACTGCCCAATCTTGTTGAGCAGACAAGACCTTTTAGAGAAATACATGGCTTCTAGTAATCAAGTAACAAAATTAGTGAAGTGACAGGATTTGGTGGATAGTTGAAGGAATGGGTGAAATCATATGTCTTGCAAAGAAAAAAAATGAGCATAGCCCTAAAGACAGAATGGAGTGAAATATATCATAACAAAGAAAAGAAACGTCTTGACTTGGGGGTGGGGGTGTGGAAGATACTGGTAAATAACAATAATAATAATAATGTCAACATTACGTAATTACGTAATTAGATTAGCAAATAGACGTAATTAGCAAATAGATGTAATTAGATTACATAATTAGATTAAAAATCATGCAGACAAGTTTCACCCAAGTAAAACAGTTTGGGGCTTGGGAATCAGTAAAAAGAAAAAGAGGGAAATAGATCACAAATGGATGCATAAAGTATACATCTTTAACATCCAAGATCTAGGTTAAATAACATCTAAGATTTAACAACAAATATAGTACACACGGTAGTTAATAGCACTTGTGACAGTAATATGGCCTGAGTTCAAATCCAGGGTCCGCTACTTCTAATTACGGGGACCCTTGTGAATTACATAACATCACTGTGGTTCAATGAAGCATATAGTGGAACTGAAAATAGTAAGACCTGTAAATGAGTTAACATACAAGATTAAATGAGTTAATGTATATAAAGTTTTAAGAATGGTCCTTTGGCATACAGTAAGTGCTCTGAAAACGTTGGCTATTAGTGTTTATGGAACTCACCATTCTCCTGGTGTGGGCCCAATGACTTCAAGTTTCTTACACTGTCAACTACCCTCTCTTCACTGCTTGCATCATATACCATTATGTGTGGCCCTCTGCAAAACAGGATATTGTATGTTATATACTGATACTATTTAAACACACACACACACACACACACACACGTGCACGCTCCAGATGAGAAAAGAGGCAATAATTTCCAAAGACAGATGGATTGAAATAATCATCTTTCTTCTGCCAAATACTGGATATTTAATAGCAAAGAAAAAATACAACTGAGAGGAAATGCTGCTATGAACCATTAGCTTTCAAAGAGTGGTCTTATTTTAAGGAAGGATCCAAGAAGCTTGGTAAAATGGACACTTTTACAAAAACAGTGTCTTTTTGTTATTATTATTTGTCTTTTAAAGAAAAAGGAAACTGAATGAAATATTTAAGTCTTGCTTCTAACGAAGCCAACTTCTGGCAAATCAGGATGTGGGCTGACCTCAACTGTTTTTTTGTCTTATTTTTAGTGATAGAAGGGTTTAATTTGGTGACACTCCCATGAAAATTATAGTAAAACTTTGATGAAGATGGTTTACTTTGCTTACTTAATTTCATTTTTACTCATGATGTGGCATTTCTAACACAATATAAGCATACTGTAGTATAGATTTCAATTCGTAGGGCCAAGTGGAAAGTGCTCTCTCTGCATTATAAAGTTGACTATAAAAATTAAGTTAGTAACTTAACATAATCTAATATGCAGAATTGTTTTATGTATCAGTGAAAATTCTTGAGAAGCATTTGGTGAAAATTAAATGTTTCATTTAGATCAAACAGAAAATAAGCAAAACCCATACAATACAAACAAACAGATACTTTTGTATTTGAGTCACACAAATTAACTACATGCTATGGTTTGTCTCACACAGGGATACCAGAACTGTTGAATCTGATTTTATTTAAAAACAAAACATGCGTATGGATACTTTATTAATAAGCATTCTGGTAATGATGGTGACCAGAGTCTAAAGAGATGACTATATTTGTGTTTATAATATCAGATCTATAATTCAGAGACTAGTACTCATTAAACAAACCATCACCAACACTTCCAGCAAATAGACTACTTACTGTCCATCTGTGTTTCTAGCTTCTTGTTTTTCTTCTTTGGAGTTCTGTGAGGACTCTCCAGTAACATTGCCAAGGGCTGAGTCAGGATCATTTTTCAGTGTATTTATTATATCAGTAGATCCAAAAGGAATAGCTTGTGACTTCAGAGAAATATTTTCAGTCTCATCTTTGGGCACTTCACTGAGTTCTTCCTTTTCATCTATCTCTTCAAGGCTATGATCAGAGCTTATTCCAGCTACAAAGAAATGAAGATATAATCCTAAATATTAATTTGCCTCATTCATCTTATGCAATCCTAGCAAGAAAGGAATTTTAAAAATAATAATTAGCTGGACTCTTTTAAATGCTCGTCCAAAACTAATAAGAAAATAATACTCTAATGATGAGTAATCACATTAACATATAGTCAAATTATCTCAGATATATACAATTCTAAAAACAATATGCTACCATGCTAGGTTTTATTCATAGTAGAGAAAAAAGTTATTTAAACTCATAATCTTCAAGTTACATGTCTCAGTCTGAGAGATAGCTATGTATCTTTGAATTTAAATGATTTTACATTCATACAATAGCTCCAAATATTAATTAAAAGAACATGAGATTTTATATTTTTAAAATTTTATATTTATACAAGTATACTTATAAAATCTGACTCAGAAGTTATCAGAACTACAATGGAGGACTAACTATCTGAGCCCCTTTTAAAAATACCAATGTTCACACCCTCTCCACACCTGTTAAATCAGAATCTCTGAAGGGTGGGACCAGGAATTTTTAAGGCTCCTCAGGTGATTCTAATACAAAACCAGAATTAAAAGCCATTTAGACACTTAATATACTTTTTGAAAATACGAACAAGTATTATACAATGAAAATTATTCCCACTCAGTTTGATTCTCAGAGGCAACTTCCTTTAACAGGTTTTTCCTACATAATATCAGAAAGTATAATGAGCATACAAGCAGATACGCATACTCATGCTTCCTTCTTTTTTATGGGTCCATTTAATATAAATGGAAGCATACTATACCTGATGTTTTTCACCTTCTGTTTCTCCACTTAACTATGGCTGAAAAATCATCCCGTATCGTGTGTGTGTGTGTGTGTGTGTGTGTGTGTGTGTGTGTGTAAGAGTGATTCTCTTCAAAAGCTGCAGTTAATATTTCATTGTATAAGAATGAGTTTGTCATTGTTCCTTTAGTACCAACAACAAATGTCCAACAGATTAAAAGAGGAGACATCCTAATTGGTATCCACACTGGCTGTGAAATTTAATTTAAACCAAAGAATGAGTCTCTGACTCTTTGCTTATTTAAGTATAATTTAACACTGCCATTTATACAATAGCAGCTGAACAAAATTTAATTTGACCACAATGGGGGAGGGGGATGGTGTAGCATTAGATTATAGTGATGAGCACATCCACAAAATTTAATAAAAACTTCAATGTACTTGAAGAGTATTTAAAGTAATGTATGTCTTTAATTTTATCTCTAGGTGGAAAAGTATGCTATTTATGCTATTTAACAAACAAATATGGAGACTTTTATTGACAGTTTCATTGTGAGTAAAAAAAGGAGATTACTCAACAGGAAAAATATTAAAGAATTTGAATTTAAATGAATTTTTAAAAAATATATTTTGGCAAGTCTTCTTTTATTATGACATGTGAAAGCATCATTATGATACCAATGTATAATATTATGTGCCTGCAATAGCATATCATGTTTGTGCAGTAAGAGTACATTTATATAATTTGAAAACTGTTTGAGAAAATTAACGTCTGTTCTGGTTTAGATGCAAATGTGTTTTATAAATGGCCCCTTAGCATATCTTAAGCTCTTTACAAATTAGTTTAGCTGAGTAAACGCTTAGCAAGTTATTGTTATCCCTATTTTTCTCTTGCCCATCAAAGCTATTTCATATAGGACTCCTAGGTGGCTCAGTTTAGCATCTGACTCTTGATTTCAGCTCAGGTCATGTATCTCCGGGTCCTGGGATGAACCCTGCCTTGGGATCCACACTCAGCAGGGAGTCTGCTTGACAGTCTCTCCTTCACCCTCTGCCCCTCCCCCACCATTCCCCATTCGTGGGCACAGGCATGCACATGCTCTCTTACTCTAATAAATCCTTTAAAAAAAAAAAAAGTACTTCAAACAACTTTTGTTTAAGTATGGGACTCCTCACTGAGAAACCAGTCTCAGTTAAAGAATGAGTTACGTATTTCAAAAATCTTTTCAAATTATTTTTCTGAAATTTTATAACTTGGTAGTTATAAGCATCATATAGGCTTGCTTTAAAATATATATATATATATATATATTTTATTAGCTTGAAGAGTATTCCTATTCTTAAAAGTCTTAGGAAAGATTGTGATTATTTTTAAAAATTCTAATAATCCGGGGTGCCTGGGTGGCTCAGTGGGTTAAGCCTCTGCCTCTAGCTCAGGTCACAATCTCAGGGTCCTGGGATCAAGCCCCACATCAGGCTCTCTGCTCAGCGGGGAGCCTGCTTCCCCCTCTCTGTCTACTTGTGATCTCTTTCTGTCAAATAAATAAATAAAGTCTTTTAAAAAATAAAATTAAATTAAAAATTAAAAAATAAAAATTCTAATAATCCAAAAAAACTTTTCAGAGTTGGTTGGTTGACTAGCATAAATTTCCCCAAGCTTCGAAAAATAAAAAAATCAAGTTTGTTTTGTATATGTTATATGATGGCCACATTTTAGGACAATAAAAAAAGACTGGGTGAGGGCTGTAAACAAGGAATAAATTCCACAAATAATGCACCACAATGATCGTATTTCAGCTTCATAAGTTTTAAGGGAAGAATACTCGCTTTCAAAGAATACAGTGTTCAAAATCTTTGTAAAGTTTTAAGATTTAACAACTTGGAAAGTATAAATGTTTAAAAAATCACAGAAGTCATCTTTTGAAAGTTTAATTAATACAATCACAATCAAGATATAGAACAAGTCCATCGATCTCCAAAAACCCCAGGCCCTCTGGTGATCATCCCTTCCCCCTAAGTCTAGACCCTGGTTACTCTTTTCCCTACAGTTTCACCCTTGCAAGAATGTCACATGAATGAAATCATTCAACATCTAGCCATTTACGACTGGCTTCCCCATTTAACACAAGGCTTTTGAGATTCAGCCATATCACTGCATGTAGTATTCATTCCTTTGGATGGGTAGGTGGTAGCATTCCATTGTACAGACTGACCATAGTTCATCCATTCCTCAGTTTAGGGACATTGGGTTGTTTCCCACTTGGGGCAATTATGAATAAAAATCCTAAAATAATTTACATGTTAAGTTTTTGTGTGCACAGAGGTTTTCATTTTTCTTGGAAAATCCCTAGGAGTGGGACTGCTGGGCTATACAAAAAAATGAATGCTTAAATTTTATTTTTAAAAATTTGTCGTGGTGCCTGGGTGGCTCAGTTGTTAAGCATCTGCCTTCGGCTCAAGTGATGATCCCAGGGTCCAGGGATCGAGACCCACGGTGGGCTCCCTGTCCCACAGGGAGCCTGCTTCTCCCTCCCCGACTCCCCCTGCTTGTGTTCCCTCTCTAATTGTGTCTCTGTCAAATAAATAAATAAAATCTTAAAAAAGTTATCAAACTATTTTCCAAACTGGCTGCACAATTTTGCATTACTATAAGCAGTATGTGATATTAATTTTAAATAATTTCAAATAAGGACTCATTTTGAGTTAGCAAAAAATTGAATAAAATTATTTATAATGAAATGCAAGTATTACCTAACTATAATTTTTTGCCATCTGGTAACAAAATAATTCCAATAATTTAATATAAAAATCCCAATCAAAAGCAATACTTTAGAAAGTAAGCCATGACTAGATAACAAAAGAGTAGTCCAAGAAAGAAAAAAAATTATATATATAATATATATTCTTTAATATTCAAAAAATTGAATACTGAAAATAACAGAGTTCAAAGAGTTTTGCCAAAAAAAGCAGAAAGCCAAATAGAAGAAAAGCTGAAATTCTCCAGAACCACTTGTTTTATTCATCTTAGGTCTTGTCATATTCATCTGGTTAGGGAAAACATCACAACCTCCAAAGCTGTAAGAGAATTTCGAGTAAAAGGAGGAAACTAATGTTTCTTTGAGACCTTTTTACACAAGGGGTAACCAAGTAATGAAATGCTGACCTGGTGATAATCTTTTTTTTTTTTAAATGTTTATTTGACAGATAGAGATCACAAGTAGTCAGAGAGGCAGGCAGAGAGAGAGGAGGAAGCAGGCTCCCTGCCAAGCAGAGAGTCCGATGTGGGGCTCGATCCCAGGACCCTGGGATCATGACCTGAGCGAAAGGCAGAGGCTTTAATCCACTGAGCCACCCAGGCACCCCTGACCTGGTGATAATCTTAATCTGCATTAAACCAAGCACTAGGCAGGAAAGGCCCAGCCACCTACATGTCAGAGATGCTACGGCTGCCTCGGGCGTTCCAGGGCATTCGGAGAGAGAGGCTTCATCCAGCAGTCTGGGCACGGTGCAGTGTTCATGACTGGGGAGCCCGGGGCCAAGGGAGGAGTCTGCCAAAGAAGTAAAATCTGTGGAAATGGTTCTTAGACAACAGAGTTAAGGCAAGCAGAGAACAAGAAGCATTTCGAAGAAATCAGATCTGTTAGCTCACAATTATCCATGTGTTAAACAAGAAGAGGTAACAAGGGGGGCGGGGGAAGAAAAAGAGAAATAGACACCAAGCAAAGTTTGAATAGCATTCACACCTCTTTTCTAATACTTCTGAATCTTCTCATTTCACTTATATGGTTTGATATTATATAATCCTTTTGTTCCTTTGTGGAACAAAAGGAATTTTTTTTTTTTTACTGTGAAGTTTTATTTGAGAATGACAACTTCAACATTTGAACATAAATACAAGTATTACTTTAGGTTTTTTAATGAGGTTGGCAATATATATAGATGGTTGGGATCTTTTAAGATTTTTAACATGAAATATACTCAGGATTATGATTAATTGACATGTATTACACTAGCATGTACATTTCAAAGTTGAAAGACCTTATAGTACTTGGTTTAACATTAATTCAATTAACAAAAGATTTCTAAACAGCAAATTTAAACATGTTTTGAACTTTTCCAGAAAGTCAAGACATGCAAAATACATTCCAAAAAGCAGACAGACAAAATATTAAAGACCATTATCTTTCACAAGTAAATTCTGAAAATACAGCAAATGAAGAGACTATAGCATGAATTAGTATTTTCAAAAGTGCTGGAGGTCCAGAAGTCTGAGGTGTCATTGATATTATTCTGGGTAAGACTTAAGAAATAAGAAAAGTCATGACTAGTTATGTAAGGATAATGTTTTTAATCACAGAGGACAGGAGAATTCTTATAAAAGATGGGTCAAAATCTCAAATTCCTAAAAAATCACCTAAGTATTTCAACATTTAGGAGCATTTGGGTGCTCCTGAGGTGCTCCTGAGTTTCTCCTGTGCTTATGAACATTAATTATAAAAATTAGATAGGGTTATATTGAGCAATTTTCATACCTATAAAATTATACCCGTGCTAAAGTACTGTTCTATTTTTGTAATATTTAGTAATATTACATTTTTGGTTAGACATTAGTCTTTCATATTCATTTATAGCTAACATTAAGTCTAAGAATTAAGAAATTTTACTATATTCTTATAATAGCTACTATTAAAACATAGGGAAACAGTATTAAGTTAATTTTTACTGGCATTTCATTTATTTAAAGAATCCAAAATGAGACCATATAATAGAAAATACTTCAAGATAACAAATTTTTACCACTGAATTAGGACACTGTGTACATCAGATTCATACCTACAACAGTTGTGTAAACAATGGTACCTTACACACTGGTTTAAGTTTCTTTTGAACACACTAAGGTACATTCCTAACTAACATGTGTCATTCCTCTTGGGAAGGACATTAATAAGTGGTAATCTGACTTTGCATAACGAAAGTTCTTACGGTACCATCATAGAACTAAAATTTTGAGTCCTGTCAGTTTCATACTCAACCCAGGGTGGAAATCTTTTCATTTCAGAATATAAAATTTGGGAAAGAAGAGTCAAAGCATCTGTATCTCTTTCACAGACAGAGCATTATAACTAGGTTCATTCCTCAATGAATTGTCTTTTTCCAGGAACTACGTGATGTGGAGTAAAGGTGTCCTACCTGGGCTGGGCAGCCCGTCAGGAGAGTTTGCTTCCAAAACACTGTGGGACAGAACTGTGCGTCCTGCCTGCAGGACTGGGAGACAGAAGCGGCACACCTTACAAACAAGTCACAGATGTAGCAATCCCTTAGCAGCTTAATTCATGGGTGTGTACTTTGGGAAGAGATAGCCCTAACTCTGTTAGAAGCCATTTCACCATCCAGCTTTGAAGCAACTAAAATCGACTTAGCTCCCCCTTCCTACAGGGAGTCAATCCTGGAACGAGAGTGTCCTGAAGAGATTCACGAATGATCACACGCTCAATCTGAGGATCAGGGAGCCATGAAATTTTTTCTTTCTTTCTTTTCTTTTCTTTCTTTTTTTTTTTATGTTGTGGATTTTTAAAAGGTAGTTAAGTGAGAATAATCAGGGGCTATCTAAATATTATTAAAATTGATTAAAAAGCCTTAGCGTACGTATCGCCTTTTAGTAAGAAGACCTGATTTATAACCTCTATCACTTTACTGTCTGTCTGAAATAAGACCTAATGCACATGTAATGTTACTGGGAAAAGCCACATTACCAGTGACGGGGCTGTTGTCATCACTTTGATGCAGGGGTACTTTGGAGGGTGGGGAAGGTGCTTTCCGCTTTGTCCTCTTCAAAGATGAACTGCCGGCAGATGTACTGCTGAGCTGCAGAGAGCCAGTCCTCACTATGCCTGCTGCACACGGGCTCTGGGAAACAAAACGACCAGACACGGTCTCTGTTTAGACATTAATAGCGAACTCCAGGAAGATCCTGACCTTTACATCGACTGCTTCATATGCTGAGATGCAGCATAAGAGTCATTGCTTCAAAACACATTTAGGGAGCATCTGCCGTGTGCCAGGAGCTGAGCTAGGAGAAGGAAACACAGCAAAATAAAATAGGGTCCTTCTGAAAAAACTTAGGCCAGGATGGAAGAATGGCATACGATTAACCAATTATCATGTGGAGGACTCACAAGCATAATAGTGAAAAACTAGCCTTCGGAGAAATATATGGAGAAAATATGGATGTAGAGTAAGAGGCGAAAAGGGAAGAATGTACGTTAAACAGCTGGCTTGATTAATCTTTCCTTTTTAGTACTAATGTATTAATGACAAACATCTCAAAAATTTATATGTCTACCGAGAGCAAGGTCACTTGAGGTCACCGACTCTCTCCAGAGCCAGCGCTCACACGCCTGGCATGTGACTGTCCGTGGACCTGAAGACAGGCCTGCCTCAGCGCCACCTGCCGCCCCCGGGCGTGCTGCCACATCGTCTCACTCTTTCTCTTTACGACTGACCTGCTTCCAAGAGTGTTCATAGTTGTTTTTTTTTTTTTTTTTTTTTTTTGTCTCCAACTTCTCATCCCCCACTGAACACTTCCAACCAGATATTTCCCAACTTTTGATCCAGTAAAATTATTCCTATCAAAGTCATCAATGATCACCACCACAACTAAACTAGTGGTTAATTCTTAGAGCTCATTTATTTGATCTGTCTGTAGCACTTGACAGAATAGGCCACCCTCTCACAATTCTCTTTTTCTTACTTCCAGATTACCACATTCCTACTCTGCACAGATCTCAATGCTCCATTTTCTTTTAGGGTTCCTTCTCATCTCAGTCCTTGGGTACACTCTCTTCAGTATCTATGTTCACTCGGTTGGTAATCTCCTTTATTCCCTTGGATTTATGTATTATTCATATGCCAATTAATTCCAAACTTGTGCCTCCATCCTGGACCCTTATCTGATCTCCACTTAATATACCCAGACCTAATCCTGCAAGGAAAGACTTAAAGCCTGCCACCCAAACCCAGATTGATTCAGTCCCTACAGCCAATTCTGATTAAACCTAAGGACCATCCCTCACCCCTTACCCCCTCCAGAGTGGATGTGGACACAGATCCTTAATTGCAGTTTGGACTTTTGAAACAATCAGAAGAAGGACTCTTGGCGATAAAGGGCTGAGAAAGAAATGCACTATAACATACAGCTGGGTGAGCAGTATTTAAATATCCTTTTGAGTAGAATATAAAGTTTTCTTCTTATTGATTAATGATATATCCCTGTGCTTGGAAACTTTCATTTGCTATCTTATAAAATTAACAAGTTGAGAAGTCATCAGGAAAAAGGCCAAAAATTCTTCTTAAACAATGCAACACTTCACTTTTCAAAATAATGATGTAACTATCAAAAGCTGTAGAATATGTCATTTTATTTCTCAGATGAATTTACTCTATAAAACCCTATTAAGGCACAGCTCCTTTCTCTCACAGACCTACTTTACCGGTAAGAATACAGTTAGTGATCAATAAGTAACTGCTGAATGCACAAATTTGGGGCAGCATTTGATTTTCCTCCTACGTCCATGCTGAAAATTTGTTTCCCATGCTTAGACTGATTGCTTTCCTGAAGTTTAGGATGCAAACCTGTGTTCCTCTTTAAGCCAGATTCCCAATCACTGTCATTTATTGGTCTTTTCTATTACCTAATAAAAGCAGTCATGACTTGAATTAGTCATGAATTTTTCAAATGACAGTATCTTTTTAGGAGTTAGAGCTCTTAAATTTTGGTCATAATAAAACATACTGTATAGAAATTAGAAGGGCGGAATTTATATGGCAGACTCCAAAGTTTTATGAACCTATCCATAACTCAAAGATAAAATAAAAATAGACCCACATATTTCACTTATGTCCCCAGAGGTCTTAAAATAAGCGAACTTTTATTTTTGTACAGGATATTTATATTTCTATGGATAAAGAATTTAAAATTTGTCAAAATATACAGACTTTAGTTTTACTAAAACATTTTCAATAGCATTTATGAAGACAGCTGAGGGAAAAGCAGAGCAAAGACATGAACTTTTTGCAGGAGGACATTTTTTTATAACTTTATCCTACAGAATTTAACTCCCTTGACCCTGTTGTGAAGACATAACATGAAAACAAATGGATATACACTACAGAGCTGCAACGGAACCACAGAGACCAGGAAGGAAGACATTAAGACAGCATGACTGTCACTGAGTGGTACCAGAAAGATGCACGTAACCTGTCATAACTAGATTCCATGCTATAATTAATGGTTAAGACTAAGTTTATGACAAAAATGTAAATCTAACAACTTATGTAGGATAGGCAAAGGGCAGAAGTTTTCAAGAAATGATCAGTTTAGATAATCAGCTAAGAAGGAAAGGTAAGGTAAACAAAATCAAACTTGGGAGTTATTTTGTATTAAAATAAGACATCACTATTAAGACCGAAATAGAGGAGACCCTGGACCATGAGAGAGGGATGTCCTAGGGCACCTGGGTGGCTCAGTCGGTTAAGCCTCTGCCTTCAGCTCAGGTCATGATCCCAGGGATTGAATCCCTCATCGGGCTCGCTGCTCAGCGGGGAGCCTGCTTCTCCCGCTCCCTTTGCTTCTCCCCCTCTCCCTTGTTTTTTTTTTTTTTTTTTTGCTTCTCCCTTTGTGCTCCCTCTCCTCTCTCTCTCTCTCTCCCTCTGTGTCAAATAAATAAAATCTTAAACAAAAAAAAAGAAGGAGGGAGGGAGAAAGGGATGTCCTATATCTACTGCAAACAGCCTTTTCTTGAGTAAAAGCCCACAGGAAAAGAAGAAGCATTCGAGTTAGAAAATCTAGGTGTTCCTAAATAGACCATAACCGAGAAAAGTGGTGTATACTGAGGAATGTGGGTGCAGTATATGCAGCCAGCATACAAGAATAGAGAGCTCCTAACCCAAGAAGGACGACTTCTAGAAAGCAGATTCACTAAACCACCACAGCTGCTTAAGTTAACACATTATGAGTTCCCATACAAAATGCTGTGGAAAGAAAAGCAAAAATGAACTATAGGGACTTCATCAAGATAAAAGGCTTCTGCACAGCAAAGAACACAATCAATAAAACCAAAAGGTAACCTACAGAATGGGAGAAGATATTTACAAATGACATATCTTATAAAGGGTTAGAATCCAAAATCTATGAAGAACTTATCAAGCTCAACACCTAAAAAAACAAATAATTCAGTTAAGAAATGGGCAAAGGAATGCCTGGGTGGATCAGTTAAGTGTCTGCCTTTGGTTCGGGTCATGATCCCAGGGTTCTGGGATTGAGCCCTGCATCAGTCTCCATGTTCAGTGGGGAGCCTGCTTCTCCCTCTGCCCCTTTCCCTGCTCATGCTTTCTCTCTCTCTCTCTCTCTCTCTCTCTATATATATATATATATATATATATATATATCTGACAAATAATTAAACAAAATCTTTGAAAAAAGAAATGGGAAGAAGATATGAATAGACATTTTTCCAAAGAAGGCATACAGATGGCCAACAGACACATGAAAAGATGCTCAGCATCGCTCATCATCAGGGAAATGCAAATCAAAACTACAATGAGATGGGTCAGAATGGCTGAAGTCAACAACACGGGAAACTGATGTTGGCGAGGACGCAGAGAAAGGGGAACACTCTTACACTGTTGGTGGAAATGCAAGCTGGTGCAGCCACTCTGGAAAACAGTAGGGATGGTCCTCAAAAAGTTACAAAGAGAGGAATTGCACTACTAGATATATACCCAAAGGATACAAAAATACCAAGTCAAAGGGGCACATGCACCCTGATGTCAATAACATTATCAACAATAGCCAAATCATGTTAAAAGCCCAAGTGTCCATCAACTGATGGATGGATAAAGAAGATGTGGTGTATATATATATATAATGGAATTAAATTACTCATCCATAAAAAAGAATGGAATTTTGCCATCTGCAATGATGTGGATGTGGATGGAGCTAGAGGGTATCATGTTAAGCAAAATAAGCCAGTCAGAGAAAGACAAATACCATATGATCTCACTCATATGTAGAATTGAAGAAAAAGAATAGATGAACACAGGGGAAAGAAAAAAGAGAGGGAGGCAAAAAAGACTTTTTTTTTTTAAAGATGTTATTTATTTGATAGAGCACAAGCAGGGGGTGGGTTGGGTAGGGGCAGAGGGAGAGGGAGAAGCAGAGAGCATGACACAGGGCTTGATCTCAAGACCCCGGGATCATGCCTGAGCCAATCCTGGGATCATGACCTGAGCTGAAGGCAGACACTTAATCGACTGAGTCAGCCAGGCATCCTGAGAGAATACAGAGAACAAACTGAGGGTTGCTGGAGGGAGGTGGGTGGGGCATGGGCTAAATGGGGGATGGGGATTAAGGAAGGTAGTCACTGTGTTGAGCCCTGGGTGTTATATGTAGGTGGTGAATCACTAAATTCTACTCCTGAAACTAATATTACATTATATGTTAATTAGAACTTAAATAAAAACTTGAAACATTAAAAACAAATAAAAAGCTAAAAATTTTTTAAAAGAAAAAAGGCAAGCAAGGCCATCAGTGTCTAACCAAGCTCCATGCTTAAGCCCTAGTTTTCCCGTGCCCTTCAGGAGTGTGCGCCTAATAGTCTCCTAACCACCCTACTCCTGCATTAGCCAGGCTCGAGCTACTGGGTATTTTTGAAGGTGAGTTTGTGTCTAACTGGAGAGAGGCTTCTAGAGGGTTTGCAAGTTGGAAGGCGGCCTAGTGTAATGCTTACCAAACAAATGAGCTTTGTTTGGGCTTTGTCAGGGCTTGATCCAGGGAGCATGGCCATCTAGTGTCTCTGCAGCGTTCAGCCTCCTCATCTATAAGGTGGGAAAAGTAAGAGCACCTACACCTCAGAAGGGTCCGGATGCTTATGGGAAATGGCATGTGTGTGAAAACTCAGCACAGTGCTTAGTATACAGAACCTGCTTCATAAACATTAGCTAATGTTACATGCAGCTCATCTACTTTTAAGTACGTGAACGTCATCTGTAAATAAAATAAGCAAATGATAGTTCCTACATAGATTGAAAAGTATGGATAAAAGGAGGTACTTATTCGAAGACTATACTTTGTCCTCAGTGATGGGGTGGTAAGAGTCCTGTTAGAGTCCATCTCCATAATAATCAACCTTAAGACCCCAACACAGTGCCCAGCGTTCAGGAACTGGCATTTAGTCCACTGCAGAAGCCAGATTCATTGTGTGTAATTCACTGTTTGTAAAAACTCCTCCTTGGTTACCTCAGGCAGCTCCATCCTCCCCAAGGGAATTTAATAAAAGCACAATACTTCACACTAATTTGCTAAATCTTGGGGATGAGTATATGAATGTGTATAATACATAAATTTGAATATTTCATAAATTTAATGTAAAGAATTAAAGTTGAAAAACTATTTAGAGTGGTTTTTAGCTTCCAGCACCAAAATACATTTCCTTTGGCCAAATTATGGCTGAAATTTTTAAAAAAGAAGTTGAGATTAAAGATGGAACTAGAGGTATCATGCTTAGTGAAATAAGTCAATCGGAGAAAGACAACTATCATATGATCTCCCTGATATGAGGACATGGAGAAGCAACATGGGGGCTTAGGGGGATAGGAGAAGAATAAATGAAACTAGATGGGATTGGGAGGGAGACCAACCATAAATGACTCTTAATCTCACAAAACAAACTAGGGGTTGATGGGGGGAGGTGGGGTTGGGAGAGGGGGAGGGGGCTATGGACATTGGGGAGGGTATGTGCTATCGTGAGTGCTGTGGAGTGTGTAAACCTGGTGATTCACAGACCTGTACCCCTGGGGATAAAATACATTATATGTTTATAAAAAAAAAAAAATTGGAAGGGGAGGCAAACCATAAGAGACTATGGACTCTGAAAAACAACCTGAGGGTTTTGAGGGGTCAGGGGTGGGAGGTTGGGGGAACAGGTGGTGGGTAATAGGGAGGGCACGTTCTGCATGGAGCACTGGGTGTTGTGCAAAAACAATGAATACTGTTACGCTGAAAAAATAAATAAATTTAAAAAAAAAGAAAAGAAAAAAAAAACTATATTTAAATCCAAAGAGTTTACAAAATAAGAACACAGAGAAGTTTCTACTTACTAGGGTAAAACACTTTGGTTAATGATTAGAGATGTTCAATTATTTACTTTAGTTAGAGTCACTAAGTCTGCCTGCCTTTAGCAAAAACTGCACCCCTAACAGGAATGCACATCACTGAATTTTACAGTCTGTGAAAAGGAAAATACTGCACAAAGAAGAGAACACTAGCGAAAGTGGCAAGGTCAAGTTGAAAACCATGCCAGACACTTAATCCCTCAGAATTCACACCCAGATCAGGATTTACTGGTTCAAAATGGAACTAAATTTAGCTGAAGAAAATAGAATTGAATGGCATTCAGTAGATTTACTGAGTCCTAGCTCTGTACAAGTTATTAGATCACTTATTAATCACTGTTGAATTATACGACGTGGGTCACCGAAATCAATAGATTCTGTAGAAAAGAGTAAAGGAAAAACTACAAATAGAAAAATAAGAAAAAAACTTGAATCAAAGGACAGAAATACGGTAGCCCAACTTCAAGGACATTGTTAAATGTTTCTGTTAGAAGTTTTGGGGTTTTATTTCTGTTTATGATTTCTACACGTGGGGAGGAATGGGTTAGAGGAGAAAACCTAGGCCACCCCTTGAAACTCTTAAAACTTACCTTTTTCCCTTAAGTGCCAGAATCACATTATCCTTTTCCAACCTGAATATTCTCTATAAGAATTACAACATACTATTCCATTTACTATGAATTATATCCCTGTGCATGACCTGTTATCTAACTAACTGAAGGTCAAGTCTGAACTCTTAACTCTTTTTTTTTTAAGATTTTATTTATTTATTTGAGAGAGAGAGAGTGCGCAAGAGAGCACAAGCACAGGGGGCACCAGAAGGAGAGAGAGAAGAAGGAGAGAGAGAAGCAGGGAACCTGAAGCAGGGCTCGACCCCAGGACCCCGGGACCATGACTCGTGCCAATGGCAGACACTTAACCGACTAAGCCACCCAGACTCCCCAAGTCTGGATTCTTAATTCTTGATGGAAGAATTCTTTCTAAAATAAGTTTAAAAGTTAGACAACAGGTCAGTCTTCTTAAACTTCAAAACATGTAATTATAATAAAGTAAATGTAATACAGAAGTATAAAGTATTATAATGAATTTGCAAAATAAGCAAAATTGTACTGGCAAGTTTTTTGTTTTTAATCACAATGAATTCAGTTTTATTATTGATTTGATCATAAAATTAGCAAAATCTCCTATAAGATACAAATAATACATACAATGATGAGGGGAAAAAAGAAAAATCCTTGTAAACTCCAGCCAGTATAGGTTACCTCATAGAAGTTTTGGTGTCCAGCCTTTTATACATATCCTCTATACTTGGATATAAACACACAAGCATTTTTTACTTGAATGAAGGCATATATGCCAGTTTCTCTCTTCATGAAGTCTTTAAAATAAAATGCTATTTTGGTGAGGCCAGGGCATGTTTGTATTGCTGCCCTGAATCTCCTTCCACACCCATCCCCTCCCTTAAATGGCACTTCCTCCTGACTCCTAAAAATCTAGAACTTCTATATCCTACTTTTATGGTCTCTCAATAAACCTGTTCTAAGATCCTTCATTGACAGCACTGAACATCTTCGCCTGTCTAGGTCAATGCAGATGAAGAAAACCCCTATCAGGAAAGGGGTGTGAGAACTAGAGGTGATGTGTCCGGTCCCAGACTACTGTACATAGGGCAAAGAGAAACAGGGTAGTCGTATCAGGGCCTGGAGCTCTTAAAGCCACACCATGGAAGCAGTCATCTGTTCTGCCAGTTTTAAGGGTGTTCCTATCAACTTGCTGAAAAAAATTCTATGACAGCAGGCAATGAGATTAGAGCTGGATTCACTTGGAGGTGTCTAAATACCACCACCAGGGGCGCCTGGGTGGCTCAGTGGGTTAAAGCCTCTGCCTTCGGCTCAGGTCATGATCCCAGGGTCCTGGGATCGAGCCCCGCGTCGGGCTCTCTGCTCTGCAGGGAGCCTGCTTCCTCCTCTCTCTCTGCCTGCCTCTCTGCCTAGTTGTGATTTCTCTCTGTCAAATAAAAATATTTAAAAAAAAAAAGAAAGTTATAAATACCACCACCACTTGTATCTTTTTTGGTTACTAAAATTATAATCCCTTCAGAGGATTCTGGGTGGCCAAGCTTGTTACCAGATTTCTCTCAAAATGGTCTAGATTCAAATTCCTTATTAGTCACCGATAACACCTGCATCCTCTAATTAACCAATTCATTAACTTGAGCGTATCTTCCTCAAACTCTGTATCCTCTACCTCATTTCATTGATGCCCAAAGTACCAGTGTTCACTTCTGTGTACAGTCAGAGGTTCAGGGAGAAAGATGTCAGTTAACCCATGTTGTTGTTGTTGTTTTTAAGATTTTATTTATTTATTTGACAGATAGAGATCACAAGTAGGCAGAGAGGCAGGCAGAGAGAGAAAGGAAGCAGCAGGCTCCCTGCTGAGCAGAGAGCCCGATGCGGGGCTCGATCCCAGGACCCTGAGATCATGACCTGAGCTAAAGGCAGAGGCTTAACCCACTGAGCCACCCAGGCACCCCAGTTAATCCATGTTCTATTTCATTATTGTACTTTAAAGTTTCAAAAATCCTCAGAGAAGTAATACCAGGACTAGGCATCAATATCTGATTAATACTGATCAAACCAAAGATCCATGTAACAAAACACTTTTATCTGTTAAAGGCCAATTTTAAAAGACAACAAAAGATAAAATAATTTGGCCACACTAGAGTTGGAAGAGACCTCTGGAAATTTGGTTACAAAATCTTATTGTACAGAGGGAAACCAAAGCCACAAAGAAGTTCAATGGCTTGTTCTTCAAGGTAGAAGACAAAGAAGGCAATGAGAAAAATTATGATAAGAGACCTATTGGTAGACTCAAGACTCTCTCGCAAGCCAGAGTAGGGCTGCTTCTACCATAATATACTTCCTTTCCAGCCCTTCTCCATGTAGATCAGAGACAGACAAACAAACAAAACACCCACAAATTTTTCAACCTGGGTTATATACTCTTGCAAGGTTTTTAAATTTCTCTCCCTAAGGCAACCTGTGCTTTCATTTCATCAGCACTATAATACTTTGAGATATCATAAAACCAAGTCTTATTAGTGGTAATCCCTTACTAATGACATTTTTTAAATGTCCAAAGATAAGGGCCTAACTCAGTAATACATTTCAGATGAAAAAATAAATAAATCAGGAGAAATCAGAGCTCAGGATCAAGTTAAAAAGATAGACTACAGTGGTAATTAAGGTTCTCCATGGTCAGTGATCAGAACAAAAAAATGTCCAGGGTAGGGTAGGAGAGTAGGGAACATATATAGATTAACTGACTTATGGCCCCCACCAGAGTAAAGCAGCAACCAAGGGAACAAACTGTGATCAACTCAGTTAATCTTGGAAAGGGGCCCAAGTGACCCCATAGTTTTATCCCCATGGCTCCAGGAAAGAGGCCTGCTTTTCTCTGCCCTGGTCTCTGGTATATGCTGATTACCAAAGAAAGGCATGTTCTCGCCCATGAGGTCCTAAATGTCATACCGGTAGAAAGCTAAGTAAGCTTCATTCTATAGGAATTTGTAGAGGAAGATTCCTAAAACTGATTATCTTAAATATTTTATTAATTCAGTATGTACCTCAGAAAGACAGAACTTTTGTGTACTGGTAGATAAGGGAGAGAAATCCACTCTAACTCCATTAATGACCTATTGTTCTTTGAACTGTATTATTCTTTAAAGTCTAACAGCTTTACAATGAGCACAGTTCTTTACATTTGGGTCGGAGGTAAAGCTGGCAGAAACCTAAAAAGTAATGGCTCAGAGGAATTTTCAAGAGCATTAAATGAGTAATGTGCTTATTAGTACCTCGTCTCAAATATTAGTAAGTGCTCCATAAACGTTGGTCATTAATTTTGCTCTTGTGATTAAGACTCTTTGAAAATGTGATTAAAACTACCAAGACTAAATATGTTTATATATATGGGAAAGCCTTAAAAGGGGAAAGCAGATAATATTCTGTTATGCTGCACTGGTGCATTTCCCTACTGAATGAAACAAGTCATATTTTTGGAAATACAGACAGCTGTATCCCGTATATCAAACAAAAAATGCCATGGCAACCACTGTTCCTAGGCAATTGTAGAATTATGTGTGTGGTTTTCTTTCTATATGATAAATGTAAGTGGCGGGGAAAATCAAATGTTGTGTGATAACCTGGAGGAAAAAACCAAAAAGAGAGATTTCTTAAAGATTACAAATACATGCTCTTTTTACAACAACCTTAATGATTCTGCATAAAACATCTAGGATTAAAACTCATTAAGTGAAACAAAGACCAAATATATTCTTGCACATTTTATAAACATATGACAATCTATCATCTTACCTGCTTATAAACCATGATAAACATTAAAAGGTAGCACTGAGTAAAAAATGAATAATGTCAAATATTTCTTAAAAGCAAATCAGCTGTTAAAAAATGAACACACTCTAAGTATTAAATTTCATTTGCATAATACTGGATGGCAGTGTATTTCCATTTCTCACCATTTGAGTGTTTGTCTGCACCAGAATGCAAAATGAGACCAAATAAAAAGTTCAAGATATGGGGGGCCTGGGTGGCTCAGTGGGTTAAAGCCTCTGCCTTAGGCTCAGGTCGTGATCCCAGGATCCTGGGATTGAGCCCCATATTGGGCTCTCTGCTCCACAGGAAGCCTGCTTCCCTTCCTCTCTCTCTGCCTGCCTCTCTGCCTACTTGTGATCTCTGTCCGTCAAATAAATAAATAAATAATCTTAAAAAAAAAAGTTCAAGATAATTCCTTATTGTGTTTCCAGCTAGAAGCCAATATCCTAAAGAAAATGGGGTTCCATTCTAGTAGCCCAGGAAAAGCCGCTTTACTGCTGTATACACACATAACTCCAAAGAGCAAAACCATACCAAATGTGCAAAAATAAAGAATTCTCCAAAAGCTTCTGTAAATTCTGTGGGTCAAGATTCTCCCCAACTCATGTCCAACTCTTTCTCCTCTTCTTCAAATGTAAAATCAGCCTTCATGAAAGATTCATTTGTTGGGGCACCTGGGTGGCTCAGTGGGTTAAGCCTCTGCCTTCAGCTCGTTATGATCTCAGGGTCCTGGGATCGAGCCCCGCATTGGGCTCTCTGCGCAGCAGGGAGCCTGCTTCCCTCTCTCTCTGCCTGCCTCTCTGCCTACTTGTGATCTCTCTCTCTGTATCAAATAAATAAAATTTTTTTAAAAAGGTTCATTTGTCAATAATCCTAGGACATCCTTTGGCCGCGGAAACTTGGTCAGTGAACATGGTACAGATACTGGATTTCTGAACGTAGTGTCAATCTCCGAATGCTAAGTGATTTTCGATTTAAGCCAATGTCATTGCATTTCTGACTTTTGTCATGTGTGAAATAAATGACAATCTACATAAATAACTATATACACATAATCTTATTGTAAATAACTATATGCATTTATACAGTAATACAGGCAATATGGTTTAGGTAAACAACAGTAGGAGCCAGCCATTACATATGTTGTTGCATAAATGGCATTTCAAATCTTTAGGCAGAATCATATTCACAAAAAGCTCAAAAAGATGGGAGGAAAACTGCCAGAAAATTTCTAACTGGATAGTAGTCTTCTGCAAATAAAGATTTACATAAAGGACAGCATATTCACCCTTATAAGGAACAGGATACAAGGAAACATAAAAGAGTATAAGGAGCACAATACAAGGCTTAACACGTAAAAGAGTAGAAAAATGTAGAAATTTAGGGACATGAAAAAATGATACAGTAGCAGTGACAGTAAACTACATATTCTTCAAAATGTATCCCTTAGGTGGATCAAATAATTTTAGTTGCAAAACTGTCCCAAAAAACAGGTTAGAGTAAATCAGTTTACTGACTGGTATCTTTATTGAATCCTCTTTAGAAACTGCACAATCAGTTGCCAGAATTAGCTCAGAAAATCAACAGCCTTTTATGTGAAGAGTTTCAGTTTAAGCTTCAAAATCACTATCCAATACTTTAATTTGCCAGTATGGAGAAATGCCTTATGAAATGAGACAAATCATTAAATACTGACAGCCAAAAAGCATAAAATAGGTGTGGTGAACCAAATTTTTGCAAGCTACAGGTAGACTGACCTATCCGTAAGCCTGTGTGAGGCAAACAGAATATCAATGACTACTTAAGAGAATACTAACATGAAGGGAAAGTGCAAAATGAAGAAAACTGAATTAGAAATCACTTTGTCATACATTACTGTTATTTATCTAGCTCTATTTTCTGAAACTTCACACACAAGAGATAAGCATTTGCTATTTCTAATATAATGTAACTATTTCCAGTATTTTCTTTCTGCTTCATTAAAGGATGCTTTGGGGGAAAAAATCAGACTGTTGTAGGTCTGTTAAACAGCGCACCCTTGTGGCTTATGCTGACTCCTAACAATAAAAATCTCCAGAATAATATATCCAAAATTCTTCAGGGATTTGAAAATAATTTTTTTTCCAGATACTTTTTCCCCAGCCTGCTATTACTTTCGATCATCAAAAACAGTGCTTTTTTAAAGCTTCAAATTCAAAACTAAGTTGTTTAACATAAAATGTCTGTAGTCAAAATGACATTTTTAAATTTTAAACATAAAACAAGTAATAAAGGGGCTCCTGGGTGGCTCAATCAATCAACACTTGACTTGGACTCAGGTCATGATCTCCAGATCATGAGATCCAGCCTCACATCAGGCTCCAAGGTGGGCATGGAGCCTGCTTAAAATCTCTCTCTCCCACTCCCTCTGTCCCCCGCCCCTCAGGCTTGCGTGCACACGTTTGGGTGTGCTCTCTTTCTCTCTCTCTCTCTTAAAAAAAAAAAAAAAAAGATATATATGAGGTGATGGATGTGTTAATTAACCAGATGGCAGGAATTCTTTCACAATACATATGTATTTCAAATCACCCCAATGTACACTTTAAATATCTTACAGTTTTCTCTCAATTATACCACGACAAAGCTGCAAAGAAAGAAACAGAGGTATAACTGCCCCTTCCCCATTTTGATCGGCTTGTAGAGGGCCTTGAATGCATCACAAATAACCTGCCAGTTATCAAAGTTTCTGAACTGGGAAGACAAGTTATGTACTGGTTTTATCCTTACTCTGCACCCTGGATTTCTCTAAGGCATGACTCCAGCAGAAGGAAAGAAAGGGACAAGGAAAGATAAGGGAGACTGAAGGGAGGACCTGCCAACTGGATGCAAAAATAAAAAGCACAACCAAAGCAATCCGGAGCTCTTAAATCTGGGAGAACAAAAATGAGCCTGATTTTCAGTATGCTAATTTCCAGGTAGTGATGAGGGAACAAGCAACCACGACTTCAGTCTGTGGCTGGAATAAAATACCGGGATTGGAATTACAAAACTGACATCGGTTTCCCAGGGCTGTCGTAACAACTTAGCATGACCGAGTGGCTCAAAACAACAGAAATTTATTCTTTCACAGTTCTGGAAGACAGAAGTCTGAAATCAAGCTTTTGGCAAGGCCACAGCTCTCTGAAAATACGAGGGGAAAATCCTTCCTTGCCTCTTCCAGCTTCTGGTGGCTCCTCGAATCCCTTGGCTATGGTGGCATGACTACAATCTCTGCCTGCATTATCACGTGACCTTCTCCTTTCTGCCGTTGTGCATGTGTCTCCCCACTTACAAGAACACCAGTCTTTGGGTCTGGGCCCAGCCTAAAGTCCGCAGTGATCTTACCTCTAGATCCTTGACTTGAACATTCCTTCCGGAGGGACACTATTCAAACCACTATAGTTGAAAACTCAACACAGAACATGTCTTCTCTGAAAGAATACAGTGAGTATAGGCCAAGACCATGGATTCAGTACCTCCAGATTTAGGAGTCAGGTAAAGGAAGCGGAGGCAAGGGAAAAAAAGAGAGAGAGAGAGAGCTGAAACATAAAAAGAGAATCAGGACCAAGGAAGAGAAAAAAAACAAGAAAAATCAAGACCAAGGGTGTGATTTTGCACATCAAATATAGTGAGGAACTTAAGTGCTGAGATGCCTAGGAGGGCATGAGTTCACATGAGCATAGACACACCCCAAACCATGGCTTAATTGCTAAGAATTTTTATAATGAATAAATTAAAAAATGGTTTTTCAGCTTCTCTAGGGAGAAATAAGTTATTCTGGGTCCTACTTAACAATACATCAAAGAACTACCCAGATGTCCAGATCAAAAGAAAAAATAATTAGAAAATTGTATAAAGATGTCCAGTTTGCCAAAGGCAACATATAAAAAAATAGTAAGATTACTTAACATGGGAGCATCAACTGGTCATAGAGCACAGGGTGAGAATCAAAAGAAATGGCTTTCGGTGAGGCCACTGGAAGCACAGTGCTAGAGTTTTAAGAAGCAGACTATTTCTCAGACAATGTAGGCCTCTTCAGGTCTAAACAGAGAAGAAGTTTATCAAAACTGAATGCATGAGGTCATCTGGAATAAAGATTTGTGACCAAGGGCTAAGATTTATTTCTACATAAAGAAAAGACATGGGGCGCCTAGGTAGCTCATTGGGTTAAAGCCTCTGCCTTCAGCTCTGGTCATGATCCCAGGATCCTGGAATCAAGCCCCACATCAGCCTTTCCGCACAGCGGGAAGACTGCTTCCCTTCCTCTTTCTCTGCCTGCCTCTCCGCCTACTTGTGATCTCTGTCTGTCTTTTTTAAAAAAAAAAAAAAAGACTTTGGTAATTAAAAAATAATTTAAGATTTTATTTATTTAACAGAGAGACAGAGAGAGAGGGAATTTAGCAGGGGGAGAGGGAGAGGAGGAAGTAGGCTCCCCGCTGAGCAGGGAGCCTGATGCGAGAGACTGGATCCCAGGACCCTGGGATCATGACCTGAGCTGAAGGCAGATGCTTAACGAAGGCAGATGCTTAATGACAGAGCCACCCAGGCACCCTGCTAATTAAAAATTTAAAACAATCCTGAAAGTGCTGCCTTTTAAATGACTTACTATGACGAAATGTAAAGGAGTTACACCCACAAAATGAAGTCTTTGGGGACCCTGACTTGGCCTCTGCTTATCTCACTCAATTTTAATCTCTCCTCATTCATGCCCAGACATGCCATAGTCTTCACATTCCCACCTCTTTGAACATGCTTCCTATTGCCTCAGGTACTTCCACATAGATGTTAATACTGAACCCAAGAATCACCTCTTCTGTAACACTTCACCCAACTACCAAGCAGTTACTTTGAAAAACTTTGTAGCAAATGATTCTATCATTGGAAAAAATAACAAATCCTCCCGATTTTTAAGGTAAGATTTTAAACCAGGGACATCAGACAAGAAAATCTTAATAGAAATAAGAAGACAGGGCACCTGGGTGGCTCAGTGGGTTAAACCTCTGCCTTTGGCTCAGGTCATGATCTCAGGGTCCTGGGCCCACATCGGGCTCTCTGCTGGGCAGGGAGCCTGCTTCCTCCCTCTCTCTCTCTCTCTCTCTCTGCCTGCCTCTCTGCCTACTTGTGATCTCTTTCTGTCAAATAAATAAATAAAATCTTAAAAAAAAAAAAAAAGAAGACAGCTTAACAGATGATTAGTTATTTTCCAAATAACTACTGAGTTTAAGCTTTTTTTTGTTGTTGTGTTCATTTCTATCAGGGTTGTGTGTGTGTGTGTTTTAAGATTTTATTTTTTGAGAGAGTGTGTGGAAGAGCAAGCAAATGAGAGAGAAAGCAATGAGTGCGGGGGATGGAGGGGTATGGAGGGGCACGGGGCAGGCAGAAGGAGTGGACTCTGCTGAGCAGGAAGCCTGACACAGGGCTCAATCCTGAGACTCCAGGATCATGACATGAGTCTGAGAAGGCAGACTCTTAACCAACTGAGCCACCCAGCTGCCTTGCTATTTACTTTCTAAAGGCATATATGATAGTTTATAAATTGCAATTAAAAACTATATTAAAAATTTTTGAAGTTAAGAAAACACAGAAATGTTTACTGTTGGTTGGGAGGAGTTAGTTTACTTAAGCATTTAGTTTACTAAACTTCCAAGGGTAAATAAAACCCTTCAAGTAGATAAAAGAAAACTTCTCAGTGTCTCAAATATCTCAAAATAAAATTTGCTCTCAAAGTTACTTGGATCATTTGTCTGATAATAAGCAACAAAATATAGTGTCTCTTGTTTAATCACATTTACTTAAAACTTCATTTATAGTCCACATGAATAAAGCAAAGAATGTACACACTATAGGCATAAAAAGTAGTTTGCAAATGAATTTCCACAAAACAGCACACTCCAGGAAAAGGTGGGAGTACAAAGAAGCAACAGTAAGTCAGTATGGGGTAAAGATGTACCCAGAACACTGCTTTGGGCAGAAGAGTAGATAACAGTAACTGCAATATAGTCTACATAAAAAGGCTTTTTTATTTTTTTTTTTAACTATGGAGTGTCTATGTACCAACAAGACACTCAGATTTCCCTGTGAGCATCTCAAGAGTCAGAACAAGAAGATACATCTAGTTAGAAACCCATGAATGCAACATAAAGACTTTGGTGCTATGAAAAAAAAAGTTCAAAATTGAGTATTTGCATTCCCAATACATGCATTAACCGAGACCTCTGGTTGGGCCTTAGTAAGCCAAGACTTTAAGGTTTATGGGTGATTTATTTGCTTGAAGATAAAAGCTACTTAAAATTGACACATTGATTCTTTATGGCATCACAGAACTACGCATATGCAATCTCTTCCGAGTGCCAGTGTTATCAGCCACAAGTCATTCATCTTATTACATATTAGTGTCTGTTACTAATCTTCTTAGCAGTCTATGTGGAAAAGGACAAGAGGAAAAATAGAATGGTCTCTTGCCCCATCCTAAAAACACAAAATGCAACACATGTACCTTCTCTGTTTCATCCATGCTCAAGGACTTCACTACACAAGAAGCTGGCCTCTCCTGGATGTGAGCAAGGTCCTGGGGGGTGCTCTGAGATCCTGGCATTGGAGGCAGCGGAGCCCGCCTCTTCTTAGGGGCATCCGACGGCAGTGTGCTTGAAATATATGGCTTGGATATGGTATTGGACCTTGTAAAAGTTGGGCGATGCTTACTTACTAGAGGAGTTGCAGGGGCACTCGCCGTCTAGAAAAGGATGAAAAGGCAAAACCTGTTAGGTCATTTCAAGATTAAAAAGCACAGCATTAAAAACAGACAAGAAGAATCTTACAAAATACTACATAAGAAAAAACCTACCTGTTCCCGCTTTTTCCTACTGCGCTGAAAAAAGCTGAAAAACCCTTTATTTTCTTTCTCCTTCATAATGTCTAGGTTTTGTGATATTTGGCAAGATTCTAAAATAGAAGAAAAGCCTTTTAGTTTTGTACATGGGATTGTAGATTTACCTAGATTTACCTCCAAGTTTTCCCTCAGTTACTTTCCCTTGAAAAATGTACAATGACGAAAGCTACTAATCATGGTCTACTATGAACCATGCATTCTTCTAGGCATCTTATATCTTATTTAATTCTCAAAGCAACAAAGAAACTTAGTATTATTGTTCCTATTTCACAGCAGAGCAATCTGAAGGTTAAAGAAACAAACATACCTACTTGAGGCCAACCAACAAGCAATGACAGAGACAGGACATAAACTCAATTCTTTGTGACTCTGAGTCTGTTCCATCCATAATTACCAACATTTCAGAAGTAAAATGGGCATTTTGAATTAAATGAGATATGAAGCTCTCAACAGTTTGTTCCATTATTTTGAATTTTTTTTCAGAGCTCAACAATTATGAAACATTTTATTCTCCAAAACGTGTTCACTGTAATTACTTAGTACTTATTAAGTGTTTCCAAAACATTATTTCTTTAATATGATGGTTCTCAACTAAGGGGAAATCTTGCCCCATCCCCATCCTGGATAACTGTGAACAATGTCTGGGGACAATTTTGGTTGTCACACCTAAGGGTAGGACAGGAGAATGTGCTACCAGCATCTATTGGGTAGAGACCAGTGATGATACACCAAACACAATACAATGTACGAGACAGCCCCCCAACAGCAAGGGATCATCCAAGTCCAGATGTCAATTGTGTCAAAATTAAGAAACCACATTTTAATCAGAATGGCAAATATCAAACCTCACAAGTACATATTAACATTCCACTTTCCAAAAAGTATTTCCTAATGTCCACTGAAAAGGCCTACACAAACAATAACAGATCCAGTAGAACCCTGGCCCAGATAGTCTCTAAATACCTTTGACCACTAAAAAGGGACCACAATCACGTAAGAATGGTTGATTCTCTGTCATATCAAGGATTGTCTTTACAATGAGTCTGGAATATCTAATTAGAGCAGAGAGAAAGAAAGAGAAAGAAATCAGAGTTCACTGGGTCATTTTAAAAGGACACAGGAATCAATCTGATACAGTTTTTACTGGCCAAGATCAGGATAGTTTGGGTATCATGGAACTACTCGATAAATTGAAAAATTTTGCATATGTTTAATTCCATGATTTGTAGTGATGCTGAAACAATAACTGATCCTTACTGTTTACCTCTACGTACTGCTAAGGAAGAGTCTGTTATTTTAAGAACAGATAAAAAGGGATGCCTGGGAGGCTCAATCCGTTAAGCATTTAACTCTTGGTTTTGGCTCAGGTCATGATCTCAAGGTCCTGAGATCAAGCCCCAAATCAGGCTCCATACTCAGCAGGGAGTCCGCTTCAGATGATCTCCCTCCCCCGTCTATACCTCCCTCACCCCAACCATATTCTCTCCAAAATACATAAATAGGGGTGCCTGGGTGGCTCAGTGGGTTAAAGCCTTTGCCTTCAGCTCGGGTCATGGTCTCAGGGTCCTGGGATCAAGCCCCGCATTGGGCTCTCTGCTCAGCAGGGAGCCTGCTTCCCTCCATCTCTCTGCCTGCCTCTCTGTCTACTTTTGATCTCTCTGTCAAATAAAAAAAAAAAAAAAGCTTTAAGCAATGATTATTAACAGCTAACATGAAAAAGATAACTTGTGGGCACATGGCTGGCTCAGTTATAGGGTATGCCACTCTTGATTCTGCAGTCATAAATTTGAGCCCCACACTGGGTACAGGGATTATGTACATACATACATAAATGTAACTTATCATTACATGACTGCTAATGGAAGTATATAATACTACCTATGAAGTATTCTTGCTGAAAATATCTCACCAAATCTGATCAAGTCTCTAGATTTAACAATCAATTTATAGGAAACAGAGACAATTAAGAAACATGTTAAATGGCACCACAGGATGCAATCCGCAAAACTCTGAACGTGGGAAATTCAGTAAGACAAAGGACCCAGTCTCTTCAACAAATGAATTGCAAATTTTAAGAGACAGAGAAAGAGAGAAACAAGGAATGGGGAATATGTCAATTTTGAAGACATTTCTACTAAAGGGCACATACATGTTTTGTGATAACTCACAATATAATTTCAGTGATATTGGAAACAAAGTACAGCACTTAGAGGAAAATGTATGGCCTTAAATACATTTCAGGCTTAAGTATATATACCTTTCTTAGGACTACATGTACAGTCTTTTTGTTTAAAAAAGTTTAAAAAATAAATTATGACAAAATAGGCACTACTCCAGGAAAGCAAAGATAGTCAATGCCAATAAATATATTAATGCAACATGCCTCAATAACAAGTTAAAGGAGAATTATAGTGCACAAATTAAAACTTCATAAATCTGGTGCTTTAAATATTTAAATTATTATTCTTAAATTTAAATATTTGAATAAGCAGTACGCATTCCGTGCAATGAGTTTACTGAAAATACTAACTAATGATGAACATGTGGATAGCACTTTATGGTTACAGATTTTTTTCACGTGCCTAATTTCTTTCCTGGAACAGTCCAAAGAGGATTATCAGAAATTATCAGAAGTTATCATTCTGTGTCCTTTTTCTAAGTTAGGGAGTGTAAAGAATTGTTAGCAGATAGTATTGTCTCATTACACATCTGAAGCTCTGGTGACCACAGAGTTTAAATAACTCACACCAAGACACACAGGCATTAAATGGTAGAATTCAATATAATACCTACGCATTGAGGATGTGTAATACCCTTGACTTTTTTTTTTTCTAGAAATGTTATTTCATTTTAAGATAGAATCCTCCACTAACTGAATGTAGGTATTTCATATGGTGGTATGGGGCAATAAATATAACCAAAGTGTTTCATATAGCTAATTTTGGTAAAGCAATTTCCAGGCACTCTATCATCCTCCACACTAGTTAGTTAACCTAAGTCTTCACTTACAGATCTATGGCAGAGATCCCCACAAGTCAGAGTTTAACGCTAAGAAACACCAGGGTTTGAGCTTACTTAGAAAAACAACTCAAATTTATAGTTTCCTGTTTCCAGAAGAGAGGCTATAAGTAGCTACATACAAAGCTCCAAGACTTCTGATAATACTAGACAAAATAAGGAGGCAGAGGTATTTATAGCATTTGGATTGATCTTGTAGACTCTGACACTGGAAAAGGAGCTTGCTTAATTTTCTTATTCCAATCTCTTGAGGTTCTAGTCACAACATTTAGTACTCTGAATAAAGACCTACTTTCTAAGCTGGAAGGATTACTACAAACCAACACATTCAACACCTTCAAAATGAGCCCAGTAAGATTATGGAATTTGCTTTGGGTTATGAATATAGAGAATGGCAAAGGTAGGAACAAAAGCCAAGTATGAGTACCAGGATGTTACTACTAGAAAAAAGCACAGAGACCACTTTTCCCAATCTATTATTATAGAAGTGGAAAGTGAGATCCAGACAGATAAAAAGCTATTTGCCCTATCGGCTTGCTAAATGATTTTGACAGCTAATGCAAATCCAGAATTAAAACGTCTATCTTCTGTTTATTAGCCAGTATACACTTTACAAACATAACAATTTTCAGCTCCTTTGATTAATCTAGTCTTCATGAATCAAGCCACTAATAATAAGCACACTATTACTTATGTAGTCTTAATCCTTGGAATTGAGAGGCTTACTGTGCCTCAGAAAACTGGAAGTGGTAAAGAAAGATTCCAGTAACACATAATGTATAGTTTCTTGTTTCTTTCTTTTTTTTTTTTTTTTTTTGTAGAGTGGCATTTATTATGGTAACTAATTATCTAAGCCTATCCTTTTTTAATGGAGAAAAAAGGCTTCCAGACTTTATTATTACCGGCTAATTCTTAATAAAGTTTTCTTCTATGAAAGTAATGCATTCTCATTATAAAGTTCTGCAATGTAAAGAAAAACAGGATGAAAAAATCATCCATAGCCCTCCCACCCAAAGGTAACCAGTATTAAAATTTTTTATGTACTTCCTTTCAGAAATTTTACATTAAAAAATTTTTACATACTAGGGGTGCCTGGGTGGCTCAGCGGGTTAAAGCCTCTGCCTTCAGCTCAGGTCATGATCCCAGGATCCTGGGATCGAGCCCCGCATTGGGCTCTCTGCTTAGCGGAGAGCCTGCTTCCTCCTCTCTCTCTCTCTCTGCCTGCCTCTCTGCCTACTTGTAATCTCTATCTGTCAAATAAATAAATCTTTAAAAAAAAAATTTTTTTTTACATACTATATTAAGCACACTTAAGTGGTTTAAAAGCTAATTTTAGTCTAAGCATTTACCATGTTGTTATAAAATATTCACAACTTAATGCTGCAAAAAATTCCTATGATGAATATACTCTGATTACTCTGAATAACTGTTCAAAGTACATAACCTGAGATCCTTCCATGGTACCACCAGACTATCAGCAACTATACTTAAAGAACCCAGCAAAATAATTTTTTCTTGTCTGAGTCAAAAATATGTTTCTTGGATGCCTGGGTGGCTCAGTTGATTAAGCATCTACCTTCGGCTCAAGTCGATGCCAGGATCCTGAGATCAAGCCCCACACCAAGGGTCCCTGCTTTGCAGGGAGCCTGCTTCTCCCTCTCCCTCTCCCTGTGCTCTTCCTTTGCTCTTGCTCTCTCTTTCGCAAATAAATAAATCCTTAAAAAAATGTTTTGCACATTCTTAGAATGATATTAATTCTTAATCAATTATTGAAATATTATTATTACATTGATTTCAGAAATCAAGGGGGAGGGCTTATAAATTATTTTTCAGGAAATACAAGCCAATAGTTTTCTTACAGAATGTACACATTAGTAATATTAAGAAAACAGGTAAAATTAGAAGTTTATTTTCAATTTATTCAATAAAGTAGAGATCTCATGTTATAATTTTTTCTACTGATTCATGTCTTACCTTGTAAAGATGATTTATTGAAGGCAGTAACAGAAGTGGCTACAGAAGGAGGGGGTAAAAGAGGGTAAATTGACTGTAAAGATGATGTTTATTCAAGTATAAAACATCACTGAGTTGAAATAGCAGTCTATGGATTATATAAATCCACAATTTCAGGATAAAGTTTGAAGTGCTCAATGCACAGAGCATAAGGGAAGAATTAATCCTTCACTAAACTTGTTTCTAATAAAACAACAACAAAAAAAATCACTTTTCCAAGTACAGAGAAGCCAAGCTGAATAAACAAGCTTGCAGTTGTCTATTAGCATAGAAACAAACACTATCTAAGATCTCCAAATTTAAACACATTCAATTAGTTCTATAGATTAATACTGCAAGTTTTTTTTTTTTAATTTTGGAGTCAGATTTATTTTACAAGCTAGTTGATTTGGGGTGAACCTAGAAAAAAAATGTGTCAAGAAACTTATAACTTTGAATGATAATTAAGACTCAGACAAAACCATGGTGAGTCTACAGTAATTCACATTTGATTAAAACAACAATGAATTTAAATGTAAGTCTTTATTTAATGTTTGATTCTTACAGCCACAAAGAATTAAGTTAAATCCCACCAAAAAAAATTCCCAGATTGATGGAAAAGTATAAAATGTGAATGACAACAAGAAAGACAAGTTTTTATTCTAATTTCAAAAACTGAAATCAAGTTGAATTTTATTACATTTCATTTTCTTATTCGCAATGACACATATTGACTTCTATTGATAGGATCCATTAACTCGCCATTATGAACTTCAGAAACCCTATATGTAAACACAATACATGCGCTTATATGCACATCCTATCAAATGAATAAAACAAAAAGTCTTTCTTACCTCTGCTGACATCCATGGCATATAATTCTCTTAGTCCCAGGTCGTTAAGAGATTGTGTCAAATCAAGGGGCTCCTGAGATTGATAATCTTTCAACAATAGCGTATGCAGTGGATCAAACTCACATTTGCTGCATATAATGGGGACAAGTTCTTGCAGTGGTGCATGAGGGCTAACTCTCACTATTGTCTTCTGTGTTTTCTTAAAATTGATCACTACTCTCACAGTTTTCTGAAACACAGATTAAAGCCATAGTTATTACCATAATTTATTTACTAAAACTTTCTACAATGACGTTTACAATAAGAGATGATCTACAAAATACAGTCATACAATAAACAGTATTTTTCTGTTTTGGTGTACAATTATTATTTTTCTTTCCTAAAGCATATTCTTAGAAATAATTTAAGTAATCTAGATTAAATCCATAATCCCTGTAAAGTATTAGATCTGAAATCTAAAAGGAAACATAAAAGCCTCATATCTGATACTATGAATATTTTTATTTGTTCCTTAAAATATTTATTATAAAAAATTATTATAAAATGAGCAGTGTCCATAATAATACAGAGATATACATGTTCTATTTTATATTTTAGTTGAGGAATATTTATCTAATGATTTGTCTGTTGTCTCAATGAAAAAAGAGTATTTTGGTTAAAATATAAAATTTTTGTGCTTCTCTCTATTAAAAGGAAGATAAATGAGATAACCCACATAAAAAACTTAGCATAGTGTCTGGCACATAGTAAACTATTAACAAATAAACATTAGCTATTGTGATTACCTATTGTCTCTATTATTTGACAATAATACTTTGGCTAATTTTAATATATTAGTAAAGACTATTAAGATATTCCTGATTCAGATATCTAGTACTAATAAGAATTATTGAGAAAATTTTAAACATATCATTTTAATGTAATTAAATTAACTCATATACAAAGTGGGACTTAGAAACATGTTACCATGCTAAGTGAAAACTACAGTTTGCAGATCTTTAAAGTTTAACATGTATTAAATTAAAACACCATGTATAATCCCATGCTGTAAAATAAATACTATTTCTACCTAGATATATAACATATGTATCTAGATTGGTAATAGCCCAATATCCTAATTAATTCTTAATATCAGTATTTTGTAGAACACAAATGTGTTCCACACAGTTAAAAATTCTTAACTTTTTTATAAAAAGTTACATAATAATATGAAGAAAATGAGAGAATATATATATATACTCAAGTCATATGTAAATAAATTATTAATTTAATATATTGGCCTTCATATATTTCCTGAAGTTAAAAAAGTTGACATTCCTAATGAAAAAATATTTCTTGAAACCCACGAAATTCTACCTCTATAGCTAATAGAAACAAAACCATTTTATAAATAAAGAATTGCTATTAGAATGACTAGGGTTAAAAATTCTTGAGAAAAAAATTTGTTTAAAATTCATATATTTACAAAAAACTGAGTCATTATATAGCTTGAATTAACAATTTGGAATAAAACCACCACTTTACCAAGTACAGAGAAGCCAAAATAATTTTAATAAATTCTTAAATAAATTTTCATTGAAAGATTCTAAAACCTTCCTCTAAATATAAAATACTTTTTGGAGTGCCTAAGTGGCTCAGTCGGTTAAGTGTATGATTCTTGATTCTGGCTAGGTCATAACTCAGGATCGTAAGATTGAGCCCCACACAGAGCTCTGTGTTAGTGGGGAGTCTGCTTCTCTCCCTCTCCCTCTTCCCCTGCCCCAATTTGTGCACTCATGCTCTCTCTCTAATAAATAAATAAATCTTTGTGAAAAAAATACTTTTTAAAAGAGTAAGTTAAAATGCAGATCATTTATAATTGTCAGATTCTGATATGGTCCTATAGATCACTTTAGAGTATCTAAAACCAAAAGTATTCCCCAAATTCTAGTTAATCCAAAGATTAATAATCAAATGAATCCTAAACAACGCGGTCAAGGCAAACAAGACAGCCATGTTCACAACAAATTTAACCAGGAAAGTCCATTTTTATTTCATCTGAAATAAATATGAGCTGCAGATTATAACTGAAAAATCAATTCAGTATTTTTGCCAGAAGACATCAAAATCCTAGTGACATTCATACCTCTGGTATTATAGGCGTAGGTTTTTTCTTATCCAAAATTTTTGGCTTTAAAATGACTTTCTCCACCTCCAACATTCCTATTGGTGTGTTTGGCTTAAATTTAATGGGGTTATTGTCAGCTGACTGCAGATCAATTGTGTAACTGGATGGATTTAAGTGATACTGTGCACAGAGGAATATCAACAAGTCCATCATAGGTTTGCTGTAAAACAAAAGTAATATTGATCGTAAAGTCCATAAAACAATTTCATTAAGTGTTAAAGTTACTGTTCCTAGCATTTTTCTTAGGGCCTTTTTGTTTTCAACAGATAAAACAAGGCTATAAAATAGTATGTGTGAAAGCAACTTAAAAATCTAGCTAAAGATCATTTTTTTTTCTCCACTGCAAAAGGAGATATATACATGGTAGACTGGGCCCTGGACTCCAAGTGTCTCCCTAACTACAAGATTTTTAAGTGGACAAAATTATAATACATAAAAAGTCCTGATTGGTACTCAAGACAGCTTGGATCTTAGTGTTAGTTTAACAATTATATTTTTTATCTGCCAAGTTGTCGTCTTATTATCATAAATTTTAAGAGAAGTCCTTCCCTTACCCAAGAGCACTTAGTTCAGCAAATGCTCTCCTTTACAATATTTTGAATACCATCAGTCTTTGGCTTACAAATTGATTATTTTTAAAAGATCTCATAAAAATGAAGCATGAAGAACCAGCACCCCCTTGGGGCACCTGGCTGGCTCAGTTGGTAGAGCATGTGACTCTTGATCTGTGTCATGAGATCAAGCACTGCTTTGGGTTGGGGGTGGGGGGAAAATGAATGAACAAACTACCACCACTCTTTGGGCTTTAGAAAGCACAGTGAGTATCTATAGGAGGAAGCCCACAAAAGTATAGTGTAGATTTCTTAATTCATTCAAATGACATTTAATATTTTCTACAGCCCTGGAGACACAATCAAGTGATATGCCCTCATAGATCTACACAAGTAGATGGACTAGGCCAAGTGTCAGCAAACTACAATCTGCAGGTCAAAGTGGGCCCACAGCCTATTTTTTATAAATAAAGTTTTACTGGAATACAACCATGCTCATTTGTTTCCATAATATCTAGGGCTGCTTCTGTGTTAAAATGGCAGATTTGAGTAGATGTGATGGAAACTGATGGTCCACAAAACCTAAATTATTTATTATCTGGTCCTTGACAGTAAAACATTATGGGCCTTGCGCTATAACAACTAAAAAGTAACCAAGTAAATGTATAATCATAGCTCATGATTAAGTGTTAAATTTCATTCACATCCACAAAAAAACAATATGGTCTCCGAGTCTTTCTTAATTGTCAGCCCTTAAGGAAAGAACACTAAAAAATCTTCTGTAGTATGTGCTTTCCTCGAATGTCTGGTGATCTCTTCTTTTTTTTTTTTTTTTTTTTTGAATGTCTGGTGATCTTAAGCTATTAGTTCATATTTAAGAGTGAGGCACTAAAACACTCTGTAAAAGTCCTATTTTCGTGAATGAAGGTATAAGTTGATGGGCTTCATTTGACGGCAATCAAGTATTTTTCCATGGGGAAATATAAATGTCGGTAAAAAATTCTCCAGTTTCTTGACTACATAATATAAACCTAGCTCCTGGCTTTCAGGAACTTGACAGGGAAATGAGGCTAGGCATCACCACTGAGTCTGACATTTTTAATTTAGTACAACTGTTTTCATATGCACCTCATCCCTGCTCTCTTAAGGGGAGTTCCCTCATCTGTAGCCTGTCTGGTTCAGCTTTTCTACAGAAGCAGTCTCCTCCTGGCAGAGGGTTAGTTGTCTGACATTGTGTGGTCTTGGGATTAAACAACACCTTATATGGATTCTCAAACCATCCCCTGTGTTCACCCACCTACCTCACCCTCGCCTTCTGTGACTGTTGCCCATCCTTCACATCTCTTCTCCTCTCCCACCTACAAGTAGCACCCATTATACATATATCAAGAAAAATAATAAAAACCTAAGCACCTCAGTAAAAAAAAAAGAGTATGTTTCAGTCCTCAAAATAAGTTTCCTATGCCTTTATTAGATGTTTCCAGAATAATAACTTAGGAGTTTTATATCCTCTGGAGCCACTTGGTGCGCTTATACATAAATTTGTCTATGATCACCCAAATGTGCTTTGACCAGCACTCCAGCCAATTCTTATGCACATGCTACAGTTTCCCAACCTGCGATCAAAAGAGGATAAAGAAACAAGTAAAATATATAGTACGGCAGTACTTTAAGACAGTGTGTGTCTTAAAAGATATAGATATGATATAGTACATATCATATATATGATATATATATATCATATATATGACAAATGTTGTGATGAAAATAACAAGGGAGGTTAGGAACTGTTCTAAGTGGAAAAAAAAAAAATGACACTAGAACAGAGACCTGAATGGAATGAGTTATCTGGGCAAAGAACATTCCAGGCAGAGTTGACAAGTTACAAAGGAGCTGAGGCAATCGTGGGCTCTACATGTTTAAGGAAAAACAGAAAGCAGACTGCTGGGGGGAAAGTGGTAGACTGAAACCAGAATGGTTTGGGATTTTACCAAGTAGAGAGAAAACCAGTGGAGTTCTGAGGAGTGATGGGGTCGACTGTACACCTAAAAGGATTATATGCTGATTGTTTTCATTTTTTTTACTTTGACTTGAGAAAAAGTCATGTTTTATTTTTAAAGTAAAACTAAAAAGCAAATGTAAATAATAGGGGTGATACATGACTTAAGAAGCCACGATCCTACATGAAAAAATGTTCAACAGGACTCGGCATCAGGGAACTACAAATCAAAACCACAGTGAGGTACCACCTCACACCAGTTCTAATTACCAAGTCGGGAAATGACAGGTGTTGGCAAGGATGCAGGGGATGCAGAGAAAGGGGAACCCTCTGATACTGTTGGTGGGAATGCAAGCTGGTGCATTCACTCAGGAAAACAGTGTGGAGGTTCCTCAAAAAGTTGAAAATACAGCTACCCTGTGACCCAGCAATCGCACTACTGGGTACTTACCCTAAAGATACAAATGTAGTGATCTGAAGGGGCACATACACCTGAATATTTATAGCAGCAATGTCCACAATAGCCAAACTATGGAAAGAGCCCAGACGTCCATCAATAGATGAATGGAAAAAGATGAGGTAAAAATATACAAAAGGGAATATTACGTAGCCCTCATAAAATGAAATCATGCCATTTGCAATGACACAAATGGAACTGGAGGGTATTAGGCTAAGCGTTAAAAAGTCAATCAGAGAAAGACAATTATCATATGATCTCACTCATATGTGGAATTTAAAAAACAAAACAGAGGATTATAGGGTAAGACAGGAAAAAATAAGACAAGATGAAATCAGAGAGGGAGACAAATCATAAGAGACTCTCAATCACAGAAAACAAACTAAGGATTGCTGGAGTGGAGGAAATAAAGAGATGGGGTCACTGGGTGATGGTCATTAAGGAGAGCATGTAATGTAATAAGCAGTGGGTGTTATATAAGAGAGGAATCACAGACCTGTACCTCTGAAACCAATAATTTCTGTTTATTTTTTAAAAAGCCAGTGTTATTTATTCATTCGTTTATTCATTTATTTAGTGTGTGTGTGTGTGTGTGTCTTAAAAGATAATTTTCTTTTGTTGCTGTTGTATTCAGAATAGTCTGGGGGAAAAGTTACAAAGGTATTGCAAAAATTTAGCGGAAGATAAGGACTTAGTCAGATTTCAGATTATTTCGTGAGGTGCTGATACAGTTAAAGCCAATGCCAGAAGAAAAGAGTGAGAAGACATGAGAAACAGAGAAGCTAAGCAATAGGAAGAGGGCAGGACGGCCAAACACCAGAGTGTGGGAGGGCTGCTGAAAGGACCCAACAGGAGGCCTAAAGTGCTGAAATAAATGATTTGCTATGTGATATACTTACTCACCTTCTCCTGGTGACCCACAGACCATCACTAAGGTCTTGGTAGCTTCAGGGCGGGGTGTTAAATCAAGAAAAGAAAGGAAAGGGGCACCTGGGTGGCTCAGTGGGTTAAGCCTCTGCCTTCGGCTCAGGTCATGATCTCAGGGTCCTGGGATCAAGCCCCGCATCGGGTTCCCTGCATAGCAGGGAGCCTGCATTCTCCTCTCTCTCTGCCTGCCTCTCTGCCTACTTGTGATCTCTCTGTCAAATAAATAAATAAAATCTTTAAAAAAAAAAAGAAAAGAAAAGAAAGGAAAGGAAATTTCAGGGGTGCCTGGGTGGCTCAGTGGGTTAAAGCCTCTGCCTTCGGCTCAGGTCATGATCCCAGGGTCCTGGGATTGAGGCTCCTATCAAGCTCTCTGCTCAGCAGGGAGCCTGCTTCCCCTACCCGCCACCTCCACCTGCCTCTCTGCCTGCTTGTGATCTCTGTCAAATAAATACATAAATAATCTTTTTTTTTTTTAAAGGAAATTTCAAAAGGAAGAGACTAAAAAGTAAGAATCCAAAAACAAGATATAAAGTCAGAGCCAAGACTTCAGGTTGGCTCAGTTAATGCCGGCCTTCAGTTCATGTCATGATCCCAAGATCCTGGGACGGAACCCCTCATTGGGCTCTTTGCTCAGGGGGAGTCCCTGTCCCTCTGCCTGCTGCTCCCCCTGCTTGTGCTGTCAAATAAATAAATAAAATATTTAAAAACAAAACAAAAAACAACAACAAAAAAGTCAGAACCAGAGGAGGCTCTAAGAACATTAACCTTCAGGAATTTTCAATAATAATATAATTTCAATAATATAATTTAATATATTATATATTAATATATTTTCAATATAATTTCAATAATATAATATAATAAAGGGGAGTGAACTTTCCACAAGATCTAGAACAGGGGTTAAGGCCAATCTCATCTAGACCTGGGAACAGAGTGGCCTCAAGATGTTACCTGAGTTCTATTTATACCTGGATATGAACTCTCTCCTTGCAGGACCAGCTCTTAGCAGTGTTTATTCCCAGGACCTGATACAATGTCTGTACTAGTGAGGTCAGTATCACTGAATGAAGATATTATAGAAACCAGTGATTATTTCTCTCTTAATCTGGTATCTCAAACACACAGTAGACAATATACAACAGTGTATGTGTATGTATGTATACACACACACACACACACACACGTATATACAACTCAATATATATGAGTTACTTGCATGGTATTGGATGTATGAAAAAGCAAAGTCACTGAAAAGAGATTCATATGCTTTAAAAACACACATAGGCATGAAAGCTTTTTTTTCTTAATTTACAAACTGAACTAGTAGCCTTGTATCTAAAGTCAAGACATCTTTACAGAGGTGAGATATAACATTAAGCTGGGTTAGACCTTTTCCAAAAATAACCTCAGACCAGTTCAAATGCTTCAAATAGTTCATTGAAGCCTCAGAATTTGGCACTAGAAGCATAGAAGAGAGGATCCTGACCTAGCTGATTTTGAGAGTGGGAATTACTGTCTTAATTCTCTCATGAAGGAGCCTTAGCACTATAAAAGTAGGACATAATCTTTAAGCAGGCTCTGCATGCAGTGGGGCTGCTTTGGGGATTTGCAATTCACAAATTGCACCACAGAAAACAAAATCATCTCTTGCATATAGTTGAGAATTTTCCCCCCTAGAAGCCAAATTACTTCCAGCAAAAACAATTCTGTTTTGAGGAGAACTATCCCAAGTTGATGTACCTAAGAGCAGTTGGCTAACAGGTTCTATCCCAGGATCACCCCAAGAAGGATGCTTATGTTCCTGCTTGCTAAAGTGGGAGCACACACCAACAGGCCACCCAAAACTTGAGCCAAATTATTAAAAGTAGGAAAGGATTGGCTGAATTTGGTCATCATTTCCTCAATCAAATAAAAAATAGTATTTTTCTCCTCCATATCACCCCATCACTTTGAACTATAGTTTATTCTGTTATTTAAGAGACTACTGTGCATTATTATTTTCAGATTTCTCTTGTGAAATAATTTCCTGGAGGGCAGATATTTTTTTAAGACTCTCTAAAAACTCTTTTTTTCTCTTCTTTGAAATGGAGAAATCCCTATGAAATTTCCTACTCCCTTTAGAAGTAAATGATAATCCCTCCTATGCATTTCGTATCTATTACCTCATTTGAGCTCACAACCACCACAAAAGCTACTCCCACTTTATGAATTTAAAGAATTGAGCTTAGAGAAGTTACATGACCAGATAATGAAGAACATATACACAATTAAGGTGCAGTCACAATTAGAATTTGAGTCCTGACAGAGCTACATTTTAGCCTAATAATACCGTAAGTCAGGATTCAGGATCGGGTACATGGTTTGTAAGAGGCTAACTGCTATCTGCTGCAGTTTTGCTTCAAAGAATGATGACATCACTAAATCACCCCCTAAATCCTAGGGTGACTCTTTCTGCATTCATGACACCTATTAGGAGTAAACTTGTCCTAGATGTGCTACCTGCTAGATAAGATAAGGCTCCCATTTTTGTATTTTTAAAGATCCACTGGGTATCAAAAATGAAGGTCATGGTTCACCAAAGAACTCACAGATCAGCAAGAAGTCTAATAACTGTCCCAGTGAATTTCCAACCCTTGGAAGTGTTTAAACAAAGCCACTTACCAATAGGGTGGCTATGTAATTTATCATCCAGTCTGGGACACCTGAGAGTGAAAGGGGGGCACTATTAGTAAATAATCTGGGATAACAGGTATAAACAAGGACTGTCACAGGAAAATGAGGATGCATGATGATAAGGACTTATTATGAATAGATCGATTTCAAGTATCTGATAGGGGCTGAATTCTATGAATAATATTCTTCCTTATTACGATTCTTTAAATCTTAGTATCCAATAAAGCATTATACCATTTTCACTGGATCCTCAAAACTGAGTTGAGTTCAGTTAGTTCTCGCTGCCCCTTACAAATGTATACCAACAACCCAATCAGACTTACCAATGACCAGTGTGGGAAGTTTTAGAACACTGCCTGCAGGGCTGACATCTGTCATATGCTAACCAAACCTAGTTCAGTAGTAAGTTCACGAATGAACTAATGTTCTCTAACTATTCTTATGTGCATGGAATGAAGGGGATCAGGTACAGAAAACAACCTAATCTCAAAATTGAGAATGCTTACTGAATTATGCTATAGGAAACACTTTGAAGAAAGTAATAGCTTTAAGATTTGAAGACAAAAATAGATCAGTACTAAATTGACAAAATACATATTTCTAAAAGTAAAAAAAAAAACAAAAAAACATGGGGCACCTGGGTGGCTCAGTGGGTTAAAGCTTCTGCCTTCCACTCAGGTCATGATCCCAGTGTCCTGGGATCGAGCCCCACATCGGGCTCTCTGCTCAGCAGGGAGCCTGCTTCCCTTCCTCTCTCTGCCTGCCTCTCTGCCTACTTGTGGTCTCTGTCAAATAAATAAATAAAATCTTTAAAAAAAACAAAACAAAACTGAAGTTCACCACTTTAGGCTAAATCTACTTGGTCATGTATCTTGGATATTACATTCACAGCTAGTCATAAATAATTACCTTCGCAAGAACTGTGATTTAATAACATACCTATTATACACACATACACATCCCTTATTAAAAAAAGCACAATAAGTATATCTCACGGCAATTGGGACAACTCAAATATAGACAAAGGATAAGATAAAATTGTACTGACATAAAAGTTAGAAATCATTAACTGAAAAAGGGACAGATTAACAAGATGGCATGTGCAACATGATATCGGTTAAAAAGAAAAGTGACTATATAGGTATGTGTGTACACACAATTTTGTGTGTGTCTGCGCATGTGTGTATGAGTGAAAGGTTATATACCATAAAGTTAATAGTTGTAATCTGCCTCTTTAAAAATGACATAGTATTTTAGGGGCACCTGGGTGGGTCAGTGGGTTAAAGCCTCTGCCTTCGGCTCGGGTTATGATCCCAGGGGGATCGAGCCCCACATCGGCTCTCTGCTCACCAGGGAGCCTGCTTCCTCCTCTTTCTCTGCCTGCCTCTCTGCTGACTTGTGATCTCTGTCTGTCAAATAAATAAATAAATAACAATAAAAATTAAAATGACATAGTATTTTAATTTTTTTAGCTTATCTACATTTTCCTACTTTATATAGTGTCCAAGTGTTGCATTTGTAATTATAAAAAATTAAGAAGAAAATTAACAAGGATCATTGTTAAAAGGCAGGGATGCCAGGAAAGGAGAAAAGGGTAGTCCACCTAGGAATGACACTCAGAGGACATTTGTGAGTATTCTGTCACCTTTTCCCACCAACCAGGAGCGCAATCAGCCTGTAGAGGCTTATGTGCTCCCTGGCTCAGGGCTGTGGAAGGCAGTACTAGAGCCCAGTTAACAGAATTCTTCAGTCTCTCCAATAAAAACTCAAGCAGCTCTGGTATACTGAAATACTTTAGCAGTTACAATTCCAACTGTTATTTTAAGCAGTTACAACTGAATCAGTACCTAAACCAAAATTTAAGAATTCTTCGTGAGTTCAACATGATTTGTGCCATGGAATGGATTTTTAACAGTGTGTTCTTCAACTCTATTCACCCATTATATAAGGTATTTACTATACATGTGTCATTATTTGACACTTTCCAATAAATGTAAGTATGTTATGAAATTGTGAAACTCTTCTGGGATCCATACTGTTGTATTATTGATTTTTTTTTAAAAACAAAACTGACCCACACTGATCCAGTATTGTCATTTTTCATAGTCTACTTTTTCCAACAGGTGGCACTGTAATCCATGTAAACCATTTCCGAGCTAGTTCTCCGACCCTCCCAGTGCCTGTCAAAACTGGGCTTACTCTCAACTCCGCTATAAACCGGTGCTGTTGGACAGGTAAATCCAGGTCACAAATCATATGTAATGAGTCTCTGAGTCATTTTGCAGGCAAAGGCCAGAAAGGTGAGATGACCTGCCTGAGGTCACACAGCAAGTTACGGAATCAACTACAGGGACCAGGATATCTAACTTCAAGTTCTATGCTTTCTTTATTTGTGTTTTCATTCACTTCATCCTCAGATTTGCTTAATTCAAAACAAATTTCAACCTAGGGTAGAAGCATAAAAGAAAATATATCTTTGTTTATTATAAACGGTCTTGATTCCATTCCTCCCTTTTGTGGGAGAGTACTAATACAGCCATACAATGCTCTTTCCACAGGCTAAAAAAAGGGGGATTAATATCAATCTTTTACCAAATCTCTCAAATGAAAACTACTTTTAAAGTATCCCAAAGAAAGGTGCCTAGGTGGCTCAGTCATTGGGCGTCTATCTTCGGCTCAGGTCATGATCCCAGGGTCCTAGGATCAAGCCCTGCATCAGGTTCCCTGCTTGGCAGGAAGCCTGCTTCTCCCTCTCCCTCTGCCCCTCCCCCTGCTTGTGTTCTCTTGCTAGCTGTGTCTCTCTCTGTCAAATAAATCTTAAAAAAAAAAAAAAAAAGATCCTTTCAAAATAAATAAATACATACATACATAAATACATAAGTAAAATATCCCAAAGAAAACAGAGGGAAAAGGAGCACTTATTTCATGAGGAATAATTACATATTGGGCAGACACCTCATGATAAGGTAAGAATCCAAAGTGATAGGCAAACATACCCACATATTTCCTTATTCTCTGTAGTGTTCAGCTCATAAGCTCCTTTTCATTAAAAATTAACTTTCCCAAGTACTCGGAGACACCACTGCTTACACTGTTGCATACTGCAGCACGTTCTGAGGAGGGCAGCCCCTAGGCACCTTATCTCTAACAGCAGTGTCCTTTAATGCTTACTTTAAGTAAGGCACAGAGCAGCTCTGTCTGGTGAAAAAGGCTGTTTACTCTGCCCATGCACACACACACACACAGATATATGTTTATGTGTGTATATATGCACACATACAAATATATACATATACACACATAATATATATATTTATACACACATACACACACACTACATACATACAGACACACAGACACACACTATGGTAAATATTTTAATTCTATCTCCCTTCAATCCAATCATCCATGACAAGAATACAAAAACGCCCGAGGGTTTGCGGGCTGGCACCGTAGCTACCCTCAACGTAAGCAAGGATTACAAAAAGGCAAGATGGCAGACAAGAGTGACTTCTGGTCCTTAAAGACGCATTATCATTAAACTCTAGTACCAAAAGATTGGTAAACGAGAGTAAGGTTATCGACCTAAATCAGAAGTTTTTACTTTCCCCCTGAGCATAAAGTCTATAACCACTTCTGACCTTATTGTGTTCCCTAATCTGAATAAGCTCTTTGGTGAAAATCAATGTACAAATAAGGTCATTCTTCTGAAGATAATGCTATGTGTTCACATTCCTGCAAATGGAACATTCTAAGCATATCTCTGCGTAAGTTGTATAAGAAGACAGAGAGAAGCTTGAAAAATCTTCCCCAAGAAGACATTTTGGGGGGGTGCTCCTGGGTGGCTCAGTGGGTTCAGCCTCTGCCTTCAGGCTCAGGTCATGATCTCAGGGTCCTGGGATCAAGCCTCAAATCGAGCTCTCTGCTCAGCGAGGAGCCTGCTTCCCCCTCTCTCTCTGCCTGCCTCTCTGCCTACTTGTGCTACTCTCTCTCTCTCTCTGTCAAATAAATAAATAAATAATCTTTTAAAAAAAGAAGACATTTTTGGGGGGAATATATATATATTTATATATTTTATATATATTTATATAGAGATACATATCGGAACTTAAATGAAGCATATAAGTTTTCTTAATATTCTAGTCTAATACAAATATTATTTTTCAAAGGAAATGCATATAAATAATACTATCAAAATAAATATCATACACAAGGAAATTTAGACAAATTAAGAAAAGAGAGCCCAAAAAATTCTATTAAAGACTGTTCACAGTGACAATATGGAACTCTGAAATATCTAAAAGAATATTATATAGAAACTTCTTTAAAATTACTCTTCCTAATCTCCCACCAAATTCTTCTACTACTTTGCTGAAAGTTTCCCTATTCCTGTTCATAGTAACAAAACCCAGAAGAAGTTTAAGTTATCCATGTCATGGGTCTTCACTTTAGGTAGCTCAAATTTGTATTTTGCGCAGTTTGTTGTTACAGCTAAACAGTGTTTCATTTTTTAACAATGGGCCAATGGTAGCTCCAACATTCAAGATACTCCAAATTATACTTATTTTTTTTAAAGGTTTTACTTATTTATTTGAGAGAAACAGAGAGAGCAAGAGAGAGAGAAAGAGAGAGCATGAGCAGGGGGACGGGCAGAGGGAGAGGGAGAATCAGTCTCTCCGCTGAGCAGGGAGTGGGAAACAGGGGTCAATCCCAGGACACTGGGATCATGACCCAAGCCAAAGGCAGACGCTTAACTGACTGAACCACCCAGGACCTCCACTCCGAATTACACTCTTAATATATCCCAAATTGCAGCCTAAAATATCTATAACCACTCCTAACAACCACTTTTAATCATAAACACTTAATATTAAAAAATGAGTCAGTGCATGTACAGCTTTAGTCATTCCAGAATGATAAAACTATTAAGAACAAGTCCCTGAACCAAACCCCCTAGTGAAAACACTGATATGAAACAAATTCTGCTCCCAGGAAAATTTTTCAGCCCTAAACAAATTTTGTCATATGATCTCTCCAATACGAGGAATTTGAGAGGCAGAGTGGGGGGGTTGTGGCGGGTAGGAAAGGAAAAATGAAACAAGATGGGACTGGGAAGGGAGACAAACCATAAGAGACTCTTAATCTCAGGAAATAAACTGAGGATTGCTGGGGGGTGGAAGGTAGGGATGGGGTGGCTGGGTGATGGACACTGGGGAGGGTATGTGCTATGGTAAGTGCTGTGAATTATGTAAGACTCATGATTCATAGGCCTCTACCCCTGAAGCAAATAATATATATGAATTAAAAATAAGCAAACAAACAAAACAAACAAACCAACAAACGCAATCAGAATTTGGGACATAGCTTCTCTGGTCTCTGTGTGGAGAAACTGTCTTTATTTAAAAGATCCTAGGAAAAGAACCAGGGACTATCCAAGCAAACTTCTCTGAAACATACCACTTAAGTCGTTAACCTCCATCTACATCTAAGAGTTTAGGGAGACAATATTCATTTTAATGTATTTATTCAATGCCTGCTATATGCCAAGAAACTGTGCTTAGCACAATAAAATAATGAAGCCTGCATGGATCTTGTGGTTTAATCAAGAAGACAAGACATGCATATTAATTAGAGCATAGAACAATATATGATAACTCAATGGTATAAAATGTCAGAGAGTTTGGAAGTTGGGGGTAAAGTTCATGCTGGGAAGATTAAGGAGCTTTTATAAATAAAAGTGTCACTTGAGCTACTAACTTTCAAAAAGGTGTGGAAGTGGAAAAGTAGAACCAAAGAGTCAGGCGGCTAAAGCCTGCGATATTCAAAGGCGAGGAGGGAAGGAAAACCCTACCTAAGAAGAAAGTCTGAGAAGTACTGGTGAGGAAGCCATTGTTACCTCTCAGCATCAGTAAAGACCTAGGAAAAATACTTTAAAAAAAAATGACTTCGACTTCAGGGAGAATAAGAGGAACTGCCTTCATTATCCCTCACCACATCCATTGTCATTATTATTTTTAAACCAGAGTAATAGGATTATTTCAATGATTGAAGATGATGGCCAGAGTTTCTAACTCACAAGATGCCTTCCTTACCTACCCAGAAGCACAACCCACGTGATTACCTGTATCTGAGCTGGAAGCCCACCAAGGACAGACACACGTTTCTCAACCTCCTCAATACAATTCAACGTGTGATCTCCAAAACCACTCTCCATACAAAATCAATGGCAAAATGCAACTTAACTTAAATTTAATGAGCATTTAATACCCAATACTATGTATTGTTTGTTAATGCTAAATCTTTCTATTTTCACGTACTTTCAATAATTTGTGAAGTGACACCTAAGCTTGGTGGTAAGTCTTAAGATTAAGGTTATCTTGAATGAGTTTCTTCTAGATAAAACCACCCTGTAAGAATGCATTACCCAATACGTTGCTTATTCTTTTGTTCTACACACACACTCTCTCTCTCCCCACAAAGGTCAAATCAGCTTAGATTTCTAAAACAGGACTCCTGATAACAAACGGGCAGTTGAAGGTGAAAGGTAGAACAAGACCAAGCATACAACTCATGTAACTTTCCACTTCAAAATGAAATGGAAAAATTACACTTGGCTTTATTCCATTTTTCCAATTTTTATGCAGGTATTAAAAATATCACTCTCCTAAATCACATTTTCACTTCTTGCTAGGTTAAAGTTTAATTTTACATTTCTATTAAACTTATCCACATTTTTAATACATTAATGAAATCATTCAAAGAACTAAAAAATCCTACTAGTTTTACAGATACATAAGAGAGGATGACATTTTAAGAGTACTTAGTAACTTATGCAAAAGCAAATTCAGAGAAGCAGCTTAAAAAAGGAAAGAATAATTTGAAGAGGAAAGGAAAGAATTTTCTTATATGCCATTGGTTTGCTTTGTAATCTGAACTAAACAAAATTAACATAACCAACAACTGTTCCTCTGGGAAAGGCTTTTTTTTTTTTTTTTTTTTTAAAGAAAATGCATTAAATAAGTAGCAACAGAAAAAAAATCATTCTAAATTTCAAGAGTCACTTGACTGGGATTGTGGAATTCACAGCATTGATACTAAAATATTATTAGATAAAATTTATCACCTTTGGCATATTTAATTGATAATTGAGTGATGAACGAAGTATTTTGTCATAGAAAAAATCAAGAAGTACATATGTAACAGAGAGTATAAATGACCGAAGAAGAAAAGGAGCTCCTGCTCCTTCATTTGCTGCATCGTACCTGCCATGAACAGTAGTCGATTTGATAATATCTCCAGGTAGCACCACTGAGAGTTCAATGTCTTTATCTATTGTGTTTTCTTTCTGTTCCATGATGCAAGCAGAGGATTCTACAGTATCATCAACTGAAGAAGCATCGAGATATCTGGTCTCAGCTGGAGGAAGTGGTGCCTTGGCTTTTGGTTTTCTCCTGAAATAAAACAAAACACAGAAAATAAAATATTTCTCTTTTTAAAGTAACTTTCTAATATGATCTAACTTAATAAAAACACAATGTGCATGTACATGTTTTTCACATCTAGGTAAAAAATGCACCAAAATGTTTAATGCTTATTAGAGATGTTGGAATGAAGGGGTTTTTGTTTATTTGTTTTTGCCTCTTTAATTGGCATTTTCTTTTGCTTTCAACAATATGACTACATTATCTGGTAATAAAAACAAATGATAACAAATAACTTTGATATTCACCTTCATTAAGTTCAACTAATGTGTTTTAAATATAGTGAAGAAAAAGTGTAATACTTTTTTTGATGAGATAAATCATAAAAATCCTTACTATGTCAGGATGGAGATCAGCATCTCATTTCCACACCTCATAACAGCTCTTACCTATATTCCTTTCATTCTGTTTCCAATCTAGTGTGTTCTGCCTCTCTATCCAGACAACCCCCACCTACTCTTTGAGGTCTAGCTGAAACCACCCTCCTCTAACCCCTCAACATTCAGAGTCTCTCTGTATATAGCATATACAACAGATTTCATAAATTTAACATTTTTTTCCATTTTTTTCCTGGGTACCAGTTTCATCTCTCTGCCTACATTTATAACTCCCTACAAAAAAGAAGAATGCCTTACTTCCCATTACACTTAGCAATAAACAATGAACTGTGATTGGTTATTGGATAGAATATATTTCTGCTTCAGTGAAAAAAAATCTATAAATAATTACTCTAATAAATGTTTCAGTGTCACAAGGGCAACCTCTTAACCTATTCATAACAGAAATAGGTAGTAGACATCCTGAAAAAATTCACATGGGCCAATTCACTGACTTGATGGATTGAAAAAATAAAACAAAAATAAATATAAAGTAACTACGAGTAATGACATATACCTAAGCTTTTGAAAATGTTGCCTTTATGAAAAGCTAATTGCTTTTCGAAGAACAACTACTACTGCTTTCCAGAAAAATATAAACTTTAATTCCTCCCTCTCCCCATTTCCTACACAAAGTAAAAAACCAAACAAGATAAAAGAGCTTCTTTGTAAGTAAATATGTAACATCCACCCATTTGTCATTTGCAAAATTTAAGGTTTCCTAAATCCAAGTGCTCTGTGCATCTGATGGCACGAAAAGCAGAAACAAGCTTCCTACACTGTACAATAATTTTCTAAAATAATAGGCCTTCCATTTTTAAGATATAATTGCACAACTATAATGCACTTGAGAAAATACTTCTTTTACACTAGTGACAAAAATGAATTTTTAAGTCTTACACTTAATACACTTATAAAATCTATATAAAGAAAAACTTTATCCAGTTTCAAAACGTTTTTAATATGTAGAAATTAACTACTCATGTATTCAACTTACAATTACCTAACAGACAATTGTGTGGCAGATTCACCTAAACACTGGGGATGTAAAAATGGTAAGCCCCAGTTCCTACCCCAAAAGAGTTTGAACCTCCAATGGACTGATAGATACATACAAAATGATGATAAAGTTTGATGATTGCCCTAATGTAGGTACACAGATGATACAGCTAAAGCTCATGGAAAGAGAAACTTTCTTAGGAACCCAGAAATGTATTACAGATGAGAAACATGAGTGGAGTTTAAGGGAATGAATAGAAACTCACAGGAAAAAAACAAGAAATAATTGATATTTCAGGCACAGGACATCAAATGGAGCCATGAAAGAAACTGCTACTTTACAGAATTGAACAGTTAGGTAAAAATGCACAGAAAAGTTAAAGGAGATAAGAGATCAGTGAATCCAGGGGCACCTGGGTGGCTCAGTGGGTTAAGCCTCTGCCTTCAGCTCAGGTCATGATCTCAGGGTCCTAGGATTGAGCCCTGCGTCCTCCTCTCCCTCTGCCTGCCTCTCTGCCTATTTGTGATTTCTGTCTCTCAAATAAATAAATAAAATCTTAAAAAAAAAAAAAAATCAGTGAATCCATTTTTTAAAAACATTGATAAATATGAGAATTCATTAAAGCAGCTCGGTATATAAACACACTAAAGTCAATGGCCTACATAAACAAAAGTAAAACTAGTCAGAAAGTATAATGGAAAAAAAAAACTTACTTTACAATAGCAACAAAAATGAATCTTAAAAATTGTTCTAATATGTATAACAAGAATTTTGAAAAATCTGTATGAAGAAAATTTTAAACGCCAAATATTCACCTTGGATATCTCCCTTCAAATCCAGATTTGTAAATCCAACGCCTGCTTGACATCTGGAGTCAGATGATTAACTGCAATCTCCAGCTTAATTTAACTTCCGATTCCTCTTCCCAGCTCCTCCAAACCATACCCCTTTCTCTCCAAGTCTTCCCATCTCTGTAAATCACAATTCTTCCAGCTGCTTAAGCCAAAAAAAAGTCCCCTCACACACACAGTTGCCATCCAATCCATCGACAACTTCTGCCAGCTCTACATGATAGACCTGGCTTACACCAACAGCCCTGTTCACCGAACACCTCTCTGTTCAAGCTGCTAAGCAGTCTCCCAGCTCCCCAGCATTGCCACTTTACATTCTTTTCTCAACATAGCTGCTGGAGTGATCCTCTGAAATTGTTAAGTCAGATCAACACACTTCCACTCATAGCCTCCAATGACTTCTGACTTCACGGAGAATAAGATCGAGAGTTTTGTCCTCTTACCTCTGGTCTCTCCAATTTCCTTTCTACCTGCGCTCATGACCCTCCACTACTGTGACTCTTGCCCTCCCCTTGAACACACCTAGCATAATCCAGCCCCCCACTTTTTTTTTCACTCCTAGAACATTCCCGACGGAAGATCCTCCCAGGATCTGCTCCTAACGTTAAGACAGTACCTCTACTTGTTTTACTTTTTGCCTTAGGGCTTATCAGCAACTAACATACTTGTTTATCATGTCTCCTTCCATTAAAGAGTAATTAATTATGTGACAGTAGGGACTGCCCTGTGTCACACATATTTGCAAACGCATAGAACTTCTGGAACAACGTCTGCCTCATAGGAGACATTCATATTTACTGAATGAATGGATTTTTACACCAGTGAGTATTTCCCACAAAACAAGAGGCACCTATGCATATAACTGGGAAGAAAAAGTTCACCCCACCAAGGAAGAGAATGAATTTTACATCAGAATTACCTGTTGGACTTTTAGACACTGATTATATTTTATTTTTAAGACAACGAGTACTGAAAAATACACACGGGATTCATTAGCAAGAAATAACTGGGAAACTTAGGGCGTTAAAGAGTTTCATCAGGAAGGCTGAAGAGAAGCCCAACTGCCACAGGCAGGGAGAGACACCAGCAGGAACATCTATGTCTGCAGTGGACTTGGCTTCCAAGAGTGCCAGGACTGGGGTCTGACCGGCACCTTCTGCTGCTGCCATCCTCCTGCCAGCCCTGGCTTTCATCATGCCAGGCACTTTGTCATCTCCAAATGTGGCCCATCCTGGTCTCCATTTGAAAGCCCTCCCCGTCCTCTCTACCTTTACCATATTCTTTATCCTTCAAGGTCCAGACTGAGTCACCATTCCTTGGGATGTCTTTCCTCTCTACTGCACACCACAATGAACTCTGATTAACAGTTTTAATGTTCTATGTATGTGTGACTTATTTCCTAAAGTACATTGATTCTGTGATGAAAATTCAAATTACTAAAGATAAACTACTTACAAAGAAAAACGAAGAGCAGAACAAAGCACTAATTGAAATATTATTTTACATGGAACTTCTAGTAAGAACATCGTAATGTTCCCTATTACTCAAATAACAAAGTATTTGTCACCTTTGGTGGTGATAACTGGAAAGCATATTGGTCATCAGACCAAGATCTTTCTATGGTGAACTAGAAATCCAACTGGGATAGATGCAATGTCTAAGTAATTAAATAATGAATACAAAGGAAAAACTAAGTGTCATAAAATAGATGAGTAACAGAAAAACTAAGAGCAATGAGAGCATCTCGAATCTAGCTTTGGGGGAGTGGGAAGGTATACTTCAAAGAGAAGAGATATGTGACTCAGTTCTTGAAAGAAAAGTAGACTTTATGCAGGCAGAACCTATAAGATCATTTATGTGTTGGTTCTCTGTTGTGATCCATTTACGTTGAATTTGGCAATGTGTCTGCAAATTCAAGTTTGTTTACCACACAGTGTAGTCCCTCCAGAAGAATACTGGATAGAGATCTGGATTTGGTCTGAATCCTGAGAAGCTTTTAGATTTTGTTAACACCTTTTTTTTTGTTTTAAGATTTTATTTATTTCTTTAATAGACCGAGATCACAAGTAGGCAGAGAGGCAGGCAGAGAGGGGAGGAAGCAGGCTCCATGCTGAGCAGAGAGCCCGACGCGGGGCTTGATCCCAGGACCCTGAGATCATGACCTGAGCCAAAGGCAGAGGCTTAACCCACTGAGCCACCCAGGTGCCCCGCCTCCAGCAAAATTTTTAAAATACCTTTTACCTCCTCACATTTTTTCCAATGTTTTTAATTTTTTGATTGAGATGCTCTGAAGCAGTAACAAAATTAAATGTCACCCAAAGCCAAAGATATAGTGAAAATAATCAAAACTTATAATCTAATCCAGGTGTAGGAAATTCTGGTAATACAAAAAAAAAACAAAACAAAAAACAAAAAAACAATCCACACCACATCAACATGCAATGATAATTACAATTTACTGCTTAATAAGAATACTCGTTTTCATTAATATTTTAAAATTACAGTAAATGTCACTGAAGTCTTCCCATCCCCTTTATTTTTAAAAAACTTTATTTACTTGAGAGAGAGCAGGAGCAGGGCGGGGAGGGGCAGGGGGCAGGGGGCAGTGCGCAAGGAGAAGAAGCAGACTTCCTGCTGAAGGAATGGATTGACACTGGGCTCAATCCATGGACCCTGAGCCCATCATGAAATCATGACTGAGCCCAAGGAAGATACTTACCCACCTGGGCCACCCAGGTACCCCCTACCCACCCATCCCCTGCCTTTTAGATAGAATATTTGAGCCAGTTTTCCTACCCAGGGGATTTTCACATAAGCTCTTCACCAGTGGCCTAGTTTGACTATCAGTTTTCACTCTAGACAGGTGTTACCCATAACAGAAAACAATAGCAAATTTCACACAAGCGTGATGGAGGGGAAGTTATACTGAAAAGATACAGAAAACTCCTCTAGGTCTGAACAAAAATGCTCTAATCAAGGCTTAAAAATAACAAGACATAATATCACAAATGAATATGGTGAATTGAGTAGCATTATTTACATCTATACTCTCATTTACAATTGATTTACATATGAATGCATGTTTCTGTTTAAAGCACGCAATTGTGTTTCCCCCTCAGCTAGAGGTATAATTGGTATAAAAAAACACTGCACATTATTAATATATGTGATTTGATAAGTTTGTACATATGCATACACACGTGTTCCCATCACCACAATCAAGGTAATAAACCTAAACATCACCCCCTCAAAAATTATCTCAATATTATATTCAATTTTCATAATGAAAATTAAGGTACAATTTTACACTATGCCATAACATTTTTAAAAATACCAAAACATAATTTTAACACAGAATTCAATGGTATCCTATTTGTACTGATTGGGGTTTTTTTTATAACCTTATTTCCAAAGTACTTCAAAATCATGTGCCCATATTCCTAAAGATTTATTTATTTATTTGACCACACACAATGAGTGGGGGAGGTGCAAAGGGGGAGAAAGAGAATCTTAAGCAGGCCCCACCCCCAGTGTGGAGCCCCGCATCAGTCTCTGATCCTGAGATCATGACCTGAGCCTAAATTGAGAGTCAGCTGCTCAACCAACTGGGCCACCCAGGCATCCCTCATGTGTGCATTGTACACATTATTCCATCTCTGTCAACATTAAATCCTAAAAATAAATGAAAAGAAGCAATAAGTGAGAAGCTCAGCAAAACAACAGAAATCTACTCAAATACCTCTTAGTTTGGAAGAAAAAAGGCTTTAAATTATATATGAGATACATGTACATCTGTAAGCAGCTACTCAATTCCAGTGGGATCTCATGTGTTTGCTCTATTTATATAGTATTCCTGTATTCACTCAGGGAAGTACTTTACAAAATACAGCTTCAATATTAAAGACAAAAATATAAAAGTGGAATAACAAGTCTTAAAACAATAGGCTTTTTATATATTACATTCTAATGACCAAAAAGAAATTGAACAGCCACCCTTCCAATATTATAGTAATATACTATATAGTATTATAATATTATAGTATATAGACCTTCAGTATAGAGGGCCCCCAAACATATGATGTATGATGTTGGTAAGTGTTGGTAAGGCAGCCCTTCAAAATAACTGGCCAATTTGGTAGCTCCTAAGCCATGCATTTCAGCTATAAATTACAGACCAATTCCTCAAAGCAATTTCTTAGTGTCTCTCTCTGCATTTAATGAAATAAGAGAAAATTGTAGTCAATACAAATCTGTTCCAATGGTGGGCATAACACTGTGCTACATGCTTGAGGGAAAATAATTAAGAACAACAAAAGGTCCCTTTTCCTGATGAGCTTCTTTGAAGTACAGTGAACACAGCAAAGTGGCTTTAAAAAGATAAACAGTAAATGAAAGGCAACAAAGGGAGGCCCCCAAAATTATATGACTCTTAGCAGAAATTTCTCTTGTCAAGGTCACCAATCACCTATGTGTGTCCAAATCTAATAGACAATTATCTGAGTCATCTCAGTTACACTTGAGTAAGTTCCTAAATTCCAATAAGGACACATTTCATAGCTATGCAGTAACTGTGCTTGGAATTCTTTCACCTTAGTTTCTTTGTGTGACAACACAATCCCTTATGTTCTTCCTCCTTCACTATCGCTCCTCAATCACAATGCCCTCATCTCCCTGCCCAGGCTCTTTCCCTGCCCTTTTCTCTTTCTACAATTCACACCTGCAGGTGATTTCATCAAACTCCAAGGCTTTAACTATCATCTGTAAGTTGATGACTCTCAAATCCACTTCTCCAATCCTGATCTGTTTATTGAACTCTGATTTATATGCCCAATAAATCTCATGGTCATCTCCATTTGGATGTCCAATACGTATCTCATAACCCATACTCTGGATTCTCCTCTCTACCCCTGATCCCTGTTCTTATCCAATCCTCCTCTGCTACTCCCCATGCCCGTAAATGGCACCACACTAAACATCCCATTAACTCAAACAAAAGTCCCAGGTATATTTTTATTCCTCTGTCACTACCTTCTATTTTCAAGCCATTTAGTGAAGAGTGATCTCTTCATTCCAAAACACATCCTGAATCTGTGTACTTGCCACCAGCTTCTCTGTTACTACCCTGGCAATTAAAGTATCGTCTCTTGTTAGGACTGTTGCAGTAGCCTCCTGACTCGTCTCTCCTGTTTTTCCTCTTGTGCCTTAAAATCTATTCTCTGCAGTAGTCAGGAGTGCTTTTTTTTTTTTTTTTTAAGATTTTATTTATTTGGGGCGCCTGGGTGGCTCTGTGGTTTAAGCTGCTGCCTTTGGCTCAGGTCATGATCTCAGGGTCCTGGGATCAAGTCCCGCATGGGGCTCTCTGCTCGGCAGGGAGCCTGCTTCCCTCTCACTCTCTCTACCTGCCTCTCTGCCTACTTTTGATCTCTCTCTCTGTCAAATAAATAAATAAAAATCTTAAAAAAAAAGATTTTATTTATTTATTTGACAGAGAGAGATCACAAGTAGGCAGAGAGGCAAGCGGGGGGGGGGGGGGGAGCAGGCTCCTGCTAAGCAGAGAGCCTGCTGTGGGGCTCGATCCCAGGACCCCGAGACCATGACCAGAGCCAAAGGCAGAGGCTTAACCAACTGAGCCACCCAGGTACCCCAGGAGTGCTCTTTTAAATATGTAAATCTGACACCTCGCACCTATGATCCTTCACTGGCCTCCAAATGCACGGAAAATAAAACCCAAATTCTTACCCTTGGTGTACAAGGCCCTAGATGAGCCATCCTGGTGGCTGTCAAGGTGTGATTTCAGAGGAGCAGCAGCACCGCCACCACCAGGGACTCTGTTAGAAACGCACGTTGTCAGGCTCTACTGCAGACCTCTACTAACAGAAACACTGGGGGTGGAGTCCTAGCAATTTGCATTTGACAACTCCCAAGTGCTTCTGATGCCTGGGAGTCTCCAAAGGCACTGACCTAGCCCCTGCAAACCTCTGACCTCCCCCTAGGTTACTCTGTTTCAAATTCCTCTGTAATTCACACTGGCATCCTTTCCCCTCCTCAAATAGACCAAATCCTTCAACCCTGAGGACTTAGACAGCTACTCCCTCTATCCAAAGTGCATTTAACCTTCGAACTTCAAACTGCCTGCTCCCTGACCTCATCCAGACTGCAGATCGAATGTTTCCCCCACAGAGGTATTCTCTGACCGCACAAAAGAGGTGCCAATGCCGATCTCCACCCATCTCTCCCTATTCTGCACTACCTGTTTTGTTGTACTCGTCACATTTATCACTATCTGCTATCATCCTCTTCATTCCTGTATTCACTTGGTTATTATTTGAAGTAAGCCTCTAGAATGAAAAGGCGAGGACCTGACCTTTCTCATTCTCCACTAGCACCTAGAACGTCAAGTGCCACAAGGGTGGTCGGTAAGTGCTGGTTTAATTGAGGGAAGAAAAGAGAAGAGGGAGGGTTCTCTCAGTTCCCTGAGTTCACGGGACAATGAGAGCTTGGTGAGTTGCTGAGAATCAAGTATTTCTGACCAGTCAGAACTAGAAGAAATTCAAAGAGACCAAAAAAGGTAAATTTATTCAATCTTCAGGAAGATTTTAAATCTTCTGCCTATTGGAGGGGATGAAGGTCGGGGGTGGGGGGGTGGGGGAGACAGGATTAAGAATTAAATAGGACCAGACTGAATTCCAGCATGGAAGGAAACCACCTCCATTTTGCCCAGATGTTCAGTAACTTGCTGTGGGTCCGAATTCAGATGTTCCATCTATAGCTTAACGTGACCAGTGAGGACTGTGATTAATAGGAGGAAAGAATGACTTAATGGAATGCTTTCTGGGATACATTTGGCATAATGTACCAGATAAAGAGGCGACCTCGTGGCGCAATGGTAGCGCTCTGACTCCAGATAAAGAGGCAAAGATATTCTTCACATCAAAGTCAGCACTTACTAAATGTTAGTGCCCGCATATCCCTAAAATGCCTCCCAACGGACACAACAGAAAAATAAAATAACTTAATCCTATTTTATTACCGTGTCATCAATACAGAAAACGCTTGAGCACTGACTTGCTGGTGGAAATTGCCCAAAGTGATTAACATCTACTAACTCATTCTCACAACCTGTATATGGTAAGTGTGCCCACCATCATGTTCCAGATGAGAAACTGATGGGCCACGTGTTTAAAGAACTTAGCTATCAGGGCTGGGATGGAGGTCTAAGCCCAAGTTATTGGACGCTAAAGCCAGTGCTCTTAATTATTATACTATATCATCCCTTTGGGAGCTGAAACTTCCATACAAAATAACAACAAAAGATGAATGGACAAAAGCCAAGTGGTAGAGAAAAAAAAAACAAAACCGTGAGCCCTTACTGAAGAACTACTGCTAAACACTGGGCAGGAGCCTTTGGCTACATTTAATCTCGTGAGGCAGTTGTCATTGCCATTTAACTGGGGTTTACAGAGGTTAAGAAACTTGCTCCAAAGCACACAGAGCATGGTACCAAACCCTCCCGATAACCTTAACAAGCACCATCTAAATCATCCCTGATATTTAAATAGGAATGCAGATGCTAGATGTGCAAATGCCCACTCATGCCAACAGAGACTGCTACTTCCGCATTCGGAGTAGTGGACTCAAGCACGGGGAATCAAAAAGCAGGGGAAGGTCCTAAATGGCTACTTCCCTCACCGTAAGTTAATCATTTCTCTGGTCCTCCATTCATTCATTTACAAAATAAAGGTATCGAACTAAAAGATCTCAGGTCCTTTTCCTCACGCAGAGATTTGTGCATAATAATGTTCAGAGGCCAAAACAGTGGCTCAGATATCTTTCACCTGAGGGCAGGGCACAATAATATTTTGGCGTGCCATCTACCCTGCACAACACAGTAGTATTATTGGTCACCAAAATGGAGAAGGAAAGAAAATTTTCTGTGATAATTTACAAATAACATTTGATTGAAAAAGGGGAATGGACAGAAACCCCATGCCCCGGGAGCTCTTTCCATCCTGAGAATACTCTGGTCCTGGTCAGGAAAGGGTCTCTCTCCTCTGAGCTCACAGGAAATGGTTCCATTTCCAAGTGCTTTTCTCTGTCTTGGCATACACACTAGGAAAAAATGATGAACAGAGTGACAAACTCAAAAAACAGTTTGAAAAGCCTCTGGTTTCAGTCTCCCACACTCAATGGTTTCACATTTCAACACTCAGAATACAAGGTACCTACCACAAGCCCTTCATCATTTCAGGGTTTTTGTACCCACTGCACCTCCACTCAAATCTGATCAATAATCCAAACATGTTAACTGTATTCTGGGTTTCCATCACCCTAGATTTCTTTCCTCCTCCCCAGAACACACACACACAAAGGGCATTGATTTCTATTATCTTAATTTCCACTTTCCTGTTCCTTCCAAGTATCATTTTATTTCCCGCCTTCCTTTTGCAGCCAAACTTCCAGAACTCTGCTACCTAATATGGTAGCCATCTGCCTATTGAGCACTTGAAACATGACTAGTGTGATGAGGGATTACACTTTTTTAGTTCAATTTAATTTCTATTTTAAAACTGATACTTGATTCAGTTGTTGGAAAATATTTAAGTATATTTGGAAGAGCTCAGATGTGTGGATCTATTTTTTACTATAAATTTTATACAACTGGGGCACCTGGGTGGCTCAGTGGGTTAGCCACTGCCTTCGGCTCAGGTCATGATCTCAGGGTCCTGGGATCGAGTCCCGCATTGGGCTCTCTGCTCAGCGGCGAGCCTGCTTCCCTCTCTCTCTCTCTGCCTGCCTCTCTGTCTACTTGTGATCTCTCTCTGTCAAAAAAAAAAAAAAAAAAAAAAAATTCTTAAATTTTATACAACTAAATACAGATCAAGTCCTTCAAATGAAAATATACCATCTGGGGCACCTGGATGTGTTGGTGGTCTGGGCGTCTACCTTCAGGTCATGATCTCAGAGTCCTGGGATTGAGTCTCATGCTCCTTGCTCAGTGGGACTTCTCCTTCTACCCCTCCCCCTTGCTCATGTGCACACACACGTGCACACGTCCTCTCTCTCTCAATAAAATCTTTAAAAAAAAATAGAAAAGAAAATACACCATCTGAATGGAGATGTGCTAAGTGCAAAATACACACTGCATTTTATAGGCTAAGTACCAAAATATTAAATACCTATTAGTATTATTTTATATCGATTACATATTAAATAATTTTTTACATACTGTTAAATGAAATCTATTACTGCGATGGAGAGCCTCTAAGATGGCCCCCAGTAACCCTGGCTCCTTGTGAAATCCCCTCTCACTGAAAGTGGGTTAGATTTAGTGACTCATGTTCAGTGAACAAAATGCAGCAAAGAATGTCACTTCTGAGATTAGTGGTGTCAGTTCTAGACACTCTCACTCGCTCTAAGGGAAGCCCGCTACCATGTTCTCCGCTTCCCTTCGTCTCCGGCGGAGAGCTAACAAGGACTTGCAGCCTGCCACCAGCCAAGACTGTGAGCTTGAAAGCTGATCCCACTTCAGCTGAGACTTGAGCCCCAGCTGACATCCTGATTACAGCCTCACCTCCCTAACCAACAATCTAGAGAAGTATAATTCTACATAAACCCTCCACCTCAGTTCTAGCAGCATCAGGTGACCTAGCAGACCCGCTATGCTCAAAAGCACCCACTGCTCATGCCATGCACAAAGAGGACATTCTCTCTGCAATCAACCAGTGAATATCCTCTCTCTGGATGCCTTGTCTTCCAAGAACCTTTCTTGTTTTATACATGGAAGTCCTTCTGCTTTAAAGTCTCTTAGTATGTCGTTTATATTTATAGTAGGACATTTGTATAGATAGATCCTTTTGTTCAATAAGTAGCTATGATGAGCTATCACACCTAACACACTAGTAGATTTCTGGGAGGTCTACCTCCCAGAAATTGACTTAATTGGCTTAGGGGATTTTTAAAATCTCCCCCAAGTGATTCTAAAGTGCAGCCAAGTTTGAGAACACTAGTCTAGCATAATGCCCGACATATAATGGGTATTCAATTAGAGTTAACAATATACCTTCATAAGAACTTTGTAAATACTGAAACACTGCCTCAAGATTGCAATTTAGGTCAATTCACTGTGTATAAATATAGGAAGGTCTCACAAAGAGGGTGCCTGGGTGGCTCAGTGGGTAAGCCTCTGCCTTCTCAGGTCATGATCTCAGTGTCCTGGGATGGAGCCTCGCATCGGGAATCTCTGCTCAGCAGGGAGCCTGCTTCCCCCTCCCCCTCTGCCTGCCTTTCTGCCTACATGTGATCTCTCTCTCTCTCTCTGTTAAATAAATAAACAAAATCTTAAAAAAAAAAAAAAAGATTATATCCAGATAAGCTTTCCCTTCTAGCACTGACAGTATGGTAGAAAGAATAAACCTTCATCAGAGTATGCTCAATTCAACTATAGTTTTCATTTGGTTTATTCATATTTTATTATATCCCTCTCAAGTCTTCCTTTTTTACTACTTTTAGGAACTTAGCAATTGTGTAAAGTGAGGTACAGGGACTTAACAGAATCTCTTTGTAACACCAGGTCTTCCAGACTGAATCAGCATGAGTAAATGAAGCTTTTGTGGCTTAGTTGTCATATACCCAGAGACTTCCAAAAGTTATTTATAGTGAGGAAACATTTAATATTCACTATGGTAGCCAGCTAATGAAATGCTAAATAACATAATTCACACTCCCCACTCCCATTCTACTTATCACCGGGTGATTTGAGAAATTTCTTCAACATTTAGTAATATCCAATAACATTCTCAATACCAAAAGCCTGACTTCTAGATGGCATTTTGTTTATGTATATAAAATAGCTAAAAACCACACAATATATCACATTTTATCAAAGTCAGTAGCACAAAAATTTACTCCTGTTTCTAAGCCAAACTCTTTTTTTTTTAATTTTTTTTTTTTATTTGTCTATTTGAGAGAGAGAGAGACACAGCAAAAGAGGGAACACAAGCAGGGGGAAGTGGGAGAGGGAGAAGCAGGCTCCCCGCTGAGCAGAGAGCCCAATGCAGGGCTCCATCCCAGGACCCTGGGATCCTGACCTGAGCCGAAGGTAGACGCTTAACAACTGAGCCACCCAGGTGCCCCTCTAAGCCAATTTGGTTTTCACCTTCTTTGGTTGGAGAGGTGGGTATCAGTAGTGTGGCAGGGGGAAAACAAAAATAGCTGACTAGATCAACATACAGTATATCCTCCCTGTGAAAACATGAAGATATGACACATAGAAAAGCACAAGGGGATAGAAAAAAGTATTCATTTGCAATTAAAATGGAAAAAAAACCAACATATGAATCATCCAGTGGTACTACTGATAAGAGTTCAAGATTTTGAAGCAAGTTGGAGATCTTGGCTTGTGGTTGGGGCTGCACTTATTAGTTGGTCATTAATCTCTCTGAAACAATTTCTTCAGTCACAAACTGGACAATATATCCCATCTCACAGGGTGGCTGAGAGGGTTGAATGGGTAATGCGTATTGTCTAGCCACTGGTTCTCAAACTTGGCTACATGATAAATCCACCTGAGAAGTTTTAAAAAACACTGAGGCCTAGGTCTCCCTCCCAGAAATTGATTTAATTGGCTTGGGGGATTTTTAAAATCTCCCCAAGTGATTCTAAAGTGCGGCCAAGTTTGAGAACCACTAGTCTAGCATAATGCCTGACATATAATGGGTATTCAATTAGAGTTAACAATATACCTTCAGAAGAACTTTGTAAATGCTGAAACACTGCCTCAAGATTGCAACTTAGGTCAATTCACTGTGTATAAATATAGGAAGGTCTCAGAATCACTGAATATAACAAATCTTAAAAGCAGTCTAGGGACGCCTGGGTGGCTCAGTGGGTTAAAGCCTCTGCCTTCGGCTCAGGTCATGATCCCAGGGTCCTTGGATTGAGCCCCGCATCGGGCTCTCTGCTCAGCATGGAGCCTGCTTCCTCCTCTCTCTCTGCCTACCTCTCTGCCTGCTTGTGTTCTCTGTCTGTGAAATAAATTAAAAAAATCTTTAAAAAAAAAAAAGCAGTCTAAACGTTTTGTAATAACTTTTCCAAATCTAAACCTCCATTTGCTTCCTTTCATCAAATAAGGAAATTCCTTATGAAAGAAAGGAAACCTAAACCTCACTTGATATTTTCACTGAGATATAATACAGAAAAATGTACAGATATAAGTGAATACATTCCTTTTTTTTTTTAATATTTTATTTATTTGACAGACAGAGGTCACAAGTAGGCAGAGAGGCAGGCAGAGAGAGAGAGGAGGAAGCAGGCTCCCTGATGAGCAAAGAGCCCAATGTGGGACTCTCGATCCCAGGACCCCAGAATCATGACCTAAGCTGAAGGCAGAGGCTTAATCCACTGAGCCACCCAGGCGCCCCTAAGTGGATACATTCTTATTCATATAAACACACTTAAGGAACTACCAAAGACATAGATTAAGATTTTTTTTTTATTTATTTATTTGACAGAGAGAAATCACAAGTAGACAGAGAGGCAGGCAGAGAGAGAGAGAGGGAAGGAGGCTCGCTGCTGAGCAGAGAGCCCGATGCAGGACTCGATCCCAGGACCCTGAGATCATGACCTGAGCCGAAGGCAGCGGCCTAACCCACTAATAGTTGCTGCAATTTCAGTTTGTCTCTGGGCTTTTCTAAATATCTAATGGAGATGTTTGTTTTATGCAAAGTTTAGAAACTCAAACATCAACAAGTGGTAGGATAAGGAAAGCCTCCAGGAGAAATGCACATATCAAAGGAGGAGATAAAAAAATTCATCAAAACAAATGAGCAAAGTTTAAAAACAGACCTGAAAGCAATATAAACAATGAGTAACAAGACAGTCAACAACATTTATTGGGTACCCACTGTGTGCTCAGTGCTACAGAAAGAAACTGGATAAAGAAATACCAGGAGGTCCTCAGAAACCAGTAACTTAAAAACAAAATGAGTCCAATGGAACAATTTCAAAAATAACCTAAAAGGATCTTACAAAAGAAAAACTAAATTAACTAAATGGCCATCTAGCTCCAGGAACTAAATTTATTTAGCAAATAATTTCCCTCAAAAACAAACTGAAACTCTAAAACCATGCCCCAGTACTCACTTGCTGCTCCATTTATTCTGTGAAGATAGCCCTCTGCCTAGTAAGTAATAAATGTCAGGAGCAATGGGGCTCAGCATCATCTGCTGAAAGCTTCCTCTGAACTTCATAATTATTCCCTTGAAGGCAACATACAAGAGACAGTCAATGCACTTTATGAAAATTAGTTTGAAAAAGTAATAAAAATGATAATAATGCTACAATCTAAAAATTCAAAAATGATTACAAAAACATGGGGACAGAAAATTCTGCAACACTTCTTGGACCTCCTTTATTTTTGCCGCATAAAAATTAAGTATAAAAAACCCTATATATTTCCACTTTCTCAAAAGAAGTTAAATACTTAAAAAAAACTCAAACTAAGGGCGCCTGGGTGGCTCAGGGGGTTAAGCCGCTGCCTTCGGCTCAGGTCACGATCTCAGGGTCCTGGGATCGAGTCCCGCATCGGGCTCTCTGCTCAGCAGGGAGCCTGCTTCCCTCTCTCTCCCTCTGCCTTCCTCTCTATCTACTTGTGATCTCTCTCTGTCAAATAAATAAATAAAATCTTTAAAAAAAAAACAAAAACCTCAAACTAAGAGTTACTAATTAAATTTAAAGTAAAAACTTATCAACAGATTGCTTCATCTTATTATGTCTCTGAAACAATAGAGTAATTTTCATCCCTAAAAGGAAGTTCAAGCGCTCATAGTTGCAACCAAGATGTCCTTCAATAGATGAATAGACAAAATATGGTACATCTGAAATATTTGTCGCTAAAAAGAAATGAAGGATCAAGGCATGAAAAACTTTGGAAGACCCTTAAATGGGTATTCCAAGTGCAAGAAACCAGTCTGAAAAGGCTAGCTTGTATGTTTCCAACTATACGACATTCTGGCACAAATACGAAGATAATAAAAAGATTAGTGGTTGTTGGGAGTTACAGGGTAAAGTTGGGGAGATGACTGGTGAAGCACAGAGGATGTTTAGAGCACTGAAAATTCTCTATTTGATGCTATAATGATGAATACATGTCATTATATATTTGTCCAAACCTATAGAATGTACAAAATCAAGAGTGATTCCCAATATAAATTGTGGATTTGGGGTGATTATGAGGTCTCAGTGTAGGTTCATCAATTATAACATATGCACCACTCTGGTGGTGGATGGTGATAGTAGAAGAGGCTGTGCATGTGTAGGGACAGGGTATGTATGGAAACCCTATGTACCTTCTGCTCAATTTTGCTGTGAACCTAAAATTGCTATTTAAAAAAATTAAGTCTTTAAAAGAAAGTTCTTGGATGGAATAATTTTCTGGTTTTCAAAAGCATGCTAGTAAAGAACTAAGAAACATTAAATGTGGATATTATAATTATTAAAATACATACACATATGTATTTAATACATATTATACATATACATATAATATACATATAATACATATATACCTGTAATTACATGTATATATATACACATATATACAATTTTTCAGTGTTCCAAGATTCCAAGATACATGTATATGTATGTATATATATATGTATATGTATTTGTGTATATGTGTGTACCTATGTATATATGTATACATATACATGTGTATACATATATATACCTAATATACATATAATAATAGATTAACCAATCATGAAATGAAAGCAAAGTTACCTTCAAGTCACAATTTCAATAATCTCTCAAATACAGGCATAACTCAGAGATGTTGTGGGTTTGGTGCTAGACCACAATAAAGCAAATATCGCAATAAATCAAGTCAATTTTTTTATTTCTCAGGGCATATAAAGTTATACTTAAACTACGGTTTAGCACTATGTCTAAAAAACAATGTATGCACTTAATTTAAAAATACCATATTGCAAGACTTTCTCAAGAAACAAGAAAAGTCTCAAACACACAACCTAACATTATACCTAAAGGAGCTGGAGAAAGAACAGCAAATAAAGCCTAAACCTAGTGGGAGAAGAGAAATAATAAAGATTAGAGCAGAAATTAAGGAAATAGAAACCAAAAGAATAGTAGAGCAGATCAATAAAACTAGGAATAAACCCCTAGCTGAACTAAACAAAAAGAAAACAGAAAGGATCCAAATTTAAAACAAAACAAAAAAAAAAAAATCATGAAAGAGGAGAGATCACAACCAACACTGAAAAAATTATAAGAACATATTATAAGCCACTATATGCCAACAAATTAGGCAACCTAGAAGAAATGGATGTATTTCTAGAGATGTATAAACTGCCAAAACTGAAACAGGGAGAAACAGAAGACCTAAACAGATCCATAACCAATAAGGAAATCCATAACCAACAAAAATCTCCCAACAGAGCCCAGGGCCAGATGGCTTTCCAGAGGAATTCCACCAAACATTTAAAGCAGAATTAATACCTATTCTTCTGAAGCTGCTTCAAAAAAGTAGAAATGGAAGGAAAACTTCCAAACTCTTTCTATGAGGCCAGCATTACCTGATCCCAAAACCAAAGAGCCCACCAAAAAGGAGAATTATGTACCAATATCCCTGATTAACATGGATGCAAAAATTCTTACCAAGATACTAGCCAATAAGATCCAACAGTACATTAAAAATATTATTCACCACGACCAAGTAGGATTTATTCCTCAGCTGCAAGAGTGGTTCAACATCCATAAATCAATCAAGGTGATAAACCACATTAATAAAAGGAATGACAAGAACCATATGATCCTCTCAAAAGATGCAGGAAAAGCATTTGACAAAGTACAGCATCTCTTCTTGATTTAAACTCTCCACAGTCCCATCCACATTGATTCAAAAGTTGGGTATTCATCCTTTCTGATGGAGGCATAATACTCCATTGTATATATGGACCATATCTTCTTTTTCTATTCGTCTGTTGAAGGGCATCTTGGTTCTTTCCACAGTTTGGTGATTGTGGCCATTGCTGCTATGAACATTGGGGTACAGATGGCCCTTCTTTTCACTACATCTGTATCTTTGCGGTAAATACCCAGTAGTGCAATTGCAGGGTCATTGGGTAGCTCTATTTTTAATTTCATAAGGAATCTCCACACTGTTTTCCAAAGTGGCTGCACCAACTTGCACTCCCACCAAGAGTGTAAGAGGGTTCCCCGTTCTCCACATCCTCTCCAACATTTGGTGAAATAAGTCAAAGAGAGAGTCAATTATCATATGGTTTCACTTACTTGTGGATCATAAGGAATAACATGGAGGATTTGGGGAGATGGAGAGGAGAAGTGAACTGGGAGAAATCAGAGGGGGAGACAAACCATGAGAGACTGTGGAGTCTGAGAAACAAACTGAGGGTTTCGGAGGGGAGAGGAATGTGGGTTGGGTGAGCCTGGTGATGGTACTAAGGAGGGCACGTATTGCATGGAACACTGGGTGTGATGCATAAACAATGAATCTTGGAACACTGAAAAATTTTTAATTAAAAAAAAAAAAACTGGGGCGCCTGGGTGGCTCAGTGGTTTGAGCCTCTGCCTTCGGCTCAGGTCATGATCTCAGGGTCCTGAGATCGAGCTCCGCGTCGGGCTCTCTGCTCAGTGGGGAGCCTGTTTCTCCCTCTCTCTCTCTGCCTGCCTCTCTGCCTACTTGTGACCTCTGTCAAATAAATAAATAAATCTTTAAAAAAAAAAAAAAAACTCTCCACAGTGTAAGGATGGAGGGAATATAATTCAGTATCATAAAAGTTATACATGAAAGCCCATAGCAAATATCATTCTCAATGGAGAAAAACTGAGAGCTTTCCCTTAAGGTCAGGAACATGACCGAGATGTCCTGTCTCACAACTGTTGTTCAACATAGTACTAAAACTCCTAGCCTCAGCATACCCCACAAATACAAATGTAGTGATCTGAAGGGGCACCTATACCCCAATGTTTATAACAGCAATGTCTATAAAAGCCAAACTATGGAAAGAGCCCAGATGTCCATTGACAGATGAATGGATAAAGAATATATATATATGCACAATGGACTATTTATCAACCATCAAAAAAATGAAGTCTTGCCATTTGCATATGGATAGAACTGGAGGGTAGGTATTATGATAAGTGAAGTAAGTCAATCAAAGAAAGACAATTACCATATGATCTCACTCATATGTGGAATTTAAGCAACAAAACAGAAGAGCATAGGGAAAGGGAGGGAAAAATACAAGACAAAATCAGAGCGGGAGATACACCATAAGAGACTCTTAATCATAGGAAACAAACTGAGTTGCTAGAGGAGAGGGGAATGGGGAGATGGGGTAACTGGTTGATGGACATTAAGGAGGGCACATGATGTAATGAGCACTGGGTATTATATAAGACTGATAAATCACTGAACTCTACCTGTGAAACTAATAATATACTGTATGTTAATTAATTGAATTTAAAGAAAATTAAGGTTTTTTTGTTTGTTTTTTTTAAAGATTTTATTTATTTGACAGAGAGAGATCATAAGTAGACAGAGAGGCAGGCAGAGAGAGAGAGAGAAGCAGGCTCCCCGCTGAGCAGAGAGCCCGATGTGGGACTCAATCCCAGGACCCTGAGATCATGACCTGAGCCGAAGGCAGCCGCTTAACCCACTGAGCCACCCAGGCGCCCTAAAGAAAATTAAATTTTAAGGGGCGCCTGGGTGGCTCAGTGGGTTAAGCCGCTGCCTTTGGCTCGGGTCATGATCTCAGGGTCCTGGGATCGAGTCCCGCATCGGGCTCTCTGCTCAGCGGGGAGCCTGCTTCCCTCTCTCTCTCTGCCTGCCTCTCTATCTACTTGTGATCTCTCTCTGTCAAATAAATAAAATATTAAAAAAAAAAAAAAAAGAAAATTAAATTTTAAAAAGATACTATATTGCTAAAAAATGCTAAACCATCATCTGAGCTTTCAGTGAGTTGTAATTACTTATCACAAATCACTGTAACAAATAATAATTAAAAAGTCTGAAATAATGCCAGAATTACCAAAAGGTGACACAGACACAAAAGGAGCAAATGCTGTTAGAAAAATGATGGCAATGACTTGGTCAATACAAGGTTGCCACAAACCTAAAATTTGTTTTTTAAAAAAAAAAAGAAAAGCAGTATCTGTGAAGCACAATAAAGCAAAGCACAATAGAACAAGGTATGTATGCAGGTACTTTGGTAAATATTAAACAGCAGTCAGTCTTTGTTAAAGTTTTAAATCTTTGTTGGGGAGTGGTGTTGGGGAATGTGGTTTAGAGTAAACCACATTCAAACAAAACCTTAACTGCATACTGATAAAGAAAAGTCCTTGGAAGGAATTTTCCCAGCTAGAGGTTTTATCAAATACTGGCTAGAAAAACTACTTGGAAATAGTGTCTCAGACTTTGGAAATACTAAAATCTAAAGTAGCACCTTATTAAAAAAAAAAAAAAAGTGGCCTAATGCTGATCTAAATATAAAATATAAACTTATAAAGTGTTTAAAATACAAGAGAAAATGACAAGAGAAAATACAAGAGAAAAAAAACAGAGAAAATACTTGGGACAAACACTTGGGCAAAGGTTCTTAGACATGACACCAACGACACAATCCATAAAAGATTTTTTTAAAAATATTGATAAATTGGACTTTATTAAAAATTAAATTTTGCTCTGTTGAAGACCTTGTTAGAAAGATGAAAAGACAGAATGGGGGAAATATCTGCAAGTTATATGCCCAAGTGACTTATATCCAGAAAATATAGAGAGCCCTATAAACCCAACAGGAAGAGGGGCGCCTGGGTGGCTCAGCCTGTTAAGGGCCTGCCTTCAGCTCAGGTCATGATCCCAGGGTGCTGAGATCGATCCCTGCATCAGGCTCTTTATTCAGTGGGAAGCCTCCTTCTCCCTCTCTCCCTGCCTGATGCTTCCCATGTGTACTCTCGTGCAACCACACTCCCTATCAAATAAATAAATAAATTCTTTAAAATTAAAAAACTAAAAAATAGGGGTGCCTGGGTGGCTCAGTGGGTTAAATCCTCTGCCTTCGGCTTGGGTAATGATCCTGGAGTCCTGGGATCGAGCCCCACATTGGGCTCTCTGGTCAGTGGGAAGCCTGCTTCCCTTCCTCTCTCTTGGCCTGCCTCTCTGCCTGTTTGTGATCTCTCTCTCTCTCTCTGTCAAATAAATAAATAAAATCTTTAAAAAAAAAACACTAAACTAAAATTAAACTCAACAGAAAGAAAACAACCCAATTATAAAATGGGCAAAAGTTCTGAACGCTACCAAAGAGGATATGAATGGCAAATACGCACAGGAAAAGATGTTTAACATTATTCTCCATCGGAAAATGCAAATGGACACTATGATGAGATACCACAACACACCTAAATTGAAAACTTGACAACATTAAGTGCAGACAAGAGTGGGCAGAAACTCGATCTCTCACATGTGACATGTAGAACTCAGAATGGTACAGGCACGTTGGGAAAGATTGGGAGTATAATATGAGGCCAAACACACACATCATATGACCCTGCAATCTACTCTTGGTATCTGCAGAGAGAAATGAAAACTTAGGTTCGTCTAAAATCTGACATCAATGTTTATGGCACCTGACTTTGTGACAACCCCAAACTGGAAACAACCCAAATGTGCTCGGGTGTGAGAATGAATAAAACAAACTGTGGACACCCATATAATGAACTCCACAATAAAAAGCAACAAAGTCTTGATACACTCAACATCTCAGTGATCTCAAGGGCATCATGAGGAGTGGGGAAAAAAAAAAAAACAAAAAAACAGTCTCACAGGGTTATGTACCGTAAGGTTCTATTTATGTAAGAGTCCAAACATGACAAACTTAAGGTCATAGGATACAGATTCCCAGCTGCCTGGGCTGGAGGCAGCGTGTGACTGTTAAGGGCTGATACAAAGGGCTTCCTGTGCAGTGACAGAACAGTACTGAATTCTGATTGCGGGATGTCACACAAATCTACATCATGTAGTACAATGTCATAGAATTATAAATCAAAACAAACAAACAGTAGATAATAATGATAAAAATGCATGCAGGGCGCCTGGGTGGCTCAGTGGGTTAAGTCCCTGCCTTTGGCTCAGGTCATCATTCCTGGGTCCTGAGATCGAGCCCCGTATAGGGCTCTCTGCTCAGTGGGAAGCCTGCTTCCTCCTCTCTCTCTCTCTGCCTGCTTCTCTGCCTGCTTGTGATCTCTGTCTGTCAAATAAATAAAATCTTTAAAAAAAAATGCATGTAAAAGCTGATGAAATCCAAACAAGTTCTGTACCGACTTGATAGTATTGCGCCAATGTCACTTCCCTCATTTTAACAATGTATTATAGTTACGTTGGACATGATTATTGGGAGAAGCTTGGAAGAAGTCATAAGGAAACTGCATTATCTTTGCAACTTCTGGCAAATCAAACTATTTAAAAACAAAAAGTTACAATAAAACTAGATTTTCTAAGACAGTGATTCTCAAACTTTTGATAGGCATTAGAATCACCTACGGAACTTGTTTCAATGTGATTTGCTTGAGTGGGTCCACACTGTACCTATTTAATCGCATCTGTATATAGGGCCAAGTGATATATACTGGTAATCCAGCATATTACAGTTTGAGAACCACTGGACTAAAATAAAGGCAAAGGTATAGGAAAAATGACTATCCCCATCAATATGTATTGTTCGATTTAATAGCCAATTACTAAACTAGTCCTACCTGCACAGACCCTCATTCATTAGACTACTTACCTGAACTAAGAGGCCCTCACTTATAGACACAGTAAGACATACAAATGAAATTAATTCTTGATCTATTTTAAAAGCACAAATACTATTATTCATAACAAAAATCTGATAAATCTATGCAGAAGTGAAAACGCTGTTAAAAGAAAAAAAATACATGCTATTAAAACAAAAGGATGTAGGGAAAACATAACCACAATAGGAAACAAGGGCCACATTTTTATTTTTTTTAAAGATTTTTATTTATTTATTTGATAGACAGCGATCAAGTAGGCAGAGAGGCAGGTAGAGAGAGAGGAAGGGAAGCAGGCTCCCCGCTGAGCAGAGAGCCCGATGTGGGGCTCGATCCCAGGACACTGGGATCATGACCTGAGCGGAAGGCAGAAGCTTTAACCCACTGAGCCACCCAGGAGCCCCAGGGCCACATTTTTAAATATCCGTTTTAAATGTCCTTTACCTGCACTTCTATGTAAAAAAAGAAAAAACCTATTGTTGACAAATCATACACACACACATGCTAAGCATCAAGACATTTGATTTAGGGGCGCCTGGGTGATATACTGATCTCCTAAATGAAGGTCACTTCTCCCTTTTTGTATGCAAAATGAAGAGCTATGCTGAAAACTTTGTTAAGTTTCTTCCACTCTAATGTTCTCAGTAAGTGCTTTAAATAAGTGAAGATCATCATTTTCTTTTTATATCTGTGTCCTAGCCCTAGACTGCCACTAATCTACTCCCTGTCTCTACATGCTTGCCTTTTTGGATAGTTCATATAAATGGAATCATAAAATATGATTTTCTCTTTTTTTCTTTTGGCTTTTCTCCGGCTTCTTCCATTGGATCATAAGACTTTTGAGGTTTATCCATGTCGTAGCATGTAACTGTATTTTACTACATTTATTACCCAGTATTATTCCATTATATGACTATACTGCATTTTATTTATCTGTTCATGAATTGATGGGCATTTGAGTTGTTTCTGCTTTTTGGCTACTGTAAATAATGCTGCTATAAACAGCAGGCAAGTCTTTGTATATACCCCTTTTTGGTATATTATTCTTGTCAAGACTTCACAACAAAACTAATATAGCATGTTCTTAGTACTCAATGTAATTCCTCCCAGATCCCTCCACGCACATGGAAATAATTTAAAGCCATGATTCCCCAGTTACTTGACATCACTGGCATTTAAAAGTATAACATATTCATTAAAGACCGGCAGATATTAAAGAATTATTAGCCACACAGTTTATACAAAACACAGCCTCAGACACAAATTGATTATCCAAGAAACAGTTTTATTATGATTCAAACAGTTCAAGAACTGCTTTTCCAGTAAGACAGTCTTCTTTCAACTACAGATCAATGAGTTAGTATAAATATTAAATGTGCAATATATATGTATATATAAAATAAATATAATTAAACTAATTTGTTTTAAGGGAAGACACAAAGCAGCAATCAATGAATAGGCTAACACATCTAACAAAGAAAGAGGTAGCTGGTATAATGAAAACACAGCATAATTGCATTTCCATACTGATTTCACTACCTAAACCCAGAAAAGATGGGATTCCTCATGTAGGTGTTGCTTACCCAATAATGTGTAATTCAAAATTGTACTTTTAAACTCAGACATAGCACTGTAGAAATATTTTTATATTTTTGCTACATATTTAATGAATTCATTTGGGAAAAGATTTCTCTAGTTTTAATTATATATTATATATAGTTATTATATATTATATTTAATATATAATAGGTATTGACAGATATTATATATATATTTTTATATATATATAGGTATTGACAAAGAAAACATTTTAGGAATAATGATTTTGAAAAATGATCAAGAAGGAACACAAATATAAAAAAAACCAATCTAATCAGAAATTCATTTAAACCACCCTTAAAATGTGAAATCAAAAGTTCAAGTAAACCTTAAACATTTTATTTGGCCTTAAAATACACAGATGTAACTCATTCATTGATCTCTGATGTAGAATGAAAGCTTATCTTTGCAAATGCACACAATGATTGGATTTTCACTCTGTTGGTCTTGTGTAAGTAGCATGCAATGACTTGCTTTCCACGTCCAATCTTTGAAGTGGGATAAGGATTTCAAGACCTGGGCAAGCAATGTAATTTTTTTTATCATTTTATTTTATTTTTATCATTTTATCTTTTTTGGATTTTTATCATTTTTATTTTATTCTTTTCATGGTCTCATTCATATAAAGTTCAACAGTACATTTTTGGTAAAACATAGTAAGAGGTAACAGCAGACAATCTAGGGCTCTAGAGGTTCTTCTGTGCCAAGCACAGCCATTTCAGCATGTTCTACCAAGGAGGTGGAAGTCTTATTTGACCCTGTGAGAGAGCTCACTAAAATTTAAGAGTTTCTACAGTATTACTAGATATGGGATTGCTAGAGAACTTTGATCCATACACTGGGAAATCTTTAAGAAATCATGGCCCCAAACTCATTTTTATAGTTCATCTAAACACTTGCAGGCTAAGCAAAAAACACATCAGCTACCTCTTACTCTTGGAGAAAGGTAGTAAAAATGAGAACACTGGATCAGATCACAGGTCAGAAATCATACTAATAATCCTTTCAATAGGATAGTATTCCAAGCAGTATTAAGATACAAATACATAACATGCAAAAAAAAATTTTTAAATAAAAATAAATACATAAAATGTAACTCTCCAGAAACCATCATTTTTATCCTTCTATAGAAATAATCCCTTCAATTTGGGGAAGGAATAATCTGGAACTACCCTATTTTTATTAGTTAACTGCTTTCAGAACTTTTCTCAAATCCAAAGTAAATAATTTAATAAAAAGTTAAAAAAAACCTAGAAATAAAATGTATGCATCATCAGAACTGAAAAGTCACAATGAAATTGAAAACCAACAAAGAAAACGTCTCTAGGAAAGAGTTTGCCTTCCTATCTCATTTTTTGGTGTCTATTGCAAGCACAAAATGGCACATTAAGCAAGGAAATCCCTGTTTACATATTATATGCTTTTCACACAGCAACAATGTTCAAAGGGCTTACTGTAAATGTTCACAATTCTGACTAGTCATTAGTTCAGATTAGTGGAACCTGATTAGTGACTGGAAGCTTGCTGAGTCCAGCTACTTAAATGCTGAAGGAGATAGAATATTTTTTGGCAAAAAGAAAACAGTTAATAAAATTTTGGGTTTTTTAAAAATATTTTATTTATTTGATAGAGAGAGAGAGCATAAGCAGGCAGAGCAGAGGAAGAAGTAGACTCCCTGCTGGAGCAAGGAGCCCAACTCCGGGCTAGATTCCACGGCCCTGGGATCATGACCTGAGCTGAAGGTGGCCACTTAATGGACTGAGCCACTCAGGCATCCCTAAAATATCGTTGAATAAATGAATGTTGTCTTCAGATACACACAAAGTCAGGTGCTCAAATATTTTCCCAGTAAAAAAAAAAAAAAAAAAAAAAAAAAAAAATCCTAATTTCTTAACAACATGCTGAAACAAGACAGTTGATATATTTGGTATGAAATTAAAGTTTCACATCAGACCCTGATTCTCAGAAAGAAAGGAGAACTTGCACAAAAATACATTATTCTCATATAAAAATCTGCTTGTCTTTAAGCAATGCAGAGAACCAACCAACCACTAGGATTCCTAACATCTATATCCCATTAAAGGAATTCTCTTCCTCCTCCTGTCTATTATAAAGAGTCTTTTAACTTTTACTAACAATTTCTCACATTGTTAGTGTGGCAACTCCCCCAAAGAAATTATTTTATATATATTCTCCTCAATATCAGCCATATATATTATATTCTTCTGTGTGAAAAAGGTCAAATTATAGATTAATTAAAATGAGCTCACTTGATAGAGTAAGCATAAAGTTAAAGGTAATGATACTTAGGGATCCCCTGGGTGGCTCATCTGGTTAAGCATCTGCCCTTGGCTCAGGTCATGATCCCAGGGTGCTAGGATCGAGCCCCATGCAGGCTCTCTGCTCAGCGGGCAATCTGCTTCTCTCTCTGCCCCTCCCTACCGCTTATGCTCTCTCTCTCTCTCTCTCTCTTTTCTCTTGCTCTCTGTCTGAAATAAATAAATAAAATCTTAAAACAAAAGGGGGGGGGTAATGATACTTAGGAAAGAACTCTGAACCAGGAGATAAAGCAACATGAGTTTCCCCACATGACAGACTACCACATGACAGCATTTATAAGCTACCATCATTAGCTTTGAATAGAAAAGGAAAAACGGCATTTTCTGCACTTAAAAAATTAATAGCTTACTATTTTACTCAATTATACATGAAAAGTCCCAAATGTTACCTTGTTCTCCCTTTCTCTTTAGGTGTCTTCAGTTTAATCAATCAATGAACACTGGTGAAGCACCCATAATAACATCAATCATGAACTCACGAAGCTACAATAGGTGGGAAACTATATATGCGTTATATATAGTTAACTCTTACAACCACCTTGCAAAGTTGCTGTTTTCTGTATGTTCTAGCATAAGGAATGAATTCCTAAGAGGAGAATTAACTTGTCCTCAGTCACAGTTAGTCAACTGCAGAGTAACTGATCTCCACACCCATTTCCTTTCCCCCTGCCATTCCGCTGCTGAATCTCCTACTATGTGTGTCCGGGACTGATAAAACAACCATCTGAGGCTTAAAATTCTATTTGGAATGACAGGGGAAAAAAAACTGTATGACCTATTCAATAAAGACTATTATTATTTTCTATGGAACAATATCTAAAAGAAGCCCTGGCTCACCAGAAGAAAACCATGAGGCACGCATGCTAAAGACTAACTCATGTTCATCACGATCTATAAAACTACAGCTGGTCTCTTCAAGCAAAGGAAATAACCCACATTCTGAAAAGTAAATTATGTGTCATCTGCCTGGTTTAAGCAACCTGAAATACTATTTCCAGCCCTCCTAACTACCCTATCGTTCAGCTTCACAGAAAGGTAGCTAATTTAGGGTAGAAATACTGTAAAATCTATTGCAATTTTTCCTCTCAAGAAACAACAGAAGGAAATGACAAAGAAACATACAGTAACCTCCTTCATTTATACAAACTTTCCCTGAGGAAATAGGCGGATCTAGAAACAAAGGCATATATAACATGCCAAGTACTGGTGGTCAGCACAGCACAAAGTCTTAGCAAAGATTCTGTTCAAAAATAGCCCTCAGAATATCAAAGCCATTAAAACAACTTTAGCACAAGAATTCTGGTATAATAGGTGTGTCCTGTATTATGAATGCCAAGATAAAGCAGCTAAAATAATAACTAACATTCACTTTTTGATCCTAAAATAAAAACCAATCGGATATATTGCAATGCTCTCACTAAAAGATTATATGCTACTCTTTGTCCTGAAAATTTCATAAGCATCATTCACATGTTATTCTTACTCTAGTGTCTTAATCTCTTTCTACGACTCAAGGAAAAGTTCAAAAGTAAAAATTTAAAAATATAAAGAATGTTACTTACATTTTATCACAAAAGCAAAACTAATCTTTTATTTCTTTTTGATGGACTGTGGCTTATTTTCATGAAATTGATGGCATATCTTATGTCTGCACTTCAAGAAATGATAGTTAACTTTGACCAACATTTTTTCCAACTATGAAAATCAGAAAATCATCATTCTGTGATTCCACATGAGTAATTAAACAAACAAACAAAACCACCAGCCAAATATAAGCATTCATCAATTAATCTTCAAATTCTTTCTTTTTTTTTAAATTTATTTATTTGACAGAGAGATCACAAGCAGGCAGAGAAGCAGGCAGAGAGAAAGGAGGAAGCAGGCTCCCCACTGAGCAGAGAGCCCGATGCGGGGCTCGATCCCAGGTCCCTGAGATCATGACCTGAGCCGAAAGCAGAGGCTTAAACCACTGAGCCACCCAGGCGCCCCTTCAAATTATTTATTTATTTAAACAATAGTTTTAGGGGTGCCTGGGTGGCTCAGTGGGTTAAGCCTCTTCCTTTGGCTCAGGTCATGATCTCAGGGTTCTGGTATTGAGAGCCAAGGGGGTCTCTGCTTGGCGGGGAGCCTACTTCCCCCTCCCCCTTTGTCTGCCTCTCTGCCTACTTGTGATCTCTCTCTCTCTGTCAAATACTAAATAAATCTTTAAAAAAATAAAAATAAACAATAGTTTTACATTGTTTTCTAGCATTTCTCTTTGGGAGGGGGACTTATCTACATTGTTACAAAGTCAAAACTTTTAACAAGCAAGTTACCCCACAAACAGAATCACCACTGGACTATTCAGAAGACTTGAGAGTTCTATGACATAACTGACAACAGGCTAAAGTTTAAAAGAAAGGGAATCAGTACTAAGCACAGCATTGTGGAAAGGTTGAAACCTTTGGGGTTTAGAAAGAATGAATTTCTAGTTGTGTATCTCCATATATACAGCTTTTGGACTAACCACTGCATTTTTTCTTTGTATGAATAAATATCCCCTTTCCTTTGACAAAGTTAAACAGCACTAAGAAGGCATCTAAACATTCCATTTGGAGTTATGACTATATAACTTCAAGTTTATGTAGAAAACACCCAAATTTAACCTTAAAGAGTGATGCATAATCATTCCAAACATGAAAATGCAATATAATTATACCCTTAATGTTGAATGTATAATGAGTTTGTGTTAAATAATTCTGTTACTCACCTTAGTTTTTTTCCCTATTCCATCTGTTCAGTAATTTGCTTTTTAAAGAACATATGCTTAGTGGGAGTAAATAAGACACCACAGAGATAGAGTCTCCTCTTATTAATGACATCATTAAATCTGCCTGTTTATAGTCTCAACTATCTGACCTCATGGCCTACATGGAAAAATGGATTTGTTTAGTTTATAATCCTCACTGTGTGATTAGTAGCAATTAACCAGACAGATAATAACTTGATGGATCTTATTGATCTTTAAAACAAAATATGGTGAGATTACATTTTCTGTTATTTTTATATGTGTGAGTCTTTAATGTTTCTTCATGATTAAAACTGAAAAACATAAATCTCATGTATTTATTTCTATAGGAAAACTAAATTTGAATTATGCAAGTCAGATTTCTACAAAGTATTCAGAAACATAGCCCCTGTTTAAAAAATTAACCACTCTAAAAAAAAAAAGAAAGAAAAAGAAAAAAAATTAACCACTCTGATCCTAGTGAACTTACTATTTTCCAGGTTTTAGATACTTTTTATAATAGCAAGTTCATTTATAATTTCAACACTTAGAATCTTGCCTAGGTACAAACAATTGTTACTTCTCCATTCTCTAAGGTTTTTGTAATTTTATAACCTTTGGGAAGGCTTCTTTAAATACCAAGCAGCTATAAGAAATACATTTGCACGCTGTTAGTGCGAAAGTAAACTGGTATAGTCACTATGGAAAAGAGTATAAAGCTGCCTCAAAAAATTAAAAATAGAACTACCATATCATCCACAAATCTCACATCTGAGTACATGACCAAATGAAATGAAAAGAGGATCTCAAAGAGATAATTTCACTCCCGTGTCCATTACAGCACTATTTCATAATAGCCAGGACATGGAAAGAACTTAATTGCCCATCAGTGGATGAATGAATAAAGCAAATGTGGCATATAAATGCAATGAAATCTTACTCAGCCATGAAAAAGGGAAAGAAATCCTGCTGTTTATGAGAACATGAATGAACCTTCAGGGTTTTATGCTAAGTGAAATAAGTCATACAGAAAAAGACAAATACTGTATCATATCAGTATACATGGATACATGGAATCTAAAAGTGCTGAACTCAGAAACAGACTAGAATGGGGGTTTCTAAGGCCAAGGGGTGGGGGAAATGGGGAAATGCTAGACAAAGGGTACAAACTTCCAATTACAAGATGAATAACTTCTGGGACTATAATGTACAGCAGAGTGATTACAGTTATTTATACTGCATTATATATTTGAAAGTTGCTCAGGGAGATTTTAACCATAAAAGGGGGGGGGGCGCACCTGGGTGGCACGAGCAGTTGAGCATCCAACTCTTGGTTTCAACTCAGGTCATGATCTCAGGGTCATGGGATCGAGCCCAGAATCGGGCTCCAAGCTCAGTGTAGAATCTGATTGGGATTCTCCCTCACTCTCCTCTGCTCCATTCTATCTCTCAATCTCTCTCTCAAATAAATAAATAAATTTTTTTAAAAAGTGGTAATTACGTGATGTGAGCTAAGCTGAAGTTCTGGTGGTAATCATTTCACAATATATATAAGTGTGTCAAACTAACACACTGTACATCTTAAACTTATACAATGTTTTATGCCAATTATATCTTAATAAAGCTGGGAAAAAATACTTTGTACCACAAGACAATGTTAGTTCACTTTCTTGACCTTATTTCTTTTAAGTCCCCAGACTTCCAGTGGGAGCCATTTGGAGTTTCAATTAAAGGGAGCATTTTGATTACCACAGATATTCTACCCCAAAATTTTAGTATATACAAAAAGGCTTGTCTTCACATTCATCTAAGATTACATAACAACAGGCATCTATTTAAAGGATGAGGTTAGTGGGGTCTCTAAAAAGAGAATGAAATTTTCTGGCACACACATTTTTACAAAGGAAATACAGTATTATTTATAAGCAAAGTGTTGAGTCAGCTTGTGTTCTTTGGTTAGTTAAGTAAGCAAAATCATACAATCGAGTACCAGCCAAGTCGTAATTTCCACTCACAACATTCTTATTCATGGATTATGCTGTAAGAGTTAATATTATGCTCAGGGTCTGCTCTAAGAGTAATGTATTAAGGATTGGTTCTTTGTGTTTGTTTAATTTAGGCAAATTTGAATGCTATGCTATTTTTACTCCCTAAACAGGTGTTAATATAGAAAGAACCCATGCCAGTACAATATTAAAAAAAGAATACCAACCTGGGGTTCAAAATTCCAATTATAGTTTGAATTTCTTGTTAAGTAATGTAAACTGAATCTCAGTTTACTTATTTACTATTACTTATTTACTTATTTACTGACACTGAATGAAGAAAATATTCAAAGTACGCTTTATAGGGTTCTTGTATTATAAGAGATAGTGATTTGTACTTGGTAAAATTGAAAGCTCTAGATAAGTATAATTATCATAGTATTTATTGAAATGTTCATGATAATTTGAAAGGAAAATCACCATGGCTTAAAGCCTGAAAGTATATCAAACATAATAATACATAATAAACAACAGTAATAAATAAAATTTTAAATAATGAAACAAAATTTTAAAAAATAAAATTTAAACAATAAAACATAAACAGTATTATATATACACACAGTTTAATGGATTAAGTATATTTAAATTTTTCTTCTTCTTCTCCAAAAAGCATAAATTACATCATCGCATATACATCTAATGTGTCAAGGAGAATAAATGATATAAATTGTCAGTTCCTAAAACCAGTAAGTTCTTCAGCTTTTTCTATAAATATTCTGACAGAGTCCTTAGATATATTCAAATGTTTAAAAGTAATAAGAGCTCAAAGAAAAACATTAGACCATTTTTAAAAGGAGAGGCTGAGGAATTTTAAAGTTATCATAAGTTTGCAAATCATAGGTACTTACAATTCTTTCATAAAACCGCCATGAAATGGTACCGTTCCTTTGGCTATTTACTTGTAGAGAACGCTACACCAACTGTCCTGTCCTGTTACTGACTCTTCTGTTTATCATGGGTGTCAGTGCCAGGCACTTCTTACCTCTGGCAAATATGTAAAAGAAGGAATTTACTGGTCTTTCAAAATCATTCCGGGAATGATCATGTAACATTTTCACAGCTTTTTCTGAAGGAAATGTGTTTCATATAGAAGTTTTTAAAAAGTTGCTTCTTATTTAGCAGCTTAAAAACCAGACATTCACTGTTTTTATGTTTTTATAAAATTATAAATTCTTGCAGATTCTCTACATATATGATTCTTTTAAAGTTTTAAGCAACACCTCACTAGACAATTCAATTAATCAACAGATGCTAGTGCTCAGAAACACATCTGTAGGATATTTAAGAAAAATCTTAAAATTGGGGCGCCTGGGTGGCTCAGTGGGTTAAAGCCTCTGCCTTCGGCTCAGGTCATGATCTCAGGGTCCTGGGATCGAGCCCCGCATCGGGCTCTCTGCTCTGCGGGGAGCCTGCTTCCTCCCCTCTCTCTGCCTGTCTCTCTGCCTACTTGTGATCTCTGTCTGTCAAATAAATAAAATCTTTAAAAAAAAAAAAAGAAAAATCTTAAAATTATCTGTAGGATGATAATTTGAAGAAAGTTGGGTAAATTTTTAAAAATCAGAGAAAAGTTCAGGTATCTGATTTTGTAAAAAGGGGAAGCAAACAGGCACATTTCCCGCAGAAGCCCTAAGACTTCTATTTGTTCAAGCCAAACACCATTTCCCATCATAAAAACCCCAAACAGCCAATGGAAGCTGATACTTGAGTTACATGGCTCTACCCTTACCAGACCAGAAGACTATGGCCCTGAAGTGAATGGAGTAGCAACTGAAAGGTTAGATTTTATAGTTCTTTTATAAATCAAAGGTTATCTTTGTAACAATTCAGAGTTTTTTAAGGATGCTCAAAATCAAATACAGATTATTCAAATAATAGCAACAGAAACTGTGGTCCAAAATTACATGTCCCATTATTTTCACTCACAAAAGCATTATTTCTTTTTCCACTTGTGCAGTATTGCCTTTGATGCAAGCTATAGCCTCAAATAAACTGAGGGCTTCCACTGGGATTTCCTTCCAGTGTTGATGGGAACCAACAGTCTACAAAAGAGTTCTGTTTTTCACCTACATCTCTCTCCACAACAAAACCTCTTTAAAAGGATGTCTATACTTTTTTCTCTACTTCCTTACCTCATATCGGCTCATGAGTCCACTCCCATTTGGCTGGCACTTTTTTTTTTTTTTTTTTTTAATTTATTTGACACAGAGAGAGCACAAGTAGGCAGAGAGGCAGGCGGAGGGTCGCGGGGGCACGGGGGGTGGGGGCAGACAGGCTCTGTGCTGAGTAGAGAGCCTGATGCAGGGCTGGATCCCAGGACCCTCAGATCATGACCTGAGTCAAAGCAGAGGCTTAACCCCCTGAGCCACCCAAGCGCCCTTTGGCTGGCACTCTTAACCTTACTGATACTGTCCTACACTTTCATATCACCAAATACCTTTATGTTGCTCTGGATAAGAAGAGACCTTGTCTCTGTTCTTATCTCACTTGACTTCTTAGCACTACTCTAAACATCTGATATTACCAATTCTGAAATATTTTCCTGGAACTAGATTCCTACCTATCATACCTTCTGGTTTGCCAAGGGAGCCACAGTTTACCTCTGTTGTCCTTGCTTTAGTATAGTAGTTGAGTTTTAGTAAAACCCAAATCCCACCACACCCCTGCTTCCTTCTCCACGGTGTCTCACGTTGCATAATCAATCATATGGTCACCCTACTGGGGTATTACTGCCCATTTTCTTTCTTTCTTTCTTTCTTCTTTTTTCTCTTTTTAGATTTTATTTATTTGAGAGAGTGATTGACCATGATCGGTGGGGAGGAGCAGAGGGACACAGCAGACTCCCTGCTGAGCCGGGAGCCTAACTCAGGGCTCAATCCCAGGACTCCAAGATCATGACTTAAGTCAAAGACAGACGCTTAACCAAGTGAGCCACTCAAGCACCCCAGGCCATTTTCTTTATATCTCTCCTGGCTATCTAATTAGGCATGTCAAATTTGGCAATGCCAAAAACAAAATCTTCACTTCTCCTCCCTTAGTCTTCCCATCTCAATAAACAGCCCCAGGAAAGCCAAAAATCTGAGGGTTAACTTTGATTCTCTTTCCCTCACTGTTCAAATGTCATCTAAAATCGATGCTGAATCCATTTACTCAATCTCCATTACAGCCTGGGTCAATCTGTCCCTCCCACATATACCACCAGTACAGTCTCCCTGCCTCCGCTCTCATGCTGCAATCCAATCTCTGCTAAACACTTCAACAATGATCGTTTTTTTTTTATTTTTTTAAGATTTTTTTTTATTTACTTGACAGACACAGATAGCGAGAGCAGGGACACAAGCAGGGGGAATGGGAGAAGGAGAGGCAGGCTTCCTGAGGAGCAGGGAGTCTAATGCAGGGTTCCATCTCAGAACCCTGGGATCATGACCTGAGCCAGCTGAAGGCAGATGCTTAACAACTAAGCCACCCAGGCACCCCATACAGTGATCATTTTTAAATATAAACTCAATCAACTCATTCTCTGTTGTAAATCCTCCAAAGACTTCCTACAGCTTTAAGAGTAAATCCCAAAAGTTTCATCAGTGCATAAAAAATCCAACCAGACTGGCCCTATCTCAGTCTCAGACTCCTTTCATAAGCCTTCTGTGCGCTAGTAACACTGACTTTCTTGTAGGTCTGTTATTCATAAGCCTCCCAACCTTAGGGGCTTTGCTTTTGCTGTTCCCCAGACCTAGAATTCCTTTCCCCCTGTGCTTTCCTCTTTCCTCATCACTCAGATCTCAATTTAAATATTAACTTCTCATAAAGACTTTCATGGATATTGTCTAAAGCAGCAAACCGTTTGCTATGACATCACCCTATTTTAATTCTCCTCAAGGCATTTATCACTGTTATTTTTCATTTTTTTTTTTTCTGGCTGTTCTCACAAAACCCGCCTTCCACCCCACCCCTCCTCCACTCCCTAGAATCAAAATTCTGGGAAGAAGATACCTCGCTAGTCTTTCCACTGCAGGATATCTCCCAGCTTCCCACAGGCACTCAGGCCCAGGCAGGACTATCTTGTCAGAACAGGAGGGTCCCTGGGAGCAAATCTAGTAACAAGGCCCTTTAGCTCCTGCAGCAGAGACCACGTGGACTAGGATTCCCCCACCAGCCACCGTTCCAATAAATCAGTCTAGAAGGAAAGAGAACTAAGGTGGTAGAGCTCCATTAGTATAGACGTGAAATTAAAAGAAGAGTAATGTTAATAAGGAAATACGGGTCGGCCCCCATCTGTTGGGAAGGTTCTTCAGGCTGCACTTTGGCCTATTGGGAATGGTTTGCTTCATGCACTTCTTATATTTTAATTAAAAGGTAGAAATACAATTATTCTTATTCTCTAGTTCAGATTAATAGTTGCAACATCACCCCACTATCCTATAATTCAAGCAAAGTGCTACTTTTGCTTAAAGGCAGAAGCAGTCTAGCAAGATAGTGCTGACTACCTGGGCTGATTCCTAGCTTAGCCATTAACTGGTCAAGTGTAGAGCAAGTGACTTAACCTCACTCTTAGACCCTCATCTGTAAAATGGGGCAATATCACCTACTCAGGGGTTTAATATGCTACTATAAAGAAAGTTCTCAGCACAAGAGTCTGCAGCATAGAAATTGCTAAAACTTACTGAGTATTCTAATGCCCCAAAAGAGAACATAAGCAGGCCTTTGCAATAAATATTTTTGACAGTGAAATTAATTCTAAGCTATCCCTTTTAAAAAAGTGTATCAGTTTTTAAAATGTAAATCTATAATTTATTAGTCAATTTACACTTAAAGATACAAACACAAACACAGATGCATACTTTTTTTTTTTAAGGCCTCTGGGTGAATCACATGGAAAAATTTTGAGATTTGTCATGAGGGCTTTTTCTAGATCAACTTTCTCAGTGTGGCTTCCTCTTGGAAAATAATTAATAATTCAACATTAATTCTAAAGCCAAATATGATTATTTTCCTTGGTTCCTAGGATATTGGGTTACAAGCTCTACAAAGACACAGGTATTATGATCACTGCTTAGTACGAACAGAAGTTGCAGTTCTATTCATTCCGGAATCACTCTACTTTTGTGTATTTCCATCTTAGTGCCTTATTTAGAAGCCAAATGATATTTGCCCTAGGCGGCCCTGCCCATGTCTCTGCCGGGTGAAGTGGAAATCCAAACGGCAGAGTAAGCAACAGATACAGTGGAGAAGCTATGTTTTCATGAAGACATGCTGTCGCCTTGTGAGGTCTCTGGGCAAGAAGTAAATATGATTCTCAGTCAATAATTTGCTCTTCCACTTAGTCAAGCTCCAGAATAGACACCCTTTAAGAATACCTTGCCTGTGATGTGCATATTTTCCTCTGGGCGTTTCCTTCGTCTTGAGAGAATTTTAAATAGATACATGCCCCCTCCAGAATTCTACCAGCAGTGAGCAATCTGTTTCCTTCCATAATATTCTGAATTTCATAATGTTGCATTTTAATTGTGAAAGTAACTTTCACTACTTTAAAATCAAAAGCACAAAAATAAGATTCAGCACCTTACATGTAGATCATAATGAATACCACATAGAGAAAAACAGACATTTATCTTCTTTGCAGTGATTAAACTTTTTTTTTTTTAATCAGAAAGGCTTTTATTTTTTAGGTGCCCTATATTCACAGGAAAAAAAGGAAAAAAAAAAAAAAGAAACAAAAAGCACAATAATGGTCTATGTCCCCCAAAAAAGTACATGAATACTAATGGATAAGGCTGGAACAGTTCTGTAAAAAGTCACTAAAAATAAAATTATTATCAACAAACTGTAGCAGTACTGAGCTAACATTTTGCAGAGGGGCTAGGGGCAGAGCAAGAGACAGAGAATCTTAAGCAGACTCCACACCTAACTCATGAGCTGAACGTGGGCTTGATCTCATAACCCTGAGATCATGACCTGAGGTGAAATCAAGAGTTGGATACTTAACCTACTGAGCAACCTAGAAGCCCCGAACATTTTAATTTTTAGATAAAAGAATGATTTGGCATCATCATGAGCCCACATACTGTGCACTTTCTGCTGACCAGGCTTTTTGTAAAGTGCTTCTCAAGCATTCCTTCCCTCTTTCTCATAATAAGCCAAACAGGCATTCTACTGAGATACCTAAGAATAGGAACAATTTAGAGTCAATGAGGTACCCAGGAGGCAGTATTTGAATCCAGAACCTGTACTCTAGCCATTAAACTTAGAGTCTAATTTAATTTCAAATGTGCACCAAATTAAATTTTCCACCCTGATTTTATTTTAAAGGCTTGAACTATGAAATGACTTATCTATAGGCGCTCTGTACTTAAATGTTAAAAAAAGAAAAAAAAAGGGCATGAGGTAACTACATGCACAGGGAAAAAACAATAAAACTGACTTATATGCAACAGACATCAAGACCATAAGAAGGTATTCAAATCTCACTGTTGCTTTTTTAGAAAAAATGTAAAAATCATTTCCTAAATAATTGACATTATCAGTGTATATATTTTTAAACTGAACAAAGCCATGCATTGTTTTCTTAATAGTTTTCTCTTTAACCTCAGAGAAACTATCCAGTAGAAAAAAAGGAATTTTTATCCTTATAATTTTCATTTAAACAATACTTCTAATTCCCTTGTTACTTTGTATTGCCTTTTATGTTTTATAATTTAAGATTTCCATAGATTATGGAAGTAGGAATACTCCTTTTTTTTTTTAAGACGTTACTTATTTATTTGAGAGAGAGAAAACATGAGTGGGGGGAGGAGCATAGGGAGAGTGAGAAGCTGAGCAGGGAGCCTGATGTGGGACTCCATCCCAGGACCCTGGAATCATGACCTGAGCCAAAGGCAGATGCTTAACTGACTGAGCCACCCAGATGCCCCAAAAGTATGAATATAATGTCTCAGTATTATTATGATTATGTTTTAAATGTTATCAATAGTTCAGTAGATTGTCTAGTTTTTCAAGATTATTTTCTTAAATTATGCAAAGGGAAGATTAAGCCTTCAGCACATGATTATGATGACCGTGTGTGGGGACTGCCACACAACAATCCAACGGGTGTCAACATGCCACAGGTCTTTCAGAGAGACAGGACAAACGCCTCTTGGGTTGGGACTGTGGCCCTCAGCAGCAGTGTCAGGAGCACATGTTCTGGCCACCTGGATAGATCCAGATACAAAAAATCCAGACACTAAAATCTCTTCTTCCTTCCCAGACATTCCAAACACACCCAAGATTTAGATCAGACATTTTAATTCAAGAGATACAAAGTTAAAACCATCAAATACCAGGGGTGCCTGGGTGGCTCAGTAGGTTCAGCATCTGTCTTTGGCTCAGGTCATGAACCCAGGGTCCTGGGATCGAGCCCCATGTCAGATTCCCTGCTCAGTGGGGACCTGCTTCTCCCTCTCCCTCTGCCCCTCCCTTCCCCCCTGACCTCCCCACCTTGTGCTTTCTCTCTCTCTCTCTCTCTCTCTCTCTGTCAAATAAATAGAATCTGGGGGGTGGGGGAGAACCACCAATCATTGGAGTGGATGTTGTCACACATTCCACAGGTGCTGAGGCAGCCGGAAGAGGGGGTGGCAGCAGCAAGACTAAGATCCAGGGCAAGCCCAGGATCTGGGCAAGAGACGCAGCAGGTCCAAGTGGGCCACCCTAACCTTCTATGGCTTCCTTTCTCTCCTCAGCTCCTGGTGATCTCTCTCATTTCACAGCATAGACATCACTCAACTCTTAACTTCATTCATATTAATTTTATAGACTGACTAAGATGCTAAGTTTTCATTAATGCATGTTTTATATTCGCAAATAAGATCCTTGAAGAAGGGAGCACTATCACCATAGGCACAGCACATGGAAGCTACTCAAACACTATGCATATAACCCTAGATTGTCTTACTGATCTATTTTTGTGTCTGTATTTTGAATCTCTAATTAAACTTTAGTTCCTTTCTTTAAAGAATCCACAGATAGTTCTTTAGTCCCACAAGTTCCCTACACATTGCTAAAGCATATACACAGTTCCCAATACACATATTGTGCACAGATATGTGCATATCTGTTGTCCAAAACACTGGTTCTCCAAAAAAGGCCAGTTCTAATGTTAATTCCTCTGAGAAGACACCCCTATTTCTCTCCTCCTTCCTCCCATTGAACGCCCTAGTTCCCTGTCCTATGTTCACTGAACACTTAGAAAAGGACACTCACTTATTACACATCATCTATTTCTCATCCTACGTTATGGATCATTTAAGGCAAAAAATTAGTCATTTTCATTTTTTTTTATTCTATCAGTACTAGAAGAGTCAATAAGTTATTTTAATAATGAATATAAAGACTAAATTGATATCTAAGGAAAAGTAGTCAGATATTCATGAGAATATTTCTAGAAGATCCCATGAAAAACTGAAGTAGTTAAAGATTTAAAGAGTTGGGGCTTTTGTTTGTTTCGTTTGGTTTTTGTTTGTTTTGTTGTTTTTAAAGACAAAGCTCCTCATGATTAACAGGGGACAGAGCCTCAACTTCCAGCAGGGGTCAATACGGAAAGTCACACCAGTTAACATTTTTCATGTGAGCTAGGAGCTCCAAAAGTGAGAGACAATGTAACTGCTGGTAGTTGCTATGGTAGCAGAAATAAACCTTGTACAGATATTCCGGTCATCCTTTAACTATGCTTTCTATTTGCTGGGGGTTTTCAGCATTGTTTGAGCCCAAGATAGGGGGGAAAAAATCTGTGGCTTATTCTCCAGGAAGAAAATAGGAAGCTGATACATGAATTACAGCTGAAGTCTTCTTTGATTAATAAATAGCTAGAGGAAATCCCCACCCCACCCCCAAGAAAGGGCTTTTTTATTTTTTCACCAGACAGATATATAACGGGCAGCTGAAGATAGTGAAATGAAGCAGTGACAATAAAAAAATAAGTCTAGCTTTTCAGAAGAATATATGCCTTAAGTTCAATTGAGAGTTTTTCTAAGTATACAAATAATTCTTGTTAACAAAGTTGACCGTACTGCATGGAGAAATGAATTGGGAATATTCCAACACATGGATTAAAACTCTAGGGACCTGGAGGGCTCCTTCCACGCTTGGGAGTCCCTTTTTTTTTTTTTTTAAGATTTTATTTATTTATCTGACAGACAGAGATAGGCAGAGAGGCATGCAGAGACAGAGGGAGAGGGAAGCAGGCTCCCTGCCGAACAGATAGCCCGATGTGGGGCTCGATCCCAGGACCCTGGGATCATGACCTGAGCCGAAGGCAGAGGCTTCAACCCACTGAGCCACCCAGGCGCCCCTGGGAGTCCCTTTTGACTGCCATGTTCAGCAAGATATTCTACATGCACAAAGAGAAAGGACTCAGGCTAGGTAGTACAAGAAATGAACTAAAATATGCAGTCCTGCAATAAATACACACAAAGCAACTCAAGAGTCATGACAAATAAAACAGAATATATGGGGCACCTGGGTGGCTCAATGGTTAAAGCCTCTGCCTTTGGCTCAGGTCATGATCTCAGGGTCCTGGGATCGAGCCCCGCATGGGGCTCTCTGCTCAGCAAGGAGCCTGCTTCCCTTCCTCTCTCTCTGCCTGCCTCTCTGCCTACTTGTGATCTCCATCTGTCAAATGAATAAATAAAATCTTAAAATAAAAAAAAAAAAACAGAATATATATCTGGGTAGAAGTATGAAGAAAACATCCCAGAGGAGGTGAGGGTTGACATGGTTTTACAGGAGGTTGATTATAGACGTTGAGATGGAGTGAGAGAGAAATTTGGAAAACTGCTTATGTGAGCAGAGCCAGGCATAAGGGGACTCAGAAAAGAGCAAGTAGCTCAGTTTACGGGTAGACTAGCAGGAGTGGCTCAAATAGTCAGTGATAACACTGACAGCAAAAAAATGTCTTAAATCACTCCACAAGGAGCCTGAATGAAGTCTATTTCGTAAATCCATACCTCTCAGCCTCAGATCCCTAATACCTGTCACCAAGTGGCTTAATGTCACTTTTCCAGGTCCTATCTCATCAACCCCTACCCATAGCCCTTTCAACAGGAATTCTAGAATTGCTTTCTAATTCCCAAGAAGCTTTCATAGACTGCCTTTTCCTCAGTTATGCCATCTCCATCACAGACTTCAACATGGCAGATCAGGGAAAGGGAATGGAGTCAGCATCTTCCTAAATCCCTTCTGCACCTTCCACAGGAATGTGTTACTCTAGCTCAATAGCAACACTCTTCTTCCTCCAAGGATTGGCCATCTAGGTATATTTCCGCTTTATCCATGTTAATCACTTAACCCCAGGTCGCCTTCTACAAACACTGAGGAACTTGACGTCTGACTCATAGTAAACTTACCCTTCCTTTTGCTCTTACTTAAAATTTCAGAACTCACATTGATGGTCCATCAACACCCTAAGTTCACTGACTTCTTCACACTTGCACTCCATCACCACAGGGCCTTGTAATTACCTGAAATTTTACATCATATATGTCAAACTTTAATATCCTATCCTGATTATAACTTCTTATACCTTTCAAATCCTGTACCTACCCCTCAAATAAATACCCTAGCTTCATTTACTTGCCATCCACAATATATTACTTGGCTAAACACCTGAGTTACACTTGCAACTACAATCTCAATTATTTTGCATTCTTTATCCTCCAGCTTATACGGCTCATAAAACCCCAAATTGGAATTACTAAAATAACAATACCTTTCCTACTCCCATATGAATTGACCCAAGAAAGTAAACCCTATAAAATTATTTCATTGACTTCAGACTGTCTTCTTTTATGATTTAGTCTTCTAAATTTCTGTAAGCAAACTGGAAATAAACTATCAGCATTTGAAAATGTTTCCTTTTTTATACTGAATAAAAGTATCAGCCACCATAACACACACTTATCAGTGGCTTTCCCAGCATCAATTTCATACTTCTCGCACAGTCTGGCAGTCCTGGTAACTAGCTGGGATTGATTCCCATTAACTAGCCATGTAAGTGGGCCCTAATTACCCTAAAACGAATAGCAAAATCTCACAACCTTACTACTGAGATTGACAATAACTCAGGACCAAATCAAATAGAGGCTGGCATCACTCTAGCCATGGGCATAGCTATGGAGACAGTCTTCAAGCCGGTCCAGAGTGCAGCCCAGGAGTCTGACAATCAGAGTAAGAGACCTCGTGAAGAAAGACTGATGTGCGGATGTGACATCTAGAACTGCTGATCCTTTGTGCAGTCGTGCATCAGAAGGCCTGTGTTCACACCCAACTTTCCTCTTCTTCCTCCTCTCCCTTCTTTTAATCTAGAAAAAGGTGATAATGATAGCTTTCATGGAAGTTATGAAAATGACAAAAGATATATGCAAACACTCTACCACTGGGTTATCTGGGCCCACTTTCTCCCTCCAGTAGCACCCATCAGCTGGAGAACTGAAACGGGAGCAACTACAATTTAGGCTGATTGGTTTTATGGTTGGTGGCTGCTGAACAAAAGTCTATCTAGGGAAAGAGAAAGCTTGAAACTGAGCCAGCTAATTGAAGAAAGTTAAAATGACTGACCCTAGAATTTAGACAGAAGAGAGAAACAAATGCATGAGAAGCCAGATGACCAGAAAAATAAAAAATGTTAAAAAAAAATACATAAAAAGCAGAATAGGTGAAATAGGAAAGAAAAGAGAATAAAAATTTGTAGAGTGGAGTTTCTGAATTTATCTTATCAGGGATATGCTAATTCCAGTTAGTAACAAAAGAGATGGTTTATAGGAGTACAGAAGTTCTAATTAAAAACGAAAACATTGGGGCACCTGGGTGGCTCAGTGGGTTAAAGCCTCTGCCTTTAGCTCAGGTCATGATCCCAGGGTCCTGGGATTGAGCCCCGCATTGGGCTCTCTGCTCAGCAGGGAGCCTGCTTCCTTCTCTCTCTGCCTGCCTCTCTGCCTACTTGTGATCTTTGTCTGTCAAAGAAATAAATAAAATCTTTAAAAAAAAAAATTAAGATAGGTGGCAGATGAGTCAAATACCCTATCTTAATAAAGATCATGATAACAGGTAGAGGGGACAGACGAAAAAACTGTAGGAGATGGGCAGCTATGAATGTGGTCAAGAGTATTTGGCCGATGGTATGAATCCCCAAGGCAGTGAGATTCTTGATTGATTGTGCCCTCGCTTCCAAGAAAACAGGATAATATGAAGCAAAAAAGAGGGCATAAGGAAAAACCAATATTAATATTACCTCTGTGCCCAGGAGGATAATTATCTTCCAAAGGAAAAGCAATCTTATTTAAGAACAAGAATAATGAGAAGAGGTAAAGGGAGATGGGAAGTTGAGGCCATGTCTGTCACAGAGCATAGACTCAGAAGGTAACAGCTATGCATCTTGTAGCCAATCCATTAGTGGTGGTGGCTAACCCATTAATTTTCTAAACTCTATTTTTAGCCTTGTATTATTTCTATTCACATTTCAGAACAGGTGAAAATATAAGATTAATTTAATTACTACTTAATTATCTACCTGAAAACCTATAATCAACAAGCCTACCTCTCATATCAAAATCTAGATTGTAATTGCAGATATTCTCTCTGCAATTACCCCTTTTATAGGACATTTTCAAAAATGAGTAATCACTGAGTACAAATGGATAATTCTCTATTAAGATTATTACTTACTTTCTTATCCTTAAGTTGATGGATGTTTTACACGTACTGGGCTGATTACATAACTATGAACACTTCCAAAACAGCCAGCTGGAGTGAGTGTGTGTGTGTGTGTGTGTTTTCTTTTAAGCTTACCAGGTTTTTTTTCCTCCTTATACTCAAACGCTTTGAGAGGAAGCAGATGAAGACAAAAATACAAATATCAAGATAGAAATATCAAATAAATTACTCTTTGTAACTAAACATGAACAAAGAGACTCCTTCCATTTTTTCTCTTAACCGTCAATAACTGGTATTATATTTGCTTACTAAATATAAAAGCTTTTTAAAAAATGGAGAGACTACACAAGGAACTCAAGAAAAAAAATGGTCTATATAATATAGCCTCCATCAATGTGGGGAAAGTGCTTTGGAGAACTCTCTACTTCTCTCTAGAAACCAGTTAAACTTTTGACAGGTTTAAGCATCTGAACCAAAAATGCTAAAAGACAGAACACTAGCCTAGAAATTTCTTTCCACACTCTGCAAAATCTGAATCCTTCTAGTGTACTCTCCACATGATAACTCTCTTCAGAAATCCCCAGGAAAATGCATAATGAAATTACTTCAATTCAGGAAAAAAAAAATGTATGTAACTATATATGTATGTTTATGTTGTAAACACTTGATTATCTGCAGCTTATCTCTGAAAGAGTCCTCTGAGAAATATTCTTCCAAAAATATAATAGATTTAGAGCACTCTCGCAGAGTTATAGCTGCTATTTTCTGGCATTTAGGAATTAAAAACTAGAGAGTAGCTCTAGCATCCGCTGTTGCACCTCCTATAATAATTACTCAAAATTAAAAAAAAAAAAAAATCTTCCACAGGACACATGAGCAGAAAGGCCAAAGGTGATATTTTTCTAAGATGTTAAAAATATAACAGCTTTATTGTGATATAATTCACATATGGTAAAATTTACCCATTTGAAGTATAAAATACAGTGTTTTTGTAGTGTATTCACGGAGTTGTGCAACTATCAACATAATCAATTTTAGAACATTTTCATCACCCCAAAAAGAACCAAAGGTGATATTTTAATGAGGACTGGGGGGAAGGAAAGTCAGGAAATGTGGCCATGTAAAACAAAGTAGGGTCTCATCCATCACTAAGATCAATGTTAAGGAGCTTACTGCCTGTGTTTTCTTTTAGGAATTTTATGGTTTCAGGTCATACATCCAAGTTCTTAGTCCATTTTGGGCTAATTTTTGCATATGTTATAAAACAGTGATCCAGTTTCTTTTTCTTTTTTTTTGCATATAGCTGTTTTGTTTCCCCATTGTATACTCCTGCCTTTGTCATAGATTAATTAACAATATATGTGTGAATTATTTCTGGGTGCTCTAATTCTACTCCATTCATCTATGTGTTTTTCTCCCAGGACCATACTTTTTAATTACAATAGCTTTGTAGAACAACTTGAAATCAGGGAGCATGATAACTGCCACTTTGTTCTTCTTTCTCAAGATTACTTTGGCTATTAGAGGCATTTTGAAGCCCTATACAAATTTTAGGATTACTTGTTATAGTTCTGTGAAAAACACTGTTGATATTTTTATGAGGATTCCACTGAATCTGTAGATTGTTTTGCATGGTATGGGCATTTTATCTTTTTTTTTTTAATATTTTATTTATTTATTTGACAGAGAGAGAGAGAGAGATCACAAACAGGCAGAAAGGCAGGCAGAGAAACAGGGGGAAGCAAGCTTCCCGCTGAGCAGAGAGACCCATGGAGGCCTTGATCCCAGGACCCTGAGACCATGACCTGAGCTGAAGGCAGAAGCTTAACCCACTGAGCCACCCAGGCATCCACGGTATCGGTATTTTAACAAAATAAATTCTTCTAATCCATGAGCACAATATATCTTTCCATTTATTTGTGTCTTCAATTATTTTCATCAATGTCTTATAGTTTTCAGAGTAAACAAGTCTTTCAGCTCCTTGGTTAAATTTATAACTAGGTACTTTATTATTTTTTTATGTAATTGTAAATGGGATCATTTTCTTAATTTTTCTTTCAGCTAGTTCATTATAAGTGTATAGAAACTCAACAGATTTCTATATGTTAATTTTGTATCCTGCAATTACTGTGTTTTTTTTTTTAAGATTTTATTTATTTATTTGACACCGAGAGAGAGAGAAACAGTGAGAGAGTGAATACAAGCAGGGAAAGTGGGAGAGGCAGGCTTCCTGCCCAGCAGGGAGCCCGATGCGGGGCTCGATCCAAGGATCCTAGGATCATGACCTGAGCTGAAGGCAGAGGCTTAACCACTGAGCCACCCAGGTGCCCCGGCAATTACTGTTTTTTAATTCTAACCATTTTTGGTAGAATCTTTACGGTTATCTGTATGTGACAGCACTCTGAAAATCGTGGCAGTTCTACTTTTTCTTTTCTAATTTGGATGCCTTTTATTTCTTCTTCTTGCCTAATTGCTTGTTTAGAACTTCCAAAACTATGTTGAAAAAAGGCGGTGAGAATGGACATCCTTGTCCTGCTCCTGATCTTAGAGGTAAGCTTTCAACTTTTCAATGCTGAGTATATCAGGTGTAAGTTTGTCACAAATGGCCTTTATTACATTGAAGAACATTCCCTTTATGTATACTTTGTTGAGAGTTTTTATCATGTGTTAAATTTTGTCAAAGGCTTTTTCTGCATCTACTGAGATGATCAATGTGGTTGGTGTATCATGTTGACTGATTTGCAGATGTTGAACTATCCTTGCATCCCTGGAATAAACCCTATGTAATCATGGTGTATGGTCCTTTTAATGTAGTTGAATTTTGTTTGCTAATATCTTGATAAGGATTTTTGTTCATCATGGATATTGGCCTGTAATTCTCTTTTATTGCCCGTCTGTCTAGTTTTAGCATTAGGGTAAATCTGGCCTCGTAAAATAAGTTTGGAAGCATTCCCTTCCCTCTAATTTTCTGGAATAGTCTGAGAAAGACTGGGATTATATCTTTGAGTGTTTGATAGAACTCACCAGTGAAGTCATCTGGTCCTGGACTTTTGCCTGTTTAAACTTTTGATTCCTGATTCAATCTCTCAAGTAATCTTGATCTATTCAAAAATTATTTTTTTCTTCACAATTCAGTCTTAGAAAACTGTGTTTCTAGGAATGAATCCATTTCTTCTAGATTGTCCAATTTGTTGGTATATAATCATTAACAGAAGTTTCTTATGATCCTTTGTATTTCTGTGATACCCGTTGTGACTTCTCTTTCATTTCTGATTTTATTTATTTAGGCCCTCTCCTTTTTTCTTGATTAGTCTGACTAAAAGTTTGCCAATTATGATTACCTTTTCAAAGAAACAGTTCTTATTGCGACTGATTTCTGTTTTCTTTTTTTGCACCTATTCCATTTATTTAACTCGGATCATTATTATTTCCTTTCTTCTACTACTTTTGGGCTTCATGTCTTCTTTTTCTAGTTCCTTTAGATGTAAATTTGGACTATTCCTTTGAGATTTTTCTTATTTCTTGAAGTAGGGCTGTATCAATATGAACTCCCTTTGCTGCATCCCATAAATTTTGGAATATTCTGTTTCTATATTCCTTTGTCTCGGGATGCTTTATTTCGCTTTTGTTTTTTTTTGTTTTTTTCATCAACCTGTTAGTTGTTTAGCAGCACATTATTTAGGCTTCATGTGTTTGTATTTTTTTTTCCAGTTTTTTTTCTTGTAACTGATTGCTAGTTTCATACCACTATGGTTGGAAAAGATGCTCGGTAGGATTTTAATCTTAAGTTTATTGAGATTTGTTTTGTGGCCTAACATGTGATCTATCCTGGAGAACGCTCTGTTTGTACTTGAAAAGAATGTGTATTCTGCTGTTTTTGGATACAACATTCTGTAGATATCTATGAAATCCATCTGGTCTAATATGTCATTTAAGACCAATATTTTTTGTTTATTTTCTGTCTGATTTAACCATTGATGTAAGTGGGGGGTAGTAAAGTCTCCTACTATTATTGTATTGCTGTCAACTTCTCCCTTTATGTCTGTTAATATTTATTTCATATAGTTACTTCTATGTTGGGTACATAAATGTTTACAAATGTTATATTCTGTTGTTGGATTGATCTTTTTATCATTATGTAATGCCCTTCTTCGTCTTTTGCTACAATCTTTGATCTAAAGTCTTTTTTGCTTCATATAAGTCTTACTGCCTCAACTTTCTTACCATTTACATTTGCATGGAATTTCTTCTGCCATTCCTTTCTTTTCAGTCTGTGTGTGCCCTTTGAAGGGAGTCTCCTGTAGGAAGCAAATAGATGGATCTTGGTTTTTTTATTCATTTATTTATTTTTATTTAGTTCATTCACTAACCTTGTATTTTTTTATTTGAACATTTAGTCCATTTACATTTAAAGTATTTTTTGATAGTATGTACTTACTGATATTTTAACTGTTTTCGTTTTGTTTTTTTGTTTGTTGGTTGGTTCCTTTCTTCATCTCTTGTTCTCTTCCTTTGAGGTTTGATAGCTTTCTTTAGTGGTATGTTTAGATTCATTTCTCAGTATTTGTGTGTGTGTGTGTTTATCTACTATAGGTTTTTGGTTATTATGAAGTTCATATATAATAACCTATATATAGAGCAGTCTATTTAAGCTGATAGTCATAAGTGTGACTGCATTCTAAAAACACTACATTTTCATGCTTGGGTGGCTCAGTCAGTTGGGCACCTGATTCTTGATTTCTGCTCGGGTCATGATCTTGGGGTTGTGGGACTAAGTACCAAATCTGGCTCCATGCTCATCAGGGAGTTTGCTTGGAATGCTCTCCCTTTGTCCCTCCCCCTGCTCATGCTCTTTCTAGCATAAATAAATCTTTAAAAAATAAAAATGCCATATATTTTTAAATACTGTATTTTTACTCTCCCTTGACAGTTAATGTTCTTGACATGTTTTACATCTTTGTGTTTTATGTATTACTTCCTGATTGTTAATTTTACTACTTTTGTATTTTAACTTTCATACTCACTTTATAAGTGGTTGATCCACTACTTTTACTATAATATTTGTCTTTACCGGTGAGATTTTGTTTCTTTCACGTTTTCTTATTTCTAGTTATGGCTTTTTCTTTTTAGCATAAACATGTCCATTTAACAATTCTTATAAGGCCGGTTAAGGGGTGATGAACTCCTTCAGCTTTTGCTTCTCTGAAAAACTCTCTCACTCAATTCTGAATGACAGCTTTGCTGTGTAAAGTATTCTTGGAAGTTTTTTCCTTTGAATACATCATGCCATTTCCCTCTAACCTATAGTTTCTGCCCAAGAAACGATCAACTTATTTAGAGTCTTATGGGGTTTCTTTCTTCTTTTTTTTTTTTTTTTGAAGTTAGTGCCTTTTTTTTTTCCATTTTATTTATTTTTTCAGCGTAACAGTATTCATTCTTTTTGCACAACACCCAGTGTTCCATGCAAAACGTGCCCTCCCCATTACCCACCACCTGTTCCCCCAGCCTCCCACCCCTGACCCTTCAAAACCCTCAGGTTGTTTTTCAGAGTCCATAGTCTCTTATGGTTCACCTCCCCTTCCAAATTTTTTTTTTAATAAACATATAATGTATTTTTATCCCCAGGGGTACAGGTCTGTGAATCGCCAGGTTTACACACTTCACAGCACTCACGATAGCACTTACCCTCCCCAATGTCCATAGCCCCCTCCCCCTCTCCCAATCCCACCTCCCCCCAGCAACCCCCAGTTTGTTTTGTGAGATTAAGAGTCATTTATGGTTTGTCTCCCTCCCAATCCCATCTTGTTTCATTTATTCTTCTCCTATCCCCCTACCCCCCCCATGTTGCTTCTCCATGTCCTCATATCAGGGAGATCATATGATAGTTGTCTTTCTCCGATTGACTTATTTCACTAAGCATGATACGCTCTAGTTCCATCCACGTCGTCGCAAATGGCAAGATTTCATTTCTTTTGATGGCTGCATAGTATTCCATTGTGTATATATACCACATCTTCTTTATCCATTCATCTGTTAATGGACATCTAGGTTCTTTCCATAGTTTGGCTATTGTAGACATTGCTGCTATAAACATTCGGGTACACGTGCCCCTTCAGATCACTATGTTTGTATCTTTTTAAGACTTTATTTCTATATTTGAGAGAGAGAGAGAACACAAGCAGGAGGGAGAGGGAGAAACAGACTCTCTGTTGAGCAGAGAGCCTGAGGCAGAACTCGATCCCAGGACTCGGAGATCATGACCTGAGCCAAAGGCAGATGATTAACTGACAGAGCCCCCCAGGTGCCCCTAGGTCTTATGGGGTTTCCCTTGCATGGAACTAGCTGTTTTTCTCCTGCTGCCTTTAAGGTTTTCTTTTTATCAACTTCTGACATTTTAATTATAATGTGCCTCATTTACATCTCTTCACATTCGTCTTCTTTGGACCTCTCTGTACTTTCTGGACCTGGATGTCTATTTCTTTCCCAATGTTAGGGAAGTTTTCTGGCCCCTTCTCTCTCTTTTCCTTCTGGGATCTCTATACATGCAAATATGAGTATGCTTAATGCTATCCCACAGATCCCTTTAGCTATCCACATTTTTTAAATTATTTATTTTTTCTTTTTGCTGTTGTTTGAGTGATTTTCCCTACCCTGCCTTCCAAGTCACTGATCTATTCTATTTCATCTAGTCTGCTGTTGATTCCTTATATATTTTTCAGTTCAATTATTCTATTCTTAAGCTCTGTGAGTTCTGTTTGGCACTTTCTTATATTTTCTATCTCTTTGTTGAAGTTCTTGGTGCATTCATCCATTCTTCTCCAGAGTTCAATGACCATCTTTATGACCTTTATTTTGAACTCTTTATCAGATAAATTCCTTATATCCATTTCATTAAGGTTTTTTTTATCCCCTAAGGTTTTATCTTGTTCCTTCACTTGGAACACACTCCTGTTTCCTCATTTTGCTTGACTCTGTGTTTGTTTCTGTATATTGTGAAATCATGATCTACCTGTCCTCTGTGTAGGACATGAACCCTGTCATTTAACCTTACCCTAGTTCTTGGTTATCTATCAGAGCTCTCTCTCGATTGTTTCAAACCTCTTGGGTCCAGAAACACAATCCCCTCTGGTGACCTTAGGTTGATTCTCAAGGGGCATCCCCTGTGTGGCCTACACACACCCATTGGATCTGGGGGCATGCATCAGTGGCACAGAGGGTCAGGACTGCTTGCCCATTGTCTGACTGAGCAATGCAAATAGCACAGAGGTCGTGGGTAGGGCTGCCCACCTACTAAAGCTAGTGGTGGTGCACAAGCAGTTCAGAAGACTGTGTCTGGCAATGCTGCTCCAGTGGCTCACAGAGATGGGGCCATTTACCTGCTGCTAAGTGGTTAGAGTGACAGTACAAAATTGACCACCAGCACCAAAGCCAGCAAGGTAGAGGGAACCTGTAAAAATGGTATCTGTCAGCATTTAGTTCCCAGAGTTCCCACAGACTTCTGCTCTTCTTGCAGACACTAAGTTGAGCAAGTGAATCTTCATCACCTAAAGTCTAGGCTGTTTTCAAACTGCTGGCTTTTGCAATGGATCCAGGGATGACTGGGTCTCTGTACAAGCCCTTTAAGAACAGAATCTTCACTGCCTATAGCCCTATGTTTCCTCTGAACATAATCACTGTTGGTTTTGAAAGCCAGACATTTTGGGTTTTGTCTCTCCAGTGCAGGACCCAAGTGGGATGCATAATATGGGGGATAAACCCCTTGCTACTTAGGAAGAAGCTCCCTTTATATTTTGTTTGGTTGCTTCTCTTTTTCTTGAGATGCCTTCCCCCTACACCTAGTGAAGGCTGCCACTCCAGAGGTGGGGTTTTGATGAGTATGTCTCTGCCTCTACTACCTATCTCAGTGTGGAACTTTTATCCTTTGTTGTGAAACTGTTCTGCTAGTTCTTAGGTTCTTTTCAGAGGGAATTGCTCCATATGTAGTTGTATATCTGTTGTGTCCATGGAAAAAGGTGAGTTCAGGATCTTCCTACACTGCCATTTTGAATTACCTGTCCAAACTGCCAACATTTTTATAAGTATCGTATTTTTTTTTGTTTAAAACAGCTAGTTTCCCTGTTATAAAACTAAAAACTGAGAATACATGTTTATATTAAGATATCAAAAAGGATCAGATAAGTGCTCATGTTATTTTTTTAACCCAAATTCACCTTTGATAAACACATAACAGATGCTATTTTAAGTAGATACACTTCCTGAGCTAATTGCCATGGCTCCAAAAAGAACAGTTAGTGCCTTAGTTATCTCATAATTGGAAATGGTCAACTTTTCACATAGGATCATGATTATGAAACATATAACCCAAGTTCAAAATAATCTAAGACCAAATTCAAACTCCATTACGCACTATGTGACCTTGAGCAAATTATTTAACCTCTATAAGCTTCAATTTCAACTTCCAAATTGAGTAGTACCAATCACTATAACACTTGTATTTAACCTGCAAATGTAAAGTAACTAGACAAATATTAGATATTATGAGGAAAAAAGTTTCCTTACCTTTTCAAGTCGCTTAAAAATTTTTTTAACTCAGAGACTTCTAGTAATACTTAAATGTTTGAAATACCAATTTTTTACTAATGCTTTGTATAGAGAGAGAACACTTTTGAGCATATACTCTTTCTCTGTGAAGATCTTGCCTCTCAAACACTCCTGCCCTAAAAACCAATATTTAGGAAGATTAAGTGACCTGCTGCTGCTCTAACCTCAGATTAATTCTCTTCCAAGGCTGACCATATCCTGAAATCTCTCCTTGAAGTGAACATTCCATTGGAAGACACACCCTACAGTTCCCACCCAGAAACATTCGTACCACAAAACTCTACTAAATTTCCAAACAGGGATGACTACTCAGCTCAGGAGAAAGAAAGAATTACGAGGTTCATCTTCTGCTTCTTACTTCCAAAAAGCAGTCCCCCCACCAAGGAGCAGAAACTCTTAAATTTACCCTTACAGGCCAGACCCAACCCATAGTAGAATGATTCAGACCTTTGAAATACTTTTATTTCTTCTGCAGTGAATTCTCCACCACTTAAATTGTAGAAATAAGTGGGACATCTTTTCCAGATGGAACAAACCTCTGCTATGTGATATCGGTTTATAAACCCATTAAAGAAAGGTTGTAGCTTTTGCTTTAAAAATAAAAAAGATTTCATACCATCTTGGTTTTCCAGCCTACCAAAAATCAACATTTTATAAATGTTATATACTTTAGCAAACAAAACTTAATTTCAAGTATTTTTAACATGTAATTTTGACATTTATTTTGCTGGAAAATACTAGAGGAAAACAAATTGGAGACTATTATAATGTTCTGCCATAATTTATCTATGGTTTTGCACAGATTCTTATAACTGAAATCACTAGTGACCTGGAAGCATTTGTACTTTGAGAGACTTTTATCTTTATAGCTTCCATGTTACGTTCTATGTGAAATTCCTTTCCAATTTTAATGGATCTACATATAGCAAAGAATAAAATTTAAAAATAATAATAAAATAAAAATATCCTAGTATGTTATATAGTAAGACAGATATTTGTAGGAGGACCCATTCAACAATTCAAAACCAAACATAAGTACCTATTTTATAACAGGCTCAGGTTACTATCATTTTGCTTATCTGGAATACTAATAAGGCCATAAGTATTTTCCTTTGTAAACTGTTTTGAAGTATGAAAATCACTAGGGTCGTTTATTAGAAAAGCACTTTTCAGTTATAAAGATTTCTGTGTCTGTGGGTGTCTTAAAATTCATATTATAAAGTTTTGTCAGAAGACAAAAATCATTTTTATACAAGTCAATTATTAAACATAATTTGGACTCTTCCACCCCAAATCATTTGACTTTCTTTGCTTTGCAAGCACCGGGTCCTACATACTTAAAGGAGGAAGAATGAATTTGAGGACATCAATAGCAGAGCTCTGTGTTAAGCGAAAAAACTGCCTTTTTAATGTGCTAATCTCTTTGAAAAATCCAAAACTCAAAACTGAAGGGGTGGAGGCTGAGCCAGAGACTTCTCATCTGTAACCTGGTGATAGCAGTCCCTGTTCTCACAGCATTATAAGGCTTAAATTATGCATACCATGAAGCATTCCAGAGATAGAAGATAAAAGGAAACTGTACTTGTTTAAATGCTACTTTACAGGAGAAGCTCAATTATATGGTTTCACTTATTTGTGGAACATAAGGAGTAGCATGGAGAACATGAGGAGAAGGAAGGGGAAAATGAAGGGGTGGGGGGAAACAGAGGGGGAGATAAACCATCAGAAACTGTGGACTCTGAGAAACAAACTGAGGGTTTTAGAGAGGAAGGGCGTGGGGGAATGGGCTCGCCCGGTGATGGGTATTAAGGAGGGCACGGATTGCATGGAACACTGGGTGTTATACGCAAATGATGAATCATGGAACACTGCATCAGAAACTAATGATGTACTGTATGGTGACTAACATATCATAATAAAAATGAAAATAAAAATAAATGTTACCTAAATGTCCTTGAGTTTGGGACATACCTTATACCTGGGGTAGGTCTTGATTAGAACTTTCAGAAATATACAAGTAAAAGTTCATGTCAGGTGTTTTGTAGGAGGAGATGGGGTGGGACATTTACCAAAGACAAAAATCAGGTGAGGGAAAATGCAGACACACACTAAAGGATTATAAATGCCATATTTAGAATTCTGACATTTCAGTGACCCTTCACTAGGCACAGTGATGGCCCAGCGAATTTCTCACCACCTGGTAAATTCCACTGTTCAGTCAGGTACTCACCCCGGACAATGACAGCAGAGAAGAGAAAGAACAGGGACTTAGTACCTGTTCAGCACAAGTACATGAACTCACCAGGAACCGCAAGGAAATTTCATCCCCCAACACAAAGCGTGATGGTTCAAAGACAGAGACACCCCCCTTTCCACCATATCCTATTCCCTACCCTCCCTGCTCTGGGTTGCTCTAGTGTTTTCTTATTAAGTCAACACCATTTACATATAAGAGCAAAAGACATTGTTAAACTCACAAATTCTTTCCCCACCCAACAAGTACAAGTCTTTAAGATCTAGTATTCTTAAGAAAGTGGAGAATATGAATTTTTAAGTCTTCTAAATCAATGCCAACAGCAAGAGCCAATACAAACAAAAGTGAATTGTGAGAAATACTTATCACAGTTACCAGTCTTCACTAAGCCCACTTCCTTCTAGGACTCTTCTCATCTTCATCTCTAGGGAAAAGTTGCTTCCACATATCAAGTAATCAAATATATTTATTTTGAAAGGGAAGCTACCCTAGATGTTTCTTTTAAAGTTATTCCTTTATAACAGCATTTCTAAAAGGAGAAGTCTCTAAAAAAAATTTTTTAAAGCAACACAGTATTTTGAAGCACTAACAAGACTAAAAGGATACAGAAACTAAACAGGAATATGATGCGCGCGCATGTGTGTATGTGTGTGTGTGTATGTGTGTAGAGAGAGAGAGAGAGAGAGACAGAGGGAAAGAAAGAGAATTTGTAATGAGAATATGGTATCTTTTACTTTTGATAAAAATTTTCTCAAGGTTTGAAAAACTAAATGCCACTTAAAATATTTTTCATGATATTACTACTAATCATTTCCATTTATTCCTAAAGTTACCATTGCAATTATCTCCTTAAACCTTCCTTGCTTCAAGAATAAACAGGTTGCGGGGTGCCTGGGTGGCTCAGTGGATTAGGCCGCTGCCTTCGGCTCAGGTCATGATCTCAGGGTCCTGGGATCGAGCCCCGCATTGGGCTCTCTGCTCCGCAGGGAGCCTGCTTCCTCCTCTCTCTCTGCCTGCCTCTCTGCCTACTTGTGATCTCTCTCTCTGTCAAATAAATGAATAAAATCTTTAAAAAAAAAAAAAAAAGAATAAACAGGTTGACCGATGGTCACCCCCCAATTACATTCACTCTCCCAGGACTGTATTCAATATCTTCATCACAGCTTCTTATAGTGTTTATACATTGCCTTGGTAGGCCTTTTTAGAAAATCATACAGAATATGCATCTAAAATATCTAAGATGCCTTCCTATTTTCTTGAGACCAAGGATCGCATGTTAAAAAGTCTGAAATAATATATGCTTCATCTTAGAGGAAGCTTTGAAAAGCAACCCCTGAAAACTTTAAAGTGTAAATTTTCTTTAAAAATTATTTCAAAGTTTCACTCATTTTAAAACACTTTTAAAGTAAATGTATAAGGTTTTCATCAGTCTGAAAAATTGGGATTTTCGATTTAGAGTAATACCAAATACAGAACTAGAAGTTAGGTCCAGGAAGCAGCACAGACACTGTGGTCTGAATAATACGGACGGCACAGGGACAGTGGTCCTGATGTGACATGGTATGAAATATAGGACATTATCTACAATATATTCTAGTCAAACACCATTTAATTTTAATCCATGTTGCTTAGATCAGACTTTTTCAGAAAAAGGAATCTAAGGACACACATATACCACAAAGGAAGCCATAGAAAAATCCAAAGTGCAATACTGTATAGGGCAAATTTCCTGTTTTCTTCAAAGTCAGGGCCATCACCTGAAGAAGTTTACAGGACATAGTCAGATGCCAAGCAAAGCCCCTGTTAGCTCCTAATTAGAACAAAGTACCTGCAAATGTTTCTGAGGCAATTGAGCCACTGTGATAATGCACTGAGACTATTACATAATTATTATGTAAGATTATCAACATGGAAAGGCGACAACCATTAAAAGAAAAAGCCAGTTAATACACCAGCATAACCAAAACAGCATGTCATTTGGGTAAAAACAGATACATGGGGAAATAAACAGGCCCTGAATTCTACATATTGAAGTATAAATAGGAATAATCTCTAGGCAAGTGATTGTTACTTTATCTTACTTCTGCTGATCAGTGTCTTTTAACTTTCTACAATGGGTATTTATAAGGCCACATTAACATAAACTGATTATAATTAATAAAAGCCTCAAAAAGAGGCTGGGTTTCTTTCCAGGCAACCAATTCCTTATTTTATATGCATAATGATAGATGGAGTTGCTGGCCTCCCAAAAAGAAGGGAAAGGAGTTTAGTTAATAAAGTTGTCTGAAGGGGGACACCTGGGTGCCTCAGTCGTTGGGCGTCTACCTTTGTCATGGTCCCAGGGTCCTGGGACCTGGCCCCACCGCGGGCGGGCTCCCTCTTGGACGGGAAGCCTGCTTCTCCCTCTTCCACTCCCCTTCCTTGTGTTCCCTCTCTCACTGTGTCTCTCCCTGTTAAATAAATAAATTTTTAAAAAATTGTCTGAAGGAAAAAATTAACTGAAATACTTTCACATCTAGTATTGCCTGTAAAGATTCTAAAAGCCAATGCTATTCATGTGACTAGAAAGAAAATGAGGCATTATTTCTAAGAATCCTGCTGATATCATCAGTTACAGGTAAAATACCAATGTAACGGAAAATCCTTTCATGGGTAAGCATCATCAAGCTAGGCAATGTTAGGTCCCTGCTGGCTGGCATTTGCCAAGCAAGATAGGAGGAGGTGATGGGGCAAGAGAGATGGAAAATCAGACCTGTGGTTTCTCCCCTTAAACTACAACCCCAAACACCATCTACCACCAAATGACTATCAATAACTTGAGACCAGTTGCTGCAAACTTAAACATCTCCCAACAGATTTAAGGAATGTTATGATCAAATTTCAGCAAGTCTTTCATGTACCACTGGTGTGATTTTAGTTCTCATTAGTTTTATAAATCAGTCCTTCAGGGATGCCTGGGTAGCTCAGTTGGTTAAGTGTCTGCCTTCAGCTCGGGTCATGGTCCCAGGGTCCTGGGATCCTGCTCAGCAGGGAACCTGCTTCTTCCTCTCCCTATGCACCTCCTCCAGCTTGTACTCTCTCTCTCTCACTCATTCTCTGTCTCTCAAATAAATAAATAAAATCTTTAAAATTAAAAAAAAAAATCAATCCTTCAGAAGACAGGAAACAGTATGCAAGGCAAAATAAGTATCAAGTTAATATTTACATAATTTATTGATTTGATATACTGGCATAAAACCTCACTTCTTCAAAATAAAAGATGCTGTATGAGTTATCAATTTACTTCATCTCAATTCCAAACAGACCCTTCAATGCAGGCCCTGTGATAAGCAGTGGAATTCCATTAAGCATTTCTCCTTTAAAGTAGATGATGTTAAGCTTTTGTATAGAAAGCACTGAGAGACACTCTAGATGGGCTTCCTGGAATTCCCTGCCTGGGGTGGAGTTTGGGAATGTGTGTGTGGAGAGAGGTATCTGGTAAAGCCTTCCCAAGACATGGGCATGGAACACCATCCCTCTGTGATCTTGCAGCCTCTCCTCCTGGCAATAACCTGAGTTCCTCTCAACATAGAAACAAGAGCCCCTACACAGACTGAAGGTTCTGAATGTCTCCTACCTACGCAGAGCCTGCTGGCAGGGCCCCTTGCAGCCAGCACATAGTCACGTATGGCCTAGAAGGTCACCCCCTGACGAGTGGCTCCTTCTACAACACCTTTCTCCAACCTTTACCATCCCAGCCCTACCCATCCCCACCAAGTCATGCAATGGAAAAAACTTCTGCTCCCCCACCTCCCAACACCACTCAGACCTCCACTGCACGTCCATACCTGCTCCCCACCTGCACTGCAAAGGGTGGCCTATTTGCCTAATAATTCCCAAGCAGCTCCATTCTGGCTGAACTAGCAGGATTCTCTGTTTTTAAGGGGCTGAATCATACTTTCTATACAGAAGTCTTGTACCGTCTAACGGTTTGTCCTTCCTTGGTTATTCTTCCTCAGCCGGTTACTATATATAGTGTTTCTTTATATTTTATAGGTACTCTTTTCTCATAGTAATATTTATATTAAGTTCTTCATCAATCCTACCATGTGGCTTCCAGTTCCTTACTGGACTCACATGGCTATAGATTCCAGGTGCCAAATAACATGGTCAGTTTTCTCTGGCATATGCAGTGAGAAATTCATATCATCGCCAGCAAGTCCATTACTTTTTACTCTGCCACGGCTTCTCTTAACAGTCTAACATCATCACAAGCTCACCTTAAAGACTGAAATGTCTACACAAATCCTCTGTAGGCCTCAAGTTACACTACCATGTGAGACAGATGAGATGGGGTTAAGAAATTTGTGCTTACGAGATGTGTTTGCGAGAACATATGTGTTTATGTACTCAAAAGAGAAGTTAAAGGAAGATGAAAAGATAAAAGAGAAAAGAGCCTGCTATTCCACAGATGCAAGGCTACCATCCTGCCCAAACCTTACTCAAAACCCATTACTATCTTATGTCTCGGTCTTAAGGAATATAAGCAAACCTGGGTACTCAGGCCAAAAACTAGGAACCCTATTAAATAAGCTAATCATTTTCCTTGCTATTCATCAAGGCTGAACATTAGCACATGCTCTTTCGGAAAGTTCTCAGCTATGAAGCTATTTTCTCGTCTGCTCTAGCTATGGTATAATAAAGGCTCTTTTTTTTTTTTTTTTTTGTGAGAGAGAGACAGACAAAGAGAGATTGAGAGAATGAGTGGGAGGAGGGGCAGAGGGAGAAGCAGACTCCCTGCTGAGCAGGAAGCCTGAAGTGGGACTCCACTGGGCTGAGCCAAAGGCAAACACTTAATCAACTGAGCCACCCAGGCACTCAAGGCTCTATTTCTAAGAATATGAGTATACCACTATCACCAGGCACAGTTTTGGGTCCCTATACAACTATTCCTGCTGAATTCATCAAACAGGTCTACAAATTAAGGAGGTAAAGCAACTGTAATCAAGAGGAGAAACTCAGAGGCATTAAGCAATAGATCCACCATTTTAGTGACAAAACTTAGATTCAAACGCTGATCTTTTTTTTTTTTTTAAGATTTTTTTATTTTAGAGAGAGTGAGTGCAAGAGACAGAGAGCAGGGGGAATGGCAGAGGGACAGAATATCCTCAAGCAGACCCCCCTGAGCATGGAGCCCAACACAGGGCTCAATCCCAGGTCCCTGAGATCATGACCTGAACCAAAACCATGAGTCGGCTACTTAACTGAGCCACCCAGAGACCCCTCAAACCCAAAGATCCCCAAGTCTATGCTCTTTCATTTCATCATGACCACATGCCCATTCCTCCTCTCTGATTCCTATTCCTCAGGTGGAGGCACAACTGAAATGCATTTCCAGCTAGTCTTTTCAAGACTTTGATTGTATTTTTTTGGACTTGGGTTACATTTTCTTTTTCCAAGAAAAGCAAGAGGAAATATAGAGCACTCTTAACCCACTTTCTAAAAGCAGGTGAGTTCTTTCTTCCTCTACCACAGAATTGACCTTTAGATTGCTTCCTTTTTCCCCATGCAAGAACAGGCCATAAGAGCTACCAATGTTACTAAATATTTTTAGTTTCAGGCACAAGAAGATTGAAACTGAAGCTATATAATTCTAACACTAAATTATGCTGGAATACAAATTATTACAATTTACATTGAAAGCATCAGTTATTCCTGAAGATGAAGTCAGAAATGCATGGTTTTACTGACTTGTGCCTGGCATACCTAAAACAAATCTTAAGCGTAAAAGTGGCCAACAAATTGAAAAGAAATTGTATTTGTCGTAACTATAATATGAAAATTGTCAATACTTTCACTGCAGAATTTCTGGCTAAATAAATCAGCATTTTTTAAAGCAGTGAATAAAAAAGAAACAAAATCTGAGGCTCATGCAAATTTGGGGAATTTATACCTTCTTTAAAATATCTGCCTCTATGCTTCATCACTTACTTAAATTTTTTTTAATGTGTAATATCAAATTTCACACAATTTGTTTCACACACACAAACTTGTTTTTAAAATATTAATCCTCCAATCCTTTTTAAAATTTGCCAAGGCTGCCAGGAGAAGCAGTCTGAATTCAAACAATTTCTCAGATATAACCATGGCTTCTCCTCTTTAAGTAAAATCATCACAAATATGTTACTCTGACATTCCATCTTCAATTATAATTTACTCAAGCCAAAATCTTTCTATTTTCCCTTAATATTTTACGACTATAAATAAAAACTGAGTATTCAGAACTGGGAAAAGAGTTATACTATAAATTTTCTAACAGGGAGTAGACAAGAAAGAAATGTTACAAAATCTCAACAGATAGGTGGATTGCCTGCTGCAAGTAAACAAAATTTGAGATGTGATTATAAAGACTTAATTTTAGTCTCTGCAAGAGAGGGCATGGTCTTGGTTCTTGTTTCAGAAAGATAAGCACACACTACCTTGTCTCTCCAAGACAAAACAGCTATGAAACTCGGAATTCATGAAGAAATGATTTGAGGTCCCTGAAATTAAATTGGGGTAGGTGGATTGGAAAAGATCAGAATTCAAAGTACTACTGAATTGGCAGTTAACAATTTTTTTTTCCCTCCACTATACCCCAGCGAGGACTCAAGGCAGCCCGAATTCAGAAGCAGACAATGAATGCAAAGACAGAGTCAAGGAAAAGCCCTGTGGTTCAGAGTCAAGCAGCAGCAAAGGGGTTTCAATACACAAAAAGATGAAAAATGCCTTTTTTATTTCCTTTTGCAAAAACCGAAAGTATTTCTGTATAATAGCAATGAACAATTTTAAAATACCACAAAAACGAACTACTTGAGTGAAACTCCATCAAAATGAATACAGGATCTGTATTCTGAAACCTACATGACACTGATAAAAGAAATCAAAGAGGACGGAATGGAGAGACATACAATGTTCATAGATTAGAAGACCCAACACAGTATTAAGAAGTCAATTCTTCCCAAATTGTTCTATACATTTAGCACAATTCCAGTCAAAACCCTAGCAGGACTTTTGTAGATACAGACAAGCTGATTCTAAAATATATAGTAAAGAAAAGGAATTAGAAAACAATTCTGATAAAGAAGATCAAGCTGGAGAACTCACACTACTAGATTCCAAGACTATTAAGCTACAGTAATCAAGACAGTATAATATTGACAGACATACTGATCAATGCAACACAAGAGATTCCAGAAATAGAACTTTGCAAATGTGAAGAACTTATTTTTGACAAAGGTTCAAATTCAATAAAGAAAGGAGGGTCTTTTCAACAAATGATTTTGGAATAATTGGACATCTGAATGTTAACCAAAAAAAGGAAACTAGGAACACAGTCCTAAACTTTATACCTTAAAAAATTTTAACTCAAAATGAATAACAGATCTATATAAAAATGAAAATCTATAAACTAGAAAAAAATAGAATATTTTATGATCTAGTATTATCTAGTAAGTTCTTAGATAAGACACACAAATTCATAAAAGGAAAATTTGATAAATTAGACCTAGTCAAAATTAAAACCTCTGCTCTATAAAATATGCTGTCAAGAGAATGAAACAAGTCACAGTCTGGAGGAAATATTTACAAATCACATTAGATAAAGAACTTATATCCAAAATAAATAAATAACTAAATATTCAACAAGAAAACAACCAGTCCAATTTAAAATCAGCAAAAGACTTAGTTGGCTAAAGAAGGTCTACAGATGGCCAAAAAGCCTCTGACTGTGGTGGAGTTTCCATGAAACTCTAAATGGGTCTAAATTCCTAGAACTGTACATCCAATAAAAGTCAGTTTTACCTATGTTGATCAAAAATGTTTAAGGAGCTCCTTGGTGGCTCAATCAGTTAAAACAGCAAACTCTTGATCTCAGCTCAGGTCTTGATCTCAGGGTCGTGAGTTCAAGTCCTGCATTGGGCTTCACGCCTGGGAATGGAGCCTACTTAAAAAAAAAAAAAAAAGGGAAAAAAATTGACACATAATTTTCTTTTTGTTCAGCCTCCACTTCACTTTAAAGTGAAAATACCTATGACAGGAGAAAGGAATTGCACAAATAAATAACATATTTACTTCCATTATCTATGAACATGCTGCATATTTCTAGCAGAATAATGGGCTAAAAGGAGATAGGACAGTGCAAATTCCTACAAACTCTGCTAGTCATTTGAATCTCATATTTCTTGAGCATTCAAGTGGAAAAATAAGCATAATGTCCTTTCTGGATCTTTGTAGTTATACTTGACATAAATGCAGAAGTTCATTTTAGCTTAGAACCTAGAAATATAGTTTAACAACTAAATCAAACCTTATGCCATAAAAGACATAAAATATTTAACATCTTTTATGTTTGTTATTTACAGTCAGCTCTCAATTATCTAGACAACAGATTAACATTCACAAATGAATGCTAGTAACAAAAAGTTAAGAATCTGAAATACATATATATGTATATATGTATATATATACACATATATATAGTGTGTGCATGTGTAAAAGATCTGTATTTTTGTAAAGCTCACAGCAGAATTCTTGACATATGGGAGGGACTCATCATAATTCCACATGGTATCATGTAATAGCATCAAACAGGAATATCCACCATAAGGCTTACAGATCAAACATTCACCTCTATACCAAGGGTTTAACAACTCATGCATGCAAATATTTGTGGACCTGCCAGTAATAAATATGGAATAGATCTAATAATAATAATTAGATCTAATGATAATTCTATGGAATTAGATCTATTTAATAGATCTAATAGACATAATAAATAGGGAATGACCTAAGTGTGAAAAACAAAGTGCACTTGGCCTAGTACAGCAGGAAAAAGCAAGGGCTGGGTGTTACCAAAGTTGAAGGAAGGCTGTGTGCCAGCCTCCACCGCACTATTCATCAGGCAGTGTTGACTGACTTTCCAAGTAAAGTCTGCTGGATGATGTGAGGACGTCAAAACATAATTACGTTCAGGGACATAAACTAAAGGAATTTTGCAAAAAATTAAAGTAGAATTCTGAGATAGTTTATTTTAATACAAAGAGGTTTTATTCTTTGAAATACCAGTATTTTGGCATATAACAATTTTTTAAATTTTATACAATGATATGAGAAACATCTAATTACATTTTCTACAAGAAGTTGGGAATAACATTTAAAAATCAAACTCAAAAAAAGGAGGAAGGAAGGAAAGGGAGGGAAGGAGAGAGGCAAAAAGAGAAATCAATAATTAAGGGAAGACATGACCAGAAGGCATCCAAAATCAAACAATAATCAGGGAACAAAGTATTGGTAAGTGCTCCTTCTCTTTCTAAAGAACAAGAAATGCCACTTCAATAAAAGATTAGAGGTTACAGTACAGGGTTTTAATTCAGTTTAAATGACACAAATATTTCTTTAAATATAAAAAAAAAATTCCCTTTATCTAAAGCCACAGTGATCTTGTCATAGACTGTAAGCCTGGTCATAGAAAAAGAACCAAAACCTGTGAAGGAAGTCAGAAATTAATTTTTATTTTAACTATTTTACATTAAGTAACTGCATAATTCCTTGCCTTTCAATAAACATATTATTAATAACAATATAGGATGATGTCCTTAAAAAGTGATAAAATGGAAAAGTTAAAAAACAAAGCTTGTCAAACAAAACTACCATTGTTTATAATCCTTCATCTATTATATTTTGGGATAAAAAAATTTATAATATCTTGTATCAAGTAATACTATAGAGGTTCCTTTTCCCATCTCACTTTCCTTCCAAAACACGGTTTTAATCAATTTAATCATAAATATGTATTACACACACTAGGGTGATCATGGAGGTAAGTCCTAGAGATATTTGCTAAAGTTGGTCACAATGGACATAAGCCATATAGCAAGCCTACGCCAAGCTGAATGGGCGATGGGCTGCATCAGGGCACACCTCACCTGGCTTAGAGGTAGAAAAGATCTCTTGGGAGAACTGAGAGCTCAGCATACCCAAATGATGAGAAGGATACAGCCTAGTGAAGGGAAAGATAAAAGTCCTCTAGGCACAGGTAAGAAAAAGTCCTTTAGAAACAGAGTTAGGAGGAGGTAAGGCTGGAGAAGAAGGTAGGACTCCTACCAGTATATCTAACAAAAACTGGAATTGGCCCTTAGCAATTTAAAAAAAAAAAAAAGTGTTTTAAGCAAGAAAATTACATCAGAGTTGCACTGTAGGTGCATTGCCTGGCTGGTACAGAGAATGGACTAGAAGAAAGCTAGACCAGAAGCTGCAAAACCAGGTAAAAAATCCAGACCAGCAATCTCCAACATCAATGAAAGGAAAAAGTGATGTGCTACACTTATTATCAGATCTGGTTGTTTCTTATATGTCTGACAGAAAGTTTATACTAAAACCCTAACTGTCAACTTTGCTATTTCCTTGTAGTGGACGGTGCTTGTATTTTTAATCACATTCAATGTGTGATTTCTTTGCTAGCATGCATACCTGACCACCATGAAGATTAGTTTATAAATAATATGAGGTGTAGAACACTTGGCAGGCACAGGTGAACTGCAATATACCAAAAGGTAATAACCACCAGCGGCTAGCAACGTGGCCCCAGCACAGCATGCTCACCCTCTTCCCACAAGGCCTCTCCAACATCACATGTAGCCTCAGTCCCACCTCAGTGTTAAATACTGATGAAGCCTGGGTGGCTCAGTCAGTTGAGTGGCTGCCTTCGGCTCAGGTCATGATCTCAGAGTCATGGTATCAAGTCCTGGGGTGGACTCCCAACTCAGCAGGGAGTCTGTTTCTCCTTCTCCCTCTTTTACATTACATATTAAAAGAAGTTCTAATATTTTCTTTTTCAGATCAGTGAGTCATTTCATATTCCCATCTCCCACCAACTTGTCATATTAGAGTACTATTAATGTTTTATGTATACATTTTAATCAACCTTTGTTCTAAGCAGTAACATCAAATCCATGAATTTATATTGTTTTCTGACGGGGTAGAATAAAAATGATCACTGAAAGCAAAAAATTATATCCTCTCAAAAATGCTTTATTACAATGTTGAGAAGTACTGGTAGACCAGGAGTTTTTCCAGGGTGGAACCACCTCTTATTGACATTTGTCTCCCCACACTCTGACGCAATGGCTGGTTCTGAGCAGGCACTCAGTGAACACTTTCAGAACGAATGGACAACCGTGAAGTCAGGGACCTAGATTTGCTGAGAAGGTTATTAGTCCTTAGCCTTGGGAGTTATTTCAGCATGGGTGAGATGGTCATTTGCTAAAACTGGGAGATAAGTTCGGTGACCTCACAGAAATCTAGGATAAGTATTTTAATTTGTAAGGAGAAAGAAAACTGACTTCCCAGGACCGGGTAATGACTGGCTAACTTGTATATTATAACACTGAGTTTGACATCTAGTTCTGCCAGTTAAAAACTCTGTAACCTTGAGCATGATTTTTTTTCCTTTGACTAATTAAAGCGATATATGAATAGTTTCCTACCCTTAAGCCATTTTTTAAAAATTCCTGTAGTAATCCTACTCAGTGACAGAGAAATATACTGATGAACATAATTTTATTTTGCATTTTAAGTTTTGTGTTTTATACCCATACTCATACGATAACTTCTTTCACTTTGCGCAATTTCTTTATAAAATGGCAATAGCAGCGTGCTAATTTTTATAAAATAAACTCAAACTTTCTAGCTTTTTCTGTACTATATAAAACTATAAAGAATGCATTATCTATCCCTTAGAAAATCAAATAATCTTGCCTCCATAACTAACCCCAGAAACTTCTAGAAGATAGCCCTCTGATAACTTTTCATTTTTTCTACAATTTATTGATTAAACAGCTCTAATACTTGATTCAAAATTTTAATTTATATAGTTTCTAGATGGTCATCCATCTGGAGGAATTTCTAACCTATTAACATAAATTATTATTATTCTTACTAAAACTTTTGGAATCCATTAGAACATTTTCATTCTCTTTTTCATCAAATTTGCAAGAGATCAATGTTGCTTTCTGAAATCAGTCATATCTGTCAGGTTAAACATTAAATAAACTCTGAAAAGGTTTGGGTAAGGAATCTGTTAGTGATCTTTGAGAAAAATGACTGAACTTTATGACATCTGCTTTAGGTACTCTGACCCTGTTTACCTATTTTCTTGCTTTCAGTTCAGTTTTCCAAGGTAGAGTGTAACTTTAGTATTTAATATTAAAAAAATAAAGTAAAGTACTTAAGTATTTTAAAAGACTTTTTTAAAGATTTTATTTATTTGAGAGAAAGAAAGCATTAGCGGGTTGGGGTGGGGAGAGGGAGGGAGAGGGAGAAGCAGGCTCCCCACTGAGTGAGGAACCTGACATGGGGCTTGATCCCAGGATGCTGAGATCATGACCTGAGCCAAAGGCAGATGCTTAATCGACTGAGCCACCCAGGAGCCCCATTTTAAAAGATTTGTAAAGTATTTCAGTAACTTGAAAAAATAAAACCAGATTTTTTTAAGTTTAAAATGTTGTCTTAAGTATAGTGCACAGAAGTTCACACTATTTTAAAATATAGTGTTTTCTATATCACTGCATTTGAAAGAGACTAAATGAAATTGTTTCAACCAGACTTAGCCAGTTTGTTGCTCTACTCACATTGTGTTACAGTGTAAGAACAATGTTTCTTTTTATAGCTAAATAATGTGGTACCTTCTATAATGTTTCCTAAATAGTCTCAATGTACATTAGTCAACAGCATTAGACCATATTTGTAATTTTTTTTTTAAATTTTATTTATTTGACAGAGAGAGAGCACAAGCAGAGGGAGAGGGCAGGGATCCCAATGTGGGCTCCATCTCAGGACCCTGGGATCATGACCTGAGCCAAAGGTGAAGGATTAACCAACTGAGCCAACCAGGCACCCCCACACTTGTAATTCTTTAATCATCAGACTATGTTATACACAAAAAATACCAATACATTAAGTAGTTCGAATATGCTCAGGCTAATCTAAAACAGTATTTTGCTGACTTAAAGGATAAATCATACCATTTCAATTGGATATAAATAAAATCTACACTTAATGAATTTTAAGAAAAGAATTAGCCTTCAGCAAGAATCTATTGCCACATTTCTGTAGAAACCATGATGCTGAAAGATATATGCTATTATACATTTTAGTATTCTGATCAGTATGTTGAACAACATTCATAGAAACCATTTTGGTAAAATGGCTGACTATAAGGAATTAAATATTCATCATTAGATAACAAATCAGAGGATTTAGTTCTACATTATATAATATTTCCCTAGACAGCAAAATCCTTGTTTCTAAAGAAGTCATGCTGGGGGGGGTCTCAATTTTTTATCTGCAAGATTAGAAGATTAACATATACATCATTTCATGGTCTTAAATTCTACAGGATTAGTTGCTTAAGGTAAATAAAAAATAGATCAAAATTACAGAATTGGTCTTTCAAAAACTGATAGACAAGTCTGAATATTAAGATATCCACAGATGACAATGAAAAAACAAAAATTTATCTTCTAAGTAACTGACTTTATCACAGCAAATTTTTTTTTCCTCTAAAGAACAGAAATGGTAACAAAACAAACCTGCAACTCTTACGTTCAGAGATTGGTCACCTATCAATTTTAGACTGAAATGTACTGATGTACTGATAACAGGATACAGCATACTCTTGAACTGTTTTTTAATTGAACTTCAATGTTATAAACAAATACCATGTTGTAGATATCTAAATAAATTATCCATTTACACACTATCATCCTCAGTTATTTTCATTAAATAGGTCACAAATTTATTACTTTTGAAATGCTCAGAGTTACCATCTTCTAGTACTGAGTTATTCCAAGCATGGCATATAATCTTTCAAACATAAGTACCTGTACATACTCCAGCTCAAAATTTGGGGTCATAAATATATTTGCATGACATTTACATCATATAACTGGAATTTTTGTATTTAAAGTCACAGAATTCTAGTAATATTCACTGATATTTTCCAGTAAACAATTTTAACAAAAAGTTGAGTCTTTAAAATAAATGCCAAATGTTCAGAAAATTGTATTCATCTCAGAAAAAAGTGGACTATCAAATTCATATCATCAGATATATTTTCAAAGAAAGAAAATATAAGGATAAAATAAGAAAAAATGAATTATTAACTTTTATAGATCTTAGCCTGAATCTATATCTTAAAATCCTAACATTTTCTAATGAAAATAAACCTATCTTTGGATGCTTGCCTATGGAATATTTTCCTTCTCTGGTATTTGAGATATATCTTACAGATTTAAAATTTTTTCTCTTAAGAGATCTGCAAAATGGATTTGGGGTGGGGTATTATGTCTTTTAAAAAAATATGTCTGACATACCATATTTTCAGAATAAATATTTATCAGGAAACTGGTTTTTAAAAGCTTCATTTATAAAATTCCAAGTTATTAGAAAAAGTAAATAAATGAAAATCCAAGTCATTATAACATCTAAAAGTAATTATATAATGAAGTATGTACCATAATTATTAAATGACACATCAATCCAATTGAACATAATATAGATATTAAAAATTTAATGAAGATTGTAGCAATACAAAAATATTTACAATTGTCATAAAATAAAAATTCAGGGGCTAAAATTTTTAAGTAGTTCAAGGAGGGACACCTGGGTGGCTCAGCCAGTTAAGCATCTGCCTTTGGGTCAGGTCAGGATCTCAGGGTGCTGGGATCAAGTCTCACATGGGATGTCCTGCTCTGTGGGAAGCCTGCTTCTCCCTCTGCCTCTGCTGCTGCCCTGACTTATGCACTCCCTCCACCCCTGACAAATGAATAAAAAATCTTTTAAAAAAGTTAAAGGAAACACCCTAAAGTCAAGATGAGATAAGAGAACATAAATAACTCCCAGGGCCACAAGTTTGTAAGCAAAACCCAGAATGTAATCAACTAATCTGTCTGACCACCAAGCCAATAGTTTTGCTACCACACCAGCCTCCTGTGAGATCAGAACATCTCTCCCAGGAGTGTTATGAAAACAACTTAGAGCCAGCATAGTATTATGAAAACAACTTAAAGCTAGCAGACAGATGGGTGCCTGGGTGCTCAGTCAGTTGGGTATCTGCCTTTGGCCCAGATCATAATCCCAGGTTCCCGGGATCAAGCCCCACATCAGGCTCCCTGCTCGGCAGGAAGCCTGCTTCACCCTCTCCTACTACCCTTCTCATGTTCCCTCTGTCACTGTGTCTCTGTCAAATAAATGAATTTAAAAAACTTTTTTTAAAAAGCTAGCAGACAGAAAGCCAGTGTCTAGCCCCAGCTTTGCTCTCAAAGAGTTCTATAACCCTAATGATACCCTCAATCTCCTTACACATAAATATGTGCAGTGGTGGACCTGATACCTTATTTTATCAATTCTAATCCACACTACCTACAGCAAAACTAACATTAAGGCCTCAAGTGTGAATTAGTTGGAAAGTTTCTACTGACTTTGAATAGAAGCTGCTTAACTTCCAGTGGCATGTTACTCCACTGAGGAAAAACTAAAGGGATGCCTGGCTGGCTCAATCAGTTAAGCAACTGCCTTCAGCTCATGCCTGATTGAGGTTCCTGGGATTGAGTCCCACATCCGGCTTTTTGCTCAGCAGGGAGCTGCTTCTTCCTCTGCCTGCTGCTCCCCCTGCTTGTGCATGCTCTCTCTCTCCAATAAATAAAATCTTAAAAAAAAAAAAAAAAGATTAAAAAACTAGACTTAGTCAAATAAGAAAATGGTAATCCAATTGGTGTAATGGGCATAATCAACTAGAACGAAAATCCCAGAAGCAACAGTAGAACGTATTCCTAGAAGTGCTATATCCCCTTCCATGCTCTTGACTGCAGAGGACAAGATTGAATGAAATCAATCATTGACAACTTTGAGTTCAAAAGAAGAGTCAGATGCTGAATAAGAAGTTCACAAAAAATTTTATTTTGTTTATATGTTCCTATTTATGACTATGCAAGAATGATACAATAAAAATATGTCAAATTAATTTAAAATCCTTTTCAATTTCATTAAATGTAATTTAAAAACTAAGTGATAATAGAATTGTTCTATATCTCAATTTTGCTGGTGGTTGTGAGGGCATGTTATGGCTGCATGTTACAACCTACAGAGCTTTGTCAAAACTTGCAGAACTACACATTAAACTAAGTAAATTTTACCATAAATTATCACTTAATAAAAACTGTTAAGAATACCATACAAGTTTAATTGGCAGTTTTCTTCTTTTAGCAGTATATAAAATAATGCTGAGTTGAAAATTTGTTGGCATCTTAGATTCAGAGAAATACAAGATGTCTAAAAACTGACTCTGGTAGAGGGTTAAATCCATGTGTTACCAGTGTTCTATAGTGAGTTAGACCTTCCATACTCAAATGCAAATATGTGCACCAGTTTCTCAATTTTCTTGGCTCTAACACAACTCATCTTTATTTGTATTTTTTTTTTAAGATTTATTGATTCATTTTTGGTGAGAGGAGGATCAGAGGAGGAACAGAGAGGGAGGAGAGGAACAAGCCATCTCCACACTGAGCACAGAGTCCGACACAGAACTCAGTCTCATGACCCTGAGATCATGACCTGAGCTAAAACCAAGAGTCCGACACTTAACCAACTGAGCCACCCAGGTGCCCCCACAACTGATTTTTAAAAGGTATTCTGACTTTCAGAATAAAAAAAAATTCAGTTACATTAAAAAAAAAAAAAGGAAAGAAAAACCCTATTTAAAAAACATTAAAGATGGAATCAATAAGAGAAGTTTAGATAATGGCACACCCAAAAAATACATCCATGTTTCTGTCACCAAGTTAACAATAAATAAATCAAGAACCTGGCCAACGTTCTACAAAAGTTCAAGGGGAAAAAAATGTTTCATTTATATTATCCATGTCAAATTCTATATTTTTTTTTTAAAGATTTTATTTATTTATTTGACAGAGAGAGATCACAAGTAGATAGAGAGGCAGGCAGAGAGAGAGAGAGAGGGAAGCAGGCTCCCCGCTGAGCAGAGAGCCCGATGTGGGACTCGATCCCAGGACCCTGAGATCATGACCTGAGCCGAAGGCAGCAGCTTAACCCACTGAGCCACCCAGGCGCCCCCCATGTCAAATTCTAAATTACTCTACTCACAACTAATAATCTAAATGCATAATTCTCTCTGGTAGCATTTTTATTAGACATCGCAATTACCTGGAGGTATTTTGAGACTTCCTTTTACCAACACTCAGTACCACAAAGGACAAAACCATTTTAATTTCTGACACTCATATAAGAAACTAGATCATCAGTCAGGAATACTTGAATGCGACACCTGGGTGACTCAGTTGGTTGGGCGACTGCCTTCGGCTCAGGTCGTGATCCTGGAGTTCTGGGATCAAGTCCCACATCGGGCTCCCAACTCCATGGGGAGTCTGCTTCTCCCTCTGACCTTCTCCAGTCTCTCATGCTCTCTTACTCTCTCTCTCAAAAAAATAAATAAAATCTTTTTTTAAAAAAAACACTTGAAAGCCTTTCAACTGTGACCAAAAGACAAACTTTAAATCATATATATAGGATTTTTTTCATATCATTATTCTACAAAAACATTTAATTGATTCATTTTTTATAAATGAATCAACTAGCCTACTATGCGCTAGGCACTTATGATTTATACAGGGATTTGGTAAGATATACATTGTCCTGGTCTTCCTCCAGTTTTACAATCAACTTAGTTCACATCTATTATTTATATTCTACAATAAATTAAAGATAAATTTTATTTACACAGAAAAAAAAACTTCATAAAAAGGTGGACATTTTCATAGTACTAGAGAAGAGACTAGTGGTTAATGAATGTGGAAGGGTCCACACTGCTATTCCCACCACCTTCCAAATCTCTAACTTTGGAAAGAGCTCACCTTTCTCTACCTGAATTTCTCTAGTTGTAAAAACAAACATCTCAGGGGCGCCTGGGTGGCTCAGTGGGTTAAAGCCTCTGCCTTCGGCTCAGGTCATGATCCCAGGGTCCTGGGATCGAGCCCCACATCGGGCTCTCTGCTCTGCAGGGAGCCTGCTTCCTCCTTTCTCTCTGCCTGCCTCTCTGTCTAGCTGTGATTTCTCTCTGTCAAATAAATAAAATATTAAAAAATAATAATAATTTAAAAAAAAATCTCAGCACCCATCTCGGAATTGTCACAAAAATAAAATACATATTAATTTCTTGGTACAATGCCTGGCTTATAGTAAACACTTGATCATTGTTAGCTGATTTTCATGTTAAAAAGTGGGGCCAAGATTTACTTTAACACAGACTGTATCTTACAAAAAGAAAATTACTAGGATGCCCGGGCGGCTCAGTCAGTTAAGAGTCTGCCTTCAACTCAGGTCAGGATCCCAGGATCCTGGGATCAAGTCCCACATTGGTCTCCCTGCTCAGTGGGGAGCCTGCTTCTCCCTCTGCCTGCCATTCCCCCTGCTTGTACTCTATTTATCTCACAAATAAATAAAATCTTTTAAAAAAAATTACTGTTTATTATGTGGTTACAATTCATTGTATCCTAAGATAGAAAGTATTTTCAATGCAAATTTTTATATCATTTGTGTAAATTTGAGCTTGATTATTCACCTCAACAATTTCAAAATTGGTTCCTTTAAATAATATCTTTCAGTACATAAGACCAAACATCAGATTTTCAAATTTTTTTAAAATTTATGTTTAGGGGCACCTGGAAGGCTCAGTCTGTAGAATATATGACTCTTTATCTTGGGGTTCTAAGTTCAAGCCCCGTGTTGGGCATAGAGATTACTTAAAAATAAAATCTTAAGGGGCGCCTGGGTGGCTCAGGTCATGATCTCAGGATCCTGGGATCGAGTCCCGCATCGGGCTCTCTGCTCAGCGGAGAGCCTGCTTCCCTTCCTCTCTCTCTGCCTGCCTCTCTTGTGATTTCTGTCAAATAAATAAAATCTTTAAAAAAATAAATAAATAAATAAAAAATAAAATCTTAAAAAAATTTTTTTAAAACCCTGATTTTTAAATGACTTTTCCAGAATTATATTTTAGAAAGTGACTTTTACTTCTAATTATGATTTATATAGGTGTATCAGCAAATGGATTGATGTACATGGAGATGTTAAATACAGTATTACACATCTTCACTGTTGTCAGTTGCTACTTTAAATATAGTTTATCTGCATAGCTAAACAGAACAATACCCTAATGAAAATCCACACTGTCCTATGATATATTCGTTTAATCAACAACAAAGATTTCATAGTAATTCATTTACTTCAACCACTGGATAAACAACCCTGTACCTTCAAAAGACCTCATAGGGGTAACCAAACGTTACACAATTATAAAGTCAAATTAGGCATTCAAGAAGCTTATCAGTGAGGAAATGTTTTTATCTAGAATCACGGTTCTTTAGTTTAGCTAAAGAGATGGAAACAGCATTATTCCCATTATGTAACAGACTCCCATCTCCCAAATAGAACATGCAAGGTACTGATTATTTCTCTGACTGTCTACAGGATTGGTAGCCCTTTCAAGCACCAACAAGTAATAACAAGTCATGAGCTAATTATTGAATGAAAGCATTTCCCTCCCTCTTAAAATAAGAAATGGACAATAAAGTAGCAAACTAAACACAGCTTCGAGTCCAGTGTGTACTCTCCAACATTACAACTGACGTTATTGGCCTGCTGGAACTCCTCAAGCTGTTTACAAGAAAACTGTTGTGGTCAAGCTAAAAAACTCACTAAACTTTTTTATAGGATCACATGATTGTTTTGAGTGATTTTTATGAAAAAGAGGAAAATGAATGCAAACTAAAATTTTAGAACCCTACTACCATGTGTCTTTCAACACATCCAAAATGTATTTTAATCCCCATTTTATTGGCAATCAAACCAAGGCTCTGAGAGGTTAACTAGCTTGCCAAAGGTTACCCAATAAGAAAATGGCACAGCTTTGATTCAGACCCGAGTCTATGCGACAAAGTTAGTACAGGAAGATAGAATGTTGTATTTTAAAATTTTCTGGAAAACTAATCTCTAAAGAAAGTCTTCCACGTGGAACATGCTAAAATCATATGTATTTTGAATAGATGAATTACAGTAGCAAGATACCAAGAATAATCTTGGAGAAGTTGCTTCATCTCTCATTCTCTCGGTTTTTGTTTTTTATATCTGATAAGGACAAAGAAAGTACTATTTCTCACACAGAGCTGTATAAAGACAAAATGCTCTAACATATTTAACATAAAACCCAGCATCTAAATAAGGACTAAATATTGGTCAAATTTTATATTATTACTCTTGCTATCACATGTAAAATTGAAGAGTCTTTAGCGTCTGCTGGGTCATCTACTGAGCATTCTCTGAAGAAGTTATTGGGTCTGTCTTATCCCCTGTCCTAACAGAGAGTCTGAAATATAGTAAGTGCTCAACAAATACTGAAATAAATCATCTAACAATTTTCCATTCATTTTTATCTCAATGTGTAAGTAATGATACACAGTATCCCTTTTGCTAATCTTTCTTTTTCCCACAATAATGCCTTGAATCAAAAGTTCTCAGAAGACAAAAGATCCTTCACAGGAAGGCCTACGTGGTTAAAGAGAAAGAGATAAAGGCAGGGGAATCCAGAACTTCCATGTATCACAGAAAGGAAAACTAGGCAGACTTGCGTACAAAATATACCTCAATTCATATACCTCGACTTCTTCTCCATTTGAAAGTAAATCCACTCCCAACTCTAGAAAAATGGATAAATTCTCACTGTTCTCAGAAATCTACCACTCTTCAATAGGCCTCTTAATTACCAGTTCAGCCATATAGCGAAGAAAGAAATACCAAAATCAATTCTTTGTGTTTGTCCATTGCTGACTATATATTATACAAATGTTTTGGAGTCAGTATTTACATTTTTAACTTCTCTTATTTATAATTCAACTTGATAGGTTAATTTACCTTGTTGACATCTTAAGCGTCTACAGGCTGATAAGCACTAATTTGAAGGAAGGTACACACTGAAACCACTTTTTCTACTATGAGCTGATCTTGAAGCTAACCTTGATTTGATCTCTGTACAGGAAGGTGGGGTCAGAAATACATACTTTCCCATGCTCCTGTAAAGCAGGAGAATACAGTGATGAAGAATGTTGGCTTTGGAATCAGGCAGACCTCCCAGGAAAACCTCTATTCCCTGATTAATCTCAGTTAAGAAAACTGCATGAGCCTCAGAGTTTCCTCCTATAGAAAGAGATAAAATATGAACCCCATGGTGATGTTGCAGAGGCTGAGTTAGTGTATGTGAAAGTGCTGCCACTTGGTATTAACAATATTAATAAATGATAAGGATTATGATTTTCAAGCAACTTTTAAACAAAGCATTACAATTACCCTAGTTAAATGTCCATGGGGAGTATTCTTTCCCAAACCATACCTCTTCACACAGCCCCTAGCATTCTTCAGATTTGTCTGACATATATACCTGAGGGAGAGGAGGAAAAGAAATAGTGGTTTTCTCCACTGCAATCCCTCTATGCCTAAACTAGGTTTCTTAGACCACCAAAATCCTAATATGGACAAAACAATTATGAAAAACCCATTACACAGGACAAAATAACATGAACAAATACTAGTGTAGATAAAAGGACTCAATAAAGTAGCAAATGTTACTATGGACAGAAAGTTGAATATACCTTGCTCTAAGAATCTTACAACTTAGGGGTGCCTGGGTGGCTCAGTGGGTTAAGCGTCTGCCTTCGGCTCAGGTCATGATCTCGGGGTCCTGGGATGGAGCCCCACATCGGGCTCTCTGCTCAGCAGGGAGTCTGCTTCCCCCTCTCTCTGCCTGCCTCTCTGCCTACTTATGATCTCTCTCTCTGTCAAATAAATAAATAAAATCTTTAAAAAAAAAAAAAAAGAATCTTACAACTTAATGAGGAAAACAAGCTTATAAACAAAACGCAAATAGAAGACAGAAAGGTAATACTTGCTGTGACAGACTTAAAGGTAAAGTACTATGAAAGCAAAAGGGAAGAGGAAATAAACCTGGCTTGAGGATCTATAAAAGCTTCAAGGAAAAGGTGGAATTTGGAATTGGGCCTTGAAAAATGTGTGGATTCCTTTGGGCAGTGAGTTGGGTCAGTAGAATTCCACACTGAAGAAACTCTAAACAGAAACAGGAGGCTGAAACTCCCCAGTATGCAGAAGAGTCACAGTCCACCTCCCAAGTCTGAAAAGAATTAGGTGGAAAGAGACAGTAGGAGATGAGGCCAGAAAGGAAAGTTAGAATGAGGCATCATGCCTTCCCAATGCCCACTCCAGAGTCTGGCCTTTACTACACAGGCAAAGAGAACTTTATGGGGAGATGAGGGGGGCCTGATAGGAACTGACTCATAGTTTGAAAATATCCCTGTAGCATATTAAATCTTAAGAATATAAAAACTAGGAGCAAGAAGGGGCTATCAAATAGCCCAGGACTAAACTAGAACATCGAGAAATAGAAATTAAAAAGAACACTATATTGTAAGAACACACAGGATTAAGCAATTTATAATCCTTATAATATGCAAATATGTTTCTTCTACTCAGGGTAAAAGTGAATAGTATGCAGAGTTGGGATTTAGGGATAAAAAGGGCTGACAAGGATGTGCGGCCTGAAGTCAAGATAACTCCCCCAGATCTGTTAAATACAGGTTTGAGCATCTGTATTATAATAAAGGGATACCACCTGGAAGATGAAACACAAGAGCCAAGGTCTTAAGGCACTTGTGTTATGTGTAGAAGTTAGGCTGGGGAAGTGGTCAGTGTTTGGGGGGCAGGGCAGGGGGAACACTGGTCTAATTCATAGCAGGCTCACAGCTGGTTACGGAGGCCACAGAAATCCAGGCTCCAGAGGGAAAAAATGAGCTAGCCAGGGAGTCAGGACCCAGCCAAATTGCCTCAAGTTCAGGGCAGGGCTCTAGTGACCCAAAACCTCTATGTGCTTCGTGAGGAAAACCTGGTCTCTCGATGCTGAGAGTACACTTAACAGTGGAGATTCAGGTAACAAGAGTAACTCCAGGCCCTGACACCAATAGAAGAGGCTTTGTTTAAATCGACCAATTTTTGAACCCATAGCTTGAAGGTCTTCAATACTGAGAAAAGGCTGAATAAGACCCAAACTAAAATTGTGTTATAGGGGCGCCTGGATGGCTCAATGAGTTAAGCATCTGCCTTCAGTTCAGGTCATGATCCCAGGGTCCTGGGATGGAGTTCTACATCAGGCTGCTTGCTCGGTGGAGAGCCTGCTTCTCCCTCTCCCTCTGCCTGCCACTCCCCCTGCTTGTGAGCTCTGACAAAAAAATAAAACTTTAAAATAAATAAGTAAAATTGTGTTATATGAGCATGAATTTGTATCAAAATGTTTTCTAAACTCATCTAAATCCCTTATCTAATGTGAGTGTAACAGCAAAAGTTATTAAAAAAAAAAAAAGACCTAGCACCAACTAAGATATAATACTTTTATCCAAAAATAAGACAAAATATTAAACAAAAAGTCTTTCAGTGCACCATAATCTCAGGAGAACTTGAACAATCAGCCCAGTTTCACCTGTAGCCTCATCCATCTCTGCCCAGCCTGTATGCTGTACTCACACTGGACTATTCCACATTCTCTAATACTCAGGATACTCTGGTGTGTTTATGTCTTCTTATACAATATCCATCTTCCTTTTCTGGCTTGGCAATGTCCATTCATCTTTCAAGTCACCTACACCGTAAGACCCCTTAGTGCCTTTAAGGAGAACTCATCACTGTATAAGTTCTTACAGCATTTTCTACATACCTCTTCTGTGGTAGATCTTCAAAATCAGCTCAAGAGTTCCCTCTTCCAAGAAGATTTGGGGCTCTTGCAGACATCCATGTCTGCCTTTATTCCTAGCCTTGCCATAAACTCTATCACATCACTTGGCTATTTCTACCACCCAATGGTTTATACAGCTCAAGAGCCATAGCTAAAACTTATATTCAGCATTTAATGGCCTCTACTTAGCCTACACTCTGGAATAAAGTAATTTACTGATGTTGAGTAAATCAACATTCTTCCAGTTTCCCAGAGACTGATAAGGTTTTATGTATTTATTTTTGTGTATTAATCGTTACCATTTGAATGAAGATATTTATCCTTATTTCACTTGTGTATTCTAGTTATCCTTCCTCCAATTTCTTAGAAATTTGCTATGACAGAGATTTTAAAACTAGAGAAATAGGTCAGAGTTTTATTTTATTCAATGTAACAGTGGGACTATAATAATTTAATCCCACACACATCGCTAAAATGAAATTCAGGGATGTCAGTAACAGTGGCCTACTGTGTCTGCCCATTTAGAAAGTGCTAGTCTTGAACAAGACAGAGTGTTTATCCTCATCACCCCAGAGCATGCACTTTTATGCCCTCCTGGGCATCCACCCATTATCTAGAACGCGTCAAAACCAGCAATACCCCTTATTTTCCAGGCTTTCCCTCCTTCCCCTACATACTACCCCTATCATCTAAAACTCATGTTGTACACTACTGCAGCCCTCAATAGAAAGCAATCTGATAACAATAGCTACTCACGGTCTATACCCTCTGTTTATGATACAGATAATTCTCACAATAGCCCATATTACAGCTGAGGATATCCATACTTAAATATACAAGTCACTTACTCAAAACTACACCTGGATAATGACCTAAAGTAAGATTGCAGACTATGAGACGACAAAGCTGTGCTCTGTCCACTACTCCAGTGGTTCTCAACCTTTCCCATGCATCAGAATTACTTAGAGGGCTTATTCAAACAGATTGCTGGGCTCCATCCTCCCACTTTCTGATTAAGCAGGTCAGGAGTGGGGTCTGAAAATATGCATTTCTAACAAGTTCCCAATTGATACTGATCAGGGACCCACTAACTATATTACCATAACAATGTAAATTACTTTGTTGAAGACATCTGGATAATTCTGTAGCCCTCAAGATGATTTGCTGTTGACATAGGGTATGCCTTCACAGGCTTCAAATAGTAAAATCTTCCTTCCTAATACTAAATGTCTTCCTAATAGTAAAATCTCGTGTTCTGTGAGAGAGGTGAGACAAAAGGGGAAGAAAATAGTACTGGGGACACGTTCTTGAATGAGAAAATTCAAAAAAGGGTAGTTACAATAGCAATTCCCCAGAAACTTATGTGGAAGCTGAATGCAAGTAGTCAATTCTCATTTCCAATTCTAACTTCAATGTGAAGAAACAAATGTCAGACAGCCGCCAGGAGAATTTCTAAAAAGAACATTGGCCATTATGACTTACTCTACCAAATCATTAAAACATATTATAGAAACACCACAAGCAAAACATTTTGATAGAAAAGCAGAAAAATCAATGGAATGGAATGCAATGCCCACTAACACATGAACAAAAATAGATTTAATATATAAGGATGCCATTTCAAATCAGTGGGGAAAAGACAAACTGTTCAATAGCTTATGTTGAGGAAATTTTTTTTAAATTTGGACTCTACCTCATATCACAAAAGAATAAACTTCAGTTTGTTTCTGTCAAATATTTAATCTATCATAAATTTAAGATGAGAATTTTTTTTAAGATTTTATTTATTTGACAGAGAGAGAGCACGAAAGCAGGGGAGCGGGAGAGGGAGAAGCAGGCTTCTTGCTGAGCAGGAAACCCAATGAGGGACGTGATCCCAGAACCCTGGGATCATGACCTGAGCTGAAAGCAGATGCGTAACCAACTGAGTCACCCAGGCACCCCGAAAGTAAGAGAATGTTTTAAAGACTTTTAATGTACATGCATTTCTAAACAAAGCAGAGGAAAACACATAGAATTGCCTCTAATATAAAACTAGAACACTAAAAATGCTTCCATAAACAAAGCTGCATGATAAATGATAAAACTGGGGGAATATTTAGAATGTAAGACACAAAAGATTTTACATATTTAGTGTAAAATACATATTAAGAGCTTTTACAAAATAAGAGGAAAATAGAAACATAGAAGTATGAAGTGAATTGTTAAGAGAAAAGCAAATGAAAAGTAAACATTTGAAGAGTTTCTCAAACTCAGTAATGATCTAGAAAAATAAAAATTTAAAATAATCCTAATCATTTTCCTTTATCAGACTGGAAACCATCAAGGTTGACAACGTAGAAATTTTTTAATCAAACTGGAAAAACTGGAAAAATGCAATGAATGCTCAGCAATGTCAGGAAATGTGCCAAAATGTCAAACACAAAGTGCATTTTAAGTAGAGAAGGAAACAAATTATTCAGACACTTGATATGTTTCTATTGTGTATAATCCTGAGGACAGGTTTTCACTGACTCTCATTTAAACTGTGTCCTTAACTTTAAAAGATGGAAGATTTAGAAAGGTTTTTGTTTAGTTATTTCAGAGGTAGGTAGGTATGGAGGGGTGGAGGTGGATAGGAACTGCTAGTTTTGCCCTTAGATTTTTTTTTTTTTTTTTTTTTTTTAAACTATGAACTCTCTCCCTATTTGGAACAGTCTAGTGCAAAGAAGAAGATACTGTTATTTTCATTAAATATACAAGTAATGTCTGGGAACTCAACGATGCTTGACAAATCTTTAAAATTGTCTACATCTCTGAAATCACAAAATGGTAATGCGTGTCAAGTGTTCATACTGTTCAAATGGCAGCCAGTCTCAGTAAGAATGCTTGTATTTTTATTGGAAAATGCACACCAGTTCAAAATGTGATTATATGGGCTACCCTCTTCTTTGATCACAGATTCCTTCTCTATGACCTTGACAGTTCTCACCAATTTTCAATAGTTTATGATCAGTGATAACCTGGTTAGAATACCTTAATGAGGAAAAATGTAGCTGTTTACTTCTTTATGACCAAAGCAACAATCTGCTTTCTTTGGAAATGGCATTAACAATTTTTAATTGAATGCGTATCCATGTGGAAATGAATCTGGCATGACAAGAATATGGCACCAACAAGCTCACTGAGAAAGAACACCTTCATGACAAGCTCACTGAGAAAGAACACCTTCATGACAAGCTCACTGAGAAAGAACACCTTCATGACAAGCTCACTGAGAAAGAACACCTTCATGACAAGCTCACTGAGAAAGAACACCTTCATGACAAGCTCACTGAGAAAGAACACCTTCATGACAAGCTCACTGAGAAAGAACACCTTCATGACAAGCTCACTGAGAAAGAACACCTTCATGACAAGCTCACTGAGAAAGAACACCTTCATGACAAGCTCACTGAGAAAGAACACCTTCATGACAAGCTCACTGAGAAAGAACACCTTCATGACAAGCTCACTGAGAAAGAACACCTTCATGACAAGCTCACTGAGAAAGAACACCTTCATGACAAGCTCACTGAGAAAGAACACCTTCATGACAAGCTCACTGAGAAAGAACACCTTCATGACAAGCTCACTGAGAAAGAACACCTTCATGACAAGCTCACTGAGAAAGAACACCTTCATGACAAGCTCACTGAGAAAGAACACCTTCATGCTGACGTCGCCTCACACTCCATACCCAAGGGAATGTGTGCAGTCAAGAGAACTAACCTCATCAAGAATTTAGACACGAAATGCTAACTTACTCAATTGGACTCACTTTGTTTTAAGACATGGATTATCAACAAACAAGGCATAAGCAGGTTTCATCTTAGATACCGTTTTTAATATAAAGGGGCTGATTATGGTTTACAGATGTGGGAAGAATGTGACCAAGAGTGGGAGGTTCTAGGCCTGTACTCTGCTGCTTCAGTTTCCTGAAAAAGGAATGGAATCTGAACTGTGAATAGGGAAGCTGCAAAATAAAAATCTTGTCTTCTTACACATGAGGGGACTGTCTTGTAGGCTCAAAGATAAAGTCTTTTCATTAGCAACCACTGCCCATGATAGACTTAGTTGGTTATTTTTTCTTTCTTTTCCTAGAGGAGAAAGGGATAAAGGTTTACAATAAAGACATTGTGTGCTCATTATCTCCACATCTACCAGGTAGAGCCTTTTCTAGTGATTGTAAAGGGCCAGAAAATCTGCTTAGAAAGAATCATCTTCTAAGAACTGATGAGTTACAAAACAGCATTATTTATATCTGGAAAACAATGATCCTTAATCAAATATTAACCACTAATTTACTGAATAAAAACTGAGAGTGGGCAGCTTAAACCAAACTTATAAACTTCCACATACTGATATTCAAAAATGTTAATAATTTAGCTACATTTAGTTGTGAAATTAATATCATGGTAAGGAGTTGTATTAGTCAGTATTTCATGGTTTTAAATATAAATACATCCAATGAATCCCAGGCACGAGTCTATGATAGGTATACTCATTTTCAGATGAATGAATGAATGAATGAATGAATGGGCAAGCAAGCAGATATACAGAAGTTAATTTGTCCAAATTTTCCTAACTATTCAATGGGTGAGCCAGGATTGAACATCAGGTCTCCTTGAAATGCCAAGCTTATAGCCCCAAGACTACTCCCAAAATGCCTCTGATTTGTCACTTCACACAGATAACTTGCTACTTAAGGCAACAAAGGTGACTGCTGGAGTCTGGTCAGAAGAAGAATAAGCTCCATCGTCCCGTGACATCAAACTGGCAGCTCTGTCCCATGCCTGCTGAGCCAGGGGCCTGGGAGCCCCAGCCACGAAAGGCATAGGCCAGAACCACCTCTCGCTGCCATGGCAATGATCTTCAGGCCTCCTGGGTTGTTGGATACTCCCTTTAGGAATTTTCCTTTTGGCACCTCACTGGACCTTGCAATCCACTGCCCCAGTGAAGGCAGCATTCTCCAGTCTCACAATAATCCTAGGCTGAGAAAGACAGTTTTGACACTTGGTTCTGGCTAAGAAAAGTCAGTGCTAACAACTTCCCAAAGTCCAATGAGAAGAATTAATCTTAGGGGGAAGAGTTAAGGGGGCGGAGAAAGGGCGCATAGATATTTACAACTTCTGTATTTGCATTCTGCATAAAGATTCTGAAAAGGTTCATTAGGGCATTTGAGAAACCAGACATGATGTTAACCAAGGGGGGAAAAAAAAAAAACAACTCGAAACTGCATAGTAATTGGCATTTCAGAGATTTGGACTTTCCTTATTTTAAAACAGAGAGAGTATTGTTTACACTGCCTTGGAAGTTGTTCAAAGATGTGTATTTTTAATAAGATTGAATCATGTTTTCAATCCCGACAAAGTGATTTTATTCCATGAATACATTTTCCATGTACCATATAGTAATATTTTCAATACAATTAGTGGCCAGTGCCCAGCCTGGTGGGCACCTGACACATAGTAAGCTTTCAATAAATATCTGCTGAATGAAAACAACAAAATTAATGAACTGTTGATACTTTCAGGATGATGCCTTATTCTTGTTATACTTGGTGACCTATTCAGTAGTTTCAAACCCAATCCTCCATGACTAATTCAAACACCCCCTCTCAAAATCCATACCCGTCCTAAAGCTCAGCTTCTTCATCCTTCAGTGGAGCCCAAGATTTCCAGCCCTCATCCTCCCTGACCACAGCAAAAATTAATAACCAGAACTCTCCTTGTATCCAAGCTTCCCCAGTGCTGTTGGGAAAAGACCAAGCCTGGCCCAGGGACCACACAGACTGCATTTGAAAAAACGTGTACAGTACTTCCAAATCAAGCAGGTAATTACACACACAACACCCAACCTCCCAGCTTACTCTAATAACTGACTACAGATGGTCCCTGACTTACAGTGGTTTGACTTACAATTTTTCAACTTTATGACAGTACAGAAGCAATACACACTTAGTAGAAACCATATTACGAATTCTGAATTTGGATCTTCTCCCAGGCTACGGGTTCAAGTATAGACTACACTTGATCTTAGCCAAAAGGCCGAGAAGCAATAGAGGTATGCAGTATAGAGATACTCTATAGTGATGTGGGGTAGGGGCGACACAGGTCCCAGTGGCCACATGATTACCACTGTAAACGACTGATACACTTAACAACCATCATGTTGCTCACTTTCAGTACATAATTCAATATGTTACATGAAAGGTGGCCTCAGTTGAGTATCTGCCTTCAGCTCAGGTCATGATCTCAGGGTCCTGGGATCAAGCCAGCATCAGGCTCCCTGCTAAGCGGGAGGGGGGGCTTGTGACTCTTGTCTGTGCTCGCTCTTCTCTGTCAAATAAGTAAGTACAACCTTTAAAAAATATGTTACCTGAAATATTCAATGCTTTATTATAATATTGGCTTTGTATTAGATGATTTTGCCCGACTGTAGGCTAATGTAAGTGTTCTGAGCACCTTGAAGGTAGGCTAGACTAAGCTATGATATTCACTAAGTTAGCTGTGTTAAATGCATTTTTGACGTCCTAGATTTTCAATTTATGGTGGGTTTATTGGGACATAACCCCATCCTAAGTCTAAGAAAATCTGTATTTCTATTTCCATCTAAGAACGTCCTTTCTTTGGCATGTCTCTCCCTGATGGCAAGTCATAGGACCTTCCACACAGATTTCTCCGAAACTTGCAAAAGCTTTCAGTTTCTAACTGTAAAAAACTCTGGGGCTGGTTTCCTCACTGCTGCAGACTTTATAGTCTTTCAGTTCTGGGATTACATTCACCCAAACCTAAAACTTATACCCTCTCATGCACAGTTAATGATTTCACTGGAAATAACCCAAATGTCTAACACTAACAGGTAAAAATTTTTTAAAAAAGGTAAATACACACACAGGAAATACAAAAGTTTTGTTGCACAACTATTTCAAAAAGCAAATTTTTTTAAGGATTTTATTTATTTATTTGACAGAGAGATCACAAGTGGGCAGAGAGGCAGGCAGGGTGGGGGTGGGGGAGAGCAGGCTCCCTGCTGAGCAGAGAGCCCGATGTAGGGCTCGGATCCCAGGACCCTGAGATCACCACCTGAGCCGAAAGCAGAGGCTTTAACCCACTGAGCCACCCAGACACCCCTCAAAAAGCAATTTTTAAGAAGATGTATTTATCTTAGAGAGAGAACAGGAGCAAGCATGAGTTGGGGGAAGGGTGCAGGGAGAGGAGAGAGAAATCTCAAGCAGACCCCCTGCTGAGGACAAAGTCCAGTGACAACAAGCCAAAACCAAGAATCAGATGCTTCACCAACTGAGCCACCCACGTGCCCCACGAAAAAGCATTTTTAAATGTGTTTCAAATAACTGAAATAACTTATAATCCTGAAGAAAAAGAATATGAAACTAATACACACAGTTAAAAATCCAAACATTGAGGGCGCCTGGGTGGCTCAGTGGGTTAAAGCCTCTGCTTTCGGCTCAGGTCATGATCCCATGGTCCTGGGATAGAGCCCCACATCGGGCTCTCTGCTCCGCGGGGAGTCTGCTTCCTCCACTCTCTCTGCCTGCCTCTCTGCCTAGTTGTGATTTCTGTCAAATAAATAAAATATTAAAAAAAAAATCCAAACACTGAGAAGTCTAGAAGGATGCATTCTATCCACGGCATTACCTAAACTTTGAAAGAACACTGGTTTTAAGGGATAAGTCACTGTCCTTCTGAAAAACAGATTTGGAAAATGTTACTTTCAAAGTTTTCATGTTGGAAGTCCATTCTGTATATTCTATTGACCATGGAAGTTGTTCTTACAGGAAACAAGTTGACTTGTATCTTATTTAGAAGGCAGCTTGGAAGGGCACCCCGGTGGCACAGTCGGTTAAGCCTTGGATTCATAATTTCAACTCAGGTCATGACCTCAAGCCTCCCAGCAGGCTCCGAATGCTGGAAGTGGAGCCTACTTGAGATTCTCTCTCTCCCTCTGCACCCCCTGTGTGCAATCATGCACTCCCTCTCAAAGAAGAAGAAGAAGAAGATGACGACGACGATGGGGGCGGCGGCCAGGGCACTTTGGGAAATGCTAAAATTCAAATCATGTTAACAATTGTTATCTCTCCAGGTAGCCTTGATAATGATGATTTTTCTTTACATATTCCTATTGCTTTTAAATATTCTATAATAAGCATGTCAATTTTGTAATCAGAAAAAAATCAGCAAAAAAGTGTTTAGTCCCCATTTACTGTCACTCCTACTATTATTTATTATATTGCCTTTGCCACCACTGGCAGTTCTGGGGGGAAAGGGTGGGGAACAGGAGAACAGATGCAAAGTGGTCTAACAAAATGGATTTTAAATGACATTTGGGTTCCAGTCAGATCTGCCACTGCCTGGCTGTGTGACCCTGGACAAATTCCACTGGAAGCCTCAGTTCCTTTTCCACACAATCTGGACAACAACTACATCTACTTTACAGAGTGATTAACGACTATTAAATGCACTAGCGCCTGTCATGCACTTGACATAGTACCTGAATAGTCAGTATTCAGTAAATGCTCATGCTTGTATAACCAGTCCTATAAGCCACTGCCCATTGTTCCTAAATACTATAACCCTGATCCTTTTAATTAGTGGAAATCTGATTTTAAAAATATTTGTTCAAACCCTTAAGTAACTAAGGTTCCATATTATTTTACATACTGTCTTATAAAACACATTATTTAAAAGAAAATATACTGGGAATACCTTAATGCTCAAAAAACTTTCCAAGTGCAGAGTCTATACATAAGTATAATTCATTCTGCCTAAAATTTTTCATTATACATACTAAGAAAAAATCTTAATTATGTTAAGAAATTCTGAATAGTCTTGGGGTGCCTGGGTGGCTCAGTGGGTTGAGCCTCTGCCTTGGGCTCAGCTCATGATCTCAAGCTCTGCATTGGGCTCTCTGCTCAGCGGGAGCCTGCTCCCCCCCTCCCCCCAACTGCTGCTCTGCCTGCTTGTGATCTCTCTCTCTCTAATAAATAAATAAAATCTTTAAAAAAAAATTCTGAATGGTCTTTTTTTTTTACATCAAAACTTACTGCAAGAATATGAAAAATATTCTTGTATTACCAAAAAAAAGCAAACCCAGAAAAACATAAATAAGACTACTTAATAGTATATGCTCTAATAAAGGGTTTTAGTTAAGGGTATGCAGGGTTAACTTTCAGACCATGCTAATATGCTGCCACCAGAACCTGAAGAGTTACAGCTTTATACATTCTAGAACAAATGCTGCCCATTAGCCTCCCATCCTAAATGATATAGTCACTGTCATCACTATGTTAAAAAAAATTTTTTTTCTTCAATATGTGAGAGCCTATGTTTAGAATAGCATCTCAAATTCCCATTCCCTCTTTTGAATGTTCTTGTATATGACATTACAACAGAAAATTTTCAGTCACTACATATCATTCCTAACAAAATCAAAGAAATACAGTTTGAATTACTCTCATCTTACAGAGAAGAAAAGTCAAATACTAAAATATGAGGCAATTCCCACAATGGCAAAGAGACGAAACAATCAGAATTGCAATCACCTTGGTAACATATTCCTAATCTCAGAGGGAACAATTTCTCCTCTAAAAATTGTGATTTTCATTAAGATTCGTACCCATTTTGTATTCAGTGTTCCAAGAATAACTTCCCTGCACCTGGCACAGAGACTTTCATGGGGGACTGATGAAGAAAACCAACCCCATCTTCCATTTCCTGGGAGAGAAAAATGAGAACAGACATGTTCTCTCACTCCTTGGTTTCCATTTAGTACAGTAACAACATCAGCATGACAAGAAGCTGTTTCCTAAAAACAGGTAATGTTTATAATTTAACAAGCAAAACTGAAAGACTGATTTGTGCTGGTGTAACTTCCACACTTGCATGCTCTGTAATTATCTTCTTCCATCACAGAGGAAATGGAGGCCCAATGAGGGAAAACAAAGTACCCAGCCAACAAGTGGCAGAACAGAGATCAGGCTCTAAATCTTCCATCACCGAGTTCATTCTGCAAGTGTTATTCTGGCTTCAGAGTGTTATTCTGGCTTCTGGATGGACCAGTTTTATTTGAAACCAAAAATACTACTGGTAAATTCCTGTGAGCCAGGCGCACCGGTTCACCACAGTGAACAACTATAAAGTAGACTGCAGAGTTAAATGGAGAGAATTAGCCTCACTTAAAATGCTTTATGCAATGCCGTACATCTGGACATACATTAAACTTTTACTTTTTCAAGGTTTTGTTTTTGTTTCTTTCTGATGAACTCTGGCTTAGAACTTCATTTGAAGATCATGTAAAATGTCGACTTGCTGCCAAAAATATTCTTAGAGAAATAAAATGAGCAAATTTGTTTTCTAATGAAATATTTGCAGTTTTGTACACATCTTGAAATATAACTTTCAAAAACACTAGGGAGAAACAGCACTCATACTGATTTTTCAACAATTTAATTTTTTCCACTCATGATATGTTTAAATTCTCAAACTCTTCTTTCATGAGCTGGCAGAAAACACCCTTTATTATTTGTTCTTATTCTTTAGCTACTATTGTTCACATCAAAAGGCTAATTGCTTACACCACTAAAATAAGTGAATCAAAATAGCAAGGCTCTTGACAATCTAGACTTTATATTGTCAAGATTTTAGAGTCTTGACACAAATTAGTGGAATTCTTATGCACTAATTAATCATGCAATTAATGACTAATTGCTTCATTCTCAAAACCTATATTCTATAAATCAAATGTTACTCTATCATTATTTAAATAGGGATATTTAGGCTGTAAATAACCGTTGAGTACTTATGTCCTGTTAAACAATCTTCCCCATGACGGCAAAATACTTGGTTTTGTCTAAATTTGAGATGGAAACATTACTCAGAATTTTCACTTATACTGCTAATGGAATGTATATTTCTCTTATAAACGCCACTGCAGGGCATAATGCTAAAAGATACTATCAAACTAACAATGGAATTTTGTAATAGAATCCTAAGAGATTTACAACAGCTCTTTAAATGGTATAGCATTTGATGGTGGTTTAACAATTCATTTTGACTAACAGCTGCAAAAACGAACATTAAATACTCAGTTTGACACTTTCTGTAACTAAGCTTTTACCTCTCTAGCGAACAAGTAATCCACTGGTCTTCATCCCCAACACTGACCTCTCACTCAGGTTCACACAAATTCAAATAATACCTATCCGATAACTCATCATTAGGTGTCTAGGTACATGTGAGAAATTAAATTAAAACCCAGCAAAATACACAAAAGAAGCCAAGAACGTGGCCTCTGCCTTCTAGGTTTTCACAATCTAGTTAGCTTAATTAAACATACCAGAGAAGTGTATTAGCTGAGTAAACTATAAACTGTATAAAGAATGCTAAAATGACCACTTAGTAATAGCAAAGAGTGATGGTGGGAGGAATAAATCCATCAACAGGGGACTAGTTATATAAGTCATGTTTCATCCCTACAAAGACATAGTACACACCAGGGGGAAAAAATAGAGCCCTTTATGTAGTGAAGTGGAATAATTACCAAGTTATATGATTAAGTTAAAAAAAGCAAGGTACAAAGCAGCACGGTGTATAAGAAACAATATGCACACATGCACTCGTTTGCTCCTGAGTGTAAGGAGATGCACTCTCCAGTATGGTAGCCAATAATTATATAAGGTTTTTCAGCACTGGATATGTGGCTAGTGTGATTAAGAATTTAAATTTCAATTTTATGTAACTAAATTTCAAAACTGACTCAGTGCAAAATATTTTGTTAAAGACAACATGCGTGTTTTATAGAACCAGAATTATGTTAACTTTGTCTCGTGTAATATACCATTTAAATTGAATTTTTTAATGTAGTGTTTAAAAAATTTTAACTGTATTTGTGGTTCCCATTATATTTCCATTGGACAGCACTGGTAAACAGTATCCTACCAGGATTCAAAAGAACTAGTGACACTGATTGCCTTAGAAAACCTAGATGCCAGGAACCAAGTCACTAGACAGAGGTCTCTCACTACTTGGTCATTTTTCTCTTGAATTTTGTGCCATTTAGATATACTGCCTATTAAAAAATAATAAGTAAGTGCTGTGCCCTACAAACACCAGTATAAAGAATTATTTGTCATCAGAATAATTATCAATGATATTTTGAATGGAATCTCTCCCCCCAAAAGCATATATGGTACTTTTGAAGAGGTTATACATGGTCTTTGGCAGAAAATGCTCTTTAATAACCCAAGATCACAGAAGTGTTTCACAAACTAACAGAACCGGAGTTACCAAATGAGCATAAGAGACTAAAGACTTCAAGCCTCAAACTGCTTAAACTAGCAAAACCACTGCCTTTTCTTTCAGCACCAGAGACTGTTCTATTCTTCATTTTTCCACTCATCAAACATATTGCCCATTTTCTTGTTCCTTTCTTCATCTATATCCCCAAGTAAAGACTTAATTATCTCTACATTTCCATTTAGCACTTAGTGTATCTACTTGGCTAAGCGAAGAAGGGGGTAAAAACTATGAAATAGTCTCCTTCACAACCCAAAAATTTTAATTTTTTTCCATGAAGCAGTAATGTAAAAACATAAGCAGATCACAAAGGCCTTAAGTAAATGAGTACTATATACAACTGAGATACACTCAATATATTTAAATATAAAATGAAAAATCAGATTGCATATATACAGGGTATTATTTCTTTCAAATTTCCCCATCTTATTTTAAAACTCAATACTTGAGAAATTTTTTTCTGCTTTGACATAGCTGATTTTTTTAAAGTTTTTATTTATTTATTTGAGAGAGAGAGAGCACAAGAGCAGGGTGAGGGGCAAAGGGAGAAGCAGACTCCCCACTGTGCTAGGAGTCTGATGTGGGTTTGATGAAGTTCTAGAACCTAGATAGGTTCAGTGGGCTGAGGTCCGGAGCCGATGACCAAGAAAGAATTCTTGAGATATCTTTGGTGCAAAATGGTGGTTTATTAAAGCACGGGGACAGGACCCGTGGGCAGGAAGAGCTGCTGCCCCGGGGATGTGAGGAGTGGTTGGCTATATACACAGGAGTTGGTTAGGTGAGGACAAAGGGGGTGTTCAGAAGGCCTATCAGGATAAAGAAGACTGTCAGGATATTGAAGGCCTGGTTACTATCAAGCCAAGGCCATTTTCCCTCTAATGAGGCACTAACATAAAGACAATTGGGAGTCTCCTGGTGGAATGTCACATTCCTGCTATCAAGCTCCTTGTTAGTGAGATTTAGGTTTAGAAGAAATTTGACTTTATTTACTTATCCTTCTACCTCAGCCTCCTTCAGTTTTGTTTATGGAGGGGAGGGTGATGTTAGGGCTTGAGGAACTGAGTTAAGTGCCTCTGGAAATTGGGCTATTGATAAGGTAACTTCTTTGTTGTAAATCTCAAGGACTTTTGTAAACCAAGGGAGACTCCTGCCTTACAGGATTGTTATCTCTGCAAGTTAACTATTTGTTTTTCTTTTAGGGCAGCCAGGGGTGCCTGAGGAATGTCACACATACTACCAAGGGGAGCGGGTGGAGAGGGGGTGCAAGGTGCCAGCTTTTGCTTTGTCCTCAGCCAGCCTCCTGCTCCCTCATCAGGTTCAATGACGCTTAACCTACTGAGCCACCTCAGCACCCTGACATAGCTCACTTGGTTTTTTTTGGTTTTGGTTTTGTTTTTTCACTCTTTGAATGAAAACTGGTTTTAATTATCAGTGTTAAGTTTAAGGGAGAAAGCCACCATTCTCAATTGCAAAGCACACCCCTTCTTTTCTCACACCTCAAGAATGTTTGACATAGGGCTTCATTCATTTTGAGGAAATTCTCCTAAGAGAATGTGTGCAAGAGCATCCACAACTCGGCCCAAGAAAGGCAGGTTCCTCACCAGTCACACAGATCACACGCCAGAATGACTCAGCAGCACAATAAGCAGAGGTTTTGACTAAGTTTGATTCAGAGAGCAAGGCATTCTAGATAGCTTTTAACTATTAAAACAAAATGGCCAAGTGCCAGAATTTTTAAAAACTGCTTCTTGACAGGAAATCTTATGAAATTCCCTGTGAAGATCAACAGATGGTAAAAGATGGAATTAAATAGCCATCACGGTACTGCTCCCCTGCCTCCCAAGCTGTGTATACCTTCAGCACAACCCATCATTTCTTAGTATCCCAAAGATGATACCAACAGTGTTTTTGTGTTCAAACCACTCCAATTATCTGTAGGGTTCCAGACACTTTGTCTCTACCTTGCTTAAATTTTACTAATCCAAATCCAGGATATTCAAATATTCATCACCACCAACTTGAAGTGCTTAATATCTGGAAGAATAAAAAAAATAAATGGATTTGGTTTACCAAAAATTATAGCAAATATCCATTGAACACCTTCAGGTAACTTTTAGAACTGCCATTAATTCAAACTTGTATAATCTGCTTAGTGTCCTAAATCACTATGATTCACAAAAACATGAAAATCCAAAGTGGTGCATCCCCAACATATATATGAAATCCTGGATATGATTAGAAAAACTCTAGGGATGCCTGAGTGGTTAACTCAGCTGCCTGTGGCTTAGGTCAAGGTCCCAGGGTCCTGGGATGGAGCCCAACATTGGGCTCCCTGATCAGCAGGGAGCCTGCTTCTCCCTCTCCTGCTGTGGCTCCCCCTGCTTTGTTGTGTCAAATAAAAAAACAAAATCTAAAAAAAAAAAAAGAAAGAAAGAAAGAAAGAAAGAGAAAGAAAAACCCTAAAAACGCCATTAGTAAATTCGAATCTATACCACTTAAAACTACCAAGTTAATTGAAAACATGTTCCTAGGCTTCACAAGCATACCAACACAAACTTCAGAACTAAATTTTCTTAGCATCATCTAAGAATGAATTTCCTATGTTTTTCTACATACACACAGGATCACAGACGATTAGACATTAAGGTAGACATTGCTCCTTTCAGACAAGGTTATTTTTCAAAAATGATATATGGTAAACTGGAGTAAATTACAGGTTGAAATAAGTTCTAGATAAAAATTTGTCCCAATTAAAACGTGAGGTGAAGGGGCGCCTGAGTAGCTAAGTCGTTAAGTGTCTGCCTTCCACTCAGGTCATGATCCCAGGGTCCTGGGATGGAGCCCCACATTGGGTTCCTTGCTCAGCGGAAAGACTGCTTCTTCCTCTCCCACCCCCCTGCTTGTTTACCCTCTCTCCTAGAGTCTCTCTTTGTCAAATAAGTAAGTAAAATCTTAAAAAAATATATGAGGGGAAAATCAGTCTATTTCACCTTTCAGATCATTCATGTTTGTCTTTCAAAAGAAGTCATATCTAACTTTCCTGCAGGGGGAAATGTTCACAGATAATAAACTATCATGGTAAAACCTGCCCTCTTTCAGAGAAAGAGAAAACTGCAGAAAGCTGATAGCATGGGATCATAACATAAAATTTAAAAATCAGTTTATTTTCATATGTTAAAATTCTTTTTTCTGCCACCTCCAGCTTTGCTCTCCTAAAGGAGAGCAAAAAGATTTTCATTTGAAATTAAAGCATCTAGCTGCTTTCTGGGAATGGATATCTTAAATAAAAGTTAAAGACTGGAAGAAACCATGCCCGAAATCTAGTAGGCACTTCACTCGGGAGTTTTGCTGTCAGCAAATGACCCAATCATGGATATCCGAGAACATGGGGGCTGCCTAAGACCATGAGGTCCTTTAAGACATTCACCCTGTCTCTTTCCTAATTCTATTAAAGCAATGATGCTTGACTGGCAGGCACAAAAGAACAAGAAACAAAGGGTTGCTCCTCTCTCTGACACTTCCACTTTGGCACAAAGGAAATAATAAATTCAGCAGCTCTTACAATTATCTTGACCACTGTTGACTTAATTTGGCCTAGAAACTACAGCAGGTCCATTAAACATGGGAATGGTAGGGTGGTAGCCATGTTCCGATTTAGCAACTCAATTTCCTGTTTTTCCAGCAGATCTAATACACAACTGTAGCAGCTATTAAAATTCTGGCTCCTCACCACTGCTCCCCTTGGGGTCAGCTCATACTTCCTCGCTTCCATTTCTCCAGAAATAATAGCATGTGTGCATGTAGGTAAGAGAGATGAAAACCCTCAAGGCCTGGTGATAAATGTCCCATTTAGGTTTCAGCATCTTAACTCTACTTCCTTATAAATATATCTTGGTATAAGTGCAGAAACTGTAACTTAGGCTACAAAGTGAAATGGTATATTAAATTTTTAAAAGTACGAAGGAATGCATGCCTTCGTGTTAATCCTCCAAATTAATCACATTGAAAAACAATGCACTTTTCCCAATGACACTACCATTTTAAAAATATATTCTGATGTCAATGGCGTTCAACCGTGTTTAAAGTCAATGTACACGCTAAAGAGAAAATCAGAATCATTATGGGCATAACTATATCACAACCCTAACTGTTATAATTCAGGTGCTTTTTCAACCCCACTTCAAAGGGTTGCCCCTGAACCACTTTGGTTATTTTCAAAAGTCAAGTCCCCCCCACCCCCAGTATGGCATTTCACTCTTAATTCCGTCCAAAGTAATTTTCTGCAAGTCTGAGGCAATTACAAAAACAAAAAAAAACAAAAACAAAAACAAAAAAACAACAAAAAACAAAACAAAAACCTCTCTCCTATTAACCAGACAGCAGTAGTCCCCGTTTTCTGCGGTTTCACTTGGGCAGTTTTGGTTGCCTGAAGTCAGCAGACGATTCTCCTTCTGAGGGATCGTCATAGGGCCAGGTGTAGACACACGGCCTGCGTCACACGGCCTGCGTAATGCACCTCACTTCACCTCCTCAGGAGGGCATTCTATCATCTCACGTCATCACATCATCACATCATCACCAGAAGGGTGAGTACAGTCCTGTATTTGGGGAGGGTGGGGCGAGGACTAGAGAGTGCACACGTGAGCACAGGTGGGAGTGAGAGAGATCAACCACATCCACATAACTTTTATTACATATAATTTGGTGTCTCTGTCAGATGGGGGCCCCCAGACGTCAGGGGAGAAACAAGCGGAAGCCAGTGGCGTGAGGGCGGTGGAAGAATTCACCTGAGACAGAACAAAGGAGAGAGCAAGTTTATTGAATAGGGTTGGCCCCAGGACAGCAGAGGAGAGACTGCAAGGAGGCAATGGGCGAGGCTGCTTTTAAAGAGGGAAAGTGAGGAAGTCTGGGGATATGGAATTTTCCCTTTTGGATAACTATACCAGTTTATAAGTAGCCCACTGGTTAGTTGGGGCCTACCGATATTTTGGGGGGGGGGGTTCACCTCATGAGCCTGTCTGTGTTCATCCAAGTAAGTGGTCTCTGTGGACCCTCTGTACATTCCATTGCTCCAACCTATTGCCCAAAAGTGACCTCTACCTGTAACTTTAAATTGTTATGGCTGTTCTGTTTTATGATCATTATGTGGTTAATCTCTTACTGTGCCTACCTTATAAATGAAACTTTATCACAGGTGTGTATGCGTAGGGGAAAATGGTGTATATGTAAGGTTCAGTACTATCCCCAGTTTCAGGCATCCACCGCAGGCTGGAACATATGAAACATATCCCCCCTGGATAAGAGGGTGGGGGAGGAAGACTACGGTACTTTATAATTGTTTACATTATCTCTGAAGCTCTAATTTCAGTGAGCAAAGTGTTTCTAATAGGGAGAGAACAAGAGTAACTAGGGAGAATTAAAATGAGGGATTCTTCTCCCTGTTTCTCTAGCACCTCCATTCTCACCGCCTCATAACCACAAACCTGAAAGCCTTAATGGGGCTGTTTTTTCTCTGAAGAGTAGGCAGTTAAGAAACTGACCTGATTCTGTAGTATATGTGTTCTCCTCCCACCAAATTTCTGAAGGCTTGTTTCTGAGCAAGTTCCCTCAGCTATATAGCATGAAAAACACAGATATAATCAGAATACTGCCCAACACAGGGCACAACACATATTCAAAACCCAAATACCTTAATTAATTGCCAATGAAACCTGGAAATTCTGACCTTAGGAAGGATTTATCATGATTTAAAATGGATTAAAACTTATAGATAGTACCAAGTTTTCAGCTTTCTAGGAGCTGAGTAATAGACTTTCTCCTGCCATGGCATTCTTTGCTGTCTTAATACTGACATGACCATCCCAATTAAAGTACTTTGTCAAATTACTCCACATTTTCACACTTCAGCTTTTTTCTTAAGTCTAAACCCATTAAATAGTTTTAACTTATTTACATTTATAAACACTGTGAACCTAAACTATATGAAAATAATAATAAACTACCCAAGCTCACTCTAGCATTTCTCTAAAGACTAGTCAGTCTTTGAGAAGCTTTTCCAAGGGATTCATTCCTCAGATATGAAGTTTGTATGCAAAACTAAAGACATTTGGCCCTTTATAAATAGTCCTGGGAAATTTCTTTCTCCCATACTTTTAGTTTATTTTTACTGTAACAGATGGGGAAAAAATTTAGTAAAGCAGCCTTAAAAAAAAAAAGAGCCTTACAACAACTATCATGTTAGAACACTAAAAACTTACAGATATGAAATATCTTTAACAACAACAAAAACACTTGCTAGAAGTTATAAAGGCAGTTTGACTTAACTCATAATGTAGGTATGGACTCAAGACCTAGAAAGCAACTCCTTCAACTTTGCTCCTAAGTATCTAACTATGTATTAGTCATTTTTCATGAAAGGTTCTCCAGCACATGAAAGAAAAGTTTAGAACTTCTCTTTAAAATATATTCCAATATCATATGTTAAAATTCTGTAGTGCTTGCCAAAGGACCATGCCTGTCTTCACTTAAAAAAAAATCAATCACTAATCACCATTCTGCAAAATTTCTTACTGTAAGATATATTTTGTTATATGCAAACAGAACATTAATCATTTTCTTCCAATTTAAGTTTAATACTTAGAAGTCCTCCTGCCAGGGGCACCTGAGTGGCTCAGTCCTTAAGTGTCTGCCCCTGGCTCGGTTGTGACCCTGGGTCGAGTCCTACATTGGGCTCTCTCCTCAGCAAGGAGCATGCTGCTCCCTCTCCCACTCCCCCTGCTTGTACTGTCTGTCTGTCTGTCTCTCTCTCGTTTTGTCTCTGTCAAATAAAAAAAATAAAATCTTAAAAAAAAGTCCTCCTGCCAGTAAATAAATTTGAATAATCACTACTTCATTTATCAATTTCGTAAGTGAGGCCAAAAGGGTCTACAAACTTTACTAAGGCTACAAGGTAAATATTTTTAGCTTTGCAGGCCATATGATCTCTTTCTGGACCATTCCGCTACGATTGGAAAGCAGTCACAGACAATATGTAAATGAGTGGGTATTGCTGTGTGCCAATAAAACTCTACAGAAACAGAGGATAAGAGATTAATATCCAGAATATGTACAAAACTCCTAATATTCAACAACCAAAAAAGCAAACCCAACTAAAAAATAGGAAAAGAACTTATATAGACATTTCTCAAAAGATATGCAAATAAACAATAAGGACATGAAATGACACTCAGCATCAGTAGTCATCAGGAAAATGCAAATCAAAACTACAATGAGATACCACCTCACACTCATTAGGATGGCAACTATTAAAAAAAAAGAAAGAAAAAAAAAAAGAAAAGAAAAGAAACAGAAACCAACAAGGATTGGCAACTCTTGCCCCCAGTTGTTGGGAATAGCATCACCAATATCGGAAAGACTACGATCGCCCTCGAAAAATTAAAAATAGAATTACCATTTGATCCAGCAATTCTACTTCAAAAGAATTGAAAGCAGGCTCTTAAAAAGATATTTGTACTATGGTGAGTGCTGTGAAGTATGTAAACCTGGCGATACACAGACCTGCACCCTTGGGGCTAATAATACATTATATGTTTATAAAAAATAAAATTGTGGGGGCGCCTGGGTGGCTCAGTGGGTTAAAGCCTCTGCCTTCAGCTCAGGTCATGATCCCAGGGTCCTGGGATCGAGCCCCACATCGGGCTCTCTGCTCGGCAGGAGCCTGCTTCCTCCTCTCTCTCTGCCTGCCTCTCTGCCTACTTGTGATTTCTGTCTGTCAAATAAATAAAATCTTTAAATAAATAAATAAATAAATAAATAAAAATAAAATTGTGAAGAAAAAATAAAATTTAAGAAGATATTTGTATACCCATGTTCCTAGCAGCATTATTCACAATAGCTAAAATAAGGAAGCAACCCAGTGTCCATCCACAGATAAATGGCTAAGCAACACGTAGGCTATCATTCAGCCCTAAAAAAGGAAATTCTGATATATGATACAATATGGGTGAACTTTGAGATCATTATGCTAAGTGAAATAAGCCAGTCACAAAAAAATATATACTCTTGATTCCACTTACACAAGCTACCTAGAGTGGTCAAAATCACAAGAGAATGGTGGCCACCAGAGGACGTGGCAGAGAGGAGAGTGGGAGGTATGTTCAATGGGTATGACGTTTCAGTTTTATAAGATGAAAAGAGTTCTGGAAATGGATGGTGGTGCTGGATTCACAACAATATGAATGTACCACTGAACTGTACATTTTAAAATGTTTAAAATAAATCTTGTTATATGCATTTTACCATCAACAACAACAAAATTAGGGTTAAAACCAAATAGGTGGGGTGCCTGGGTGGCTCAGTTGGTTAAGTGACTGCCTTTGGCTCAGGTCATGATCCCAGGGTTCTGGGATGGAGCCCCACATCAGGCTCCCTGCTCAGAGAGCCTCTCTGCTGCTCTGCCTGCTTGTGCTCTCTCGGTCAATAAATAAATTTTTAAAATCTTAACAAAAAAAAAAAAAAAAAAAGGTGAAGGGCCCATTTCAACCTTCTGGACTTACTTTGCTGGGCCGTAATTTGCTGATCAGAGACAAGCTACTGTATACTAAGCTTGAAGCATAAACAATGTTTTAAAGCTAACACGAAAGTACCATTTCTATGCTAACATCATGTTCTTTTCCTACATAATTTCTTTGGTAACGCTCTTAACACCAGGAACCAATCTCCTAGTGATTAGAAAACATGTTTTACATAAAGTAAGGGCTCGCAAGTTTTGACTAATTAGTTAAATGAAAGCAGTTGTCTCAATAACATAAGTGTGGCATTTATAAATACACCTGGCATTTCAATATTGTAATAAGGTCATAACGTTATTGAATATCCTCTAACACACTGAGAGGAAATTGAACTTGGGACTAAAAGTCTAACATTACCTTAATTTCATTTGTCTTATCTGGTAATTGAATATTCCTACTTTTGAAAGTGCACTATAAATTTAATAGCCATCTAATAGCAAACAGCAGCTTTCCATATGACAAAAGAAGGCTAAAAGTTAACTATGAATTAAATCATCCCAAACACATGAAAATGTTCAATATTTTGAAGACATAAACCAAACATTTAAGTTCCTTTTAAATCCTAGGCATTGGGGTTTTTCATGTGCATTAGAATTTGTAAGAGTTTTTTAAAATATAAAAATGATTTTAGAAGAGTCAAGGCAAGACACTTACAAAGCCACTCTAGATAAAAAAATACTCTGGCCCTTCAGAGTAATTAATAGGGGCAAACTCCGGGTGCCAACATGCCTATTGAGGAAGAGCACAGGTATGGGGATCAGATCTTGTTTCTGTTACTCTTTCATCACTTAAAGTTGCGTGGCTTTGAGTTTGTTAGTTTAGCTCTCAGAGCCTGGATTTCCACAACTGCAAAGTGGAGTTAATATACTTCCTCTGAAAGGAGTATCAAATTTTTTAAAAATATTACTATAAAGCAACTAAATGGAATCTTTAAAGAAGCAAACTAAAGCTGAAAGTGAGGATCGTTGAGTTGCCCGAAAATGATTAATAGCAACCCTCATTCCATCACCTCCATCTCAGATGTTAACACCTACTTAATCATTGGCTCTCAGAACTGATAGCACATTACATTCACTGGAGCAGCATTTAAAACCTCTCCACAGCTTGTCCCAGCATAGGCCAAATAAAACCAGAATAGGTATCAGGTGTGAGAGCATGGGTGTTAAAGATCCCCAGGTAATTCTCATGTTGAAACCTCAGCTAAGATACTCAACTTCTAAATAGTCAACAAATGTTAGCTTACAAGAATTCAGTTTAAACAATCAGTAAAGTTTTAGAGCCAGTAATGCACCCAAATAACAGCTTTAAAAAGTAGCCGCTAAATCAATTAATTTTTTCTACACCTTCAATGAACTCCATAGCTCCAAAGCTGCAAAATTATAAAGCAGGTTTTTTACCCTGGTCCATGCCTAAAAATCTGTCCCGAAATCAAAACATTAACATCACTCAAAGTAAGGCTAACTATACTTTTGACATTTAAATTTCAATGAATTAAAAAACGAAGTGGGGGGGTGGGTATTCATAGGGGAAGTAGCAAACATGAGCAGTAGCAGTTCTAAAGATAAGGTACCCAAACTGACTCTTTGAAATTTAAATATATCTTACAGTGGTCAGGAATGGATTAAAAAATTTTTTTTAAAGGCAATGAACCAGGCAACCAAAGGTTTGGGTTTTCCTTCAGATTTTGCCACATATTTGTTCTGGGTCTTCAGTAAAGTCACTCTGTCTCCAGGCTTCAGATTCTCATTTGTATAATATAGAATTGCACTAGATTTCTTTAAAATGACCTGTTACAACAATGTAAAACTTGGAAAATTACAGAGGGATTCTTTAGAGCAGAGATATCCAAGGAGAACTAAACTAGGCCTCATAGGTTATTAGAGTCATGAGTCATGGTTTAATTAGTTTTGTAGTAAGGAATTTACTTCCCAAGCCCAATAATTTATTGTAACATTGAGATTGCTCCCTGCCACCTCCCATAAGCCCCTATCTGGGATACTTTTTTCCCCCACAATTAAATCATTTTTAACGTTTTGGGGTTTTTGAGAAAAAGAACAAAAGCAATACTGTACTGAATATTCAACAAACATAAGAGGAACTTGGGATATGCGAAGGGACAAGATAGAAAAGTGAAAGATGACGCAATTTTTTTTTTTTAAAGATTTTATTTATTTATTTGAGAGACAGAGAGCACAAGCAGGCAGAGAGGCAGGCAGAGAGAGAGGAGGAAGCAGGCTCCCTGAGGTGCAGAGAGCCCGATGCGGGGCTTGATCCCAGGACACTGGGATCATGACCTGAGCTGAAGGCAGAGGCTTTAACCCACTGAGCCACCCAGGCGCCCCGACACAATTTTTTTTAATGTTTATACTTTGCAGATATCGAACACTTCTCTAAATAGAATGCAAGATAAAATGATACAGTCACGGTGTTACTCCAGATAAGATGTTGAAACATTTTTTGCAGATGTCCCTCAAATTTGGAGAGGGTCAAATTCCTTAGAAGTATTTTCTTCATAGTTGAAGAATTAGATAAAGCAGTTTTGTACATTATTTTCAAGAATATATCAGTTTAACCTTTAAATTCTCAAAAGTGAAATCTGAAGTATCTTTTTTTAAAAATATTTTATTTATTTGACAGAGAGAAATCACAACTAAGCAGAGAGGCAGGCAGAGAGGCAGGCAGAGAGAGAGGAGGAAGCATGCTCCCCGGGGATCATGACCTGAGCAGAAGGCAGAGGCTTTAACCCACTGAGCCACCCAGGCGCCCCAAATCTGAAGTATCTTAACTGTTGTCGTGCTTATCATTAGATAGCTCTTTCCACCCCATTCCAAAGCCATCTCATCTCACCTGTTTTACTCAAAAGTATTGATTTCTGAACACCAGTAAGTGTATTTCCTGTACAAGCATATGCTGTCTTTTTTAGTTGTCCCTTAACTTAATCCATTTTCAAATCCACCAGTTTTGGGTTTTCTTAAAGATTTTATTTATTTGACAGAGAGAGATCACAACTAGGCAGGGAAGCAGGCTCCCCACTGAGCAGAGATTCCAATGCAGGGCTCGATCCCAGGACCCTGAGATCATGACCTGGACTGAAGGCAGAAGCTTAACCCATTTAGCCACACACTTAGCCACCCAGATGCCCCAAATCCACCGGTTTAATACTATCTTACTTTGTGGCCCTCAAATACATTTCCGTATTCCTGAAAATTGTTTCATCTTCAATTCACGTATCTCTGCAGTTTCATTTAGAGGCCCATGCTTTTATGATTAAGATCTTTCAACCAATGTATTTCTTTATACATCCTGATGTGAGAATAAATGGAAGTATATATATTACTGAACAATGAAAACACTGGAAAAATAATAGGAACGGAAGTCAGCAGTAACTGGGCTATTTGCAGAGGGGAGAAGACAATTCGAACAAATGAAAGAATTAATTCATACTCTACATGTTTCCTCTATGTAAGCGTTATACAAAATATCTTTTATATTAGTCATGTTGCTTTGAGACTTTTCCATGTTTCCTCTAGACAACTGCCAATGTTCGCATGGTCTCTGATGAATAAACATGCTGTGACTTGCTTCTAAGGAAACGCCTGTCATGTTCCAGGGAAAAATGACTTCTCTACTCTTAAATCAGGGAAACTGCACAACACTCATTCATTAGTTACAAAGTCCATTTTTCCTTAACGTTTCTTTTCTGGAATGTTTGTGTTCTCTTTAGAGCATTAGAGCCTTCAGATTAACTATCACAAAAGAAACTGAGTTGGGGGACTATATGTAGGAAAAGTTATATTACATCAAAGGGGTTCCCACTTCAGAAGCTCAAAGAGTGCCCATGTTCAGCCTTCACTGTTTACCAAGACGAAGGTTATTTTCAGGTTCTCCTCATCTCTTGCAGAACTACCTGTTCTCATTACTGTTTACCCAAACGTTTAGCAAGGTGATGATTAGCATATCTGGCAGGAAGACATGCTTCATTTAATATTAACTCACCATGTGACAGCCCCTTCCCCTCCAATCTCTCTTCAAACACGTGAGGACACAAAGAAAAGTATCGTTGTTTGCAGTCTGACTTTGCGCTACGCTTTGGCACCAGCAATTGGCCACAGGCACAAACACACCCCCAATCGGAGGCGCTCACCCTGCCGGGGCCCGGAACTGTCATGCAGGCTGACAGCTGGTACACCCTTCCGTGGCCCTCCACCGCTCGCAGAAAAACCCCTTCCTTACAGTCACTTTGACACTGCTCACCTGCCTGGGCCTCAGCCCTTGGCCAAAGAAACTTTTTACCCCCTTCCCAAGAGCTCACTTACAGGTATCGTCCGCCGCGCTCCCAGGGCACCAAACAAGGGGCTCTTTGTTACAGTTTCTGCTCCAGGACTCCTCACCCAATTCCTGGCATTCAGCTGCCCTTCAGCAGCTCCGACCAGCCCCAGTAGAAAAGCAATCAAAACTACCATAGCCCTCCGCCCCCGCGCCCGGGCGGCCTCCAAGGAGTCCGGGAGGAAGCAGGCTCCTCCGCTGCCTCTCCAGCAGCCAGTGAGTCAGGCAGCGAGTTGCCAGCCAGGTAAACGCGCTGCGGCCTTGCTGCCCTCGCCCTCCCCAAGAACTTCCGCGCAGCGCTCTGGACTTACCCTGTTGGGGCCGCGGGAGGCGTGGGCGCAGCCAGGGCGCTCTGCGCTCGCGGGGTTCGGCTGTCCATCGCCCTGCGGGGCGCGGCGCGGGCTCCAGCTCCGAGGCGGCGTGTCACTACTAGAGTGGGAGAGGCCGGCTGGTCAGGGCGGGCCGCGCGCCTACCAAAGGCCTGAGCGGGGCGGGCCGCGCGTCAAAAGCCCGCCCGAGCCCCCCAGCCCCGGGCCGGTCCGCCTCCGGGTGCGCTTCCACCTGCGGGCCGAGGCTCCCAGCCCGCGGGCGCCGCCGCCTCAGGTCCTAGCGGCCGCCGGCAGCTTCGGGGGCGGAAGGCGGCGCTGCAGCCCCCGCCCCGTGGGGCTTACTGGGTAGCCATTTGGCGCCTCTCGGGGCGGGAGAGGAGCTCCGCAGGCTGGAAGGAGGAGGAGCGGGGCAAGAAGCTAGGATCCGAGGCACCGCCGCCACGCCGGCAGCGCGTCTCCGGTCTCCCCCGGCCGAGTTTGCACAAACAAAACACCCCGAGAAAACTTTTCGCGAAGAAAAGTTAGGAGGGCTAGTTCCTCTTTTCCCACCCAGGGCTCCTACTTTCTTTTCAGGAGACAGTGGCTCCCCTGTTCTTTCCCGCGGCTTCCTCTCCCACTCCTCCCTCCCCCGGACCGCGCGCTCGTAGTTGGTCTCAAGCCGGGACTTGAAGGAGGAGAGCGCCGCAGCCTCTCCCGGGCTCAGCACAGCGCGGGCCCGGCGCAGGCAGCGCCTCCCCCTGCCCTGCGGGCGGGGTGGCTGGCCCTCTCGGGGCGCCGCAGGGCCTTTCCCAAGGCGGCTTACTCACCCTGCCCCATTTCCCAGCCCAGAGCCCCGGAGCTCGCCGCCACCGCCTCCGGTCGGCCACCCAGAAGTGCCGACGAGCCTCGGCGGCATCGGAGCGAGAGAGGCAGTGAGCCAGAGCCAGAAACGGGCGGGGGTGGGCGAGGACCGAGTAGGAATTTCCCTCCCACCCGATTTCGGGTCTTTGGGGTCCGGCTAGGGGAGCCGAACGGAAAGGAAACTCCCATTCAGAGAGTTCCCATTCCCATCGCTAGGGCGTCGCTTCGGGAAGCCGGGCGCGCGGTAGCCGAACAGGTGGGGAGAGGAAAGGAGGGTACCTGCCCTGCGAGAACCAGCGGGGAGGACCCGGGCTGCCGCGGAAGTACGGAGAGAAAACTCGCAGAGCGGGGCCTGCAGCTTACTCTCCACGTGGTTCGACCTTCCCCATCCTGGGCGGTTTGTTTTGTTTTGTTTTTCCTCCCCCCAACTTGACCTCTAAGGTTGCTGCTATTCGGTTAAAAGCGCACCTGTGACACTGATTTTTCTAATCGGTGTCAGGTTTAAGCTTGCCCTGTCTTCAGAGGCATATTTCTTTCGTTCTTTTTAAGCATATAACAGCTGTGACATGAGGACTGGAAAAAAATGTCTGATGATAACCTATTAACTAAGAACAAATGGTAGATTTTATTCACCTCTTGGAAATTTTACAGGAATAAAAGAATCACACAGCTGGGTGCTTGTTCGTCCATTTTGGTTCCCAAGCACATGCTCTGTAGATGGTTCTTTACACCTGACAAACAGGTATATTTGCATATCTTGTATAGTATAAATGCCAGCTGAAAGGTGCAAGCCATTTTTGACGGGCCCAAAAGCTTGTCTCAGACCAGCATGTCTTTATTATTACATGGTCTTTTTTAGAGTTTATTGATGACAACAGAGAGCTTAAAAAGTCAGGCTTATGGCTTTATTCCGAAGCCTGGAATACATAAGTCTGCTATCATTTTATCTTATAGTGTTCTTAAATAAGAACACTTTCAGAAAAATAACGTGAAATTAAGAAATTAACCCTAAACTACAATTTAAGAATAAAAATATTTCAATAAACTTTTGCAGAGACTAGGTGAAAGCATGGTAAAGGAGGCCTCTGCTGTCATACTAGCATCAGGTAACCAATCTGTGTTAACCACTTCACCCTAGTGATAAGATAACGTTTGACAGGTAGTAAAACTGATATGTAAAACCAAGTCTTGACTTAATGCTCTTTAATATTTAAGCACTGTAGCAATCAACTAGCATACTAAATGTTAGCTGAAACTAACATACTAAATACCTAGCAATATGCCATCTGTTATGGGCAGTCATTACTATGTACTCCTTTCTGTGCATAATACATTCTTTTCAATGTATCTTTACATATGAAAAGGGGGGAAAGTGGCTTATTTCGATATTGAAACCATATCAGAAAAGTTTCATTTAATATTTTACCTGATTTAAATATTAATCAAATCAATTAAATTAAATGTGTCTGGCTTTTCATCTCTAAATAACTAAGATTAAACAATTTTATGAGTTGGGGCACCAGGGTGGCTCAGTGGGTTAAAGCCTCTGCTTTCGGCTCAGGTCCTGATCCCAGGGTCCTGGGATCGAGCCCCACATCGGACTCTCTGCTCCGCGGAGAGCCTGCTTCCTCCTCTCTCTCCCTCCCTGCCTCTCTTGCCTACTTGTAACCTCTGTCTGTCAAATAAATAAAAATAAAATCTTTAAAAAAAATTTTTTTAGTTAATCTTGCCTCTAAATGACTTACAGTTGCTTGCACAGACAGTAATACAAGTATTGAGTAACGAGTAACAGTGAAACTGAAGTCTATTGACTTTCAGTAATAAATCAAGATTACATTTTAATTAGTTTCCATATTAATTTATGACATGCTAATAAATATTGACTACAGTAGTCTAAACTGAAACATCAAACATTTTCATAACATTTCATAATTGCCGAAAGCATTTTCAGTGATCACCAATTTTTCCTGTCCTAGTTTTAGGTGTAGGGGGAAGATTACACTCTCAACCTCATTGAAAATAGATATAGCGATAAAATTTGTTTTAGTAAGTAAATGTGAACAGACATGAAACGTTTCATTTCCTGGTGGAATCACTGAAGAGCCAGTGCTTGACTCCATGTTCTCTTTTCTAGCTACTGCAATCATGAAGTGAGTATTAAGATGGAAGGGCTGAAGAATCCTATAGGCCAATGATTGACAACTTTCCAAATCACTAATAGCCTAGACCTGATGTTCTTCTCATATGGTACTAACCTCTATCTCCTAGAGTCTGCTAGTTACATACATAATTCATTAGCAAAACAGTAATCACAGTTGCTATAAACTACCTGCTCTCAATCCTTCCCTCTGGTTATGCTGAACTATTGCAAAATTACCCAATTTCCAAGATTTTGGTCAATTTCTCTCTGGAAATCTCCCTTCAAGTCCATCCAACCATTTTTAATGCATGTACTTGGGTATTTTCTCTTCTGAAAGACCTTCCTGACTACGTAGGTAGTATTAGCCCTTCCCTTTCTTAGCCCCAGTAAATTCTGTTGGGTAGGTCCAGGGCCCCATGGTATTTTCAGTTTTCAGTTACATAGTAATAGGGCGTGTGGTGGAGTGAACTTGAGGATCCATGTCTCATCCTTTGTGTCCTGAAAGAATTGCCCAGAACACTGAATGCTATTTGCAAATGTCTGTGGAATGAGTGAAGGAGAGAAGAAATACTTTAAGACTCCATTCCTCAGGGGAATTTTAAGAGGCAAGTGGGAACTTAACTCAGGACAGGCCTTTTCAATTTAAAAGAACAGGTAGGGGTCCCTGGGTGGCTGAGTCCTTAAACATCTGTCTTCAGCTCAGGTATGACTGCTCAGCATGAAGCCTGCTTCTCCCTCTTCCACTCCCCCTTTTTGATTCCCTCCCTCTCTGGCAAATAAATAAATAAATAACAATCTTAAAAAAAAAAAAAAAAAACAACTGGTAGGTCATTTAAAATGGAGCGGATACTGAATTTGTTCCTTTTGGGAGAGACTTATTTACATCTACCTGATGGAGTTAGTTTCAAAATCACCAGGTAGAAAGAAGATCCATTTAGCTATATATCTCTTCAAATGATAGTTTACGTTCTAGGTTTCTGCTTGGAGAATATTAAAAGAGAAAAAGGTTTACATACATAATAAATGTGTATGTGCTTATATAAAAAACAGATACCATATGAAGTGGGCAATGCAAAAGTTATTGGAGAAATAGAATTGGAGTTTGTCTAAATATTTTGTAAATTATTTGGTACAATGAAAAACTTTTTAATATTTATGTTTTTATTCAAATATAAGCACCACAGAATAGATTTATTTAAAACAAAAAATCAGGGCGCCTGGGTGGCTCAGTTGGTTGAGCGACGGCCTTTGACTCAGGTCATGATCCCAGACACCCGGGATCAAATCCTCCCTCGAATCCCACAATGGGTTCCCGGCTCCATGTGGAGTCTGCTTCTCCCTCTGACCTCTTCCCTCACATGCTCTCCCTCACTGACTCTCTCAAATAAATTTTTAAAAATTAAAAAAAAAAGTAAAACAAAAAAATCATACTTAAGAGGTGATCTATCTCCATATGTATTTCACTTTAGCATTGTATAGCCTAAAGAAAGTGCTTATGTCTTCCTAGATTGTGTATGTGTATGTGTGTGAGAGGTTTTATATAGCAAGATCAGAGATGTTGCAAGGTAGTATTCAATTTTAATGAAACTCTTAGACTTTGCACTTCATAGAAGCCCCTTAATCTCAGTCAAGTATGCCTTTATTATTATTATTAAGGTCTTTATTAGAGTTTATTGATGACAACAGGAATCTAAAAGTCAGGCTTACGGCTTTATTCCCAAGTCTGGAATATATACATAATAGTTTATTATCATTTTGTCTTCTTATGGTGTTCTTATAATTTACAGAATACTCCCACATGATATAAAACATAGAAAGTGTTGTTAGAAGTCAGTGTCTTCAATATAAATACTCCAAAGAGCTTTATCCTTTATTCTAAAGTACCCAAATCCTTTTTGTCCTCTCGCAGCCAGGATTCTTAGACAGGTTTTCTACTTAGTCACTACTGTCTCTATTTTTATCATTGGCATACTGCTTTTCTTCCTCTCTTATTTCTCATCTTATTTTAATGCCTTTCACTTTCAAACTGCCCAGTAACTGTTTTGTAAGTGAAAATAAATTCAGCAGATATATATAGATAGATAGATAGATAGATAGATAGATTTTTTTTTTTAAGATTTTGTTTCTTTACTTGAAAGAGAGAGTATGGGGGAAGGTGGGGAAGGGACGCTCTTTGCACTGAAGACAGAAATACACTTGAAGGAATTTGTGAAAAATGATTAAATTTTTAAATGTGTGTTTGTGTAATGTCTAATGTATATAATTATGATAAAACTTACAGATTAGTTTTGTCCATTGAAATTACTTCCAGACCAAATGTTAATTATATTTATTTAAAAGCGAAAACAGGGGCACCTGGCTGGCTCAGTCTCTGGAGCATGCAACTCTTCATCTCAGGGTCATGAGTTCAAACCCCACACTGGGTGTAGGACTTACTTAAAAAAAAAAAAACTAAAAGCAAATGCAACAACTAAAGGTTGTATTATTTATGTAGTTTTTAATAACCACGGCTAATATAACTAATTATAGCCATTTTTGTATTAAAGAATGCTCATAAAATGTATACTATGTGAAATAAGTAACACACTCAAATGAAATGGTAGTATAATGATTATATTTTTAAGTGTTTAATACATATTTCCTCTTTAATTTTTATAGCTCACATGTATGAGGGTACTTGAGTGTGGAGGATGTTATATTTTTTATGGTTTTTAAAATACTACTAGAAGAAGTCATATTTGGTTATAATATTTCTAAAATATCAGTAAATCCACTTTTCTTCTATGAAGTTTAACATTTACTTGTATCAGAGTTTGAAGAAAATAGGAACAATACTATTTATAGAATAAAATTTAAATTGTGCTTTTCATGACCTTATGTTTGGAATTACATTTTATTATCGCATTATACCATTGATCATTTTTTTTAAGATTTTATTTATTTGACAGTGAGAGAAATCACAAGTAGGCAGAGAGGAGGCAGGCAGAGAGGAGGTAGGCAGAGAGAGAGGGGGAAGCAGGCTCCCTGCTGAGCAGAGAGCCCATGGGACATGCGGGGCTCGATCCCAGGACCCTGAGATCATGACCTGAGCCAAAGGCAGAGGCTTAATCCACTGAGCCACCCAGGCGTCCCCCATTTATCTTTTGGGGGGTCATTTCTATGCAAGCATTCTAGAGATTAAAAGTAACCAAAATTAAAAAATAATAAAAATTTAATAGAAATTGAAGTACCAAAATAAATATGATTTCTGTCCATTTCAATGAGTTTTTAACTTATATTTTATATTTCAAAACTTAGAAAATCCCTGTATATTTTCTTTGCATAGAATTTCCAAGTAGATTATATATTTATGAATTAAATTTTGAATAAAGGGAGCATTTCTTGAATATCTATAATACCTAACACTGGGTTTGAGAAACAAAGATGGCAAAGATACTGCCTCTGCCCTGGAGGGGCTGATAGACCACTGGGTTTATCAATAATATTTTTGTGAGACTCAATCAAGTGAAAATCTAAAAAAAAAAATTGGTCATTAGTCATTTGAAGGATCCCTATCTCTCTTCCAATTGATAAAATTAAACATTTTTTTCAACCCTAATTATCAAAAGAAGAAATGTCTGAGTTTAGTATGCAATGGCTCTTATAAATGGCACTGTATTTCTATATTATCACATACATTTCTAAGCAAAGACTCTTATTAACATGCATACATTCCAGGATAGAGGTGAGGCCTCTGGAAACATGCATGGGCATGCAGACATGTAAAATATTAAGTACTATAGGCATGCAGGAGGGCTGAGTTTTCAGTGCCCATTCAAATTCCAAGCTACAGATTCTGATATATCAACACCAAATTGTCTAAAATCCATTTTCTTACTCCCCTTTTAATATGTCTTTTTGTCACAATGAATTTCTGTTCCTAGATTCTATAAATCTGTTATTGGTTGGCAGTAATTATCTAACTCATTGGAAAACAGTGAGCCCTTTTATGTCATTGAAGTATCAGCACTGTTTGAAAGACAATTATCATATGATCTCACTCATATATGGAATTTAAGAAACAAAACAGGATCATAGGAGAAGAGAGGAAAAAATAAAAAATAAAACAAGAAGAAATCAGGGAGACAAGACACGAGACTTTTAATCATAGAAAGCAGACTGAGGATTGCTGTGGGGGAGGCTGGTAGGGGGTTGGGTAGCTGGGTGGTAGACATTAAAGGGGGCACGTGAGGTAATGAGCACTGGGTATATCATATACGACTGATGATGAATCACTGACCCCTACTTCAGAAACCAATAATACATTATATGTTAATTGAATTTAAATTTTTAAATTGGAAAAAGAAAAATTTCCAAAAAAATATCAGCTCTGTTAAAATTAACCTTGTGATTTACAATTTAAACACCATTCTCATACGGGTGTTTTCTCTGTTTTCTTAAGAAACCAAAACAAAAACAGGCTAATGACCAAAAAGTGAACTTAAATTATATCTTAATATTGCCTATTGAATTGTAACTGTAGATGGGCACTACTTTTCTCCCTTAAGGAGATTTGTAAGCCCTTAATTACTTGCCAGTGTCCTTATATCTCAAAATGTACAACTTTGACTGAGGCAGCCACTGACTCTGGCTTTCCAAACATAAAATATAACAGGTCTCAGCATAATGTATTATGCCAAGGCTCCTCATCCAACAACTGCTTTTTCTCTTGGGAGGCTGAGCATGTGTGTGGTTAACTAACTACCACAGCAGTTAAGAGCTCAGACTTTGGAGCCAGACAGATTTGGGTTCACATCCCTGTCTTGGCTACTCACTATCTGGGTAACATTAGGAGAATTACTGTTCCTGGGAAAGAATAAGCATTCAGTGAAGGTGATATAAACATCCGATAAGGGTGACAGAAACCCCTTTCTTAAAGAATGGGAGCCACCTATGTCTTGGTTAAGGCCTAGTCTGTAAAGCGGAATGTTCTTGCTTCACGTTGGGAAAGTCTGCCTTTCTGTGCTTGTGATGACCTTGGTCAAGTCATTAAACTATTGAATCTTCAATCTCCTTATCTCAATAATGAGTTTCAGTTCTTTTTTTTTTTTTTAAGATTTTATTTATTTATTTGACAGAGAGAGGTCACAAGTAGGCAGAGAGGCAGGCAGAGAGGCAGGCAGAGAGAGAGAGGGAGAAACAGGCTCCCCACTGAGCAGAGAGCCCGACGTGGGGCTCGATCCCAGGACCCTGAGATCATGACCTGAGCCAAAGGCAGAGGCTCAAACCACTGAGCCTCACAGGTTCCCCATGAGTTCAGTTCTTTTTCCCTCCATCTGTGTTGAGTAATCAAGCTCATTGCATTAAAAGCTATTGAATTTATGTATAAAGACTATTAATAACAAAACTTCACATTATAACACCTTGTAAAGTACTTTCATTCACTGAGTATAGTTTGAGTCCTTTAAGAGTTTGCAGAGATAAACACTCATATCCCTATATTACAGTTCTATAAATTGAAACAAATGACTTGCCTGAGGACTCAAAACTAGGGAAATGGCAAAATGAGAAGCAAAAGTTATTTTTTTTAGTAACATTACAATTACCTTGCTGCAAGTATAAGAGGTTAGTCCATAGAAAATTAATATTATTATATAAATATCATGTTGAATATCATTTCCCATCTCTGAATTCTAGGTCAAAAGTACTGGCTAGGGGAACCTGGGTGGCTCAGTTGGCCAAGCATCTGCCTTTGGCTCAGGTCATGACCCCAGGGTTCTGGGATCTAGAGCCCCGAATCTGGCTCCCTGCCAAGCAGAGAGAACATAAGCAGGGGGAGCAGTAGAAGGAGGAGAATAGCTTCTCCCTCTCCTTCTACTGCTCCCTCTGCTTGTACTCTCTCACTCACTCTGTCAAATAAATAAATAAAATCTTTAAAAAAAAAAAAAAAAAACCATACTGGCTACCTAAACCTGCTTGTCCCAAAGGATCTACTTTAGCTTGGGGAGACTTTGAGACTGTGGATGTTTCCAGTTTCATCCAAGAAATATGAGGGTTAGAAAAGCAAAACACAGAAACTTAAAGATGATCTGAAATTCAGATGCTTTCTGGAGTGAGTCACCCTTGACCTAAATCAATTACACTGTATATTTCCCTCTACTGACAAGAAAAAAAAATTCACCTGAGAATATCAAAGGCAGCCAGTCAAGATAAATAACTCACAAACTATATATTTGGAATATGAGTAGTATGATGGAAAGAGTACACTAGTAAAAGTCCAGGTAAAGTAATAGAAGTTCATGTATCTAGCACATATTAGGTATAGAGTTGGGTTTTATTTTCCAATTTTGATCTTTAATTACTGGCTATTTTTAAACTATTTTGCCCTGATGAATGTGGTTGAAGTGGGAAAATGTGATAGGAAAGCAGAAAAGGGTGGAATTATAAACTGTATATATGTGAGTGTATCAACTTTGAGTCTTTTTTATATGTAAATGGGGAAAATAATACCTATTCATTTTTCTTTTAAAGATTTTATTTATTTATTTGACAGAGATCACAAGTAGGCAGAGAGGCAGGCAGAGAGAGGAGGGAAGCAGGCTCCCCACCGAGCAGAGAGCCCAATGTGGGGCTCGATCCCAGGACCTTGGGATCATGACCTGAGCCAAAGGCAGAGGCTTTAACCCACTGAGCCACCCAGGTGCCCCAATAATACCTATTCATTAACAGACTGAACAGAATGTCCAGCACATTGAGGGTACTCAAGCAGCTTGACCATACAAGTCTAAGTCTGAATTAAAAATGTATTCAGGGGTGGGGCACCTGGGTGGCTCAGTGGGTTAAGCCTCTGCCTTTGGCTCAGGTCATGATCTCAGGGTCCTGGGATTGAACCCTGCATTGGGCTTTCTGCTCAGCAGGGAGCCTGCTTCCCCCTCTCTCTGCCTGCCTCTCTTGAGTACTTGTGATCTCTCTCTCTCTTTCTCTGTATCAAATAAATAAATCTTAAAAAAAAAAAAAAGTACTCAGGGGTGCCTGGGTGGTTCAGTTGGTTAAGGGACTGCCTTTGGCTTGGGTCATGATCCCAGGGTCCTGGGATTGAGCCCCTTATCAGGCTCCCTGCTTGGAGAGGGACCTGCTTCTGGTGCTCCCAGTGCTTCTGCTCTCCTGCTATCTCATTCTGTGGAATAAATAAAATTTAAAAAAAAAAAAGCACTCAAAAAAAGAAATGGTAGGAGAAGTTGCTATGCAGATCACTGCTGACTAATGTATTTTCTTCTGGGTATATTACATTTATCAGGCATCACAATATACTTAGGTAGAAGATTATTTGCATAAGGTAATTTTCTTTGGTTGTTTTTTTTTTTTAATATTTTATTTATCTGACAGAGAGAAATCACAACTAGGCAGGCAGAGAGAGAGGAGGAAGCAGGCTCCCCGTCGAGCAGAGAGCCCGATGTGGGGCTCGATCCCAGGACCCTGGGACCATGACCCAAGCCGAAGGCAGAGGCTTCAACCCACTGAGTCACCCAGGCACCCCTCTTTGGTTGTTTTTGTATGATTATTTATAGGAGCTACTGTATAAATTCAGTTAGTATATATTTTCTAATTCTTTACAGTTTTCTATTGTAATATATAAGGTGGATAACTTTGGTCAACAAGAACAAATATTCTCATACGGAGATCTGGGAATGTACTAAGTAAATATATAGTTATCTTTGGAATAAAAAAATAAAAATGGAATTAAGATGTTCTTTCTGGGGCGCCTGGGTGGCTCCATGGGTTAAAGCCCCTGTCTTCAGCTCAGGTCATGATCTCAGGGTCCTGGGATCAAGGCCCTCGTTGGGTTCTCTGCTCAGCGGAGAACCTGCTTCCCCTTCTCTCTCTTTGCCTACTGTGATCTCTCTGTCAAATAAATAAATAAAATTTAAAAAAAAAAGATGTTCTTTCTGAGGGTGTGAAAGGAATGATATACAACCATATCATTTTTAACCTCTGAATTTCCTGACTGCGTGGGAACTATTTATGACAATCAGTGACCTTTGTGTGGAATGTTACTAAAACACAGTTTTACGTCAGGCAAATATGAAACTACTTTCTATATATTTTGGTTTGGATTAAGAATTGCCTCATAGCCCCAGGCATGATTCTTGTGCATGCTATAAATTTTGCTACCTGTCGATGCTATACAACAAGCTGAGATATTGCTAGCACTATTTCAACACCCAAGAGCTTCCTTCCAATGCTTTCTGAAATATCTCACCTTTTCTTTTCTTTATGATGTTAGAGGAAGTTGAAGAATTTTAAAAAGTGAGTTGGTAGAACATACTAACTGTAGTTTCAGAATGCTATCCTTCCATTTATGAGTTCTGTGCTTTAAATGACATTGGCTGTAGAAGTCTAACAAAAAAACAATAAATATACCTAGTTATTTCAGCATTAGCATGTCTTTAAACTTGAACATCAAGGCAATCCAGTGAGGCTAGCCACTTTACAGTTACAGTTTTATTAGTGGGAATTCATAATCCCATATCTGAAGGAAAATTTGGAAAATAATTTCATAACTTAGTTTCTTCATCAATAAGACAGTGATAAATTGGTATGATATTCTATAGAGTTGGAAGGTTTGAATTACGAATAAGTAACAAATAATTATACATATAAAAAAGGTGTCACAGATGGGAATTGTAAAATGTTAAATCTGAGAAAGAACCATCTCTTACATTTATTGGAAAACAGAGACTTATAAATAGAATTGTCATTGGGCCTGGGTGGCTCAGTTGTCATTAACCGCCTGCCTTTGGTTCAGGTGATGATCCCAGGGATCAAGTCCGTATTGACCCCCTGCTCAGTGGGAAGCCTGCTTTTCCCTCTCCCTATACCCTTCCCAACCCACTCGTGCTCTCTCTCACTATCTCTCACTTTCAAATAAATAAAATCTTTTTAAAAATAGGGTTGTCAGATTTAGTAAATAAAAATACAGGATGCCTAGGGGCAGAACTTCCCCGGGGAAGGGGGTCGGGATCTTCAGCCTGGGTCGTGCTTCATGCCTGTACTTGTCCCCTGCTGGGATGCTGCCTCTGTGGTGCCCCGTGCCCCGCAGGCTGGGTTTGGGTGAGGCTGGACTCGGTGCCAGATGCACCCTGCCACCCCAGCCATGCGTGCAGACCTTTGGATTACTCCATGTACACGTAAGCCTGCTGCAGCTGCAACGCTCTGCACAACCCAGGAGGATAAAACTTCTGTTGAATCCCTGAATGATGAAATTAAAGAGGAAAAGAAGATACAGAGCATTAAGTCCCTTCCCCAGATGTCTGGAGGTTGGTAGCTGGAAATGAATGGAACAGAAGCCAAACTATTGAGGAAAGTTGCTAGAGAAAAGATCACTGCCACTTTCAACATTCGTAATAGCATCCTACCAACATTTGATGGGGAGGAGGAGCCTAGAAGATGAGGTTGGGCAAAAAGAGAAGGACAAGAGCGACATTTTCTCCATCGGGGAAATGAGCTTTCAGTCCATTGGCAAGTCTTTGTGAAAGGGCATTGAACACCAATTCCATGGCCTGTACCTTATATGACCACCTGGTGGATTTCTTGGCAGACTGAGGGGCGGATAACACTTTTGTAGTTGAATTAGTGGACCTCTGCACAGCCCTGGAGCACCAGGAATACATTACTTTTCTCATAGATCTCAAAAGTTTTGTCAAGAGTCAGTAGAGCAGACAAAGACATTGAACATCTTAAATTCATGGCAGGCCTTGCCCAGGGAACCGTCCTACTCTGAAGCCAGTCAAACCCATGCTTTGAGATGGTTTTCAGCCTAACATCCTGGAAAATAATCCAAGTTTAAACAATTTGCATTGTCCTCTTATTTACTCTTCATTTATTTCTTCTCTACAAATCTGTTATTCCTAGATGTTTGTATAACATAATGATGGACAATAAAGTTGGTTTATGTCCTCAAAAAAATGAAAACAAAAACAAAAAAATCAGGATGCCAAGTTAAATTTGAATTTCAGGTAACAATGAATAACTTTTGGCCTAAGTATGTCCCATGCAATATTTAATTATGCAAAATAGTTATTTGTTGTTTATTTCTGAAAATCAACTTGAACTGGCATCCTGTATTTTATCTGGCAATCCTACCCTAAAGGTATCATAATTCTTTTCAAAACACATATAGCTAACTAAATACTGAGGCAGGAACAGAATCTGAACAATTAAGGAGTTTACAGACATTCCTACAAAGGATTGTTATATAGTAGCATATTTTATTTTATTTTATTTTATTTTATTTTATTTTATTTTATTTTATTTTATTTTATTTTATTTTATTTTATTTTATTTTGGCAGAGAGCAGGAGAGCACAAGCAAGGGGAGTGCTAGAAGGAAAGGGAGAAGTAGGCTTCCTGCTGAGCGAGGAGCTCCATGCTAGGCTCAATCCCTAGAGCCTCAGGGACCACAACAGGTGCCAAAGGCAGAGGCTTAACTAACAGTCACCCAGGCACCCCTATAGTAGCATGTTTTAGGAAAGAAAATAACTATATTTCATAACCATAATTTCATAAGAAACTGGAAATAACGTAACTGTTTAAAAAGGAAAGCTTTGAATCTATTGATTCTAGTTACCAAACTCTGAATTATTTTTTTTCCTAAGAATTTAAAAAAGGGGCTTACATTTACAAATCAGAGTTTCTTTTTAAATTTTTGCTAAAAATGTAAGAAACTCATTTGGTCGCCCCTGTTAACCAGAGCTGAATAGTAGCTATTCCTCAAAGCTTGTTTCTGGATACTTCTAGTCAATAACTCAAGTCATTTTTAAGTAGAATCTTAGCTAAGAAAAAGTAAAAATTAGATTTAGTATCATCTTATGGCCCAATTCAGACCTAAACTTGGTGTTTTGGATTATGACTTATTTTATAATATATTTTTATTACCACAAGTTACCTGTATTCATTTTTGTCAGTAACTTAAATCCAAGACTTCAGCACTAACACATTCAGTTAAAGACAGGGTATATAACTTAGGGGGCTTCCTTGATACTGAGGCCAGGGACTCTTGAGTTGACCTTGTCTTGTGAGGTCACTGTGGCCCAAAGATCTTAAGCTTCTTCATTTCTCCTTGAGTAAATTTATCCTTTTCATATAAATTCCTAATTTAATAATCATTTTGTATAAGTTTTCAAAATTGTTGACATAAAGTGGATAATACCCTATTTGTTCAATCTATTAAAAAAGTTGTAATTATTGATGTGTTTGGAATGTTGGTGAGGTCTGAAACTGATGCCAGGAAAGAATTCTATTAAAGCACAGGGACAGGACCTATGGGCAGAAAGAGCTCCTATCCAAGGATTGTGAGGAGCAACCAATTACATACTTTGGGGTCTGGGGAAGTAAAAAGACAAGGGAAGTTCCAAAAAGGATATTTATATACTAAAGGAGACTCAAAGGACAGTGGAGGGAAGACCCAATATTTAAAATGTAATTTCAGGGGCACCTGGGTGGCTCAGTGGTTAAGCGTCTGCCTTTGGCTCAGGTCATAATCCCAGGGTCCTGGGATAGAGTCTCCCGTATCAGGTTCCCTGCTCAGGGGGAAGCCTGCTTCTCCCTCTCCCACTCCCCTTGCTTTTGTTGCCTCTCTTGCTGTGTCTCTCTCTGTCAAATAAAGTCCTTAAAATGTAAATTCAAAATGTTTAATTAATCATTGGCCATTAATTATGTTAACAAAATCTTGCAATAGCAGAGATTAAAAGATAAATATCTTTTAGATAAAGCTATTATTATGGAATTTAATAATTCTGTGACATTTCTAGGATTTGATCTTTGTCAGTGATGGAGGATTTCACACCTGGCTAAGTAGCATTGTCACTTGCTGTACATGTTAAAAATATTGATTCCTAGTGTTCCCATCTCCTCTCACCCTGCCCCTCCATGTGTACACCCCAAGTGTAAAGTACTCTCATTTCAAAATATGAGAACCTCTTAGTTAAGCCATGGTAAATAAATAAATTAATTAATTAATCTGTTACTGCCCCTCATTTGTCTCTCCTGAGACAGAAATTATGGAATATACCAAATAACTGTGAGATTCCTGACTCTACTTAGAACTCCTTAAGGATGTCAATATCCCCAGTGTTTAGCACAGAGTTTAGTGGGCATAAGATCCAGCATACATTTATTGAATTGACAAAGTAAAAATATAAAGAATAAACAAGTGTCTTGTCTTAACAGCAGCTTGCTCCCTTCCCTGGGTGTGATGAGACAGGCCCACAGAAAAGGACAGCCCAGCAACAGGTGCTCAGAAAGCAAGCTCTGGACGTTCTGGCTAGGAGGGAATGTCTGGAAGGCTTTGTTAAAGAAAGAGCCCTTAATAGATGTAAATTTGGAGAGACAAAATGCAGGTGCACAAACATTCCTGACTGTGGAATCTGCAAGACCTAATCTGTAGTCACTGAAATGAGTTTTCAGTCTGAAAGACAATACAGACCCCATCTAAAGGGGGCATTTGTGATTACAAAACTGAAGAAAGAAACATTGAAACTCAGGGAGAACTTTGAATTTTGAAACTCAGGAAGAACTTTGAATTTAAAGGTGGGATGTGTGTAACATTAAAAAGGCCAAGTTTATTTTATAAATGTTAATTTTAAAAATGTGCAACTGAACAAAGACTCAGTGCACAGCTTTGAGGGTTCACCACATATACCCAACAGAGAGCAAAAGTAAATTGCTAGCTTGCCAAAGCAGGTTTTTTGGGAGAGAGTAAAATGATGTCCTTTTTACCTGCTTCTACTAATTTTCAGAAGTGATTAGACAAGCTCAGGAGTATGTCATTTCTGATAAATTTTCCAGAGGCTGGAAAATTTTAGACATCTGTAATAAAGATCCTGCATTTGACACAATGCACCAATGCATTTTTTTTTTAAAGATTTTACTTATTTGACAGACAGAGATCACAAGCAGGCAGAGAGGCAGGCAGAGAGAGAGGAAGGGAAGCAGGCTCCCCGCTGAGCAGAGAGCACGATGTGGGGCTAGATCCCAGTACCCTGAGATCACGACCTGAGCCGAAGGCAGAGGCTTTAACCCACTGAGCCACCCAGGCGCCCCAACACCAATGCATTTTTACAGTTAGTTATCCTCAGATCCTTGCGATGCAGCAGCTTGTGTTTTGAACACATGCCTGATATGCCCAGATCTTACAGTTTCTTCCACTGAGTAGAGAAACATAGCACCTGCCATTAATGCTAACTCAACAGGTAAGTGTTCCTTGAAGAAAAAGGCTATGAATAAATTGAAGTGCTAGCCAAGGAAAGGGAAGTAGAAACCAGCTTTTTAGCCTAGGGGAGTGAGTAAGGAAAACTGATAGCAGTAGAGGAAGAAGGTCATCTGTGTGTCCTCATCTCCCTAGAAACACTCAGATAAGTACAAGATAACCTGAGAACACTAAAGATGTACCCTATATCCTGAGGCCTCTAGTAAGAGCCAGCTTGGTGACATAGCAACATGGTACAGTGGTGAAAAGGATGGAGAGATGAGTGAGCTCAATACAGTGCTCCTGCCCTCTTGCATATTCCTTAGCCAGAAACTTTTAGAAGATGTTAAGGAAGCTAGGAGCAAATATAGGCGGACTCGGGGTCAGGACAAAGACCATTAGTGTATGAGGATGACTCAAATGTAGTAAGCATCAGTTGCATCCTAGTGGTAACAAGTCCAGGGATCCTCCAGGCCCAGCCAGATCGGAAGATAGCACAGGTGGATCTCTCCACTATCCCTTTCCTCCATGAATTCACATTAAGTCCCCTATATGCCCAGAGGCCACATTATAGAGAGAGGAATCTGAAGAACTGAACATGTACTTGAAGGAGACTGAATCATTTAAAAGTGATACAGGGGGCAGTAAGATTACTTTGTCAACCCGCTACCATATCACTCACAGGGGTAGCTCATGAGGATAAGGATGATTCGGCCAAAACTTCAATTAAGCACACAGAGGCATCAAACGTAACGTGCTTATTCTTGACGGGGCAGAGAGAAGGACGATCAACCACGGCTTGATTGAGTCTTGAGAGGGAAAAGAGAGTGAGGAAGTTGGTACCATATCCTCTGATTCTGCACAACTGTTTCCATCCTCGCCCTCTTTCTCTAAGTGTCCTCTCTCAACTTGACAGTTTGGCTGACTGTGGATGGAGAGTGTTGTGGCTGAGAACAGAGATGGCTATCTTTGATGTCTTTGATCACAGAAGTTTTTTTAGTTAAGAAACACTCCAGCAGCTGCCTGCTCTTTACCAAAAAACCAAACCACAAAACCAAAATGCCACTTTTCATCAAATGTATGAATCATTTTTTCCTTTTTATTCTAAACTCCTTCTAAAAAAATAAAAAATAAGAAATAAACTAGTTCTAAAGTTAGTTATTGTTCTCTTGTATTGCCTTTCTTCCATTTACTTACTTACTTACTTATTTATTTTTAACATGGTACCTATAAGAACTTGACTGGAGCAAAAAAAAGGGGGCATGGGGGAGATGCATTTTATATATATATATATAATTCTAATTAACTAGGCAAAAATATAAGTAAAGAAATAGATGATCTGTACAATACAGTAAACCATTAAAACCTAATTAACATTTATAGCCAAATATATCCTAAAACTGCATGATATGTTCACCAGTATAGACCACACATAGAGCTATGTAAAAAACTCAGTATATTTAAGAGAAGTAAAATCAGGGGCACCTGGGTGGCTTAGTGGGTTAAAGCCTCGCCTTCGGCTCAGGTCATGATCCCAGAGTCCTGAGATCGAGCCCCACATCAGGCTCTCTGCTCAGCAGGGAGCCTGGCCCCCCAACCTCTCTGCCTGCTTCTCTGCCTATTTGTGATCTCTGTCTGTCAAATAAATGTACAAATTCTTCAAAAAAAAAAAAAGAGAGAGAGAACTAAAATTATATAGGGTATATTTATTCTCCAACTGAAATGGAATAAAACTAAAAATTAGTAACAATAAGGTATTTAGAGAAAATCTTAAATACTTTAAAATTTAACACATTTCTAAATAGCTCATGGGTGAAAAGAGAAATCACAAGGGCAATTAGGAAATCTTTCAGACCTTTATGTTAATGAAAGTACATCATATGAGAAATTATTTGCAGCTAATGCAGTGCTCACAGGAAATTAACATTGTTACTAACAGCTGGATAACTGAGGGTGACTGGTTTTGATTCAAAGGTTAGCTGGCTTCTCTAATTTAGAGAAAAATGTAGGTAGAAATGTAAGCAAATCTTGAAAATATGTGTGTAAAGAGGGATTTTTTTAAAGTAAATGCTAGGATTTTGAAGTAAATGTGTTGTAACAATAATTTAAGATAAATTCTCTTCAGTTTTTAAGTATCTCTGAAATTTTCCTGTAAGTCAGTTAAAAAAAATGTGATATCATACTCCATGGTTTGTTTTTTGTGAGCATTTAACAGAGTAACATCTAACGCATAAAACAACAGCAAATATACAACATACAAAAGAGAAAATCCTATCTATTTACACAGCACCTAGCTTATTGCTGTTGTTTGGTACATACATCTCCATATAGCTAGTACTATTTTCACACTAAATTCACAGCACAAATCAAAAACACTGTAATTTGCACTATTATACAGAGAGACACAAAATGGAAATTCATTGGTTTAGACCCTGGATTGAATTAAATGGAGAGGTAGATGGATTTTTCTGGGTTAAATAATTAGTAAATACTGGTGATTTTTGTAAATATACAAAACTTTCAGGGCTTTTAGGGTGTCTAAAGTATTTTCCTTTGTGACTTTAGTATTTGAGTTCATAGATATTAGTGGATAAGTATCACGTATTAAGAAAGGTAATTTGGACTTGTGCACAGGGCTTTTAATGTAACTTCATTAGCTAAATTACAATTAGAATGTCCTTTTTCAATATTTAATATTGATATTATGCCCCTCCTAGAAGCCAGATCAAAATTGTACCTCCATCTGATAGCCTTCCTTTAAAAATCCACTCACCCTCCCCAAATATATGAGCTCTTGCCTTCTTGTTAGCTACATGATCTCTTAGTTTATTATGTCTCGTTTTGTCTTTATTTGTTCTTCCCTTCTTCTTTTTTGATATATATATACCCTCAATGTCAGGCACCCAACATACCTATCAGAGTAATTTGTACATAGTAGGTGTTAACAACAGTTGGGAGCAAGTGACAAACAAATATAAAACTAGCAATTACTAACATATACCACTTTGTCTTGTAAGAAAAGGACCCAAGAAATGGAGATGACAGACCTTCTATAGTTTATTCTTATCAACCCTAAGGAAAGGTTGAGTTTTGTGGCTGTAGTGTTCCATTAGAGCAGCTGTCTCCAGACCCCTAGATACTAGCTTGAGAAATGCTAGAGTTTGCCTAATGTATGATATAATGCAGGGTTTAACAATTGCAAGCTAAGAATGGTTTGTACATTTTATCAAGACTGAAAACTAGCAAAAGAAAAGTAACGTGAGATGTGAAAATTATGTATAATTAAAAATTTAGTGTTCATAAGAATGTTTTTTTGGAACACAGCTACACTCCTGTTTGCGTATTTTCTGTGGCTGTGTTCATGGGACAACAGAATCAAGTAGGTGCTATGATGGAAACTGTATTACTCAAAAGCCTAAAAAACGTCCAATATCTGTCCCTTTACAGAAAAGTTGGCCAACCCCTGATATAGTGAATTATCACATCAATATGAAAGACAAAATTTTCTCTTTTAATGTTTATATTGTGTAAATCTGGAAAAAATCTCATAGGTACAATGGTTTAGAATATACTTTTCTGGGAGACACAGTGATCAAATCCAATGCCACGCATGCTTTTACTAGGCTACAGATTCTACATCACATGGACCACTTTGCTTCATGATCTCTAATCTCTAACTTCACAGTGAATTCTTGAGAATAGTCATAAAGATATAGGGTAAAAATCTGGAGGTGGATCTGTAGAATTTCCTTGGCATTGTTTGAGTAATAATTTATTAATGACTGTCCTACTGAGAAGAATAAATAGCATCATGTTTGAAAACAAAGATGACACCTTTTTTGAAGAACCTCTTGTCTTGTGGGCTCTCAATAAATATGGGCATTTTGAGCCTTTTAAGAGGCCTAAAAAATAATACAGCAGTATTTGTTCTATTCTAATGTAGGGCATGTTGTGCTCTGTGGATGATGTGGAGGGATAATACAATTGTGAATTTAAAATGAGAGACAAAAAAAGGAAAAGAAGAGAATAAAGGACTACCAACTAGGAGTTCTGAGGGGCAGCGGTTCAATCTGTGAACAAAGAAGCTGTTCTAGAACAGAGTGTATTATTACCTGGATGGTTTTTCAGAAGGAAATAATGATTTGGTGTGACAATAACAAGAACTCAAAGAAAAAGAAAACGAAGTGTAGCCTTTAACTGCTTTTTCTCTTTTAACATCTTTTGTGGGGATTGCAGAAGAGGCTGGAGTTCAAACCAGCATCTTCTGTATGTTTGAGAGAAGTTTAAAAATAATGTGAAACATGTAAATATTTCCCATATTAACTTTTTTTTAAAGATTTTATTTATTTATTTGACAGAGAGAGATCACAAGTAGGCAGAGAGGCAGGCAGAGAGAAAGGAGGAAGCAGGCTCCCCACGGAGCAGAGAGCCCAATGTGGGGCTTGATCCCAGGACCCCAGGATCATGACCTGAGCCGAAGGCAGAGGCTTTAACCCACTGAGCCACCCAGGCGCCCTCCCATAATAACATTTTTAAAAAAGATTTTGACAGAGAGAGATCACAAGTAGGCAGACAGGCAGGCAGAGGGAGAAGGAGAAGCAGGCTCCCTGCTGAGCAGAGAGCCTGACATGGGACTCAATCCCAGTACTCTGGGATCATGACCTGAGCCGAAGGCAGACGCTTAATGACCCAGCCACCCAGGCGCCCCTCCCATGTTAACATTTTTTAATGACTCTAAGTAATCTGAAAAAGTCATTTGTAGATACTAAATATTGAGTCTGAAATCATGAAGTAGTAATTTATTTGTAACACTCAGAATATTTCTGTGTGGAATTGTCAATTCCCACATTGTCCATATGTTCTTTTTCATAAGAGAAACATTGGTCAAATCCATATAAAATAGTTATAAGTGACAGCCCAATAGAGGATCTTTTCTATTCTGATATTGTTAGTTATTATAATGAATTAACTTTAAATATTCAGTCATATCATCAACATGCAGCTTCTCCTTTCCTCTTTCTTCTTTGAAGACTCTGCTCTAAACTATAGGCTAGAAAGACCAAACGTCTAAGAGACTTATAAAAAGGATTACATGGCAGACAGAATTCTAAAATGCTGCTACATCCCTAACTTTTGAGCTTTTGCTCTTAATCCTCAGGACTGTGAACGTGATGAGCCATGTGATTATGTTATGTTACACCACAAATGGGATTTTGCAGAGGTAATTAAGGTTACTAATCAGTTAACCTATAAAATAGAGAGACTATCTAGTTGGACTTAATGGAATTACAGGTGCTCTTTAAAAGCAAAAATTGTTTCTAGCTGGTACTGGAAGGGAAAGCCAGGGATAAAGTATGAGAAGGATTCAATTCATGGTTGCTGTTTCAAGACGGAGCGGGCTACGTGAGAAGGAATACAGGCATCCTCTAGGAGCAGACAGTGGGCCCTGGGTGACAGCCAACAAGAAGAGCTCAGACGGAGATAATGTTCGTTAGATTACTCCTTTCCACCCATGAACTCTGCCAAGTAAACATCGTTAAAGTCTTCTCTCCCAACACTGCCATGTGTAAGTTAGAGTCTCCCAAAGAGCCTGAACAGCTGTGGAAGCTCTTCAGCAGAGATTTGAGCTTTGAAACAACGGATGAGAGTCTGAGGAGCCATTCTGAGCAATGGGAGAATGCCTGCAGACTATGTGGTAATGAGAGATCCAAACACCAAGTGCTCCTGGGCTTTGGGTTTGTCCCATATGCCACTGTGGAGGTGGAGGTAGCCATGAACGCAAGGCCACACAAAGGTGGAGGAAGAGTTGTGAAACTAAGGAGGGCTATCTCAAGAGAAGATTCTCAAAGACCTGGTTCCCACTTAACTGTGAAAAAGATTTCTTTTTTTTAAAGATTTTATTCATTTATTTGACAGACAGAGATTACAAGCAGGCAGAAAGGCAGGCAGAGAGAGAGAGAGAGAGAGAAGCAGGCTTCCTGCTGGGCAGAAAGCCCAATGTGGGCCTTGATCCCAAGACCCTGGGATCATGGCCTGAGCCAAAGGCAGAGGCTCAACCCGCTGAGCTACCCAGGTGCCCCTTAACTATTGATATTTCAATATACACACTTACGGATATAAGATATGAATTTTAAAATGTCACTACTTAGACAACTGTCAGATACTAAAAATTGAGTCAGGATTAATAACACTCTTTTTAGTCCTGAAGAGGACATCTCAAGAGAGCAGGACTGTTGAACTAATTTCTAATACTCAAATAGGAGGAAAATATAATTTTGATAATGTTTTTAATGCTCTTTTTTTCTGATTAGGTAGATAAGAAAACCTTTTTTCTTTTTTCTTGATTGCTACCTAACCCTCAATTTAGTAGACTCTGCTTTTGTAAATTGAAATAAAACACTTTCTTTTCATCTTTTTTTTTTTTTTTAAATAAAACATTTTCTAAATGGTAATTTGTTCCCCCTGAAGCTTCAGAATTCTGGAACAAATACTTTCCTGAGTCTTTAGCATTTTTTATGGTGATGATAATTAGCTGTACCAGTTCAGTCCAGAATCTGTCCTCCTATTTACCAGGACAGAATTAGATAAATTGCTTATGCAACCAAGACCATACCTGGAAGTATCATACTGTAGGAGACTAAATCTCATTTCATCAGTTCTGACAAGCTCACCATGAAGGAATAAAGGTTGTACTTTATAGGTGAACCCAATGCCCATAAAACAGTCCCAGAAAATTGGTCTGATATGTGTTCCAGAGCTTACAGGCTGTAAATAACGTCACTACTTGGCAGCCCAGAAATCTCATTGTATTTTCGGGACCTTGGGGAGAGGAGAATCTACTCAAATTTATAGATTCTACTGGTAAACTTTGTTGAGATGAATTTCTGAGATTTAGTTTCTTGGTCTTGGAATAAAACAGCTAATAAGAACAATTCATAAACTATATCTGGAATAATAGAGGTTATTGAAAATGCAGTCTGAGATTCTTTATGAAATTTACACAGAAGTTAATTTCCTGGCGTGGGTAGTTGTTCAACTCTACATGGCTCTGGATCAGCTCATCTCAGCAAGAAGGTTTTTGTGGTTAATTAACACCTCCTGCTACACCTACCTATCAAGATAAAATGAGACCAGTCTTCTCTTGTCTTCAAGAATAATCTTTGGGGATTATTTGTTTGGTGTTTGTATATTTGTGAGTCCAAGTGAACTGGAAAATATTTTATGTCTGCTGGAGAGAACACTTTTTTTTGACCAGTACTAGTAATTTTGGGTATGCTTGCCACTGGAACCAGATTTAACATCCTGTTTCCCTAATTAATAAACTAAAGTTTTGGCACATGTTGACTCTACATTTATATTAGAGTAATGTTTTCAGCTTTTTCAAAATGACACATCATCAAAAATAAAATTAAATCCACTTTAAGTTTCATACCTAACTTTTCATAATTTTATTGTGATTGATAATTTATAACTTTGGAATTTTACCCTGACATAAAGATTGCTTAACTTTTCTTTTTAAGCCATTAACTTTTAAAATCTTAAAGGAACCACTGTTGTAACTTAATAATTACCTTGCTCTCGATTCTGGAAATTTCTGTGATGTTAAATCAGAGTAGAAGATTATATTTCTCTAAATCAACTGGTTATTTCATTTTATTTTATTATTAATTTTTTAAGATTTTATTTATTTATTTGTCAGACAGAGATCACAAGTAGGCAGAGGCAGGCAGAGAGAGAGGAAGGGGAGCAGGCTCCCTGCTGAGCAGAGAGCCCGATAGCTCCATCCCAGGACCTTGGGATCATGACCTGAGCGGAAGGCAGGGGCTTTAACCCACTGAGCCACCCAGGCGCCTCTCAACTGGTTATTTTAGATTAGTACTCTATTTGAACCTAAAAATCATCATATCAGATTCTTGGCAATTTATTCCTTGCTTGTCTTAAGTTTGCAATAGTATTTTCTAATCAGTAAATTCATTGATAACTTTGATATTTACATTCACTTATAGTCATTTTTACATTAAAGAAACCTGAGAGATCATGCTTTTATGAAGCTTGATGTACTGCTATTTAAGAGCAACCGTAATTGGGTAAATAAGAGCTGGCACTAGAGAAAAGGTTACTCCCATATCAGTGGTTGAGTACGGAATGTGATCATTAGAAGCACTAGGTAGTGATATTAAAGTTAAAATTTTAAAAAAAAATTTTCTTTTAATGTTTCACACTATTTTTAGTAATTTTCACATGGAAAAAACAAAATATGTCTATTTCTTGCTTTATTTTTAATTTTCTTACAGAATGTCTTTCATTTTAATGTACACATTAAAACCAGTAATGATATTTTAAATGACTTGAATACCTAGATTAATTCTTTCAAATGATATGTCAATTGTTCTTACCTGTCTTATCCTGGAGAGAGATTTTATAAGATGAATAGAATAGTTGGTCTTTATTAGTCAGTAAGTCTTCGTGACCATCAATTTTCCCCAGTAAGTCTTAGACACCGATCTATAATTTAAGAAATTACTATGGCATTAATTTAATTGGCTTAGCCAAGAAACTCCTTTAGTCAGTTACTAACAAACAAAAACAACAACAGGATATAACTCATTTTTTATTTCAAAAGTAGCAATTAAATTCAACAAATGACAGGTTAAATTCTTTTGTCATATGATCAGTGCAAAAGCTGAGACCTTATTTTTTTTTTTAAGATTTTATTTATTTATTTGACAGAGAGAGAGATCACAAGCAGGCAGAGAGGCAGGCAGAGAGAGAGGAGGAAGCAGGCTCCCCGCTGAACAGAGAGCCCGATGTGGGACTCAATCCCAGGACCTGAGATCATGACCTGAGCTGAAGGCAGAGGCTTAACCTACTGAGCCACCCAGGCGCCCCTATTTTTTTTTTTTAAAGATTTTATTTATTTATTTGACAGAGAGAGATCACAAGTAGGCAGAGAGGCAGGCAGAGAGAGAGAGGAGGAAGCAGGCTCCCCGCTGAGCAGAGAGCCTGACGTGGGTCTAGATCCCAGGACTCTGGGATCATGACCTGAGCCGAAGGCAGAGGCTTTAACCCACTGATCCACCCAGGCACCCCAAGCTGAGACCTTATTATATATAACATTGAACTAGTATTTCCCAGATAAACATTTATAGTAAATAAAAAAGGTATTTTACATCATTTCAAAGAAAATATTTTCATTCAGAAATATTACATTTATTAAGGGATATCCTGATTTAAACTTTTTACCTGAAGTTACATGATATATTTGGTTGGTATTCCATTTGGAAACACTTTAGGGTATCAGTTCGTACTTTGGATGTTGGTTGACTGCATGATGAACATGGAAGAAAGTGTGTCCTGAATTTCCTTGGAATCCCGGGAGAAAAGAGTTGACTAAACTATGTAGATATCTTTTTTCTACTTACATATTTTTGTATTTGATGCACTCCTAATTATGTTGAGAGCCAACATTTCCATTGTTATAAAAGCTTATTTTTCATGTCTACATAAGTTTTCTCAGAAGGGTAGACTAAAAAACCTGTACAGGGTTGAAATTCTGTACTATAAGGGTCAGTGTGAAGTCACAAGTGAAAAATTGATTAGGTTTTTTTCAGATTGGCCATAGTATTTTAATTTAAGACTGTTTAGGGAGGTAAGGGATGATGTATTTGCTGTGGCTGTAAGGTAAAAAAATTCATTATTATACAGACATGCAAAGAATGTGTGGGGCTTTTTATTTATCCGTAACTGACAAAATTGTCCTGAGCCTTCAGTTCACTCTCGGCAGTAACTGGTACAGATCAAAACTTCAGTTTGCCAATTCAGTGTATGTCATTTTCTTTCAGTTTACACAATTTGTTTCTACTTAAAAACAATTTGATGAGGTAAACATTTAGTCAATTAAAAAAAAAAACACTTTTTATCAAGACTATTATGTCCTCTGCCTGCCCACTTCTTAAGGGGGAATCTAGATGAGGGGAAAGTTTAGGATCCTTACTGGAGGGGTGCAGTGCCTCATGATGGTTTTTGTGTTGGTCTGACTCTTGAATTTACAATGGTTGATACTGATATTCACTAATCTGTGCTCAATCTGGTCCAGTCCATGAGTGTCTTACTAGTGTTCATCATTGAAATCTATGGCTAAGAAATTATGGTTTATCTTGACTAAGAACCTAATTGTTTCCCCTCAGTTATGTACTATCTTGATCCTAGATGGCACTACAGATCCCCCATTTCTTCTGGGTGTGTTTCCCATACTCACGTGTAAGTCTCCCACATGCTTTCTGGTTGATCTGGTCTGCCTGCACTGAAGTTTTTTATTCTAGGAGTGCTTTGATTTCCTCATTGTAACGAGTTTTTTAAACCACTTCCCTCCAGTGCCTGAGCACTGTTACAACTCTCCTCTCCCTGCCCCAGGATCAGTGTGAAGATGGTCTCAGGGTACCCAGTGGGAAATGGGCAAAAGCTCCTGCTTCTGGCTTTCCTTTCAATCTAATTACTATTCCACCTCCTGTGATGTTAACCGAGAGAAGTGTAGGCAGATAACACACATCCAAGGAGTTGTTTTCTCTCTTTTCCTCCCCAATATTACCTTTCCTGGAGGAGAAAGCTTTTCTGCTCCTTCCTTTTTTGAAAGAAATTTGTTGATGCCAGATCATAGGTTTCCTCTTTCTTGTGGTCTATAATAAAATCTTGCCAACAAGTTTACACAAACTTGTTCTTAATATATTAATGGGAGCTAAAGAAATTTGGAAATATTTTGCTTCTTAACAAATTTTGATACTCAAGCCTATTGACTAGCTGAAAAATTACACTTTGGTTTTCAAAACCTGAATGTTTTCTTGTTTTTGGATTTCTACTATAATCCTCATAACTATTCTGGAAGTGAATGGATGCCTCCAAAATCGTTTGTTTGCTCAGGGCGCCTGGGTGGCTCAGTGGGTTAAAGCATCTGCTTTCGGCTCAGGTCGTGATCCCGGGGTCCTGGGATCAAGCCCCACATCGGGCTCTCTGCTCGGTGGGGAGCCTGCTTCCCCCTCTCTCTCTGCCTGCCTCTCTGCCTACTTGTGATCTCTGTCTGTCAAATAAATAAAATCTTTTAAAAAAATCGTTTGTTTACTCTTTCATACAGCAAAAAAAAATTATTGAGCATATGTTATGTGCTCAGCACAGTTTCGGGTGCTTGTATGCTAGTGGCAGAGGTGAACAATAAATGAGAGAGAAGGAAGGTATTAGAAATTGATAAATGCTATGGAGAAGAATGAAGCCGAGGACAAGTAGAAGCATTGGAGGAGGGGGAAAGTTGTGTTATTCTCCATAGTAGGGGTGTGTGCGGGGGTTGGTCTCATTGAGAAAGTGATTCCTGAGGAAAAATCTGAAAGAACTGAAGGAGTTAGTCATCTGATATCTGGGGGAAAATAACAAGTTCAAAGGCTTAAGAGCAGCTAGTGTACCTGCTTGGACCAAGAAAGTGTTAGGAGATGAGGTCAGAGAGGTAATGGGCAGTTAGAACATACAAGGCCTTGTAAGTCAGAGTTGGACTTTGATTTTTACTCAGGGTGGGTCAGGAAGCCATTGGAGGCTTTTAAGTGAGGAATGACAGGATCTGAAGCAAGTTTTTAACAGTCTGTAGGAGAGGAAGCAAGAAAAGGAGGAGGCCATTGAAAGTTATTGCAGTAATGCAGATGAGGGATGATGGTATTTTAAACCAAGCCTCTGGCTGTGAAGAAGTGGCTATATTCTGGCTCTATTTTGAAATTAGAGACATCAGAATTTGATTACAAACCAGATATAGAAAGTAAGAGAAAGAAAAGAATCAAGAATGGCACTAAGAATTTGGCACTGAAAACTTGAAAAATGGAATTTGTAATCAACTAAAAGTAAAATGAGCACTTTTGAAGTAAGGCAGGGGGATATCCGGAGCTTAATTTTGGACGTGATATATTTGAAATGTCTATTGGACTCCATGTGAAGATGTTAAGTCATCAGCGGTAGATCTGTAGGTCAGGCATCCAAGGGAGAAGTTGGTTTGGATATGTACATTCTTTACATCATTACCGTATAGCCTTTCATAATTAAAAGTGATAAAAGCTTGCCTTACTTGAGAGGAGAGAAACAAAGGCAGTAAATTGAAAGAAGTTAATGGATGCCTGAAAACCAAACCAAAAGTTCTAACTAATCGTTGATTTTAACAAACACTTTAAAGCCCTCTCCAACTAGAGATGTTGAAATAAAAAGAGAAGGAACTTATTCAACAGTTCTTAATAACTGACAGTAGTCAAATTATTTGTAAGTTTCAATTACCTGTGTGACTTGTTCCTTCACTTTCTTCAAGTCATTGCTCAGTTATTTCCCCCTTAATGAGGCAAGGCTGACCACTGTATTTAGATTTCAGCCTGTGCTCGCTTCGGCAGCACATATACTAAAATTAGATTTCAGCCTAATTCTTTTACCATCCTCATTCCAAATCTCCTTAAACTGCTTTATTTTGTTTTTTTGTTTAGCAATATCATTTGTCACTTTCTTAATATTATGTGATTTACTTGTGTTTGTTCATTGTTGCATTGTTTAGCTTGTATATAGCTTTCAATCCTGCTGGCCTCACTTATGATCCTGGCTTTGGCAGAGGTCACTGGTTCCCTGAGGGCTTTGACCAGCTTCATGCGGTTGCAGCCTGACTCAGGCACGCAGTACCTTACCTCAGACTCACATCTTAAATTCCTGTCTTAGGGTTTCTCTGGCAGTGCAGACTGCCTTTAAGAGATTGCTGGGTACGAAATTGTAAACCAAAGGTGAGGGGACTTGATCCTGCATGGCTATTCGTGGCCAAGGGAGGTGGGCATTTTGTTCCCTCAGGCAGATATTCCTGGATCCATTTTACAAAGTATCCCATGGATTATAGAAAAAGGCACTGGCTGCCAACTTACTGTGTCCAATAATTGATTCTTCCACCATCCTTCTTTTATTCCCCTTGTCCCTAAGTTTTATCCACTGAGATCATACTTCTAAATTATCTACTTATACTTACAGCAGTCTTGGTTACAGGCTCTACTTTATGGAGAATTCAGGCACCTAATTTTTTTTTTTCCTTCTACCACTTCAGCTCCCCAAAGGTAGCTGGTATATCCTAAGCATCCAGAAGATCGTCTGGCATCTGACAGGCTCTCAACAGATATGTACCAAACTAAATTGAAAGTAAGTTGGTTTTCTAAATACTAAATCAGGTGAGGATTAGGAATTTGTGATTTTTTAAAAAAGATTTTTATTTATCTGTCTATCACAGAGAAAGAGAGAGCACAAGCAGCAGGCAGAGGGAGAAGCAGGTTCCTCACTGAGCAAAGAGCCAGACACGGGACTTGATCCCAGGACCCAGGATGACTTGAGCCCAAGGCAGACACCCAACTGACTGAGCCACCAGGCATCCCAGGAATTTGTGATTTTAATGCCAAAACAAAACTATTAAAGTGATATATTACCTAATAGTCATTGAACTAGACCATAGGAGAGTTCAAGTAGGTATGGCAAAAGAGACTGGGTGTTAAAGGACCTGTATTTAGGAGGCAGATTGCTAGGGGTATGTGTTACCTCTATATGTGTACATTTGAAAAATTCTTTAACCTCTCTGTGCTGTAATTGCCTCATCTCTAAAAGGCAGATAATAATTATCTCTAGTTCAAAAGACGGTGAAGATTCAATGAGTTAATATAGAGAAGAGGGGTGCCTGGGTGGCTTAGTTGGTTTAGCAGTTGAATCTGGATTTCAGTTTCAGTTCAGGTCATGATCTTGGGATCCTGGAATTGAGACTTTGGGAATCTGTGCTCCACAGGGAGTCTGCTTAAGGATTCTTTCTCCCTTACTCTCTTCTCTTTCCCCCACTTGCACACTTTCTTTCTAAAATAAATAAGTAGATCTTAAAATAAATAAATAAATAAAATATAAATAAATAAATATAGAACATATATGCCATACAGTAATGTGTTTGGATATATACAACATGAATGTTTACAATTATTATTATTGTCGTTGTTACTGTTTTCTACCACACATAATATGGAGATCCAGCATCAAATGAAAATAAGTGGACATTCCCAGACTTAAAGTAAATCTAACCAAAGTTTTCTCATCATTTTCTTATATTTTGCTTGTTTGAAGTTACAATTAGTATTTACTCTAATAAGCATTTCAGCAATATAGAAATATATAAAGTTCTACAGCATGTTCCATTGCCACAGCCCTACTGAAGTTTCATTTTATTCAAGTATAGCTTCATGCTTACTAATAATATCAGCCCAATTTATAAATGAATCAACCAATTCATGATAAATATTATATACTAATCTGTCCTTGGGCTCCATTGCAAGGTACAGACAGCTTATTTTGCCATTGTGAAACTTATGGACAGAACATCAAACTAAATCTCAGAATCCCGAAATTTTTTCATTTGTGAAGTAGAGATTGCCATGCCTACCCCATCATGTTTGAGAGAGAATTAAATGTCGTAATGTTCATGAAGGTGCCGGACAAAGGGTCTGGCATATAGTTGAAGATCAATAGCTCTCACTGAAATCAGTGCTAACTGGAATAGCGCTAATTAAAATCTCATCCATACCTCATACTTTTCTGAGCTTGTTGAGGTGATTTTCTTAAGAAGATTCAAACACAAAGTTTTAGCCTGACAAATATCTCATTAGTACTTGCTGAATAGGACTCACTTTCATGAAAATAAATGTTCCAGAGATGGGTGAAACATTTTCATTAACCATAACAACACCAGTTACAGAGTTATTTCAGCTGCATTTCAATTTGTAATTTAATTTAGTAAGTCACAATTAGAATTACTAAAAAGCAACCTAATCTGAGTTCTTTAAATTCTTTTAACTTGGCATTATATACTGAGCAAATGGATTTATCAAGAAAGCTGCTTGTAAGGCATGATACCCTGATTCAGATACTAACCTATGATTTACAAAGCTTAAACATAATACATGCTGAATGTGATTTTTAAGGTAATAAAGATAAGGTAATGAATGGAACACTAGACTTTGTGTTAAAAAATTAATCTCTAACTGGATGACCTTGACTTAATCTTTACTTTTTAAGTCTATAAAATATGTAGTTAGAGGGGTGGAAAAGGAGATTATTATAGACATCTTCTATTTTCTTGACTGGTGTTTTGCCAAAAAAAACTCTACAAGGAAGGTCTTACATACAAGACATTATTAGCCAAAATAACTCTACAAGGAATACTTGTACTTGTCTTACATACAAGACATTATTACTTAGGAGTTGGGAACCTCAAGTGAGAGTCAAACTAGCAGAGTACTTCCATAAATATGAAGGAGGAAGAGGACTCCTTAGTTTCATTGCAGACAGCTGCCAACTCGAAAAAGTGCTACAAACACTGTCTTTTTCTATGATAAGTTGATTCATGAATATCATTATATACCCAGCTTAGCACTTTTACTGCTTTTAGGTTAAGTGCCACAAACTCATGGAATCTACAACCTCACATGTAATAAAATTCAAGAAAATGAGAAAAACATGACTTCCAATCATTCAGCCCTCTAATATGAATTTATTTACAATCACTTTGGCTCTTAAAACTAGCTAGTCCTAATCACAAGTGAGATGATTTAGCATAATCAAATTGTACCTTTTTACATCTGTGCTGATTAAGTGCCTGAGACCAAGCAGGTACGAAATTAAATACTGTAGTAAATTCCAGTAACTTCATTTAGGGAGAAATGATTATCTCTAAAGTAAACCAAAATACTGCAAGAAAACACATAACATTTTTCAAAGACCATTCTGAAGTTTGAAACAAACTAGCATTTTACTTGAAGTAATACTGAATCTAAAGATTTGTGTTTGCACAAAAGCTTTCACTAAAAGCATTTTCAGAATAATTCTTCAAAAATATGATCTTAGACTCTAATTATCCCTTTCCGCAAACTTAAGAATGTATTTAGATGATTTAAGGCTACAATGTCAAAATCTAAACGACCCCAAATCCCAGAAACGGAGATGAAAGTACTGTATTTAGGCTTAACTGTTTGGGATGATCATTTTTCAAAGGTGTTTCCTGCCCAGTTTTAAATGCCAGGTGCCAAAAATGATAAGCAAACAATTCTGTCAATAGGCCACTTATGTTCCTAACTCTGTTCTTCTCAAAGTGACAAAGTGCTTTGATTCCAGCAGTGATTCCCCAGTCTGCTTTCTCCTTGGGTTTCCACTGTGACTATTAACTGCTGAAACTGAGCCCAGAGCCCTTGATCACAAGATCTGAACATTGCAAGGGATCCTAGAGAGGTAAATTAACTCATCCCTCTGCCTCTAGGAAGGGAAAACTGTGCCCAAATACTTCCAGAGGAATAATTTTGCATCCTAATGAGAGTGAAAGACTAAGGAGTGGGAATTTCCTTCAGAAACTTGTTTGCATACTTTTGGACTATTTCTATGCTAATGCCGTTGCAACAGCAAGTAAATGTTCTAAAGTGTACAGGGGCGGTGCCTCCCCACACTGCCAGATGAGCACATGACTCGGCTTAGGCATCTAGCTGTTACAGATTCATTCATTTGCCTGAGAAAATTCCTTTTGTGGATTAAACAACCCTTTGCAATATAACCGTTTTTATACAACTTATTTTACATGACCAAATCTCTCTACTCTCAGTGTTTTTCCATCAGTCCCCTCCCCTTCAACTTTCCTCTCCATTCTTTCCTTCCACTTTTTTTTAATGCGGTCCTCTTTCTCCCTGGCCTCCTCTCTACCCTCCACCGTGAGTAATGACACCACTAAGCTTGAAATTTTAGCTCATTACCTTGGCACCATCTTCTCCCTGACCTTTTCTATTCTGTTGGATGCCAAATTCTGTAATTAATGCTTTAAAAATGACTCCCGCATCAGTCCTTCTTTTCCATTCTGTTGTTGCTATCTCACTTCAGGCTCTTATTATGTTTGGCTTGGATATAAATTAATTTCCTTACTCTTCTCCTTGCTTTGGTTTCTCTCCAGCTCCCAAGTATATCTTATGCACTGCTGTCAAAGTGGCCAGCATGAAGCACAGCGTGCCCCTGATCCTGCATTGAAATCTTCACTGCTTCCACATTATCTGCCAAGGCATTCAAACCCTATGACCTGACTCTTATGCCCTTGTTCCCCAACCCAACTGCCAACACTCAGCTTATGACCCACTTCCAGCCTAACTTTCAAGCATTACCATGCCCTTTTTCCCTTTCCCTTGGTGACCGCCTTCCTGAACTATGTAAAATTTCCTGAACACTCTTTAAACTTTCTTTTTTTAAAAGATTTTATTTATTGATCTGACACAGAGAGAGATCACAAGTAGGCAGAGAGGCAGGAAGAGATAGAGGGGAAGCAGACTCCCTGGGCAGGCTCCCTGCTGAGCAGAGAGCCGGATGAGGGGCTTGACCCCAGGACTCTGGGATCATGACCTGAGCTGAAGGCCGAGGCTTTAACACATTGAGCCACCCAGGCGCCCCTCTTTAAACTTTCTTAATGTATTTTCTAGTTGCATGTTTTTGCACTCTTGTTTCCTTCATCTAACATTTTATTCTTTCAGTATTTACCTTTTGAAAACTGACTCCTCCTTCAATTCCTAATCAACCAACCAACTAACAAACCAATTAACCAAATAATAACAGTAGCTACACTTTGTCATACTTCCCTAACTTGTCAAGACTATATTGAATATCCTGACTACATAATCCCTGATCCGCAGCCAAACACATACTAGGAAGATATTATTATAACCATTTCACAGCTACAGGAAACTGCCGTACAGCAATGTTAGTGATTTTATCTAGGCTGCATAGTTAACGAGTGGGGTATTGGCACATCCAGGTAGTCACCAACTTAATATTCTTTCTTCCTTTTTTTCTGTAGCAGAACCCTGATTTTTATTTTTCCAAAAGGGGTATTAACAGTGTGATCACCTAAAACAAGAAGAAAAGGAAAAGTACGTATCTCAATCTTCCTGGTAAGAAGGGGAGAGCCTTTTTTTCCTTTTCTTTTCTTTCTTTCTTTTTTTTTTTTTTTTTTAAGAGAGAGTGTGTGTAAGAGAGAAAGCAGACACGTGACAGCGGGGTAGGAAGGGGTAGAGGCATAGGAGAGAGACAGTCTTAAGCAGGCTCTGCCCCCTCTGCGGAGCCCAATGTAGAGCTCAGTCTCATGACCCTGAAATCATGACCTGAGCTGAAATCAAGAGTCGGATGCTTAACTGAATGAACAACCCAGGTGCTCCAAGGACTGAAGTCTTCCCACATACTTCTAGCCAAAGAGACCTAACTGGTAGTCTGCTGGGGGGGGTTGGCAACATTTTCTTGTCTCTTTCGTGACTCGTTCTTTCTCTTATCCTTTAGCGAGAGATAGCTGGGAAACCAGAATCATCTTGGAACTCCCAGGATGAGAGCTGGAACACTAAGGAAGGTAGAGCAGAAAGATGAAAGAGCCTGGGATGTTGATGGCTCTGACAGCCACTGCACTGGCACTTGTCCAGAAATTCTTGTTGGGTAAAGAAAGTTGAATTCAGTTAACTTACACATTGGGTTTTTGGTTGTTTATACCTGAGCACGATTTCCAACTGGTGCATGAGGGAAATGTGTTTCACACCTACATTGTGTCTCCTGGATTCTTCTTCGGATTATGTTATCACTGACCCTGTCATGACACACATTAAACCTTACCTGAATCCCCAGCTCAGAAATAAAATTTTCTTCCTCTGTATGCCTATTAAATTCTGAGCTACTTTTCAGGTCTTTATTATTTCCTCTTTTTATTTGGAATTTTTATTGTAGATTGTAAATTTCTCAAAAGCACAGTCTATATAACTTCCTTACACGTAAAAGCACTGAGTGAATGTTTACTGTGTTGGATTAAAATCCTTAAAACTCACTGTATAGTTTTCTGTTGCCTGAGTTTCCTATGAATTAGTTTTAATCCTCTTTAAATTTGATGCAGTCTACACTGCATGGTTTTGACTCCCATTGATTCTATCAGGAACCAGCACCCTAGGCTCTTAGTTTCTGTTTATGGCCTCAGGGGTCTGTAGAAACAAGGCCACCTCCATATGGCTCTGCTGGGCTTCCTCATTTCCCCCTGAGCTGCTGCCTCTGATGTTGCTTATACTGCCACCCTGCCCATTCCAGACTTGGGGGAGGAAATACTGCATTCACTACCTTTTCAGTCCAGACTGAGACACAGATCTTTTTCTAATTACTCATTGCACAACTAAGATCTGGGTATGCCTTAAAAAAAAAAAAAAAAAAAAAAAGCAGGGAATGGTGCTTTTTTTAAAAAAAAAAAAGGAGGGAATGATGCCATGGAAGGAAAACACAGAGAAAATTTCAACTATTCTAGGCCCAGGCCCACTGGCTTCCAGCTTTATTTTCTTGGCTGGCCCATGACCCAGGCAGTTCACCCCACAACCAGAATTTCCACAGCTCTCTATGGCTGAGAGTCCACATTGACCACCTAGAGCCTAGAACAAGTCTAGCCCTAGAGCAAGACTAAATATTTATTTCCTCACCCCATTGTAAGGTATCCTTTCCCCAGGCTACATTTCCTCATTTGCCATGATTGATAACAGCAATATTAATTTCTTTTAAGGGACCCTCAGGTCTCACCCCTAGTAAGCCTGTAATGCTGACTAGTCTATCACTCGAAGTTGGTTTGATCTGAGTTACTCTGATATCTGCAGAAACTTTGTTATGTGATACAAAACCTGATTATATTCTTAGTGTATAGATTACATTTGGGATATGGCACATCATAATTGGTTTCCAACAGCTGATGAATTTTTTCAATGATACTCTAACATTGTCATTGTTGATTTTGTCAGTTGATGGTGACAATGGGATAGTGTCAATAACTTTCACAAATAACATTTTAATTTTTTTTTAAGATTTTATTTATTTATTTGACACACAGAGATCACAAGTAGGCAGAGAGGCAGGCAGAGAGAGAGGAAGGGAAGCAGGCTCCCCGCTGAGCAGAGAGCCCAATGTGGGGCTTGATCCCAGGACCCTGAGATCATGACCTGAGCCGAAGGCAGAGGCTTAACCTACTGAGCCACCTAGGTGCCCCAACATTTTAAATTTTTAAATGTGGTGTTGAAGTCTTGATTTTATGTGGTTTAAAGAGCTAGGAAGTAAGTATAGATAAAATTTTAAGACATTTTGTGGAGAAGGAAATAAGTAGGTGTCAGGAATGGGGTTGGAACTTGAGGGAGTTTTAGGGACCACGTTTATGCAAAATAAAGAAATAGCAAGGAAGAGGAGGGCAGGAAGGAGGACAAGTAAAATGAAGGGGAGAAAGGAGAAGAGGAGAAAGACCTTCCAGTAGAAAATATGATTTATTATGCTGTTGGTTCATAATTTTGTAATAATTTTTGTAATAAATTTTGATCAGTTATTATCAACTTTAAGCTGAGATAACCTTTGATAACATATTCTTTTATTTTTTTAATTTTAATTTTAATTTTAAAAAAGATTTTATTTATTTATTTGAGCAGGAGAGAGCACCAGCTGGGCAGAGAGGCAGAAGGATAGGGAGAAGTAGGCTCTCCACTGAGCAGGGAGCCCAGTGTGGGGCTAGATCCCAGGACCCTGAGATCATGATCTGACCCAAAGACAGATACTTAACCGACTGAGCCACCCACATACCCCCCCTTTAAAATTTAAATACAATTAGTCAACCTTTAGTAGATCATTAGTTTCAGATGTAGTGTTTAATAATTTATCAGTTTCATATCACACCCAGTACTCATCACATCACAAGACCTCCTTAATGTCCATCACCCAGATATCCCATCCCCTCTAGCTCCCCTTCAACAACCCTTAGATTGTTTTCTACAGTTAAGTCTTTCATTGTTTTTCTCTCTCTGATGACTTCCCATTCTGTTTTCTCTCCCTTCCCTTATTGTCCTCTGCCCTGTTTCTTATGTTCCACACACAATTGAAACTGTATGATAATTGTCTTTCTCTGATTAACTTGCTTTGTTCTGCATAATACCCTCAAGTTCCATCCATATCCATGTAAATGGTAAGTATTCATCCTTCCTGATGGCTGAGTAATACTCCGTTGTATATATGGACCATATCTTCTTTTCCATTCTCCTGTTGATGGACAGTTCAACTCTTTCCACAGTTTAGCTATTGTGGATACTCCTGCTATGAACATTGGGGAGCGTGTGTCCCTTCTTTTCACTACATCTGTATCTTTGGGGTAAATGCCCAGTAGTTCAATTGCTGGGTTGTAGGGTAGCTCTATTTTTAATTTCTCAAGGAACCTCCGTACCCTTTTCCAGAGTGGCTATACCAGCTTGCGTTCCTACCAACAGTGTAAAAGTATTCCCCTTCCTCCACATCCTCACTTTAATAACATATACTGATTTTAAACTACTGTAGTATAAAATTACAAAACATATTATAATTTTAATCTTTTAAAAAATGGAATACTCCAAATTGTGCTCCATGGGACTGAGGCTAATGCAACAAGAAGTTGTTGAGCTATTTGGCCTTGGAATTCAGTCAATAAGAGAGAGTTGCCAACTCAGCTCTGCCTTACCAACAAGAGAGTGAGTTTGCTTCACTCTTCTCTAATCTCCAGCACAGAAGGCAGGCTGTCTGTAGCCTTTGTAAAATTAAGGAAGTTCTTCCCTTTGAGGGCAAGACTTCCCCCCGCCATTTGCTATTGATCTCTTCCTGAAATCCTAAGGTGATAGAATAACAACTGACAAGAAAGCAAGTAATGAAGAGAAATTAAGGAATGCATTTTAATGATGATTTTTATAGATAAATCCTAATGATTCTTGGTTAGCATATAGACTTTCTTGGTTGACTAAATGATCAATGTGATAAATTCATTACAGTCTCTCAAATTCTAGAATATTTTATATTTTTGGAGGTAATTCTTTCAACTTGAGTGATTCTTGAACATTTAATTTATATTTTTTGAGGTCTTTGAAATATGTCAATTACCGTGAAGAATATAACTGACTTGTAAGATTATCTGAAGTCATGTGAGCAAACTCCTGGTATTGTATATGATGTACAGTGTTCATGAATAAAAAGAGAAAGCTCAAGAGTATGTCTTTGAAGAGAAATTATTTAGCAATTAAAGTGGAATATGAAGTTGGAAGCCTCCTTCTATGTTTTTTTGTTCCATGCTAGAAGAAAGCCTCTGGATTACGAAGCCTACTTGTTCCCCTGTAGTAACTGCGACTGCCTCCTGCCTCCATAGTAGAAGAGGGGGGTCAAATGATCCTTTATTAATAGATCCTCATTCCTCTCCTTCCTACCTCTTTCAAATTTTAGTATCATAGAATTAATGTTAAATTGGTATCTATGCTATCTTATATACCACCTCAGATCTAATAAACTAAAATTTAATTGGTTAAATGTAAATACTGCTTCCCCCACCACCCAAATTTCCTGCCTCCAAAAGTTTATATAATTCTGTGCATAGTGGGATCTGATCTTTCCCAATGTGTTCTACTTAATCACCTGCACGAATATTCTATCATTCAACATCTAGCCAGGAAAAGAGAAGCCACCCTCAATCTTTCAAATGGAGGGAATTAATACACGGAATTGATCACCCAGCTGATGGAAAACAGAGAAGTTAAACAAGGGTTGGTTAAGGCAACCCAGAGAAGCTCTAATCAATCTTAGCCTGAAAGGACAACAGATGAATATGTGGTCAACAGAAACCAGAAGCTGGACTGAGAGAGCTAGGACCATGATGAGCAGTGATTGCTGGTGACAAGGGCTGGGGATGCTCCCAGCAAGAGCTGAAGCCATGGAGGAGGCATACGTACTGTCATTCCTTTGGACACCAGAAGAGAAGAAACACCCTCACTTCTCCTTGCAAGAAAATCTTAGGATAGCAAAATCTTACTTGTGTCTTTCAAAGACTTCTTCTGGGTATTGATACTGAGGATAGGAATTAGCCATTAGCTAAACTGAATTTTGTTCAATAGTGACAGTAGGCAAGGTCAGAGTCAGTAAATAGAAAGATTGGTTCATAAGAGAGATCAGATAATATTTGTCAGTGTGGTAAAGCAAGGTTGTCTTTTTATCCTTTTTTACATTATAATGTAAAATGTAATGATTTTGTGCAAATTTTGAAACTTTTATTTATGCCCTCCCACTTGCCACTCAGTAATACAGAGAATAGAAAGTTACTAATAGCTGTATTTATTTATACTTTCTATGTGCAAAACTCTGTTCTAAGAGATATATGTATTAATGCTCTTAATTTTCAAATCAATCTCATGAGATAAGTAGTATGATTAACCCATTTTATGGAGAGGAAGTTGAAAGAGAGGTTAGCTAGGGGCACACTACTACATATAGATGACATAGTTTTATTTTAGGATACTAGAAGTGGCCTTGGTAATCAACTTTGCTATGTGATTATTTCCACAAAAAACATCCTCTGATTAATTCTAAAATGGAATACTGTTTTTTTTCTTTTTTTGTAGACATTGCCCACATACCAACACCTTAAGCCAAGCCACCATCCTCTCTTACCCATGCTGCTACAGTGGATTCTGAAATCATCTTGTCCTTCCCATTCTTGTCCTCTTCAGTCTATATTCTGCAGGGCAGCCAGAATAACCTTGTAAAAACATGGTTCCTCTTCTCAAAGCCCTCCAGTGGCTGTCTATTTTTCATTGTTAGTAACATTGCTTAAAAATACTATACAATGGGTTTTATTGGGCAGGCATAACCCAGTGAAATTGAAGTGCTGTTGCTTTCCTGGCATGACCAGACTGCCATTTACCTACCCATCTCCACTTGAAAGGACATTGTCTTTACCTTTTTTTATACTCAAAAGCCATAGACAGGCTCTGTAAATGAGTCAGTAAAGTCATCCTGAAATTATCCTCACCTTCTACCTATGAGAAGAGCATTGATCCCTGGACAGCAGAGTTTCAGAAAGTCTGGAGACTTGAATATGAGTCTCAACTCATCCCTAGAGACCCCCTGAGGGCTTGTGAGTCTGCTGCAGCCTCTGGCAAAGTGACAGCCATTTTGTAATGTCTCTCAATGGTGCTATTTGTTTTGGCCTTTCCTGGATAAATTTGGTGCCCAGCCAGGGCAACAAAGGGCACTCCTCAGACTAGAGTTGGAAAAGGCAGCTGGGGTGAATCTCTAAGTAGAAGAGAGGGATGTAAGGCAAAGGAAACTGGCTAAGGACCCAGATGAGCTAAAATTCACAACTTACTCGCTTATATTTGAACAGCAAAAGCCAAAAGAATGCTACAACGGGCCTTCACACGCTGGAAGAAATGCTTAGCTCTTGGGGTGCCCTATATTTCATCCCTTTGGCAGTGAACCATGCCAGAATTTCAGCCCAAGTGCTGCTCTTAACTAGCAAAATACCTTAGGTGTTTCATATGTATGATTAATGAATAAGAGACAGTATGAAAATCTTGACACCATCTTTGGCCTGTCTAGTTGTATTTGTATTTTTGAGAAATAAGAAAGAAGTTTAACTGGTATTGAAATATAAGGAATATTTAACTGGATGTTAAAGAAAGAGCATGACAAAATATCTTTGGCAAAAATTATGCTCTCATAGACTAGTTACAGCTGTTCAAAATTACTAGAATAACTCAAGAAAAAGTTTTTGTTTTTGTTTTTCATTGCTTCATGAAGCTGGCAAAGGTGGGCTGTGCATGTTGACTACAACTAGAATAATGTTATGACTAGTTGTCATACTTTAATATAAATAAGTAGCCATAATTCTTCCCAAGACTTGATATATTAAGTCCTATGGGTTATATAAAAGAACTTTGAAACCTCACTCATTGTTTCAGACTTTACACAGCCAAAATAATTACTGGAAACATTTCAGCCTGCATTTTATTTTTTCAATTCAGAGGTCATTTGCTCTGACTTTTCTTGCTTTGACTTCATGCAAGACATAATCACATGTACTATTAAAATGTTAACTCTCCCTTCAAAAACTTCATTAATGTACATGTGTACTTAACTATATATTTTAATTTTTATTTATTTTTAAAGATTTTATTTATTTATTTGACAGAGAGAGAGACACAGTGAGAGAGGGAACACAAGCAGAGGGAGTGACAGAGGGAGAAGCAGGCTTCCCGCCGAGCAGGGAGCCTGATGTGGGATTCCAGGACCCTGGGATTGTGACCCAAGCCAAAGGCAGACGCTCAACAGCTGAGCCACCCAGGTGCCCCATAACTATATATTTTTAAACCCGAATCAGTGAAAAGTACCTTGGGTGAAGAAAAACCTCATTTGTTTTATTGCATCTTGCATTGCAAGACATCACAATCTAGTACCTCATAAATATTTTTCCCTCTTAAATCATCGCTTAGAAAGTAAGTTTGTCTCACTTTTTCCATAATGCTAAAGTTGTAGAGGTCAAATTTTTTGTAAATAATACAAAAGAGTTTCCTCCATGAATAATCACAAGCTCATGCAATTGGAAAGGTCTTCAAGAAATGACACAGTTCTGCATGAAGCCAGATGTGTCCCCTACATAGTGACAGTCATTCTATTAATCAGATGCCCTGAGCCAGACTATCTAGACCTTCTTGCTATGGTAGCCTGTTTCATATTAGATCATCTTCTTTATTGTTTTTTGTTCTAGGAAACTTTATTTGATGCTGAATTTTGGGGCTTTTCATTCCAGTTAATTAACCTACAGTGTTATATTAGTTTCAAGTGCACAATATGTTAGTATATATATTAATTTCAGTTCCATATATCACTTAGTGCTCATCACAACAAGTGCTCCTCAATCCCCATCACCTGTTTTAACCCTTCCTTCCACCCCTCCCCTTTGGTAACCATCAGATTGTTTCTATAATTAAGAATCTGTTTCTTGCTTTGTCTTTCTCTTTCTCTCTCTCTCTCTCTCTCCTGTGTATGTGTGTGTGTGTGTGTGTGTGTGTGTGTGTTTGTTTCTTAAATTCCACACATGAGTGAAATCATACGGTGTTTATCTTATTCTGACTGGCTTATTTTGCTTAGCATTATACTCTCTAGCTGCATCCATGTCATTGCAAATGGCAAGAATTCATTCTCTTTTATGACTGAATAGTACACACACACACACACACACACACAACACACACACTACATTCTGTATCCATTCATCAGTTAACGGACAGTTGGGCTGCTTCCATACCTTAGCTACTGTAAATAATGCTGCTATAAACACTGGGGTGCAGGTATCCCTTTGAATTGGTGTTGTTGTATCCTTTGGGTAATACTCAGCAGTGTGATTGTTGGACCATAAGGTATTTCTATTTTTAACTTTTTGAGGACCTTCGTACTATTTTCCACATTGGCTGCACCAGTTTGCAAACTCACTAACAGTGCAAGAGGGTTTCCCTTTCTCCTCATCCTTACCAACACCTGTTGTTTCTTGTGTTGTTGATTTTAGCCATTCTGACAGGTGAGAGCTTATTGTAGTTTTGATTTGCATTTCTGTGATGATAAGTGATGATGAGCATTTTTTCATGTGTCTGTTGGCCTTCTGGACATCTTCTTTGGAGAAATGTCTGTTTAAGTCATCTGCCCATTTTTTAATTGGATTATTTGTTTTTTGGGTGTTAGATTTGATAAGTTCTTTTTATATTTTGGATACTACCCCTTTATCAGATATGTCATTTGCAAACATTTTCTACCATTCCATAGGTTGCCTTTTAGTTTTGTTGACTGTTTCTTTCACTGTGTAGAAGCTTTTTTATTTTGATATAGACTTAATAGTTTATTTTTGCTTTTGTTTCCCTTGCCTCAGGACATATCTTAAAAGAGGTTACTATGACTGATGTCAAAGAAGTTACTCCCTATGTTCTCCTCTAGGATAATTATGGTTTCTGGTCTCAGGTTTAGGTCTTTAATCTGTTTGAATTTTTTTTCATGTATGGTGTAAGAAAGTGGTCCAGTTTCATTCTTGTATGTGTTGCTGTCCAGTTTTTCAACATCATTTGTGGAAGAGACTGTCTTTTTCCTGTTGGATGTTCTTTCCTGCTATGTTGAAGACTCATTGACTATATAATTTTGGGTTTATTTCTGAATTTTCCATTCTGTTCCATCAATCTCTGTGTCTATTTTTGTGCCAGTACCATACTGTTTTGATTATTACAGCTTTGTAATAAAATCTGAAGCCTGGAATTATGATACTTCCAGCTTTGCTTTTCTTTTTTAAGGTAGCTTTGGCTATTTGGGGTCCTTTGTGGGTCCATATAAATTTTAGTATTGTTTGTTTTAGTTCTGTGAAAAATGCTCTTGGTATATGATAGGGATTGTATTAAATATGTAGACTGCTTTAGGTAGTATAGACATTTTAACAATATTTTTTCTTCCAATCCAGGAGCATGGAATGTCTCTCAATTTCTTTGTGTCATCTTGAATTTCTTTTATTAGTGTTCTATAGCTTTTAGAGTATAGGTCTTTTGCTATTTTGGCTAGGTTTGCTCTTATATATCTTATTATTTTGGGTGTAGTTTTAAATGGGATTGTTTTTGTAATTTCTCTTTCTGCTGTTTCATTATTGGTGTATACAAATGCAGCAGATTTCTATACATTGATTTTGTATCCTGTGACTTTACTGAATTTGCTTATCAGTTCTAGCAGGGTTTTTTTTTTTTGTTTGTTTGCTCCTTTGTTTTTTGTTTTTGGTGGAGTCTTTAGGGTTTTCTATATACAGTATCATGTCACCTGCAAATAATGAAAATTTCCTTCTTCCTTACCTGTTTGGATTCCTTTTATTTCTTTTTGTTATCTGACTGCTGTGGCTAGGACTTCTGGTACTATGTTGAATAAAAGTGGTGAGAGTGGATATCCTTGTCTTGTTCCTGACCTTAGGGGCAAAGTTCTCAGTTTTTTCCCATTAAGGATGATGTTAGCTGTGGGTTTTTCGTAGATGGCATTTATTATGTTGAGGTATTTTCCCCTCTAATCTATTTTGTTGAGTGTTTTTATCATTAATGGATGTTGTACTTTGTGAAATGCTTTTTCTGCATCTATTGAACGGATCATATTGTTCTTATCCTTTCTCCTATTGATGTGATGTATCACATTGATTTATGAATATTAAACCACATTTGCAAGCCAGGAATAAATTCCACTTGATTGTGGTGAATGATTTTTTAAAATGTATTGTTGAATTTGGTTTCCTAGTATTTTGTTGTGATTTTTTTTTGGCGTCTGTGTTTATCAGGGATATTGGCCTATAGTTCTCCTTTTTTGTGGTGTCTTTATCTGGCGTTGGTATCTGGGCAATGCTGTCCTCATAGAATAAATTTGGAAGTTTCCTTCTTTTCTATTTTTTGGGGTAGTTTAAGAAGAATAGGTATTAACTCTTCTTTAAATGTTTGGTAGAATTTTCCTGTGAATCCTTCTGGTCCTGGACTTTTGTTGGTTGGAATTTACTGGCTCTATTTCTTTGCTGGTTATCAGTCTATTCAAATTTTCTATTTCTTCCTGTTTCAGTTTTGGTAGTTTACCTTTCTAGGAATTTACTCATTTCTTCTAGGTTGTCCAATTTGTTGGCCTATAGTTTTTCATAGTAGTCTCTTATGATTGTTTGTATTCTGTGGTGTTGGTTGTCATTTCTTTTCTTATTTGTGATTTTATTTGAGTCTTTTCTCTTTTTTTCTTGATAAATCTGGCTAGAGGTTTATCAATTTTATTGATTTTTTTTCAAAGAAACATTCTGGTTTCATTGATCTGTTCTATTGTTGTCTTTGTTCATCTTTTTAGTTTCTTTTTTTTTTTTAAGATTTTATTTCTTTATTTGACAGAGAGAGAGAGCAATAAGCAGAGGGAGTGGCAGGCAGAGGGAGAGGGAGAAGCAGGCTCTCTGCTGAGCAAGGAACCCAATGTAGGGCTCCATCCCAGGACCCTGGGATCATGACCTGAGCCGAAGGCAGACACTTAACTGACTGGTCCACCCAGGCACCCCAAGTTTTTTTAGTTTCTATATCATTTATTTCTGCTCTAATCTTTATTGTTTCCCTCCTTCTGCTAGTTTTAGGCTGTGGTCATTGTTCTTTTTCTAACTCCTTTAAGTGCAAGATTAGGTTGCTTATTTGAGATTTTTCTTGCTTCTTGAGATAGGCTTGTATTGCTATAGACTTCCTTTTTAGAATTCTTTTACTGTGATGCCTCATTTTTGTTGCTAAGAATTAAACCCATTCTTACTTTGGTTTTACTCTTGGAAGACAGAAGCGCTGGACCAAAAAAATGCTATGACAGTGATTACTGAGTGAAAATTCAGGGGGAGCTTCAGGGATATTTTGCTATTACTGATGTTTTAGTGCTTTTTGAATGTTGATATAAAGATGTCACATATTTAATCTATTTGAAAAAAATGTAAGGGAAGAATAATTGTGAAACCTCTCCTGCAAATGACTGAGATTCTTACATCAACACTAATCCATTTTTTAATCTAGTGTTGATATGAGAACACAACTCTTTTCCAGTAAAAGTACTCGATTTCTTAAATTAGCTCCCTGAGTCTCTATGTTGTTTTCAGTGGATTAAGGCAAGTTCACATTTGAAGTATGAGGATTCTGAAACTGAAGTCAAATGTGCTCAATAGTCAATAAAGCATTTTCTAAACTAAAGGCTTTCTTTAGAACTGTGATATTAAAAGCAGTGACTATGTGAAATGATAGCAAGATTATGACAATAAATGTAAACCTCAAATTATTTCTACATTAATGTTTGCATTTAGGGGATACAACTATGAAATTCTTGTACTGTATTTCTGTTTAATGTTCAACATGCTCATGTGAGTAGACGTTCCTTTTTAAATTAGTTTTTAAATGTGAATATGAATTTTGAATTTCAATACGTAATGTAAGCCTGCCTCACCTGTTACTCATTGTGAAATATCTTGCCTAATCAGTTGATGAACACAAGATTAAATAAAATTACTTTTAACCATAAGGCATCATTTATTTATCAAATATGAATTGTGTTCCAGTATCAGGCCATCTACTAAGTGGAGGAAGCATAGCTTGTGATTTTCTTTTCTTTTTTTTTTTTTAAATTTTATTTATTTATTTGTCAGAGAGAGAGAGAGAGAGTGAGCACAGGCAGACAGAGTGGCAGGCAGAGACAGAGGGAGAAGCAGGCTCCCTGCTGAGCAAGGAGCCCGATGTGGGACTTGATCCCAGGATGCTGGGATCATGACCTGAGCTGAAGGCAGCTGCTTAACCAACTGAGCCACCCAGGCGTCCCTAGCTTGTGATTTTCAATACAAACAACCATCCTCTAAAATTTTCTTTATGGGCTATAGTAGATGTTTTGGGAAATCAATAAAACTTATGTGAGCTTACATATTTGTATATAATATATAACATTTACATATGCACATATGTATTTAAAAGTATATGTATTTATATATAATATATAATATTTACATATAATATATAATATAAATGATGTATACTATATAATATATTGTATTATGTTATATTATGTTATCTGTATTATATTTAAAACTTATTTTAAGGACACCTGGGTGGCTCTGTTGATTAAGCATCTGACTACAGCTCAGGTCATGATTCCAAGGTCCTGGGATAAGTTCGGCATTGGGCTCCCTGCTCAGTGGGGAGTCTGCTTCTCCCTCTCCCTCTGCCCCTGCCTCTTCTCATGCATTCTCTCTCTCTCCCCCAAATAAAATAAATAAATCTTTAAAACAATGTTTTTATGATATGGTTGAATGATCTTTTAGGTTGAATTCTCCCGAAAGTGACCCTGAGATAAGAATTCATGTATAAATGTTGGATTTATTAAGGAATTGCTCCCTGGAGAAGCAGGTAAGGGAGTAGAGGAAGCTGGACTGAAAAGGGGGAAGGAAATGAGCAAGAGAGAAATTTCAAGTTATTTCTCAGCCTGAGACTGATTCCATGGGTATTCTGGAACATAAATTACATCTCAGACACGTCCCACTTTGAGGCATAGTCTGGGCCGTCAAACTCCCACACATATCAGTAATTGGCTATGGGTTTTCCCAGGAATGTAATGCCTCTCAGGCACTTCCAGTTTTCTGTACAAAGAACAAGGACAGAAGCGGCAAGGTCAGTTCTCCAAAGAAAGGATCCAAGGGGCTGGGTGATTCTCAGGTGTATTTGCTACCCAGGACTGTCACAGATCTTTATTCAAGTTGGGAAATGTGATTCTCCATTTTGCTGGGCTAAAGTGTCTACGATAAGGGTTCAACTGTGAGAGAGAGTTGACAAGTCCAAGGATATATTTAGACCTAGGGGGTTTTCTTGGAAACTGTGATTGGAAGTTGGAGTGGAAAATGGTGGTAGGGAGCCCTTAGGTGTATGTGATAAGGAATAGGAAAAAGAGGATAATACAAGGTCTTTGAAAATTTGAAGCACAGGAAGGAGAGGAAAAAAGTAAAATAATTACAAGATATGCAGAACATATTCATTAAGGGAGAATCTTTAGCTCAGGCAAACTGTCATTGCCCAGACTCCAGAGGAATGTTGGTCAGAAAATTCTTAGCACATATCTGGACCTGCCAGAACAGTTTCCATGTGAGTGCAGAGAACTTGACTTGGGCTCTGGGTTGGAAAGTAGCCTGGCTCTCTGGAGTCCTAGGAAACCTGTAGAAGTAAAACTCAGAGGAGGCCTGGGGCAATGCTTTGCCTAGCAAGAAAGCAAGTCTTTCTTGGCCTAAGTCAAGGCCAAGGACGGGGCCAGCCGCCTTCAAGAAGAATACAGGTGAAGCCATCCAACAACAGACTGTTTAAGGCTTTAAACCTGTGCCAAGTTAATTGAGGAATGTGAGTCTCTGTACTTGCAAATTACCTCAACACTATATAATTTGTATTCTGAATTTTCTCACACTGTAACAGAGATTCAGAGCCTTTCCAGATCTTTTGGTCTATGGTGCTGTGTATGTTGATGCATCCTGAGGGTGCTGTGTTTCTGGGGACAACACAAGGTTGGGTATTGCTGGGAAGCAAAGTGAGGGGATCTCTGTGTGGTCTTGAGGGGAGTTATACTACCTTGTGATTATCCAGAATATTCAAAGCAAGTGTTGGAGGGAACCCACTGAGGAAAGACATCTATTTGTGCCTCAAATCTGAGCACTCTATTTGGAAGCTGAATGTCTTTTAGTTGATTCACACACTGGCAAATTGTTTAAAAAAATAAATTCACGGCAGATAATAATTTTAAGTCTTCAATATAGAAGATAAACTTGGTTAGTCTGTATTCTAGCAACTATTTTTTCCCCAGCAAACTATTTTTTAATATTAAAAAAGAAATAATAGGGGTGCCTGGGTGGCTCAGTGGGTTAAGCCTCTGCCTTCAGCTCAGGTCATGATCCCAGGGTCCTGGGATCGAGCCCCACATCGGGCTCTCTGCTCAGTGGGGAGCCTGCTTCCTTCTCTATCTCTCTCTGCCTGCCTTTCTGCCTACTTGTGATCTCTGTCTGTCAAATAAATAAATAAAATCTTTAAAAAAAAGAAATAATAGAGAGCTAAGAAAGAGAATATTTGATAACTGTGTTTTCACTTCTACTTCATTTCTGCACCCAAGAAAGTGAGTATCATTAATAAGTATCTTTTGAGTTCTTAAGAGCTATCTCCATTTTCTTATACTATTTAAGTTGGGCAAATATTTTGGCTCAGGAATAACATTTCTCTCACAAAGACCAGAAGATTATGAGCTCACACTTTTTTTTTTTTAATTCTCAAAAAGTAGTCCAAAAAGTTTCAGACTATGCAATTTCTTCTCTGTGGGTCTGGAAGGATATTTGTAATTAGATTCACTCCCTCTTTTCTTCTCATGGGGAATACTCCAAGAATGTTTTGTTCTTTTTAAGATATTTTTATTGTAAGACATTTTAAACACATACAAAAGGAGAGATTAGTATAATCTCTTCCTAGGTCTTGGGATAAGTTACTGTTACTCATTTATACAAAAATTATCACCTTTGGACAATCTCGTTTCATTTATACCTTCATCTACTACCATTTTACCTTATGGACTATTTTGAAAGCAAATCTCAGATATCATTTCACCCATAAAGAGTTCAGTGTGTATCTGTAAAAAATGAGGTATATTACATATCTCTGCAGTCTTTTCTCTTCTCTCTCTTCCCCTTCTCCCTCTCCTTCCCTCCTTCTCTCCCTGTGTTTGTTTTTATTTTTATTTTTTTTTTATTTTTACAATTTGTTGAAGAAACTGAGTTATTTGCTCTGAAGAATTTTCCATAGTCTGAATTCTGCCAATTGCATTCCAATGATATCATTTAATGGGTTCTTCTGTTTTTCTTTTCTAAAAATTAGAAGTTAGATTTAGAGTCTTGATAATTCAGGTTCAATTATTTCATTTATTCTTTTTGACTACTAGATAGGTGGAGTTGTGGTTTTTCCATTGATGATAAACAATATCAGGTTATCTCTTTTTGTGATGTTACCACTGTTGATGATCACTGCTTGCATTTATTCATTCATTAGAGGTCATAAATTGGTGATATTTTAATTATCCTCTTTTAATTTATTTTTTGGAATTTAATTATATCATCCTCTTTTCATTTATTATTTGGAATACTTTAATAAAAGAGAATCCCACTGATTCTTTGGTTACCCAGTGATATAGCTTGTAAAGGAAAGAGTACCCAAATACTTGCTTATTAGTTTTCGGATAATACACTCATTCTTTCCAGTCCTCCAAAGATGATAAATGAGTTATTTGTTGTTGTTGTTGTTGTTGTTTTTACAAACACATACAGGATTTAGTTTAAGACACTGCTATTATCCTGATTGGTGCTCATGCTGTCTCATCTTTGATCAATGGAAAAAGCCCTTCAAGTTGACTTCCAAGTTCTTTTTATGGCTCTGCCTGCTTGTTTTCTGTTATCAAATTATGCTCTATTCTTACCTTGCACATTTCTGTTCCACTTCTGCATTGAGGCATTTTTCCAAGGAGCCCTTGTTCTTTTAGTGGGAAAGGTTTTTGGAGATCACAGTTTGACATTGCTGTGCTAAATATGTTTTGTATGGGTACTTACTTCTAGGCCTTTGCCATGGACAAAGTCAGGAAATAAGTTTTTAATTCTTTTAAGATAAAATACTTTCAAACTGAAGCATATATTAATATGTGCACCTCAATTTAATATATATAGTACCCTCTTCAGATTATATAACTTACTAGAACAACTCACAGATCTCAAGAAAAGTTTGCTTGTTATGACTGGCTTATAATGAAGGATACAACTTAGGAACAGATGAATGGAAGCGATGCATAGGCAAAGTATTGGGGGTGCTGGACGATATAGAGCTTCCACACCCTCTCCAGGCATACCAGCTTCTCAGCACCTCCACGTGTTAACCAACCAGGAAGCACTTTGAATCCTGTTGTTTGGAATTTTATGGAAGTTGGTTTTTTTTTTTTTTTTTAAGATTTTATTTATTTATTTGACAGACAGAGATCACAAGTAGGCTGAGAGGCAGGCAGAGAGAGGGGCAGCAGAAGCACGCTCCCCGCAGAGCAGAGAGCCCAATGCGGGGCTCGATCCCAGGACTCTGGGATCATGACCTGAGCCGAAGGCAGAGGCCTTAACTCACTGAGCCACCCAGGTGCCCCTGGAAGTTCTATTACTTAGGAATAATTGATTAAATCATTGGCCATTGGTGATTAAGTTCACCCTGTCTCCCTCCCCAGAGGTTGAAGATAGGGATGATAGTTCAACCTTCTATTCATGTCTTTTTGGTGAACAACCCCCAACCTGAGGCTATCTAGGGGCCCCTAGTCACCAGTCATCTCATTAGCATACAAAAGACACTCTTATGACCCCAGAAATTCCAAGGGTCTAAAAACTCCTGTGACAAGAATCTGGATCAAAGACCAAATATTAGAAGAGAAGATGCTCCTAGCATCTCCATCACTTAAAAAAATATTATGAGGGTTTTAGGAACTCTGTGTCAGAAATTGGAAACAGAGATCAAATATATATTTCTCATTCTCTCATAATAGTATTATCCTAATTTTGGACAAAATCTACATAGAAAAATGACTAAAAGGAAATAAATCAAAATATTAACCATAATATGGCAAAATATTAGCAAAACCAAAATATTTTATTTACAATGTGCAGTTTATAATTTTATAATAAAAGAACTTTAAAAGACATGAATAAATTATAATTAATTCAAATCTAGATTGTGTAAAGTATTATCTTCCCTTGAACTGAAGGATGACTTTTATGAAAATAATTGAAAAATCTTAAAAATAATATATTTGGCTGGGGTGCCTGGGTGGCTCAGTGGGTTAAGCCTCTGCCTTTGGCTCAGGTCATGGTCTCAGGGTCCTAGGATCGAGCCCCGCATCGGGCTTTCTGCTTGGCAGGGAGCCTGCTTCCCTCTCTCTCTCTGCCTGCCTCTCTGTCTACTTGTGATCTCTCTCTCTCTGTCAAATAAGTAAATAAAATCTTAAATATATATATATATATATATTTGGCTATGTAAAATTAGAAACTTGTTAGGTAAAATGATGATTAGCAAAATTAAAAGGTAAATATCAAATTTTTAAAATTATTTCATGTGTTATTCATAAAGACATGCTATCATTTCATCCAAAATAGCAAAAACCACAATGAGAGAAAATAAGTAAATGTAATATATATACAGTAATTCACGTTATCAATAAACATATGAAAAAACTCTCATAGGTACCTAGTATATAATAATTTCTTCATTTTATGGATGAAAGAAGTAAAGATCAAAAAGGTTAAATCACTTTCTTACATGAATAAGGACAAAGTTGAGATTCATTCTTCTAACTTTGGACTCAGACCTCATGACCTCTCACACCGATGACTGAGGAAATCTGAGTGGCTGTCATCTAGATAGGAATTTTTTTGTGGCTCCCCCTCATAGTCAATAGTTCTTGAAGTTAGAATGAGGAAAGTTCTTCATTTTCTGAATACCAAACCCTAACTAAATTTAAATTACGTTATATTATTCAGTTATTTTTCGCTTCAAAATAAAGCATATTTTCCCATTAAACTTCTAATGTTAACAAAGTCATTACACGTTCATCTTCATTTTAAAAAATGTATTTTAAGCTGTTCTTCAACTGGAGAACATATCTTATGATAGTATTTGCTTTATCAACTGCGTAATCTAGAAACAACATAAAGAGTATTTTTGGTGACTTTCATACATTTACATCTTAAGTTATCTTCTCCATGCATTATAGCAAATATGAATGATATGTTCAGGCTTTAAATATTTAATGCAGAGGTAATCCACTCCACTCTCCACTCCCCAGATATGATCATAAATTCAAAGCATATTTCCATGCTAAAAACTTTCTGACTTATTCAGTAGGGCTTTTTTACATACAAACTAGAAGTCAACAGGATGTCTTAAAATTTTTCCTTTGTAGCATTGTTAAAAAGAAATTGCCATTTTGATCTAAAGAAAAGGTATGACTAGTTTGTTTCAATTTTAGACAATGTTGGGAAAAATGCCTCATTTTTGATTGCATGATTATACTGGAAAAACACACAATAAACAGAAATGGGCTTCAGTGTTATAGCCACAGGTCAATGATTTACAATCATTTTCCCCCCTCAAATCCTCAGAAATATGTTATCACAATTCTTATCAGTAACAAAAGCACAAGTGTGGGCGTACTAGACTCTCCGGGAGGTGCTTTTTCTTTAACCAGTTTTCCTAGCTGATTCTGACAAGGCCCTGTACGCTAGTGCTTTTCCAGCTTGGACAGGAACAACCTTGGACTGTTACAGTGCAGATTCTGGTTCAGTAAGTTTGAAGTCGAGTCTGAAATTTTGTCAGTTCTAAAGAGCTCCCGGGTAGTGCCAATGCTGGTGATCCACAAACCATTCTTTTCAGCACAAGGCAGTATAATCACCTCCCAGCTTTCAATCTCCGGTAGATGCTGCACATCTGTGAACTCAACTAAGGTCTTGATGCAGTTGTCTTTATCTTGTCTGTGATTGAGTTCTAGTCTGCTTTTATGGAATTTCCTCCAATCAAATGGGAACAATTAAAGAATTTATGGATATATTTGCCATAATTATTAAACACTTTGTTTAGTGTTTCTTGCAAGCATCTTTTGCATATGTAGAAAATCGGGAATGATGACAAGGAGGAAGAGAATGAGAACTGCTTTTGCATGCTGGTTAGCAGTGGCAGCAATAATTTCTGCATGGACCTAGTGGTAGAATAACTGAAGTTGTTGAAGGATTGCCCTGTGAGCTCGCATCCTTCAGTGGGACCTGATTCCTAGAATGGTCATGTTGTGGTGCTGCCCCATATCTGCTTTATGGTCTCCAGGTTGTCCTCCCTTCCATTTCACCTCCCTTCAAAACCAGCTCTTGCGATTCAATTCATAAATTTTTTTGTATCAGGTGGTCGAAGCACTGAAAGGGAATGAAAAGATTGCTGGTTCTGAGCTGTTTCATATGTATTTAGAAAAAAATTAAAAGACATGCAAAAATAACGAAGCAGTTGCAGAACAGTGCTATATTTTATTTCATCAGAGGACACAAGGCAGTAACTAGAAACTCAGCATCAGGGGAGACCTTGAAGATCATCAAGTTCAGTTTTTATTCAGCAATAAACTTCTTCTGTCACGTTGTGGACAATCGTTTTTCCAACTTCTAAGTTGTTTCAGGCACAGAAGGTTCACTGATTCCCAGGGTAGCCCATGCCAATATTAGGGAACTCTAATTGTTAGAAAGTTTTTATTTACACTGGGTTGTTCCTTCTATTAACCATCAGATTATGCCCAGTCTTGCAGAAGAAGAAAAGCTATGGTCTGCCGGAGAAGGCTGGGAAGACCTTTCAGAGGAGGAGGCATCTGGGCAAAATCCGAAGTTCTGCTGGAATTTAGGGAGGTGGAGAGGAGTGGGGAGGGCAGCATTCTCATGAGCCATTGCTTGAGCTTAGAATTTAGAGCTACTCTTCTTAATTGTTAATCTGGATCCTCTAATCTATGCCCCAGTGTTAAGGGATGTCTGTGTTCTATGTACTGAAAGGCAATCAACAATATGTCAGATACCTTGGTATCATTCCATAGAAGATACTTGAGAAAATGAATATAGAAACTTTTCAGATTTTCCTTACTTATAAAGCAGAGAATTATCCACCCACTACTGCTGGGCCTGCTGTAATGGAATTCTGAGAGACCAGATTTATCCAGAGTGCAAAGGAAGTGGGCAGACACACAGCTGTTGTTTGGAGAATAGTACTGGTGTTGAAGTGAAAAATTACAGTGGCTGAAGACACAATGTAGAGGCCTTCAGGGGGAACAGCTTTAAGCAGTGTGGGTTGACTGCACTGGGAAACCACAGTGGTCACCCTTCTGTTATCCATTCAGATGGAGCAGCTCCTAGTTAAAGCCAGGAGTCCACATGTCAATTTTATGCGAGGCAGATGTCTTCTGGGCTTCTCATTTTGTGGAGAGCAAAGTCACCAGAAATACAATTCAGAATATAAATCACAGGGTACATATACGTAAGGAAATGGAAAAATATGGGTATATTAACAGTTTCCATCTGGATTTTTCTTAGGAAGAGAATGGCAGTTGTATTAGGAAAATATAATCACAAGGTACATGATAAAGTGGGAGAGAGGTCTTCTAGGGGCCTGAAGATGCTGTGACCTCAGTGAGGAAGTCTGAGTTCCCTCAGTTGCCTGTTCATCTGGAGAAGGAGACGAAAAATGAGAGGAGTAAAGGAGGCACTTAGACGGTAAAGCCTAAAGATTGGTCGAAGGCCATGCTCCAGAATGTGACCACTCTAAATCTTCAAAACATGCAACAGCAATAAAGACTTTAAACAATGCATGATGTGAGTGGATTTTTATGGAAACTGATGAAGAGATTGGGTTTTGCATCTACAGTATCGTCAAATTTTACAGATAAAGAGCAAAAGAACACTGGTTTATGGCAGCCTAGAGAAGCACGAGAAAGTAAGCTAGAAGAATTTGCTGAAATTATGAAGTAGGCTTCTGACTACAGAATGAGGTTTAAGATCAAGTTTAACCAGATCATTTGGAGGCGAGGAACGCTTGGGAGCCATTTAGGTTACACATATAAAACCATTTACTCCAAGGAAAATTTCCACCTGAAGCTGTTATTTTTAGCTTCTTACTCTTTCATTTAAAAGGTCTACTTTAAAAGGTCAGATTGTCTTCTAGAATAGGGAACCCCTCCCACTGTGTTTATGTGGTCAAGCAGCCCCTTTATAAGCCCCTTCCTAAGCCCTGTTTTTCTAAATGTTTAAAGTTAATTTCCTTCCCTTGTCTATGCTTACAGCTTTTTAAATAAATCTAAGTTCATTTTGAAATGCTATGAGATAGAGCACATAAAACCCAAGGTCATTTTACTCAACTTCCAGCTTATCTACATTTCGTACATGGAGGAACAATAGTTAAAAGTTTTAACTTAGAAATTCTTTTTAAGACTTCACAAGAATGCAGACTTAAGCAAGAGAAGTCACCCAAATGGTGACTTTTTTGGTGGATGTTTTACTATTTTTCTCTCTCAGAACATAAAGATTAAAGAACAATGTTGTTTTGCAACGGGACCTGACTCTAAGAAGGCTGGGCTGGATTTGTTTTTCTGGAACTGGCCTTGTCCTCTGGCAAAACGAAATTTAAAAATGATAAATACATAGCTGCCACTGTATCGTTGATATAAACATTACCAAAGCCTTTCAAACTTAAAGCTGCAAACTGATATGTTGCCTGAAGTGTTGTTCTTAAATTTTGCCCGTGCGTTCCTAAATCACCTCTTCTTTTCAGTGTTCTAGAAAATTACTGCACTGCCTGCTGAGATTAGGCAAGGTGATAATTGTACCTAAATCATAAACACATTTGGCTTTGGCGCTTCGTTTTTTTAAGGAATAACCTTAAATAAAGGGTTTAATGTGAGTTTTCTTGGTGGGTTACAAATTTGAGTTAAAAATATATAAATTAGATAAAGTCAAGACATTCAATGTTTACCAAGCATTATGAATAAGATATGAGCATACACAGGTGAAAAAGAAAGCTAAACATGACATGGTCTTAGGTCTCACGGAGCTTATAATTAAGAAAGATACAAGCAAATGTTTATATAGCAGTCAAAACAAGTGAAAAGATACCTGCTGATTGGTATTTACTCCAAGAGTCCTTTTACGAATACCCCAAATAATTTCTCTGAAAGTTCAATGCATAATAAAGCAAAATAAGAAACCCAACTTAATTATCTAAACCAGCTTGTTGGATGATTGACTACATCACATTAAAATGCTATTATACTTTATAATGACAATGATTATAGCTTAAAAAAATCCAATAAAATAATGTGTATGGTACTGGTACTATTAACCATTTTCCCTTTTACACTATCAGTCTCCCTTCAAATACTTAAGTGTTTACTATAAGGCTGCTAGCCTTGAGATTTGAATAAAGAGCAGCACACTGTTGGTCCTCAAGGAACTTTCAGTCTGGTTAGACAGGATTTCTTCATGTAACATAACTTCAAGAATTAACAGAATTCCAAGGGGGGGGAAACTGACTTGCATGGAGTTTGAGTTGTCAGGTATGGGACAAGAAGAAGATCAAAGAACTGATAGAATTTTGATGGGAGGGAGGGACTGGATATTCAAACAAGAGAATGCCGAGAATTTAGGGGCAAAGTCAAAAGCAGCACAGAGCGGGGTCAGTGTAAAGGAATGCTTTCATTATGTTCGACTCCAGAGTCCATTCCTGGAGTCACGGGAGATAAGGCCAGAATGCCATGTTGAGGCCATATTATGAAAGTTTCGAATACAGGCTAGAGTTTGGAGTTTGTACCTTATTTTATAAGCATAAGAGTTTCATGGGAAGCTTTCAAACAAGCATGTGGTGTTATCAAACATCAGGTTAATAATGTCAGTTTAATAAGGTGATTCTCAGAACGATGCACAAACAAATCCCTTCAAGGAAGAAGAGACTAGAGAGAGAGTACTTAGGTAAGAGGTTGTGACATTAGTCTAGGAGTGAGTTGGTAAGGTCCAGAAACAGGTGGAAGTTAGAGCTAGACAGACTAAATCTGTGTGTGTGTGTTTTATTTTTATTGTTTTAAAGATTTTATTTATTTATTTGAAAGAGATCACAAGTAGGCAGAGAGGCAGGCAGAGAGAGAAGGGGAAGCAGCCTCCCTGCTGAGCAGAAAGCCCGATGGGGGGCTCGATCCCAGGACTCTGGGATCATGACCGGAGCTGAAGGCAGAGGCTTAACCCGTTGAGCCACCCAGGTGCCCCTGCGTGTGTGTGTTTATTTTATTTTATTTTTTTTAAATTTTTTTTTTAAGATTTCTTATTTATTTATTTGACAGAGAGAGATCACAAGTAGGCAGAGAGGCAGGCAGAGAGAGTGAGAGGGAAGCAGGCTCCCTGCCGAACAGAGAGCCCAAAGCGGGACTCGATCCCAGGACCCTGAGATCATGACCTGAGCCGAAGGCAGCGGCTTAAACCACTGAGCCACCCAGGCGCCCGCGTGTGTGTGTTTTAATAGAGCACTTAGCATATTAATATAAATGAATAATAAAAACTCCAAAGCTAAATTTATTGATAATCTTCATTGTGGTTAAGCAAACATTAGAGGAATACTTATTAAAGTGTCCTATATAAGACTGCTACAGGAATTCCTTATCTGCATGATATTATTATGAATCCAGCCCAGTGATTCTCATGTTCCCTATGTAATTTTCCAAGTAAGACTTTCCATTGAGGCTTTAATCCTAGGAAAAGTTGGTGTACTTTGAAGAACTGGAATATTTCCTTTCTTCTTTTCTTCCTATGAAGTTTAGGCAATCTTCCCTGAATGCCTGTAGGCTCCAAACCAGGCTTTCGATTTAACCAGCTGTGTTGACTTTAGACTGTAATCTCTGTTTTCTTCTTTGTTGTTAACTCTCCTCCCCTCCCCCTCCTGTGTCATTACTTTTCACTAATCTTACGATCTTGGTTTCACCTCTTCGCTCTGTAAGCTTCTCCAAATGGTTTTTCAAAAGAGACAAAGGATAAGGACATTGAATTTGTGCCAATAACTCTCCCTCCTCCCTAATCTCCATCTTCTTCCTGAGTTCCAGCATGGCGTTTCTACATCTTCCCTATATTTTGCCCAGCCTCTAAACCGGTGGCACCATTTAGCAACTCTCTTCTGTCCAACTTCCAGCCTTATTCATATGTGATCTTGGAACCAAGGGCAGCCGTACCGCCTGGGAACTTTTCAGAAATGCAAGTTCTCAGGCCTCACTCCAGGGTACTGAACCAGAAACTCTGGAGGGGGCCGCCCAGCAATCTGTCCTTCCAGGGATTCAGACACATGGTGAAGTTTAAGTTTGAGAACCTCTGCTCCAGAGAATGTGCTCTTTCCTCTCTCTCCCAGTCTATCTCATGGTATTTCTCATCCATTCTGTGTGTTTGCTCTATTATTAGGGTAAATTTTTTATATAATTTTCAGAATTATTATACATTCTTAAAGGACCTGATCTGACTGGTGTAACTTATTATTACCCCCACCGCAGTTATGACTGCCCTACCTCATGGTCACTGGCTGGCCCATGCTTGAGCCACTTTTGGAATACCTTGCTGAAGGCCAGATCCTGTCAGTGGCCAGGTCTCCCCAAAAACAACACAACAATAACAAAACAAAGACTAATACTGCTTTCCTGAGAAGATGGCAGAAGATAGACCAGAAAGAGGCCTACTCCTACCCAATATGTTTATCTTTAATTAAATTGATGTGTGCCATGTGCCTTCAGCAGAGGACTAGTGGGGATTTTCTTAGTTGGATAACCTGGACTTCAGAGTTCTTATAGGAAAGACAAGAGGCAACCATTACTGTTTGACACCATTGGAAACAGGCAGAGGCAAGAAGGTCTATGGGCTCTGGATATTTGAAGATAGTTCAAGTTAGGGTTGAAATGAAAGATCCTATCGTAAATTGTTACACGGGCAAGGATCCAATTCGCAAGTTACAAAGGTGTCATCCCATCTGTACCTTTAACGGAAATGTATTGCTAGATGTTTACATTTGTGTGTAAAGATATTGTTCTCCTCCTTTCTTTTTTAAATTAAGAAGCACTTTATATATCCAAATGTGGTGGCAACCTCAGAAACTGGATTTAAAACCTCAAGTTGCTTTGTTAAGGGCAAGAAGTGTCAGGGAGGGAATGAGTTTCATAGAAATCTCTTATTAAATTGAGGCAGAAAATAGATATGGGGTGGTTCTTGAAGTATTTATTTATTTATTTATTTATTTGACACAGAGAGAGAGAGAGATCACAAGTAGAGCAGCAGACAGAGAGAGAGGGGGAAGCAAGCTCCCTGCAGAGCAGAGAGCCCGATGTGGGGCTCCATCCCAGGACCCTGAGACCATGACCTGAGCCGAAGGCAGCGGCTTAACCCACTGAGCCACCCAGGCGCCCCAGTTCTTGAAGTTTTGCGTGGTGGCAAAATAAAGAGACAGACAAATATTCTTGTGATAAAGATGTCAGTTTCTAAGATTTATTCAATCATAATTTGAAAGATGTTGGAAATTCATGTAAGGCAGTTTTGTTCTACAGTGGATTAGGATTAAAAAAAAAACCCAAATATTTATTAGGCAATAATACAATACTTAGTTTCTACCCGGAGTTGTTTTTGTTTTGTTTTTTAACCTACTTGAAGAGTCAAGGTTAATTTAACTTTTGGTATCTGAAGCAATACCCAAACTACAAGAAAATAGATGGCTAAGTGCTAAATGACATTATCCTTGATGTGCTTCTCTTTGTACATTCTTGGAACTCTCATCTCTTGTGATTTTATCTAATAACTATGTAGGTCAATGTTTCTCAGTCTTGAGTAATGTAGGGATAGACTACTGCAAAAATTTCATACATTCCTTCAGTATGGAATGAAAGTATTTTTATTATTATTTTACCAAAACATGTGCCAATCTAAAAATAGGCACAAACTACTTAACCTTACAATTCTTAAACTATAAAAAACAAATCTACAAAGTAAATACAGAAAAGTTATACACCCATAGAATTTAAACTAATTGAGTCACATGGATGCTTATTGAAGCAAAAAAACCACATTCTGAGCTTGAGCATGGTTCTGCCTAACGTGCAGCTTTCTGTGCTTTCTACAGATCTTTCTCACTATGACTCCCATGATGACTCACCTCTTACCACTTCTTTACTCAAACCACTGTGAAACTACCCTTTATACACTTCCTGTGGGTTTTCTTTTGCTGTGATTTGTACAAACACATCATGTGTGTATTAACTCTGCTTGTGACATTTTCTGTTTGGCAACAATTAATACAGTGCTATCGATTGTCAACTTGAACTACAAATGAAAAGGTGAGAAATTTGGGGTGATTTGGTATAGGGTAGCTGTCCACATGGTCCCAAATGTTCTTATTATTTTTGGAAGAGTGTCAGATGTGAAATCCTCACGAAAAGGTATTTTAAAAATCCTCACTAAAAACGGAGTGCTGTTGTGGTGGATGCAGCTGTGCCTGCCAGCTGCCCTGTAAGGAAGCACGTGGTGCCCCAGCCACTAGAAGATGGCAACCAGTTCTCAGTTCCTTTAGGGTTTGTTCAGCTGCAAAGAGCTGCCAGGGTTTGCCCTCCACAGGTACCCACATTCAAGGACAGATGGAGGCAGTGGTATTAAAACTTGGCTCTTTCACCTGAACAGGGACAACTCTGATGGGCCATATATGTTCCAGTTTCCCCTGGACCTGACTGATGCTTTGTTGGCCTGCCTTGCAGTTCCATCTTGTCCTCCCAGTCCTGGTTTCTGCCTCTCTCCCATTAGTGATGATCCTTAATAAACACCCTGCACGCCAAACTCCATCTCAGTGTCTGCTTCTGGAGAATCCAGCCAACAAGCACTTGAGAATCTCTCTGAGGATCCCAGAGGAGGGAGAATTCCTCTTCTGGGGTCCTGACTCTTCTTGCAAGCTTCTAGTCTTAAAGTTCAGCTTCCAATTGTATACTCCCATCAGTACTTGAAATTCAACAGGTCCAAAGTGGGCACATAACAAATCTCTTGGGCTTGTGCCTGAGAACTTGTGGTTTTTCCCTCTGCTTTATAATTTACTTAATGGCACTGCCATTGTATTCCCACAGGATCGAAACTCGAGAGGTAATTTTGATTTCTCACATATCTTGCTCTGTACAGTCTATTATTCATGCTTCTTACCATGGGAAGAACTTTACTCACTTCTCCAGGGATTCACTCCCCTCTAAACAAGGGATCTTTGCTCCTGGGATATCTGTTCCCTTTAATAGTTTTCAGTTTCCCTTCTCTCCCGTTCCATAAACTTTAAAAGAAACAAATTTTTTTTTCTCATAAAGGATACATATATAAAATTCCAACCCACAATCACCTACTTATTTTGGAGTGCAGTATGTTGGCTCACCTATTGAATAAAAGAGTAATGCTTTGAGAGGGTGGCAGCAAGGGCCAAGGGCTTCACTTTTCTTCTTGCAATGGAGATAAGGCAGCATAGTCATTAAAACATTAACTTTGTTTAAAATAAGGCAATAAAACAAAAAAAAATCTTCCATTTTCTTCCCCTCTTTATCTTGTAAACATATATATTTTTAAAGATTTTATTTATTTATTTGACAGACAGAGATCACAAGTAGGCAGAGAGGCAGGCAGAGAGAGAGGGAGAGGAGAAGGCAGGCTCCCTGCCAAGCAGAGAGCCCAACGCGGGGCTCGATCCCAGAACCCTGGGATCATCACCTGAGCTGAAGGCAAAGGCTGTAACCCACTGAGGCCCCCCAGGCACCCCAATCCTCTCGATCTTTTATATTGGACTAAAGAGTAAAGAAAACCGAGTCTTGATAAATGCCGAAATAATAATTTTATAATATACAGACTAAAATGTGTAAATGTGGTGAGGTTTAGAAGTCTTTGAAAACATATATACTTTTGAAAGCAGTCAACTCATTGAAAGATACTGCTGTTTAAAATTGAAAGTTGTGTTGTCAGTTGAAGATGAGAAACTGAGATGTTTGTGAGGGAGAGATTGTCAGGAAAGCAGTAGAACATTTCCTGCCCATGGGTGCAGTCTTGAGGATTTGTGATGGCCATGAGGAGTCCGGTAACCATCACCATGACACCGACAGGAAGCATGACACAGGACATAATCTTATCTGAGTGTGTCCTCGGTTCTTCAGACAGTTTCAGATAGCATGCTGATGGAATGATAAAAATTAGTGGAGCAGCACAGAGCACACCCTGCATATTGAAAACAAGAAATAACAATATGTTACCAAATGAGCATTCTTTGGACAGTTTTGAAATACATTTATAAAATGTATTTATCTTTGTACATGTTAAAAGTTTAATAGGTTGAATCAACCAAGGGAAAGACGAATAACCCAAGATTTAGGAATAGGCTTTCCCTTTCTGATGATATATTTACAAATGAGAAGAATAAAATAATAGTATATCAGACCTAAGGAAAAAATGATCAGAAAATAATAATTTAGAAAATAAAGCAGAAGGTAAGATCAACTTCTGGCAAACTCTTGAAATTTCCCATATTTTCAGCACGTCACATTTTCCTATATTCTTATTTCAAATTGCTGAGTAACTACTATGCTCTTCAAATATGAGTGGTCTATTTGTCATTTATGTACAAGAGGAGACTGACTACTGGGAGGTGTGTAGAGGATATCATCTTTCCTCTTTCTTGAGTTGGTGTAAAAGTAGGTTCCTCTCTGTATGAGAAAAGAAAACTACCACCCCTGGGGCACTTAACATGAAACAGCTTTTCTAAATCCTCTTTCAAGTAAAACTAAACATGTTAATTACCCTAGAAAATTGACAGCAGAACTAAATGACTATGACTCATTCACCCTCCCCTACATTAGCTTATGGATAAGTCCAACCTGAGGGGGCATGTCAGATTGAAAATTATGGGGAGTAGTGTTGTCTGTTATAAAAATCCCAGGAGGGGTGCCTGGTGGCTCAGTCAGTTAAGCCTCCACTCTTGAGGCACAGGTTGTGATCTCACGGTCATAAGATGGAGCCTCATGTCAGAGGGAAGTGCACTTGAGATTCTCCCTTTCCCTCTCTCTCTGCCCCTTTCCCCACTCACACCACGTTATGTGTTTGTACTCTTGCTCTCTCTTGCAAATAAATAAATAAATATTTAAAAAAAAATACCGAGAGTTATTGACTTCAAGAAAAGACACTTGCCCTTTGAAGAGGCTAAATCTGAGTTGCACACTTGGCAAATGAAATAATGTTAAAATTTAATGTATTTTAGGCAATATAGTTTTAAAATTATATTAAATGTTAATTATATATTAAACAAAATATAACATACTACTAAATATATTAAATATAATTGCATAACAAATGACATTCTCTTAGGCCATAAAACACAAGTTTTTAAAAACAGACAATAGCAAATGTGATATTGGTTTAAAATTAAAAGCAAGCCTTCCATAAAATACATGTTTTGCTATATTTGAAAAAGTTATTATGGAAATATGTAAATATACAGAAAAGTAGAAAGAATAGTATAATGAAACCCTATATACCTATCACCTAAGGTTTAAAAGCTTTCTGACACATTAGTTGGTAGATTTCCCCAAGGAAAAATCACAGAAAACTGATTTTGAAGCTGAAGGAGGTAAAAAACAGATTATACCTTAAAATAGTTTTAAAATAAATATTTTCTCAATATCATCATTTACTAAAATTACTGTGTTATACTCAGTACCATCCTCTTACCAGAAATATTACAACTATGATTCCCAAAATACAACTTTTGTAGCTTTTACAAAAATAGAAGTCCAGAGAAATTGCAGCTGATTGGAATACATTATGAAATGACTATTGAGGCACTCTCTAAAAACTTGGGGAAGAATAAGAGGGACCACACTTCATGGAAAATACACCCACAGCTAGAGATAAGAATGGGAAAAGAGGTGCCAAACTGTATTCTAATTTAAAATATATGGAAAATGTAATTTTGCTATTTCTAACCTGCATACAAATGAATACCTACAAAGGTACACAGATATAAAGCATTAGTTTTCATATGGCAAGAATTGAATGAATTATGGACTCCTTAAGCTGTCTTGAAATACTTGAAACTGACAATGTTCTTTTAGGAAAAATACTGTAGAACTCCATCTGTGTTTATAATAATTATTATCTTTTGATTTCTTTGAAAAAATTTGAAAACAATGAAAAAATGGTTAAGATATAAATGTCTGTATGTGGGTGTGGGGGTGTGTATACGTATAGAGTCTCTTCTCTTCACAGGAACAAACATGTGAGACTAATGCATCTGAACTTCAGAGTGCTGAAAATGCTATCAGGATGAAAACTGCCACCAGCTGCGGTTAAGAAGCTGTCATCAGTCAGCATTTTGGGACACTTCCAAACCTAACTTGCTGCGCAGTCCAAAGCAATGGGTGTTCTGTTTACGCTATAATTCTTAAGAGTTGAGAAAGTAGTAATTAGTGGGAAAACTATATAGCTGATGTTTGTACTGGAAGAAGTCCAGTTGAGTATCTTGTCTAGATAGTGGTTACTTTCTTAATATTTGAAAGCTCAGTCCTGCTAGAGGTTGTTGTTGGGACCCAAGATCATCAGTAGAATGACACAACAGTTCCATCTGCTCTTTTTTCCTGTAAATCTGTCCTGCTTATTTGGTCTATTTAATATAGCCTTGTGTGAGACTACACCACTGGCTTTGGAATAATTTTTCGGAATTGCTAGGCAGGATGTAAGTATCCTAACTTTCATTAAAGGGACAATAAGATAAAGCCTTATTTTAAAGGCAAGCCAGCACTGTCTTTTGATAATAACACTACTGATGCCAGGGCATTCTGCAATTTGCTGTAAGCAAATAACAGTAGGTGTTGAGGATTTTTACTGGCAATACAAATTGGGAACTTACCTGAATTCTCCTACCAGAATAGAAACCTCTCAAAGGGTAAAAGTTAGCTGAAAACTAAACAAAAGAATGCTTATACCTCTTCTAGGTTTCTACTTGGCAATCAGCTTATGCCTTGAAGAGAACCTCGGGCTCACTCAGGAGGTCTTTGGGAGCTTGGACTACGCCTTGCTTACCCTGATGACTGTATCTCTCTATTTGGGCTCGCGCTGGGTAATTGGCTTGCCTGCTTCCTCCTACTTTAAGCTGTACACAATGCTCATTGGGCTGGTTACTCTGGCCACAGGCCCCAGCTGCTTTGTCTTTTCTGTTTGTACTGCAAGTAAAAAACCCACAGGGCCCAATTACTGTAGATGCCTTTTTTCTCTAATAGCAACATCAGTGCCCAGATACTGGATTCTTAATACCAAGAATGGGACTTCTGTTTATTTTATTTGCTTCTAAAATGAATCCTTTAAAATTGAGGGTGCATTTCCTTTGGAAAATATGTCATTGTTGTCTACTGCTATGAAAACAATGAAATAATAAGGAAGCTACGCTCTAAATGGGGTTTTGCTTTTCATTAAGTAACTAATGTAACTCCAAATATTTATCCTATATTATTCTAATCATAGTAAGTAACAGCATTTCCCCAACTTTGCAAATTGAGAGTCTGATTCTATTACACATCTCATTAGTGAAGATCATTATTCTACTTAGTGATGATTCAGACACTACAGTAGAAAAGAATTCTTAGAGTACAACAATTGTTAACTAAGATAAAACTATTAGCTAAAAACTAATTTAGATGAAAAACTGTCAGTTCCATGTTATTTCATCTCCTGGTATTGATTTTAACTCATTATTAAAGTCTAACCATATATATTATAGATTACTCTTAACCTCACTTATAGGTAAGTTTAATGCATAGGTTTTTAACTTAAAAATTGGATAGAGAAATGAACCTATTTATTTTGCATAATTTAAAGCCTTCTATTTAGGAAACCTTAGGCTAGCATAATAATTAAAAATGCGGTCCATAGGGGCTGAAAGCCTGTGTTCAAATATTGATTCTGCCACTTACATCTAGTGTGAACTATTTAGTCACTCTGTTTAATCACTCTGTGCCTCAGTTTCTTCATCTGTAAAACTAATACAGATGAAGGAAGGTAACACATGCAAAACACCTGGCACAGAGTCATCAGTACATGTTAGCTCACACTGTCATTCCGAAGTGGAACACAGCGTGCTTTAGATCTGGCCTACATTAGTTACTGAGAGAAATGATGCCTCATCTGGCTCTATTAAATGTGACAAATGTCTACAAGAAGGGAGTTGAGTAAAGACCTGAGTATGTTGTGCATGCCAAAAGACTTTTGTTGATTGGAAAAACATATGCTCAGGTGATCTGTAAAAGAATGGAGATCCTATACTACATTCTCACAAAATGCCCTTGGTGGTTCAGCATTTCCATGCAACACCTGGTGCTTATCACAAGTGCCACCTGTGTAACTCATCCCCATCTTCCTCCCCTCTGGTAATCATCAGTTTGTTCTATTTTTTTTTTTTTTTTTTTAGTTTGTTCTCTTAATTAAGAATCTGTTTCTTGGTTTGCATCCCTCTCTCTTTTTTTCCGCTTTGCTTGTTTATTTCCTAAATTCCACAAGTGAGTGAAATCATACGGTATTTGTCTTTCTCTGACTCATTTCACTTAGCATAATACTCTCTGGCTCCATCCAAGTTGTTGCAAATGACAAGATTTCATTCTTTTTTACGACTGAGTAATATAGTCCATTGTGTGTGTATGCCACATCTTCTTATCCATTCATCACTCGATGGACATTTGGGCTCTTTCCATAATTTAGTTATTATAGATAATTCTGCTATAAACATTAGGGTGCATGTATCCCTTTGAATTAGGGTTTTTGTATTCTTTGGGTAAACACCTAGAAGTGTAATTGCTGGGTTGTAAGGTAGTTCTATTTTTTTTTTTTTTTTTTTTGAGAAACCTCCCTACTGTTCTCCAGAATGACTGCATCAGTTTGCATTCTCACCAATAGTGCAAGAGAGTTCCCCTTTCTCCACATTCTTGCCAACATCTATTGTTTCTTCTGTTGTTAATTTTAGCCATTCTGACAGTTGTGAGGTGATATCTCATTGTAATTTTGATTTGTATTTCCCTGATGATGAGCGATGTTCAGTATCTTTTCATGTGCCTGTTGGCCATCTGTGTGATTTCTTCCCATTTTTAAATTGGATTATTCATTTTGGGATTGTCGAGTTTTATAAGGTTTTTATATATTTTGGATACCGACCATTTACAGGTGTCATTGGCAAATATCTTCTCCCATTCCATAGGTTGCCTTTTAGTGTTCTTGATTGTTTCCTTCTGTGCAACTTTTTATTTTGATGTAGTCCCAATAGGTTATTTTTACTTTTGTTTCCCTTGCCTCAGGAGACATATGTAGCAAGAAGTTGCTATGGCTGGGGCGCCTGGGTGGCTCAGTGGGTTAGGCCTCTGTCTTCGGCTCAGGTCATGGTCTCAGGGTCCTGGGATCGAGCCCCACGTGGGGCTCTCTGATCGAGCCCCACATGGGGCTCTCTGCTCAGCAGGGAGCCTGCTTCCTCCTCTCTCTCTCTCTCTGCCTGCCTCTCTGCCTACTTGTGATCTCTGTCTCCCAAATAAATAAATAAAAAACCTTTAAAAAAAAAAAAAAGAAGTTGCTCTGGCTGATGTCAAATAGGTTACTACTGCCTGTGTTCTCCTGTAGGATTTTTACAGTTTCAAGTTTCACATTTAGGTCTGTAATCCATTTTGAATTTATTTTTGTGTTCGGTGTAGGAAAGTAGTCCAGTTTTATTCTTTTGCATGTTGCTGTCCAGTTTTCCCAACACCATTTGTTGAAGAGAATGTCTTTTCCCATTGAATATTCTTTCCTGCTTTGCCAACGATTAATTGACCATATAGTTATGGGCTCACTTCTTTAAACCTAGTGTAATTGTCTTGGGTTATTACATTGTAATAGACAACTTAAAACTCTTATTTGTCTTTTTATGAGTATCTATATAACCAGGTTTTTAAAAAAATCTGAGAATCTTGAATCATGTTTTAAATTTTTTTTAAAAGATTTTATTTATTTATTTGATAGAGATCACAAGTAGGCTGAGAGGCAGGCAGAGAGAGAGAGAGGAGGAAGCAGGCTCCCTGCTGAGCAGAGAGCCCGCCGTGGGGCTCAATCCCAGGACCCTGGGCTCGTGATCTGAGCCGAAGGCAGAGGCTTTAACCCACTGAGCCACCCAGGCGCCCCCATGTTTTAAATTTTTAAAAACAGTCTTCCACAACTACCTCAGATCTTGATTTTATAATAAACATTCATCCAATATTCTGCCCTTATTATTCTATAATACCAGAATTCTGTCTTAAACACAAAAAAATTTCAACCTAAGTACAATAGGGAATATTTAATGTAATTAAATGCTTACAATTTTGTTGTCAGAGAGATAAGCAATTAACAGAAAGTTATGGTGATATTTACAAAAATATATCATTACTAAAAAATAAGCAATATTATGAGGTTGCTTAACTTAAAGGAATAAAAAATTGTTAGGCTATCAAGATGCGGTGAGCTATCAGGTAGTTGATAAACATATTTTTTTATAACAGAATCCTACAGTATTAAAAGAACACACAACCAAAGATGAACTCAAATGAGACATTTAACAAAGTAAGAAATAACAGATCTGGGAATCATTATGTTGATCACACCTCAGCACAGATGAAAGATTACTATCATTGTCAATGCTATCAATTTTTGGTAACCCTTAATATCTCAGTGCTACACTAAAGGATGTCTTTTGTGTCCAGGAACATTTGTAGAAATAGCTCCCGATCTGTGGTCCCAAGGGGAAATTGCCTATGCAGTAATTTGAGCACTCTGTTCTTAGCACTATGCCATGTACTGTGGAGGATGGAAGAGGCAGCTAAATATTATTCTTGCCTTCAAAGAACTTACTCTCTGGTAGGGAAGGCAAGCTTACGGACAGTCCAAACAGTACATGGTAACAATATATAAATCAAGTTAGTGCATTAAGGTCACAGTCATCTACTTACACAGATCAAGGTTGGAATGTGAAATGATTTTGTATGAACTTTTTAGCCTTTGGCCTATGCAAAACTGAGAAGTAGGTGAAAGTTACCTTTGATATTCATGCATCTTTCTATGAGATTTCTTTCTGGTGGAATAGATGATTCTTCAGGGTCCTGCGGTTTTGGGAAGCTGCCTACTCCCTACTCTTTGTATACCCTGCTACGAGAACATCCTCAGGAGTGTATTACTGACTGTATCTGCTTTTATCTGTAATTTCAAATTCAGATGGCATCTTGAGGGAATAGTGTCTTGGGCACAGACAATAATACCTTCACCTATCCCTCAACTCTCAATGGAGTGAGTAAATAATGACGTAGGATCTCATCTGTAAAAGTCTGCCCTCCCTTTGGTGCACAATTAATAAATGCTGAGTGGTGGGATTCTGAGTAGAAATTCCACAGGATTGTAGAAGAGGAAAATTAATGATTCTAAAGAGGTAGATCAATTTCTATTCATTTATCACCAGATGGCATCATTGTCCCAGCTCCACAAAGTAGAACCGAGGAGTCATTCTTGATGTGTCCCTCTAGACCCCTGTGTCACCAAATCCTGTTCATCTTTTTTTATATGTGTCTTTTGGGAATCCATCTCTTTCCTTTCTCTTCTTCTTGATTTATACAGCAGCTGAACTTTTCATGTTTATTTGTGAGATTGTAAGCTCCATGAAAGCATGGATCTTCTCTGATTTCCTCCCATCATTGTATCTCAATTATATAGAAATAATATATATTTGATCAACAAATAAATGAGTTAGAAGTTGCACTAGACCTTAAATCTTTGTAATATTTGGACGAAAAAGTGAAAGGAAAATAATAATTATAAAAGAATAAACATAAGCCAAAGGATAAAAGAAAGAATTAATATGGCTTACTCATAAGGCCCAAAATAAGACTGACTAGAGCTAAAGGTGGATTTGGGAATGTAAATGGTAAATAACCTCCTATAGAAGGCACAGGGTCAGATTACAGAGGCAACAGAGCTTATGCTGGCTCTCGTAGGAAAGTGGAGATTTTTAAGCATTGTCAAGATAAACTGGAAGCAGAACTTAAATACGTGCTAGTTGAAACACAAAGCCAGTTTTAATTCAGATGTGATATGACAGGGACTTAGACTTGGGAGAGAGAAGTAGAGGTTATGAGGGAAATGTCTAGAAAAGGAAACAAAGTATTTTAAAGAAAAAGAACTTGGGCTATGGTAAGTGAATATGGGGTATAATATAAGTCTCTTCATTCACACTTTTTTAATGAATCCCTCTAGACCTGTTTTTATGCAGCAACTTCCAGATCCACTTAATATGTAGTTATTTTTAGTAATATTTATGATTATAGAAAATAAAATATGAAAAAGTGCTCCAAACCAGGGTGTCTCCACCTTAGCACTACTGATGTTTTAGAATGGATAATTCTTTATAATGGGGGCTGTCCTGTGCATTTTGGGGACTTTAGCAGCATCCCTGGGCTTTCCCAATAGATGCAGAAGCACCCACCTATCCACCTGTGACAACCAAAATTGTTCCCTGGTAAGGAGGAGCAAAATATCCCCATTGGAGAATCACTGCTCTAAAAGTATATAGTTTTAGAAAGTACACAACGTCATCATTGTAATATTTATTATCACATAACAAACACATTTTCATCTCATTTCAGAAACTGATACCTTTGTTAGGGAAAATCTTTTGTTAAATGTAAACATTATTTTTAAAGAGATTTTTAGAATGGAAGGTGTAAATTTTTAAATGTACTTACATTGAGTTCTAAAACTTTTCCAAGACAATCAATCAGCAATGATGTAAGCATGGCTACAGTAATGATAACCACTGTTACAATAATGTGGAAGACCAACGAGAGATTCCCACCAAAAAACACATTGGTAATTACCTGCCAAATAAACACATTATTTAGAGAGAGAGTCTCAGAGGCATGCAGGACTTATCAAGAAAGTTTATCATAGGGGAGCCTGGGTAGCTCAGTGGGTTAAGCCTCTGCCTTCAGCTTGGGTCATGATCCCAGAGTCTTGGGATCGAGCCCACATCGGGCTCTCTGCTCTGCGGGGGGCCTGCTTCCTCCTCTCTCTCTCTCTGCCTGCCTCTCTGCCTACTTGTGATCTCTGTCTGTCAAATAAATAAATAAATAAAATCTTAAAAAAAAAAAAGAAAAAAGAAAGTATATCATATTATAGCACTTAGGACTGTATAAAAAACTACCAGTAAGACAGTCAGTCCAATTGAAAGTCATATGAATGTCCTATCTTTTCCAAAGTACTTACACATAGACAAACACACACTTCAATAACAAGTATTCTTTGTTGAATTATTAGACGAGCAATAGGTTATATTACAGACCCAAAACATGGTATATACTGTGTGAAAAAACATATTTCTCAAGTGTAAGAAAGATCTTGGGAAGTTACCTTATAAGATATTTGAACCCAACAAGAAACATTGATGCTATTTAGATTATTTGAGTGAGAGGAGATTGAAGAGAGTCAACCGTTCTAAGAAAACAAATAGTGATCAATTTGTGACTGGATAAAAAAGATCAAATAGAATTTAGAAATAGAAGGAGCTTTAGTTACCTAGACCCAACTTTCTTTAATCAGTTTCATGACAATCCTGAAATGTTCTTGTCCTACCTTGGCTTGAGGTAAGGTTTGAAACATGGGTAGGATTTAGAGCAGAATTAGAGACTGAGGTAACAGTGTGAAAAGAGCAAAAGAGGAAAGAAGAACAAGAAAGATACCTATGAAAGACAAAAAGGAGACAATCTGATTAGGGTTGACTCTGTGCAAGAGAACCCTGAGACGAGAGTTGGAAATGGTAGAAGGTCAGATGCTGGGGACCTTAATGAAGCTAACTCGGCAAGCTGTTACTTACCTAACATTCCTCACAGACTGCACACTGCCATTACCCTGCTAACAATTACCATGAATAGTAATAAATTTTATTCATTTATGGTTTTGCAATGGGTGATATTTTTCAGATATTTAAAATTCATTCTTATAGAAGCCTCTAATATATGATTATAATAGTAGAAAATCACTGAGTGTGGCAGCCTAGTGAGATATACTCATAAGCGGTATGGACAGGCTTTTTGGTGTCCTTGTATGTGGCTGGCTATTTTACCTACAAGTAGAAATGGCTTTGACTGTGTTTATGCTAAGGGTGTGTGTGTGTATTGGGTGGGGGGGGGGGTAGAAAAGAGAGAAAAAGGAAGTGAATGAGTAAAGTATATTTGAGGTTCCTCTGCCTAGTATTTGCTACCATGGAAGAGATCTTGATTTAGTTCTATCTCCCATCATGGCAGCTGGAGAGGAAACAAGTTCCAAGGACTAAAGACATAAGCTGTGCAGGTGGAGTGACTCAGATGGTCACCAGAAACCACATGAGCATGTGCCATCTGTTAACCGCTGATCTACAGATCAGATCTGAACCCAGAGTACTGGGCAGAAGCTAAAATAAAACCATTTCCTGCATCCAACAAGACAATTTCAAGTTTCTTAGATCTGAAAAGTCTTCATAAAGTTTAATCTACTTCTCCCTTATACTCAAGGTGGAGAACTGGCCTGTGAGTTAGACATTTGTAAGTGAGGACAAGTGCTAATTGTAAAAGGATATACATAGTGCTGAACATTTCCTTATTCCACTTCCCTGAGCAGTTTCTTACCCCCCAGAACTGGCATAAGGTAAGCACTGGTCTTCCTCTAGAAGCCCTATGGTTAGTTAGTGGATTTAAAGCTCTGTAGGCGTTTCACTTCACACATTAGACCCATTCACATGGTGCACTGTGTAAATAGCCTCTAGGAATAGATCCTAAAACTAAGCCCTTTTCAGTGTGATTGCTGAAAGAACCACTGTGAAGCAGGATCATGCTTTTTCTGCTGACTGGTACAGTGGATTTTTCGCTGACTGTATAAGGGATTCCCGACAAGCCATGTTCTCCAGCTTTACACAAAAAGAGTGAGTTCTTTTTCACTTAATCTTCCTTCAAAAATCCATACATATAGTACAAATACATCACAAATACATATACGTGAAATATACTATGTCTATTATTTTACATGGTATAAAAATATAAATATATTTGTATATATATATAAATGAAATATATCTGTAAAACTAGTGGTTTAAGTTGAATTTTGGTTTTCCATAGACAATAAGTCATTTTAGTTTTTCAGAATAACAAAACTGATCAAAATCTGTTCAAAGGATGATTTTGTAAAACATGTTTTTAATCTTAGTACTTAATTTCTTTGTAAGAATGTTTTTAAGAAAGAACAACTTAGTTTGGCTCCATTAAAGGCTGGCATTCATTTTGGAATGCAGTTGTATAAATATTTATACTTATGCTAATATAAACTAAACCACCAAACATCATCTTCAAATCCAACATTTGAAAAAGTAACTTGTAAACATGTGAATATAAATTTATCTTTAAACTGGTTGAAAAAGAAATGTTTAACTTATATGACTTGTCATGCACTTGTGAATATGCAGAATTAAATTATTTACAAATCTTCCTAAATTAAATGTAGTAAGAGGGATTGACTAGGTAAAATGTTAGAAAGGTATTGTGCTTACCTCTCTAGTCACAAAGCATTCAATAGGGTACGTTAAAATGACAGTGACTGCATAACAGAACCTTCCGAATGTTACCAAATCATCATTTCTGCAATAGTTTTCAAATAAGTCTCCTAGAGAATAATATAAAATAGATGAACTTCAACAGAATATTTGAAATAAATATCTAACAAATCAGATATTGGATATTTATTATATAAGTGGTGCTCCATGAACTCCATTTAATTAATAGAATAGACTGCCAAGTCTAAATACACGTTTTTTGTTTTCAACAACTATACATACTGATAACACTTTCAATAACTTCTTAATACTTTCAATAACTATACATACTGATAATAATATCCTGATATTAAAACTAGTACATGTTCCACGTGAAGACGAATTAATCAGTGACAGTTTTTCTCTTACTCTCAGTTTGTTTTTAGTAGATCTGCCTTAAATTTGTATCAACTTCTGGAAAATACTTTCATCCATTGTCTTCTGACACCTGAATCAACTCCCTAAATTCTTGTGCACTAGCTTTATAAACTTGTTTCTGGTCTTTGTTTCTGGCAAATAAGTGACTTCGTTATTAAAAAAAAAAAAAGTTTGTTAAAATAAACAAATTTCCTTTTGAAATGTTATTCTTAGATCAAGGGCAATCCTGAAAGGAAGAGTAGACCAGTACATCTGGGGAGCTGAATTTCCTGTAATCATGCTATCGGGTTTAATCCCAGACCCAGGGCCACAGCAAGGATTCACCTTTCATGGTATCTGACATGTCCCCAAGTGCAAGTGCATTGATACAAAACTGTAAAGATACGTTTATTTCTGAGGAAAAGCATTATATTTAATTAGTTCCAAACTAAACAATGGACCATGTACACCTTGAATCAATTCTTTTTTTGGAGACTATATTTTCTGAGACATCTATGAAGAAATGGAGGGATCTGACGAGGGCCCAAAAGTCATGTCAGCAAAAAGTTTCCCAATACTGAAACAAACACTATTTGGGCTTATTTATTTCCTAAATATAACACACTTACATTTAAAAATTTGGGATATATTTTCCAGTTAGACTGAAGAAAAAAGTAAGATCAAAGTCACACAGTACTTCAATGTTTAAGAAGAAAACAAATCTATACTTCTGATCCCTTTTTTTTTTTCCCATTAAAAAGCTAAATGACGCCCTCTGCCAAGACTTACTTTAATGACCCTTCTCCCCTCCCCCTATAAATTGGAACCAATGTACATTACTTTCTAGGGTCCCTTTTGGGTAGAAAGGGATTAAAGCACAAAGCAGTCCTGACGGAGACCTAGTTTAAGGTTGACTGAAAAGATTCTACCACTCAGAGAAGAGGACAGAAGGTCTCTGATCACCAACCTTCACTAAAAAAATGGATCCTACACCTTTTCCAAAGGGACTGAGAATGTCAAGAACACCCTCGACTTCTTTACTGCCTAACAAGCTAAAATTTATCTACTAAAAAGGAAAAGAGAAGAAGCATGCAGTTTGCACACTTTTGTGCAAATCTGGCCCGATTTGCCTAAAATGAAATGGCCTGAAGAAACAATGTCAGTTTATTCCAGCTCGCATCTAAGTATATCTTTGGGAATTATAGTTAAGTTAAAAAACTCAAAAAACAAAATAAAATAAAATAAACAAAGAGCCCAAACCAAAACCAACCTGTCAGCTTTGTTATATAAAGATTTAAGTGTACCTACGCAATTACCTCCTATAACACCACCGGGAAGGTGTGAGTAAGAAAGAGGGTTTATGTCTTACAGGGAAGGCATTTAAAAACCAAGGTTTTGTACAGACTGGCCCCTACAGGCCATTCACCTTGGCAAATGATGTAGCAATAGTGATACATGGCAGTATTTTGAAACATAATTTTTACCAAGACTTTCACAGTCACTTCATTGCTGCACTCAAATGGCACATATACGGATTATATTTTTGATGGCACTGGAATTATGTTAAACACTTTGTTTTGAAGCCGTTTTTACTTTTTTCTTTATTTCTTGAGAAATCCCTGCCTATAATCATAGTCATCTGTAACTATTCAAAACAATACACCCAAAGAGTACCTCGTATCATGTGAAAACTAAGTGAAGAGGAGCTGGAGGGTAAGAGACAGCTTTTAATGGGTTGCACTTGACCAAAGTGGGTTAGACAGCAAGAGAGAGTGGAACAAAAAATTGAACTGGAAGTCAGGAGACTTGTTTTCTACTTTGTCACCAGCCAGTCTGGGCAAGTTTCTTCACCTCTTTGTGTTTTAAGCAGGGGGTAAAACTAGTTATTCCACTTACCTTCACAGGGTTGTTTCAAGGTCAAATGAGATAATAGACGGGCAAAAGCTGTGACATGTCTGAATCACAGCATTTAGTGGGCTGTCAGATTACCCTGGGTATTATACTACACAGAGGAGTGAGTGCACAGGTCAAAGGAAGCAGAAGAGATAGCCACTCCGCTGTTGGGCCTGGGTGAACAGGGGAAAGAGAAATAAATTCAGTGTGGGGTGGTGTGGTGGAGGGGAGGGGTGGGGCTGGTTTTGTGGGAGAGATGAAGTTTTGTGTTTAAAGCAAGAATGGGATAACTCAGTAGGAATGTCCTGCAGGCAAGAGGCTGCAGATGAAAAGAAAGGTCTGGACTAGAGTTTAAAACAATGACAATCTCCAGAGAATTTGTTGAGAGAAAAGAAGGCAACTTGTCTGAGCCAGTTAATGGAAGGTGGGGGAAGAAGAAGAGAGAAGGTAGGAGAAAGAAAATATTAACAGAGTGAATGATGATATGGCGGTGCTCCTTCTCCTATAGGAGGAAAGACGGACGTTCAGAACTGTCATGTGATTCACAGAGATGCATGAGAATCAGAACCAAGATTATTCACTTTGAAGAGTGGGAGGATGCTGACGTTTCTGAAAGTGAAGCTGCAGTAGAGCAGTGGAGAGGGAAGCCAGATTTCAAGTGCTTTTAAGTGAAAGAATGGAAGAAGAGAGGGAAGGAACTACAGAACCAAGTTTAGCAGTTGAAAAGGGAGAAAACCAGGAAAACAGAAACAGCACAGGTGGGAAGGTAGAGGAGAGAATGGATAGAAGACATTAGTGATACGTTGAAGTAGAACACTGGGTATAATTGTGCCCTAAACGAGAAGTGACAGAACCACTCCATGTGAGTAACAAAATATGATGACAACTGAATCTTTACCTTGGGTGAAGCCAGTAAAGGTCAAGTATCCACATGTAGCAAAGAGAGTACTGATGAGTACAGAAGCCAAGGTGGACATGTGGATGATGCGGGACCACTTAGCTACTGTGGGGTCTTCCAAAGAACCATAAACTAAGAAGCAGTTATGGTGGCAAATGAATGCTGCAATACAAAAAAGAAAAAAAAGAGCACCATTAAAGCAAGTGTTACTGGATTTCCTTCTCCTTCAGGGCCCACGGTGTCACAGGGCTTCGAAGAAAGAAGAGGTAGATCAGAGTGGTGGGCAGCAGCAAAGCAAGGTTTATTGAGCAACAGCAATGTGAGAGTACAAAACTCCTGAGGACAGCAGGACCCAAGAGGATTGCCATTAGAGTTTCTAAAGCTATAGGGGTTTTTGTGGGCTTGTTGGAGGGCTGTTTTAATCTGATTAACCCTCCCTGCACCTGTCATCCAAGCATTTTTGTCATCTACCTATCACATGGGAAAGGGTGGAGGGCTCCTTCCAGGGTGGTGTAAAATCCTTTTAAGGGTGGTTTCCTCTTAGAGCAGGGGCCCCCTGTCCCTGCCTGTCTGCCTTCCAACTGCCCTTCATCACAAGCACTAAGATTCTCTTTTTTTCTCCAAAAATTCAGAGATGTATGGGACTTTGGAATGCTACTTAACTGAAGTTCAAATACATAAATTTACTAGCTCTGTCAGAAAATAACTTTTTTTTTAACAACTGTAGGAAAGAGAAATTTCACTCATGTTAGACTTATGTGGTCTCTTCCTGTCACTCTTGATACAAACCAGTCCTATCCAACTTTCTCTCCCATTTTCCATTTCCTGGTGGCCTTCCAATCTTAAGGGAAATCTAAACAACACTATATTTTCCGTCCATGGCTTCCTTTCCAATCTGGGATATAACAGAGTAGCTTTAGACATCTGGCCAATTTGTAATACCTTGTGTGCAAGGTTTTGAATAAGCACATAACACTTGCTAGATTTTCAAATTAAAAAACAAGATGACCATAATGAGTTTTCTGCATGAGAAAGAGACTTGTCCAAATTAAATCAAATTTTAGTGATGAGTGAGAAAAGTTTGAGCCTAATTTTATGTTGGCACAAACTAGATCATATGCTGCTAATAGGAAGTAGAAAACTTTGGACATCTGCTCTCCAGACACAAATATGAAACTTTTTCATTATACAGAAGATTCCATATTGAAAAAGGGCCTGTGAAATCATATACTCACCAAATGACATCACGCCAAGAGCCTGAATGGCACTGGGCTTTGCAAATACCCAAGCATCTTCTGTTTTTGGTCTAGAAGATAAATCAGGTAATTTAACGAATGAGCAGACAAATGCAAGCCTAAGCATGTCAGAGAACAAGAAATGGTGTCACAATAAAAACTGAGTATCTTTAAGTCAGAATTAATAAGGGGCCCCCATTAATTTTCTTTAATTATAAATAATTTCCCAGGAACATGCATGTTATGGTTCCCTCCTGTCCTCTAAAATGCATGCTAAATACTTGGGAAGACTTTATTCTTACATATTTAAAATATCCACTGACTACTTAATTTTATGATTTTTTACTCACCGATTTAACAACAAACATTTGTTATGCACTCATCATTGAAGATACTGATTGAGGGAGATAAAAAAATTAACAATGCAATGTTCCTCCTCAGCTAATCAATATGCCCTTCATTCCCCTTTAACTCATTCTCCAGGCTCATCCTACCTCAGGGAAATTCATAGTTGGCACTACAGTTTACTCAAGAGGGTAGACATGAACTAATATTACCTGAGGATATACTTAACTATATTCTGGGAATTATCCTATGATTTCTCAATCTTCACGGTAACACTCAAGTATTATTGTCACTATTTAATACATTAGGAAAATTAAGCTCTGGGTGGTGATAAAACTTGTTAAGCTTCCACAGATAATAAGTGAAGCTGAGATTTGCTGTCCGTCCCAGTATCTCTTTCACAGTGAACTGTCAGTGACCTCAAATTCCCACCTGTGGAAATAGTTCTCAAAGACTTTTTGGAAATATATGCACTTTAAATTATCTGAACATTCTATTTCTTAGTGGAATTAAAACACTTGCCAACCTGTCTACTGGCAAGAGATTGGTCTCCCTGGTTAACGTATCCCTGAATAACGGTGAAGAGTCTAGGTTCTGAGATCAGACAGCCTGTGTTAGTCTTCTGGCCCCTTCCACCTATTAGCTGTGTGATCTTAGGCAAGTTAAAAACCTTTCTGCGCTTCAGTTTTGATATCTATAAAATGAGAGTAATAATAGTAGTACCTAATCCATTGAGTTAATGTGTGAATTAAATGAGATAAAATATGTAAGATTTCTGAAAGAGAGACTTACATATTTTTATGTAATAATAACTGGACACTAATATTATTAGCTCATTATTATTATTATCCATTGTCATTTAATAAAAGTAGACAAAATGGTAAAATATGTCCAGCTTCCATGAAAAGGAAAGGCTTGACTGAAACCCAAAAGAATATATTAAGATAGAGGGGAAAAGGGAAAGAAGGGTCACAGAAAGCATAAAGGCAATAGGTGTAAACCCACCCATTTCATAAGTTTGTTAGTCATTCTCCAAGTAAAACAGACACACAACGAAGTTTCATTTGCTTTGTCAAAGTTAGTGGGATTTATGCATTGTCTTATTACTCCCCCCTTCCCCCCCCCCCCATAGCCATATTCAAAACGCGCAGTTACAGGCACAAAGGAACTATCTCGCCTGCAAGGGAGGCCTCAGGCTGCTCTTAAACTTGTTGTGATTCCCGGTTTTTTGAGTGGGAGCTGCTGCCACCTGCTGCCTCCACTATTCTTACTGCAGTGAACATTAACCGGTAAGAGCACACCTGTCAAATTCCAAGGTTTTATGGAAAACCACACTTTGTCTGCGATGTTTAAAATAAAAAAAAGGATTCAGAAAAGCAAGCAGCACTAAAAACTACAGAAACTTGGCAGATTGTAAGCTTTTTAATATATTTTAAAATATCTACTTTCTCTGTTAGAGTATTTGCACATGATTAATACTCATTTTCCCCTTAAGTACAGATTATAGTGGTGTCCTACTTTTTAACTCATTTATTAGTAATGAAAATGCAGGAGTTTGATTTTCATTTTTCTTCCTCCATTCAAGTTTTTAAACTCTTTCCTGTCCATATGTTGCATTGAATATATTCCAAGATGGAGTATGAACTAGTACATAGAGATAATTTTGAATTTTTTGTGTTCACATTAATGATGCTGATTTTATGATTCATTTGTTTTTTCATTTATTTTACTTTCGAGAGAGAGAGAGAGCACAAGTGACGTGAGGCGGGGGCAAGGGACAGCAGGAGAGGGAGAGAAAATCTTAAGCAGGTTCAATGCCCAGCACAGAGCTTGACTGAGCACTAGATCTCACCACTCCTGAGATCTTGACCTGACTTGAAATCAAGTCATATTTTTAACCAACCGAGCCACCCAGGTACCCCGATGATGCTGATTTTATAAGATAGAAAATAATGAAAAAAGATGCTGCAGATAGGAAAGGATGTGCATCCAAATCTAGGGAAAGGGACATTGAATATGGCTTTCTGATATTTTATAAAAATGCCTGAAATTAGAATTAGTCGCAGAATCAACTAGCGACACACACACATAGACACACACATGCATGCATGTGAAAGAGAGAGAGAGAGAAGAGAGTGTGAGTGTGTATATAAGTTTCTTGACATATTTAGGGATTTCTGGAAACTTGATACCCACAATGATTGAGAAAATGAAGTTATATACTGCTCTGATTTCAGACTACAGATGCAGAAACACAAAATGAAATATCAAATGCAACAAGCAGTGAGTAAGAGAAAGTCATGACGAGGCAGAGTTTTTCAAGTAAATGCAAAGGTTGTTCAATAACAGAAAAATCTATTAATGTTAATCCATCTCATCAACAGATTAACTGAGAAAAAATGCTCATGTGCTTTCAAAATATGTAGAAGAGCCTACAATCTAGTATTTACTTTGAAAAACATGCTAAGCAAGCTATTAATAAAATAGAACTTCTTTAATCTGGTAGGAATATCTCCAAAATCCATAGCAAATGATACATTTTAAAGTGAAAATTTAATGTGCTATGGTGAGTGCTGTGAAGTGTGTAAACCTGGTGATTCACAGACCTGTACCCCTGGGGCTAATAACACATTATATGTTTATAAAAAATAAAAAAAAAATTAATGAATAAAAAAGTAAAGTAAAATAAAAAAGTGAAAATTTAGAAATATTACAATTAAAGGTGGAAACCAGATAAGGATGTTTACTATTACTGCTTCCAGACTATATCACAGGAATACCTAGTTAATGCAATAAAATAAGAAGTGATAAGATACTTAATCATTGGAAATGGATAAATAATTTGAATATAACAGAATTGTATACACAGAAAATTCAGGGGAATTTACTGACAAGCTACTGGAATTAATAAGAGTATTTAGCAAGGTTACTGGATATATGAAATATATGAATATATATGGTCTAGTGAAATATATCACTTGATATATGAAAATCAATAAGGTTGAGGTACATAAATAATAAAGGTGGAAACCAGATAAGGATGTTTACTATCACTGCTTCCAGACTATATCACAGGAATACCTAGTTAATGCAATAAAATAAGAAGTGATAAGATACTTAATCATTGGAAATGGATAAATAATTTGAATATAACAGAATTGTATACACAGAAAATTCAGGGGAATTTACTGACAAGCTACTGGAATTAATAAGAGTATTTAGCAAGGTTACTGGATATACGAAATATATGAATATATATGGTCTAGTGAAATATATCACTTGATACATGAAAATCAATATGGTTGAGGTACATAAATAATAACCAATTAAAATGTTTTTTAAATGGCAGTGGCAATAAAAACACTACATATTTTAAAAGATATGCATAATTGTAATGGCATGATATAATTGTATAGAAAGACAAGTATAAATGAAAAGATATACCATATCCATATTTATGAATAGGAGGACTCAATATCATGTAGATGTCCATTCTCCACCAAATTGATATTTAAAGATTTTATTTATTTATTTGACGGAGAGAGAGATCACAAGCAGGCAGAGAGGCAGGCAGAGAGAGAGGAGGAAGCAGGCTCTCTGTGGAGCAGAGAGCCTGATGCGGGGCTCGATCCCAGGACCCCGAGATCATGACCTGAGCCGAAGGCAGCGGCTTAATCCACTGAGCCACCCAGGCGCCCCCCAAATTGATATTTAAATTCAAAGAATAAAATATGATATTCAAAGAGAAAATATATGTTTTTTAAAAACCCATAAAACAACATAAAAGTAAGGATTGATAAACCTGATAATGTTTGTATAGTAAAATAATCCATATACAAAGTTAAAATATAAAGATAAGCTAAAGACTTGGAAATGAAATTTGTCATGCATAGAAGATACTCCAATAAGCAATGAACAAGACACAATTGACAGAAAAGGAAATGAGAATGGTCAATAATTATGCTATAAGTTGCTCACTTTCCTTTATATCAGGGAAACTCAAATGAAACCCATAAAGACATTTCACAGTTAACTCAACAATAGCTAAGTTGATAAATTGCTGGGAAAGGACAACTTGCAATTATTACGGAGGGAACTATACATTGTAAAACACTTAGGAGAAGAGTTTGATAGTATCTAGTAAAGCTGAAGGTATTCAAAGCTTGCAAGCAAACAATTACAACTCTACATATATATTCTAGGCTAGGAAAGCACACATGTGCACACAAAGATATGGATAAGCATGTTCAGTAGTGCATTGTTTATATTAGCCAAACTTTGGAAACTACCTCAACTTTAAGCAATAGAATTGATAAATCAATCCATAAGTAAAACATGACATAATCATAAATTTGTGTCTTATGTGCAGTTAAAAAGTCATTCAGTGCTAACTGTACCAAAATGGAAATATATGGCATACAATACTAAAGGAAAAATGATGAGTTATAGAAGAGAATGTGCATTTTTTTGCCAGAATAGTTATTTATGTATATTTCACAAACATACTAATCAATACTAGATATTGTTGTCAATACATAAATGCATAGTACAAGTATAAGAGCATAAACAGAAATGATTTAAACCAATTTAAGAATAATAATTACCTCTAGGGAAGGAGAAATGGATTGACCTTTAAATATGATAATCTATTACTGATAAATATTAAAGTAAATGTAGAAAATTATTTCAAACAGATCTGGCCCAATTTCCACTTCCTGAACTTTATATGATTATACAATATTTTCTACATAAAACCTTTCTGGATCCAAACCTAATTTTTAGCCTTAAATTTCCATAAATACTCTACAACTGATACAACATTCTTCCTGCTTTCAAATCTCTTGTTCGATTCATTCAATATTCAACAAATATTTGTTGACCACTACCAATGTAGCAATCACTGTTATAAATCACTGAGGCTACCACAGAAAAAAAGACAAAAGAAAGAAATCAACTATCTTGGAGTATATCCTATATCATCATCTAGAATAGCACCATATAATAGTGCTTTCTGTGATTATGGAAATGTTCTATACCTTTGCCATCCCATATGGTTACTACTAATCACATGTGGCTCTTGAGCCTTGACTTTGAAATGATGGCTAGTGTGACTGAGGAATTAATTTTTTTTTAAAGATTTTATTTATTTATTTGAGAGAGAGAGAGAACGAGCTGTGGGGAGGGGCAAAGGAAGGGAAAGAGAAAAAGAGAGAGAGAGGGAAGCAGACTTCCTGCTGAGAAGGAAGCTGGATGTGGGGCTGGATTCCAGGACTCTGAGATCATGACCTGAGCCAAAGGCAGATGCTTAACTGACTGAGCCACTCAGGCACCTCTAAGGAATTCATTTTTAATTTTATTTAATTTTATGTAATTTAAATAGTCACATGTGACTAGTTACTACTATACTGGGCAATATAGAGCTAGAAGGAATCATATGGATAACTTTTGTTGAGAAACCTAATTCTTTTTTTTTTCTAAATTTTATTTATTTATTTGACAGAGAAAGAGTGAGCAAAAGAGAGAACATGAGTGGGAGGGGAGGGGGGAGAGGGAGAGGAGAAACAGGTCCCCTACCAAGCAGGGGATCAATACCAGGACCCCTGGATCATGACCTGGGCCAAAAGCAGCCACTTAACTGACTGAGCCTCCCAGTCACCCTGGGAAACCTAATTATTTTCTAATGATCTGAAAGAATTAAAGAAATTACCTAAACAGGTTTAATTTTTTCCTATTGTGTAGAGGTACACGGGTGGTTCAGTTAGCTCAGGTCATGATCCTGGGGTCCTGGGATCAAGCCCCATTTGGTGGGCTCCCTGTTCAGTGGGGGGCCTATTTCTCCCTCTCATCCTGTCCCTCCCCCACCACTGTTGTGCTCTCTCACTCTGTCAAATAAATTAATAAAAGCTTAAAAAACCTTTTTTCCTATAGTGCAGCTTATGCTATATATTTCAGTATTGTTTACCACTTGAATTTTCTGAAGGCAAGTAGAAGAATGCAGGAGTTGAGTATAACAATAAACAGAAAAAATACTTTATTAACTTATAAAGAACCATGGATATCGGAGCATCTTCAAAATTAAAAAAAAAAAAGCAAAACAACAATAACAACCACAACAACAAAAAACCCAAAACTGGGAGAAACAAACTGAAATTGTTATTATGAATAGAGACCTGGCAGAAAAGACATAGTACATAATAGTCATAACCGAAATACTATAAAATATGAATCAAATAAATGAAATTTAATTTGTATTAAATAATCAGACTATAGGATGAGTGCTTTTTTTAAATTTAAAGTATAATTCACATTAAATTATCCATAAATGGAATGGCTTTCAAATGATCATTCAAATTCAAACATACTAATTAATATATAACTCTTCTGGAGTATTTATTTTGTACAAAGTGAGGCAAGTTTTCTTCTGAAAAAATCCCCAAATAAGAACTACTCTCCAATTCGTCTTTGTTTTAGATTCTTCTATTGCTACTGTTGAAGTTTATTTCCCTGAGGAACTGAAACCAACTGCATTCACTGGTGTGTGTCTAGAGTTTGCAATGGAAGCCAATAGTTCTGAAATTAGTCCACTGAGGTCAATAGCATCTCTTCAGCAAGTGTTAATGTTACCTGCTGATGAATGAACTAGCTTTTTACCTCTACGTGGTTTCTACCTGCTTCTTTTATTTACTGTGATTATTTGCTGACCACAGACAAACTATGGTTAATATCAGTAAAGGACAACGAAAACAATAATGAACTTAGTTTCCTCTGTGAAGGACAACCTTTCTCACAACTAAGAAAAACCAAATGGGAAAAAGAAAGCTGTAATGGAAAAAACAAAAACAAACATATGAAAAAAACACTCCTTGAGATCAGACAGACTTGGATTTAAATCTTAGTATTATGCTATACTAGCAGAGTACCTTGGGGCAGCTTACTTAATGACAGGGGTCTCAGTTTTCTCTGTTAAATAGAGACAATATTATTAATTCTATTTACATATCTTATATAAGGTTAAATGAGAAAATGAATGAAAGAGTGTATTATATAGTGTACAATCAATGTTGGAGGAGACTTCCTTCTACTCTTTATCCCTGTCCTTATGTTATCATTAAAGTAACAATACATGTCTTAGTCTAGCTGTAAGTACCTGCAAGTACACAAAATGCAAACTTCCTAATGGTATTTATATTCCCTTGGAGAATGAAGGGATCTTGAGGAAGATGAGCTGTTTTACTTAAAATAAATGAATGATTAATCTTGAAAATAGACAGACATGCTACCAAATGGGCAATCATTTGGTTGATACTAATGAAAAAGATGAAATGATTCATTTATTCTTTGGATATTCACAGTAAATATTCAGTATTCTGTCCAACAGACCAATTTTCTGCACAAGTGGGTCTGTTGAATTGGTGCAAACTCTAGCCTCATAAAGCCATTTTCGACAATCTCAGGGTACGGGGAGCTGCTCACCTCATTCCAGGACTTATACCTTAGCTCAGCCCTCAGTCTCCCCAGAACTGTAGCTCTGTGTTGGTAAGATATGCTAGGTGGTGTGGAAACTACTGCCAAGGGAAGATAATTAAATGTTTCAGTAAAAGAGGGCACTCATTACACCTGAAGATATTTGACATCTAATTACCAGATAATATTTTAGACTAATCGCTTAAAAGAAAAAAAGTTTAAAATTACATTTTTACATAAAATTTTATGTAAAATTTTACATTTTACAGCTTCTATCTATACATACATGTAAGCAGGATCACATACACAAATCAAGGGTTCTTATTATTTTTTGTTATATCAATTTTAAATTATAGAAAAGGTTTTATTCTGTCAATATTGCTAAGATGAAAGTTCTTTCTGTATTTTACCACAGAGAAAATTATGGAAGAATATATTTTATCATTGGCATTGATAAAATATAAGTACAGTGACATTTAATTTCATTTCTTAAACACTTAGCACTACCTTCTTAGATATAGCCAGAGGCTACCAACCGCATCAGAAAACTCAAAAAGTTTTACTTTCATCAATTGCTTGGAAGTTCTGCATTTTGTTTTAATAAGGTGAAATAGCCAAACACATATAAAATCTTGAGGCATGCATGTGTGTGTGCATGTGTGTATTTAATAGTCTTTGGAAGCAATAGGAAATATTTTCTCATGATTTTTGCCATACAGAAGACACAGTAACTTTTGCTGAATGCATAAAGGACAGGCAGAAATAATCAATTCCCCATTTTGGGTGCTGAATAAAGAAATACCCAGCAAAAAAAGATAAAGTCTTAGTTTAGTCATTGTTTTTCATAGCTATCTCTTCACGAAGTTTTAAATCAAGTGCCAATACAGATGGTAGTCGTTTTTTCTTTACTTTTCTAATCTCTCAATCCAGTAATAGCATAACAGCAGCTGTAAACTAAGAACTAGATAAGGGGATTGCATAATCCAGTAATTGGATAAATTTTGAAACAGAATTTTCTAATTGTCCTCCACCTGAGTGTATGTATAGTAGGCCTACTTCCATCATGTCACCGTTGCAAGCTTCACACACACACACAAATAAATAATGATAATAATAATAACAACTTCTCTAAGGAGAAGAACATATTTTCAAAAAAAATGTCTGAATTTGTACTTAAATCCTCAGGCAAATTAATCTGTCAAAAGTTAAACTTGGACATCTAAAGAACATGGTGGATGGGCCACATACATTTACTATCTTTCCCTCCTCAGACCTTACTAAAATGATATCAAAGGAACTTAAAATGGAGATATACCCATGGGGGAGGGGATAATGGAAAAGAGATATCAGTGGAAAAGACCTTTGGGAACAGGAAAGCAGATGCTTACATGGTAACTGCAGAGAATGGAAGAAGTAACAAGCACATAGAGGGAGCTCATGATGAAAAAGCTGAAACTCTCCTGTGTGCAAGACTCACAGACAACAAAAAGCTATGTCAGATGCTGGGGAAAATGGAGAAATTAAAGAAAAATTAAAGACATGAGATCCAGGGGATAAGGCACCTAACACAAAAAAAGAGGTAAAAGGAAGCCTAGAATGACATTGGGGCAGGAAACAGAAATCAATCCATTCAGAAAGGAACAAGGAGGTGGAAGACTCTGGGATGGAGGTCTCCAGGAGAAATAATAAAATCTGTAGATAACCTTACATGTTTGAGTATTTGGGGAAGGAGTAACAAAAATGATCAAAATCAAAAGCTAAACTAGGAGAAAATATTTGCAAAAGACACATCTCATGAAATACTCTTATCTAAAATGTACAAGGAACACTTATATAATAATAATAATAATAATAATAATAATAATAATAATAATCTCAATAATAAGAACACAAACAATCCACATAAAAATGGGCCACAGACCTTAACAGACACCTCACCAAAGAATATATACAGGAGGTAAATAAGTGTATGAAAAGATGTACCATATCATATGTCATCAAAGAAATGCAAATTAAAACAATAATGAGATACCACTATGTACTTATCAGAATGGCCAAAATCCAGAACACTAACAACACCAAATGCTGATCACGATGGGGAGTTAAAGAGACTCATTCATTACTGGAGTGAATGCAAAATCATACAGCCACTTTGGAAGACAGTTTGGTGGCCTCTTAAAGAACTAACACCCTCTAACCATACAATCCAGCACTTGCATTACTTGTTATTTACCAAAGGATTAGAAAACTTCTGTTCAGGCAAAAACCTGCACACAATGTTTATAGCAGCTTTATTCACAGTGGCCCTATCTTGGAAGCAACCAAGATGTCCTTCAGTAGGTGAGTAGAGAGACTGTGGTACATCCAATCAAAGGAATATTATTCGGTGCTAAAAAAAAATACTTTTAAGCCATGAAAAGACATGAACAAATCTTAAATGCATATTGCTAATTGAAAGAAGTCACCCTGAAAAGGGTACATGCACACTATATGATTCCAACTATATTTCATTCTGGAAAGGCAAAACCATGGAGACAGAAAATAGATCAGTAGTTGCTTAGGGTTGGAGGTTGGGAGAAGGGTGTGGATAGACAGAGCACAGAGAATTTTTAGGGCAGTGAAGAAAATACTCTGCTTTAATATAATGATGGATACACGACATTATACATTAGTACAAACCCACAGAATGTACAACACTAAAGTGAACTCTGTTATAAACTATAGACCTTGATGATTATGATATACTAATCTGGGCCCATCGATTGCAACCAATGTACCACTTTGAGCGGAGGAGATCTGGATAAGGAGGAGGCTATGCATGTGTGTGAATAGTGAGTGTATAGAAAATCTCTGTGCCTTCCTCTTAAATTTGCTTCAAAACTTCTTCAAAAAAACTCAAAGTCTTCGGGGGAAAAAAAAAAAAGAAAAAGCTAAACTGGACATCCAGGTAAACATGGTTAAAAACAGAATCAAAGGGGCACCTTGGTGGCTCAGTCAAGTATCTGCCTTCTGCTCAAGTCATGATCCCAAGATCTTGCTTCTCCCTCTCCCTCTGCTGCTCCCCCTGCTTGTCCTCTCTCCTCTCTCCCTCTCTCTCAAATAAAAAGATAAAATCTTAAAAAAAAAAAAAACCAAAACACTACAATCAAAAGCAAGTATTCATTCTAGGAGAAAAAAAAAAAATTCCAAAAGAGAAATATAACTACTTTTGAACATGGTGTTTATCTTCACATACTACGGTATGGTCAAAAGGAAAGATAAATTTTTTTAATCTTTTTTTTGTTTGTTTGTTTTGGTACACAAAAAGAAATTAAGATTAGTTGGCTGCAGCTGTGGACATTCTGTACTCATCTTTTCTTTGGATATATTTCTTTTTTTATATGTTCCATATTATTTATGTATTTAGTTAGTTTAGTTTTTTTTTTAAATTTAAATTCAATTAATTAACATATAATAGATTACTTGCGTCCTGGGTACTGGTCTGTGATTCATCAGTCTTATATAATACCCACTGCTCACTACACACACATACCATCCCCAATGTCCATCACTTAGTTACCCCATCCCTCCACCCATCTCCCCGCTAGCAATCAGTTTGTTTCCTAAGATTAAGAGTCTCTTATGGTTTGTCTCCCTCTCTGGTTTCGTCTTGTTTCATTTTTAAAAAGCAAGATAATTTAGGAGAGAGAAATCTTCGTCTACTATATAAGAAAAGCATGAGAATCCAGCAGTAACAGTTAATAAGCATATTATGCAGAAGTGAAGATGTAAATGTCAAAAGACACACTTGAAATAGAAAAGGATTTGGTATGAGGAGTCTCTATTTCATTTAAAGTCATTTATAATATTTGATTTTATAAAAATATGTGAATGTATTCTTTTGGGAAGAAACAAATCCAAATAAAGCAATACCGGGAAGAAGTAGGATCCTATAAAATGTCTTATAAAATTTCAAATAGATCACAGCCACATAACCGAGGTTTACTGTAAGGTTTAAATCATTTAAGGTGCAATGCTTTAAGTGTTTTAATGTATTTTACTATTAACAAAAATAGAGATTGGCTTATAGTGCTTTGCATCCTTGTATGGTAAATTACTTTCAAAAGAATGACTGCTTCCCTTACTCTAAAAAATCCAGTCAGATGCGTAGTTATATTCTTTTCAGAAACCTTTTGTGGGTGTGGAGGTGGATGGGAGTGGGGAGATTTAGGGGAGATAAATTTACTTTGCAAAATTATTTTAGTTTGGATTCTTGGATTCACATTTCATCCTATATTGAAAGGCAAACTCCACCTTATCTCCACAACAGCTCAGTAGTAATAAGGCAAAACAGCAGAAAGCAGGTCCCATCAAATATATCTCCAGTCTTCACATACTTATGAAAACAAGCTTCATGGGGATTGCTTCTGATCCCTAGAACGTCAGACCTCTGATCAGGAGCATCAAACATCTGTTTTTCTGTAGTACTTGCCCAAACTCTTTCGGGCTACACTTGGGCACCTCCTGAGCAGAGCCTACATTTTTCTAAGAGAGACTTACATATTAACCTTTTCAACCAGACATATCCAGGAGTTAAGTGGTCTGGCTGGTACACAAAGGCTCCCATTTCCTGTCACACCAGGAATTACACACAAGCTATTAATGACATATGTAGGTCTGTCCATTTCCCCAGCTGGGCATCAGCTGACAGCTCTCTGCCACCTCTTTGTTCCCAGCTCGGTTTCTTCTGATTCTCTTCTATAAACAATCGTGGTTTATGTGAACATATAAAGCTGTTCAAGAAAGTTCTTAGGAATCACTCGAAACGTCAAAGCTGACTCTTTTTTAAAAAAACAAATTTTATGTAAAGCTAATCTTGAATTAAAATGTACATAAAACATTATGCTGATTTTTTGGGGGCAAAATGTAATTTTGTTTTTTTATATGAATCCTACAAAAAGTTTGCACAACTTGGCACCATAAACATGACAAATACTTCCTGTAACTGTTTCTGTGAGTTGGGGTTAAAAGGCAGAGAATGGATGTGGGGGGGGCACACTTCACTTTTTAATGGAATGAAAATTTGTTAGAATTATGAGTTGTTTTTGGTTCTCTAGTATGTTTATCACAAACTGTTATTAAATTAAAATACAATGTGAATTTCAGATGTGAGTTCCAGATAATTATTTTTCAGTGGGTTCTCCTTGGGTTACACCATTCTTCACCTTACACATTGTTCCTGTACAATCTTCCAGACTCTCCCTAAACTCAACTTGCATTTCCAAAACACTGAATGACTTCTCCTTTGTTTTCTTCCCCATTCCAAGAGTTATTCAAAATTAAGATATAAAAACATTAAACATTTACCATCCCAGACCTGCTTCCTCTCCTAGTTAGCAACTAGGAGTTGTTAAAAGAAGCTAGGGTCCTTCCTCTATGTTTCTATAGCACCATGCTCTTAATTCTATTAAACAGTTTATTGAGGTTACCTTTTATGTGTTTATCTGCCCCACCTCACCCCCAATGAGTTATAAGAGATCTGCAGAAAGGGACTGTGTTATATTGGTCTTCATAGCCCTGGATCCTAAAAAAGGTGATTGACCCAGTAAGCAAATGCTAATTGACTAAACAGACTCTCCCATTTTCTCCCTTTGATGGTGAGTTTTGGACCATCTAACAGTCTGGTTGTTCAAGCTGGACACCTGGGCATCACCTTTATCTTCTTCTTCATTTCTACCAGCCTTGTGCTTATACTGTTCAGTTTTCTTTTGCTGGATGCTTGCTATAGCTTCCTTCCAAGTCTTTGCACTTTCAATCTATCCTCACCTCTGCTGTAAGATGAGTCCATTGATATGGAGACTTGCTCCAGTTGCTCTCCTGCTGAAGAAACAATGCCCCATCGGCTAAAGAATAAATTCAAATCTCCTAGCACTACACATGAAGTTTTCCTTCCTGTTGGTCTCTGCCAACCTGTCTATGATCATTTCTTTGCACAGTCTTGCCAAACTTTCAGCTCAGAATCACCAAAGTCTAATTAGTTCTTAAACACAGAAGTTACAGAGGTGGTGGTGGTGGGAGAATGGGGGTCAGTGGATCAGGAAAGGACCATCTCCAGTAGTTTTTCAAATGAGGCAACATGGAGATATGACTGTCGTTAACACTGTGATAAAATATATATTTGAGGAGTAATGTAAGCAAAATAGAGTTTTTGAGAAAATTCTCAAGGGCAGCACTTTATTTTCATTTGGTATTTCCCCAACCAATGGCAGTATTCCTCCTCACCAAGTCCCTCCCAGTGTTAGAATTTTGAACTGCTTCTGCCAATATATACATCACATGTCTGGGTCTCACACTTCTGCCAGCAATAGATTTCAACCTCTCTCCACTTTCCTTTTTGATCCAACTAATACTCGTACATTTTTTCAAGCAGCAGATCACATATTCGCTTATGTTGAAATATTATTACCTGCCTGCCCAGGTTGGACTAAGGGCCCTTGTTTCCAAGGCACTTTCCCATAAGTCCATGAATTATTATATTGAAATTATCTTCCAAATGTCTATTTTCCCCATCCATAAACTATAGGTATCTAAGGTCAGGGATTGTGTTTTCTTCATCTTCATAGCCTGAATACCTAGATAAGTGACTGGCATCAGCTAGATATTTCATAAATGCTTGTTTGTTTGTTTTTTAAAGATTTTATTTATTTATTTGACAGAGAGAGATCACAAGTAGATAGAGAGGAAGGCAGAGAGGAGAGAGAGGGAAGCAGGCTCCCTGTTGAGCAGAGAGCCTGATGCGGAACTCGATCCCAGGACCCCAAGATCATGACCTGAGCCGAAAGCAGCGGCCCAACCCACTGAGCCACACAGGCGCCCTCATAAATGCTTGTTGACTGAAACAACGGACTATTCTATTTTTGCTCTTTGGTTATGAATCTATATATCACAGACCAGTCTGACTTCTTGCTGGAAATAACAGACAGGTGGCAAAACTCACTATGGCAGCCATTAATAAAAAAAACTGATGATGAGTGGAATAAGTTCTTAACATGGAGTAGCCTAGACTATTCCTTCAGCTCCACTAGCATAGTGACTGGACTAATCTTCTCTGAGAATATATCGTCTTGCAGCTGTTTTTTCCTATTTGCCTATAGACTTAAGCTAAATGATGGTTCTATCTGTTGCTTCATGTAGGCAATCTGTCTGGTTAAATATACCACTAATTCTAAGTGTTGCTGAAGCTTGGAGTCAAATGGTGTTTTAGCAAATGAATTAGCTGATTTTGCAAGCATGGAAGTAGGGTTAGGAAAAATTTTTTTTGACAGGGAATGCTTTTGCATGAAATTTTTATCATCCTAGGATAATCTTTATTGTCTCATTACTTCAAAAGTATGGTTAGTTAATTTCCAAGTTGAATCAACCAAAAACAGAAGGCTCAAGGGCCCATTGGTTTATTCAAGGGATCATTTGACAATTTTTTCTGCAATTCTACTTCTCTGTTAGGCACTGTGCTGAATAATGGATATATGATGCAGAAAATGCAAATGTGATCCTTGTTCTCATGGAGCTTACAATTGTCTGAAAGACATAAAATATACAAGAATACACATAAAATACAAATAAAGATAATTTAACATATAGTGTGATTATTTTATTCCATTGTGTAGATCCCTTCTTACTTCCTGTGGTGAAACCTCCAAATATAACCAACTAAAATATTCAGGTTCTGAACATACCTCTGTCCACCACCCTCTGAGATAAAAACCTCATCTCTAAAAAACAGAGCCTACTGGCCATGTACATTCAAATGCCCTTCACTGGTCTTCAGAATGTAACCATATTTTACCCTGTATACTTGATCTTATTGTTTCAAGAGGAAGAAGCAGCATCCCAATTCCTCTTTAAGGATTGCTCTTTATTATAAATTCCAACTTTTCAAGATCTCCTGGTGGACATGGGCTCCATCTTTTGGCTTGACTTATAACAAGTAACAAGTTCAATATCTACCATGGTTAAAAAAAAAAAAAAAAGTTTTTGTTGGAGACCTTACTGTCTCAAGCCACTATTTTGTCATGTTATTTTCATTCCTTGATGCTCTTAAAAAACAAAAGGAGATGGGTATTTGCCCAATTCACTTCCCTATCATTCACTTGCATCTTAATTCTCTCTGACCTGATGTCCACCCATATCATTTGATTGCTACTCCTAAAGGTTACCAATAGCCTCCTGTCAGCTGAAGTGGACATCTATATCTTGTACTATGCTGGTGGCTACTCCTTCTTCTCCTGGCATCATTGCCTTGACTTTGGGACTGACTGCCTTTTCACTCTACTCTCAGTCCATGTGCTTTAGTGGGTGGGGGGCTGACCATATCCTTAGCATCAAGGGTAGGCATATAACATAAACCCGAGCAAGTCAGCATAGGCCATGATGTTAGGGTTTGGGATCATAATGGGTCCTCACTGGAGATAATCAGAACTAATACTGGAAGTAAGGTTGGAGGTAATATAAAAGAGAAAGCTCATTGTCTTTTTATGGACTTGGACTTGAATAGATGGATAAAGGCTGGTTGTGCCACTGTCATCTCATCACAATGAGGGGAGAACCTTTCAGAAACTGGTGACAAAACAGGAATCAAAGCCAAGAAGTGAAAAAAAAGAAACTATGTCTGATTTCATTGACTAAACTCTTAAATGCAACCAAATCTACTAACAGGAATATTCATGAACTTTAAAGTTATGAGAGATAATAGATTTTCTTTTTTAAGCAGTTAGGGTTCTATGGTTGCTGTCTTTATAACAAAAAGGGCAATAATTTAATCATAAAAAATCAATGGCTAGTGTATGACAGAACTAATCATTTCCTTTTTCAAATATGCACTATTCCCCTATCTTTACCAATTTTTTTCTGATCCTTTTTTTAATCCCCTCTAGATCCTCTTTATGAGAGCATCAAACTGTAGAATTTCATGGCTAGAATGGATAAGGGGTATAGAAACTAATGTGCTTTGAGATCCTTGGAGATGGCACATTTTATGTGCATAAATGCCTGCTGAAAGTACGGACACACTTTTTGGAATTATATTTGGAATACCACATTAAGGATTAAAATGCTGTAAAAGAGATGTTAGATGAAGAGAAAACAATTGTAAATGTGGACTGCATGCTATCATTTCCATTCTGAATGTAAAGAATGGAATACTAATGAGGCACAGAATGAAGGTTTTCACAGTAATAATGCCCCCAATTGTAGTTTGAAAAAAAGAAAGAACTGTCATTGCATTTTGATACTAGCACACTTTCTAGAAAGCAATTAAATTGCCTTGCCACCTCAGTTTTTAAGAAAGCAAAAGGTTAGAAAATACAATAAAAATGAACATTATTTCCAAAGAGAACTGAAAGTCATTGGACTATAAGATATTTGAAATCATATCAAAAAGCAGAATTTATAGCCTTATGAGTTATAGAAAAGGAAATTGAATTGTGCTTTATTTTTAAAACACAACTACTAAAAAGATGTTTCCATAGTAACAAGGTCAACACCAGTAGCCATTACAGACCTTCCTCTTTTCTGATAACGGGTTTAAAGATCTTTTCCAAATACCATTTAAAAAGCCCTATGAAAAAGTACAGCTTTTCTGATCATTCTTCTGAACCAAAAATGAGGAAAAACACACATGGAGTATTGAATTTCTCATGTTTTATGGATTATAAGCATTCATGGCTGTCATATTTCAGAAAGAAGCCTGCCTGACTAGCTATTATGCCAACCCTTAAACATGGGATTTGATTAGCTTGATTGTAAATCTGGACAAACAGAAGTTGTTTGCAGTAGTATTCAAACAGAAATAAAAGGCAGCACACATTAAACACACACACACACACACACACACACACACACACACCCCTTTAACATCTAAATATTGAAAGAGTTAAGTAAATAATCCCTGTTATTAGAAAAATTTCAAAGGCTCAGATGAAGTCTGATATCACCGCTCAAGGAAGGTTAGAAGATACAGACCAAATTTTGTTTACAACAGAAATAAATAGCTCTTTGGCCATAAAATCAATTCATTTAGTACCACCAGGAAGTAGCCTCTCCTTCCTTTTTCCTTTGTATCAAGATACACTAGCCTAATCGACAGTCATTTGTGCTGCTTTATCTTCCCCACTAAACGGTGAGCCCTGGAGAGCAGAGATATTTTCTCTTTGTATTCACAATAGTATCTCAAGCACATGTTGTATAAAAACAGTAAGTGGAGAATGAATCCTGAAAAATAATGGCACAACAGTGCCTAAAATAACACAAAATCTATGGTCTATTTTTAAAAATGATATGTCAGTTCAAATGTGTACTCATGATTTTAATCTCTTGAAACCAAGAGGTTCTAGATGCGTGCTCACAAACTCACAGCTGCTCAATAATGAATTGGTTCCTAGACCAAGTCCCTCAGAATCTCTGCAGGTGGGCCCTCGTATCAGTATTGTTTAAAGCGTAATTTTAATGTGACGTTAGAGTTGAAAAATCATTGTTTTAAACTGTCCCCTTGGGGCTCAGTTAATGATTAATTTATTTATCTCCAACTTTTATCTACTTGGGTTTTTTCCTCAATATTGCCTCACAGTACTATATTTGCCAAATCTATAAGACCTTTTATTGTAACCTAGTAATTTATTACTCTAGAATCACTTTTCATAATAAAAGTTTCAATTAAAAAAGTTCAAAATAGAAGCATTAGGAGCAGGAGCAGTTTGTCTGGATCAGGAAGAGCTTCCGGGAGGAAAAAAAAAAAAAAGGATCTGGGTGTTTTGAAAGATGAATCTGTTTTGTTTCAGATAGATAAAAGTGTAAAAGGCATTCCAGGCCCAGGAAAGATAAGCATAAAACCCCAAAAGCTTATGTTAAATTCTACTGACATTTATTTAGTATCTCCTGTAATGGTACTGTATTCATCTCAGATTTTCAGAAGCTGAAATTATGCAACAAAAAGCCAATAAGCATATTGAACAGAATAGAATACAATAATTGTTGGTTAATGTTTTTAATTGTGTAAAACAGAACTTTCATCAGCCGTAGAGGGGCCAAATGAAAAATGCCTATCTACGTAGATGTAATTATCTTCTCTCATTTCATCAAATACTAAAGATAAATGGTGCTTCTGGTACCATAATTACTTTATACTTCAGCATTTACCATATGTCATATAAATATCTATGTGAAGGCTATAAATTAAAAACTAACCAATATAGCAACAAAACTTACATATATGGACCCAGTGAGACTACCCTTGCCATTACAATTCCAAGAATCAGCGTTGTTAAAACTGTAGAAAGAAAAGAGATCTGCAAAAGAAAATGTAAAGGTATTAACAGTTTGCAAGAGAGATTATTGTATTGAAAATATTAGATGTTTCTCTTTTTACTTGAGTAAACATATACACAGCTTTTGTTTAGACAATACTGCAGCAGTTTTTTCTTATAGACCGTTGTTGATAATCTCAGGCATGTAACTTTTTATTGGAAATAGTATTATTTTTTTCCCCAAATAGGGAGGCAAGTATCATATATGATTAATCTTGCAACAAGGCATTAAATGTTTTTAGTGGCCTACTGAATAGAACACAAAACTGGTGGTTTTAGTTCATAAAATTCAAATGAAAGTTGTTTCTTTCTTCCTCGGTCCTATTTTGGTGTCAACTTGTGCTTTTTTCCTGTCTATACTTGCTTCTTCTGCTTTTGTCCTTACCTTACCCTCCCCCTATCAAGACACACACCCTCCCCCAACACACACCCACTCACACACACTTTTGGGGTGCCTCTCTTTTTTCTTTTCTGTTCTCTAGTTCTTTTAGTCTAGTTTTTCTATTTGATTTTGCCCTTTGGTCTGTGTTTCTAAAGTCTTTGCTTTTTTCTTTCTATTCTGTCACTATTTCAACTGGTTAAATATAAACTGGTCTGTGTGTATATGTGTTCTGTGCACTCGTTATTATATCTGTGTTTCTGCCCTTAATTTTTTTAATAGATGAGCACATTTTTGACTTTTTTCTCTAATAAAAACATAATGTAAATTTGCTTTTATTTCATTTGGTTATCATTAACCTTGTTTCCTGGGTTGTTGGTTTTTAACTAGAAAGAATGTTCTATAATGAGTCCTCTGATCTACTGAGGAAGGGATTTTAAGTAACATTCCCAAGGTCACACAGAATGTGGCAGAAGAATTCAGATGCAAGCACCCTGACTCCAGATCAGGGCTCCTAGCTGCTCTGGGTTTGCTCACTGGGAGATTTACTTCAATATTCCAAGATGACACTTTTAAGGGATACTTAGGGAAAGATGTTCAGGTATTAGTAATATGATAGAATATTAGCTTTCTTTTCATGAACGTCTGGCCTTCTGCTCTCAGAAGATAACATTTATGCCTACAACATGGGAAATGGAAAATTGTTGAGCATTTCAGATAATTCACAAAAAAGCTGCTTTTGATGAACTCTTGTTTATTTCTGGAAGTCTGTTCGGGAACAAAGGTAGAGTGGTCAGAATACTTTGGAGTATCTTCTCACGCTCAGCTTTACCTGGAAGGATCATGGGTAACAGGATCAATAACAAGATCCTTAAGGAAGGATCCGTAACTGTGGATACACATGAAACATCACAGTGAAAAGTAAAATTCACTTAACTTTTCAAATTAGAACATAAAAATATATAAAGAGCCCTTTAAAAAAACTTCTCATCAGGATGCTTGGCATAATGTAGATATAAAGCCAATAATATTCTACATAAAATACAAACATTCCTTTAGAGTAAGGAAATAAAAATATGGATAGATAAAAGCTAATGATGCCTTATAGTAGTTAAAGAATGATTTTGTTGGTTTCATTAGAAATGCATCATCATTTTTCTTTAGCAATAAGATTCGTATACACTGACCAAATTCTCATGAATTGATCAATGACACCTTGATATTTAAAATACACTATAGTTTACAAAGAAAATTTTGAGCCAGTGAAGTGATTCATCCTTACTTCTTATACTTAGTCTAACTTTAAATTGTTTAAACCACTATCTATAAAAAATGATAGAACATTTTTTTTCAGTAAATTAGACTTGGTGTAAGTATAGTTCTTTTAATTTTCTAAATTGGAAGTATGGTGTCTGACATCAGAGTATCTACCTTAGAAAGAAAGGTAAGAAAGAAACAAAGATAAATACTATAATTAAGAACTTGGCCACATAGACAGTAGTTTGACAAAATCAGTGCAGGCAACAAAGTGCATTTCTGAGACTTTTTAAGATGTAAGTTACCTTTCCAAGCTTCGCTATATCTCGATACAAGGACAAAGGCAGAGCAAAGGCAGCTGTGGAAAGCACGATAATGAAGTGGCGACCAATAAGCAAGTTTTCAGGGTCAACTAAAACACAATAAATATTATAAAGACTTTATGGGTATGAGTTAACACACCAGCCATACAAGGAAACAGCCAAATATTTAAGGGCAAAAAGGACTTAAATAACTTTAAATGTTATCTAAATGACAAAGATTTTGAGTAAATAAATCCCACAAAACCATGTAAAAATTGAAATAACTCACAAAAATGTAAATACAATATAACTTCAGGGTGAACCCATAGTTCAAATAATCTTATAATATTTTTCATTCAAATTATTTTAAGAGCCTCCTAATCAGTCTTCCTGCTTCTACCCTTCTGTTGTCCCCTTAGAATATACTTTTAACCAAGAAGGTACAGAGATCTAAAAACACGATGTTTCCCTTTGTCTAAAGCCCTCTAATGGCAAATTCCTTTTCTAGGAAGTAAGCTACATGAGAAGAGGGCATGTTCTGAGGCTCTTTTTTTTTTTTTTTTTTAATTTAAATTCTGTATCCTAGAGAGATAGAAACAGTAGAGCTTGAAACTTTAAGACTTAGATAAAAATATTCTATTTCTATACTTTTATTGAGAAAGAAGTGGTTTCTCTGAAGAAAAACAGACAGAAGCAAAATAGGGAAGCCATTGGGAAGCTCTGCTGAAACCAGTATACACTGCAGAGTCTTGGCTATCACGATGAGTACATAATTGTGTATGTGTTAGGGAGACGGTTTGTATGTGCACATGCACCTATCATAAAATACAAGCAAAAGTTGTAAAGATAAAATAAGACATACTTCCAAGGATTTATATATTTTTAAGGCTGTGCTAATCACAGTGTTAAATATATATAGCTATATAGCTATTCCAAGGAAGATACCAGTGCTTACATTTTTTAGCTCCTACTGAATTCCTTCAAAGAAGGAATATTATTATGTTTTGGAAATGTCCCCAGTGGTACCAAGTCTTTGTTCATTTATTTCTGCAAAGTCTAAAGTCTACAGAATAAGCAAGTGAATGTTGTAAAAAAAAAAAAAAAAAAAAAAAAAAAAGAGGGGCGCCAGGGTGGCTCAGTGTGTTAAAGCCTCTGCCTTCAGCTCAGGTCATGACCCCAGGGTCCTGGGATTGAGCCCCCTGTTGGCCTCTCTCTCTGCCTGCCTCTGCCTACTTGTGTCTCTGTCTGTCAAATAAATAAATAAATAAATAAATCTTAAAAAAAAAAAAAAAGATAAAAAAGAAAGAAACATTACTGGAAAAAGTAAGTGAGACTAATTTTCTTATATGGTTAATAACCTCATTTACAGGGACGTTTCCAGATACAATTTCAAAGCGGTGTAAATGTGACATGCTTATTTATATACTGTAATAAAATAATCATGAATATTTGCTTAACTCAGATATAACTAAACAATCATCATAAAGTTGTGAATCAAAACACCAAAACAGGAAGTTTAAGTTCCAGAAACCTTGAACTCAACTATTTACATATTTCTGGTGAGCATAATTTGAATTAAATTACTTGTCTATTTGTTTCTGTTTACCCTTTCAAATCATTTGCTTTACCAATATATTTGGTAGAAAATATAGATTTCCTTCACTAAGAAAATTCTAAGTCCTAGAAAAACACTGAAATAGAATGCTATGAATAGCAGAGAGGAGCCTAGTAACAAAGGATTTCTATTACCATAAGACATTTTTAAATAAGGATCTAATGGTGAGATCTATTATTTATCCCGATCTTCTAACAAAAAATACACCTTAATAAGCATTTTAAATGAAGATAAAGTGATAAGATTTTTCTAAATTAATATATGCTCCTTTGAAAGACCAAAACGACAAAAGAAACAAAAATCTCATGAATCCTGCAATTAAAAGAAAATCACAGTTTACGTGTGAATATATTTTTTCTTGTTTTTTCCTTAGTTGTTTATGAAAATAGAAAATTTACATAATTAGGTCAAATTTTATATATGACAGTATATTCTTTGCATTTTTCCTTAGCATTATATCCACTCTCATGATCTCAGTTTATGAAAGCATGATTTGTAGTTGGTGGCTAGAATGGAAGATGCTGCTAAGAGCTAACAGCATTGGGAGAGCCTACTACATGCCAAGCACTGTGTGTATTACCTCTGTTGTTTCACACAATTAATTCTATGAAGCAGGTGATACTCCATTATTCAGAGATGAAGAAACTAAAACTCAGAGAGGGCGTTAACCTTCTTAAGGTTACACAGAGAGCAAGCAGTGGCTCTGTGACTTGATGCTCAAGTCTCCCTGATTTCCGTTTCCACTAAACTCTATGAAAGGAATAAATGCAGTTTCTAGTTTTAGGTTTTGTTTTATTTTGGCTTGTTTGTCTCTAGAAGGAGTGATTCGGCACTAAGAGGAATGGCGTTTTTACATCATTTTCAACTATGATAACAGCTATAGAGTAGGTCATTATGAAATGAGGATTGTGTAGTGTGGTGAGAAGCTCTTCAAAACAAAAAGACTCATGATCTCGGAATTATTCAAATTGCCATGATATGGTGAAAGGCTGAAGAGGGAATGGGGTTGTGCCACATGTTGAAAGGTCTGCTTGAAATGTTCAAAATCGTTTTTCAGAATCGTACCAAACGAAACAACCCAAATGTCCCTCCACGGGGGGACATATAAACTGTTGTACATTCATACGATGGACTACTCCTCAGTCATTTAAAAAAAAAAAAGAGCAAACTTCTGATACAATGCAGAACTTGGATTAATCTCAAATGCAATGTACTAAGTGAAGGACGCCAGACATGAAAGGTTACATGCTATATGATGCCATTTATTTGTCATTCTGGGAAAAGCAAAACTAGGGAGGAGAATCAGATCAGTGGTTGCCAGGAGCTGTAGATGAGGGAGGATGTGACTACACAGGGAAATAAGGAAAATTTTGGAGGGTGGGTAATGGAATTGTTCTGTATTTTGATTGTAGTTGTGGATATGTGACTATAAGCATTTGTTAAACTATATGTTACAGAACTAAACATTAAAATGGGCTAATTTTACTATATTAAATTATAACTTAATACAAATAATGGAGAAAAAAGTCAGCTTGCGTATTTTAGAAGTGGCATAGTAAAAACAGTACATGAAAAATGTGGTACTACATAGAGTTGGTGATATGTAGCGTAAGATACTTAAAATACTTTTATTTTATATATTTTGTATATGAATTGTAATGATATCCTTTAAACAGCTAAATAAGAACTAAACTACCTATAAAAATAGATTAATGCTTTAGGTTTAGGATCAGAATGGATCATGGATATTGCCAGATACTTGAAGTCATCCAACTCTTCTATCTGCAAGTATTTTGGTTATGAATTATTATGAACCACATTAACTATGAATAATACATAAAATAAATACATGGACTCACCTCCTGGAATTCTTTGGAAGACTTTGCTCAAGGTATCTCCAGTTATTATGTTGTAACTTATCATAGCTAAAAACATAATTAAAACAATACAGTCACCAAGAAGCCAGCACATATTTCATCATGAATATTTTGATTTTTTTTCTTGCATTTAACACTTTTTTTTTCCCCAAGTTTTTATTTAAGTTCCAGTTAGTTAGCATACAGTGTAATATTAATTTCAGGTGTAGAATTTAGTGACTCATCACTTACATACAACACCTGGTGCCCATCACAAGTGCCCTCCTTAATATCCTTAAGCTATTTTGAAAGTAATCAGTTATTCCCAAGTATTGGCATAATCCTACCATATTGGCATATTGACTAAAAATATGTATAATTTCAAAAATAACGAGTCAACAAATATACAGGAGAATATAAATTTATGTTACAAAAACATCTTCACTTCACAAATTGATTCTTTTCAGAACAACTTTAAGCAACAGTGAGTTTCCGTAGTAATTTAAAATGTGATTTTTGTTATTAAAGTTCAGTTTCCACATATGTTTTCAGGAATACACGCATTGCTCTAAGTGAGAAACAATAATAGAAAATTGCGAAGGCTCCCAAATATTCACTCATTTGAAAAAGTCAGATTTTTGGGGAAATACATTCTTAGCCTTCATGGAGACATAAGGAGCTAATGGTTTGACCAATAGCTTCCGTATTACTGATTTTAAAAAATGATGTCGATTTGGTCGTTGGTGAATGTTAACAATATATGTAAGAAGTGCTAAGAGACATGTTCACCATTACAGTACAGATTTAAATTACAAGTTGGCCTTGTACATGGCTTCCACAAATCCTTAGGTTTTCAAAAAAACATATTTCAGCTTCGGAAGAAATCAATAATTTTACCCATTCACTTCTTCTTTTTTTTTTTTTAACCCATTCACTTTTAATCTCCTATTAAAACTACCTTCTTCAGAAATAGTTATATGTTCATGAAAGAGTTACACTTTCCATTTTCACATTCAACTTACCAATAAAAGGATAAAAAAACTGAAGAACAGAGAGGAGGAGATATCCTGGAAAGCCGAAGGTTTTATTGACCAAAGACTGGTAAGTGTCTGTTCCAGAGAGGGCCCCTCCTTTTATCAGTAAAACAAGGGAAAAGTCTATGGCAAAAACAGCCATTAAACAAATGTCAGACTACATTTAATACAAAAGTTTTTTTGTGTTTTGACTAAAGAAAGAAACTTTCAAGAGTTCAGTTTAATGCTACAGTCAGTTGGCTTGGCCAGGCTTACTTTCCTTTCGTAAAACATTACCTTTCATGAAACAGTACTGTTTCCAGTTATATATTTTTCAGTTGAGATGCAAATACACTTAACATATCTGTGCAATGACCTGGACAGAAGAGGGTACGCAGACTACAGTCAAAGCATCAGGTTTTACTTTCCCAACCCAACTAGTGTAACGACCACTAACAGGCTGTGGCTCAACTGTCCAAGCAGCAGAATGTAGATAATCAAATATATCATAAACATTCAATGTGTGAAAACCGAGAATGAAAAATGATGTAATAAGCATTCAGGTAAAAAATAGATTGAGGAGAATCAGATCGTTTGTTTTATAATGAAGTACTACTAGTAGCTCCCTTTTATAGCTATGGTTAAGAGAACGACACTTAAGTTGTACTGGGTACACAGCTATGCACAGGGTGTGATTCTTTTTTTTTTTTTTTCTCTTGCTCATGCTTCCATCACAGTTGATTTTTTTAATCCTTTAAATAATTTGGAAATCCATTAAAATACAAAGATTAAAATAGAAATCATTGCAATGTGTTTTCCACCGTGATTCCCTCCCAAATCATCAAATTGTCTTTTAACAAATTCACCAATGAGCTCCAAGTTGATAAATCCAATCAACACCTCCTAAATCTTAATCTAATTTGCTATCTCAGTAGCAGCTGGGTTTTTTTTTTTTTTTTTCCTGTTTACTATTCTCTTCCTCGATCATCTTCCCTTGGCCTTTGTGACATCACTTTCTTTTGGATTTCCTCCTACATTTTCTAATAATCATATAGTTTTTTTATCAGTTTCTTTTACTCTGTTTAAAACCTGGATTCTTGGACTTTTTTCTCACTCTTCAAAATGTCCTACTATGATCTTATTCATGCCTGCAGCTTTAATTTTCACACAGACATTATTAATTCCTAAAACTTCATCTTCAACCCAGACTCCTCCAAAACTCCAAATTTCTATACCTAGCTATCTAACAAACATTTATCTTGGAGATCTCATAGACATCTCAAATTCAAATGTCCGAATTCTAAGTTATGTATTTATTCTGGAACCTGCTTCTCCATCTTATTTCTCCAAACTGTGAACAGTACCAACAGAAATTTGAGTATCACCCTAGACTTCTCATTACCCATCACCTGCTACCTTCTTTTGGTCACCAAATCCATTAACAATTGCATCATAGATTATTCAGTGATAGCCCCTCATTTCTAATCTCTACTCTATTTTAGGGTTTTTATCATTTCTCACCTAGATTACTGTGAAAACGCCTGTTCTCTCATCTACCAATGTGGCCTCCCTTCAAAACACTTCTAACATTCCCACCCTACCAAGATTTTCTTGCCATCCCTCTTCTACCAGATACATCTGACCACAGCACAGATCTGATCTGATCTTCTGCTTAAAATCCTCCAGGGGAATCCTCTAATACTTTTGGATAAAATAATCCTTTTCATGGGGCAGAGAAAATTATTTATTAGTTATGTGATCTTGGGTGAAAACTTGACTTTCTTGAGTCTCTTCTGTAAAGTAAAACCATACACCGAACCTTGAACAGTCTGTGAAGATTATGATGTATCTGTCTACCACAATGCCTGAGAACTGGTGTTACTTTTGGCTCTTTTCTTTAGGCTGCATCTGCTGGTGGAGAAGGCACTGTATCTGGAGTCTGATAATAACGATGAGAAGAACCACAAAAATAGTAGCAAATACTTTTACAACACTTTTTGTGTGCCAAGCTTTTTTCTAAATGCTTTATACATATTAACTTGTTTAAGCTTCACAACAACTCTAATAGGTGCAATCATTACCTCGCACTCCCCCCTTTAATAGATGGGAAAAGTGAGGCACAGGAGGCTAAGCAAATTGCGGAACTTCACAGGGCTAGAAAGGAAGAGTTGGGACTCAGATCCTGGTAGTCTGGCTCCAAAATCCATGCACTTAATCAAAGTTTCAACTCTGTTGCTAGTAACTGGTAAACCTGGGCAAGTCATTTTAACTTGCTAAAGTCTCAGTTTCCTTCTCTAATAAAGTAGAACATGAACACCTAGTTCATGAAGTCAGAAGGATTAAATACAGTGGCTGTATTGTGCTCAACATCAAGCTAGTCCTCAGGAAGTGGTAATGATTATCATTACATGGGAGCCTTCATAAATGCCTCTGCAAACCTCTAACTTCCTCCCTCTCCACTCACAAACATCAACCCTATGCTTAAGCAGATGGAATCACTCACATAGTTCTCTTACGCATCTCCACATTTCCATCTCCTCAGAGTGCCCTTCCGTTTTCTTTGCTCAGTAATAAAACAGTCAGTGGAGGCGCCTCCTTGTCCCCAAAACATACTTGCTTCTTTGAGACTGGGTTAAATGCCACTAGCTCTATCATTTTGCACATATCAGTATGTATGTTTGGCCAATAAAAATTATTACACTCTAACCAACAGATACGAAAATCTTAAAACAAATTAAAAGAAACATTTGTTGTAAATAATTTGTTCTTATTCCACAACATTTCACAAACATGAAAATAGGACTTAGAAAAATTAACTGCTGAGCTGGACATATCTCATTAGAGACTTAAAAAGACAAAAGAATAATTATAGAGAAAAACCATGGTGTAATTAAAGTGTCAATTTAAAGAAAGATTCTGTATTATACCTTACTTATAGATTTTCCTCTTAAAAGCCTAATTAAGAAATAAAATGAATCATAGTCTATACATTTTATTGCTTCTGTGTGGTCATCCTTTATTCATCAAAATTATTTAAAGATTTTGATCATGTAACTGAACTAACAAGAGTAACTAACTTCTACTGATTAATAAATTTACAATATATAACTTTTCAAAGGGCTGCTCACAGTCATTGCGGCGAGTATATGCATAGCATTAGTTGAGAAAGTTATTCACATTATGATTTATTTGTGTATAATGTGACTTAATTTACCTCAAGTATTTAATTCTTAGGTGATATATATTCTTAAATTTTTTTCTATCTACAGTTTACAGTGTGCACAAATGTTTACTATGTACTTAAGCCATGGTTATTATGCCTGGGTGGAAATTAATTATTTGTCAGTGCTGACTGACTGGGAAACAGGAAATTAAAAATGACAAGGGTAATCTTTGAGTGGGATTTTTTAGTGTGGTGAATGCTCTCATGAATGGAGTGCAGTTTTTAAACACCAACAACCCTGAATAAGCAGTGTTAGGGTCCCACGTTACCATGTTATGGGTGTTAAGCGACAAAGTAAGAGGTGTAGAAGCTCAAAGCAGTTTAGGTTTGGGGAGACCAGGCAGCGGGAAGAAAGGAGGGAGGAAGGCTGTCCCGTGCTTCTGTAACTCAGACTTTGGTATCTATAGCATGCTTTATTCTCTCTTCCTCAGTCTGAGGGGGAAAAAATGGCAGAGTTACAGGCTGGTCTTCAAAACCTGAGATTTTATGAGGACATGGCATCTCGGTCAGGGTCTCCGGAAGCAGAGCTGAGTTAGAGATTCTTGGGACACGGGACTTTGAGGAGAGCTCTTCAAGAGAATGGGAGTGACAGGTTAGGGCCAGAGAAACAGTTTGGCATGGAGGTTGTCTGTGGAGGCTAGCTGCACCTGCAACTCTGGTCTCTCGGGGCGTAGGTGTGCATGTGTGCGCACGCGCGCACGCTTTTGTTCCTAACAGTCAGTCATTGGCTGAAGGCTGTGGGGAAATGGTGGCTGGGGGTCGTAATCTTACAGGAAGATGGTGCCATCGAGAGTCAGGTCAACACTGAAAAAACAAGGCTGGGGTGTTTTGCATTCCCTGGTAAAAGGGCATCTAAGTGACCACACATAGTGGCCACTGTAAAAAGAACCACTGCAGGTGGTATCTGTTTGTGATCACTGCCTTTTCTACAGTGATTCTAAGGTAGAGGAAGGACCCTGTGGTTGTCATGAGGTGCGCTGGTGGCATGACAGGGCAGGGATGAGAAGAACTGCAGAAAGAGGAGGTGACTACAAGTTGTAAAGCCTGCACTCACATGGAGGAATGGCAAAACGTGAGTATGAACGAACAGGTTACATGGAAAGAGGGAAGCAGAAGTGATACAGAAGCACCTTATTGCTTAAAGATAGCGGCAGGCAGGGAGCCTGGGCAGGCACAGGAGAGGTGAGGAGTGGATGGTGAACCCTGCTGGCTGAGCACCAGGACTTTCAGTTGTACCTGAACCAAAATGGCTAGAAAATGTTGCTCATTCGTGTACACTTGCTTAAGGTTTTTGTGAGAAAGGAAGACCTGGTGTCTACAATTTCAAAGTAGTCTCTTTCAGCATTAATCAGCCTTTAAAATGGCTCCCCCGTCTACCACTCTATGCATAAAGTGAAAAAGGCACATGAAAAGGATTTAGGCTTGGTAATATATAATGCTTTCCTAATCTGTTCAGAGAATTAGCAGGGAAAGTAAATCTTCTCAGACATAAATGTCTGAATGCTTTAGAGTTATTTGATGCACTTCTTAATTAGGAAATTCAATTATTGTGTGTGTGTGTGTGTGTGTGTGTGTGTGTGTGTGTGTAATCATCATTGCATAATTTAAGTTGTAGGAAAAAGCAATTATGTAGTATTTTACCTGTAACATATGAAACCCCGAATAAAAGTAGTATTCCCAGAGGAAAGCCAGCTTGCTTCATTGAATAAGGCAATCCTGGAAAAATATAAAACGCCCACCCATCACATTAATAAAACATATAGAAATAGAGAAGCTTCCCCCCAATTCCTGTATATAACAAGCTAAGTAAATTGACATTTTATAGGACATGGTTGTTGGGACGCCTGGGTGGCTCAGTGGGTTGAGGCCTCTGCTTTCGGCTCAGGTTATGGTCCCAGGGTCCTGGGATAGAGTCCCGCATTGGGCTCTCTGCTCAGCGGGAGGCCTGCTTCTCTTCCGTTCTCTCTCTGCCTGCCTCTCTGCCTACTTGTGGTCTCTGTCAAATAAATAAATAAAATCTTAAAAAAAAAACAAACTTTATAGGACATGGTTGTAAACAGTGCATATAGCTGTTCAAATTAAATGTTAGCATATTAATGTTATTTCAGAATAAAATGCAAGCTAAGGACAGGTCAAGAGAGCAAGTTTTTAAGGTGATGGAATAAGAGTAAGAAAGGAGCAAATGAAAAACAGATGCCAGTTCACACAAATAATGTTCACTTCAGGGTCAGGAGGGAATATGACCTTGAATATACAGAAAGTAATGAACTAAAGCTTTCTTTACACACTAGCTGGGAAAGCAGAGACAGTAATAAGAGCACGAAAGGATTCTGGGATGTAAGGAAAGACTGACTCCAGAATCAAAACTGGTAACCAGGAGAGAAAAACAAGAAGGCAAAAGTATTTTTTATTATTTAATAATTTTTAATCTTTTTTTTTTACTATTTATGTCTTTTTAAAAAAAGATTTATTTATTCATTTGAGAGAGAGAGAGAGAGAGAGAGAGCAAGAACAGGAGCAGGGGTAAGATCAGAGGGAAAGGGAGAAGCAGACTCCCCGCTGAGCAGGATGCCATACCCTGGGTTCCGTCCCAGGACCCTGGGACCAGGACCTGAGCCAAAGGCAGATGTTTAATGGACTGAGCCACCTGGGCACAGCAAAAGTGTTTTTTATAAATCTGAAGGGGTATATGAAAGTATTTCTTATGAATTTCTTTTGGAAATGGTCAATTTTAGATTATGGGCAATAAAATATTTAACATAAAACATATTTAAAATATATCCACCCAGAACTTTTATTCTCTGGAAAATTTCCCCTTAAAAATCTGCTGAACATAATTAAGAGATACTTTTTAATGCTGCTGACATGAATCAGCTTAAACTTCAGGAATTAACTCAGGAATTCTGCCAGGCAGAGCTGTCTACAATTCCCTAGTCCATAGGGGTAGAATTTCAAACACATCTTTGTCCCTACTTGATTACTTTGCCTCACGTACCTCTATTTTATGTGCCATTAAAAAGAATGTCTGTATATGGAAGCAGGTAACATCAAGAAACACATCAGCTTGCAAAAGGTGAAAAAAGTAACTCAATTCAGGTAAATGTTCAGTGATGACTAATTAGAATGTTAAAACTTTACAGGAAAAAGTAGTGTTCTCAATGCATATTGCAGGATTTTGTTTTGTCCTTGCTTTTTCTTAAATTGGATGTTTTCAAATAAAAGAAAGAATAATTAGGGGTACCTGGGTGGCTCAGTTGGTTAAGTGTCCGCCTTCAGCTCAAGTCATGATCCAGGGGTCCTGGGATGGAGCCCTGCATCAGGCTCCCTGCTCAGAGTGGAGCCCGCTTCTCCCATTCCCGCTGCTCCCCCCACCCCGACTTGCGCACACTCTCTCTCTCAAATAAATAAATAAAATCTTAAAAAAAAAAAGAAAAATCAGCACTGAAAAAATAATTGCCTTAATTACTATAATGCAACACACTTTATTTTGTTAGAATTTTCCTCTTTGTTCAAACTAGGAAAATATGAGCTGCTCATTTCTTTCATGCTCGTTGTCTACCATGAATAATCTACTGATTATTTGGCTCCTTTGTTAAAAAAATAATCTACGCATTTTCATTTAACCAATATCTACTTACTGATTAAATGATACTTAAAATTAATATATCATTATAAGTTTGTACTTCTAAAATTAAAACTGTATAGATAGCTAAGGAAATACTGTTATGTATTTAATTGTTCACAAGATTGTTTTCACATTAAACTTATGTACCTTCAATACTTCCAAATATCTGGAGATTTACACTCTAGAAGGTCACAGAAAGGTGGTTTAAGTAATGGTAGATATTCCAGAAAAAGGGAAAAAGTATATTAGGTAGTATTATCAATTGACCATATAGCCCACAAAAGTAAATTTGGCATATCCCATATGCAGTTCCACTTTACTCTACCACATATGAAGGATGCTCTCAAATGAGGAAAAAGTCTAAATCACAGTCCCATCTTCAGCATAAAAGACGTTGGTATGATGCACATAGTTACATTGGAAAAAAGGGAAGGTTTTTATGGGAAAAATTACCAATTTTATTACTTAAGATTTTTTTCCTTAAAAATAATCAATGCTAGTAACATGGTAAGCGTTTTAAATTTTGTCTTTTCACTTAAAATTCAAAACAAAACAAAACAACACTTACCTATTATACCAGATCCTATAATCGAGTTGACAACATTAAAAACAGCTGTGAACTGATGATAAATTTTCCCTTTGTGCTTCTGTTCAGAAACGAGGGTTTCTCTGTCATCTAAATTGCTCTATTTTAAATATATAAGACGGCAATTAAATATTCACTAGGTCAAAAAATTAGAAAAGTGTCAGACAAATATGCAATACAGGACACCCACACAACATTAGCAGTAATAATTAGTAATGTCAGTAACTCTAAGAAAATAATGATTAAGAGTAACAGGTAATTCAACAGAGCATTGTAGACAAACTCCATTCTAAAATGTCCCAATTACAGCTGCGCCAAGTTCAAGGACTGCCGCAGCACGGAATCCCAGAATACAGGATCTGTTAGGGAGTCAATGATGTGATTTTGTGAGATTAAAGGGGTTATACTGAAAAGTGCCTGTCAAGAAAAAAAAGTCAGATGGAGGCAAAACTTTTTCTCCTGGAGAACTTTCCGCGGTGCTAAACCAAGACCCCGGTGAAGTCAGCGGCTCTCTATTGCAGGCTGAATGAAATTGGAAAGGGCCTGGCTTCAGAAGCTGCCCCACGTCCCGGCTTTACCTGCGGCGGGATGACGGGCCCCTGTGCCTGGTAGCCCATGGCCGCTACAGAGTCCTCAGCACGTGGAAGGCTTGAGGGCCTCGGTAGCTTAGCCAAGCCGGCCCAGGCTCCTCGGCGACCTCCCCCAGCAGGAGTTCGCGCGCACGCGCGCACGCGACGGGAGAGGGGAGCGAGAGGTCCCGCCGTCGCCCCTGGCCCCACCTCCTCGGCTCCCCCGGCGCGCGGGCTGCAGCCCTGAGCTCACTCCGCTGCAGCAGCTGGGGGCGCTTTCTTCCGGGAACTTGCCCAGCCAATGCTCCTTCCTTCTACGAGGGGATGCTACAGGACGTTTCTGATGTGGGCAACCCTCTTTCCCTGCACCCTCCTTTTTCACCCCACCTCCAGTTGGAAAGTACAGTGTGTTCCGCCCCACGCTGCCTTGCCCAGTTTGTAAAAAGAGTTACGGTGCCTTCATTTGAGTCCCTTCCACAGTTAGCAGCTTTTTGGCTGGAGACTGATGTCCAGGTAAGAACGCAGTAGAACCTCTGCTCCCATGGAGCATCGTTTCTTACTTAATATCACCTCCTTCTACTCCCTACACATCTTCTGCATCAGAGATGCTAGATAAACATGTAGGACTTTTATTTTAAATGTAAAACAACCAAACAAAAACTTTTCTAGAGTTTTAGCAAAGTTGATTACTAAGCATGCTTCGGTTAAATGTTTGCTGATGACTTTTCAGAAAAGGAGACTTAAGAGTGGAAAAGGAGATGGATCGCTAATGGATTCAGGTAGTGAATCTTAAAAGCAGGTAGGAGGGACGTGTAAGGGGATGGGAAAAGGAAAGCACTTAAGAATATCTGAGGTAGAATCTTCAGTGATCACCTATACGCCGTTATATGACAGATGAGAAAACTGGCCCAGGGAATATTCAATCACAAAGAGAAAGGTTTCAAGGACAGTAAGAGTGGTAATACCCTACTTACCAAATCCTTATTAAAGAAGTTCTTTTATTTTAAATTATGAAACATTTAAAAAACATGAAAAAGCGAAAGAGAATTATAAAATAAGCTCTATATCAAATTAACAAATGTTAACATTAAAAGAAAGATTTTATTTATTTCAGAGAGAGAGAACATGGAGGGTACAGGTAGAAGCAGACTCCCCGCTGAGCACAGAGCCCCCTCCAGGTTCCATCTTGACCATGGGATCATGACCCAAACCCAAGGCAGAGGATTAACCATCTGAGTCACACAGGTGCCCCACAGATGTTAAACATTTTAAAACAGATTTATTTATTTATTTATGAGAGAGAGCGAGCGTGCACAGAAGAGAGAGAGAAGGAGAGAATCGCCAAGAGACTCCATGTTGAGCAGAGAACCCTTCCCCGGGTTGGATCCCAAGACCCCAATATCATGACCGATCTGAGAAAGCAAGAGTTAAAGCTCAACGGACTGAGCCACCCAGACACCCCAACAAATGTTAATATTTTGTCATATTTTCTTCTACTGAAAAAATAAACATTTTATGTCCCAATGGAAACCCCTTTGTCCATCCCCATTCCTTTCTCTTCATTCCTGAAATCATCTAATTTATGAAGTTGGTGTATATCTTTTCTATCCATGCTTTATATTTTAACTCATTCAATTGTAGCCATAAATAATATATGTACATGTTATTTTTGTACATATTGTACATGTTGTTTTCCCCACTAGCATTAGTGTTTGTTTGTCCAATACATAGTTTTCAAGATGTATTATATAGATATAAGAAGGTTTATTCATTTTCTCTCTCACAGTTCAGTTAGCCATCCTCCTACTGAAGGAAGGTTGTTAAGATTCTAATTTTACACCCTTCTGGAGCATATTAAGTGACAGATTCTCTAGCAGTAGAATTGTTAGGAAATAAGTCATGCATATTTAAACTTCACAATATTCCCAAGTTGCTCTTCAAATTGGTAGTATCAATAACACTTCCACCAGCAGTGATGGAATTCCTATTTTTTTACATTGTCTACAACACCAGACTTCCCTTTTTTAATTTTGTTTTGTTATTCTAGTGGGTTTTTAAATGGTATATACTTATTGTATAAATTTGTATTGTCCCAATCAATAGTGTGATTGAGGATCTTTTTATACTATTTCATAAATATAATTAAATATTTAGGTTGTCTTCTTTGTGAATTTCATTTTATGTCCTTTGCCCTTTTGATTTTGGTTGTTAGTCTTTTTCTTATTGATTTATGAGAGTTACTTATATATTTGGGGTGCCAATTTATGTCTGTTATATATTTTGCATATATATCCTCCCAGCTTATTTCTTTTAAAACTATTTGTGGCATTTTTTTATTATGCAAAATATATACTTTTTATAATCAAGATTAGTAATCTTAATCCTAATACAAATGCATTAAGAGAAAGAAAATTCCAGCATTATTTTACTAAAAAATATAGATTCAAAAATTCTGAATAAAATATTAGCAAATTAACGCCAATAGTGTATGAAAAGTTAACAATATCATGAAAAGTTGGGTATAACTCAAGTATGAAAGGGTGGTTTAACTAAAAAATATCTATAAGTGTAACTTTCCACATTAATAGATTATGAGAAAAACCATGTAATTATTTTACTAGAAACAGAAAAAAGTTTGATAATGTTGAATTCACAATTGAAAAATTCCTCTTTGTAAATTAGAAATAGAAGACAATTTCCTTAAACTAATAAATTAGAGCAGATATTTTCATTAATGAGGAAATTTTAGGAGCACATTCATTTGATTAAGAAATGAAACAAAAATACCCATTATCCTGACTTTTATTTAATATGATGTTGGAGTCTGTAGACTTAAGCAATAAGAAAAGAAAAAGAAATTAGAGATATGAGGATTGGAAAGATAGAAGTAAAACCATCATTTTCAGATAAGAAGATTATTTTATAAAAAGATCAGAATAAAATATTAGAAGGGAAAATATTAGAAGTAATAAGAGACTTTAAGGAGTTGCCTAGATATAAGAGTTACCTGCAAATATATTAATTTTTCTATAGCAACAAAAAACAGCTAGATATTATAACAAAAATAAACTAATTTTTAATATTGTCAGAGAAAATGAAATATTCAGGAAGAAATTCAACCAAAGATATGCACTGTCTGTTTAGAAAAAAATTACAATAATCAAGAGAAATTAAATAAGGTCTAAATAAATGGAAAGAAATAGCAAATTCATGGATAAGTAGGTTAAATAAAGATATCGATTCTGTCCATGTTGACTTACTGATTAAGTACAGTGTTTCACTATATTGACCACAAATATCCCTGACTGTAAATTTGTAAAATTTGTAAACTTTCCCTTTTTTAATTACTATTTTTAAGATTGTATTTGTTTTTGAGATCAATATCCAGAGAGAGCGCACGAGTAGGGGGAGGGGCAGAGGGAGAAGCAGACTCCCTGCCCATCAGGAAGCCCAGTGCAGGACTCAACCCCAGAACCCTGGAATCATGACCCAAGCTGAAGGCAAATGCCTAACTGACTGGACTACCTAGGTGCCCTCCTTTTCTGACTATGAAAAAAATTTGTTTTTAAAAAGTGTAAAATAAAGTAAAAAGGAGAAAGAATTTTAAATGACTATTTTTACTTTCAATTATATTTAAGAGTTTTTTCAATATATTTGTGTATTTCAATATGTTTGTGTATGTGTGTGCATTTTTTTCTTTTTCTGAATATGGTCTCTATGGTAGCTTAAAATATGTCTACAAATTCTCTCATAGCCCTTCCTTTAGGAAGTGCAGCTTCTTCCCCTTCTCTGAATGAGGGCTGGACTCAGTGACTTTCTTATAATAAACTGGGTATGATGGACGTTATATGTATAACCTCTGATTCTAAGTCATAGAAGTCGTTGTGGTTTCTGTCTTGTTCTTTCTCAGATCATTCACTCTGGTAGAAGCCAGCTGCAATGTCCTGAGTGCATTCAAGGTCCTCATAGCAAGAAACTGAAGCCTCCTGCCAGTGCCATCTAAGATATAGTGAAAGGGATTCCTTTGGCCCCAGTCAAACCTTTGGCTGACTGCAGCCCCAGCCAGCATTCCCACTGCAACCTGAACTCAGTGCCAGTCAACCAAACTGCTCCTTCCTGATCCACAAAATGTGAGATAATGTTTATTTTTGCTTGAAACCATTAGTTTTGGGGCTATTTGTTATACAGTGATAGATAACTGAGAGGATTTTCTATACTTTTTTTTTTTTTTTTTTGCTGTTTAAGTCTTTATTTATACTTTAAAAATGGAATGTTTTATTTTTATTTTGAACAGTTTTGGGTTTACAGCAAAATTGAGTGGAAGGTACAGATATTTCCCTTATACTACTTGAACCCACATAGGCATAGCCTCTCCCATTACTAACATCCCCCACCAGAGAAGTACATTTGTTGGAATTGATGAACCTACACTGGCACATCGTTATGACCTGTACTCCACAGTTTACATTAGTGTTGCTGTTGATGTTACACATTCTGTGGATTTGGACAAGTGTATAATGACATGTGTCCACCATTACTGTATCATACAGAGTTGTTTCAGCTGCTCTAAAAATTCTCAGTGCTCTGCTGTTTTATCCCTGACCCCCTGCCCCCTAATCCCTGGAACAGCTGATATTTTTACTATCTTATAGTTTTGTCTTTTCCAGAATATATATATATATATAGATATGTATATATATATATATGTGTGTGTATATATATATGAAAGGTAGAAGTAAAACCATTATTTTCAGATATATATTTTTCATTTTTAATTATTTGCTTATTCGTTTTTCATTTATTCATATATTTTCAGATATATGTATTTCATATATGTATGTGTGTGTATATATATATATGCTTTGGTGGTATAGTGGTGACCAGAGTCACCTTCCAGATGTCATATAGGTGGAATCATACAATATGTAGCCTTTTTAGATCAGCTGCTTGTACTTAGTAATATGCTTTTAAGTTTCCTTCATGTCTTTTTATGGCTTAATGGCCCATTTCTTTTTAGTGTTAAATAATATTTCATGGTCTGTACGTACCACAGTTCATCCATTTGCCTGCTGAAGGACGTCTTTGTTGCTTCCAAGTTCTGGAAGTTATGAATAATGCTGCTATAAACGTCTGTGTGTAGGTTTTTGTTTAGACAAAGGTTTCTAGCTCCTTTGGGTAAATGCCAAGGAGTGGGATTGCTGGGTCCTATGTAAGAGTATGTTTACTTTTGTAAGAAACCATCAGACTGTCTCCCAAAGTGGCTGTATCATTTGCATTGCATGGTAAAATGAATGAATGAGATTTCCTGTTGTTTCATATCCCTTGCCTGAATTTGATGTTGTTAAAATTCTGTATTTTGGCCATTCTAATAGATGTGTACTGGTATTTTATTGTTGCTTTAATTTGCATTTCCCTGATGACGTATAATGTGGGGCATCTTTTCATATACTTATTGGGCACCTGTGTATATTCTTTGGTGAGGTGTCTATTAAGGTCTTTGTAATTGGGTTGATTTGATTTTCATTGTTGAGTTTTAAGAGTTTTTGTATATTTTGGATAGCAGTTCTTTATCAGGTATAGCTTTTGCAAATATATTCTCCCAGTCAGTGGGTTTTCTTTTCACTCTCCTGACAGTTTTTTTTTTTTTTCCCCAGAGCAGATGTTTGTAATTTTAATAAAGTCCCATTTATCAAGTGTTCCTTTATGGATTGTGCCTTTGGTGTTGTATTTAAAAGTTGTTTTCAAATCCAGGATCATCTAGATTTTAGATGCTATCTTCTAAGATTTTTGGTTTTGCATTTTACATTTAGATTTACAACCCATTTTAAATTAAAATTTTTTTTTTTTTAAAGATTTTTTATTTATTCATTTGACAGAGAGATCACAAGTAGGCAGAGAGGCAGGCAGAGAGAGAGGAAGGGAAGCAGGCTCCCTGCGGAGCAGAGAGCCTGATGCGGGGCCCGATCCCAGGACCCTGAGATCATGACCTGAGCCGAAGGCAGCGGCTTAATCCACTGAGCCACCCAGGCGCCCCTTAAATTAATTTTTTAAGGGTGTTAAGTTTTGTGTTAGGTTTCTTTTTTTTACAAGTACATGTCCTATTGTTCTAGCACCATTTGTTGAAAAGACTCCATTTTATTGTCTTTGGTATCAAAGATAAGTTGACTATATTATGTAGGTTTATTTCTGGGTTCTCTTATGTCTTCCACTGATCTGTTTATCTAGTCTTTCACCATTTCCCCACTGTATTTATGACTGTAACTTTATAGTGAATCTTGAAGTCAGGTAGTATCAGTTCTAAGTATTTATACCTAAATATTTAATTTCTTGGGTGCTAATGTATTGTGCTTTTGAATTTCAGTTTACATTTGTTCTTTGCTAGTTTATAGGAAAATGATTGGCTTTGCTTATGAACCTTGTAACCTGAAATCTTTCTATTATCATTTATTAGTTCCAGGAATTTTTTATTTCCAATTCTTTCCAATTTTCTGCATGGATGATCACATCATCTGTGAACAAAGACAGTTTCATTTTTTCCTTCCCAATCTGTACACCTTTTATTTCCTTTTCCTGTTTTGCTGGTGTTATTTAGGACTTCCAGTATGATGCTAAAAAGCAATGATGAGAGGGGGTATCCTTTGCCTTGTCACTGATTTTAGTGGGAAAGCTTGAGTTTCTCACTATTAAGCATGATGTTTGCTGAAGGTTTGTTGTACATATTCTTTATCAAGTTAAGGAAGTTACCCCCATTCCTGTGTTCTGAGAATTTTTATCATGATAAGTGTTGGATTTTGTCAACTGTGTTTGCTGCATCTATTGATATCATCATGTGATTTTTTTCTTCTTTACCCTGTTGACGTGATCGATTACATTAATTGATTTCTGAATTTTGAACAAGACTGATATACCTGGGATAAACTCCACTTGATTGTGGTGTGTAATTCTTTTTGTACACTACTGGATTCAATTGAATTGAATTTGAATAATACTTAATTGAACAAATTGAATTGCTTCATTATTTTGTTGGAGATTTTTGAATCTATGTTCCTGAGAGATATTGGTTTCTAGTTTTCTTTTCTAGTAATGTCTTTGTCTAGTTTGGTATTAGGTCAATACTGGCTTCATAGAATGACTTAGGAAGTATTTCCTCTGATTCTGTATTCTGAAAGTGATTGTAGAGAACAGGTATAATTTCTACCTTAAATCTTTGGTAGAATTCACCAGTGAATCCATCTGGGCCTGGTACATTCTGTTTAGGAAGGTTATTAATTATTGATTTAATATATGTAATAGATACAGGCCTATTCACACTATTTCTTCTGTAAGGTTTGACAGATTCTATTTTTCAAGGAATTGGTCCATCTCATTTAGGTTATTAAACATATGAGCATTGAATTATTCATAATATTCCTTTATTATCCTTTTAATGTCCAAGAGACTTATAGTGATGTCCCCTCTCTCATTTCTGAAATTATTAATTTGTGCCTTCTCTCTTTTCTTATTACTTATAGGCTTATTGATTTTTTCAGTCTTTTGTGTTATTTACTTTCCAAGTATTTGGGATGTTCTAGCTATTTTTCTGTCATTGATTTCTAGTTTAATTTTGTTTTGGTCCATAAGCAGACCTTGTATGATTTCTATTCTTTTAAATTTGTCAAGGTGTGTTTTATGACCCAAAATGTCATCTATCTTGATAAATCTTCCATGCACACATGAGAGGAATATGTATTCTGCTATTGTTGGGTGAGGTAGTCTCTAGATGTCAACTATATCCAGTTGATTGACTGTATTTTTTTTTTTTTAATTTATTTGACAGAGATCAGAAGTAGGCAGAGAGGCAGGCAGAGAGAGAGGAGGAGCCAAAGCTCCGGGCTGAGCAGGGAGCTCGATGTGGGACTCGATCCGGACCCTGAGATCATGACCTGAGCCGAAGGCAGAGGCTTAACCCACTGAGCCACCCAGGTGCCCCAATTGACTGTATTTTTTTTTTTTTAAAGATTTTATTTATTTATTTGACAGTGAGAGAGAGAGATCACAAGTAGGCAGAGAAGCAGGCAGAGAGAGAGAGAGAGGGAAGCAGGCTCCCTGCCGAGCAGAGAGCCCGACGTGGGACTCGATCCCAGGACCCCGAGATCATGACCTGAGCCGAAGGCAGCGGCTTAACCCACTGAGCCACCCAGGCGCCCCTTGACTGTATTTTTTAATTCAGCTATGTCCTTACTGGTTTTTTGCCTGATGGATATATCCATCTCTGATATACCTAAAAATCTCCATCTATGCTAGTATAGTATATTTATCTGTTTTATCCTTGGAGTTTTATCTTTGTCTCACATGTTTTAATGTTCCATTATTAGGCACATACATGTTAAGGATTGTTATGATTTCTTGTAGAAGAGACCCCTTTATCATTATACAGTACTCTTCTATCCCTGAGGACTCTCCTTGTTCTGAAATCTGCTCTGTCTAAAATTCATATAGCTGCTCTTTCTTTATCTTTTCTTTCTTTCTTTTTTTTTTTTTTTGAAGATTTTATTTATTTACTTGAGAGAGGGAGAGTGAGAGAGAGCATGAGAAAGGAGAGGGTCAGAGGGAGAAGCAGACTCCCGGCTGTGCTGGGAGCCCGATCTGGGACTCGATCCGAAGAGTTCAGGATTATGACCTGAGCCGAAGGCAGTTGCTTAACCAACTGAGCCACCCAGGTACCCCTCTTTCTTTCCTTTGATTAGTGTTAGCATAGTATATTTTCATTCATTTACTTTTGTTTCTTGTATACCAAGTATAATTGAGTCTTGTTTTTTGATCCACTCTGACAATCTCTGTCTCTTCACTGACTTTCAAAGTGATTAGTGATATAGATGGATTAATATCTATCACATTTCTTTACTGTTTTCTGTTTGTTGCCCCTGTTCTTTGTTCCTATTTTTGTTTCCCACACTTTTTCTGTGTTTTATGTGCGCGTTCTGCATGATTCCATTTTCTCTCCTTTCTTAACATGTCAGTTGTACTTATTTTTTTTTTACTTTTTTAAGTGCTTGCCATAGAGTTTACAAAGTACTTTTATACCTAATCCAAGTCCACTTTCAAAAACATTATACTGCTTTAGAAGTAGTGCAAATACCTTATAATAATATAAAAATCCCCATTCCTCTCTCCCATCATTTATATCATTTGTCATTCATTCATTTGTATATAAGCATACATTTGTATATTACACATATAAGCATATTTGATTGAATACATTGTTGCTCTTATTTGAACAAACTGTTATGTGTTAGATCAGTTAAGAATAAGAGAAATAAGTTTTTATTTTGCCTTCACTTACTTCCCCAATGTTCTTCTCTTGTTTATATAGATCCAAGTTTCTGATCATTTTCTTCCCTCTAAATAATTCATTTTAATATTTCTTGCAAGGCCTCTACTGGTAAGAAATTCCCTCAATTTTGTATTTCTCTTTCACTTTTGGAGGGTAGCTTTGCAGGGTACAGAATTCTAGATTGGTAAATTGTTTTCTGTCTATACTTTAAAGATTTCATTCTACTTTCTTCTTGCTTGTGTAATTTCTTTTTTTTTAAATATTTTATTTATTTGACAGAGAGAAATCACAACCAGGCAGAGAGGCAGGCAGAGAGAGAGGAGGAAGCAGGCTCCCTGCAGAGCAGAGAGCCTGATGTGGGGCTCGATCCCAGGACCCTGGGATCTTGACCTGAGCCGAAAGCAGAGGCTTTAACCCACTGAGCCACCCAGGTGCCCCTTGCATGTGTAATTTCTAAGGAGAGGTTGGATATAGTTCTTATCTTTGTTCCTCTAGAGGCCAGGTATTTTTCTGCCTGGCCTTTTTTTTTTTTAAGAACTTTTTCTCTATCTTTGAAATTCTATAGTTTGAAAATAATATTCCTAAATTTTTTTTTTCTTTTATCCTGCTTGCTGTTCTCTGAGCTTACTGGATCTGTGGTTTGATCCACAGGGTGGAAATTCTCAATCATTCTTGTTTCAGTATTTCCTCTGTTCCTTTTTTTCTTCTCCTCCTGTTATTGCTAATATGCATATGTTACACCTTTCATAGTTGTCCTATAGTTCTTGGATATTCTGTCCTGGGTGGTTTTTTTTGTTTTTGTTTTTGTTTTTTCTGTTTTCTGTTTTTTTTTTTTTTTTTCTGTCTGCTTTTCAATTTTGGATATTTCTATTTTGATATCCTTAAGCTCAGAGATTATGTCCTAAGCCACATCTGGTCCACTAATAAGTCCATTAAAGAAATTCTTCATTTCTGTCATAGTGTCTTTTATCTCTAGCATTTCATTTTGGTTCTTTCTTAGGATTTCATTTCTCTGCTTACATTGCCCATTGGCTCTTGCATGCTTTCTACTTTGTCCACTGGACCTGTTAGCATCTTAATTATAGTTGTTTTAAATTCCTTGTCTGAGAATTCCAACCTCCCTTCTGTAGCAGAGTCTGATTGTGATGCTAGCTAGCTCTGTCTCTTCAGACTGTGTTTTTTTGCCTTTCGGTATGTCTTGTAATTTTATCTTGTTAGCTGGATGTGATTTAGTGGATAAAAAGTACTGCTATACATAGGCCTTTAGTAATGTGATGATGAAGAGGGTGGAGTGGAAGCATTCTATAATTCAGTGAGTAAGTTTCTGTCTTTTAGTGAGTCTGTACCTCTGGATGGTGAACTTCACATGTGCTTCTCAGTACTCCCTTCCCCCTTAGATGGGATAAGATGGTTAGAGGAGGTTGGCATTATTTGTTTTCTTTCCCTAGGTCAGTTAGGATTGGATAAAACCACAGCAGTCTATCCTCTGGTCAGATAGCTTTTCCTGAGGGCAGACCTTGTTAAGAGGAACAGAATGCTTTGGAGTATTTAAAGATGATTCCTTTCCCCTCCTCTTACAGTAAATAAGAGGAGATTTTTCTCTAGTATTTATTGTAAAAACCTGGAGGTTTTCTGGAGGGAAAACTCACAAAAGCGTAGGGACCCCTGAAAACTATGTCCTCCTGGACTAACCTCTCAAGTATGTAATGCTAAGCTTCCAGCAATTCGTCCATTATAGTTCAGGTTGCCCTCTCTCAGCACTGGGTTCCTGTGGGGTTTAGAGATTCTCTGTATTTGTCTGTTGGTCTAATTTTTGGAGGCTGTGTTTTGCCCTGTGACCTTACTTCTCTTAAGGACCTAAGAAGAGTTGTTGATTTTTCAGTTTTGTCAGTCTTTTCCTTGTTTTTAAGATGGAGTGGCATATTCCAGTTTTTTATATGCTGGGCCAGAAACTGGAAGTTCTTTATACATATTTTAATGATCTTTCTTAAAGAATTTTTTTTCTAATTTCAAAAGTATTATTTCTTTAAATATAATTTCAAAAGTACTATATTCTCAGTGAGAAAACAGCAAGAAAGTAGAACAGAGAATTACTGGAAATCTTCCATGTAAAGGTAAACACAGTTAATATTTTTAGAACCCTACAATTTACTCAGATTATACAATATTTGTTGTATGCATGTTTACATGCACATAAACAGCTTTATGGAGTCCATCTTGGCTTCAGATATAAGGCCATGGGACCCAGACTTTCAGGAATGTAGAGAGCTATACTTAGAGCTTTTTATCAGATTGTATAATTATATAATAGTATACTATGCTAATGTAAGATTATTACTTTATTATTTGGTTACAGTCCAGAGTAGGTGACCTCCAAGAGCACCTGGCTCTCCTAGAAATGATCAGAGAGGGCTTGGCAGAAGCCTGAATTTATGAGTTCATTGTGATGGCTAACCTCTTTTCTCTCATTGTTAAGGCTCAAGTTTGGATGAGACTAGAAATAACAACTTTCAGTCCACATCTCTGGGAAAATTCCTTTCTCCTTAACCTTGGAAAGGAGTTTGGAAGAGGAGCAAATTTGTTTTTTGTAAAAATGTATGCATGACATTCTCCACAATATTAGAGTATTGGCTTGGTTACTGTAATAATTAGAGCCTTAATATGCAGAATCTCAAACAAGGGAGACCTTTCTTTCTCTCTTCACTTTCCAGGAATGGGGTTCTTCAGTCTTCAGAGGTCTGGAAGGACTGCTCAGCTACTTTCAGCTAAGTAATCAAGATGTAGTCTCTCTTTTTATGGGTTAATCATCTTACAAAATCATTCCTATAACTATCTTTTATGATCTGTATATTGCTTATCATCAAGAAATATTCTTGCCGTACCATGTTATTATTATTGCATTGTTAGGTATTTTTGATGTTTTCTAACTATAATTATTAGGATTAGGTAAAGTCACCATATTGTCATTTCTGGTTGGGAGTCTGGGGGAGGAGGTGCTGAGGAATGAATTAAAAATGTTGGTTTCCCCAAGACAGTGTTGGTTTAGGCTACTTTTTCCAGTGTAATTATGAATAGCATCTTTTTCATTCTCAGTAGTGTCCCAGTTTGGAAGACAGGGTACAACATCATACTAAAATGCACCTGGGGGAATAATAAAACCACCTAATATCTGCATAGCACTTCTCAGTTTGTTGGACGGAAGATCCAAAAACACAATTTTTTAAAAAGATTTTATTTATTTATTCAACAGAGAGAGAGAGATAGCACAAGTAGGCAGAGAGGCAGGCAGAGAGAGAGGAGGAAGCAAGCTCCCTGCTGAGCAGGAGCCCGAAGCGGGGCTCGATCCCAGGACCCTGAGATCATGATCTGAGCCAAAGGCAGAGGCTTAACCCACTGAGCCACCCAGGTGCCCCCCAAAATGCAAATTTTTGTTTATTCTTTGGCTAGTATAGCATATGAGGAGTTCAGGCTCTGCAAGCAGAAGACCCTGGGTTTGAACCAAAACTCAAAGGATCTTGGTGAGTTGCTTAACTTTTTTAGCCTTAATTTCTTTATTGGTACAAAGTGAAGAAGAAAAACAGTACTTCTTTCATAGCAGTACTTGTGGGGATCAAGTGAGATAAGCTATTTTTGTTGGTTCCCTACTGCTGCTGTAACAAAGTACGGTAAACTGGGTGACTTAAAACAACATAAATTTATTCTTGAAGTTCTGTAAGCTAGTGGTCTGAAATCAAGGTATCACCACGGCAACGATTCCTTTGAAAACTATAGGAAGAATCCTTTCTTGCCTCTTCCTAATTCCAGGTAGTTTGCCAACAATCCTTAACATGCCTTGGCTTGTAAATGCATCAATCCAATTTTTCGTCTTCACATGCATTCTCTCTGTGTCCCTTTGCATACTATTCCCTCTGTGCATGTCTGTGTCTTTGTCCAAGTTCCCATTTTTTAAGGCCATCAGTCATATTGGATTAGGGCTCACACTAATGCTTCCATCTTAACTACATCTGCAGAGATCCTTTTCAAATAAAGTCATATTCTGAGGTATTGAGTCCAATCACATTCTGAGTCCATAGTGAAATTAGGATTCAACTTATCTTATAAGGGGACACAATTCAATCCACAATGATATTTTAAAATACTTTGTTAGAGGGTGACTGGTGGCACAATCAGCCAAGCGTCTCATTCTTGGTTTCAGCTCAGATTGTGATCTCAGGGTCTTGAGATTGAGCCCGCACGGGGCTCCACGCTGAGTGCAGAGTTAGCTTGAGATTCTCTCTCCTTCTCCCTCTGCCTCTCCCTTTTGCTCTCGCTCTCTCTCTCTCTCTCAATAAAAATAAGTAGATAAATATTTTTTAAAAACAAAAAGCTTTGTTAGGGCAAATTGTATAATGTGGAGGGAGTTTGGGTTACTATAGTAGAAACCATCATTTGGCTCTAAATAGCTGTTCTCCCTTCTTCTACCATGATAGAGCTTCTGATTTTTGTCTGGATCAGGGCCACCTAGAAAGAGGAATAAAATTCACATCTTCATTTGCAGTTGGTTGTGGCTAAGTTCTGACCAGAAGGATAAAAGTAGAATACATGTCCTTAAAAAGAAGGGTACTAATTTACCTCTCTTTTGCACCTTCCTATTGGACGGAGTGCAGAGATGCCATGGTTGAAGCTGGAGCTTTATTCTAGAAAAACTATTCTGTTGGACATAGTGAAGAGGGCTGAGTAACCAGACAAAGGGGCCTGGGTCCTGGCAGATATGTCAGGTCTGGATTGTTCAGGTAGTGTGAGAAAGAAAAAACTTTAGTCTTATTTAAACTTCTGTTATTTGGGGTTTTCTGTTATTTATGGACAAATCTAATCCGTATTATGTAAAACACCTCCTATCGGTACCAAAACTGTGACTCTAATGGTCAAATGGGATTCATCCAATTCAGATGTGTATGATGTGGGTTCCCTCTGTGTGTCCCATGTTGGGCTTAATTTTAGATATACTCAGTTGTCTGGGCAGCACTGGCTGCCCATGTCTTGCTTTGGGATCTACATCACTTATCACAGAGAGTTACTGGTCTTTGATTATTAACCTGAGGACTGACCCAGAAAAACTGCAGCTCTGACTCTGACTTGAGGTGACTTTCAGTATCTTCTGCCCTACTGCCTGTGTTCTCTGCATATGTGAGACAGAATGCATTTTTATGTCTCTATGGAAGACATAATTCTACTGGACTACAAATTCAAATTTGATCCTTCGTGTTTGCAGCTTATAATATTTACTTTGTAAGATCAAAACCGTTTCCCAGGCTCCAGGAGCTGGAGGTTAGTGTCTAGTACAGCTTAGTCACTTCATGCCCACAGTCCTGTGAACATGATCCAAAATAGTAGGTGAGTGAGCTATGATATAGGATATATCTTCAGTAGCGCGCTGTTCTTTTTTTTTTTTAAGATTATTTATTTATTTATTTGACAGAGAGAGAGATCACAAGTAGGCAGAGAAGTGGGCAGAGAGGGGGGGAGAAGCAGGCTCCCCACTGAGCAGAGAGCCCGATGCAGGGCTCGATCCCAGGACCCTGAGATCATAACCTGAGCTGATGGCAGAGTCTTAACCCACTGAGCCACCCAGGCGCCCCAGTAGCACAGGTTTTTATCACTCATTAATAAATATTCTCAAGCTCACCTAAGGTGACAGGGCTGAAGAAATGAAATTGAGTGATGTGTACTCTAGTGCTTTTGTTCAAAGTCATCAGTGGTAGTTACCCTAGAATAAGTAAGAGCTCATTTACCTATTTTGATCTTCCTTTTTCTTTGATTATAATAAAGTTCTATTTGCCCTGTTGAAGCCCAGTTGAAATAAACTGGGAGAAAGGATATTGTGGACTCCTTGGGTTGGCTGGCTAGGAAGAGCTGAGCCTCAGCAAGATACTGCACTGAACCATATCAGCTCAAGAACTTGTAAAACTGGAGCCAAGTGGGGTGGAACCTTGGCAGGGGAAGCGTTAGGGACAACTGTGACTGTGTATCCTCTCCTCGCTGGAACGTTGCCTTCTTGTGTGTAATATGTGCCAGAAATAAGAATGGCAAGTGGGGCTGAAATCAAGAAAAGGGAGTATAGGGACCAAAAAAAACCTTTGTGACTAGAGCCGGGATTGCTCACGGTATAGACATGAGGGGCTGGCAAATTTTTCCATGTCTCCTAACCTGACTGTCTTTTTCTTTCTGGTCTTTGGTAATTTTGTTTATTCCTAAAGTGTGATTCCTATTCCTTTACTTTGTGCCATATATAACTGTGGACTTTCTTAGGAATGGGAAGATACTTGAGGGGAAGGATCACATTTATATCTTCTATTGATCATGTTATTAATTACTGCTGCTCATTAAACATGTCCTAAATAGAAACCACCTCAAGAGGTATCAGCTAGTAAAAAGCCTTGTTAAGTGAGAATAAGTTTAATGTGGCTGGAAATAAGGGCCATCAGGAGAATATTTCAGTAATGAGATTATAATACTCATTTGCTGCTAGGGCTTCTGAGACACTGAGAAAGGCCTGGCTCATCTCCATTTATGATTGCAATCAGAATATTTAAAAATAATACTGATATTGATATTCAGTGTGAATATTGAACCGATGTTGAAATTACAAAAAATAGTGACATATAGTAGTAACACAGTTTCAAATGTTTTCATTTAACAAAGTAATGCTTTGATTTTAATCCCCCAATACAGTATAATACCATTCTGCTGCCCATATGGTAATTATAGGATATATTAAAATATATTTATCCATAACATGTAACAGTGGGGTGGTGTTTTAATGGGACATGAGTTTGAAATTGTTTGAGTGACATGATTTAATCTCTTTAGTGTATCTCTATAACTGTATGTGTAACTTTAATTTGAGTTAAGGTTTAAATCTGAGATTCTTCAAGCATTGAAGACTCAAGCCAAATGACCCCGTCAACTTGGGACAGGTACTGTCTGTCTTACAAATGTTTACTAGAGGGGTGCCTGGGTGACTCAGCCAGTTGAGCATCTGGCTCTTGATTTCTGCTCAGGTCATGATCTCAGGGTCATGGGATGAAGCCCGGTATTGGACCTCATGCTCATTGCAGAATCTGATTGTCCTTCTCCCTCAGCCCTTCCCCCCCTGCTCATGCTCTCTCTATTTCTCTCTCTCTCAGATAAATACAGTCTTTTTTTTTTTTTTAAAGATTTTATTTATTTATTTAACAGAGAGAGATCACAGGTAGAGAGGCAGGCAGAGAGAGAGAGAGAGAGGGAAGCAGGCTCGCTGCTGAGCAGAGAGCCCGATGTGGGACTCAATCCCAGGACCTGAGATCATGACCTGAGCTGAAGGCAACGGCTTAACCCACTGAGCCACTCAGGCGCCCCTCAGATAAATACAGTCTTAAAATACAAATGTTTATTAGAAATATTTTAAAGAGATGCCGAGAATATCTGAAATACTGAAAGTTGAAGGTACATATTATCTACTCATGTTTCAAGAGGCTTGTCCACTCATCCTATATACAGATGGGAAAGAACGTACCAGAATGCACCGCATAGCCCCACTTTGGTCACATAGCCGGAAGCTCATAAGTACTGATTAGCCAAAGAGTGTATGATCCATTGGATATACTCTTTTTTTTTCTCATTATTTGATTATTATTAGTTATAAGTAAATTTTTTGTGTATGGCCTACTATAGGTTGTGAGAACAAAGTATGTTAATGCTGTACTTTGGAGCCAACCTTCATTTAAAGAAGAAAAACTTGATTAGGTAGTGTAAGTGATATACCAAATGAGTGAAACAGATATATTTGCTAAAGCAATTCAGAGGATTGAGGGTTCACAAAGGGGTTGTTGGTGAGGGACATTTGATTGAAGACCAGAAACTGAGAAAGTTTAGCCTAGCAAAGATTTAAATTTAAAATATCAACCTAGGGGGACCTGGGTGGCTCAGTAGTTAAGCGGCTGCCTTCGGCTCAGGTCATGATCCCAGGGTTCTGGGATCGAGGAGCGTATCAGGCTCCCTGCTCGGCGGGAAACCTGCTCCTCCCTCTCCCACTCCCCCCTGTTTGTGTTCCCTCTCTCGCTATATCTCTCTCTGTCAAATAAATAAATAAAATCTTAAAATATCAACCTAAATCCTAACGTTAGATCTAAAAAATGAACTACATACATGTAAGGTGGGGACATGTGGGTTGTCTGAAACTAATTTCAAAAGAAGTTAGCTTGTGATTAACAATAAATTGAAAATGATTTGACAGTGTCTTGAAAAAAGTCTATTGCAGTCTTGGGCAGCAGTACTTGAAATATTTACACACAAGGAAAGTAGTAGTTCAAACCATCTATGGTAGTTATATCACCTGACTATTATTTTCAGCTACAGAAGCCACAATTTGGAAAATTTACAGATAAACGATAACATTATCAGGAGGGAGAAATCAGAATGACAGAAGGTTTCATGAAGCTTAAATACTTGGAGAATCTATGTTTCAGGGGATTAAGGGTTTACTCAATATAAGAAATAGCTTTAGGGGCCCCTGGGTGGCCCAGTTAGTTAAGCTTCTGCCTTTGGCTCAGGTCATGATCCCAGGGTCCTGTGATAGAGCCCAGCTTAGGGCTCCCTGCTCAGTGGGGAGTCTGCTTCCCCCTCTTCTTTGCCCCTCCCCCTGGCTTGTGTTCCCTCTCTTCCTCTGAAATAAATACAATCTTAAAAAAAAAGGAAAGAAAAGAAAAAAGAAATAGCTTTAGAATCCCATTACCTGGAAGTATATTGGGACAACTTGTGTGGTAATTTCTACTGGAAATACTTAAATGTAGGCATAACCAAGGGGCAGGAATGTACTTTGCGTGTTGTAGGGATGATGAGGGATAGAAAAGGGGCTGGGTATCCTTTGCTTATAAGTAACAGAAACTGAACTTGTTCTTCCTTAGAAATGGGGAGGGGTAGTGTTAGAAAAATTTATATACTGGATCTAGGACCTGAAAACTTGGCAGGGTTCCAGATAACCCTGGATATTTGCTCTCTCTGTCATGGCCACTTTTTAATCTTTATCTCACAGAATTTTGGCTTCTCTCTGTGGATTTATCCATTTTTCTCTGGCAACTGACCAGCATGACACTCAATTCTCCAAGGCAAATTCTAGAGGAAGTGAATCTGACAAGCTCAGCTAAATGCTTTCAGCTCTTGAGCACAGCCCTTTGATCCATACCTCCTCTTGGGATGCTGCCAGCAGAGGGATGTGATCTCCTTGGGTTAGGTTCCAATCTCTCATCCAGTCAATAGCCAGATCATTGGACCAGCTACTGTGGCTTTCCTCTCAAGCACTGGGGAATAAGGGCGAGGAAAGCAGTTTGAGCTAAAGGTGAGCCTGGGGCAGTGACCTGAACCATGACCAGCGTACATAGAAACAGTAAGTAGTTTTAAGTTTCTTTTGGAATTTCTAACTCCCTAATTCAATCACCCTATGTGGGACTTGAATTGGTCCTTGATCATTGAAAGTAAGATGAGAGGAGGTTATGGCAATTTTTAATATGGGCAATAAAGCAGAAATATGTATTACAGAGTTAAATAAAATAAAATATTATTATTTCTCATTACTTTTTGGTTTGTAATATTGTCTTTACATACTTTCCTCCTGTTAACTGTGGAGGTACTGTGGTGTATTACTAGACAGAGAGTAGAAAAGGTGCTCACTTTGCAAAGATGTGAAATATTTTTTTAAATATTTAAATAAAACACTGAGAGTGTTTCTTGAAGTTAAAAATAGTATGTTACAATAAGCGGTTTCCTTCTTGGTGGCTGATTTCTCTATATTGAAAGCTATGTGGGAAAATGAAGTGAAAACAAGAGTGAAGCAAGCATTTTTACTTGATTCATCGCCCCCCCCTTTAAAAAAGACATTTGTTTTTAATTTCAGTTCATTTCACTTTCATTTTCCTTTCCCCAGCTGTGTTCTCTTCTCACAGCTTTTTGAACTTACCTCGTTCAAGATTCTACATGTAGGATGTTTTCTAGAAAAATGTCAGTGTGAACAAAGTGGCCTCTTGCCACACAGCCAGTGAGGAACTCAGCCTTATTATAAAAAGATTATAAAAAAGTAGTTTTAAAATAGTATGGGCAAGAATGATAAGAATCCATGTGTATTTGTTCTAAATACTACTACCTTCTTCAACCTCATGTCCAAAATGACCTGCATTTCCCTAAGGACTAATGAGCAAAGCAGAGAGCAGCCACATTCTCACGCCCTAGCTTTGCTGGGACCTGACCCAGATGTGGTGGGAAGCACAGGGCAGTAAAGCCCTTATTGAGTGTTTGCCTCATGACGTTGGCCTGACCTCAAATGTCCTGCTACAAAAGGCAGAAAAAAAAGTCAATTAAATAATATAAAACATATTTCCTTTAAAAATGTAAATTATCTAAAAGGAGGTAACCATGGACTTAAGAATATTAGCAACAACTAGAGTCAATAAGCTGCAAGAAGACACATTGTGTGTTTGTATGTATGTGCATGTGTTTTAAAATTTAATGATAAAAATCTGATAACTTTCTGGTGTGAAGTATATCCTATGTAAAAGCCCGTAGAATTTCCCCTTGGGTAACTGAGGAAAAAATAAGAGTAATCTAATAAGCTTAATACATACCTCCCAAGTCCTCCACTCCCACCCCTACCCGCTCCAAACTCAATGTTCCATGTTGGAGTGGGTGAAAGTAGCTCATGTACACTTTTTTCTTTTAACTTAAATAGCCAGTGGATAGCAGGGCACCATAATTCCACCGAATCAGCAAAAGGAAAAAAAGAAAAAAAAGCACAACGATTTTTTTTTTATTTGTACATTTTTGGAAGAATTTTCTGTGTTAAGTATCATGTGACTATACATACTTGTTTTATATGTCTATTTTGTTATTTACTCCCCAAATATTACTGGGGACAGGTAAATGATAAAATCATGTAAAAAATGAAATGGAAACCATAACGGACTCTGAAGTCATTATTATTCCACAATCCTGATAGATTTTCTGTTGGTTCAGGTTTTCTTTGGTCACGTTTCTGGTGTGCTCCTGAAATCCTTTTGTGTGTGATATGTCAGCTGGTAAGATTTGAAGACTGCAACTTAACTCCTTTCAGTGATTATAAAAATATTCATAGTCAGGGGCACCTGGGTGGCTCAGTTGGTTAAACAACTGCCTTTCAGTGCAGGTCATGATCCTGGAGTCCCAGGGTTGAGTCCCACATCAGGCTCCCTGCTCCACAGGGAGTCTGCTTCTGCCTCTGATCTTTCCCCTAGCTTGTTCTCTCTCCCCCATTCTCTTTCTCTCTCAAATAAATAAAAAGAAAACTTAAAAAAAATCACAGAGAAATGCAGTCCTTTGTAGTTAAATGATTCATAATTCATTTTGCAAGATCCAATGATCTGGTCCTTTAAGAAGTAGGAAGATCAGGTCCTGGGATCAATACTGTGGGGAGTTCAGACTTTCTAGGCGGTCACTTTGGCTACACCAGAGGGTGGTGCAAATATTTAAAAACTTTTCTCATCATGTTACCAGCCAGCCCAAATAAGGTCTATGTCAGATAAAAATCTGTTAATTCCTCCTCCTCCTCCTCTTCCTCCTCCCTCCTCTTCTTCTTCTTCTCCTCCCCCCTCTTCTTCTTCTTCTCCCCCCTCTTCTTCTTCTTCTTCTCCTTCTTCTTCTTCTTCTCCTTCTTCTTCTTCTTCTCCTTCTTCTTCTTCTTCTTCTTCTTCTTCTTCTTCTTCTTCTTCTTCTTCTTCTTCTTCTTCTTCTTCTTCAGCATCTTCTCAATGAATTTCATCCATCTTTTCCTTCTCTTCTTTTCCCAGAGATGAGATTCCATTCTGGAGAGTGGAATTCCATTCTGTGTTGAGTCTACTATTTCTCAGTAGGAGAACTTAGGTCCCTCTCATTGAACACAGTGAAACAAGAAAAAGGCTAACTCGTTTTAAGACTATTGTTTCTAGGGGTGCCTGGGTGGCTTAGTGGATTAAAGCCTCTGCCTTCAGCTCAGGTCATGATCCCAGGGTCCTGGGATAGCACCCCGCATTGGGCTCTCTGCTCAGCGGGGAGACTGCTTCCCTTCCTCTCTCTCTGCCTGCCTCTCTGCCTGCTTGTGATCTCTGTATGTCAAATAAATAAATTAAAGTCTTAAAAAAAAAAAGAAGTTGAGTTGCTGGGGATGGTTGGTGCTGTTACCTTGTTTGTCTTGAAGTTGCATTGGCATAGCAAGGACACTATAATTAAAACACAACTTTATTTTTTATTTTTGTTTCTTATTTCTCCCCTTAACATTTATTCAGTGGAAAATGTTCCCCTGTTGCCACATGACATTTCCAACAGCTCCCGTAACAATTAGGTAATAGACCTTTAAGAGTCTTGGTTTAGTCATTAAAGCTTGCCATGAAAGTGGTGGGCATCTTTGGACTGGGAGGCAATGGGAGCGCTGGTGGACTTTCCCTCTCTTTCCTTGACCTCTCTGCCCTCTTTATTTTGCTGCACCCAGATGTTGGCAACTCTGCACTTAAGAGTCTGGGAAAGGCCTCTTTCAAGCTCATACGTGACTGGTGTCATTGCAAGCAAGATTTTGCTCTCTGGACTTAAAGAGTTCATCAGTTCAACTTCTGGTCATTTTACCTCAAAGTTGTTTACTCCCTCTTAAGCTCCTGGCAATCTGGCGGTCCACTTTTGAAGTGTATGCTCTATGAGTTTTTGAAAAAGATATACATCCTAAAACCATCTTGCCAAATAGGATATAGAATATTCTTATCACCCCAATGAATTCCCTTGTGCACCTTTATAGTCAGTCTCCCTTCTGCCCTCAGTCTAACCAAGCATTAGTCTGCTTTCTGTCACTGTAGATGAAATTTTCCTGTTATAAAATTTCATGCAAATGAAGCCATATAGTATGTGATTAGTTGTACCTGGCTTCATGAACTTAGGATAATGATTTTGAGATACATCCATATCAATAAGTGTATTATTCATTCATTCATTCATTTTTATTGTTGAAGAGTATTCCATTCAATTGATAGGGCACAATTTGTTTATCAATTTGCTTGTATTACTGGGACTGTTTCCCATTTTCAGCTACTATAAATATCTGTGAACATTCATAGACAAATCTTTGTATGGATAGTTGTTTATTGTTAGTGAACACTTGGTAATTTGGGGTAATATGGTAAAGGTATGTTTAGCCTTATAAAATGCTGTAACATTTTACTCTCCCATCAACAATGCATGAGTGATCAGGTGCTCTACATATAGAATATATGTATTCTATATTTGATATTGACAGCTTTCCAAATATTAGAAAATCTAGTGAGTATAAAGTGATACCTCATTTTGATTTTAATTTATATTTTGTTAATGACTATGATACTCATCATCATATATCTTCTTCTGTGAAGAACCTTTTAAAATATTTTGCCCAACTACAGTACTCACGACACAAAAGATCCAGAATAAAATTAATCAACTAATTAATTATTTATTTTAAGATTTTATTTTTTTGACAGCAAGAGAGGGAACACAAGCAGGGGGAGTGGGAGATGGAGAAGCAGGATTCCCACTGATGAGGGAACCAGCCACCAAAGCACCCAAGATGCAGAATTTTAAAAAAAGGAATCAAAAAGACTATTTCAGTTTGAGTACATAAACTATCCAAGATTATACAAATGTATTAGTTAATCTGATAGACCCAGATTTGGCTCTTTCAGAAGTTCATTCACTGTCCATACACCTTTGCAAAAATTTATAAAATATTTCATGAAGGGAGCAATCTGGAAATCCACAAGAATTTATGATTTGTCAATAAATGTCAGCAAATACTTGCTAATCTTATACAAATTAGATATAGAATATAGCTCATAAAGGATTTAAGTTTAAATAATTCCCTCTTATTTTTACTTTACTCAGCAAGCTGTCAAAGGAGAGAGCTAAAAACTAATTCTCAAGAATTTAAAAGAGAAAAAAAAGAATTTAAAAGAGAACTTGTTCATTCTCAGGTTTACCAAATATGATTCCAAGCAACTTGCTCAAGGTGACATTAGTAGTTAGTGGCAGAACAAAGATTAGAAACCCCATGTTCTCATGCTCAGTTTAATTCTCTTTACATTTATATCTGGATAAATTTAAAACACTGATTTTTCTATATCATTTTGTAGAATTTATGTTTTATTCAGTTATTGTTTTGTTACAGTTATTTCTTTCTGTTTATTATTGCAAACTGTAGCTCTGTGATAAAAGTAACCATTGTTGAACATTTATTTCCCTTCATGAGAAACTTCCAGGTAACTTACTAAAAACAATGAACCTTTAAACGAGTGCCTATTTTGGGAGACCTACCTATTAGGTAGTATCTTTGTTTCCTACTTTGTTATTACTTTATAAAGAGTGAAGGGTTAACCGATTCCGAGGTGAATTGCTTAAAAGAAAAGTAGTCTGTTTATTAGCTCTGGGTTCCCTAATTGCATTTAGCCCTGACACAGATTGAGCTGTGTGTGTTCGGTGTGCAGCTAACTAACTGATGGGCTGGAACACCCCATTGCACAACCCAGGGCGTCAGTCCCATTTTAGTGCTTTGTTAACATCAAGCAGCCAGTGAGAAACAATTCAATAAGAGTCTCTGGTTTCTACACACAGAAGTTCAGATAAATAAGTTGCCTGGAGCAAGAATCTATTTAAGCAAGGAAATATAGGAAATAGAGCATTATAAAAAGCTTAGATGTCAAGAACAGGAAACTCCCTTAGACATCATTGATTTGGCCATTTTGATTGAATTGTTTATTTAAAAAAAAAAAAAACCCCAAAACAAAAACAAAAACCCAAAACCCTCCTCCACAGTATTTTAAACAAAAAAAGAGGGCAGGGGGGCGCCTGGGTGGCTCAGGGGGTTAAGCCGCTGCCTTTGGCTCAGGTCATGATCTCAGGGTCCTGGGATCGAGTCCCGCATCGGGCTCTCTGCTCAGCAGCGAGCCTGCTTCCCTCTCTCTCTCTCTGCCTGCCTCTCTATCTGCTTGTGATCTCTCTCTGTCAAGTAAATAAATAAAATCTTAAAAAAAAAAAAGAGGGCAAGAAATAGCCTTTGAGGCACATTTTAATTATTATTCATCTCTAATACGGTGCATTACACTAACAGCCTGTTTAAAGTCTGTACTTTTCTTATTCCTAAGTGCTTGTTTTGTTTTGTATTCTATCTTTTCATTGAATTACAGTGTACAAGGAGAAGTGGACTCTCAAATCACCAGATAGAATATGTAATAATCAGTTTAATTTGTAGTCAGTGTTCATTATTTCTCCAAGATTCTTTTTTTTTTTTTTAAAGATTGTATTTATTTATTTGAGAGAGAGACACACAGTGATAGAGGGAGCACAAGCAGGGAGAGTGGGAGAGGGAGAAACAGGTTTCCCGCTGATCAGGGAGCCCCCAGGGATCATAACCTGAGCTGAAGGCAGATGCTTAATGACTGAGCTACCCAGGCACCCCTCCTCCAAGATTCCAGACTTGAGTAGTTTAATCACAGCTCTTAACAACTGACTTAAAATTCAGAGATAAAAACAATGTCTAGTTTTGGTATCCTTAGTCAAGAAAATAGTTGTGGGGCAAACTACAGACTAAGATAAACGAGTAAATCCTCAAATATTCTGTTTTATATTAGTTGAAGAAAATTTTCTTCAATGTGCCTGCTTCTCTTTACATGTACTAGAAATTTGGGTTCAAGAAAGGGGGAAATAAGGCTTAATTAACAGGTACTTGATTTCTGGTAGGCACTTTACCTGCTCTTCAATTTAAGTAGATAAATTATCCAGGGTTATCCAATATGTGCTTAGTTAAGCTGGTGTAGGAGACAGAAAAGTTTTCCTGGACTCTGGGGTCCCAGGCTGGCTCTGAAAATTAAAATGTCAAGGACAGGTAAACAGGAGAAAACCATACATGGTTTATTGAATTTTTACATGTACATGGGAGTCTTCAAAAATGGTAAAGAAGTAATTAGGAAGATAAGGATTAGCTTAACAAGGTTGTTTGTACAGACTTCTCAGCCCCCAATTATCCATTTCCGGCGATAAGAATGTCTTCCTTCTTCCTGGTACAGGAAGGGTACATTCCACATGGGAGTTCTATTAACCTTTCCAGGGAAGAGAGGTGAAGTGGTGGGGAGATCCAAGTACCTTCCTGGATCTGCCATTTTCTCAGACTCCTTCAGTTTAAGATATTCAATATGCCAGGATGCCATTTTTGGGGTAGTATGTCCTGAACCCCATCACTGGTAAGCCCAGGCTTGGCTAATTCTGAACCCCATGCTCTATCCAATACAATTTGTTGGTCAAAATTTACAAAATGCCTCATGAAATGAAACAATAATTGGGATGTCCACAATAATTTATGATTTCTTATGAAGACCTCTGAAAATCTGTAAGTATAATTGTATACCCTGTGGAACTGTATTTTACAAAAAGAATAATTTTAAAATATTTATCTAGTTTTTGAGGAATTAAAATTAGGGTATAAAAATGTATTTGACTAAAGTTAAGCACCTTTTATATTTAATTATACGGTAGGTTAGTGATGTTTTTATATTTTAGACCATATACATATATATTGGAAGGCTAAAACTATAGCAGACATTAAATGTTTTCTACTAGTTGGTAAAAAAAGATATCATTAATTCACACATACTCTATAATAATCTAAGATACATACAATCAAATCATATCCTTAGTTTATAGAGATTGAGTATTTTATATTTGAGTAAATACAATTATTTTGATATTTAGAACACAGCATCAGAAAACTTTTCATGTTGGAAGTCAAACACACACTTACCTTCCTCCAATTATGATCCCTTCCTCTTTCTTTGTTGCTATGTTTTCCAAGTATTATTGGATTCCAAAGAAGAGGTTTTCACTTCAGTTTGTGTAAACTTCTTGAGAGAAAAAATTCTACAATATGCTTAAAACACTTAAAGAATTATAATAGGGGAAACCTCTATAATTCTCATGGGTTTACTCAGGGATTCCTTTTTTTTTTTTTAATATTTTATTTATCTGACAGAGAGAAATCACAACTAGGCAGAGAGGCAGGCAGAGAGAGAGGAGGAAGCAGGCTCCCTGCAAAGCAGAGATCCCGATGCGGGGCTCTATCCCAGGACCCTGGGATCATGACCTGAGCCAAAGGCAGAGGCTTTAACCCACTGAGCCACCCAGGTGCCCCTACTCAGGGATTCTTAATGTGTTAATAAAATAATAATATGGAATCTACTTTAAATCCTTTTTGAAACAAGGTGGGAGTATAAATAAATAATCCAAATACCATGTTAATTTTGCACTTTAGGTAAAAAGACTAGACTACAAGGGTTTGATCCTTCTCTTAGGCCTCGTTGTCCCAAAGTAATCTTTTCCACACATGAAAAAAATTCAAAGCATTTGGATGACCTGGCTGAAATTATACAGTTCTTGGTGGCAACTCTTGGAATAAATCTCAGCTAATTTATTCGTTAGTCACATGTTGTCCATTAGCTTCCAGTTCTTGGATTCCTTAAGATTAAATTCTAATGAATAATTTATATTCATTTGATTGGCAAAGGGACTAATACCTTCTACAAAATAGAACCTTTCCTTTCCCTTTGGAGATACTATATTCATAAATAGTGTATCCTCTAGTTGCTCAGAACTGATATATTAGAACTAATCAGGAAATAATTTGATAGGGCAGTTACTACCTAGAGAATTACAGGTCAACTGTGGTGAAGACAGAAGACTGGTGGATTTCTCCACAATGAAATATTCTAGTGGAGAAATGGCTTGTCACTTCTACTCATCACTGGATTGGCTAGGATTAGCCCCACCCACACGAGAGCCAAGGCAATTCAGTCTTACCATATGGATTCAAGGGGGCAGGCCAAGAGTCAGTTTCTCTACTTTTTTTATATTAACAAAGTCTGGGTTATTCCTTTTACAGATAATTCTCAATTCGAATTAGTCAGATTATTTCTTGAATATTACATTTAGACAAAATATCTTGGGCAAGAAAAGTACAAGGATGATGTAACATTCTAATATAGAATTCTATAATTTTGAATTTTAATATTGTCTTCTAAGAAATGCCATTATCTTTTGGTTAGCACACAAATAAAATATGAACATGCTTTTTTAAAATTTGAATTTATTCTATTTTATGCAAATTTTGAATGGTCTTTCCTGATTTTTTTTAAGCTTATGTACCTGTGTACAGGGTAATAAATTTATATTCTTATTCATAAGAAAAGAAAGGTGAAGACTTTGTAGCTGAAATTGCCCTAAGTTACTCATTTCCTGTACTGTACCTTTAGGTCTAATATTAATTTCCTTCTGTTTAATCCCATTGCATATATTCTTCTGACACAAATCCACTGACATAAATTATTAGAAACAGACTTACTTATTAAAATGTAAGCTACTGAAAATTTCATTTTATTTTAGACACCTAGAAAAATAATCTTCAGTTAAAAAAATTTAGTGTTTTTCTTACACATTTCTTTCTTTCTTTTCCACTCACTGCTAAATTAGCAGCCACTGATTGGGTGACCAATGACTGGTAGTCAAAGCTTCTCTCATCCCTAGAAAGCTTCCTGAAAAATATTCCCCAATAATTGGAAATTTCTAAGGAAACCCTCTCTGTTTATTTAGCCCTTCTCTCTTCACCTTTCAGGTTCTCTTCACTTCAAATTATTTGCCCTTCACTTCAAATTATTTTGCCCTAAATTTTGAATTATAGTTTCTTTGACTTCCATCAGATGTTATTATATTAGCTCAATGCATGTTAAGTTTTTATGGATAGGGAAGTGAGCTAGTGTTCAAATTTTAAATAATGTAGAAGTCGCATTATTTCCACTTACATTGGATTGCCTTTTTTTTTTTTTTTAAGATTTTATTTATATATTTGAGAGAGAGCAGAGCGGGGTGAGGGGCAGAAGGGGAAGAAAGCTCTCCATCAAGTAGGGAGTCAGATGAGGAGCCCGATCCCAGGATTCCTGGATCATGACCTGAGCCAAAACCAGACGCTTAATCGACTGAGCCATCCAGACAGCCCCATTGGGTTGCCTTCTAAATGAGCTTTTAAATATGTATATTCTGTTCAACAAAGACAAGGCATGGGTTTTTGGCTTGCATTCTCTCTAATGCCTACCCTTCCCTGATTTCTTTCCCCTCATCTCTCCTTCCCTGACTCCCTCCCTTCCAGCATCAGCTTTACAGAGGAGTGGTAACAGAAGAAAACAGAAGATCTCTAGCCAACTTGTGTCTTTTGTTTCCTAACCACTACTAGCAGCAGGATTAGTCATCGCTCCCCCAGCTGCCCACCATGCTATTTAAATATCCCTCTTTGGGTATATTTTTTCCTGTGTTTCCTTTTCTGCTTCATAGTCATGACTGTGGAGGAAACGCTCTAGGCAACGCCTCCCACACATGACCACATAAAATATTTATTATATTGTGTTATATTGTATATCTCTGTTCTATACAACCTGTACAGCTTTGCTTGTCGAAAGCCTTGTTTATCAATTGTTTCAAATGAAAGAACAGTCTGATATTTGAAAGGGGATCATATCATTGCTTCAGTTTGAATGGTAGAGAGCGTAACCCATTACAGGCCAATAAGAATGTGTGCTTTCTTTTGAAACACTTAGGAGACATAATTTTAGCAGTCTCCTTTGTTTAACATGTCCAGTGACCCATATTTGACTGGAAATTATTTAAAGCTACTTTAAATTCAGTTATGGGCTTTGTTTTCTCTTTTATCTCCATTGTCTGCAGGTTGCTGAGATACTTTCTTCATATCAGTTCGATATATATTTTCTTGAGTGTTTTCCAGGCACCAAATACTGAATCAATTGTATTGGAAGTGAATATGAAGTGGGCCCAGCTACTGTGCACTTCATAATGTGGCTTAAATTAAACAGAGAATGGTTTTGCAATACACAGTAGATCCTAATAAGAGCATGCTGTGTGCTGGGACCTAAAAGCTTGCTGTGTGTGTGCATTTAGGTAAATGGTTTCATCTCTCTGGATCTCATCTCCTCTGTGAAAAGGGAAAGGTTGAATTAAATGCTATTACACATTATCTAACGCTACAAAATCATTTTATCAGAGGGTGTGCTCCTTCTGGCCTGATTGACCTCAGATCTGTCCTTGGCTTCTCTCCTGCTCTGCTCTGTACTGTGAGGGTGCAGATAATCCTCCGCAGATTGACTTTTCCAGGCTTAATATCAGCAGGATTAAGTCAGTGTGGGGAGACTGGAGGGCATAGAGAGGGAGAGGGGGAAATCAAGACACTCTCTTTCCCCCTCAGCCTAGGATGGCTTCTCTAGCAGCTTTATCTCCTCTGTGGCTCCAGCCTCCACTATATCCAGATGCACAGTAGTTTCTAGTTTCTATAGGGCTGTTCTGGCCTCTTGGTTCCAGGAATTGCATGTTTTCCCATGGTCCCTCCAGCTGCAGGATGATGGGGACTTCCTGCTGTTGCCAACGTGCAAGGTTAGTTTACAGTTCCCTGTGCAACTGTTAGCCTCTCCATTCTCTCTGGACCACCTGTGCTTTCCATTCTTCTGTGAATACTGGAGATGGTTTCTGTTTTCCTAACTAGACTATGATAGTCCACAGTGTTTCCTTCCTATTTGTTCAAGAGCAGTGAATGGAATTTAAAAATTGAGGAAGAAAAACCCAAGCATGGAACCATTAACTGAACTGGCCCAATCTAATTCTTACAGTCCACATTGGCCTTAAAAGAAACGTTTAACGTCCCTTCAGGTCAAACATTGAGGGACTTACAGGATCTCTTTTTTTACTGAAGCAGCCATGTTAAATCTCTTGAAAGTTAAGGTCTGTGTAAATCAAGGTGGGGGAACTCTTTAAGGAAGAACTGCATGGTTCTTTGGTTAAATGACTTTATAATAGCCTTTACATTTGTCAAATGCATTACTTTTTCACCAAGAGTATTCATTAAAAATAAAATTTATGGTGAAAAAATATATTAGCAACTTAAAGTTTTGTCAAAGAGACGTACTGAAGTCTTTTTCAGGACTTGAATTCAAGACCCTGAGATCAAGACCTTAGCTGAGATCAAGAGTCTACTGAACCATCCAGGCACCCCCAGAAATCTTTTTCAAAGACTTGGCTTAGGCATTGTGTTCTTCTGACACTTCTTTTATCTCCATTGTCCGCAGGTTGCTGAGATACTTTCTTCATTTCTAGCAGTTGGATCAGGAAAGGACAAGAATATAAACTGAGGTAATTTTACTTTAAGATGGTATATGGTTATGTTTCTCTTAGAGAGATATTTTTCATTTATTTCCCCAAAAGGGAGATTAGATAAAAATTGACTCTGTTTCCTTCCTCTCCCCAATTTTAGATATAGTTGTAAGAAGGGAAGAAATTCATGGTGATTGGCTGACGAGGAAAATAATGTTAATGTTGCTGATACCCTGTGAGTCCCAGAGAGAGAACTAGGTGGGCCTATTGAGTACAGTCAATCTCCTAGTTCCTGTGGCAGAGGGTTTAAAACACACACCTGATGGCTTAAAGTGATGCAAATTTATTCACTCACAATTCTGGAGGCCAAAAGACTGAAATCATTCACTGGATTGAAATCAAGTTGTCAGCCAGGCCACGCTCCTTCTGGAGGGTCTAGGATGGAGTTTATTCCTTGTCTGTTCTGGCTTCTGTGTCATTCTTTGGCTCCTGGCCACACCACTTCAAACTCTGCCTCTATGGTCACATTGCTTTCTCCTCCTCTATGGTAAAATTTCCTTCTGCATTCCTCTTACAAGAACACTTGTGATTGCATTTCTGGCCTACCTGGAAAATCCAGCATAATCTCCTCTTGTCAAGATCCTTTTTCCTAATTGCACAGTCCTTTAGCCATATAGGGTGTTTTATAAGTTCAAGAATTAGGGTTGGGACATATTTGGAGGCGTTTACTCAGCCTAGTTTGTAGTGAGGTAAAGTGTGTAGAGATGCTGTTGTAGGCTTTATTTGTAAGTCTCTAACACTCTTATCAGACAGTGACTAAATCAGGTATAATGCCTATCTATAGGACAAAGAATTTTTAAGAATTAGAGAATATTAATTACTTCTTAACATCCTGGTTTCATCCTAGATATGGAAAGAATATACCCTTTGGGGTGGCTGAGTAAAAATGGTACTTTATCAAAACTGATAGAGTCAATATTAATATTTGTTTTGTGGATGTGGTAGGAAATTCTCTATATAATGTAACATTTAATCCTGACTGTGAATGATATTTTATAATTCTTTCAATTTTTATAATTCTTTCGAAATTCTGTTCATCTCCTTCATATACCTATTACAGAGGTATGTTTAATTTTTTTAAAAAGATTTATTTATTTATTTTAGAGAGTACCTGAGCAGTGGGGAGGGACAGAGGGAGACAGAGAGAATCCTCAAGCCGTCTCCCCATGGAGCCCAGAGCCCTACACAACATTTGATCCCAGGACGCTGAGATCATTACCTGAGCTGAAATCAAGAGTCTTATGCTTAACTGAGCCACCCAAGTGCCCCAAGAGTTATGTTAAATTTTAAGTGAGGGTGCCTGGGTGGCTCAGTGGGTTAAGCCTCTGTCTTCGGCTCAGGTCATGATCTCAGGGTCCTGGGATCGAGTCCCAAATCGGGCTATCTGCTTGGCAGGGAGCCTGCTTCCTCCTCTCTCTCTCTGCCTGCCTCTCTGCCTACTTGTGATCTCTCTCTGTCAAATAAATAAAATCTTTAAAAAAAACCTTTAAATTTTAAGTGAATTTTTCCCTTCTTTCTTAATAGTTTATATTCGATATATTTCTTTGCTATATGGCATAATTTTATATTTGCCTTGCAAATTGTAACTTTCATAGATGTATAATAATCATTTTATCCCACTTCATTTTTTTTTTTTTTTTTTGCCACATACATGATTCTTTGATTCTAATTTCTGCCTTTCTGCTCCTTTGACTTTTTTATATCCATTTTGACTGGAGAAACTTTCTGAACCCCTTTATTTCCAACATTTCTTTGTTGATATGTTTATGTGTATGCGCTCTTAAGCAGTGTCTTTAATTTCCCTTGTGATCCAATCTGATGGTATTTTCCTTTTAAGTCACTTATATTTACCATAAAAAGTGGTGTTTGATCTTATTTTGCCATTTAATTTTTAATTTATGGTTTATACTTATTGTTTTGTTCTCTGCTATACATTATATATCATTAAAGATTTTTTCCTTTTTTTTCTATAAGTATTTGTAGAATGTATAGTACATTTGTCTCATTTGTGTTCTACAGTGTTTAGCTTTAACATATGCATAGTTGTAAATACATATATTGTATATACATTCTGTACATATTATATACATGTATAACTTAATACATACACAGGGTAATATACAAAGTATGTAATTTTTATTGCAGTACAATTGATACACAGTGTTGAATTATTTCCTACATGTATATATACATATATATATATAATTTTAAACTAATGACAAAAATATGATTACCACTGATTTTCCTGTATCAGATGAGACTCATAATACTTACTTTTCCTTTTCTTCTCCTTCCCAACATGCATCAATTAAGACTTACTTAAATTCTTTGATATTAAGATTTCCTTTTTTATACAGTATATTTTCCTTCCCAAGAAATATTTCTGATAGATTAACTGTGTAATGTAGCTATGTTAAAAACTACTGATTAAAATCTAATGCTTTTTTTTTTTTTTAAATCTAATGCTTATTTTAAGGGGTGCATTACACATCACCAATTTTTTAATACCATATCCCCTCTTGAGGGTTTATAATTTTTATGTGTTCTTTTCATCAGTTGTAGTATTTTTTCAGATATAAGTACCTTCTTCTCCAAAAAAGGTCATTGGAGATTTACAATTTCTGATTCCTTCTCACTTTAATAAAAGTTTGGCTAAGTTAAGATTTTTTCACCATAAATCTTTTCTTTTCAAAATTCAGTAGACCAGTCTTACTCAAATAATGTGATTCTTGGGCCATCTGCCTCAGAATCTATGGAGATAAGGTCCAGGAATATGCATTTCAAACAAGCTTTTGAAGTGATTTCACATTTTCAGAACTATTTGCATAGAAATCACTCTTGTCACCACCAAAATTTAGTATTATAAAAAGAAAGTGTAATTTTAACTCCCAACTACTTTTCCTTTTGCATATTGGTTGTAGTTTCTGCCTATAGGGCTTTTTAATTATTCTTGAAAACCATAAATTTCAAGGATATTTGTAGCTGTGGACCGTATACTACATTGATTTTTGCCTGATTGGTCCTTTCAGTATAGAAACAAATATTTCTTTGGCTTAGCATGTTTTTTTCTATTCCTTCTTGATTATTATGTTCTTCCTCTTCTTCCTTCCTTATGTGCATATTGGATCTTTTCCATTTGGTAAACATGTCTTTTTTTTTAAATACTTTTTATCTGAAATAATTATAGATACACAGTGTATTGCGAAAATAGTACAGAGATGGGGTGCCTGGGTGTCTCAGTTGGTTGAGCTTCTGCTTTTGGTTCAGGTCATGATCCAAGGGTTCTGGGATCCAGCCCTATGTCAGGCTCTCTGATCAGCTGGGAGCCTGCTTCTCCCTCTCCCTCTGCCTGCCACCTCCCCTACTTGCACTCGCTCTCTCGCTCTCTCTCTCTCTGTCATATAAATAGATAAAATCTTAAAGAAAATAGTACAGAGAAATGTCCTGTGTACTTCATCCATATGTCCCTGATGTTATTCCTTACATAATTGTATTACAGTATCAAACCAGGAATTTGGTACAGGATATATGCATAGTTCTGAGCCATTCTGGCACATGCATAGACCACCACTATCAAGATAAAGAATGATTTTATCTACACGAAGATTTTCTCTTTATAGTCATGCCCCTGACCCTTTACTATCCCTAGCCCTTGGAAACCACTAAGCAGTTCTCAACACATATAATTTTGTAATTTGAGGTTATTATATAAGTGGAATCACATAGTATGGGACTTTTGGAGATTGGTTTATTTCACTTATCGTAATGCCCTTGAAATCCATCTGAATTGTTGTAGGTATTAACAGTTTATTCCCTTTAATTGCTAAGTAGTATCCAAGTATGAATGTACCACAGTCTAGCAAGGCTCTTAACTTCTTTATTATCTTCAACCACATTCTCTATTCTTGTAGTTCTCAAAGAATCTCTCAAGTTGACTTTGCAAATTGCCCACCCATACACTTTTTCTTTTAAGAGTCAAATTTGCTGTTCATTGTTGCTGTTTGCTTTCTAAATTTGACATACACATTTTCAGCCTTATGAAGTTCAATCTTAATGACTCAGATTTTTCTTTAAAAGGGTTTAGTAAGGGGCACCTGGGTGGCTCACTCGTTAAGTGTCTGCCTTCAGCTCAGGTCACGATCCCAGGGTACTCAGATCAAGCCTGGCATCTGTCTCCCTGCTCAGCGGGAAGCCTGCTTCTCCCTCTCCCACTCCCCCTGCTTGTGTTCTCTCTTTCACTGGGTCTCTCTCTGTCAAATAATAAATTAAAAAAAAAATTTAAAAAATAAAAAGGTTTAGTGATTCTCAAATCTATGTAATAAAATTGTAATTAATATTAATATATTTCTGAGAATATAAATTTTATTTTTAAAAGTGTCTTTAAGTTTCACATAGAGTGGCTTAAAAGCATAGGTCTGGACTCCTACTTCTTCATACAAATGCAAACTGCCTTGTTAAAGCTGGGGCACCTTTTTGTGATAGCCGGCTGTGAACATATTTACTGCTAGGTGGATTAACAAGGCTGAGGTTCATTAAACAAAAGACAGATGGCTGGTCAGTGAGGTGAGTAAATATAAACACCAGGTGGGCAAGTGATCACCAGCTAGGTTATTTAGGATTCTGCTGCTTTTCTTTTGTTATCTGAAGGTTTGGTAAGCCGTCCTTCAGTCTGTACCAGATGGAATTAACTGCATCTATGTCTACCACTGGAATGATTATATTTGAAATAACCAGGATTATGCAGCGTGAATGGGTGTTTGAGAAGATGAGTACTTTGTAGTATTATGAGAAAACATTGCATTGGGAAGGAAAGATACACACTTGTGCTAGGATGAATAGTATGGCACCAGAATAATTTCCCCCCATTGGTTTTATTGTGGTAAAATACACATAGCATAAAATTTAGCATCTTAACTATTTTTAAGTGTACAGGTCAGTGTTGTTAAGTACATTCACATTGTTGTACAGCTATCACCACCATCCATCGCCAGAACTCTTTTTCTTTTGCAAAACTGAGATTCTATATCTCAGAACTCCCCAGTTCTCCTTTCCTCCAGCCTCTAGCAACCATCACTATTTTTTGGCTTTATGAGTTTAACTATCTAAGGTAGCTCATATAAGTGGAATCATACAATGCTTGTCTTTCTGTGACTGGCTTATTTTACTTAGTGTAATGTCCTCAGAATTTATCCATGTTGTAGCATGTGCCAGAATTTCCTTACTTTCTAAGGCTTAGTAATTTCCACTGCGGATATATGCCGTATTTTGTTTATCCATTCATCCATTGATGGACATTTGGGTTGCTGTCGGAAAGATGTAGGGGATAGGCCAGAATAAAACTGCCAAAAAAAGCGGGAGGGGGGTGTGGGTGAAGGAAAAGGAGGACATTAGCAGGGTCAAATATTGAGAAATGAAGGAAGAGAAAAAGTTGTCGAGCTCTGCACAAATTTCATAGGAGCTGTAAGAGTGGAGACCAGGGATTAAGGAAACTAGAAATCAGGAAGGACATGCGAAGTGTCAGTATCCTTGCAAAAGTTTGCCTGTGATGAGAGCAATGAGGATAACAAGGCAACTTAAGATAGTGTCAAGATACCTTAAGCTGGCTTGCCTGGTGGAGATTTGGGCATGTTTAGAGGAATAGGTTCTATTAAGAATAGAAAAAAATAGAAGAGTAAAAAACTTATTAGAGCTGATAATAGATAATACAGATGAGAATAAATTTACAGAATTTTCCTGGAAAATGTTGAATTATGTATTATATAATACTATTATCTCTCTACCAGTTTTCTTCTTACAGGGCAAATCCACCAAAGCTTCCCTCTGATTTGTGATGGAAACTGAGTTACAAATTTGCTAAGGTTAGAATAAAAACAAAACAAAAATTCCTTGATAGAAATTTTGTTAGAAGAGAACACTGTCTTCTGGAAAAATCCAGTCTCTTAACCCTCTCCGTAATCCTGATAATTCTCTTGGAAAAATATCTGTGGTCTAAAAGTGAAATTTGAGGGGCACCTGAGTGGCTCAGATGGTTAAGTGGTTAAGTGTCATGATCAGGCTCAGGTCATGAATCCGGATCCTGGGATCAATCCTCGATCCCCATATCGGGCTCCCTACTCAGCGGGGAGTCGGCTTCTTCCTCTATCCTTCCCCCCTGTTTGTGATATATCTCTCTCATATAAATAAATAAAATCTTTTAAAAAATTAGAGTGAAATTTGATTTCCATTCAGTTCATATTCCTGCAGATTAAATATGTTTAATATAGTAATATATTTGCTTTGTAAATAGAATCAATGCTTTATTTTTTAAAATTCTGTACTATAGGAAGATTTATGCAGAGCATGAAAACATGGAGAGTTTAAAAATAAATTATCTTTAATGTTGAAATAGAATGTACTAATTTGTCATATATAAGAGAAAGGTCTCCTTCATAATTACATCTTGCTCATACTTAAAGTTTGTTGTGCTTTTAATTATACAGCAACTGATGATGATGACGTAGCCCTCCATGGCTACAGAACATCCATCCTGGTGCCCTAGGAAATGCCCAAATTTGGGTTGACTCTTTTCTCTGGCTCAGGTCTGTTTTATTACAATGGAAAAGAAATTCCTGTCCACTGATAGAGACTTTACCAAGGGTTTCAGTCGTCCTTTACCTCCAAAATGCAACACTGTGTCCACTCAGACATTTCACGAACTGCTTCTGTCTCCTGTGTGAAGGTAGGAGTCACCAGTTATCTAAACAGTCCGGATTCTCATTTCATCGGTGGTTTAGCACACTCTATCTTTTGCGGCAGATTACAAAGAATGTCTACTTCCTATAGCTGGGTTTCTAAGACCGGGTGACTCTTCTAAAATGGGGAAGTTCTGACCAGTCTCATTACTTTTCTTAGGACATAAATTGTGGTCCAATGGTGCTGTCTAATCATGATTATCTTACTTCCTTTGGGGTACTCACTAAGACTTTAAGGAGCACATTTTTCTATTAAATACAAACCTCAGAATGCAAGCAATACAATGTCTAAACTAAGGAGGGCTTTTCACAGGGGAGTTGCCAAATTATCATAATTTCCTTCCTTGTAATATGCATGGCATGTCTTTCATGAGAACACTCATGTGGCTGTAATAACTTGCTTAAGAAAAGCTATCGACTGGTTGGATCAATGCCAACAATACCATGGATCGATACTGGTTGATTCCATGTATAGTAGGACAGATTGCATATGGTGCTGTGTATGATCTTAGAACATAAGGAGATCCCTGACAGATCATTATAATACCGGGATTAAAAATTGCCTACAAAAATCCACAAAGTGAATAATTTATAGAAGAATAAATAAAAGTTAAACATAACTTAAAAATTATATTTTTCATCTTATTACTATGATATGCATGTAACTAAAGAATAAGACTTAGATCTATGGCATGAAGAAATGTCTAAACTCTTTGAACAACCTTAAAAATTTCCTTTCCACCCATAACGTATACCCCGGTTTCTCTGTAAAGCTCAGGGTCTGCCCCTTACTTTCTTGTGCTAGAATGGCATAACAGATTATTATCCGTCACATTATAACTAGCTTTGTTTACCTGCCAAACGCCTTCAGATTAACCTCAGTATCAGACCATCATGCCCAGCTTGGAAAGCTCAGCTAGGTTGGGCACCTACTCTGCAGCTAGCCTTTATGGAGCCCTCAGCTTCTGCTGAAGGGAGATTTAAGACAGGAGAAAGAGGAAAGCTAGTTTGCTACCCAGAGAGATGGTGATGTGTTCAGTTTGCAGATGGGAAGATTTAGATGTTTTGCAGGACGCTGAAGGTGTTGGTAGCAGACTTGGAGTAGGTTTGGGAAATCAGGTGGGAAGTCATTAGTATAAAATGACAATTGGCCTTAGGAGGCCCCGTTCAGGAGGCCAAAAGTAAATGGAGAGGTATTGGCACTGAAGACTGAATCTTACAGCAAGAAGAGGAAGTGCAGTTAATGAAAGAGTTGTAGAAGCCAGGTGTAGAGGCAGGAAAAGCCCGTCACTGTCCTACCACCATGGGCCCCCACAGTCACACGTAACTTCAAGTTTAGATTTTTGACATGCTCTCTAAGTGAAATCACATCACTATGTTTTGTGAGTAGGTATTGAAATTTTAATTTAGTAATAGTACACACTTAAAACATACCAAAATGTTTGGATTCTTAAAAAAAAAAAAATGGAAGTGGCTTGGATTCCCACTAAATAATGATAATCTTAGGAGGAAAATCGGAAGGAATGGGTAATCAAAAATATCAGAAATGTCATAAGTTGAAAAAGGCCAAAGAGAATAAGCACTGAGAAAAAAGGTCCTGGTCTTCACTGAGGAGACCACTGGAGTACTTTAAGGAAGAGTCCTGAGCACTATGGTATAAAAAGATCAGGGAATTAGTACATAGTTAGAAAATGGTGCCAGTCTCAAACAGCCTTAGAGGAGAGTTGGGCAGTTAGAACCCCACACATGCTTGTGTGTTGCTGGTTTTGTAGGTGTTGTTTGTGTAGGTCACTTTCCCTTAGTTTCTCTATTTTTGCCTCGTATTTCCTACCCCTTCCCCTTCTATTCTCTAGGGAAATGGAAGCCTGGCCAGAAGGTGGGCCTACCATCTAATTGTCAGGGTGCCCAAACAGAGCACCATGGTAAGTTTCTTATTCACTCTTGTGGTCCTGGAAGGCAGAAGTAGATACAAATATTTGTCCAAAGTCTATCCTGCTATGACTGAGTCAAGGTACCTATAAAAGAGCTCTTGAAAACAAAGGAGTCGAGGTATACTGCTTAGAGGAATAGGAATGAGGAGCAGAGAACTTCGAGCAGCTCACCCTGAAGGGGAGAAGTGGGAGCTTGTCTGGAGAAGTCTCTCAGCAACTATAAATACCTACTACATACATTCACAGTTCCAAGCGGGGAGCATTGAAAGAGTCTGAACCAGGCGGGCATCTAATATCACTGTGTTTTTACATCTCCACCACCACATCACTGACCATTCCCAGCCAGCACTCACAGGGCACCTAAATCAAAGTGACTGAACCAGACTCAAGGATTGATAACTCTGCGGTACCTATAGGAACCATTGTTTAGGACGTTTCTACCCAGCTCCAATGGAGCAGTGACTTGTGTGTTTAGTTCTATGGTCCACTGAAGACCATTTCCTGAGGGTAGTGGGGTGAGGAACCTGCTCCAACTTTCTCAAGTTTTCTTCTCTCCTGCTGTTATGCTCTAGCATCTGTGTAATCCTTACAGGGCCTACACCAGGAGCAGCAGAGCCAAAGTGTCCATTTCTGATGTCAACAGAGTCCAGTAGTGCTCCCAGGCTTGATTTGGAGCCATTCTTGCCTTCCTGATTGATAGATACATTTTATTAGTTGTGTGCTGCAGTCTCTGAGCCAGTGTGGTGAGCACTGAGGGTGTATTTGTATTTGCACAATGAATAGTATTTTTTTCCCCTCTGCTTTAAGTATGGGTGATTATTTCACCACCTATCACATATCCATCTGTCCATTCATTATTCACTTACCATTTATTCATTCGTGCATGCATTCAAACATTTATCAGACACACTTTAAATACCATACCCATCCCGGAGGCCACAAAGGGACTAAAAATAATGCTCACCAACAGGAAACAAGACCTGAACAAATGCAAAATTGAGTCTTCTTGGAATTTGGAGCAGGAAAAGAACACATGAGGCTGCGGTCAAGAAGAGGTAGATTCTGATAAACTTCCTGCTGAACAGTTAGTCTAAATGAACGTGCTTTTTTTTTTTTAAAAAAAGATTTTATTTATGGGGCGCCTGGGTGGCTCAGTGGTTTGGGCCACTGCCTTCGGCTCGGGTCATGATCTCAGGGTCCTGGGATCGAGTCCCGCATCGGGCTCTCTGCTCGGCGGGGAGCCTGCTCCCTCCTCTCTCTCTCTCTCTGCCTGCCTCTCTGCCTACTTGTGATCTCTATCTGTCAAATAAATAAATAAAATCTTTAAAAAAAAAAGATTTTATTTATTTATTTGACGACAGAGATCACAAATAGGCAGAGAGAGAGAGAGGAGGAAACAGGTGCCCCGCAGAGCAGAGAGCCTGATGTGGGGCTCGATTCCAGGACCCTGGGATCACCAAACCCAAGCCGAAGGCAGAGACTTCAACCCACTGAGCCACTCAGGTGCCCCAATAAACGTGCTTTTTTAAGATGGTAAGGATCTCACCAGAAATCAAGATTTCTGGATTTAAAAAAAAAATTTTTTATTTATTCACTTGAGAGAAGGAGAATGAGACAGAGCACAATCGAGGGGAGAGGCAAATTCTGAGCTGGGAGCCTGACATGGGGCTCAGTCCAGGATCTGGATAATGACCTAAGCCAAAGGCAGATACTTAACCATCTGAGCCACCCAGGTGCCCTAAGACTTCTGCATTTTAAGTCATAGGTTGAATGCCTTAGAGGAAAAATTTGCATATATGCAGAGTCATGATGGTAATTAGATTATTAGGCTCTAATTACCTAATTAGATAATCTGGTCTGATTCTGAATTTCATTTCTTGGAGGATTTACTTGTATCATATCAAGCTGCCCTAGTCCTTTTAATTGCAAACCCTCTTAAAACCTGAATACTGGATACTGTGCTCGGCCTAGGCCTTGGCTGCTCTCGAATAACATGAAGGAGAGTGCTTAATTTTCAGTTTTGAACATTGGACACTAGAGGGCAGTGTTTTACTTTTTTTAAGATTCGAGGTGTAGCTGTACAAAATGCTGAGCTGTAGCTGGAGGGCTTTATGGGTGTGGAAAATCCTCAGATATTTGCAGTGAAACCCGCCATTCCCTGACTGATTCCCAAAGAACAGAAGAAATGATTCCATGTGACTCATCAGTCCTTAGGCAGAGAATTTGACCAAACTGTTTGTCTTTGTGGTTGAGAAGTTTTCAGGATACTTAAAATTTAAATGTCTTACAAGCCCCTCACCAAGATTTGATTTTTTTGAGAGAGAGAGAGAGAGAAAAGACAGAGAGAGAAAGAGCAGGGGAGGGGCAGAGTGAAAGAGAGAATCTTAAGTAGGCTCTGTGCTCAACATGGGGCTCGATCTCATGACCCTGAAATCATGACCTAAGCCAAAATCAAGAACTGACGCTTAACCAATTGAGTCACCCAGGTGCCCCAGATTTGCTTTTAAGTACATTTTATATGCACCTTTTTCTGGCCTATATTATCACCTTCTGGGGTGGGGCTACTTCTAACACGCTGCACACACAAATGTGTGTATATCACAAAATCTTTTGGCCACAATAGATCCCATTTCACTTTCACCTGGACTTGCTTGTGGACCCTGCCTACTCCAGCGTCTTCTCTGTCCATCTTACTGCACTTGCCTACTTCCTGTTACCATTTATATTTACAGCTTCTCATTTAGTATATTTTCATGGATGTTCGCGTGTGTTATCTCTGCAATTAGAAAGTAAGCCCCTGAGGACAGGGGGTTACATTCTCTTTCATACCCTCCAGTGCTCACAATAGGACATAGAAGTGATGTTTAATGGAAATTTCCTGAATGAAATGGAGTGGGAGGTGATACCAGCAGGACAAGCACAGAGTTTTTGTAAATTATCTGAAGGGCGTCTTTGGGAAAAACCCTGTATCTGGGTGTGTGGAATTCTGATTTCTCTTCCTAGAGAATGGAAATTATTCTTGCCATTCTTTGTCACTATTCCAATTTTCCTGTTTTCTGTCTCATTTTTATCAGGACCTAAATTAGGGCTCTAGTGGGGAAACTGGTCCTGAAACATACTTGTATAATTTCCTGTAAATCACTGGATATGCTGTCCTCTTCTCTACTTTGTTTGCCCTTACAAATAGGCAATCCCAGTGATGGGAATTTCTTGGCTAAAATTTCTGGATCGTTCTCAAGGGAGATATTTCAGGTGACATTGTTTCTTAGAAACCTAAGGCTTTCAGAGGGAGTCCATGGGAAGGAAAATGGATATATTTTTCTCATTCCTGAATTTCTTAACCTCTTACTATTGTCATTAAACACTACATTTAACTTGATGCTGTACTTTGATATTCTAATACAGCTGTTTGATGGAACTATGGAGAGTACATTGAATGATTTGTGGAGAGAGGGAAAGGGAAGGCAGAGACTAGTTAAATAATTGCTATTGAATTTCTCCATGCCAGATCTAAGAGCCTCACCAAGGAAAGAAAGAGAAGAATGGAGGGATATTAAGAGGGCAAAACTGTTGGGATCTAGTGATCAATTAGATATGGAAGGTGAAAAGGAGAGAAGAGACTAGGGTCACTTCCAGACTCTTGAATTGTTTAAGGAGTCATTGTGAATACAGGAAATGGAAGAAGAACAATTCTGGGGCCATTTGAGAGTCTGGTTTTATCATGAGCTGTCTGTAAGTCATCCATATCATGTCAGGAGGGTGTAGGAGATCAGAATGTGGACTATGCAGAGAGATCTGGGGCAGAAATATAGAATTGGGACCCATCTGAACTTGATGGTAGAAATTCCAAGTGGGTTTGAGATGGCCCCATTAAATGACCAATTATGAAACTTTGGGGAAAGCTATAGGGTGAGGAGAGAAAGATAAGCCAGAAAAGCAAAGAGTCCAGGACTTGGTTAAGGGAGAAAATAGATTTAAGAGGAAGGCATGTTCAAAAGAGCTCAGTTAACAGCAGGTCTGAGAGGAAAGGTAAAACGTGGAATTATGCAACTAGAAGGCCAGGTTCCAAAGAGCCACAGAACATGGCTTGTAGTGAGCTGAGAATAAATATGCTTTGGGATTCCCCCCACAGAGCTGGATACAGGGTTAAGCATGTAGGAGGTACACAATGAATGCTCTACTCATTGAACTGAGTTACCTGATAGTGATCATGTAACACCTTATTTATTCTTAAATAGAGAGGGGGAGGAAGGATATGCTCCCTCGAACTGGGGAATACTTTTCAAACTTCAGAGTATCCTCACTCTTTCTAATTCAGACCTCTACGAGCCCTCACAACTCCTTCTTCCAGATGGGACTCATTCCATATAGTTAGAGATGATAGGGAGGGGGAGGTTTTGAACCGTGGACTATTATGGACATGGGGAAAGAAGAGATGGGAGCCACAAAAACATGGCTATATAAAGGGTTAATTGTATATTTGTGTAATTATGTCAATTTTTATACACATGCCTTAGGTCTTTTATAATCAGTGTGTTAGTGGCAAACAAATACGTGGTACTCACTTTCAAAATATTTTCGTGTTTCTTACGTGCCCCATTATACCAAAATTCAACACATAGCCCTTTGCCAAGAGGGATGGAATAGCATGCATCCATGGTTGGATTCAGTAAATAAATATTGAGCAGTAATGAAGTACCAGTGAGACATTGTGATTCATTTAAAAAAATAAGCCAGCCTCATAAATAAATCACAGACTACTTGACTTGCCTGGAGGACTTGTTCCCTACTTTTGTAAGGCTAACTTCTCAACCCTAATAGACAAAATGCCATATTCCCAGAGAGGCCATTACTGACAACCTAATCTATAAAATGAAACCCCTCCTCATTATTCTATTTCATAGCATCCAGTCCACAATTTCTAATTGTGTACACACTCACGTGTTTGTTTATTTGATTGATGTTGGTCTTGCTCACGATCATGAACTCCTTGAAAGCCAGCATCAAATCTGTTTTGCAACATGCTCAGAAGATAGCAGAGTACCTACCTGAAAAGTAGGAGGCACTTAGTAAATATCTGTGGAGTAGTGGTATATATTTCTTGCTCTATATGTAAAAATACTTTGTTTTGTAAATCAGTTTAATTCTACTATTAGTATTATTTTTGTCAAATAAATATTATGATGCCATATCCATTAGCAGCTAGGCTCTTCGTGACAACAAATCATTTGTCAAAAGTGATTCATTAAAAAAAAAGTGATTCATTAAAAAAAAGTGATTCATTAGTAGGATATTGGATTTAGTGGGATGTAAGATTTTCAGGTAAAATATCTGAATTTTTTTTTTTTTTTAGATTTTATTTATTTATTTGAGAGAGAAAGAGAGTGAGAAAGCACGATGGTGGGGAAGGGAGAAGCAGGCTCCCTGCTGAGCCTGGAGCTTGCGGTGGGACTTGATCCCAGGACCCTGGGATCGTGACCTGAGCCAAAGGCAAACGCCTAATGACTGAGCCACCAAAAATGTTTGAATTTTTTTAAAGATATAATGTGCCGGCATATTTAAGCTTTAGGAAGTGCTGGTATTTCTCAGTTTCCAACAGATGTTTACAGCTGGGGGCTGGTGGCTGTTCTGACTAGGGTGGTGTTAGAGGGTTGATTGTTCAGTTTTCATTTGTATCACTATAAATACCACCACAATAAACATCATTATAGAAATACCACTACAATGATGCTTTTTTTTGGTCATCTGCTTTAAAAATAGGATTTCTGGGGGCGCCTGGGTGGCTCAGTGGGTTGGGGCCTCTGCCTTCGCCTCGAGTCGTGGTCCCGGCGTCCTGGGATAGAGCCCCGTGTCAGGTTCTCTGCTCGGTGGAGAGCCTGCTTCCCTTCCTCTCTCTCTCTCTGCCTGCCTCTCTGCGTGCTTGTGATCTCTGTCTGTCAAATAAATAAATAAAATCTTAAAAAAAAATAGGATTTCTGGTTCAAAAATATATGAAGTTTTAATTTTAATAGGTAACTTATTATTTCTTCCTAAAATGTTTGTGTAATTTAAACTCTCAGCTTTGATGTAAATAAAATCTATTTCCCTTCATCCTTGCCAGCACTGCCAGCACTATTATTTTTTTTAATTATTGATAATCTGAAGGCCATATGCTTTTTTGTTTTTATTGGTTTATGAGCAGTACTTTTATTTCTAATAGAAATTCTACTTTACCATCCTATTAGTCTTTTAACATACTGCTGAGTTGACTCATTATTGCTTCATTTAAAATTTTGCATCCATATTTATGAGACATTGATCTATACATTTGAAAACTATTTTATCAGAATTTTAAAGTTTGGATTACCATATCTTCATAAAATAATTTGGAGGAACTTTCTATCTTTTTCTGTTGTATGGAATAGTTTAAATAATAAGCAGATTATCTGATTTTAAGATTTTGAAATGCAATTTATTTTAATATAACTGTGTTAATATGCTAAAAAGAAGAGTGAAGAGATATGACATTTGTTAGAATTAATTTTTTTTTCAAGTTTCATTCTGCCCTAAAAAAACAAATAGGGCACAATTGAAAAGAGGCATGTTTATTTTCCCTCAGAAAGTGCTACGCCTCAGGTAATTTTCATAAGGCAATTTTGTATGATTCATGAACAAGAATCAACCAAATAAATATGATTACCACCATAATTTTCTTTGCAGAAACAAAAATCTTTAAAGTGAACCAAGGAAATTAAACTTGAAGGGAAAGTTTTAAGTTGCTTGAATATGGGTATACCTCCGCGCACATTTCATGATAAGCACAGAGTTGTAGAGATTAATACTTCATTTGGGATAAGAGAGAGAGTGAGAGTGAATCCTATTTAGATCAATTCCATTGAGACTGATGAAGTTATTTATTTATGAAATATCTATATCACTGACCATAAAAAATGACCCTCTCATAACTGGCTCATTCTCTAAAATCATAGCATACATCAGCATAAATGTACACTTTGAATATTTTCCCCTATTCACCCAACTGGATTTCAAAAGCATTTCTTTTGCTTTCTGTTTAATTGAAAATTAATTTCCCTACAGGCAATTCCCAGGACTCCTCATTTATCTTTTTCTTTGCCTTGACCAATTAAAACTTCTGGAATCCACTGAGATTTTTAAATGACAAAGTTAATTATTTTGCATAATTTAGGAGTAAAGTCTATTCTGGTAACAACTGTTTAACTGTAATTTCAAAATCCTCTCCTATATAAGTCATAATCATTCTGTAAGAGTATTGACGTTCTAATAACAAATGTTTGAATGGATAGTGTCTATCTCTTTAATATCTTAAAGCAAACAATTTTGTAAAGGAAAGACATTAACATAGTCCAAAAGCAATGTAAAGTCTGAGCAATGAGTGTAAGGGAAAGTGAGCTAGTCCATGTAGAGTCTTCATAATTGCTCTAAAGCAGTATAATCCCAACAGAAAGTGCACATGTACGCTTTTGAGAAAAATTCAGTAATAAGGGATAAAGAAGGAGTTTGTGCCCATCAGTTTCTCAGGGAGAAATGATCGTGTATCCTCATGTATACTACTTTGTATAGACAAGTGACAAAATTAATTAGGTAGAAGAATTACAGAGACCGACAGAGTTTTTGAACTCTCTCTATGCACCTATTTTTGAGTTTTTTGAAACTGGCAATTTTGGCAATTAAGTTTTTAATCAGAGAGATAAATGAAAATTTATTTGTTGTAGGTCATGAACACAAAATGAGAAAAAAAGAGGTGCAGATATGGGAGGCTTAAGGAGAATATGAAAGTGATAGTGAGTTTCAGAGAAAAAATAGACATTTTATGTAGACACTAGTATACTCATAGAAAAACATTCTGGAAGAATACATAAGAAGCTTTTAATTGTGGTTTTGGTTTTAGGGAAGAAATCACCTTTCATAGCTTTCTACACTGAATTAAAAAAAAAAAGGTAGACATTTTAAGAGCAAGATTCAGATTCCAAAGGAAGAGAATATATAATTATCATAACATAAAGATTATTAGGTTGCAAGAATTTTTTCTGTCTTCTGAAGGGCATTAAAAATACTGAGATACTTCTAAAAACTGTTTTTTTCTATTACTATTCATTTTATAATCTTATATTTAATTATTAAACATGTTTGTAGGTAAGTTTTCTGTCGTTGCTGAGAGTGAACCAGGATGTTGTGAGGTCAACTAAATTTTCTTCATTTTGACTTTAGCATGGAGGTAAACATTCTGAGGGTACATTTGTGTTACCCAGAGGGACTCAGCTTTCATTTTGATTATTATTTCTATTTCTAGATTGTTACTTCTGTATTATTTATATCATATAAACCAAATCGACAGCATTCTGTATTAATGAGTAGCTTTTTCAGCTCTTGAATGTATAAGATGCTTTCACATCTCTGTAATTCTATTATGATATTTATAAAACTGCATGCATATTCAGTTAGAAATTATAGAAACCATATAAACCAACACCCTTAATTGCACACTATTGAACTTAGCTCCTTTTGAAGGTTTTGTGTTTTGATCAGGACTGTGGAGGTACTTAAAAAAAGGCGATGTTTTTAAAAAAAACTCTACAAATAGGGAAAGATTGAAGCTTGCTAATATGGAACCCAGTTCTAGTTGCTTAAAAAAGAAAAGTATGTAGGAAGAGCCTATAATTTTCACTACTATCTTTGGGCTTGGAAAAATGCCCAGGTTAGTGACAAAGGGAACTTTGGGGGAAGACTCTAAATCTACCAGAATGTAAGAGAGAAAATGGAAAATCAGATGGATGGCTTCATTAAAAACACAAGCCATGTAAAATCTTCGAGAGTTAAAGGAATAATAGCAGGATTTCTATTGATTTTTTTCCAAATTGAAATATTACTGTGATTTAACAATTTCAATTATTTTGGAAAGAAGCAGAGATACAGCTGTGAGCCATTCGCTGCAGTCAAAGTCATTATGAATTTGCACTTGGGGCCAGGATTCACATACTCAACTTGACCCAATCTTGAAACCCGATTGTCTTCTCTGATCTTAACCATTTTTCTGAGGTACAATTTCTCTTGCTCCTACGCTTTCTTTTCTCAGGTGGTGTTTTATGATGTCTAGGACACGGCTTCTCATACTTTAACGTACACATAAATTTCCTGAAGATTTTAGGAAAAGGCAGATTCTGATCCATATGTCTGGGAGTTTGCATTGTAACAAGTTCTCCGAGATGCGGATGCTATTGGCTTGAAGCTGGTACTTAAGACTAGGAAGGGACTCTAGAACTGTGACATCCGTCTAAATGATTATCATTAGATTGATCTTCCTATCACACAATATTAATGAAAGACTTCCTTTGCTGGAAAACGTTCAGGGATCTACCAAATCTAGTTTAAACCCCAAATCAAGTCATTCACCACCTTCCTCATTTTGAAAAAAACTTTCTAACTTTACATTCCACCACTCCTTTCAAGAACTCTGAGTTTTAGTCAAACTAGTCAAATTTCCTTTCTCTGCTGAAGTTCTGTTTCCACCCAAGAGGTGGACCTAGTAGGACTACTGGCTCTTCCCCTCCTGTTTCCCATATCTGCACACCCCGGCCCCCCAACCCCTTCCACTCCCCACCCAAGAACAAGGGAGAGAAAAACAGAGGAAACTGTGAGCAAACCCTGAGTCGAGGGATGGGGAAAGGTAGCTGTTTGGAGCTCACGTTGGGTGGTAGATCTGGCCTGGGGCAGGAGGCAGCTCAGCCCTGGTTGTAGAAGGCTAAAATAAAAACAGTTCTCTTCATTTCCTTTGCGATTTGCAATGCCAGGCCCTGTGCCTGCAGCAACTGAAAGCTGGCTCAGGTCTCCCCCCAGCAGGACAAGCAACGGCAGTGTAGATACCTGGTGCTGGTGGACAGCTGACCTTAGAGCTCTCCATGCTTCTCCTTCCCCAAGCTTTGGGGCTGGGAAAGTACAATCTCATGTTCGAGGCCGTGAGGGATTTAACTGTGCTTTTCTGGTATCATCTTCATTAGTTTAATTAGCAGTGTTCTACTTGCTTTATAAAAAAAAAAAGTTGGGAAGTATGCTTTCTTTTTCTGTGTTCTGGAATAATTTAAGCATAATTAGAATCATCTGGTGTTTGAAGGTTTAGTGGAATTCTCTTGTGAAGCCATCTGGGCCTGTTGCCTTTTTAAGGGGGTAGGATTTGGATAATTTTTCTTTTTTCTTTTTCCTATGGAAATTAGTCTACTTAAGTCACCTCTATTTAATGGTCTCAGTTTTGATCAATTAAACTTACCAGGAAATTATGATTTCATCTTTATATTATTTGCATAGAGTTGTATAAAATAGTCTCGTCAGTGTTTTAATTTCTTTTCTTTTAGTGATTATTTCTTATTATGTATATTTATGCTTTTCCTTAATCTTTTTCATCCATGAATAAGTTACCAAGTGATTTCTACCCCCAAGAACAAGCATTTTAACTTATTAATTCTAATATTTTGCTAATGATTACTTTCTGCTTTATTTTTACCATTTCCTTTCTTGTGCTTTACAATGTTGGGTGTTTGTTTTTTCCTAGGATTTCAGGTGGGATTTTTATTCATTTATTTTTACTATTTCATTTTAATTGATAAGTTATGAATTTCTTGAATCACAGTTTTAATTATATCCCATACATTCTGTTTTTATTATCATTATTTTTAAAAGAAATTCTGAAATTTAATTTAGCATTTTCCTTTTACTAAAGAGTTGTTCAGTAGAAAGTTTTGCATTAAACCTGGAAGAGACACTTTAGATATTTTCTTGTTATTTTCTATTAATATCATGTTCTGATTAGAAAATGCTATTTGAATTATTTCTCTATTATGAAAATGAGGATTTCTATATGATATAATATATGCTCAATTTATGTGAATATTCCATATGCCTGTGAGAAGAAGGTATATAAATTATTATTGGTAAAATTCAATATAGATTCACAAGATCAACTTTATTTGTGATGTAAGAAGTATCTTATATCCTTCCTTGTTTTTTTTCCACTTGAGTTTCTTGATCTGGGAATAATACATTGAAGTTTTATAATATTATCTTGTTTTTTACTGTTTCTCCTGGTATTTCCTGGAGTTTCTGTTTTATAAATGTGGTGGTTATATTCATGGCTATTTAAGAATATTATCTTTGTTATGAATTATGACCTTTATTATTTCAACATGTCTTTCCTTGTTTCATTTAATGCATTTTGTGATGATTTATAAGATGTCAACTCTGCATTTATGTATGTATATATGTATGTATTTAAAGTAACAAATGCACATTTTTTTCTTTTTAAATTTTTTTTATACCAGAAAGCAATACTCAATTAATGGAGACATGTGGAAAAGACAGAGAAACCAGCTTGAAGGGGTGGCCAGTGGTAAAATCTTAGACAGTTTGCACATCAAAATAAACAATAATAATCACAGCTTACAGATCACTAAACAACAAATGCACTTTTGATCTACAGATAAAAACTACTCAGCAAAGGCCAGCAACCATTTCAGTTCCTACTCTTAGAGATTTATCCTTTACGGTCTTCAGGACCTTGGTTAACAGGTTATTTTCATTATTTCATGTCATCCACAGTATTAGAAAACAAGACATTATAGCAATTTAGATGAAATGAACTACTAGCAGCCAAATCCAGTCCCTTATATTCCATACTCTCCCTTTCTTTTTTTCTTTCTTTCTTTTTAAAAAAATATTTTATTTTATTTGTTTGACAGAGAGAGAGATCACAAGCAGGCAGAGAGGCAGGCAGAGAGAGAGGGGGAAGCAGGCTCCCTGCTGAGCAGAGAACCCGATGCGGGGCTCCATCCCTGGACCCGAGCTGAAGGCAGAGGCTTAACCCCAAATTAAGTGGACAGAGTATTTAATTTGGTTTGAGCCACCCAGGCGCCTGCCTTCCTTCCTTCCTCCCTTTCTTTTCCTCATTCCCTCTTTCTTCCTTCCTTCCTTTCTCTCATTCTTTTAAAGATTTTATTTATTCATTTGAGAGCACGCGCGCGCATGTGCGCGATAGGGAGCATGAGCATGTTGAGCAGGGAGCCTGCTGCGAGGCTCAATCCCAGGACCTGGAGATCAGACCTGAGCCACCCCTGTGCCCCATACTTTTTCTTCAGATCTTCTACTTTGTTGATGTAAGCTTTCAATGCATCTTCCCTGGAAGACCCTTTCAGCTGATTCCAGGCATCCTGCTTGGTCTGACTTTGAGATCCAGCAGCCCAGGCTGCTCTGTGTTTGTGTCGCCCACAGTTGCTTGCTCTTAGTGGCTGTAGGTGAATGGCATCTCATCATCTGCTGGCTCCGTCTTGAGGTTTCAGCATCCTAAGCTGCTCTGTGTTTGTGTCGCCCACAGTTGCTTGCTCTTAGTGGCTGTAGGTGAATGGCATCTCATCATCTGCTGGCTCCGTCTTGAGGTCTCAGCATCCTAAGCAGCTTTGTCAGACTCAGCCTGAGCCATGCTGGCAGGGTTGAAAGGATTCCAGGGAACCCTGAATTTTTATTATTTATATTTGCCGGATAAAACTTTGTCTCTTTATTTTTAACTTTCCTTAAACCCCTTAAGGATATTGATAGTATGTAGCATAGAGTTAGGTTTCACTTTGTGAATCAGTCTGAAAATCTGTTTAGTAAGTAAATTAATCTCATTTACATATATATATTTAAAGATTTTATTCATTTATTTGACAGAGATAGAGAGCACAAGCAGGGGGAGCAGCAGGCAGAGGGAGAGGGAGAAGCAGGCTCACTGAGCAGGGAGTCTTACAAGGGGCTTGATCCCAGGACCCTGGGCTCATGACCTGAGCTGATCATGACCACCCAGGTGCCCCACCCTCATTTACATATATTGATATGACTCATGACTAATATGTTTGGTCACATCAGTAATCAACTCTGTTATTATATTTTTATATTTACTGTATATATTGTTATAGTTACTATGCTTCACCATGTGGTCTGCTTCCTTGCTCTTTTTTTTAGGGGTCTGGAATGGACAGAGTATTTAATTTGGTTTAAGAAAATATGTAACTTTTTCTAAAGATTACCTTTATTAACTCAGTCCCTTTATTCCTTATTTAGGGTTCTACTATTTGATTTGTCAGCTTAAGATGGTATCACTATACAGTATTCAGAAAATGTTTCATTTTTTCCCTTCTTTTCCCTGTTTTTCCTCCCCTTTACTTAGCTATATTTTTAAATTCTGTCAGAATATTTAACAGAATATTTAATAGTTCTTTCCTCTTTTGCCCCACCTTTATTATAGTCTTAAATCTGTACTTAAATGTTAAGTGCTCACCAAAGGTTCTTTCGTTGAAGTTTTTCAGTTCATATCCAGCTGGCTGAAGCTCTCCCTCTAGTAGATTCCTCGGGGAAGGCTCAATAGGACTGTGTTCTCTGGATTGTTACATGTTTAAAGTTATTTTCCATCACCTTGATTCCTCATGCAAAGGCGAGGTATTTGAGAGGCTTGTTGAGATTTCTGTTTGAGATCATGTTATTCTATCGGATAGAGAAGTACAATTTCCTCTTTGTGGAGAAGCAAGGTGGTGTATCTTTTGGTTCTAATTCTCTTTGGTTTCTTTGTTTTCCTTAATTTTAACACTTCCTGCTCCCTTTACCACCTAGGGATCCCATCTCCGAGGGATGCGCCCACCCAGAGCCCTCCCTTTCCCCCAGAAGGTCATACCTTCTCCAGGACTGCTGTGCACTTTCTGCCCCATCCTTTCAGTTCTCCAGGGCCCAGTGCTCTAGCAGGTCTTATCTTTGTTCCCTACATTTCTCCAGACCACATGGAACTTTCTTCTCCTGGGAGTGATGTTGATATAACATTTGTGGTTTCTGTGGTTGCTATACCCCACTATCTTCTTGTTTTTGATCTGGCCTATGCCATATTGGATGCTTATACCCTACTTACATGTAAGTTGAAATCTGTCACAATCTCTGTCTCCCAGTCATATAGTAGGCATGGTTTACGGATGGTTTTATCTGCCTCCTTTTTGGATCTGTGAGGTTTTAGAGAAGATGAGCAGAGATTTGAATTTAGGCAGTCACCATCATCCGATGGGGACTACTATAATATTTATGGTAAAATAATCGTGTTTAAATTTTATTACTTGCTAACTCAGTGGCTAACTCAGTTGCCAGTCTACCAGTGATATATTATGGAGATTAAATACAGAAATTATTTCATGCATTTGGGTACAATCTGAGAGACAGAGTGAGATGAACATGTATCAAGACAGACAACATGGTAGAGGTAATTTTTTTCCTAATAATGCATGAGGCCAGATGAAACTTTTAGGTAAAGAAAACAATAAGCCATGCATTGTATTTTCTTTGATTAAAAAATTACATATACTAAGCTTTCTACTTCTAGCTACTTCGAAGGATGTCATGTAAGGAAAAAAAAAAAACTTAAAAAATCCATGGAATCTTGCCAATGATTTTGATCAGAGAATGTTGGCAGACTAAATGAAGTAGCTGATAAAGTATATGTTGCCAGATATTTTCAGTGTTTATAGTAGATGGTTTCTTAAACTTAGTTGTGTAGTTCTGTAAGGACACAAAAATAAGGTAAACCAGAAAAGAGAAATCACTACCACTTTCGGGGATGGGACTGAGAGTGGCTCCCATCTTTCTCTAGAGCAGAGTCTTTATGGTAGTGAACGGCACGTAACTGTGCCATCCAGTGATGGCTACCAGCCACATGTGGTGAATGGACTGAGGAGCTCCATTTTCACTTGCCTATTTTAATCACTTCATGTAGCCACTTATGGTTCATGGTTCCTATATTGGACACTGCAGGTGTCCAGAGAAACATTCATGAGGTCAGGCTTGAAGTTATCTTATCTGGGGGAGAGAGAAAGAACAAAAGAGAAATTTGGGTGGCATGAGGAAGTAAGGATTATCTGTCTGTTATCTATCTATCTATCATCTGTCTATTTTTCTGTGTATTTATCTATCTACCTATCCATCTGTCCGAGAAAGAGCAAGTGACTAATTCTTCATGAGGAAAAAAAGAAGAAATGCTCTTTTCTACTCCTAGTTGAGCTTAAGACTACTTGTAAGGTTTTGAGTCTTTTCAGTTGTTGCCTCTCCTGCTTTGTATCAGATTATGAAATCCACATTTATGTTTAACTCTTTGCACTCTTTCATATTAATAAAATCCATACATAGACTACCACTTCGTGAGTTGAATATTTTGAACCTAAGGAACACATATATACTCACATTAAGCATACTCCAAACCCATCCACCATACTTGTCCCACTGTTAAGCCAAGAGCTAAATAGAAATTTATTAACCAGACCTGTAGTTTACTGGCTCTTTGGACTGTTTAAGGCCTAGGTTTCTTGGATTCAGGACTCAGGCTGCCCGAGTTTCAATCCTGGATCTCCCATTTATTATATATGTGACTCCTGGAGATATATTTAACTTTTGCATTGGTTTTTCCATGGGGCTGTTATGAGGGTTAAATGAACTCATAGTTGTAAAATATATATAATAATACTTTACACTGCTTATTGGACAAGTTAAATTAAAATTTAAGTAAAGATTAGATGTTACCAGTATTAATGACATTTTCTCATTTAATTTACTCATTCAAATATCTGTCACGTGGTAGATACCAGAATCTCCATCAGGTGGCTGGCCAGGTTGGTACTGATTTAGTAAGTTTCATATCTGATGGGCTCCACGTCTCAAGGTGGTAGCACAAGCTCACTGTTCTCTACTGCCAGGCAAAGAGAGAGCGGAACAAAGGTTGAGGCTTTTAGTGAGACGAGTTTGAAATAACTGCAAATAGGAAAAAACACGTTGTCTGATTTTGCCACGAAATACCTTACAGTTTAGCAATTCTGGGACAGATCTGTTTGCAAAATGTGAGTAGGTACCTAGGGTAGGCTGATAGCATACTCAATATTCTGTTGCTAAGGTTCTAAGCCTATTCGTGGTATTCTATTTTTAGAGCGTACAAGAATGAATCAGAGGCCTATGATTAATTATTAATGATTGTGAAATAACACTGCTGGATGAAAGAATGTAGAAAGTTTTAATAACAGCTGCTTTGAGGATTACTTTTAACAAATACATAAAAGGATTTTTGAAGTTATATTTTACCTCCTTGGAACATTGCTTGTTTTGAAGTAATTTTCTCTTTAAATGTCTATGGTATAGTCCCATCTTAAAAAGAAAAGAACATGGTAATGAGAAGCTCCAAAATGATTAATTATAGCTCTTTATTTATTAGCATGCAAACTAAATTTATAAAATTTGTGAATGTCTAACAGCCTGTCATATTGAAAGAAAACTTTTTTTTTTCAGTGTGGTATCTCTTTTAGTGTCTATAATAATTAATGATATTGATCGGGTGCCTGGGTGGCTCAGTCGTTAAGCGTCAAGCGTCTGCTTTCCACTTGGGTCGTGATCCCGGGGTCCTGGGATCGAGCCCCACATTGGGCTTGCTGCTCAGCGGGGAGCCTGCTTCTCCCTCTCCCTTTCCCACTCCCACTCCCACTCCCCCTTCTTGTGTTCCCTCTCGCTCTGTCATAAATAAATAAAAATCTCTCTCTGTCATAAATAAATAGAATCTTAAAAAATTAATAATAATTAATGATAGTGATCATTTACTACTTCCAGGCTCTGTTCTCAATGGGTTAATAGGTAAGAAAACTCAAGGGTAGAAAAGTTAAATACCTGGTCAAGGTCACACAGGTAGGAAAGATGGTATTGATCCTGAGCCATCTGACTCAAGAGTCTGCACTCTTGACACTGTTTTCTTTTCTAGTTCACGTGAGGGACCCACCATACATCACTGAAAAAGGCCATGGGAAGATTTTTTCTTGTATGGATTTCATTCTTCCATATCCTACTGCAACCATTCGTTTGTTTATCAGACACTGAACGCATACTAAGCTAGTGATGGGTATGCTTTGTTGAGCATTTATTGGCTGATTGTTTGAATGTATCATCTTATTTAACCCCCGTAGCTACCCCATGACATAGCTTAGAGCCCTTCAGTGGGAGTGTGTTGCAGGTAGCACAGAGCCAGGGGTCGAATGCAGGTCCTCCAACTCCGGGGCTAATGCTCTTCTACACATTACAAACAGTGGATTGTGCTCAGTGCTGTAGAATATGAATGGTGCATAATCACAAGCCCTTCCTTGGAGGAACTTGCAATGCAGTTTTGCTGGTAAGATAGGCATGCAAATAACTATGAGGAGAGTTATGAAGGATGCAGATACTCTCCTCCGAAGCTCATCAGACAGCAATCACTTTCGACAAAACGGGAAAGACTACATAGAAAAGGTATCTGAGCTGATTAAATAAGGAAAGTGAAATGCGGAAAGGGAGAGATTTAGGAGATCAAGTTCAGATAGTGACAACTAGCAGTAGGTATTTTTAGTGATGTTGAAACAAGAAAAACAGTTTTGGTATTAATAGGTCTCTTTCCATTTTTAAAACACAGCACAAGGATTTGCTTTCCAAAGTTGATTCACACTCTCCTTCACTTGTTTAATAAGTATATATTGAATATCTACTGGGTACAGGACATTGCTGATGCCAGCATGGAAGAGGGCCATTGGTCTAAGAGACAAAGTATTTCCTGCTCTCTTGGAGCTTATGGTTTAGTGGGGGAAAGGCTGACAATAGGGGAAAAAAAAAAAAAGCCAGGCGAGGTGCAATGCCTGTGTAATGGTGATAGTGTTCCCATCGGACTCCAAGCAGGGGGATGGGGACTCAGGGGCAGGGATATACCAGGCAGATTTGCTACTTCAAATAGGGTGATGAGAGAAGGTCTCACCAAAGAGAAAGCGTTATGATAAGAACCTGAAGGAGGTGAAAAAGTGTATGTAAAGACCACATCTTAGGACAGGTCGCTTTTAAATGAAGTCAAGGAACAAATGCAAAATTATGTGAATATGTTTGTATTACTTTTTAAATGGCTCTGACAAGTCTTTTCAGGGTTACTTCTAGGTAAACATATTAGTTTCCTCTTGTTGCTATCACAAATTGCCACACACTTAGTGGAGTATAAACACTGCTTAAGATTTTTATAGAAAGAGCGATAGTGTTTTTTACCACGTGCATGTATGTGCCTAAGTTAACTGTGTAGAAAATACCTGAAATTCTCACAAGTGTGGTTCAGTGCATCTCAACAAATTCTTTCATCATTCTTAAAATATCCTGATTAAAGTCTCCTCTAGATGTTGTTAAATAGAGAAAAATGAGCCATTCACATCCACTTAGCACCAATAAATAATACGCAATGACCTCCCTCCTTCGGGTGCTATTGCTCTTTGAGCCAGGACCTTAATTTCTAACCACATAATTACTAATCTTAGTTTTTGTTTACGTATTTATTTGTGAATAGGTGAATAGGGTTTAGTTCTGTGTATTTATTCAAGAGTCCATTCCTTATGTAATCAATAAATTGAGTCTTATGGGTATGTTTTATTTTAAAGTGTTGCTTCTTTTCAAGAAATTCAGTAAAATGTGAGCTGATTATTTAACACAGAAATTGCTCTAAATTGCAAGGGTGAATTAATTGTTATTGTCACTGGAGTCATTATTTGCTGTTTAACAATAAGGGTGTTGAATTGTTTTTCTTTATGGGAATAGTTTGATGCTTAGAGTCTGATCTAAAAGCAGATTTTTCATATTAGGTGGTACCATGGGGCTATCTATGTAATCATTCATCATCAAACATTGCCTCAAATTGCAAGCAGTTGAAGAATATTATGGTTAAATCACTTCATATTCTAAATGTGGTAGTTGGCTTTCCCTAGGAAGGACGATGTGGCTCAGAGAGAATGAAATCACCACTCAGCACTTTTTCCCTTCTATAATAAATGCAAAGAAAGGACTATGAATTGTAAGATCATCACTCTGTGGTAGCTATCTCTGTAATCTTAAAATGCCTATTCACCCATAATCAGCCTCATTCTCAAAAAAAGGATTTATAGAATGTTATGCCAGAGGAAAAATGGGAGATTATTTGATCTATTTCCTTTTTTGTACATATGAGGGCCCTGTGACCCAAAGGGGAAATTACTTGCTCAAAGTTAAGCAATTAGTTAAGGCATAAGACTCAACTTATTTTTCTGACTTTCTGAAGTGTCTTCTTTTGACTGTATTTCCATTGAGAATATGCTTTGAACATTTGTGTGCAAATGGGACTATGAGTTTAAGCATGATGCCGTAACAGAAGTGATTTCTTAAAGACCTTTTGTCTCGTTTCCTGTTTTATTTTCTGTATGTCTGTTGCAAAATATTACATATGTCTGTAATGTGTGAGTGTGTGTGTGTGTGTGTGTGTGTGTGTGTGTGTAATGTGAAAGGTACTCTGCTAATTTCTCTTAGATATAACCACCGATGGTGCCTGTCTTTGAAGGCTTGGGTAAACTGTGCTGAAGTTTGTGGAACAGAAAGTGGTCCAACGCAAGGTGACTGGTTTGAAGGTTAACAAAAGAGTTTATACCCAAGTCGTGGGAATTTCCAACCACAGACTTTGTGAGACCGATATCATCTGTACTCCTCCTCTCCTAGGCAATAGTAGAACCCTTCCTCCTCTGATCAAAGACCAACCTCTCCTGTATTCTCAATGCCACACATTCTCACTTTCTCAAGAATCTTACATTTTGGATCTTTTCTCTATCCTCTGTCATTGCTTCCTCCACCATTTTTGGCACCTTCCTCTCAATATTCTCAAATTCCCCCATCTTAAAAAGAAAATTTCCTCTCACCTCTAGCCCTGCCTCTTTTTTTCTTTACTACTAAACTGCTTCAAAGAAATATCTAGGCTAACTTAGGCTAACTGCTTATATCTCCTCAACCATATAAAATTAAACACATCATTTTTCATTTTAAAATTTCTCAATATATTAGCAAATAACGCCAGTCTTGTTTTTATTCTGTCATCTTCCACACAACTCTTCTTGCTAAGGTCACCCTGCTCTCCAAATCGATGGGTCAGATCATTTTCTGTCTGCATTTGCTTGACCTCAGAACAACTTTCAGCATGGTTTCCTGTTCATCCCATCTTGGGAAGTTTTCTTCTTCTGACTTCTATAACACCATATTCTCTCTACTTTTCTCATTCTTGAGTCCTAGTCCTTTTTTTTTTTAATCTACCTCGTTTTGCTATGCAGTCATATTCTTTCCAATCACTTCAACTGCCATCTCCACAGCAATAGGTCTCAAATTTTTACCTCTAGTCAGATCCGTTTGCTAGAGATCTAGACATGCACAGCCATTTGCCTAAGCAACAGATCCACTTGAGCATCTCAGGGGACTTCAAACATATGTTCAAAACAGAACTCGTGACCTCTTCCTGAAAATGTTTCCTCCCAAGTATGTCCGTATACTAAGCCACCGTCTGCCTGTATTTTCAGGGTAGAAACCTGGGTGATAGAAGGTCTTTCTTGATACTTTACTCCTCTACTCCCTGACATCCAGTCAGTCACTGAGCCGGCCGATTCTTCTTCCTAAATACCTCAAACGTTCCACCTTATTTCCGTTTCTGCAGCTGCCCCTTTAGTTTAAGAAACTTTCATCTCTCAGGGTGCCTGACTAGATCAGTAGGTGGAGCATGCAATTCTTTTTTTTTTTTTTTTTAAGATTTTATTTATTTGACAGAGATCACAAGTAGGCAGAGAGGCAGGCAGAAAGAGAGAGGAAGGGAAGCAAGCTCCCCACTGAGCGGAGAGCCCGATGTGGGGCTCGATCCTAGGACCCTGAGATCATGACCTGAGCTGAAGGCAGAGGCTTTAACCCACTGAGCCACCCAGGCGCCCCGGAGCATGCAATTCTTGATCTGAGGGTCATGAGTCCGAGCCCCACGTTAGGCATAGAGATAATTTAAAAAAAAAAAAAGGTAAGGAAAAAGAAACCTTCATCTCTCATTTGAGCTCTTGCACTTGCCTCCTACTTATCTGCTAACCAAACCACCTCTCTTACACCTATAATCCAGTTTCCATAGAAGAGTTGGAATGTTACCATAAAAGTCCATGACAAGCACCAATAATTCAGAGAAATTGGATCTAATGCAATTTCTGCTTGGTTGCTATTCTCTATCCTTCCCCCACTCCCAAACGGGAGGCTGAAGTTCTCATCTTTTGGTGGAGGGACCCAAAGAAAGAAAGGTAATGCCCATTGAGGAAATATCAGGAGCTCATGTCTTGAGAAGTGGATGAGAACTTCCGCTCCTGCAGTTTTCTTCCAGTTCAGCGTCCCTACGTGGTGTCAGCAAAACATGAGATTCTTGACATAGCAGCTACTGTCTTGGAAATCCCAGCTACAGCACTCAGCAGAATCATTCCAACCAATATTTAACCTAGACTTAACAGTTGCCACAAGGTGGTGCTGAATGAGGCTGGGACCCGGCCCCGACTTGGAGAAATTTGGACGGCACTTCCGGACTCCCACCACTGTCCTAGTAGGCTCATCCAGGTCACTTCATTGACCTAATTGTAACAAAACAGCACATTTTTTTTGTGGCAGTGAAAATTCTGGACCACACTTACAGTATTATGGAAGGGTTTTAGTGTACTTTATAAGTTCAAATCAGAATGTGTCACTTCCCTGGTTAAATCTCTTCCACAGCTTTCTTTGCTCTTAGGATAAAATCTAATCACATGTGCTGTAAGACCCAATTTCAATCTCAAATTTCAAATCTCAAATGAGGAACAGGCAGTTGGCATGAATGTATGATTCACCTGCTAAAAAAAGCTATCAATATGCCAAAGGGGGATTAAAAAAACCTTCAACCAGCTCTCCACTTTGGATACTTGATCATCTTGCCCTCCTCTCTCCCCTGCACATGTTGCAATTATGTGAAGATGTCAAGCTCCTTCCCACCTCAGAGGTTAAGAACAGACCATTCAGGCGGAATCCTTTCCTCCTCCTTTTTACTTGATTCACCATTTCTTATCTTATAAAGATTAGCTTAAAAATCACATCATGATAACCTATCCCTTTTGTATCTTGAATTAGATTCCATCTCCCTGTTATAGCATACTCATCCTTTTAGCCTTTTTTTTCCCCAAAATTTTGATGGTCTATTATCTTTTTCTCCTGATACATTTATCAGTCCACCCATCCGTCAAAAATCCATCTAAAAATCTTTATTAAGCATCTACTTTTCATCAGGAATCTCCAGCCAGTGCTAAGCAGGCCTGTGGCAGGGTTCCTAGCATTGACAGGTTGAAAGGGAACACAGAGGAAAGGGGAAAGGGATTCAAAAATAGCTTTTGAGTATTAACACTGGAAAGATAAGGAAACCCTGAGTATAGGAAAATCAGTATGAAAGAAAGTTTGGGGGCAGAAGAAATTCTTTTAATTTAAGATGGGTGAAACATTGAAAGGTTAGTTTCTAGTATATAAGAGAAGCTAGGGAACCATTTGCAAACCATCTGCCAAGGAATGATTATGTGAAGGGTTAGGAATACTTGTAATCTCTAAGGCACAGGATAGAAATAAAGATGAGAGAATTGGCATATTTGAAGGGCACTCTAGAAAAGTCAGCCCCAAAATAGAACTTTTCTTTCACATTTTGTATGTAATACAACTTACCAAATATAGCTTATTTTAGAAGGAAATACATATAGTTAGCTTTAGTAAGATAAGAAAGCTAGATGAAGTCCTTGATGTATACCATTCCATTAGCAAGGAATGGTGTAGCATTCCTGAGGTGGAAGAAACAACAACAACAACAGTGAAGTTTAGTTCTTGGCTGAGCACTAATTGTTCTGCAATTGTATAAGTTGGAGTCTTAATTAGCCAATTAAATCCTCCTTTCTTTTTCATATTATTTAAATATATATCTTGAGCTGTCTTCAGATATTGTAAAAATTCTCCTCTCTTTGAAACGAGCCCTGAAAATATTAGTCAATAGAAACCCATCTGCACAGTGACTGAGTCACAACAAATCCAGATTTCTGGAATCTGCGAGAAAGGCTTGTGTTTGTCACGTGACCCCTCCTTTCTTGAAGTTCTATGGCTTGGCAGGTTTGTTCTGAGGCAAGGTTTGCTGTGCTGCTGTGTTCTGTCAACTCACATGGGGGCAGCAGAGAGGCAGAGTAGACGCCCCGCTCCAAAGAGCCCATGAGAGAAGCCTGCAGCTCTAATTTTGGGCGTAGTGTTTTCAGAAACACTCCTTCAGAAATTAAACGTTTTATCTATTGAAACAATCATAGCCAATTGGCACGCCTATTTTTCTCCTTTGAAAGAAAAATAAGACCTGCGTCTAGGAGCAGGTAAGTACATGTGAATACAGACATTTGCAAGGGCAGTGCCTGGATGGCTCAGAATCCATTTCCTGATTTTTCTTGGGTGTTTACAATTTGACAAAAGATTTACAGTGAATAGTCTGTTCTACTGTCCTATAGCCTTAAGAATAATTACGTTGAGTGCATTCCAAGCCCTGTCCCCTGTTTGGAAACATGTGGGTGTACATTTTGATGAAATGTAATTTGAATAAGAGACTGGTGAAATATGACAGCTTTTGTACTAGATTTGTGAGCTGTTTTTGGTTGTAGGCTAGGTTGCAATAAGAAGTTATTAAGTCAATCTGACTTGTAACTAAACATTTACAAATACTGAGCTATAAGGAGAGAGGGTGACATACCTCCCTGGCTTTGGGATCCATTATCTCCTGTTGCCTTTGTTCTGTCTGCCTGATTTCTTCCCCATCTCCACTCCACCTCACTTTCCAGCCCCTCTCACCTTTTTGCCCCACTAGCTTCTGCAGGCTTTTTAGGTCTCACAGTGGAGGTAACACCTCCAGGCACCGTGCCCACCGCTTCTCCTGTTTCCTCCCCGGGAATCCTAGAAGCTCCCACGGGAACTATGTCTTGTTCCTAATTTTATCTCCAGCATCCAGCACTGTGTGCTTATTAGGGCCCAATTAAAAAAAAATACTTAAAATCTTTATCAAGGAGGTGGGAGTGAAGGGTAGAAGGAGCAGAGGACTAGTCACCCTGCGAACAAGAGGTTAAAAGAAGCTTGGCTACCCTGTGTCTGGTAGGGTGGGGCAGGTGGGTGTAACATTCAAGGCCAGCGCGAAGATTAAATCGAGTTCATTCAGTTCTTTTCAGCAAGCATTTGGCGGTGAGGTAAGACCAGCTAGACCTGAGGCCTGTAGTTAGTCAGGTCGTTAGTCCTATGCCTCAATCCCGACAAGAGCCAGGGGCTTACGTGGAGTAAAAGCATGTCTGCGAAAATGCTTTGTGTAGTGCTAAGCACAGAAGCACGAGCACTGTGTGACCTGCTTACAAACAAAAGAAGCCGCTTAGACCTTGTAGTGATCTTAGCAAAACTCTTCTCCCGTAGCTTTCTGGTTGTTAAGGTGGTTCTCTCAAGGGCACCAGTCTGTGCTAGAGGTCACTGCAGTGCAGTGGGGAGAGAGAGGGAGCTCTTTCTGGAGAGGACTCAGCTTGCCTTCTCAGCATCTTGTTGCTAGGCAATGGCTCCTTCGCTGAAAGCTCATCTCCCTCTTGAAAGATGGAGTAGGTCTTGTTGAGGGAAAGGCAGTTTGTATAAACTGGACCGTATGCAAACAGTATTTTGCTCTAATCTTCAAAATTGCCTCATTCTATAAGGAAGACAAATAATTCCTACTTAAAATCCTGTTACTTGGCAACCAGATACTATACCTCCTCTCTCTTTGTTACAAAGCAATCTACTTCCTCTTTAATCTTGTTGATTTATTTTTACCTTTCCACCCATATGCCTTTCCAAATTGATTTAATGAGATTCAGTAAGGCATTGTTTTGTGGTAGTATTTCCCTAGATTGCTGAATTAATTTCCATTTGAAAAATTACTTTGGATCGTCGGCAGCCCCCGAGGCATCTAGCTTAGTGCTCTTAGTGCATATTCCATAAAGATAAAATACAATGGGTTGTCAATTTGACAGGTCAATATGGAAAGAATATTTTTTAGAGGAAGTGTAGACAGGTTGGTGCTGTTAATATATATCTGAAAATCCTGCACATGGTTTGCTAGACTCTAAAATTAAAAAAAAAATCAATATAGAATAATTATCTGTTTCAAAGCTGCAAAATATCCATCAGACTCTAAAAGCCTTTTATAGTAACCTTTCAATATTTTCCATTGTTGGTCAATTTAGAGAGCAAAATTTGCAGTTTGCTTTTATTCATTTCTCATAATAATGTCACAAATTTTTAGAAATTAGTGGCCAAATTAACATAACCACATAATGTTAGTCTTTTTTTTTTATTCTGGAAGATTTCTGAATTTATAAATAGGGAGATTTTAACTTAAAACCACGGAGTGTTAAAATTCTCTTCTGATTGTTATTGTATCATTTGGATAGTAGATTCTTGTGTTTATTACAAAGATTTTTATATTTCACCCTGGAGATTTGACACATGATTGCCACCCAACACTAATAATTCTGATAAGAAGTTTGGAAAACTTGCATACAAGTGAGTTGAGTGAAGTTGAAAGGATTTCCTGTGACATTTAACTTTTTAATTTTCTTTCTCTCCCTCCTTCATCTGTCAGCTCTCTCACATTTGTTGATTTTCTTTCTCTGTTAGTTAGCATTTTGGGGTCATGATAAAACTCCAGTTGAACCAATTTAAGCAAAAAAAAAAAAAAAAGTTTCTTCATGGTAGACCCAAATAACCCCAAACCAAGGTCTACAGTGCACCAGGACTCTTTTTCTCCCTCCCATTTCTGCTTCTGTGATCATGCTTCATCCTCTTGAACTATCTTTATGTCTGTGTCTTGTATCCATGACTCTCAGTATCTTCCTGGACCATCTCTTCCTAGTTTAAATAGAAAGGAAAGTCTTCTAATTTACTAATATTTATATCCCAGGAGAGGTAATCTTAGGTCACATACATAATCAAAAACCAAATCCTGTGGCCATGAAAACAACGAAATGAAAGAAAGCAATTCTGGAATAATAGAGGAATGTGGTGGTGCTGTTGATTTCAAGGAGGGGAGTACCAAGCAAATAAAACTAAATGTAACCACTAGTTGGTACATTTGCTATGTACTTTGACAAAAAAGGTAGGTTAGACATACTCTGATCCTATAAAGAGCTGAATATCTCATAACACAGCAGGTTTATAAACTGACACCTTTAATACAGTGTACTTGTGCAACAGTAGAAGTTTTCACATAGTTACCGGGGATCCTAGAGAAGATGAACCAACTTTTCTAGGAATCGGGAGATAGGAAGTGAGAGGAAGTGCACATGGAGGGAAGGACAGGAGTTGCCAAGAAGCCTTTGTAGTGATACTTCTGTTTACATTGAATCTTTTTTTTTTTTTTTTAATAAATGTTATGTTTACGTGGAATCTTGAAAAATATATAGGAAAATGCCAGGTCAACAGAGGAGCAGGACATTTAGGCAAATGGAGCAGCAAAGACAAAAAGAGCAAGCATGGTATGTTTGTGAAATGTTAGGGGTTTGGTCAGGCAAAGAGTAAATGCTGGGGATTGCTGGGAAATGTTTGCAAAGAGAAACAGAGGTGGTGCCGTGAAGGGCCTTTTGGGCCATATAAAGAGTTACAATTTATCTTGCATGTGGAAAGATCCTGAGAGAGTTTAAGTCTAATGTAAAAAATCTGATTGGGCATTGGCATCGGTGTTGGTAAGAAAACATAATTGTAGATCAATTTTTAAAATGAAAATGGAAAATACACTGGAGTCTGCCTTTTAAATCTGCCTGGGGAATCACCTGGAAGTGGACCCCACATTCCAAACTCCTTAATGATTATTAGTTTAAAGTAGTACTATCAATTTTTTCAAGATGCCACACACAGAGAAAATACTAATATTTATATAGCAAACTGGGAGAGCCTGGGTAGGGTATTGATAGCCAGAGTTCACCAGCCCAGGAGTCCTGGCTTCTCGGGGCCCCGTCTGGAGTCGTGAGGGGTAAAGAAATGGATCTCTTCCCAGACTATAACCCATTTGCTTCACACTAGTTGAGAAACTCTAGTGTACAGATCTGAATTAGAGTAAGGACATGCTGTCTACAGAATAACAATCATCTGTTTTGATATGGAGTACAAATAATTTTAAGAGTTGTTGATGGTGGGGCGCCTGGGTGGCTCAGTGGGTTAAGCCTCTGCCTTCAGCTCAGGTCATGATCTCAGGGTCCTGGGATCAAGCCCCACATCAGGCTCTCTGCTTAGCGGGGAGCCTGCTTCCTCTTCTCACTCTCTCTGCCTGCCTCTCTGTCTACTTGTGATCTCTGTCAAATAAGTAAATAAAATCTTTAAAAAAAATGTTTTAAAGAAAAAGAGTTGTTGATGGTAGTGAATTAAGATGGGGAATGTTTCACCCCTTGAAGATCTTTCAAGATTTCACATTATGAGCTTCTTAATGAATAGGAAATTTTTATAGACAAAAACTGACATGTAGGTGAAATGTGTTTTAAAATGTGCATGTTTTATTACTACTCAGGTATGGCCAGGCCAATAGTTCAGGAGACTATTGTCATTGAAGGGATAATTGCTGGGTTTCCAAGAGGAGAGGGCACATGGGGAAGCCCCGGAGTCAGTCAAGAGGTAGAGGGACAGGGGAAAATGTGGTCAAGAGCCTTTCTTAGGTTCTGTGGGGAGGGACAGGTGAGGCAGGGTAAGCCAGCTTAGGATGGGTTAGTTTGAATGATTTCAGCAGGCTCTGATGTAGGAGATGTCCCTGCGTTGGGGGTGGGTGTGGTAGTGGCCCAGAATGGGAAAGCCAACAGAGGAGGTAGTTGGTGGGGGGGGGGGGGGGGGGGGTCGTCGGGGGATGGGGGTGGGGTGGACTGTAGACATGTTGGTTTGCATATGGAAGGCTTGTCCCAGGCAAATTATTTGCTATCTCTAGGAATGAGCTAACCCTCAAAGATCAGTTCCTTCAGTGTCAGCAAGATGTGTCAAAGCATTAAAAATTCAGAAAATAAAGATCCAGAGAATAATACAAAAATATAATACTCTTGTGCTATCTTCACATTTTTACATTCTACATTTTGCTAAAATTTATTAGTAAAATGAAGACAACAAATTAAAATTCGGTCATATTCTAGAAGCAGATGTTGAAAAGGAAGTATGGATAAGATTTTGATAGAATGTGTGTTTATACAATAATGATAAAAATTGTATAAACCATAAAATACCTTCTTTTTTAAATTGTCTAATGGTGAAAATAATTTTGATTTTCTGATGAAATGAGCCACTTAAACTCAAAATAGTATGTGAAATTAATGTTTGACATCTCCATAAGCTGTCAGTTGTCTTAAAATAGAAACATTACCAATTAAGAGAGAAATATATAATTTGAAATAGTAGTGAGTAACTCAAAAGTTCTTTGGACATACTTTATGAATTTGTTGGCAGATCTCTTTTTCCAATAATGCTCTGCCTAGGTAAATTTTAAAATTAACTTTTATTTCCCAAATACCCACCAGCTGGACTCTTGCTGAGGGTAGTTAAGCAAGGAGCATGTGGGGTAGGAGTGGGAAGCTTGTCTGAAATTTATAAATGCCCAGGAGTCATTCGTTTCACCTCCATGTAAATTGCTGGTTCATCATATAAAGGACTTTTAAACATTGCAAAATATTTAGAAGATTTAAAAACCTTATGCAGATCCATATATGAGATAGATCCAAGTAACCAATGTATATGAATAAAATACATGACTAATAGAAGTGCTTTATTATAATGGAACTTTTTGTATAGTCTTACCTATTATAATTCATAGTTTAAGTATGTACCATAATTATCTCCCTGCAGTGATTTTATTTTTCATTTTGTCATTATTTTTCAGATTTTCTAAATGGTACACTTATCTCACATATCAAATAGAGATATAGTCAGAAAAATGTTCCAAACAAGTAGGTCTTTAAACTAAATCCACACATTTGCATTTATATGCTGCTTAAAATTTATTTCTCCAATCTCCTAGGCTGTTTAGTGTAGTGCTACATATGATATTTGTCAATTTTCTAAAGTGTAGCTAGGAAAATGCCGAATTTATGGTGTTCATAATATTTTTACTGGCAGTAGATATGCATCAGTAAGCATATTACAAAAACCACTTGAATTTTTGTTCCATTTATTATTAGAAATATTGTAGCTCTACTGACCACAACTAACCTATGAGCTTTTCTCTATGCTCCTTTTCTTAAAAACAAAAACAAAATCCTATTTGTATACCAATCGATTTAATTAAAAGAAAATAGAATTAAAGCCTTTATCATAGACTTAATATCATGATTTATCTGGTATTTGTGGTTGAGGTCGTGGGATCTCAATTCATGGAAACTTCACGTTAGTGAAATGAGAAGTTGGAGAAAATGTTTGGTATCATGAGGAGGGTACTACATAAGAATGGTATTACAATGTAAACTTTTTAAAATAATGCACGACGATTCTAGGAATTCGATGTTTAAACATATTCTCAAGAAGAGAAAATTTCATCAGAGGACCATGGGACGGCAGTGCTACGGGTACAGCTGAATCAGGAAAAATACGTTATTTTAGAAGTAGTATTTAGGCTGAATCATAGAGAATTTGCAGGAAACTGCAGTAGCTAATAACACAGTGCCTCCAATTACGATGAATCTTTAAGTTGCATTTGTTTCAGAATCCGCATGTATGATGTTGCTAATGCAAATATTTTCTTTGTAATGGCAGAGATGGAAATGTCCTTTCACGTCATCTCCTGACAATGCAAAGTAGGCTCCCGAAGTCTGCTTATGATGGCTCTGTCCATACAGTACTGCTTTCACATTGCTGGGTCAAATTTAATAGTGTTGGGGGAAAAAAAAACAGTTTACTGTAGAAGTTAGTTATTCTGATGGGACTGTCCTACTAAACACAGCAGTAGGGTCATGTGACACCACTCCCATTCTCAGGCGACACAATTACATCTTGGGTGACTCAGCAGAGGTGTCAAAACCACATAAACTTTCTGTACAACACTCAAAAATGCTTCCCGAATCTTGGATGATATTTAGGTTGATATGTAAATTATCTAGTGTTCAAAGAGTCACTGTGCAGCCACATCAGAGATCAAAAGCATTGTGAGTTGTTACTCTACTGAACTTCAAAGAGTAAGAAAAATCAAGAAGAAAATTAAATGAGAAATATTTTATATTTAATACCAGGAACTCTTGAAAAATTAAAGGTGTAAAGTCTTGGCTGAACTAAAGCTGTTCTTGTTTAAAAGTCCTCTGGCTTGTCCTCCCTGCAGATGCTCCTGACTCTCAGTCCCTGTGAAGGCACAGATGAAGAGGAATTCTCACCGTGCAACCACAATACAAAACGAAAACTTCACCTATTGCCAAAATCTGAGAGGAAGTTTCGGTAACTGGAAGAACGGTGAAAAGGGATTTTAAAATGTGGGAAATAGACTCGTAATTTTATGATTTTTACTGATTTTATCTCCTTGAAAGGGGTAGAAGAATGATTTTTTTTTTCTTCTTCAGATCACCTATCACTTCTTCCCTCCAGATGCACTCATTGCAGAGGGTCTGAACCACAAAAACCTGGGACAGAACTACACTGTTCTTCTTGTCACCCCCCAAGTCCCACATACATGGTAAAGGCAGTCGAAGGGATACTAGGCAGGAAGAGGGTAGCTGTGTACAGTATTTACTGGAGATTTCATGTTGTGTTCTAGCAACCATGCTCCATACAAGTCAAGTCCTGTGGAGAGGATGCCCGGAGACCTAGTAGCACTCCTTTCTGTGACCTAAAGTGTCTTGACTCCACTGTGAAGAGGATGGGACATCTAGTGCACGTGAGAGGTAGTGGAAAGTCCCACTTCAATGCAGAGGGACCTCACTAGATTAAAAGCTACTAGTACACTGAGAGTGGGCCCAAGAACATGTTTATTTACTTGCTTTAACATTATAGATCATAGAGAGAGATTGTTTTGGGACAGAGCTGGGGCGGGGGCAAGGGTTAATTTGCTCATTTGCAATAACTGAATGTTTTCTATCAATACATGTTGAAAATCTAGACATACATGAATTACTCAGTGCTGAGTAACTAAAGAGAAAAGGAAATCCATCTTAGAAATTGTGAAAAATTACCTGGGAAAGAAAGGCCTTGCAGAGAGGTGTGCGTGGGTGGCTCCATCAGTTATGTGTCTGCCTTTGGCTCAGGTCATGATCTCAGGGTCTTGGGATGGAGCCCTGCATCTGGCTCCCTGCATATATATATGCAAGCTGAGATGATAATTCATTATCTGGATTAAAATTCACACTGGCGACAGTAAAAGACAGATTTGACACTGCAGAAAATTGAATTAGTAATGTGAACAATGAGTAACTCTCTCCAAATGTACAGAAAAAGGCAAAATAGTAAAAAAGATGAGGAGGGCAATAATAGATCTGACAACCCCAAAATGGAAAGTCAATCTCAAGATTATACATGTTCTAGAGACTAGAATAATTGGATCAGAAACATCCATAAAAGGTAATTGTTGAAAAATGTCCTGGGTTGATAATGGCAATTAAAAGGATTCTTCATGTTCCAGACAAAAATCAATACAAAGAAATCTATAGATAGGCACATTTTGGCAATACTTTAAAAAAAAAATTCCAGTAAATTTACAAGATACTTCAAAAGCGTTGAGGTCAGAAAAAGTAGCTCCTCTGTAACAATGAAAATCATGAAAGATAAATATCATATGATTTCACTCATATGTGGAATTTAAGAAACAAAATAGGTGAACATAGGGGAAGGGATGGAAAAATAAAATAAGACAAAATCAGAGAGGGAGACAAACCATAAGAAACTCTTAACTCTAGGAAACAAACTGAGGGTTGACTGAGGGGAGGGGTTGGGGGATAGGATAATTGGGTGATGGACCTGAAGGCGAGCACTCGATACAATGAGCACTGGGTGTTCATTGCAACTAATAAATCACTAAACTCTACCCCTGTAAACTATTAATACACTATATGTTAATTAACTGATTTTAAATTTTAAAAAATCATGATGACATCAGATGATTCCTCTGCTATGTATATATTGGTACGAAGATAATGAAACAACCAACTTAGTACTAATTTTCTGTAAAACTTAGAGGGAAAAAAGATTTAATGCAAAAAAAAAATTTTTTTTTAATATTTTTTATTTATTTGACAGAGAGAAATCACAACTAGGCAGAGAGGCAGGCAGAGAGAGAGGAGGAAGCAGGCTCCATGCAGAGCAGAGAGCCTGATGTGGGGCTCGATCCCAGGACCCTGGGATCATGACCTGAGCAGAAGGCAAAGGCTTTAATCCACTGAGCCACCCAGGCGCCCCTTAATGCAAAAATTTTATAGAAAACCAATTCTTTTATGAATAAAGACAGCAAAATTTATTTTTACATAAGCAAATTCTCAAAAAAGATATCATCCATGTATTTTCAGAAGTAACAGAAAAATATACATCAGTGAACCAAAAGACAAATCAAAATTAAGAATTAAAAAATGCCTGGGATGTCCGGGTGGCTCAATTGGTTAAGCATCTGCCTTTGGCTCAGGTCATGATCCCAGAGTCCTTGGATCAAGTCCTGAGTTGGGCTTCCTGCTCCAGGGGCGTCTGCTTCTCTCTCTTCCTGCCCTTCTCCCTGCTTGTGTGCACTCACACACTCTCTCTCTCTGACAAATAAATAAATAAATTCTTAAAAAAGAAAAAAGAAAGAAAAAAATGACAATGTTACATGAAAAGTATTTAGAGCCTGGGCCTTATTCTTTGTGGACCCCGAATATATGAATCCCGTGGGATGTAGTGTTTACAGGTGGATTTGGGGTCCAGGTTAGCATGGTACTTCTGCATGCTCCCCCCAGCTCTTCCAGTCCCTTTGCAGTACTGGAGATCTGCAGTGCTGCTATATTCACTGACAAGCAGTTCGGAAGGGCCATCTTTTTTTTTTTTTCTTTAATTTTTTATTTATTTCTTATTTTTTTATAAACATATAATGTATTTTTATCCCCAGGGATCTGTGAATCGCCAGGTTTACACACTTCACAGCACTCACCATAGCACATACCCTCCCCAATGTCCATAACCCCACTCCCCCTCTCCCAACCCTCCCTCCCCCCAGCAATCCTCAGTTTGTTTTGTGAGATTAAGAGTCACTTATGGTTTGTCTCCCTCCCAATCCCATGTCGTTTCATTTATTCTTCTCCTATCCTCTAACCCCCCATGTTGCATCTTCACGTCCTCATATCAGGAAGATCATATGATAATTGTCTTTCTCTGACTGACTTATTTCACTAAGCATGATACCCTCTAGTTCCATCCACGTCGTCGCAAATGGCAAGATTTCATTTCTTTTGATGGCTGCATAGTATTCCATTGTGTCTATATACCACATCTTCCTTATCCATTCATCTGTTGATGGACATCTAGGTCCTTTCCATAGTTTGGCTATTGTGGACATTGCTGCTATAAACATTCGGGTGCACGTGCCCCTTCGGATCACTACGTTTGTATCTTTAGGGTATATACCCAGTAGTGCAATTGCTGGGTCATAGGGTAGTTCTATTTTTAACATTTTGAGGAACCTCCATGCTGTTTTCCAGAGTGGTTGCACCAGCTTGCATTCCCACCAACAGTGTAGGAGGGTTCCCCTTTCTCCGCATCCTCACCAGCATCTGTCATTTCCTGACTTGTTAATTTTAGCCATTCTGACTGGTGTGAGGTGATATCTCATTGTGGTTTTGATTTGTATCAGAAGGGCCATCTTAACAACACCGCTTAACGCCGCTGAAGCCAGACTATCTCGGTTGAGTCCAGTTGCTAGAAATCTCGTTATATGAGGAAGTTGTTTAACCTCTCTGTGCCTTAGTTTCCTTGTCTGTAAAATGGGAGTAATAGCAATATCCATCTCATAGAGTTAATAAGAAGTTAATAAATCAACAGACCCTGACATTAGCTATTGTTATTTCAGATTTTGACCTAACACTTCACAGTATATATTTTATATGTGTAAACTGGAGAAATGAATAAAAAACAACACAACAATCTTCTCTGATGGGAAGAGAGTATATTTTCGTACTGTGCAATGCAGACCAGGCACAACAGGAATCCCTTGTCTGCCACTTTTTAGTAGTGTGAATTTGCACAAATCACTGAAACTCTCTGAGTCTCAATTGTTCTCATGTGTAGAGTGGGGTAAATTATATTTAATGTATATGTAGGGTGACCAGCTCATCCTGTTTTGCTTTGGATGTTTTTAGTTTTTGTTTTTTTTTTGCACCTGAAGTTTCACATTCTAAAACCCCTCAGTGTAGAGGGCGTGTGGGTGGCTCCATTGGTTAAGTGACTGCCTGTGGCTCAGGTCATGATCCTGGAGTCCCAGGATCCAATCTGCATTGAGCTCCCTGCTCAGTGGGGAGTCTGCTTCTTCCTCTGACCCTTCTCCCTTCATGCTCTCTCTCTCTTTCAAATAAATAAATAATATCTTAAAAAAAAAAAACCTCAGTACAGACACACTGGGACCACTGGTCACTCTATTATAGGGTTGTTAAGATCTGACAAGTATGTAGCATATGATCTTAAAGCCGAAGTGTTCAATAAATGTTTTCCATTATTTATATTTGTTTTTTTAATAAGGCTTCAAAATCCAGTGTGTATATTTTATATCCAACATGTAATTTGTACTCACCACATTTTAAGAACTCAGTCACCACAAATGGCTTGTGGCTACCATGTTGGACAGCCCAGCATTATACTGGTGCTGGAATAAGTTAAAGAAGATATAGGTACCTCCCTAAATTGGTATTTTTTTTCTCTGCCAAGAAGATAACGATAGTTTTTTATCTTTCTTATTTCACATACTCGTTCAAAATTTCCAAATCCATGAGTTCTTTGTGAAGTCAGGGATTGTAGTTAGATGATGAAGTAAGAGGATATTAGTGTATATCATATTTGATCAACATTGATCAACAGCTTGGTGTATATGTAAGGTTTTATTCAACCACTTTGCTGAGGGAAACCAAGCCAAAATGTATGCAGCTAGAAAAGCCTGTGGCTTTTTTTTACTGCTCACTTGTTTGTAAGTGGTTTATATGTAGGGGTGCCTGGGTGACTCAGTCAGATAAATGGCTGGCTCTTGATTTCAGCTCAGGTTATGATCTCAGGGTCCTGGGATTGAGCCCTGTGTTGGGCTCCCTGCTCAGAGGGGAGTCTGCTTGAGATTTCTCTTCCTCTCCCTCTGCCCCTCCCCCACTCATTCTCTTTCTCCAAAAAAAATTAAAAAAAATTTTTTAAACATATAATGTATTATTTGCTTCAGGGGTACATGTCTGTAAATCATCAGTCTTACACAATTCACGGCATTCACCATAGCATATACCCTCTCCAATGTCCATAACCCAGCCACCCTATGCCTCCCTTCCCCACCCGCCAGCAACCCTCAGTTTGTTTCCTGAGAGTTTCTCCCTCCCCTGTCCCGTCTTGTTTCATTTTTTTCCCTCCCTTCCCCCGACAACACTCCACCTTGCCTCTCAAATTCCTCATATCAGAGAGATCGTATGATAATTGTCTTTCTCTGACTGACTTATTTCGCTTAGCACAATACCCTCTAGTTCCATCCACATCGTTGCAAATGGCAAGATTTCAGGTTTTTCGATGGCTGCATAGTACTCCATTGAATATATATGCATATATATGCGTGTGTGTGTGTGTGTGTGTGTGTGTATCTATATATATCTATATATATATCTTCTTTATCCATTCTTCTGTTGATGGACATATCTAGGCTCTTAACATAGTTTGGCTATTGTGGACATTGCTGCTATAAACATTTGGGCACATGTACCCCTTTGGATCCCTACGTTTGTATCTTGACGGTAAATACCCAGGAGTATGAATGCTGTGTCATAGGATAGCTCTATTTTCAACTTTTTGAGGAACCTACACACTGTTTAAAAAAAAATAAATCTTTTAAAAAATGGTTTATATGTAGTCTGTATTTACAAATTATTCTGGGCTAGAGAGCAACCTTTATTTTTTGGTCACCCTTTTTTTTTGGTCTGAAAAGTGTTTGCCTGAGAGTTTATTAGTTGCAAGAAATACAACATGATGGTAGCTTAAGTTTAATGCTTTTGAATTTTTGTTTCAGTTGCCTATATCCCAGGTGACTAGGATTAGGTCATAGAGATGTTTGTTTTGTGATCCTAATGGATATCAGAAACTTGCCAAAGTTTTCCATAGCTGTTGCTAAATTTTAGACATTCTGCATTAGGCCTATGGACTAAGGCAATTATATAGTCAATAATAGTATCATTAAGGAAGAAAATGAAGGCAATCGGATCTTATCTTCCTCCAATACTGAGTCTATTATAAAATGAAAAGAAGATAGCCCTTTTCAAAATTTCTTAATATCATATAGCCTCTAATTATACACATTTAATGAAACCAGGAGAACCAGCTCAAATTAGGCTTAGTTTTTTCGACATATTTCTGAACTTGTTCAGTGATTTCAGAATAGATTCTAAAATCTATTCTCCAGTTATTTTAGATTAAATGTAGGAGGTAGATGTTGGGACCATCTGGCCTACGGTGGCAGGTTCCATCTCAGATTCCAACCCTAATTGATTATTAGTGGCTCTATGTAAGGCTCTGCTAAGGAGAACTGTGAAGTCTGGTATAGTTCTCTGTAAAAGATTGACTAAAGATGTCGGCCTCCGCTGTGGGAAGTGGGAGCACATATGCACATCATTACCTCTCATTAACAGCAACCCTCACAGAGAGGGAGCTCCTCACTTAGTAGGGGAAAGGTGATAGAGGTACAATCATTATTTCAGCAGACTGTCTGGAGCTGCAGGCAGTATTGTGTGGAAAACTGGGTCAGCAAGATGCTAAGCCGGAAGGAAAATTTGCTGTTGGAATTCTTCAAAAAGAGTGGCACAAATGTGCACAGGGGCCATTCCTACTGAAACAGCTTGCTTGAACATACTGTAAGTGCCAGCATTTTTGTTTATGTTACAACCAGTGGGCATTAGCAGAGTGTGGAATGATGATACCAAAGAGGGTCAATTTTCAAAAGGGGTAGTGTCTTACAATATCATACATATGTGTAAGACAATATCAAAATATTCTATGGTCAATTTTATCAGCTTTTTAATGGAAAGTAGTTTATATTTGAGTCTTACAAAAATACTGTCTTTGAGAAGTACAGTTATAGGCTATATAAGAACTACAAGTAATTTTGTGTAATCTGTCTTTATTACTTAGTAAATAGACAAATGGTGTGAAAAAGATGGGTGAACTCCAAGATCCAGGAATTTATATGTATCAGAACTGTGTCCAGAATAAGGTCTCCTGGTTCTGACAATATTTGAATTCTCCCCCTTCCCCCAAGATTTATTTATTTCAGCGAGAAGAAGGAGAGAATGAGCAGGAGGGCAATAGGTGGGAGGTGCAGAGGGAGAGGAGAAGATTCCCTGCTAAGTGGGGAGCCCAACAGGGGTCACATCATAGGGCTCGACATGGAGCTTGATCTTGTGACCCTGAGATCATGACCTGAGCCGAAATCAAGAGTCAAGTGCTTAACCTACTGAGCCACTCAGGCACCTCAGTATTTGAATTCTGTAAGGGATCACAACCTAAGTATCAGAGGCCTGCTAGGACCCCTTAAAGGTTATTTATTTCATTTTACCTCCCATTGGTAGAAGTTTCCTAAGATTATTTTGGATAGATAGCTTTTATCATCTTTAAAGATCCCCAGGATATTCTGTTGTTTCTGTCACTTAAATATGAAAGGGAAATGATTTTTTTTATCTCTTACCTGTCTTCTGCTTCACTACTTTTCTTCAATCACTTATTTTAGATAAAGGGATTCATTAACATTTTTCATATATTATCTCATCTTTTTAAATATATAAATAGTTTCAATGTAGTCACATAGTTTAGGTAAGAAAAATCTATAACTAGCAAAAATTATGTATTTGTAATATATAATTTAGAGCTCTCTTTATTCTAATTGCATCTTAATGTTTAGTGACTGGATGACTCAGTGGAAAAAAAGCCATTAATCATAATTATATATAAAACTCAGTTTGGGAATGCATAAAAAGTCTTGGTTTTAGCCAAAAGATGTCTGTATTCATTCATTAAGCATTTGGAATACTATGGACTACTTACTAGGTACAATGAAAAATCAACATGAAATAAACATACAAAACTCATAGTTTGAGGGTAGAATATGCAAATAAAACTTAAAATGCTATATTTGATATAAAAACATGGATAAAATGCTACTGGAGTACAGAAAATATAGTCTGGAAGACCTCATGGATGAGATGCCATCTGAACCTTGCAGATAACTTCCAAGGTAGACAAGACATACAAGAGAAAGGGCATAAGCAAAAGTGAGGAGATATAATGCCATTTTTAAGTAACAATGAATAGCCTGGTATGACTAAAGCACAGTGTGTAGGGGATGAAGTGGCAGAAGATGATTCTAGAAAAGTGTACTGTGTACTGGGACTATATCCTTAAAACATGGACAGTCATCATACTTTTAAACAGGGAAGTGGTGGAATAAGATCTGTATTTACAGGGATGTTTGGGTAACTCAGACGGTTAAACATCTGCCTTCGGCTCAGGTCATGATCCCAGCATTCTGAAATCGAGTTGCCTATCAGGCTCCTGGCTCCTCAGGGAGCGTGCTTCTCCCTCTCCCACTCCCCCCACTTGTGCACTGCTCTCTCTCTCTCTCTCTCTCTCTCTTGCTGTCAAATGAATAAATAAACTCTTAAAAGAAAAAGGTGTGTATTAACAAAGATCACAGTAGTGGTAGCATGGAGAGTAGATTGAAGAGGAGAGGTTATAGAGAACTGAAGGTGGGCATGACTCAGGGACTTCATGGTCTCTTATGCTTGCTTCATTCTTCCTTATTATTTTTCTACTGATTCATTTTTTTTATACTTTGTTGCAGTCCCTTAAGACAGCTTATAAGGTTGGTCTTGATCTGGCCCCTGCCTGCCTGCCTTCAAGGCTTGGTCCACCCTACTCCTCCCAATCCTCACCAGGGTCCAGCCTGGTGGAATGGTCTTCCATTTTACTCATGTTGCAAACTCCTTCCTATCTCAGAGCTTTTACAGATCTGGTGCCTCCTTCCTAAACTGTTCATTCCCTCCCCCTTTGCATGGGCAACTAATTATTTTTTAAGTTGAAGCTTGGATTTACTGCTTTGAGGGATCTTTTCTCTATAGTTCCTTCCCTCAAAACACACAGGCATAAACGCAAAACATATCCCAGGTCCAGTCCTTTTACATCCCTTCTTAGTCTTCTCCTTTGTGCAAGATCATCTAGATTTGGAAATAATTCCTCACACAGTTCTTTGCTTGTGATCACTCTCCTTCATCAGGAAAGCTTTTGGATGGCTCATGTGCTCATTAAATCTTTTTGAATAAATAAACATGGTTGCCAGTCTAGGGGCTGCACACAACTGTTGCCCAGCACCAACTGGCTGTGGTCTTTGCATATGTGAGACAGAGGGGGAGAGAAGAGAAAGGTTCTGATTTGGTTACTCTTGGATTATGTTTTCGTCTCTGCGGATGGAGGTATCAGGGTTAATGGGTGCGAAGCTTACTCAGCAGGAGTGACCGTCGTTTAGGAGACTTAGTGACATTGGGAATGGTATGGCAGATACTCTAAAGTATACTTAACATGTTGGTGACCAGATAGGAGGAGCTGAGAAGTTCACAGACAGATAAGATAGCAGACATTTAAGAACAAAATCAAACTATACAAATGGAGACTGACCATGCAAAAATAAGGGCTCAAAATTATTTGGATTCTACTTGATGACTAGCTGTGAGCCAATGGCATAATGCTGTCATTTGAAATTTCAATGACTGAAATATGTGAATGGGAGGAAATTATGTAACTACTTCCCTTGGTTATCATTTACCATATTGTTCTAGGCTCCTCTCCTTATCATCAAATGGTAAAAGAGAAAAAGACTGGTATAGAGATGAACAACAGAAATTAATACTGTGAAGACAGTACTTAGAATAATACAAAGAAGAGTATTTAGAAAGATGTAATCCTTAAAGTTGATTTGATTTTTTAAAAAGTTTTTAAGCGTGGACTATCAACCCAGCAGTTAGAAATTATTACTAAGGAACAAGAGGAAAACAGAATAGAGTATTACATTTGTTAACAAGATTGTAAGCATGTAGGTAAGGACCATACTATGTGTTCACTGTTTTGCCTCAATGCCCAAGATAGTTCTTGGTAATAGAAAATGTTGAATAGTGTAAGTTGAGTAAAATGAAAGTAAGTGCTGGCTATTTAATATCTATATGCATGTACTTCTATAGAAATAAGACCGAGCAAAATAGTTGATATTTGAGTGTTTATAATGTGAGGCACTGTCCTAAGATGTTTGTATGCAATGAATATAATATATAATTGAATATTTTTAACAACTTACTTAAAATGTGGGTTTTATTTTTATTCAGGTATTGTGAAGCCAACAGATCAGATGAGTGTCATTGATGGGATAACTGGTTACCCATAGTTCCCAGAGGGAAGGGGTACACAGTGCCACTCAGGGCCATATGAGAGAGTACAGAGGCCAGTCAGGAGGCAGAGGGGTGAGGGGAAAGCACGGACAATAGCCTTTATCATGGTTTTCACAGGAAGAATGGGCGAGGCAAGGTAAAACAGACTGAGCAGGTTTAGGATTGGAGAATTTGAATGATTTCTGTAGGCTCTGGGTTCTGGGGTGATTCCTAGTTTTTCAAGATCTGGCCCTGTGGTGTTTTAAGGCTGGCAGATAGTGTCCTGGATGGCAGGAGCCTGATCAAAGAAGGTGGGTGGAGGTATGGATGGATTTGCTGGTTTGCATATCAAAGCTGTGCTCACAGGGAAGTTGTTTGCTCTCAGAGAATTAGCTAACCTTAGGAGAGTCAGCCCCATCTTGGGTGCACTAGGTCCCAAGATGTCAAAGTATCCTAAAATACGGAAATTACTTTCTAAAACACAGTTAACATACAACCTCATGAGGTAGGAATTGCTAGTATACAAACTTTCAGATGAGCATGGAGGCATGGAGAGACAAAGTCATTTTCCCAAGGGAGCACAATTAGTAAATGGTTAAGCTGGGTTTCAAAGTAGAGAGGAAGGCTTCAGAGACTCAGTTTTTAACTGTCATGCTATATATTTGCCCATATGCACAGTGAGCAAATATGAGATAAGACCAAAAAGCCTACATAGTTAAAGTATACACAGAACCATGAATATCAATGTGTTTAGTGATTAAAACCTTGAAGAGGTGGCTGGGTCATTAGATTAGGGAGATCTTTTACTTTCCTTTTTCTTTCATGAGGAAGACTTTATAGATGATGTCAGGTTTTTTGTTTTGTTTTGATTTGTTTTTCTAGGATGAGAAGAAAAATGGATACCTTTGGAACACAATGAAGACTATGTTTTGTTAGGTCCCCCAATAATGGGTCCGTGATTAAAGGAGCGAGACTGATACAAAGCGAAGGTCAAGCAAAGCTTTATTTCGCGCCAAGCATCAAGAATCAAACCGACCATCAAACAGACCGGTCGGGGCGCCCCTTACAGAGAGCGCCAGCCCTCCCTGCCTCACAGACTAACTTTCGTAGAGCAAAGGCCACATGGTTGGGCCTGGCCACACACAGGTGGCGAATGAGATTGTAACACACAGAGAAAGCTACACAGTCATGCTGGGTCACATATAAGTGACCACTGAATTACAATTTACTCTATAGTAGACATTTGAACTAGCCTATCACCTTGGTCAGAATTGGCACCCAAAAGGCGGGGCCCACACTCCTTGGTAGCTAGGGAGACAGTATGCGCGCTCTACTGATTGGATGTCTCCACCTGACCAGGCTCTAGTGATTGGTTTTCTCCACCTGACCCAACTCATCCCTGCATTCGGGCTGTTATCTCTACCTGACCTGACCCATCCTTGTATTTGGGCTTTGTTACCTGGGACTGGTTTCCCGGACTTGCTTTTAAATAAGTTCCCCTGTGGGTGGGGGGGTCAATTTAAATTTTACTGCATAAACAACAAAATGGCTGTTCAACAGAGGTGCGGCCACTCTGGCTAAATAGGCCCTACAGTTTATATCTTGTAAAGTATCATGACTTTTTTTTACATCAGTTTTCCACATTAGACACTGGCCATGTATGGCAGAGACTATCTTATTTACCTTAGTATCTATGTAATACCTGTCTGTCTATATAGGGACAATGTAGGCATTGTCCCAGAATATATCAAATATTGAAACTCTGGTGTAAGAATAGTTCTATAGATAGAGAGATGGTGACATAAAATAGAAACACATATGGGCAAATAGATACGAAGTTCAGGGTTTTTGAAGATAGTGGCCTGGCCTGAATTCCTTTGAACTCCATGTTCTAAACCTAAATTTCTTCCTTATATTATAGTCCAGAAAGTACTATGGAAAGGAAATAGGTACTTAGAGATCTTGAGCCTATTTCCTTTATTCAGCAGACCAACATATTCCTGAGATCATTGCTCCCATGGTCTTTACTCATTAGTTATACAACTGGGAGCTCTTAGAGTGGCCCAGCTATGCTGAAGCTAAGCTCAAAGAACTTGGAGAGATCATGACAGTAGACAGTTAAATATTTAAAGATAATAAAAGGAGCAAGGATTAGTACTGCAATAAAATGCCATTAAACTTTAAAAAAAAATCAAATCAGCCTATTTCTGTGTAAGGTTGGTGGTTCGTTTTACATCCCTTAATCTGTAGGATGATATTTGTTCTGCTTGGGAAAACACTTCACCAAACATATTAGAGTTAATTGCATTTAGCTATTTTAGATTGTGAAAAGAATGTGCATTGAATATTAGACTGTTCATACCACAGTGTTTTGCGGAAAGTGAAAAGCAAAAGGACATATTTCACATAAAAAAAATTTAATTGTATTTTGAAGAAACTCAGAAACTTGTAGGTAAGATTTGCAGATCTGAGAATCTGGGTCATCATAGTGCACAAATGCTATTATACATCAGTGTTTATGAGAAATGATTTAAATACTTTTTCTTATTGCTTAGCAAGTCAAAAATGCTTCAGAGAATTATTATGCTAGATAAAATGGATCAATCCTGTTTATCACGTTTTATGGATTATTTCTTTTTGGTGCCTGCTTTGGTTCAGGTAGTTCAGAACTCAGGTTTAATGAATAATTGCTAGAGCTATTAATTGAAAATGTAGACTTTGAACTCATTTCCTTATATGACCCTGCAGAAGGCTATAGCTTTCAGCCCCCTGCTTTATAGCAAGCCAACCCAGTTTGAGTAACCATCTTTTTCTTTTATTATTATCTGTGGGGCAAGAAGAGAGCAAAATCAAAGACATTTCTTTCTTTTTGTGATCAATGTCAGACCAAACTGGACATGGCCTATTATGTTTATCACTTATTAGTTTTTAGTATTTCTTTGCCTGTTTTTATTTATTCTTATGTGAGTGCCACGGCAATGGCAGGAGGATGTGAATTTGCCTGAGTCCCCTGTTAACTAGATAATTTTTAGCAGGTGGACAAACAAAGTTATACTATTAGTTATTATGTGTTTAAATTATTTGAACTTTTAAAAAATATTTTATTTATTTATTTGACAGAAAGAGAGATCACAGGTAGGCAGAGAGGCAGACGGGAGTGGGGGCGGTGGGAAGCAAGCACCCTCCTGAGCAGAGAGCCCTATGTGGGGCTGGATCCCAGGACCCTGAGATCATGACATGAGCCAAAGGCAGAGGCTTAACTCACTGAGCCACCCAGGCACCCCAATTATTTGAACTTTTATACTTTTAAGACAAAATTTCCATTAAGAAGCAGGGCATAACAAATTAGCTAGCTAGATATACTTTTTAAAGGACTTTTCAAAAATATTTTGGTAGTAGTAATTAAAAAACAATTTTTGAGCACCTAGTATGTGATAGCTATGTGCCAACACTAGAATTACTAATATGAATAACACATAAACCTTGCTTCCAAGAAAAGGTTGACTGATCATTTTATTTCTCATCATTGAATTTTATAAATGTGAAATAGAATCTCAGTACAAACTAATGATTATAAAAGTTTGAAAATTTTAGTTGAGCCACATTCCTAGATCTTATATTTGAATGTTTATGCTTAACTGCTTAATACTCCTGTTTCTAGAATATAATAGAAATATCATGTGAGGAAAAGCTTTATAAAAATAACTTCATCATTTCTAGAGTTTCTTTTTCTGGTTACACCTTCTGACCTGATAAGCTTTTCATTGTCCTTGAAGATGGATCTAACTTAAGGTAAAAGAGAAAGCATTTTTGAGCTGTATGCTGGGGCCAGATTTTTAAAGAAGTCCCATCATGCCCTTTGTTGATCAAAGTCATCAAAAGCTGGCTTTGAGCAGTAGAAACACAATCTTGATATTTTTGGTGAAGATTTACAGCCTCCCACTCTTAAGATCAATGACAGCAAACTTTCAATAAGCAATTCCTTAACTCTATACTAAGTCCTCTATAACTGTTAGCACATTTAATGCTCACAACATCCCTAGGAATTAAACTGCACAGTTTAGGGGCTATAAGCACACCCTCTGGAACCAGCTGGTCTGGCTTTGAATCTGCTAGGATGTCCCAGTTACATCCCACATATGACATTTCCTAAATGGGACCTATTGCTTTCCCCATCAACATGCCCCCTTACTTATATTTGCTATCTTAATCATTGTTACTGCCATTTTTATCCACTCACCAACTCTGAAGTCTGCATTTCTTTACCTCTTAAGTTCTAATATGATTTATTCACAATTCACCCTTCTCGATTGCATTCATTGTAGCTCACAGCATTTTTATGCAGGCTCTTCCACTAACCTCTTCTTTTGTCTTTAGTCTTACCCTGCTCTGATCTATGACCACAGAACTTCATACAAATTGGAGTCTGTCAGACCCAGCTCATAATCCTTTGATTATCAATCAACTGAAGACAAAGTTGATTTTAGGTGAATTTTAGGTGAATACCTAAAAATTTTAGGTGAATACCTCTGTATACAAGAAATTAAGTTATATGCTGGGCCATTCACACATCCATACTTTGCTCTGATAGACATATAAACAGAATTATAACAGTAAAACATGATAAGTGCAATAAAAGGTATGAATGAAAAGTATATATAGGTAGCACATGGTTTATCTGTGAAGCCAGTACACAGTGTGGGGATTCCAGCTGGGTTTCAAAGATTAGCTAAAGTTTGCCAAGAGGATGGGTGCGAGGATTCTTTCAAGTATATTCTGGGCAAATGCACTAGGATGTGCAAATATATTTCAGACTTTCTTCATAGCATTCAGAATCCTTCCATCCTAATTGTACCATCCTAACAATCCCCCAGCTTATTCAACAAGTACTCTTCATGTAGATACAATGAGCCAAGTGTTCCCAGAAGTGCTATATTTTTCATTTTCTCAATGCCTTTTTTTTTTTTTAAATGTCATGAACCATCTAGCAAACTACTACTCAGCCACTGGTGTTTCTAAACTCAGTCGTTTTACTAACCAATTCCTCTGCCCCCAGCCCCTACTCCCACGCTGCGTTGTTTGTGGCTCTTCTCTGCGTATTGATTTTTGTCCAGGGCTAGCTCTGATCTTAAAGTGGCTACTTTGCATTTAGGGATCATGCAACTAGGTCTTCCAGATGGGTTTTTAACAGCCGTGACTTTGTCCACTCAAGTAAAATAATCAGCATTTCTCTCCTAGAAATGGGGCATTTTGAGCTATGAGAGGCTGAGGCTGCTGACTCAAAGGGACATATACACACCTCTGCAGATTACTGGGTTGTTCTGGTTTCTCTATTTTCTGAAACTTGCTTGCTCAACATTTCTTTTAATTATATGAGCCACTTCACTATGCTTCCAATCAATTGCTCCCCCTCTCCCCATTTTTTTGGTTTGAGCTATCTGAAATTGATTGCCATTATTTTGCAACCAAAGTTCAAACCCATCCCCCCAAAACCTTAAATATAACACCCAAACATTACCTAAAATGACTGATATTCATGTGTGGATTTACCTAAGACTTCACTGAAGTTAGTGATTGGCATGTAATAGACGTTCACTAAATGCCAAATGAATGTATGAGTGAATTAATGGAATGACCTTTTTGGGTTCAATTCCAACAATCTGGCGACATATCATTTAAAATTAAGACCCCAAATCATCAACAGCTGAATATCTGTCTATTACTTGGGACTACAGAGTGATCAACAGATGCTACATTATGTCTACTGCAGCAGAGAATAGTCATTCTCTGACCAGTCAAATTAGTTGCAGCTGAGCAGCTCCTGCTCTCTGCCAATACCGTCTTTGAGAGACCCTGGAACTGAATGTGTGTTGAAGGCAAAGGGGAGATTGTGTCCTTGTGGATACAAACACTGCAGAGTCAAGATGGGGAAATTAGGCTCCAGAGAAAGGGCTAAGGAAAGATAATTTACCTGGGACCAAAGTGGAGCCATAAGGACAAAAAAGCTAAAAGGTAAAAAAGGATGACAGAATACTTGTGACAAGATAGTAAGCTTTTGGCCATTTTTGAAATAATTTCTGCGATAATGAGTGTACTTAAACTGCCATATTATTTTTATTTTTTGGTGTAATATTTATAGAGCTGTAAATGTGTTCTGAAATGATATATCTCATTTCAACCAAATATATTTATATTAAGTCTATTTGTATTTTAGCTCTGAATTGGGCTTATACCTACCTTCTTATTGAGCCTCTCCCTTATAGCCATTACCTCAGGGAATCAAGAACTAACTATATTCCTGTTTTTTTTTGAGACAAACTTTAATTTCAAAATGTAGCAATTTTATTTACATTAAAAGCAATATTTTTAAAAAGATTTTATTTATTTATTTGACAGAGAGAGAGCACAAGTAGGGAGAGAGGCAGGCAGAGGGGGAGGGGAGGGGGAAGCAGGCTTCCTGCTGAGCAGATAGCCAATGAGGGACTTGATCCCAGGATCCTGGGAACCCAGGACCCTGGGATCATGACCTGAGCTGAAGACAGAGACTTTAACCCACTGAGCCACCCAGGCACCACTAAAAGCAATATTTTTAATGGAGAAAGTTACTCTTTAGGGTTTTATTATTTCACGTTACTTCCATAGATAATCTGAACCATAACATTGTTGGATCTATTTAACATTCCCAGGGAACCAAATTCAATTTCCAATGTCTGTGGATGTACCCGTGGGAAAGCAGATAGGGACTAATACTTACAATGAGCTCAAAGAAACATTAAAGTTATAAACAGTACCAATTTTTCATAATTAATATACAGTTCTTTTTGAGCACAAATTTAGTCCATGCTTTCTCGTAAACATTTTTTATTCTGAAAAAATAAAGGAAAACTATTTTTTAAATTAGTAGAGCTTTTAGCCTAAAGCCTTAGGGTCTCTCAGTAAGTACACATTTGAAGCAGAGTGGGTGATGTAGTCATGGGAATTTTTAAGGAGCATAAAATATTTAAAGGTATGTCATTTCCCATGTCTGAAAGTACCATTAGTAAGAAATATTCTTCACTTGCCAGAAGGAGTAAGAAAATGTATGTTTAAAATACTGCTATTTCATCATTTTGGGAAACAGTTGACACTCCTTAAACAACCAGAAAAAAATGTTTTGATAACATTTCCTTTGAGCCCCTTAGAGAAGGAAGACATAACTCCAATAGTATTTGACTTAGCATGCATGCATGCATTTATGTCAGTCTAACTGCTTATACACTTGAGGTGTTAATTCTGTTCTCCCTGATTCACATGGAACTAGATACTGTATCTGTTTGCCATGGCAACACTATCTTGATGAAATGCTGCAGGCTCCTTATCAAAATGAGTCATGCTTCTGGTAGTGACAATATGACTCTCTTCCCAGAGCACTGCAGCAACTGATTCTTGTGTTAGGAAAAGAGGGAATGTTTCATGAGTGTGTGGGCTGTACACAGAACAAAGGGGTTATCTATAATTCAGACTAAAAATAAATCCCCGAGTTACCAACAGACTTCTCACCAAGGGCCCTGCTCCAGAAAAGCTTCAGATGAAAATTGGTGTTTGAAATTTTTCTAAAGAAGAATCCAGGTATAACACAGAATTGCACCTTTTTTAATATCTTTCTCTAATTACTTAATTTTCCCCCATACATCCTATTACTGGTAGTCTTACTTTGCCATTCATGTAATAATAAGATTGTAAAAATGTCATAAAGATGTTGTTATGGAACATTAAGTGTCTGAGCCCAGGGAATAGTAAATCCACTCTCCAGACAGGAACTAATGGTGACATTTTTCAGGAGACATGCTGTCAAGCCAAGAATGACATTGCTATAAATGTGAAGAAGAGGTTCATTATCTAGTTTTCTTGCTTAGTGACAATAGGGTACAACAAAAGATAAAATTTCTATGTTAACATCTGATAACAACTCCATGACATAATACTGTATGTTTCTGGGTATAAATATAAATTATGAAGTCTTTGTGTATAACTAGAACAAAGAGCTAATCAACAATCACTAGCATTATAGATGCAACAAATAAAAGCACTACTCTGGGTGTGCCTCTGATATGTGACCATCAGAGCATTCTACATTGTTCTGCATTGAATACACTTGTAATTTCTCTTATGATGCCAACTGTACATGATTTTTAATAGGCCTGTTTCTGATTCTTGGCCCATTTCTTTGTTGCCTGGGTCATATGATCTCTTACCTCATAGTAAATATGTAATCAGATCAATATTTGTATGGAGTGAAGTGATGTTTTATTTTAGAGGAGTAGCTCTCAAATTGTTCTCAGGACTCCTTTATATTCTTGAAAGCTAGAACACCTGGGTGGCTCAGTTGGTTAAGTGACTGCCTTTGGCTCAGGTCATAATCCCAGAGTCCCTGGGATTGAGTACCGCATCGGGCTCCCAGCTCCATGGGGAGCTCCTTCTCCCTCTGACCTTCTCCCTTCTCATGCTCTCTCTCTCTCAAATAAATAAATAGAATCTTAAAAAAAAAAGTTATTGAAAACCCCAATGTGTTTTCACTTATGTGGGTTAGATAGATATTGCTATTTACCACATTAGAAGTTAAAACTAAGAAAAAAGAGAAGTAAAAACTAAGAATTTTTTTTTTTTAAAGATTTTATTTATTTATTTGACAGAGAGAGATCACAAGTAGGCAGAGAGGCAGGCAGAGAGAGAGGAGGAAGCAGGCTCCCTGCAGAGCAGAGAGCCCGATGCAGGGCTCGATCCCAGGACCCTGAGATCATGACCTGAGCCGAAGGCAGCGGCCTAATCCACTGAGCCACCCAGGTGCCCCAAAACTAAGAATTTTTAAAAAATATTTATTTTAAAATAAAAATAATACAGCCAATACATGGTAACATAAATAGCATATTTGTGTGCATCTGTGTGTATGTGTGTGAAAACAGTCTATTTTCCAAAACAAAGGATATTCACTGAGAACAATGGTGCTGTTTTAAACTTTTGTAAATCTTTTAAATGCCTGACTTAATAGAAAACAGCTTAATTCCCACATCCACTTCTATGTTCAAAATATAGCAATCTGTTGTTTTGGTTGAAGTATATAGAGAGTGTGCCCTCACACAGACAAATAATTGGAAAAGGAAGAGTGTTTTAACAGCCTTGCAGATAATCAGGGATATAGTTCTTTGATGCTACATTAAAACTCGACAAGTGGGTATTTGCACCAACAAGTGGTTAGTTGCAATGTGGGCTCTGAAACAAATTGGTAAATTTTGCATACTCTCTGACATTTAAAAGTTGTTGAACTATATTGTATTTTGAATGTATATTAACTCCTGTGCGACCTTTATTTTGCTATCATGGGTTGGTCAATTGGAAAATATCATTTCACTGAATTAGTCAGACCTTCCTTATATTACACACTTCATTTATTTAATACAGAAAAAATCACATGTGTTTATAACATCACTGAACTCATCAGAAAAGTTTGTAAGTATTGTGAGGCTGCCAGATTCGTGGCAGATACAAGTTTTTCAAAATTTTTATTTTTGCTTGAAAGTTTGAATTTTATCACTGGCAAAAATAGTGTCAGTTGTTTGACGTGAAGTGACAAGCTTATTTCATTCCTTTCCAAGAAAATGCCTGTCAGATAACCAAGTCTGAATAACTGTAGCTTGTCTGTCAGTTGTTCTTTCAAATGAAAATGGTGTTCCATGAAATATGCAGCTAGCTTATCTCCACGTTCAATCACCAGTTGCTTTCAAAATGGCAGGTATAAAGCAGAGGCTTTTTTGGGTCCTCCCATGTTGTCACACAATACTCAAAATGCATATACACAAGGGGCAAGATTCTATAAGATTAATAATTTTTACTGTTTCATCTAGCACATTTTTAAGTAAACTTGGATTTAAAAAAATGATATGTGGCTGAGTGAGAACATAGGCCTATTCATATCATTTGGTGTCACTCCATTGATTCAGGCTAAGATATACACAATTTTATCTACCACTGGTTTGGCACCATCAGTGCAAATGTCAACATAGTGAAAAAGGCAAATATCATCTTACATTATTGGGAGACTTAGTATTATGAAAATGGTAGGTTCCCTGCAGAGGTCTTGTGTGCTGCTGTCTAAATCTACCACTTAATTACAGTGTTCTTGTAATCTATTGCCATGTAGAAAACCATCTAAAAAATTAGTGGCTTAAAATGACAATTTAGCATTTTCTCTCATAATTCTGTGAATTGATTCAGTTCAGAAGGGAGGTTTTTACTTAAGGTTTCTGAAACACTTGAGGTCGTCAGCTGGGGCGGAGTCATCCAAAGACTTCCTCTCTGTGCTAGTCAGGATTCTCCAGAGAAACAGAACCAGTAGGATATGTATAGATATACGTAGGAAGACATTTGTTATTGGAATTGGCTCCCATGCTATGGAGGCTGAGAAGTCCCACAGTTTGCCACCTGTGAACTGGAGAACTGGAAACGTCAGCGTTGAAATTCAGTCAGAGTCTGTGAAAACCAGGGGTCTGATGGTACAAGTCCCAGTGTGAGTTTGAAAGGCTGAGAACCAGGATCGCCGACATCTGAAGGCAGGAAAAGATAGCCATCTTAGCTCAAGAAGAAATAGAACATTTTTCCATTTTTTTGTGTCTTCCTCAATTTCTTTCATGAGTACTTTATAATTTTCTGTGTATAGATTCTTAGTCTCTTTGGTTAGGTTTATTCCTAGGTATCTTATAGTTTTGGGTACAATTGTAAATGGGATTGACTCCTTAATTTCTCTTTCTTCAGTCTTGTTGTTGGTGTACAGAAATGCAACTGATTTCTGTGCATTGATTTTATATCCTGACACTTTACTGAGAATTCACCTTTCCTCTGCCTTTTTGCTCTATTCACCCCTGAATGGATTGGATGATGCCTGCCTGAATTAGTGAGGGATCTTCATTACTCAGTCTTCTGATTCCAATGTTAATCTCTTCCAGAGACAGACTGAGAAATAATGTTTTATCAGCTATTTGGTCCTCTTGCCCAGTCAAGCTGACACATAAAGTTAACCATCACACTCCCTTACATGTCTGCTTGAGGTGATTGGGCTGGAACAGCTGAAGGAAGACCGAACATCTTGCTCTCATCGTGGCCTTTCCATTTGGCTAGCATGGGCTTCCTCACAGCGTAATGGTCTTAGGGTGGTTGATTTTCCGACACGGTGCCTGGCTTTTCCTGCAAAGAGTCTTCTAAGAGACAGGAACGTGAGCTCCAGTACAAAAAATTGGCACAATATCACTTCTGCTGTGATCTCCTGAGCAAAGCAATCACAGAACTCATACAGATTCATAGACCCACTTCTCAACAGGAGGAGTGAAAGGAATTTGTCTTCACAAATAGTGTGATCTTGGAGAGTCATTTCTTAGATTTCTCCAAATCTCATTTTCCTTGTCTATAAAATGGAGGTGACAACTGCCCCTACCTTATAGGGTCTCTATGAGGATTAAATGACCCAATTAAACAAGCCTTAACATGGTGCTTCCCAAATAGTAGAGTTTATTATGTGTTAGATGTTATTATCATTTTTACTGTTACATTTTTTTTATGCTGTTATTTCACGATAGGCAAAAATTAGCCAATATTTTCTATGGTTTCAATTCAGCTTATCCTTTTAAAATCTCACCAGCTTGAGCTTCTTGGAATTGAACTTTTTCTTCCTTTGCTCAGCTGTCACAGTCACATCAGTTTTCTATACCAGTTATTCCAGTAAAAATACAGAGCACAGAGGAAGGCTGGAATGCAGGAGAATAAGCTTCTCTCCAGGCTGCACTTCAATGTTAGTGACCTTGTATGTGTCTCTGTCCAGAAACTGCTGCCTGGGTCAGGTTCCAAATCATAAACTTTGTAGACTAGCTGTCTGGAGCTTGTATATGAAGGCTCTTGCCCTCTTGGGACAACCCTCCCAAGAACGCCCTTATCATTATATATTTTTTAATCCTAATTTTTACTTATAAGTAGGCCATTTCACAACAAGATGTTAACATACCACACACTCAGTAGCCTCTTACTACTCTTTAACCTTTACTACAGGCTCCAAAATCAAGTGAAGACCAAGTCTTGTACCATATGTGAGTGACAAACCAGTACAGATACAGCATCTTTGCAAAACTGAAAAACATAGGAAAAACAATCCATTAAAACGTCCTCTGCTGGACAAAGTAACTTACCACTTTCACTGGTAGATTTGAGTACTTTAAGTATGATAAAGTTTGTATTTTTTCTTTTATGAAGAGACAAAAAGCAGGCAAAATGTTCAAAACAAAATTTGCGTTTCATAAGCAATGAAGAAACTGTGTAGAATAAAAGACTATCACTACCCTTTCAAAAATATGCTTCTGTGCCTCTTTTCTAACCTTGGTCTAAATGGTAGGGGTGAGTGTGGCTTAACAAGCACCATCCCCTCCAGGTCTCATTTAATACTTAAATCCAAGGCTAAAATGTTTGACCCTCTTGCCAACTGACAAGGCAGCACCCAGACTCCACCTGGAATACTTTTAATGGAAATGTCATTTGTATGTATTAGTAGTAGTAATTCTAATTTTCAAATTTGCCCTTATTTAGGTAAACAACCATAGTTGTTAGGAAAACTTTCTGCCAATTAAAGCAACTTTTGAAAATGTTTCCAGAATATATAATCTTGGTTTCCTTCTTAACAGTGTCACCAGTTATAATAGTCTTCTACTATTTGAAAGATAGCTAGTCTTTTTTATTTAGATGCCAACCTTTGGTTATTCACAAATAGTCAGAAACCATTTGTAGGCATGCATCCCATTTCTGTTGCCATCTCATACTCTTGGGTGCTTAAGTATTACCAAGAGATCCCTCACACTTGGGAAGTTGTTAATTAGAATAATAGGGGTAATGGACTTGGTCAAATGAAAGAATGCTCTTAGAAGATTGGTTCTGTTTCCCTAGTAGCTTGGAGTGTATTCACCTATCTTCTAAGAATATATTTAAGTCTTCATTTAAAGTATAACAGAACTTAGATGGCAGCTTCTAAGACTATGTACTTGCAAATAATCAGATGAAAATCTTGTTTGATTGGCATGCTGACCTTGTGTGTGTGTGTACAGTACATATAGGGTAAATCTGATTAAATCAAGTTGATTTATCCAAATTTAAGTCTTTATTTAAAAAAACACTAAAAAACACTAAATGCTATCTTATTTTCCCCTTTAATTGGCATTATCTTAATATGTATTCATTATGAAACCGAGATAAAAGCAGTCAGTATCTTAGATGGCATAAACTATGTACTTCCAAGCACAATTTGTTTCACTTTATATCTTGTAAAATTAATTTTACAGCATTATGAGAAAGCTGAAAGATGCAGTTTAGTCTGGTCATTAAAACCCCAGGCTCAGGAAGCACCTAGCTTTAGATACTGGTCCTCTAGTGGTTCTCTGATCTTGGTTCTATTTCTAAACGGAAGCCTCCATCTCCATGTCTGTGAAGTGGGATAAAAATAGTGCCTCTGTCATGTGGTTGCTATGAGAATTAACTGACATAATTCATGTAGAGCACCAAGTATATGGATTTGGGGCCCACTTGTTAGCTAGGCAAACCTACAAAAATTAAAACACTAAGTAAGATAATTTTGAAGTTGAATGTGGAATACCTCCATTTTTATACTCTTATCAGTGGTTGTTTTCCCTTTCTTATATACAATTAAAATAATCATTGTCAGAACAGGAGGTATTTATATTATTTAACTTAACTAAAACCTTAACATTGAGTATATTTCTTCTTCAGCAGACTGTTAATCATGATTCATCAATATCAGCTTGCATATTTAAATACACCTTTGGTGTGAGTGTGTGTTTTGAGGAGCTTCATTATAGGAATTTTTAATTTTTTTTTTTAAAAATCAGAACCATGAAATAAACATGAAAAATAACCCTTGTAAGCTTGTAGGTGCTAATGGTACCAGTTTCTTTTAAATCCTGACTCATAGATATTCTCATATACATGTATGTTTGTGCTTATGTATGTTTCTGTATATAAAGGTGTAAATTATTTGTGCATTTGTTTGCCAGACTCAGATCATAAAGTAATATTATTATCATGCCTTTCTATTGAAAAATATATGCTGTCAGGAATTTATCCTACAGATACCCTGCAAAAGAACATTATTACATAGGTATAAGATTAATCATTGTGGCATTGTTTGTAATAGGAAAAGCTAGCTAATTATTCTGAGTTTAAGATATCAAAAGTAGATTTAAAACATCTTTTAGCACCCACTCCTCAAACCCAAGCTCTTACACTAGCTTATCATCCTTTCCTTAGTTGAATCGAGATGATCTCCCTTTTTATTTATTGGGTTAGTTCGGGGAGTCACAAATGTCTTCTTTTGGCCAGGAATGTGCCTGGCCCTGGGCCCTGTGGTATTGTATGGTTTGTTCCCTCATGTGACTTCTAGCCTTGTGGCCTAGTTAACTCCTTTTTACTCCTCAGGTTCGCTTACATTTCCCTTGGTACAGGAAACTACTGAAGAATGGCTTAGGTGCCCACTTTTTGTTCATAGAGGACCCTGTACATCCCGCTTCACTTAGCTTCATCGCACAGCGCTGGAATTGCTTGTTTGTCTCGGTATCCCTTGCTAGTCAGTAAACTCCATGAGAGCGGGGCGTGTGTATTCCTGGCTGATGTTTTGTCAGCATTTAGCACTGTGCCACACACAGTAGGTGTGCAATATATATGTTAACTGAACCAATGATCACCTTGCCCGAATATCGCTTTGACCTTTCCACTGTTCCTATTTATATTTCTGGATCATTTTCTAGTGCCTGTGTTTAATTATTTCTTCTGTGTATATGTCCATGCTGCCTGACCCTAATTGGGTAAGACATTGTCTGTTTAATCTGTCTTTTCCCATGTCCATAACAGAATAATTCCTGTGATCAAGGCTTTAAACTTAGAACAATTGGTTCTGGGATTAAATTATTTTAAGTTCAAGGACAGAGCTACAGTTTTTTCATCTCTCATACCTTCTGATTCACTACGTAACTGTATATTCAATAAATATTAAGTAATAGAAAATGTTATTTCAGAGAAAATATTGACTAAAGATAGCAGTGGAACAGCAAACATGTCTAATAGGGCAATATACTAAGTAAAGCTTGATTTGGGCAGGTTTGGCATCAGCCAACCTAAATTTGAATGTTGGTGCTGCTGTTGACTTTGTGATCCCGCACCTCAGTTTTTTCCATCTTTAAAATGGGACGAATACAACTCACCTCACTGAGGGGTCTTGTGAGGAACAAATAGGATATAATTGGATAAACATAGGACATATAGTACAGTGGTCTATATTCATTGTTTTGTTATTTTCTTTCTCACCAATTTATAGTCTTTATTAAGATAAAATAAGAGATTCTTCACATTCATATGTCATGCCTACATATTTACTGGTATATTTTCTTCTACAAAAAAGAGATATTAAATAAATGTGAAAGCCCTCCAGGCTTTTATAATTCTGGGCATATAGGAGTATGTACAATAAACAAATGAATTTTATGTTGCAGCTTCCAGAGATGGAGAAATCCGGAAACTGGACCAGAATGTCAGGAGGATACAACTCTGCCAATAGCCTACTTTCAATCAGCTGGCCACTCAGAAGTTCCAATTCCAAAATGAGTTACAGAAATTCCTATTTAAGTTAAAGAGAGTTGGCCATTTTAAACTGGAATGTAGGATATGTCATTTTATTATAAAGAAAATGATTGCTTTAATGATATACTTTTCAAAGCACAATATTTAAAGTTGGAAATGAAGTCTTTTAGTATATGTTTAGTTTTATTTTTTTTTAAAAAGCGGTATTGAAATCATGTTATTTGGAGTCACGACCGAGGTTGGAAATGAATTGCCTGAAAAATCTGGTCCTTGAGCTTTATCGTTACATCTCTTGTAAATGAGGAAATTAGAACTCAAAATGATCTTGCACATAATACAAGCAAAACAACTAGCCTAATTCTAGTGTTCAGATTTCTATGGCATTCTCTGTTTCAGAATTAATTAAAAATAGAATCTGGGAGAGTTGATTAAGTTCTGCTGTTTTGTTCCCTGTATAACTACAAATTGAAAAATCATAAAATATTTGAAGCTGGGTTTACTTCTTGAAGTACAATTTGAAAATAAAGAGAGGGAAAATTACACACACACACACACACACACACACACACACATTTGAGTTAGGGGGCCAAATTTTCTCTCCCCAGTCCAGATACCACTGGACAGTTGCAGGTCTTCTTGGCTGGAGTAAGGCCAACCCATGAGGCTTACTGCAGCTAGAAGCAAATCAGACCATCTCCCTGTAGGCAGGAAGACCCAGGATTATTGCCCAGAAGGTGGAAGTACATTTTCATGGTTCTTCTTTTAAACCCCTATCAGGTATCTCACTCTTCCTCCCCTGGAAGGAGTAAAGAAGTGAACAGAACAATACTCTTTCCACACTTTCTCTCAGGGAGAATGGTTTGGAATTTCTTCTGTGAAAACATGAGGACCGTGTGTGTGTGTGTGTGTGTGTGTGTGTTTTATATTGCCCACTATTGTGTAATACATATTCTTATTTAATCTCTCTTTCTATACACATTATATATATGTGCATGTGTATATGTACATACATGTATTTTCTCTTTAATGTTTGTATAATGTATACATATATGTATACACACACACACAGTCCTTGAGAGAGACAAAAGGGGGACAGAGGGAATAAACAGAAACTAGAAGGAAAACTTTCAATTCTTTCAAGCTTCAAAGTAAAAAGTTAGGGTAGTCCTAAAAGTCTGGGAACATCAGCCAATTTGCTGGAGATAAGTTGCTATCATCATATCTATTTACATTGATCTTTTATTGTAATGATTAATATCATTGTTGTAATATGCCACCAAAGTCAGGAAGAACTTAAATACTGATACCACTTTTCAGAAAGTTAGGCAAGAATGAGTATCCCTTAAGAAGTGCATTTTGCCTTTTCATATAGCTTAAGATCCATTTTTATGTAACATTTATTCATTTCTGGTTTGTTTTCCATGTTTTTTTTCCAGAAACAAACAGGATGGCATGATGTTATAAGTTCTTCTATTTATATGCTTGATTGTGCTCAGAATCCGGAGGCATAAACTCTCCAGTGAATAAATATCTGTTTCCTTATTTAAAGGTCAAAAATTCCATCTGTATTATCTATCATATAAATGTTTAAAAAAAAACACACTGGTAACTTTAATGTATATAGTTCATGAATAATATATAAATCAAGGCATTCACAGCAATTTTATATAAGGACTTAAAATCCAAGAAGGGAATTAGCTTGAAAGAATAAATTACATGTAAATTTATTGTTTATTAACTTTTTCATTTACACACTTTTTTCCTGTTTTTATTTTCTGCTAAAGGATACAGGATATCAAAGTAAACCAAAGGTGTGACTGTAGATTTTCTAGACAAAGTAACTGCCCTTTGTATTTAATAATACTTAAGTATTAAGTAATAATACTTAAGTATTAAGTAATAATACTTAAGTATTAAGTAATAATACTTAAATATTTAAAAATACTTAAATATATTTTACAGAATAAAAGAAGAAATGTTATTTATGTATATTCAGACAATTGAAATATAAGGAATGCTGTTGTATATCACTGACTCACATTTTCACTTTCAATTACTTTTTGAATTCAGTTGAATTAATTTGCTCTGTTTTATAATATAACTAGGGCAATCTTATAAAATAGAAGAGATTCTTTATAAGTATTGATTCTACAGTTCTATTTATGCCTGTTTTAGTCATTTTTAATTTTAAGAAGTTTGTTAACTTGTGCTTGTCTTTCTGTACACATTACTGGTATTCACTGAAAGGGTCATGTAACTAAAATGGTATACAACTTTCTTGAAGAATTTACATGTTATTACAACATTATTTGTTTATTCTTATTACCGATAACTTGTTATTGTATAGAAAGATTGAGTTATACTGGAATAGTAATAGTTTTGCCTTTATTGAATCTTAGAAGAAAAAAATGGCTTTTCTAGAAATAGCTTTTTGATCTACTTAAATTTTAGCTAAGGAAATGGATGATCAAAGAGTATCCTTATTGTTCCCAAAATCATTGTGTCAGATGTGTGTGTTGGGGGTAAGGGAGAGTGTGGAATTTGCATTCTTTTTCATTTCTTTCTTTCAGTGGATTAGGTCACTGCTTGGTGTCCACTGCGAGCGACGAAAGGGCTCACCATTGTGTTCTTTTGCTTGTTCAACCAGGCCTGCTGCTTCTGCTCCAGGGCAGAGGAGGAAGCCTCCTTTGTCTCCATGACAACCATGTGTCCTCCGGGAAGCTGCTCTTAGCTAAAGACCTTCTGAGACCTGGGGGAGGGGCCGTTTCTGAGGAAATTCTCACCTCATTTTCCCTCTTTCCAGCGTAATTTCCTTAATTCTCTCTCTCTCTCTCGCTCGCTCGCTCGCTCGCTCGCTTTGTTTTTTTTTAACTATGTTTCTACATAATGCTGATACCCAAAAGCCACTCACCTAAAACGTTATTTTTTAAACAAAAATGTCCACATCACAAGGATTTTTCTAGCACCTGGCACATAGTTTCACATTCCTCCACCCCTTTTGGGTTAACTTTAACTTTGTCTCTAGTTCACCAATTATCTGAAATGATTTAAATGTTAATGATCTTTGGAAAGCCAAACACTGCCTTAGCCTGGGAATATTGTTGCTATACATTATGGATATTTGAGAGGGAAAAATGTCTTTGCCCATCGTTTTAACAGCCTTACCAGCATAATTGTAAATTGCGCCCCCCCACCCCCAAAAAAACCTGTTTTACTTTTAGACAGTATGGATGTATGCCCTATACATTATACCTAAATTTATCAAGTTAATTCATTAGGGACGTTTACATTTGCTGCAAGTTCTCAGCAATATTTTACATATATCCTTATTCCTTTAAATAAAGTCTGTTTCTAAAAAATAAGACTTTTGGATTTTGTGGGTTTTGTGTCCCCCCCCACCCCCACCCCGGTTCTTTATGCTTTGTCTCTAAACAGTCTCTTATAGTTTTGTGGTTTTCAACTAGCATCCTGAATCAAATGAATTACAATTGTATCATAACTGTCCTGGACCCTTCCTTAGGTGGGTACTGACTGTGGCTTTATGTAGAATGAATTTAGATAAGCTAGAACTACGGTTCCCAGAATGCCCTTCTCCGTACGCCCTTGTCTCAGCGTTGCACACGTAACGTAACGTAAGGTAAGGCTGCCATATTTTGCTCTGAAGGCGCTGTATGGCCTGGAGCAATGGGCTGAATTGGGCGTGTTGCTGATTCACCTATGGGCGCAGGGTATCCCTGGGGCTTGTGACTTCTCCAGCCCCAGGCAGGCTTCCTTCTTTACCTTCTTTGGTTTCTGGACCCGGCTGATTATGGATCTCCGTGTCACAGGGGACTCGCTTCTCCCACATCTCACTCACCATCTGGAGCCTCTCTTCTGGCTTTTTTGAATCCTGGACCAGGTGCGTGTGACCAAATTTAAAAGAGAAATAGAAAAATCAATAATTGCACAGGAATTTTTACCTGTTTTTCTCGGTAACTAATAGAATACGCAGACAAAAACCAGAATTGATTAAACGCTAAGTATGTAGATCATTACCTCACCGGAGCAGAATAGACAATAACGGAATAGCCACTGTTTTTAAACATATGCATATCATTTACTGAAAAAGACTGTAGTGGACCCTTGAAGAGCTCTGGACTTAGAGTCCCTGACATGCCCCTCAGTAATGTCTGTGTGTAACTTTGACAACCCCAAGACTTACTACTGAAAGCCTCCTGTTGACTGGAAGCCTTACTGATATAAAACCGCCCGCTATAGGTATTATATACTCTAATCTTACAATAAGGTAAGCTAGAGAAAAGAAAATGGTATTAAGAAAGCCATAAGGAAGAGAAAATGCATTTATGTATAGTACTATACTGCACTTAAGAGGAAAACAATGCATACAAGTGGACTCAATGCAGTTCAAACCTGTGTTGTTGAAGGATCAACTGTACATGTCATTTATAAAGTCCCAACAAACTTTATTTCTTTTTAAAATTTTATTTTATTGTGGTAAGAACACTTAACATGAGATTTGTGTGCTTAAATTCTGAAGTGTATGATACATTATTGTTGACTATAGGTACAATGTTGTTCCGCAGATTTCTAGAGCTTATTCGTCTTGTTTAAATGAAACTATGCTTGTTGACTAATAACTCCCCTATTCCCCCCTCCCTCAGACCCTGGCAAGCACTGTTCTAATTTTTGAATCTATGAATTTGATTATTTTTAGATACCTCATAAAAGTAGAATTAGTATTAGTCTTTCTGTGACTGCCTTTATTTGACTTAGCGTGATGTCCTCAAGGTTCATCTGTGTTATCTCATGTTGCAGAACTTCATTCCTGCACATTCACCACATTTTCCCTATCCACTCATCTGTCAATGGACATTTGGGTTGTTTTACCACTTGGCTGTATTGATTAGTGCTTCAGTGGAAACGGGAGTGCTAATATCTTTACGATCCTGATTTAAATTCTTTTGGGTAAATAGAAGTGGAATTGATGAATCATATGATAGTTTTTTTTTTTTTAAGATTTTGTTTATCTGACAGACAGAGATCACAAGTAGGCAGAGAGGCAGGCAGAGAGAGAGAGGGGGGAAGCAGGCTCCCTGCTGAGCAGAGAGGCTGATGCCTGGTTGGGGGGCGTGGGGGCTCAATCCCAGGACCCTGAGATCACGACCCGAGCCGAAGGCAGCGGCTTAACCCACTGAGCCACCCAGGCGCCCCATTGCTATTGATCTTTAATCAACTGCGCTGACTTTTTGTTCTACCAGCTCAGATTCACTGTTGAACCCCTTGAATAAATTTTTCACTGTAGTTATTGTGCCTTTCCACTTTAGGATTTCTGATTCCTCCTGCCCTCTGAGCTTGTTGTTATTGTTTGGTTGCTTGTTTTTTATTTTTTAAAATTTGGCTGAATGAGTTTTGTAAAGTCTATTTCCTCTTTAGTTTGCAGTCTCTGATTTTCCTGTTCAGATTGTTTTCCCTTATTTTTCTTTCTTAGCCTTGATACCTTGGTGTTGCCCTTGGGCCAGCATTAACTACTTATTGATCAAAGATTGTAGTTAGGCTCCCTTATCCAGTTAGATTTTTACTCTTTGCTGTTGAATGCATATGTGACTTAGGCTGTTGTCCCTGTTTAGGGAGTTTGGGGTTTTGGCTTCATGTTCAGACAGGGACTAGTAACCTTGAAATTCTTCTCTCTTCTCCTGAGGGAGTATAACCTTGGACATGCACCAAGTCTTTCAGACTGCCAGGAATGATTCTGAATTTATTTTTAGTAAACAATAATCACCCTTGGGTTAGAATAGTTTATTGTTCGGTATTTGGTCAGAGGTTATATTTAAAATCCTTTAGCAGGTGAGCCTTGTGTCCTGTGTTGATGGGTTTTTGTGCTTTAATGTGTGCCTCACGTCTTGTTCAGATTTGTTCTGAATGGCTGAAGCCTAGCGCATGCATATAGCCTTCTTGACCCACGGAATTGGCTATGACCTCAAGAGGATCCTTTTCAGCTTTCTTTCTTTCCTTTTTTTTAAAAGATTTTATTTATTTATTTAACAGAGATTACAAGTAGCCAGAGAGGTAGGCAGGGGGTGGGGGTGGGGTGGGGAGGGTGCCAAGGGGAAGTAGGCTTCCTGCTGAGCAGAGAGCCCAATGTGGGGCTCAATCCCAGGACCCTGAGATCATGACCTGATCTGAAGGCAGAGGTTTTAACCCACTGAGCCACCCAGGCACCACATCAGCTTTCTTTTTCTTGGCTCACTCTGTTAAACTTCTGGCTGTTCTGCTGTTTTGCTTGTAACATTGTTGCATGGATTCTGTGTCTTTAGTGCCACCGATTCCTTTTTTTTTTTTTTTTTTTTTTTTTTTTTTTAGTGCCACCGATTCCTGATCATGTGGCTGCTTCGAACAATGAAGTGGTAGGCCAAAGAGCAGTGGGCACCAAAGCAAAGTGTATTGAGCCATAGTATAGAGTTCCTGGAGAGGGAGTAGGCCCTGAAAGGGTTGCCCCTGGAGTTTCTAAGAGTAGCAATTTTTATGAGCTCTTTTGGGGAACTATCTTAAGCAGTCAGGGTGTGCTAAGTCATGCAATCAGGGCTTTGGTCATGTATCTGTTTACCTATTAGGTTAATGTCTACACGCTGATGGCCTTTTTTGCTGTCATCTGGGGGCTTATGTCTTGTTTGCCCCTTGCTCATGAATGATATTGGCAAATGCCTTGTGGTTAATTGTCTTATTTTAGGATGTTTTGCACAAGTCGTTTCTGCAGAGGATGCAAAACAGAATGCTAGTGCACTCCTGTCTAGCTGCAAAGCAGGATGTTAGTGCTGTTTTATCTTAACTGTCTTGACTCCATGTTTTCTTGCTAGAGACCCTGGCCCTGACTACTTAACTGTCCAACTAACTCCCAATAACGTGGAGCTACTAGCATTCTCTTAATGAATGTCAACCAAGATATCTTTTGTCTTTTGTAACACTCTTAGACATGGAGTTCTGTAGTTTCTGTCCCAAATAAAGTCAGTCCTCTCAGAAATGGAGCTCTTTGTCTCCTGTGGCCTTCCTTCTCCTCTGGACAGAAACCCTGTACCACTGCAACTGAATTGAAAGCAGAGTCCTGCTTGAGGAGTGGGCACTCTATTGTGAGTGACAGCCTCTTGTAAAGACTTACCTTCCTGGAGAGGAAACAGTACCCCGTGAATAAGCTGTAATGGGGGCCATTCGGATGGCAGGATTTTGGCCTGCCAAGCATGGAGTAGTGCTTCTGCTGTGCAGATGGAACTGGGGTGGGGAAGAGTTACCCAGTCCTCTCAGGCCTATTTGGAATAGAATTTCTGCAGTATGTCACTGGAGGTGGGAATGGGGATGGGGATGAGAAATGAAGGCAGCTTGTTCCTCCTCTGACAGAGCACTGGGGCAGAGGGAGTCCTGTGTTCTTGGAGTGCCCAGGAGAAAGCTTTTGTAACATGGAACTAGGAGCAAGGGGAGACAGTGAGTTGTGGCTCAAATGCCACAGACCATCACTGTTCTTAATGATATTTAGTAGATTTTCTTGAAGAAATGTCTCACTTCACTGTATACTCTTTTTTTTTTTTTTAAGATTTTATTTATTTACTTGACAGATCACAAGCAGGCAGAGAGGTAGGCAGAGAGAGAGGAAGGGAAGCAGGTTCCCTGCGGAGCAGAGAACCAGATGCGGGGCTGGATCCCAGGACCCCTGGGATCATGACCTGAGGCGAAGGCAGGGGCTTTAACCCACTGAGCTACCCAGTCGCCCCTCACTGTATACTCTTAAGAAAATTTCCAGAACTTAAATAATTGTTCTTAATCATTTTTGCCATTCAGATAGTTGTTTTGCTAGTAGGAGAGTCCTCTGAGTCTCTTACTCTGACATTCTAAAAACTACATCTGTTTTACATTTTTAATATATTGATGGATTTGGGTTTTATATAAAATATATATATATATTTTCATATATATAAGAGTAAAATTGGCCAGTAATTTTTCTTTCTGCTGCTGTCCTTGTCTAGATTTGGTATCAACATTTAGTTTAGCTTCTAAGATGGGTTTGGGCATGTTTTTTTCTCTTTCTAATCTGTGGAAGAGTTATATGATTACTTTTTACTTGAAATTTACTTACAATTTGAAACCATATGTGTCTAGTCTCTGTATGTTGGGGGGGGGTGATTTTAACTATTAATTAAGCTTCTTAAAAGTTAAAAATTTTACCAGTATTTTTGTTACTATTTTACTTTCACTGTTAGTGTGCTAATTTTCTCCGAATGTATTTATTTTGCCTATTTTTCAAAACTTTTGTGTAAAGCAGTCTATTGCATTCTATTTCATTATTATTATTTGTAATCTCAGCAATAACTATGATTTTGTGCCTTTTTTATTACTCATATTCTTTACTTTTTTTGGTCAGTCTTGCCAGAGGTTTAAAATATATTAATTTTATTCTAAGAACCAACTTTATTTTTGTTCATTTTGTCTTTGTTTATTCTAATACATATACTTTTTAAAAAATATTTTATTTATTTAACAGACAGAAATCACAACTAGGCAGAGAGGCAGGCAGAGAGAGAGGAGGAAGCAGGCTCCCTGCAGGGCAGAGAGCCCGATGTGGGGCTCGATCCCAGGACCCTGGGATCATGACCTGAGCCGAAGGCAGAGGCTTTAACCCACTGAGCCACCCAGGCGCCCCTCTAATACATAGTTTTTAATTTCATAAAGTTTTCCTTCTATCATCTTGCTTCTAATTGCCTTGAAATTATTCTCTTGTTTTTAAATTATCCCTAAGCTCACTAAGTTTTAGCCATCTTCATTTTCTATTTATAAATTTATCTGAGTATCACTTTAGCTTCATTTCACAATTACTATGGTGTAGTGATTTTCTATTATCAAACTCTTTTCTAGTTTTCATTTAAAATTTTTTAAAAATTTTATACTTAGAATTTTAATTGTTTTCAGCAATGTTGTGTATATTTTAGTAAATAAGACTTGTGCTTTTTTTCCCCTAGAATTCCAGTATAATTAACATATGGTGTTATATTAGTGTCAGGTGTACAATATAGTGATTCAATGATTCTCTGCATTACTCAGTGCTCACCAAGATAATTGTATTCTTAATTCCCTTCACCTGTTTCACCCATCCCCTTACCCATTTCCTTTCTGGCAACCACTAGTTTGTTCTCTATGTTTAACAGTCTTTTGTTTGTCTCTTTTTCTCTTTCTATGTTTGTTTTGTTTCTTAAATTACACATATGAAAGAAATCATATGGTATTCATTTTTCTTTGACTGACTTATTTCATTTAGCGTTATACCATCTAGATCCATCCATATTGTTACAAATGGCAAGATCTCATTCTTTCTTATAGCTAAGTAATATTCTGTTTTATGTGTATACCACATCTTTTTTATCCATTCATGTATCATTGGACACTTGGGTTGCTTCCATACCTTGACTATTGTAAATAGTGCCGCAATAAACATAGGGGTACCTGTATCTTTATGAATTTGTATTTGGGTAAATACCCAATGGTGGAATTACTAAGCAGTCTTGAAAAAGAAGAACAAAACTGGAGGTATCATAATGTAAGATTTCAAGATACAAGGCAAGGGAAATAAAGGCAAAAATGAGCTATTGGGACTACATCAAAATAAAAGGCTTTTGCACAGCAAAGAAAACAATCAACAAAACTAAAAGACAACCTGCTGAATGGAGAAGGTATTTCCAAATGAAATTTCCAATAAGGAGAGTTAATATCCAAAAGAACTTCTACAGCTCAACACCAAAGACCTAATAATTCAGTTAAAAGATGGGCATAAGATATAAACAGATATTTCTCCAAAGAACATGTACAGATGGCCAACAGACACATAAAAATATGCTTAACATCACTAATCATCAGGGAAATGCAAATCAAAACTACAGTAAGATATCATCTCATACCTGTTAGAATGGCTAAAATCAACAGCACGAGAAACAAGTGTTGTCAAGGATGTGGAGAAAAAGGAACCTTCATTTAATTTCTTTTAATATTCTTCAGTTATAAATAACTATTTTCATATTTGTTAATTTCTATTGATCTTCAGGTTCCTTGCCGTTTTCTTCTCATATTTTTAATATCCTAGATTATATCAGATATTGTAGTCTTCAATTCTCAAATTTTCTTTAGATTCATTTTATAGTTTGTATTTTTTCTTCTGATATTTCCTATTTGTTCATTCATTATGAACATGTATTCCTTTACAATTCTTGATGGTAATTAAATCCCTTTGGAATTCCTGCTATTAAATCTAACATTTGGGCCTCCATTGTTTGCCTTTTCTTTTGAGTATTGTGAAAGAAGTCTTGCAGATTATCTGGTTCCTCTGAAGAATATTGGCTGAACTTAACTCTAGACTCTATCTTCTTAAGTGGACAATAACTGGAAACTCTGAATCTGTATGCCTTGGCAATGACTGCTTTAAATCTAGGCCACATATGCAAAGTTCAAGAATTAGCCAGATAATTCATTTCATATGCTGAATTTGGGGCTTCCCACCTATGCTTCTGTAATTCTAAAGCTGCTATGAGTGTTTTAAACTCTGTCCTCTGAGTTCTCAGTAAGTAAGACTGCAGATTTTTATCTGAATTTCAGTTTGCTACTAACTGGTCCTGAACTCAGACAAAAGCCATAATAAACAGGAAGCTCATCTAGTGGCATTTCTTTTCCAGTTTTCTGGCATTTGGGGGTTACTCTCTAGTACCTCAAAATAAGTGTATTTTGTTCAAAATTGTAGTTGTTACCTCTTGGAGCACTGGTCTGATATTAGCTACCTCACCATTTCTAGGACTGGAAACTAGATGTATATTTTTAAGCTCTCAAATATTCCAAAAAGTTAGATTCTTAATTGCATTCCTTTTTTATTTTTATTTTTTATTTTTTGAGAGGTGGGGAGGGACAGCAGGAGAGGGAGAGAGGGAGGTGCACGTGCCCCTTCGGATCACTACTTTGTATCTTTAGGGTAAATACCCAGTAGTGCAGTTGCTGGGTTGTAGGGTAGCTCTATTTTCAACCTTTTGAGAAACCTTCATACTGTTTTCCAGAGTTATTGCACCAGCTTGCATTCCCACCAACAGTGTAGGAGGGTTCCCCTTTCTCCACATGAGAGGGAGAATCTTAAGCAGGCTCCATGCCCAGTGCAGAGGCTGACTCAGGCTTGATTTCACAACCCTGAGATCATGCCCTGAGCTGAAACCAAGAGTTGGATGCTTAAGCAGTGAGCCACCTAGGCGCCCCTAATTGTATTGGATATTGTTGAAAGACCAATTGTTTGGTCTTTCATTTAATGCATCTTAACAAATGTAACATGTACATTAAAAAAAAAAAAAAATCCAGAGGGGCGCCTGGGTGGCTCAGTGGATTAAGCCTCTGCCTTCGGCTCAGGTCATGATCTCAGGGTCCTGGGATCGAGCCCCGCATCGGGCTCTCTGCTCTGCAGGGAGCCTGCTTCCTCCTCTCTCTCTGCCTCTCTCTCTGCCTGCCTCTCTGCCTACTGGTGATCTCTCTCTCTGTCAAATAAATAAATAAAATCTTTAAAAAAAAAAAATCCAGAGACTTTTTCAAATGTTGTGGAGTTCTTTGTGTGTCTGATAGGTGAAGCTATTAATTGTAAACCTAACTTGCATATTCTTTTCGGTTTTTCTATCCACCTGCGCTATCGATTATTCAGGGAAGTATGTTAATTTCTTTATTATGTGACAGATTTGTCTATTTCTCCTTGCAATTGAACGGATTTTTGCCTTGTGTATTTTAAAGATCAGTTTAATAAACGCATCCAATTTGAAATAGTTGTATCTTGGAGTTTTATTTATTTTTATTTATTTTTAAAGATTTAATTAATTTATTAAAGGCTTTATTTATTTCTTTGACAGAGAGAGATCACAAGTAGGCAGAGAGAAAGGCAGAGAGAGAGGGTGAAGCAGGCTCCCCACTGAGCAGAGAGCCCGATGTGGGGCTCGATCCCAGGACCATGTGGGGCTTGATCCCAGGACCCTGAGATCAGGACCTGAGCCAAAGGCAGAGGCTTAACCCCCTGAGCCACCCAGGTGCCCCAGGATTTTATTTTTGCAAGAGAGAGGGAGAGAGACCATGAGTGGGGGGTGGGGGGAAGGGGGAGAGATCATGAGTGGGAAGGGAGGGGCAGAGGGAGAAGCAGGCTTCCGGCTGAGCAGGGAGCCCAATGTGGGACACAGTCCCAGGATCCTGGGATCATGACCTGAGCTAAAGGCAGACACTTAACTGGCTGAACCACCCAGGCGCCCATGTATTGGTATTTTTTTTTAAATTTTATTTATTTATTTGACAGAGAGAGATCACAAGTAGACAGAGAGGCAGGCAGAGAGAGAGAGAGAGAAGCAGGCTCGCTGCTGAGCAGAGAGCCCGACACAGGACTCGATGCCAGGACCCTGAGATCATGACCTGAGCCGAAGGCAGCGGCTTAACCCACTGAGCCACCCAGGCGCCCCATGTATTGGTATTTATTTCCCTTATTTTTTTAAACTTAAATTCAGTTGATTAACATATAGTGCATTATTAGTTTTAGAAGTAGAATTCAGTCATTCATCAGTCTTTTTTTTTTTTTTAATTTTATTTCTTTATTTACTTGATGGACAGAGATCACAAGTAGGCAGAGAGGCAGGCAGAGAGAGAGGGGAAGGAGGCTCCCCAGTGAGCTGAGAGCCTGATGTGGGGCTCCATCCCAGGACTCTGGGATCATGACCTGAGCCGAAGACAGAGGCTCAACCCACTGAGGCACCCAGGCTCTCCATCATCAGTCTCATGTATACCCAATGCTCATTACATCTCAAGCCCTCTTTAATATCCATCATCCCATTACTAATTCCCTGCCCTCCCTCCACGCAAACCTCAGTTTGTTTCCTGTGAAGAGTCTTTTATGGTTTGTTTCTATCTCTGGTTTCATCTTTTTTTATTTTATCCTCTCTTCCCCTATGATCCTCTGTTTTGTTCCTTAAGTTCCATATATGAGTGAAATCATATGATAATTCTTTCTCTGATTGACTTTTTTTGCTTGGCATTATAACCTCTAGTTCCATCTAGTTTGTTGCAAATGGCAAGATTTCCTTTTTTTTGATGGGTGAGTAATAAATATTCCATTGTATATACATACACCACATCTTCTTTATCCATTCCTCTGTCAATGGATGTTTCGGCTCTTTCCATAGTTTGGCTATTGGGGACATGCAGTGCTGCTATAACCATTGGGGTACAGGTGCCCATTTGAATCACTACATTTGTACCTTTGGGGGTAAATACCCAGTAGTGTAATTGCTGGGTCATAGGGTAGCTCTATTTTTTACTTTTTGAGGAACCTCCATACTGTTTTCCAGAGTGACTGCACCAACTTGCATTCCCACCAACAGTGCGGGAGGGTTCCCCTTTCTCCACATCCTCACCAACTTCTGTCATTTCTTGACTTGTTAATTTTAGTCATTCTGACTGGTGTGAGGGGGTATCTTATTATGTTTTTGATTTGTATTTCCCTGACGCTGAGTGATGTTGAGCATTTTTTCATATTTCTGTTGGCCATTTGTATGTCTTCTTCGGAGAAATGTCTGTTCATGTATTCTGCCATTTCCTGGATTATTTGTTCTTTGGGGGTTGAGTTTGATTAGTTCTTTATAAATTTTGGATACTAGTCCCTTATCTGATATGTCATTTGTGAATATCTTCTCCCATTCTGTCAGTTGTCCTTTGAGTTTGTTGACTGTTTTCTCTGCTGTGCGAAAGTTTTTTATCTTTATGAAGTCCCAATAGTTCATTTTTGCCTTTGTTTTCCTTGGCTTTGGAGCTGTGCCTAGGAAGAGGTTGCTACAGCTGAGGTCACAGAGGTTATTGTCTGTGTTCTTCTCTAGGATTTTGATGGATTCCTGTCTCAGATTTAGGTCTTTCATCCGTTTTGAGTATATTTTTGTGTATAGTGTAAGAAAATGGTCCAGTTTCATTCTTCTGCATATGGCTGTCCAATTTTTCCAATACCATTTGTTGAAGAGACTGTCTTTTTTCTGTTGGATATTCTTTCCTGCTTTGTTGAAGATGAGTTGACTGTAGAGGTGAGGGTCCATTCTGGGTTCTCTATTCTAGTCCGTTGATCTGTGTGTCTGTTTTTATGCCAGTACCATACTGTGTTGATGATGACAGCTTTATAATAGAGCTTGAAGTCTGGAATTGTGATGCCACCAGCCTTCATTTTCTTTTTCAACATTCCTTTGGCTATTCAAGGTCTTTTCTGGTTCCCTACAAATTTTAGGATTATTTGTTCCAGCTCTGTGAAAAATATTGATGGTATTTTGATAGGGATTGTACTGAATGTGTTGATTGCTCTAGGTAGCATAGATATTTTCACAATGTTTGTTCTTCCCATCCATGAGCATGGAATGTTTTTCCATTTCTTTGTGTCATCCTCAATTTTTTTCATGCATATTTATTTTGTTAATATTTGATATTTTTCCAGTCCTGTTACTTTTTCACTTTTCTGAATTTTTATGTTTTAGGTTTATTTATTTTAAATAACTGCCTCGTAAAAATCAACCTGATTTTAACTGATTTTAACCTTTTAACTGAGCAGTTCAATGTACTTTCTAGTAATTTTTCACATATTATTCATATGTTTTTATAGATCTCACCAATGCCATGGTGTTAGATTGTATTCTACATTGGAATTGTTCTTCAGAGTGTACCATTTTTAGAATACAGTGTGATCTTTCTTTCTTTCTTTCTTTCTTTTTTAAGATTTTATCTATTCATTTGTGTGTGTGAAAGAGAAAGAGAGAGAGAGCACACAAGTAGGGAGCGGGGAGCCTGCTTCCCTCTCTCTCTCTCTGCCTGCCTCTCTGTCTACTTGTGGTCTCTCTCTGTCAAATAAATAAGTGAAATCTTTTAAAAAAAAAATTTATTTATTTATTTATTTTTTTAAAAGATTTTATTTATTTATTTGATAGAAAGAGAGACAGAGAGAGAGGGAACACAAGCAGGGAGAGTGGAAGAGGGGGAAGCAGGCTTCCCGCTGAGCAGAGAGCCCGATAAGGGGCTCGATCCCAGGACGAGCTGAAGGCAGACACTTAATGACTGAGCCACCCAGGTGCCCCTGAAGGCAGACTCTTAATGAACAGAGCCACCCAGGCATCCCTTATAGTGTGATTTTTCATGTAGGTTGTGTAACACAGTCATTCTTGGTGTCAAGTATTATGATACAGTGATTAAAAGATTGTGTCTAAAAAAAAAAAAAAAAGAGGGGGGCACCTGGGTGGCTCAGTGGGTTAAGCCGCTGCCTTCGGCTCAGGTCATGATCTCGGGGTCCTGGGATCGAGTCCCGCGTCGGGCTCTCTGCTCAGCAGGGAGCCTGCTTCCCTCTCTCTCTCTCTCTGCCTGCCTCTCTATCTACTTGTGATCTCTGTCAAATAAATAAATAAAATCTTAAAAAAAAAAAAAAAAAAGATTGTGTCTGGAGCCAGATTTCCTGGATTAATATCTCTGTTGTTGTTCTTCCTTAGCACTGCATCCCATGGACAAGTTAAGAATATTCAATGTCTCAGTTTCTTCATAGTTCTTATCTTAATAGGGATAATATGAGAATTACCATGTAAGGTATTTGAAAAAATGATTAGAAGGTAATAAGCAGTCATAATGGGCTATTATTAATTTCTACCAGATATTGTTCGTATACTTTTCATTTGTCTTATTTTTATCCTTCTTTTTGTGCTTTTAAGTTTATTAAATGTCAAGCTATTTCATTTTTCTTCTGTACTCTTTTAATCATTTTATCCCATTTATCTTTCCATGTATACCCTTGAAATTTTAGTAAGCATTCTAAGCAAAATTAGAAGTTACTATTTTTATTATCCTCCTGAACAATGCAATTAGAATTCTTGAACTCCCAATAACAAATGTTTTCATTTCTTTTTATTCTTAAGGATTTTTTTTTCTGGGTATAAAGTACTAATTTTAACAGACATTTTCTTTTTTATAGGATTGAAAACTTTTTATTTAAGGGCCAGATAGCAAATATTTCAGACTTTACAGGCCATCCCAGTAACAGACATTTTCTTACAACATTTTTGTTATTGCTGTTATAGTTGAACTGTTCTGTTGTATCTTTTTAGTTTTAAGATTTTCTCTTGTACTTTATTGTTCTGAAATTTTATAAAGAATTGCCTAGATATATATATATATATATATATATTTTTTTTTTTTTTTTAATTTTAGTTAGGATTTTTGTGATTCCCGAGTGTTAGGATTTGTGTCCATTATCAATAATAAATAATTCTTAATCATTTTGTAATCAAATATTCACTTCCCCCTAATAAGTCAGTTCTTCTTTTGTAATTACAGGTATTTTGTACCTTCTCACCTTTACTGAAACTCTCTTACGGGTTTCATATATTTTAGCTTTTTTGCCTCTGCTATTTTGCTCATAAGTTTTTCAGATTCTGATTCATGATTTCTCTTTTCAGTGCCATGTAACCTGATACTTTAAGTCTTACAGATTGTTTTAATTTCAATTTTTTATTTCTAGAACTAGCATAATATTCTATTTTAAATGTGTCTTATAATTTTTATTTCTCACCATTATTCATACTTTAATCCCTCTTTTTAAAATGCTGTTAAATATACTTTTATCCTATATCTGAAGAATTGATGATATGTTCTCTGTCTCTCATCTCTCAGCTTTGTTTTCTCATTGTTGTTTTGTTATTTCTCTTATTGTGATTTCATGTTTCTTGGACTTTATTTGTGGGAAATCTTTGAGGCATGGGGTGAGGTGGGATCTTTCAAAAAGGATTTCAGTTAGTTTCTCACAGAAGCCTCGAAACACTAGCAACTTGAATTTTTGGCTTGTAGTATTTTGTACTAGGCAGATAGTATAAATTTGTGCCACAAATTCCAGGTGAATTCTGGACCAATAGCTATGAGTCTCAAGAGAGGCTTTTCTGCATATACTCAGACCTAAGACAAGACAGGAAAATTTGCTTGCCAAATTGCCTTCCTGTCTGCTTTTGCAAAATTGATATTTGAAAATGCTTTTATTAAGTGTGTAGCTTTTGGGGGAAAAAAAGCGTGTAACTTTTTATGTGCCTTGAATTTTTTCAGGATCTCTAACCCATACTGGAGCCAAATCTTTGTGTTCTATTTCTTGCACCTAGGCAATTTAAACCAAGATGTAGGTCACTGGGATCAATAGCAGCCCACTAAGTATCATCTGACTGCAGTGTTTGCTTGCCTTTCTCCATCATTCCTAGGGAATTTCTTTTGCTTTTTTGTAAGTCCAACTATATGTAATAAATGGTCTTTTAACAATATTTTACCCTCCATTTTTAGATATTTGGGTGATATTTAGATATTTAGATATTTAGATATTAGATATTTAGATATTTAGATATTTGGTGATAGGGGTAGGTAATGATAGTTGTACCATTATATGGTACATTATATACATATATGGTACATTATAAAGTCCAACTATATGTAATAAATGGTCTTTTAACAATATTTTACCCTCCATTTTTAGATATTTGGGTGATATTTAGATATTTAGATATTTAGATATTTGGTGATAGGGGTAGGTAATGATAGTTGTACCATTATATGGTGAAATATACCTTTATCCAGCAAATTTTCTGACGTTATTAGTGTATTATTGGTGTACTCATGAACTATTAAAGTTAAGAATGTCTACATCAAGACAGTGAGATAAAACCTGAGTCTGTTTTTATCTGTGCAACATATTTCTACTGAAGACAACTCAATAAGATTATTTCACTGATAGAGTTAATTATTTCACTGAGTTTTTGTTTCAGTAGTTTTTGTTAGGTAAAAAACGTGACTTGTAAACATAGTTACTAGGTGTACATTATTTTCAAGATGTTTGTATATATTTCAACTGATTATAAAGGTGGATTGTCTGAATTTACATGTTAATAAATTTGAGAATTGTCCTCCATAAAGACTGAAAATTTTGTTAGTATTTCTTCTTTGGCACTTAAATATATCTGTGTGTTTCTGCAAGAATCAATTCTACTAGCAATATTATCTAAATATTGATAGTCACATATTCTGCTAGTCCTAAAGGAAAGAAGGGTGATGAAATTAATGAGAAGTGTCCTATACATTGGATGTGCTACAGTCTATTAAGAAGAGATAAATGCAAGAGAAGTAATACAGCACAGTGTGATCCACACCCTCACAGATCACATTAGGAAGTCTGAAGAGAAGTATTAACTTGTATAGAGACAATTAATGACTTTGAATAGACAAGTTGCTTTTGAAGATAGAATTTTAGAATTAAACACCTATTTGAGACAATACGTTGTCTCATTCAACAGAGGAGAAATCTGAGGGACCAGAATTTGATTTGCCTGAATTACATTGCTAATTTGGTGCTGGAACTGATAATGAAAGACAAGTGTTAGAACTCCTGGTCTGGTCTTTTGGTATTTTCCATTTCTGCAAAAATGGTCAGCAGCAACTTTCTTTATGATTACTACTGAATGGTTTAAAATGCTTGTTTTTTTTTAATTGTATTCTAGTTATTTGAAAATTAGTAAGCACATAAATTTATATAGCTATTGGCTATTCTTTTGGCTATAATATTTAAAAACTGGAATACCCATTTTTTTCCTCCATACAAATGTTCTTCCCTTACTGAAGGGCAGCCATTTAGTATCACTTATTGGTGAGTTTAAGTTTCCTTAATTTCATAGTATTGTTATTTCTATGTCTAAGTTGATTATTTCTAGTATGTTATTTTATCTTTAAAATTTTTTTCTATTATGTTATTTTAAACAGAATTTTGTCATGAAGTTCAATAATAGAAGGATTTTTCTTGAGGAATTAGTTATTTAAAAAATTTTTTAAACTCTATTAACAGCTCTATATTCTGAACAGTATTCTGAACAGTATTTTCAGCTTATCTGTTAGCTAGGTAAGTATATTTTTAAAAGTTTTCTCAGCTGAAGGCTCTTGTGACTATTTTAGAAGATAATCATTTAGTTGTAATGCATATCAATTAATAGAATACTTGGCTAAGATTATATGATGGGATGCATAAAAAGGTTAAGGGTTTTGCAAAGTAATACTTGACTTCTCTATGCTATTGGGAAGATCTGAAAACTGACTTTAGGAGAAAGAAGTCATTGAGTTCTTCTGAAGTCAGTTTATGTCATTTACATTGAGGAAATTATGAAATGCTTATTTAGATCAACTTTGCCTTACAACTGGGGTTTTTCATTGAGTATAAACATTTGGTTTTGAGATAACATAAATCCAAGGGCCCTGAAAAAAAAAAAAAAAAGATAACAGGGGCACCTGAGTGACTCAGTGGGTTAATCCTCTGCCTTCAGCTCAGGTCCTGATCCCAGGGTCCTGGGATGGAGCCCTGCATCATGCTCTCTGCTCAGCAGGGAGCCTGCTTCCCCCTCTCTCTCTGCCTGCCTACTTGTGATCTCTCTCTCTCTCTCTGTCAAATAAATAAAAAAATCTTAAAAATAAAAAGATAACATAAATCCTCAATCACTTCATCTTTAGTACTTTATATGTAAAAAGGAGCTGGTAAAAAACATTTAAATAACAAAGTATGTAACCTTTGCTACCTACCAAGAAATTTGGCGATGATATCAATAACACTGAGAGGAGCGGAGATTAAAATGCTGACAGCCAAGGGAGGTGATTGGTATTGACCACAATTGTCAATGACTACTATTATTGTTACTGAAACTGTAAGTTGAAACATGTGGATTTGATCCTTTGCACACAAAAACGTTCACAAAAATTTCTTTTCATAGCTTTTAGTACTTGGTGGATCATGTGTTAGGCTGTTATAAAATCCATGTGAACTTTTATGTATACAAATGTCAGATCAAGTACAGGTTTCATATGTATTATTTCAAACGTCCATCAATAAAAATAAAAGAGGCCAACAAATGAAATATAATAAAAAATGAAATATTTATTCTTTTGGCTCAATAATGACGTAGCTCACCATTCTTTTTAGTAGTAGCAATTCCCTGCATGCAGTTCATTAGTACACTACAAGTAAATAGTTTTGTAAAAGGTTAACATTAAACTTTTGGTTTGTGCAAAAAACAAAAATTTATATCATGTTAGTAACTGCACAACTTTGCCACTTTGTTCATGGCTAAAAAGGACCGAGCCCATGTTATTTCTCTAATAGCTCTAATGTAGCAAGAATTAAAAAAATAAGACTAGTCTGCATAAGCAAATACTACAAAAGTTTGAGTAAAAAAAAAATTCCATGAATAATGGGTAATATTGAGGCAACCATAGTTGGTAAAAAATGATCTAAGTTTGAATATTGACCAATGTATCTCCTATTGGAATGGTAGAAAATATATTATAACAAAGAAATCCACAAAACCCATTGTCTAACTTTTATTTTAGGAAATTATCCATTGAAAAGTCTTATGGATTCAAAAGTTTGGAGTTGTGATTAAAAATAAAAAGCAAAAGCATAAAGTAAAATAAATTGCCATGTCATCAACCTGAAAATAATTTTCTTATGTACAAAATGCAACAAATAAAATTGATCATATTTTTACATTATTTATATTTAAACAAATTTTGGACATATTTTTAGCAAAATATGAAGTATAGGTTTTGACAATAGGCAGTATGCAGTGTGTTTCTTTGAAATATAGAGAGACACCATATGACACTCAAGTTGAATTAAAAATGCCAAAGTAAAGGTACTTTAACTGCAAGCTATTCTGCTTGACATACTGGATAGAGCTCTTTGAATTCACTCTATCGACATGTGACTTCTTCTAACCAAGGCTTGTGAAGAATGGGTTGAATAAAATAGAGCAGCATAGGCAACAGACATGCATTAGTGATAGTCTTCAAACTATTTATGTTTAATGAATGGTACAGGATACATCCCTGTTGGAAGCTTGCAAAAGACACATAACAGTGTGGTACATATTTGATTTAATAGATATTGTTTAGCAGAAAAAAGATATATATATATATATATATATATACACACACGTGTGTGTGTGTGTGTGTATATAATTGAATATATATGTGTGTATATATATATATATATATATATATATATATATACACACACACATATATATATATATACAATTCCTGCCCAAACATGTACCACAGGATAAAATAACTATTTACATAACAGGGGGTGTTGAATTGACATAAAATGTCAGCTTTGCTGAGAGTAGAAGATGGCAAAGCAAAACTGCAGCAGAAAGTGGGACAACTATTCTAAAGTGACACTTTAGATACACTTTTTCAAGGTTTTTTTCATTTTGTTTTTGGAAAGCATTTAACCAAATTAAATATAGAGCTCTGGAACTTAGAATAAAATTTGCACTTGCTGAAACAATATTTGCATAAAAATAATCCTTTAAAAATTAGAGGAGACTTTACAGGCACATAACTGTTCAGATATATAAACAAATGTAACAGACTAAAACACTTCCAAAATTAAAGCCATCTAGAAAACGGAAGTACCTGAAATTATTGACATTAGAATATTTTTTTCTGGTTTTGAGCATGAACTTTATTTCTCAAAACACTTTTGCTAATTATTTGAGAGACTTATGGAGTAGGAACACAGGGCTCTTATATGCTTTTTTTCTCAACTTAAACAGCATTTACAAAAATAGTGACATAGTATTATGAATAAACTATGAATTGGGGAGCAAGGGAATCCACTAGAACAAATTTTGTAAAAATATGGCAGATATGGAAGTTAAAAATAGAGTGGATGCAAGTACTGTACTAAAGGTGTTTGGTGTAGTTACAATGATCACTTTGCACAATTATCCCTACAGTCTAGATAGCCATTGAATTTCTCTTCAGCAGTGTCAGCTGGTAATGAAAACAGCAACCTCTTGTCAATCTTGTTGATACCCTGACTCACACAGTTGTAGTGATGGAGAGGTCACTGTCTTGTTATAGGCACTGACCATATGTATTTATTAAAACAGTCAGTTTGGCATACACCTCCTCTGGGAGTCCAGTTGACACATAGACTTTACCATCATAGGCTGTAAACAATTGATCACAAAGATAATTCTTTGTTTCTTTTTTACTTTTGATTTTCCCTGCCCTCTTTCCCTTTGCTTTCTTTTTCTGGTTTGTCTTTCTCAAACTTTTCTTTGTCTGGCTTTGTTACACTGTCGTAGGAAGGAGGAGATGTGGTAGAGGAACTTCCATCTGTTTTTTCTGGGGTGGAGTTTCCATTTAATTTGTCAATAATCATGTCTTCTTTGATAGGTAAGTCAATCCTTCCTTTAATTGCCTCTTTGTTATATTCACTTGATACCTTTTTTAACCTTTGTCTTAAAAGATAACATCTGAAATTACGCTGAATGATAGCAGCAGACACCTCCTCTTGTTTGCGTTTCAAAGTGGTTGTAATGGGTTCGTAGGAGACTTTGGAGGGGTTTGATGCCATGAACCGGTCTTCCATCTGTATTCGAAGGGCATCCATCTCTCCACTTTCACCCAAAACACGCTTTGTAAAGGCAAATAAAATGTCGAGGCAATGGATCCGGTCCCCACTGACCATGGGCAGGTCCATGGCGATGAGCTGGACTTTGTTTGGTTTGGCTATGAGAAGAGGAGGATCCAGGGCAGCTGCAAAATCAGAGAGCTTGACGAACTCTATAAACTGGGTGGCATCAGGATCAAACTTCTCCCAGACCTCATAGAACATCTCGAAGTCATCCTCACTCAGGGGCTCTGCACTTTCTTCCGTAGCAACACTGAAGTTCTCCAGGATGACAGCGATGTACATGTTCACCACAACCAGAAATGATATGATGATGTAACTCACAAAAAAGAAAATCCCCACAGAGGGGTTCCCACAGTCTCCTTTAACTGAGCTTCCAGGGTGAATTGTGTCAGGATCACAGTCAGGGGGTGCACTGTTGAGAATAGGTGCTAGCAGTCCGTCCCAGCCAGCGGAGGTGGTAATTTGAAACAGGCAGATCATGCTGTTGCCAAAGGTCTCAAAGTTGAACATGTCATCAATTCCAGCTTCCTTTTTCACATAGGCAAAGTTGGACATTCCAAAGATGGCGTAGATGAACATGACCAGGAAGAGCAGGAGGCCGATGTTAAACAAGGCAGGGAGGGACATCATCAGAGCAAAGAGCAGCGTGCGGATCCCCTTGGCCCCTTTGATCAGACGCAAGATTCGACCAATCCTGGCAAGCCGGATCACTCGGAACAGAGTAGGAGACACAAAGTATTTTTCTATCAGCTCAGCCAGAAACATGCCTGTGGAAAAATATAGAAAACAGCTAAACAGTGAGTATTTTATGTTTATATGAATGCTTTGTCTTTGCAAGGTTTATGAAAACAGCAGGATTTTTATGAGTATAAATTTTTACTAAATATTTGGGTCCACTCCTAGTATTAGTAATTGGATTACAGAATTTTATTAAATGATTCTATAATGTTAAAAACCGATATAGAGTTTTAGAAAATCCAACAATTAAATAATCTCAGAATGTCATGGCAATTTAAGATTATATACACTTGGTTACTATGAGGAGTTATCCGCACACATGAAATGTGCTGATTACAAAGATTATTTCTGAAATATCTAAATATATTTTCTATTTTTGAATACCGACATTCTTCAGTTAGAGGAAAAGGAGAGTGTAAACTTTAGAATTATACATATTAACATTCTCAGATCTAATTTCTGTGTTGTACAGCTATCAGGCTTTGGAGAAGCCTACAGTGGTACCTCTCTGTAATTAAACTATTCTTACCTACAATGGAGAGAATCACCACCACAAAATCAAAAATGTTCCAACCTATGGTGAAGTAGTAGTATCTGAGAGAGACGAGCTTTAGCACAAATTCTCCAGTGAACAAGATAATGAACACAAGGTTGATCCGGGACAAAACTAGAGTCATGTATTTGCTCTGGTCATCAGTTTCCACCATCATGGTGACCATGTTGAGGCAGATAAGGATCATGATGCTGATATCAAAGACTTGTCTAGTTACAAAATCAAAGACCATTCCTTGGAATTTGTTCTAGGAAGAGAGAGAGCAGAGAGAAGGTTAATAAATAATGATCCAGTGAAATTGCGAGTGAAGTCCTTCCATATGTGGCCACAAGATATATACCCTTCTCACATTAGTCCAAACAATTCTTTGTGCTCCATTTCTCTTCACATTAAAATATGAGGAGGAAATGAAAAAAGTCATAGGATAAGAACAAAATATTGTTCTTGGTATATTTAAGTATATTTGGTATTTTAAAGTTCCACGGAAAGACAAAACTCAGACATAAGTTGGTGACAACTGGCTGTTAATATGCATGGGCTTTGCTTGATTAAAAAAAAAACTATGATAATTTTCATAAAAAATTATGGAAACAATGAAGATTTACAAAGTAGTTTGATACAGACAGATTTTAGATTGATGAATACTCTAACTCATTTGTCAATACTTTAGGAATTTTGGTTTATATATTATTTCCATCTCTCCCTCCTTCAAAATATATCAGTCACTGTCTATTTTATTCTAACTTCTAACTATGTGTGTCTGTGTGTTTGTTATTTATCTGTCTTTCTTCAAGATCTGTTCTTTAGCTATGCTTCAACAAAAATGCATGACACTTTTTCTTTGTTTTGTTAGCAGTCATCTCAGGAGACACATACTTTCAAAGATTACTATACTCTTATGGTCATTGAATATAGTTCTGTTAGGAAGATAAATTTTTAATAATTTAGAATAAAAATATCAAATGAAATTTCACAACTTACTAAAAATAAATTTCATGAATTGACCAAGTTTCCTTCTTTTAAATATATTTAAATGACCTTCAGTAAAGCAGATTTGTGCCCTTTCGTGTATCCTGTTCTACCTCCCTGCTTTGTCGCTTTTAACCTCAACTCCAAAACTCTTAGAAATACGGTAAAGTCAAGTCATTGATGGGCTTCATGAGGGCTTGCCAAATCCCAGTTCTGGCAATTACAGGCTTTATGACTTTGGGTACGATTTTTGGGTGGGCTCAGTTTCCTTATTCCTTACCCATCTAAGAGATAAGTTATAGTATAAACAGCTCTGTGAACATAATTATTATGTCTTTTCATATATTATGAAGCTCTACAGAGTATGCATTCTGATTAAGTCTTTTTCTTTTTTGTGTATTTGGTGAAACAAACTATTTTGATGATGCCGTTTTCCTTCCTAAGAAGGTTAGGAGTATTTTCTAGTCATATGAATGGAGAGAACAAATAGTATAGAGGGAAGTGCTGGGGTAGAATGGGAGTTTTCCAGACTCCATTTATTTAAAAGGAACACGGTGCCATGTAACAAGATTGGGTACATTCCGGGAAGCGGTAGGTGGCAGCAGGAATATGAAGGCTGCTTTGGAAATAGTTATTGAGAACCTCAAGTTGGACTTTTTCAACTGACAAACTGTAAAGAACATTACCTCCTTTTTAATAATTTAGTAATTCTTATTGAGTGTGGCAGTTGTGAGTGGTGTTAAACAATATGAACTTCACTATTAGGGCCTATGATTTTTGGTGATGTCACTCAGTATGTTCTCCAAAGCACTCCCAACTTCATCATATGGAAGTAAGGCTTTAGAATACCAAAAGAGATGAGTAATTCTTACTGCTGGCCGAGGTATGGGCTTCTGAGGTTTCTTGGATCCAAGTTTCTTCATTGCATTGTAGTATTTTTTCTGTTCCTCTGTCATAAAGATGTCTTGACCTCCAAAGTAAAGATATAGTATAAAACCGGTTACAATCTCAATATGTATGACAAGAACACCAGTACAAAAATATTTCTGAGTCTTTAGTCTTTTCTCAATTTTTAAATGGAAGTTTTACCATTTCGTATATACGTACATACATACATACATATATATATATATATATATATATATATTCTGCTTTTCTCATTTATGTAAAATTTGGAGTACTTTACTATTATATAAAACCTATAATCACATAAATCTCTGATTAGTACAGGATTGTAATTTGATTATATTATATTTAGAAGGAGGCTCAGAGATCTCAAATATATTTTTGTGAAAGAAAAAGTGTTTTCTTAGTCCATTTCACTTTTGGCAGTTTTCCTTCTTTATTCAATAACTTTAAGTACCTCCCGTGTGCTAGAAAATGTAACTGTTATCAGAATTAAATAGATATATGAGATAACAATATCTTGTTGTCGTATGGAATAGGAAAATGAAGACAGGTGGAAAATGCATAAGGATATATTAAAAAATATTGCAGAGACCAAAATAAACTCTGAAGACTCAGAAACAGTCTTTATAAGCTAGGCCTTAACAGATGATTAGAGGTATGCTAGGCAAAGCATTCCAGGTAAAGAAAATACCCTGTATAAAGTCATAGAGGTACAAGAGCATGGCTTGCTCAGGAAGGGAAAAAAGAAAAAAAAATTCCTGTGGCTATGTGTGTAACGTATGATAGTGGTGACGGCAGGTATTGACTGAGGAATAGGAAAGGAGATATAGAAATGCGGTGTGGGAGAAAATGAGGCTAGAAAACTGGGTGGAAATGATTCCCGAAATTCTCTGTAAGCAAGGGTAAAGCATTAGAGGAGGCCCACTGGATGCTTTGAAGCAGTGGTCACAAAGACACTAAAGCAGCTCTGCAGAGGACAAACCTAGAGAGGAGCCACCAACTAGAGGCTGGAAACTGCAGCTGAACTGACCACATAGTGAACTGAAAAGAACATAAAAATAATCTAAGTCTGTCTTGACTATGAGTATCCTGACTATTTGGATGTACAACAGACAGAATCTCAGAATGGGGAAAGCTGAGAGCTGAGGAATACTTATCTTCTTTTTCTGTTGGTTGAAGTTATCTATGATTACACCAATGAATAGGTTCAGAGTGAAGAATGACCCAAAGATGATGAAGATGACGAAGTACAAATACATATATAGATTTTCTTCATATACAGGCTGAAGTTTTACCTAAATAGTATTGAAAATATTAAATAATATTTAAAAACATAATAAATACTTAAACTAAGTTAACAATTTAGTGAGTGTTTTTACTTAAATCTAGAGCTATTTTTGCCTTGCCCTCAGATACTGTTCTGCAAAAAAGTTATTTTTTCAAACTTATGATCTAGGATAATGGAAGTTTGTAATTTTTATGCTTGTTCTTGAATCTATTTTTCCTTTGTGGCTTACCTGTACATTTCCTTTAGAGTAAATAACAGTGGTATAACAATATTTTGAACCTATTTTTGTCTTATAAATTTTTTTTGCAGTGTTTTAAATTTGAGTCCGGATTGGTTCTTGAAGATATGGCTTTAATAATAGACCATCAGCTTCTAAGGGGAATGTAATATAAACAGATAGGTTCTGAGGAATTTTTTTAAATTCCCATTTTCAAAATTGAGTTTCCCTGAAACTTGCTTTTTTTTTTTCAAGATATTTTTGGAAGTTGCTTCACAAACTCTGATTTATCATACTCTCCAGGGATAAGGAGAGGCAAGCTACTTTCTCATGAGCAATGTTTCCATTCTTGAATCTCATTTATAGGCCAGTTTGATGTCTTCTGATCCCACGCAGTTAGATATCCTTTCACAGTAGATATCTATCTATCTACATATAGATATATCAGACATATATTAACCAAATACCATCTTTATTGACGTACATTAGCTTAAGAGGATCATTTCTGTTTGTAATTATAAATATTCTGATTGCATCTAGTATGAAGTTGTTGGTCATTCACTTAAATTATTACAAATGTTCACTATGGAAAATCTTGTAACTATTAATAGTATTTGAGTGATACTTACATCTCGTGAATCAACAGCTGCATACATAATATCCATCCAGCCTTTAAATGTGGCCTGTGAACAATACATATTTGAATTCTGTATAAAAACCTAATCCAAGAATGTGGCATTTACCATATGAAAATCTGATAGTGTTACTACAAGTAGGTTTTTGTATGATATCATAAAATTCTGTATGAAGAGATTGAAATGAATTGAATCAAGAAATTGAATTGAAGTAGAATATGATTGTATTTAGAGTCTGGAATTCATTTTCTTTTTCTTGGAAGATATTAATTTTTTTCTTACAAAAATTTAACTAGAGGCTTGGTTCATAGAATACCCATCACAGTCTCAAATCCTTTCTATACTGAAATATAAGTTCTGTGATTCAAACCTATGGTGTGTTTAAACACAACTCAGTTGTTTTCATTAGTGAGTTACTGTTTAGTTAATATGTGGTCAGTTAAGCCAAAATTATTAACATTATACATTTTGAAATCTATTCCATAAGATTTGTATTTCTGTAAATAGTAGAATCATACTCCTTAGACGTTGGTACAATAAATTTTCTAGCTAATAATTTATTTTTTTAATTTTTAATACATATTCTTAAGATTCATTTATTTATTTATTTGACAGGGAGAGAGAGAGAGAGATACAGAGAGAGAGAGGGAACACAAGGAGGGTGAGTGGGAGATGGAGAAACAGGCTTCCTGCTGAGCAGAGAGCTTGATGCGGGGCTCCATCCCAGGACCCTGGGATCATAAACTGAGCCGAAGGCAGATGCTTAATGACGAGCCACCCAGGTGCCCCCCTGGGCTAATAATTTGTACATTTAATTAATCACTAAAATATGTACATTGTTATTTTAACATACAAAATTGCTCCTTTGGCAATGATTGCTAAGGAAAACTAAAAACAGGAATAATGCAATAGCACTCAATAATATGATAAGAAAAAAAAACAGGAAGCAGGAAAATAAGGCCATACTTAACATACTAAAAGCTGAACACTGGGGAAACACATATTAAAATAACTGCGAAACATCTTAAAGTCAAGTTAAGCTAATAGTATAGGTGTTATTCCCAACTGCTTTTGTACTGTCAGATAATTTTATTCAAGCAAAGAACATCAGAGAAATGATCTTTTGTGAAACATTTTGAAAATGTTTCCAGAACTCATACAGTGGACAGTGGTAACTTACCACTTGAAGCAATGCAAGATAGCCAGCGCCAACATTATCAAAGTTTACTTTCACGTTTTTCCACCGAGCTTGCTTGCCAAGAGCCTGACAGTCGCTCAGATTGTTGACTTCACTAACTTCAAACATGTTACCCGTTGTCGTGTTAACACAGTGGTAGAACTTGCCAGCAAACAAATTCACACCCATGATGCTAAAGATCAGCCAGAAGATGAGACATACCAAGAGTACATTCATGATAGAGGGAATTGCTCCAACAAGAGCATTCACAACAACCTAGAAGAGAAAATGAGGATAAGGCCACTTACAAATTGCTAAAATGAAAACCATTCCTTTCATTTATTTATTTAATACTAAAATGGGTGCAAAAAGAGTTAAATAAAAATCTAGGTGGGTAAGTTGTTTCTCGTCATGTTTTCTAGGACATATTTGAAAAGGGAAAATAAACACTGACACAACTAAATAGCTAAAGGATTTAAGGAAAGCAAAATATACCAAAGTGTGAAAAGAAATAAAAACCTGATATATAGTAAGATGGAGTCAGAAAATGTTTGTATGCTGGGGAAAAAAGAAAAAAAAACGCATTAAATACCAACAGAAGAAATAATCATCATTCAGCAATACATTTTAATTTTTAGGAGTGTTAATGAATGATGATCTGAAAACATGGTTAAACAAACCCTTTGCAAATAAAGTATTAGTAATGTCTTAAATCTGCCTCCTCAGATCAAGTCAACTTTTTATGACTACGAAGATAGGGTTAAGAATTTGCAAGGTAAATTCTTTTTTTCTCTATTGGTAAATCCCATTTTTAAAAACTATATTAAATGAGATGGACATAAAAATATCAAATATGTCCTCATTATTATTCTAAATCTCTCAAATATTCACTTTAGGGTACATGTTACTTCATCAACCTAAACTGACCTGTTTCATGAAGAAGAAATCAAGTTACCTATTCTCTCATTAAATTCAAAAGCTTAAGATTAAGATGTATTTTGAAATCCCTAGGGAGACTGATAGCATCTTTTCTTATTTAATCTGATTAATAGTGGACTCTTTAGTTAAGCATTTATGTTAAATGAAACTATTGTTTTAAAATAATGTAAATATTATGTTAGAAATCAATACCAAAATTTTTAAATTGACATCAAAATCTGAAATCCAAAATTGTAAAAATTTCATATACTACTTGAATTTGATTTCTTTTAGAAATTAAGTTATATAATACTTGCCATGTTTCTTTGCTACTACAATTTGTTTAAAATGACCTCCACAAATTTTCTTATCAAATAACTGTGTGATACATTTTACTATGTTTCATAGCTGGAACATTAATTCCATCATATGATTGAATTAAAAATGCCAAACAGAATATTTTTTCAGATTAGAGCAAATTTATAAGTTTCTTATTTTGTTCATTGCTATCTTCCCTCAAAAAAGAATTGCTAATGTGAAACCATGCAAGCAAATGAGGGCTTAAGTAGTCTTAGTAATGGCAAAGATAGGTTTGAATAGAACTTGAAATTTTGTAACAGTTTTTATGAATTTTGTGACTTTTTTATCAAGTAGCACTGAAATGAAATTAGAATGTAAAACCAAATATTTCTTTGCTTACAGAGCTTCTGGAAAGTCTGGAGAGTGGTTTCATTCTCTGTGATGGGTGAATCTGTAAGTCAAGGTTGAAGTGTTTTTATTGCTCTAAACAAATCTTCTAACATAAAAGCCTTATGGCCAGGGAGAAATTCAATATCTCTGTGCATTTGCATGCTGGGTTAAACAAAGCTGGCCTTTGCTAAATAGTATTTCGAGGGGTGTGACAAGTGGTTGTGTATCTAAATAAGTGTGTACTTTATGTGTAAATGCAAGAAATATACACTAAGATGAAGAGGAAAATACATGTTGTGGAAAAAGTGAACCTCATTCAAAATGCTTACTTAAAAGAGCAATCTTTAAAACAAACTCCAGGGGTTGCCTGAAATGCGTGGTTAATTATTCTAACCCTTTATTTTGGTTGCTTATTAGAATGTACAGATTTTATCAGCGACTACAATTTAGAGTTGTTTTCTTGTACAACAAGTATTTTTGTTACTGATACTAATTGAAGAAGTAAAGCAGACAAAAACCATTTACCTTTCATTCATTACCAGTGATTTTTGAGGAATCAAACTGCCTATTGGGAATAAGAAAAACCCCTAGTAGGATGAATGTCTGTAGTTAAAAATCATTTAAGTATGTATAATAAGCAATGAAAAGAAATAAATGGCAACATATGTTTTTTGGGATGTTGTGAAAACACCCTTAACTATCGTCAGAAGACTTGGATTCCAGTCTTAGTTCTGCCACAAACAATTTCTGAGGACTTGTTGAAATAAACTTCGGTTTAAGGTGGCTGGCCTTAGTGATATCTAAGATTACTGCTCTGAAATTCTGTAATTCTGTGAAGTAAATATCAGAGGACTATGGTACCCGTCTGTATCTAAATCATTACCTACATTTAATTCTGATATGAATCATCAGAGAGATTTTATTCTTCTTACCCTCATGCCTTCAAACCGGGATAGAGCTCTTAGAGGTCTTAAAGCCCTTAATGTCCGTAGGGATTTAATGGCACCAAGTTCTGAGTAGCCAAGAGCATTGGCTACCAAGCTAACCAAAGAAACCTACAAAAAGAAAAGATATTAATAGTTCACCTGGAAATAAACTTTTGACTGAAGGCATAAGATATGGTGTCTGTTCTTTAATACCAACTAAATAAAATTCAGACATATCTTGGCAGCCTTTATCTTCCACATAGTGGGTTCATTTTATATTCATGTTATTGCTTTTCTTACCAATGAAAATAATCTCTGCCCATTTTTTTCCCAAAGATTTTATTCATTTATTTAACAGAGAGAGACACAGTGAGAGGGGAACACAAGCAGGGGGAGTGGGAGAGGGAGAAGCAGGCTTCCCACTGAGCAGGGAGCTCAATGCAGGGCTCGATCCTAGGACCCTGGGATCATGACCTGAGCCAAAGGCAGCTGCTTAATGACTGAGCCACTCAGGCGCCCCTCTGCCCATTTTTATAAACATGTAAGACCTTCCAGTTAGATATTTCACCCCACGGAATCCCTTTCAACCTGTGGATATACCACTGGTGATTTAGGATTTGGTTCAAAAGCCAGATCCTCCATGGATCTGTGCTTAAGATCATTAGTTGGAAATCATGTTTCTCTTCTGAACTTATGTAGTATCTTGGTTATGTGTACTGGAGGCTTTTCTCATTTAATAGAATCAATTGATTATGTATCTTCTTTCCCCCTGTTGGGTCACTTAAACTTTTTATGGGCTGGGATGAAACGTTCTTCTCTTTTGGTGCCTAATACTGTCTGGTTAAGTAAACTTTAGTCAATATGTGTTGGATAAATAAAAATAGAATAATTTTACCTGAAAAAATTTTATCAGACTATGTTGTAGTTTCATGATAATGAAGAAATGTTTATCTGAACTTCTGGACTTATAATTCATAGTGATAATACATCTTCTGATATTTATACATATACTAAATTTTACTTAAATATATGAAAGGTTAAAGAAGACATACCTTTTTTGAGAGGAAGAGATTTTATTTGCTTATTTTTTCTTTCAATATAATAACATTTATTGAACATACTGTATGCAAGGTTCTGTTTTAAGTGCCTTATGCATGTAAATCTTAAGAAGTAGGTACTATTACTATTGCCTTTTCACTGGTGAGGGCATTGAGCCCCCCTGCACCCTCCTTACCCCACCCCAAGAAAAGGGATGTATGGTAATAAGAGGTGGAGTTGGGTGGGTCTTGAACCCAGGTGATCTGACTTCAAAACCATATCTTAACATTTTGTATACATGATCAAAAATTTGTTCCTTATCTGAACCACAGAACATGGAAAATGGTTTGAGTGACTATCTTTTCAGTTCTTGCAAGGGCAGTACAAATGCATCTAGGACTTTCCTTGAGGCATAGGGAGGAGTTAATTCATTATATCCATGGGAAGGTTTAAAGGCATTGGGGCTTAATTTCTTGCAAGAAGGGAGGGTCATTGAAAATGAATCTATCTAAATGAATCCTTCCAAGAGTCTTGTGAGGTAGGATGGAAACTAATCTGCCCAAGAACACATGGTTTAAAGGGTGACATAAAAACTATAACTGAAGTTTTAGAGGCAAATGGAGCCACTCTTCCCTCATTGTTTAATTTAGCATACATCTCAGAGAATTTAACAGAAAAATAAATGACTAGTGGCAGGATAATTTATTGAGCTATTCATTTCTATCTACTTTTTGCTGCCACAGAAGACTGGAAAGATGGAAAGGTTATTAGAGAACGTGTGGGCTTATATTTTCTGGGCTCCTTTGCCTCGGAAGTATTAACAGCAGCTTTAGGCTTTTCGAGCTTCTTTCAGAATACTTCCCTTATGCTCTCCAAGTCCTTTATTTGAGAACTGGGCATTTAAAGGGAGGTGACTGCAAATTCCTCACAACCCAAAGTAAGAAAGCTTATGGTTTGAAAAGAAAAGAAAGGCAATGGCCAAAATCAGAGAGCACTGGATGGATAGGAAATTTGGTATTCAAAGGCTGCAAGACACCACTTCCATATAACTACCCCACAGTGGAGTGACTCTGTGAGTTTCTAGAGAATTGGGGCATTAGTGAATTTCTTTTAATAGACCTTATCCTATTTTGTATAGGACAAAAATTCATTTATTGAGTTAACTAATGCAAAAAAACTTAGTATACCTTAAAGGCAATTTTGAAATAAATATTTTTAAAGATTTGCAATGTATTTAAAATTTGAAGATACCAACACATATTGGTAGTGTGCTTTTTTACTTATGATCTCTGAGAGTAGCCAAATGACTAGTCTAAGAAAAGGTAACGAGGGGCAAGGCCATAACTAGAATTTATGTCTTCTGTTTTGTAGCCCAGGGTGTCGTCCACCTCAACAAACATGTCCCCAACCTTTCAATATATAGTATTTTTATCCTCCTCTCTTATGTGCTAAACATAAAAGGCACTTGTTAATGTGTGCGAAGTGTAACAGAAGCTCTTTGACAAAAACTAAAATTTTAGTATAAATTTATATGAATCTAGGTGCCTCACAATACAGCGAATATATAACTGTCTATGTTAGAAGTTTTAGGGGGATGACTGTCATCCACACCTTTCTGCCCTATGGCAGTGAGACTGACAAAGAGAAATAATGCAGGAGGGATTTGATGGTTCTGAAGAAGACCCTAGGAGTTCTGTAATTGTTTATTGAACCACATAATATGAATGTATTTCTCTTTAAAACAGCTAAAGATAATTTTTTTTAAGTTCAGTAGGAGCAAGTTGAAATAAAAATCATACAATTACTTCCATGCATTCCAGTGATACATTTCAATCCAAACACTTGTATAATTTTTGATAATAAAATCTAAAAGCATCCTCTTTAAAGTGGGTTAAAAGAAATGCTCACTACCAATGTTCTTTTCTTTTTTTTAACATTTTTTGGAAAAAGAAATGAGGCTGTATGAATTTGAAAGCAGAATAATTCATTATTTGCAGATACATTGTTGTTGATCTCAAAAAACCAAGGGGAAAAAGTGAAAAGCTATTATAAGCAATGCTATAATTATTTTAGGTGCTAACCAATATACTTTTTCATATATTTTTTAAAAAGTTGTGTAGGAGACTTTTGGAACTGAATAAACTTTAAAATATTAACATGAAAAAGTAAAACTTAAATATTATTATTTTTTAAAGATTTTATTTATTTATTTGTCAGAGAGAGAGAGAGAGCACAGGCAGGCAGAGTGGCAGGCAGAGGCAGAGGGAGAAGCAGGCTTCCTGCTGAGCAAGGAGCCTGATGTGGGACTCGATCCCAGGATGCTGAGATCATGACCTGAGCCAGAGGCAGCTGCTTAACTGACCATGCCACCCAGGCATACCAAAACTTAAGTATTATTTTAAGAAGAAGAACAAAGAGGACTGACTCCACCAGATATTAAAAGCAATTATGAATATGCAATAATTAAACCTGTCATATTAGTAGACAAAGAAATGAATGAAACAAAATAAAGTCCATATTATACCTAAGACATGCTGAGATTTAGCATGTACATAAGGGTAGCATTTCAAATGAGAGGTGAAAAAAATAAATGAGAAACCATTTTGAAGAAAATAATATTGGATCCTAACCTCACACCTTACACCAAAACAAATTTCAGACTGATAAAAAATGAAAATACAAAATAAGAATGGATGAAGAAACTCAAAACTCAAATTGTAAAATTGGGGAAAAACATGGAAAAATGTTTTAATAATTTTGATATGAAAGGGTCTTAAGAAGCATGAACAAACCAAGAAGGGGAAAAAATAATACTGATAGATTTGACCAAATCAATATGAAACATTTCTTCATGACAAAAAAAACAAAGCCACGAAACAAAAACCCAAATAGGAAAAACAATCACATCACATGTGACAAAATAGCTTATTTTTAAAATTTTACTTGTTTGTCTCTTTACTGTTTGTTCCTTCCTCCCACAGGGTGTAAGCTCTAACAGGGCTTGGTCTGCTCATGTTCATACCTCCTTTGTTTAAAATAGCAAATGGTCCTTTTTAGGTGCTCAACACATTTATTGAATAAATGAATGAATGTTAAGAGGTTGGATAGATAGTCCACCGCAGTCTACTTTTAGGTAAGGAATTGAAAAGATTATATATATATATATATATATATCTTAACAAAAAAAAAAATATATATATATATATTTTTTTTTTGTTAAGATTTTATTTATTTATTTGACAGACAGAGATCACAAGTAGGCAGAGAGGCAGGCGGGGGTGGGGGGTGGGGGGGGAAAGCACGCTCCCTGTGGAGCAGAGAGCCCGATGCAGGGCTCGATCCCAGGACCCCAGGATCATGACCTGAGCAGAAGGCAGAGGCTTTAACCCACTGAGCCACCCAGGCGCCCCCAGATTTTATTTTTTTATACAAATAAAATTTTCAAGGTTTGAAAGCATATTCCTTCTGGTTTGCAGTACTTCACTTATACCTCAGATTTTTTTTTTTTTTTTGATAGGCTTTCTGTAGTTTTTTAGTTTTTTTTTACATCAATGTACTTGATGGACTGGTGAAACTCTTTTAAGTATGTTTTTACTTGTACTTTCAAAAACAGTTTTAGCACTGCATTTACTGAGGTTATATTAATCCACATATTTCTGCCCTGGCTTTGTAAAGAAGAATAGACCCATTTAATAACATAACTTGTCCAAAGTAGAAGGCTTTAATTACCCACTTTCAGTCTACTAATTGAGACTCACTAAAAGGGAAGTAATTTTTTTGGCATATTCTTTTAAATTAAATTTATTCATTTAGACATTTTTTCAGTAGATACTTAAGTATCTGTATTAGGTGTCTCTCAGGATACAAACAGGATACAAAACCCCTGCTCTTGAGAGATTTTTAATGGGCCAACTATATGAAAGTACTTGAAGTACAATGTAGTATTTCAGTAAATGTAAAATTTTTAGTAAATAATATTTCAGTAAATTTCAGAATTCTCTGGAGAAGTTCTGTCACATTTGTAAATGATCTTCAATACATGACAAAATTTTTCTGAACAAGAGAGGATTCCTAAATGTATTCAGCATTCCATCATTTCAGGAAAAAGCTGGAGATTACAAATGCTAAATCCCAAAGCCAGTCTGAAAATACAGTATTACATTTATAACAGATAAGAAACCCCTTGAGTAAAAAAGAACTGAATTGGGAATTAGGAAATTTGGACACTGATCTCAGCTTTGTTACTAAGCAGTTGTTTGATCTTAGGAAAATTATTTAAACTGAGGCTTCAGTTTCCTAATGTCTAGAATAAAGATATTCTTTGAAGCTCATTCCAGCTGCAGACTATAAGAATATTAAACTTCTCTTTCTGGATAGCTTTTCAGGATAACATTAAAATTCACCTCTATTATCTATGTAAAGCCGACCATGGAAATTGGAAATCATTTCTGGTCTATTAAAGTGACTTGGGAGCAGATTTCTTATCAACTCAAAGGGTTAAACACATTTTGGTTATAGCACTCTAAGTATGTATGTGTGTCAGAAAGGGGAGTAGAATTTAGATAGGCCCGTACTGGTCAAAATGATAAAAAGAATAAATATACACATACAGCAGTTATTGATTCTTATTGGCAAGTGTTAGAGCTAAAAATAAAGTGCTTTATGATTGCTAGGGAACAGCTAGAGATAGTGCTTAAAGTACCTTGTTTTGTTGGGAGACTGTAAAGCCTTGTGCAATGGAATATCCCAAACTACAAAGAACCAGATGACTGTCATTTTGCCCCAGTGCTTCTTCATTGCTTGGAATAAGAAAATAGGCTGCAAGTCAGACAGATCCGATAATTGGTAATGTTTTTATGACTACTCACCCCAGGGTAATCAGATTCAAAGCAGGGCTCTTACACCTAACTATTTGCATGGTAAATTTCTGAATAGCTACTGGGGTATCTAACTACTGATTTAAGAATGGAAATGTATTTTATTGTCTTGTGGGTATGTGGCTGAATAAATACAATAAATCGGTTGTTTTAACATTATTTAGTAACAGTACTCTCGTAAACGATTAAAATGCAATCTCACAATTCGTGGCCCTAAATCTTTTTTTTTTTTAATATATATATATTTATTTATTTGAGAGAGAGCGGCAGAGATAGCAAGAGCACAAGTAGGGAGAGGGAGAAGCAGGCTTCCCGCTAAGCAGGGATCTGACTCGGGACTCGATTCCAGGACCCTGGGATCACAACCTGAGCTGAAGGCAGATGCTTAACTGACTGAGCCACCCAGGAGCCCCAAATCTTTCTTAATTTTACCTCCTGGAGTTTTGTGTTTTGTTTTGTTTTGTTTTTAATGTAACGGTTAATAAGCTAAGTGCTTAGATCTGTCAATAGATTTTTAGCTATTCCTTGCCTTGAGGTCCTTAATTTTTGGAAAAAAGAACTGTCTGCTTATGGCATAAAACACTCTGTGTTTTCCTTACCACTGTCCACATTTTTTGGACCTCTTCTACCCTTTCCTATGAAACTTTCCTAATTTTTACATTTTGTGTGTGTGTGTGTGTGTGTGTGTGTGTGTGTGTAAGTGCAGAGTTGTGTCAACATTAGTGAAACTAGGTTCTCAAAATCAAGGTTTTAATCATAGGAATATATGAAATGTCAAACTTGCCTCTTTAAAAAGTAATTTCATAAAAACCACTGAGGATACTTACATCGACAATCAAGAAATCTAGCCAGCACCAGGCATTGGTAAAATATGTTTGAAATCCATAAGCTACCCATTTGAGGAGCATTTCCAGAATGAATATGTAAGTGAAGACCTTGTCAGCATATTCTAGCATAGTTTTGATAGTCTTTCGCTGTTCAATGTATATATCTTCAAAAGCCTGTGAATTAAGAATGTTTTTATTTTACTTGAAAAGCTGGCTTCCCCCAAGTACTTGATAAAATTGCTTAATATAATATCAGATACAAAGCAGTAATTTGATAAATATTGGCTAATATCTGACAAACATCAGACAAAAGCTAGAGACTAAAACTAACAGAAAATGTTGGCAAGGAAATGTCAATATCTTTACTGATTTAGTATGTTTTTTTTTCCCTACCTCTCACCCCCAAATCTCCATCTCAATTACTGCTATAAAGACATGCTTTTAGAGAAGTAATGTGAACTCAAGAAATAACTAGAAGTTCTGGTAATGAGGGATAGACTTGGCCTATTCCAACATTACTTTCAATGATTCCCTGACTGATTTGGCTTATTTTGAAAGAGTAAATTAATTATATATAAAGAAAACAAAATACACTTTTAGTCCATAAATGTTAATATAATTATTAGGGCAAACTGGATGGTATTTGACATGGAAGTTAACGTAGTTACAGAATGTCTCTGTAAATGGATGTCTCAGTGAGGAAAACATCTATTAGATAAATACCAGATGAGAAATTCCATCTGGCTGTTCATAGTTTTGATTTATTATGTACTTCATTTTGCATAGTTAAACCCTGGGTTCCATGCTTTGCCAGCATAGATATACCTTCCCTTTTGCTTCTTAAACTCAGTGTCTGTTTGTGGTATTTTCAAAAAATAAGTTATTTCACTAGAACCTGACTCTTATCGATTTGCACTTCACTTACCAAAGCACCACTGCTGAGAAGAATCATGAAGACAATGAAAGTCTCAAACCAGTTGTGTTCAACAATGCTGTAGCAGGTTTTCCGAAGATTCCACCAGACCTTTCCTTTGCCCTCTTCTATACTTACTTGACAGAATGGAAATTTTTTAATACATCCTAAAATACAACATTAAATAGAAGAAGTTAGAAAAAAACATGTTTTGTACAAACTATGGATTCAACAATCGCATACATACTAAGTGCTCACTGCAGTAAGTGTAATCACCATCTGTCACATACAAAGTTATTACAGTATTACTGACTGTATTGTCTTTGCTAAACCTTTTATCTCCACGACTTGTTTGTCTTGTAACTGGAAGTTTGTACCTATTAATCCCCTTTATCTATTTTGCCCATCACCCTACCCACCTTCTTTGCTCTCCCACCCACCTTCATCTTTTCTAGAAAATATACTTAAATCTTAGATAGGAAAAAAGTAAACTTTGTTGCCTTCTTCCATGCCAATCTTAGATCATCATTTACAGGGTAACTAGGTACTTCATTCCTTAGTCATCTCAACATCCTTCCTATACAATGAATCATTCTCAGAGTTATATATGTAGCCAGGCACCTAAAATTCAAGGAATTACTTTATCAAGAGTTGTATGAATATAAATAGTTTCATTTTTAACACTAGTTAGAATCTCTCTTTGCCTTAAGGCCATTGATGGAAATAGGGTCCAAGAATACCTCTCAGGTCTGGGGAAAAGCTGCATGTTCAAATTGCGTATTAATCTTTTGATGTGATCCTGAATTTTTCACTTCCTTCTTTTCATGCACAGAAAAGCCCCCTGTCCTCTAGGTATCATCCCTGTCAATTTTCCCAAGCTAATTTATTTTCACCCTCAGTTCTTTTTTTAGTTACACCTATGACTCATCTTGTTAGTCAGTATTACTGTTCCTTTGACCTCCCCCTCCTAGTTTTCATATTATTTCTCATTTCCATCCATTCCTTGCTCTAACTCTCTGAGCTACTACTCACTGGATTGAATCCAGTCACATTGAATCAGCAAATCTTTATTGACTTGTGTGCAAGACTTTGTACTGATCACTATGAGAGAACTGTTTTGACTGTCAAGGCTCTACAGTACATCCGCATCCCCAAACAGCTCTGATCACAGCACAAATTAACCACATTTGAAACTGTGAAGGATGGTGTGTAATTACTGCAGCATCTATAAATCAAATCACAACACTGCCAATGAGGTCTGAAGGGACTGCAGTCATTATCAATGAGATGACATTCCAGAATGCCATTTATCTCATAGGGTTAGCTTCTCCACATTCTGGAGGGTAAAGAAAACAACAACAACAAAAAGACAGGTCAGATCATCTTAATTGTCCAGGCACAGTCACTGCTATAATATAATCTGGAAATATAGATAAATTAACTTTTCAGAAGAAAAGAGAAAAAGCAAAGATAAACATGCCCTTACCATTTCTTTGAAATAGTTCCCTCAAGTAGGGTATTTTGATCACTGTAAGAAAAGAGGGGAGATTGAACTTTAATCCTATTAGAGCTTGTTTACCTTCAGTAAAGCAAGCTTCCGGTTTAAGGTCTTCCTCAGGTTCAATTTCAGCTTGTTCGCCTTCTCGGGGTGGAGCAACATCAACTGTGCTTCCTTCAGATGAGCTGGTTGCATTTAATTTCTAGAAAGAAACCCCATTGCAAATTGTGATTTTTCTCTCTTTTTATTCAGCTAATTTGGAAACTCTTTGTCATAGTGTGAAAAAATGATAGCGATCACATTTGACTCTCTTAACATTTCTGATAAATTATGTACTAATAATTTCACATAATTAAAGCCCTAATATTTAAAACAGTGTAACTACTGACCTGATTCAGACAGAAAGAGGTTAGACAGCATTCAACGTGGGTGATTTGGAAAGGATGAACTGTACTTGTTGATTTGTTTTATGATATCTATTTGTATATGGATGTCATATGAAATAGTTTAATAAATTAATTCTCAGGCCAAATCAAAAATAGTTTGATAAAAGTTTGATGTGCTGACATTCACTGCTGATTATATTAATTAAAATACGTCAAATTAAATTATTTCCACTTCTTACAATGGAATTTTTCAGAGCAAAGACCATTACCAGTTGTCTCTAACTACTGTCCATGTTTCTGTAATTTTAGAAAGGAAGAGCAGCACATTAACATTAGTCACAGTCATTATATTTCAACTTTGAGCTATATTTTTCCTCTGGCTTAAATAATCTTCTAACTTTACTAGCAGAAAAATGATGGATCTCTCTCTCTCTCTCTCTTTGAACTGCTTAAATGAATTCAATATTGCCAAAGAATTCTAAATGAAATGGAAATTTCTTCATAAATGGCATTGGGCAGAATCTGTATAGAACTTTGTTAAGAGCACATTCTGAATTCAACATGTTATCAGGCTGTGAATTTTTCCTTTAAATAAATCATTGCGGCATGCCACACAGTTAGGAAGAACCACTTTAATGATACAAAAATAAATATATAAGTACTTGGAGATCACTTGGGAAGACATTATGGATTTGCAGTGTTTTATGAAAACAGATGCAAAGACATGACATACAACACAGCCTGGCCAATGTAAAGCTTTTAAGATGAAAAAACAGCACATGGACATGATAATGGTTTCTAAGTCCCCATTAATTTTAATAGCTAAGTGGTAGGGGTCACTCTGCCCTAGCCTTCTGAAAGAGTTAATGTGTTACTGAAAAATCCCCAAATGACTCCCTAAACACTGGTCATATTGGAGAAAATTTGACTCAAGATTCTTGATTTACTAATATCATAACACAAATGTAGTTTAATATTTTATAATGTGAACTATTTGGAAAGCATTATCCAGATAATATTTTCTGTGATGTTACTTTGAAGGTGAGGTTAATCATGTCTAACTAAATATATTATGAACATTAAATATATTATGAAAAGTAAGTCAAATTGAATTCGATAATAAAATATTTCCTAGTATGGAGTATGCTAATGAGAGAAGCGAGGCCATCATTTTTGGCTGATAGTTCTTAGGATCATTATAGTGCAAGAATTTTTAACCATTAAATTCCTCTACTTTTTTGGAGAAGTGAGAAAGGCCACGACATATTTTCCTCCCCCAGGATTTTTCTGCTTCTTAACCAGAATATCTTTATTCTTTTAAGAAAATCCCAGGGAAACTACCACTGTATAGAACTGTAACAGCTTCTGATATAACAAAGAAAAAGCAGAATAGCTGTTTCAACTCAGCAACTAACTCTTCTTCCCTTCCAATTTCACTGGTGGTTGATGGGTTGAACACTATGACATCTGATAAGTGGCAGCAATAATAACCACTGTGTAAATAAATCCAGTAAGAAACCAAATTATTTTGAGGTTAGTTATAAAAAGTTTCATGTTTCTTCTTCCTGTTGGTCAAACCAAGTTGGGTAATTTCTTCTGAACCTAGTCATAGTCCACCTCCTCCATGAAGCCTTTCTTTCTTGCATGATTTCTCCGTGCTTAATTTTGTAGAATATTAGGCCATTATACTTTTTTGTTTGATCAGATATTCTCATGAATATTTATAAATTATGTATGTACATAAAGTTATACATAGATACAAATTATATATTTATTACATAAATGTAAACATATATACCAAAAATACACACACATACATATACCAAAAGACCCAAGCATAGAATGGACACTAAATCGTTATATCAAATTTATAGAGAGCCAATAAATGAATGATTGATTGCATTTCTGAATTACTTTTATAGAGAGAATTATAGTGTTTAGATAGTTTCATCTCTCTACTTTGTTGTATAACTCAATAATGTCCTTGACAGAAGTTTATTTAGTTGTATTAGAAAATACATTTTTAATGAATAGGAATTATTGAGTTAATAATATTTTTAACAATAAAAACACATGCGATTTCCAAAATGTTTTTCTAAAATACTGGCAGACATTCAATAAAGAAATACAAGGAAAGAAAGTAATCAGTATATGTGTATATATACACAAATACATGTATATTTTTCCATTGAAACCTCTAGAAAACATACTATTCTCATCTTACTGCTGTTAATATAAGGTGAAATGTTCAATTTTTTGCATTATAATAGTCTTCCATATAGTCTACAGGTGTCTTATATTTAAATACAAATATTTACATAAAACAAACCCAAATGGCACAACTACTAGTAGCTACTAATCTGAATGACAACTGAATCTACTCTTTATCAAGTACTGACCTCTGGATGTATTTTTGTTATTAGTACTATCTTTCAATATAAATATTTCTGTGAATGTGGTTAACATGTTTAGATAGAAATGCTTTCAGTTTTCTAAATAGCTATGTGAGGTTATGCATTTATATATTGTAAAGATTGTAAAGTAGAGAGTCAGTAGTGAATTCATTTGCCTCTATCTGCATGGTATTTTGAGGCATAACTTGTGTTTTAAAAACAGACATCTCTGAACCCTTGCCAAAACTCCACATGTATTCTGCTCTTTCAAATGAGCAGAATCCATTTTACATGGAGAATTTCTTCACTATTTTTCAGGAGTTTTTCTGAATATAAGGATAAGCTTTTTTTTTTTTTTTTAAATTTTATTTATTTATTTGACAGACAGAGATCACAAGTTGGCAGAGAGGCAGGCAGAGAGAGAGGAAGGGAAGCAAGCTCCCTGCCCAGCAGAGAAACTGATGCGGGGCTCAATCCCAGGACCCTGGGATCATGACCTGAGCCAAAGGCAGAGGCCTTAACACACTGAGCCACCCAGGCGCCCTAAGGATAAGCTTTTTAAACTTTGACTTCTTCTTACGGAAGCTTCTTAAGGAATGTTCAGAGTCTTAGACCCTCATGCACTGAAGCTTAAAAGGTAGTTGGTAGGCAAGGGTTCATTTCACTAAGAAGTGTTTTGTGGGGGGCTTCTTTCCTTATGAAGTTTGACATAAAGTTAGTTCTTAACTTGGAGAATCAGGCTTATTCATGTTGTAATCTTCATAGTCCACTTTTTTGGGGGGAAGGGTCATAGGAGAGTGCATACATTTTATTCTGTGAAGTTACAAAAATCGTGTGTCAACTACATAAAATTTCAAAAGTCATGAATTTATTTACATTTTTATAAAGTAAGCCTTAGAGTATATTCTTATTAATGTATAACAACTTAACAATTACGATATACTGCTTGATATGCTTTAGTCATTGTATACATAAAGAATTTTACAACTATCTTTTTAAATAATTCATTTCTGCCCTAGAAACTACTTAAGCATTTAAAATCCTATATGTTGATATAATACTGTCTTTGTATTCTAAGCAGTTCCTAATTAATTTCAGTACTTTGGCAGAGTGTAGTCCGTGATATATTTTATCATAGCCATACCAAAATGACTTCCGTATTTATTAAAAGCATGTAACTGATTTAAAAGCAGGTGACTGATGATAAACACAAAGAACAACTTACTTTCTTTATATTGCCATAGCTGTGATACTACAATGGTATAAAAAAAAAAGCAAAGAAAACTGAAATGAAATTTTCCATGTTAAGGAACTCAATACTATACTAAATAACTAAATTAATACTTATTCAGAAGTAGTTAGAAAAATATAATTAGTTGTATAGGCATAACTATAGAAAGCTTCCATATAAAACCATATAGTACAAGCTCAAACTTGTGTTCTTGTACTATTTTCTCCTTACCCCTCCAATTTTTATGGCACTTAAGGTTTGATTCTTCCATCCCTTGTAGAAAGTACTGAGTCTACAGAGGGATGATGGCTTATGCTCTACAAATGCACACTGGAAAGCAGGTTTTAAGATGCAACATTCTCCAGGCCTAATTCAGCCACAGAAAACATGCCTGGCTATAGCAGAAGCCTGGCGCAATACTGTGGAAGCCGCACACTGATTCAAGAACCATGTTCTCGAGGACATGGTCCCTGAATATGAAGTTTTCGAGAAGATTAACTACAAATACCTTTCGTTAAGAAATGACAGAATCAGCATCCATAAAGGCCACAAGACAATTTTCCCCTCTAATAACATGAACTTATTTAGAAATTCCCCATTGTGATGAATATTGCTCTTGATTTTTATCCAATTAAATAATGAAATTTAACTTTCAGAGATAGAAGAGAATGTTAGCAACTGGCCTACTTCCACTGAAATGCGCTTACATTTCATTTGTTTTCAATCAGCTATCAAATGTTTGACTCTCACAAACTGCTGTATGATTCAAGAGGCAAAAATAAAAGATTCAGCCATTACAGATTGCCTTTAAAATCTAGCCATTTCTCTCACAACTTCGGAGTTTTGTCTTATAAGTAGAAGAGGAAAATCTTTTGGTCACACATACTATTAGGGCCTTAGTCTGATCTTTTGGATATGCATATCCATATCTTGACTTATAATATTTCACTTAAAGAATAGGTAGACACACCAGGAGGCCATTGGGCTGCTTGTCCAAGGCAGGAAGAATAAGACTAAAATCAATAGCTCTCTTTCCTAGACCATTTATTGAATGGTTAAGTGTATAAACCACGGGCATGTGGTTTTTGCCTCAACATATTTTAAATGTGCAATAGCCCGGTGCTTCTTTAATTTTAAAGTGGCCTTAATAACAACATGATATTTGAAAGTAAAAAATAACTGTGTGGTAGTTGAAGAGTAAGGTAAAAGGGCATCAAGAAGCCAAAAGGAAAAGCTGGTTTATCTTGAGAAGATATACAAAAATTTAAATCTAAACTAGTGTTAATTGGGTTTTTTTTTTCAACAGAAGTACATGAAAGCACCAAAAACAGTTCTCTGAAGGTCAAGATGGGTTTAAAATGGTATTCATATACTCATCTGTGCTTCTGGAAGAGTTGCCTCACATTCAGTTTCACAAAGAATGTTTGGAAGATGGTGAGAGCAAGACAGAGAAAGCCCAGAGGTACTTTCATTGCTCTCCAGATTCTGAAAACAGAACACAGTGCCTTTTCCAGAAGGGCACCTGCTTGGGATCTTAATCAAGTATCTGTTTTCAGTTCTATGAAGGCTTTGTAAAAGAGGGAATATTGCTATAAACTTGATGTAAAAGATAATTTTCCAGTACCATTTAATTCTGTTCTGCTTGTGAAGAAGGAATGAATTAGATTTTTTTCAACTGGCCAGTGTTGGTTTACACCACAAAATTAAAAGTAATTGCTAAGTAAAAATTGCATAAATCAGGGACCTATATACCTTTTTCTACATTTCATTAATAATTTTATTTCTGAATTTGTTGCATTCTCCAGCTAATTCTCAGTTATCCCTAAGGAAGAAGAGAGAAGGTATGAATTAAACCTAGAGACAACCCCAAACTCTATTTAGATACTCTTTTTCACCAAAAGTATTGAAATTGCCAATACTCAAGAACTTCATTCTACTTTTGTTTTGTAATTTTCTTTCCAGAACCCACACTTTGGCTGAGATTCCAGTAAGCACTGATATCAATAAGAGAAGGTTGCACGAAGAGAATAAACTAAAGGCTTAATCCATAAACCTATAGTAATCTTGGGAGATGCCCTTTACTTGTCATAAAACCATAATTAATACTAAAAAAAATGACATTTTCTGTGTCTCTTTTTTAGCTGCTCAGTTTTAGGGAACATTAAGGTAGATTAGGGAAATTTTTTGAAAAATGGGTACACTGGACCAATTAATAATCAAGATGTGAACTACCCATATCATGATGCTTTCCTTCTTTTGATTACTTTGCAGTGAACACTTACGATTTTACAATATGACTTAAAAACTTTCCTAAACTACATGAAATCCAAGATATGTGGTGCCCAAATACATACAGACTATGGCCCTTCATATCCAGAAACTTATGATCACCCTGCTTTTATTTTTTATAGAGCCTTTAAAAAAAAAACCATGAACGCACACATTTCTGTCTGGAGCAAATGAATTATAAGGGTTGAAAATTATATTCATGAATCTGAATATAGTGATCTAAAAATGGCACTATCAAAAAAATCCCATGAGGCTCATTTTGGTAATACAATTTACTTATAAGGGCTGAATCAACAACAACAAAAAGTTGTGGTCTCATTTTAATGAAATAAAAGCAGAGAAATAAAAAAAATGCATGCTCTCTTAAATTCTTGACTATATTGTACTTTAAACATTCCTATCATGGTTTAATACAGCTATAAATCCTGTAGAGCATGCAATTATTGCTTTTTAGAGTTTAAAAGACTAAGCTGGAAGACTCATTAGCAGAATCAAATATGATATGGGACTGCCCGTCTCTCCTGACCATGCTATGATGTGTCACACAATTCAGCAGAGAGCGGCTGGGCACATCTAGCGCTTCCTTGCCATGGCAGGGGAAGGAACAGCTGAGTAGCATGCAGGCCAGTCAAAATTCACTTCGAAAGTGATTGTACATGTACCACTTGCTTGGGTAACCTGGGTAAAAGTGGTGGCCCGAGCCTTTGGCTGGTTAAAAAACACCAGAGCTGCACTCTTGATGGCTCCAGCTTGATTTTACCCCTGTGAGAAGTAAGAACGGTAAGTAGTGAAGGTCACGGTATGATATTGCTAGATTGTGCTTTGGAATTCAACTTCAGATATGATTCTTAAGAACATTTATTCCATATCCTCATCTAGGAAGACAATGAAACCTTTTAAAAACTAAACTGTAAAAATTCATAGTTCTATAAATATTCTAAGAAATCATGATTACATGAACTTTAAAAATACAAAAACAAACAAAATTCTACTTTTTAGCTTGTTACAAGATTTGTATAATTCCAAGTTTTCCCACGATAAAAAGATCACTATTTTGCATTTCATACCTTTTATTCTCTTACATTTTTTTCATGCCAAGCTTTGTAGTTGTTTTCATACCAGCCTGTTTATGTTAGCAATCCATATATGTGGATATAATGAATATAGATATATAAACACATATATTATAAAAATAATAACAGCAATTCTTATCTTTATCTCTAACAACTTTTAGGGATCATTTCTTCTTAATTGCACTATAGCTAGATATGCAGTATTATGAAAATGAATGTAAAAAGTAGAGTGACTAGGGTTTTCACATACTATCTAAGTTAATGATTAACTTACTGTCCCCTAAAGCAGACATATTACAAGCTTTTTAAATTACTTATTAATCTTTTAGTGAGAAATGTATCACTCCATTTGTTTAGTTTGTATGATTTCTTACTTTGTCAGTAAAAAGAAAGGATATTCTGTGTTCTTTAAAACATAGCTCAATGTTCTTTTTCTATTTATGGTCAAAAACTCAGAAGCATGAACCCAAGTGTTACTTTATGGATATGTTATTTTTCATTTGTGTGTATATGTGTGTGGGCAATAATTATTAAAAAAGAATAACCCAGCCAACATAAATATGCATCTGAAACATGACCTGTGTTCAGTGCCAGCAGTTTTCAGAAGTTCCAGGTTAAAATGAACTTTTCTGGAATTTATCTAAGCCTACTGTATAATGTTAGAAAATGCTGATTTTTTGCTTTTTATTTTTTAGAAACATTGTATTTTTAATCTTTGTGTGAGCATATATGAGAATTTCCTGTTAACTTTTTTTGTGCTAACTTTAAAAATCATATAAAATTTATTGTTGAATTTATTTCTACCATGTGAAATGATTTGAAATTTTATCATAGCTTTGTAAAAGTATTTGATTTTACATTTAGTTTGATAAATTTTCACACTATCTATATATTTTAAACAATTTCATTACACTCTGTAATTGGTTTCCATGTATCTAAATTTTAGCTTGGAAGAGGATAAATGATTATAAAGAGTCACCTAAAAAGGAATTTTTGTTCAGATGATAAACTGTTTTCTAGACAGTGTGTCTCTGTATACCAAATTTATGATTTTCTAGCCACTGAAAAGACATGGCAATGAGGTGGTATTTTTCTAGGCAGTCATTTGAAATATCTGCAGGCATTATAGAGTTTATAAAATATTCTGGGAACCAACTTTTTGGTAGAAAGTAAATATTTAATTTCCATAAATCCAATGTGATAAAACCTGTGATATTAATGTAACAAAATTTCTCTACCTCTTTGGTTTTTCTGCCTCTTCTTGACCCCAGATTGACCCCTAGTCTTGTCCCTAATCTTCCCTTATTTTCTCTTTATAATTCCTTCTTTGGTAAACTCGTCTATTTTTAAGGAGTCAGATACTTATCAAATCTGTTTTTAAACCCTGATTTCTCACCCAGCCTTTTACCCCCAACATTCTCACTTCTAATTCAGTATATTCCAATTGACTTCTTCCCTCTTACCACTTACACCTGGTAACCTTCCTAAAAAGACCATTTCAGAGAGTGAAATTACTGTTTTTTCCAATTTCCTAGTCTTCACTAGTTTGTCAGATTGCCAGAATGTCTCAGTGCCCACACATATTACCTTACCTTAGCCCAAAATTTCATCACCTCTTTGCTATCAAATGGTTGTTACCACATTCCTCAAGATAAACCCTTTGATCCCTCACTCTGTTTTACTCATTGATATCAAATAACCTTTGCTAAAACATCACTTTCTTTTTGCTCTTCCCCTGCTTCAGAACAAATAGCTCTGTATTGACTATGCAGGCAATTCTAAATTTTTCTACTTACTTCAGAGACTTTACAATCTGAAAATACCTGATTCACCCAAACAAATTTCCACTGTCTTCTCAATGAATACTTTATTCATGCTGATTGTTCCCCTGCTTTACCTCAATACCAAGCTCATTCTCAACTGTGGCTTTCCTTTGGTAGGGTTTTGCTTTGACTTTTTAATCACACATTTGACCCAAACTTGGAAGCCTATTTCAATTTTATCTCTTCCATTTAGCAACTTGCTATGTTCTTGCTGTTCTTAGTACCTATAATTTTTATATTCAGTCCTGCAGGATAAAACTTTTTAATAGGTCTTTAATGATTTTGAGAATTAGTGTTGGCTTCCTCAAAGATGTTGAGATTTCCCAAAGGGAAATATATTTTCGAGTTCTCCTTTAACTCTTTTTTACTCTTAGTATGCAGCAGAATGCCGAGTTCACAAAAAAACCATTCAATAATTGCTCATTAGCTAATTGTTGTTTTTTCTTAAATAAATCTTTTAAGTAATGAAAAATAAAATTAGACTGAATTTTTGTTTTGTCAGGGTGAGCAATACATACATTAGAATTGAAAGCTCAGTAAGTGGACTTCGAGTGGAATTCCAGGAATATTATACATCACTTTGTGTATGTTTTACCTTTAAAAAATATTTTCAAATTTACTATCAAAATATATCTCTGCAGCACCAAAATGCCAGAAAGAAAGGGTCAGGAGCTGTGAGTTATGACATTGTCAACTGCTTATTACTTACACAAATCTACAGATACTGTTCTTAAAAAGAAGTTTTTAAAATATGCTCACAAAATCAGACACCATTGTTCTGATTCCTGTGGTGCTAATATCATACCCTTAAGCTAAAATCTGTCTTTTATAACTCTGTGCTAGACTTACTTCCCACTGGTGTATTGGAAGTCCAAAATTAAGTAATAGTAAAAAATTTTAATCCTATTCTCCATAACACAAAATTGCAGAATTAATACCATTAAGCTGCCATTATGGGATTCTGTGAATTCTAATCATACAGTAAGAATAATTCCCTTTCTCCTTTGTTTTATTTTGAACAACTTGTAATGTAAGTAAGAGCAGCTTTTCAACTTTTACCTCTTAACTGTAATCCTCAAGTGGAGCATTTCTAAGTAGATCTTAGCATTTTCAAGTTAATCTGGAACACTTAGTGGATTTGTTTACTCTTGACGGGGCAAAATTCAGTCAGTGCTACTTGCACTTTCCAAGTATGTGTAACACTTCCATAAATGTATAACATTCTATCATAGTCAGTAAAACTTTCAGAGGTGAGCAAAACTACATGAAAGTTTCACATTAAAAAATTCAGAGCAAAACCTAATATAGACAGTAAGGAGATGATACTTTCACAACGATCAATAAAATATGGTTCATTGATTTTTCTAAAGAGTATAATACAGTGCATAGAATAGAAGGTATTAAATATGATTTATTTTCTGGCAGGTCACATTTTTAGCCAGATTTTCAAACTGTCAAGAAGATGAATATACAAATTATTGAGAATGGTGATTTCCTTTGGAAAGCTGGAATTTCTATGAATGGATTTCCCAATTAAAAAAATCTCATAATTTTCCAACACTGCTCTTGGAAAGTCATATGTATGACTTTCAATATACTTTTTAATAATGCACATAAACACAATAAAAACCTAATAACTATAATGGATGGTTATTATAGGAAAGGCGACAAAAACTTAAAAAGCATTCTTACCTCTTTGCTTTCTTCTAGTTCTGACTCACTGCTAAACTCTTCAGTATTTAAGTTTTCGAAGTCAGACTCTCCGACAGCAATTGGCACTGTTACAGTGAGGCTGGGGTTGTTTATGAATGACATGTAATCATTTTCATCGATTACGTATTTTTCAACACTGCTGCCGGTACCTACACCACTGGTGGTTCCATTCCCATCTTTAAGATAATTAAGTTCTTTGCTTATTTCTATTCCAGTATTATTGGATATGCAGCTGTCTATTTTGTTGCCTTCATGGATCTCTATAACTTTTGGCTTTCTGAAAAAGGTTTTTCTGAAACACTCCCGTATCTTATTTTTCACATAATCAATTCCCTTTTGCATCCTTCCTACTGCAATCTGGAGATTGTTCATTTCATTATCATCATCTGTAGCAGCAAGATTGTCTGAGCTAAATGAACTCAACAATAAGGCCAGAAAGAGGTTCAGAACCTAAATGAAAAAAAGAAAATTTATTACATTAATATGAAGTTTGCATAAAATAACTTAAACAGGGAACTCATAGATCTTTGCTAAAATTAATTCAACAAATGTTTCTTGAATGTTTGCTGTATTTTAGACAAGTGTCTTAATCACACACTATTTAAAGGACCTGACACCGTCTACCTGCTGTAAGGGCAATATGATAAAACAAGTGCCTTTTCTTTCATACCAAGAGGACAACAGGAAAACAGAACTTCTAAGACTTAAAGTTGTCTACTCAGGGTTGCCAGTGAAGGGACCAAAATTCCATTTTGATGGGTTTGGCCAATGAGAAAAGAAGATCATTTTCATCATTTTACTTCATATTATCGGTTTCCCTGGAGAATGTCTAGCTTCCTGTGTATAAATAATGAATTTATTTATTTGATAGCCTGGCAATATGTGTTAAAACAGTATACTTTTAATGTAAATTCCTTTGTCCAATGGTTAAAAATTTATAACAACCAAAATTTCTAAATGTGAATTGTGTAAGGTTAACACATTTCCCATCAAAGCAAGAACCCTAGTTTGTTTCCTTATTTCTGTATCGGATTTTGTTCAGAATCTAGAGCTTTCTAATTTACTATTTGGAAAAAAATTGCATGTCTATAGTTAGCCCACAGTCTTTCAGGCGGTCTTATTTGAAGTGTGCCTCAAAGGAAAGATTCAAGTATTATGGCATAAAGAACACTATGTACACACATAATTGAGAAATGTAAGCATTAAAACTCATAAAAATACAAATTGTGCTTTCACATTAGTGCTTTTAAGTCAGAACTAAAAGTAGCTTCTTAACTCTGGGCACTGTCCATATATGTGAATAATTTAAACTGTAATAATTTATTTTCTTTTAATAAAGCAAATTCAGGGAAGGATACATTTTGTCCCCTTCCAAGTCATTTGAATAATTACAATACATAGCTACAACCTAATACTCTATTCTCTTGAAGTTTATCTTCAAAATTTGTTGAAATGCAACTTATGCTTCTGAATAAGCCAACAGTATGAACTATGAATGTGTAAGGAGCAATTTCAATATAGAATAGACAGTTAAAATTTTAGATTTACTGGAGATCATTTTCTTAACAGTAGTAATAGGGTAAAAAATAGTTCAGGCTATAATGGTAATATGGGGATAAAATTAGTCTTCATAAAAATATCTTCTTGAAAAACAAAGAAAAAAACTATTATTTTTGTTCCCAAACTTTCACAAATACACTTCAGTTAATCCTCAAACCAATCATAAGATTTCAGCTTTCTTATTTAGCTGTCATAGTTGGGAAACTTCAGGCTCAGAGAAGTTAAGTAACTTGCCCAAGTTCAGAGTGCTAGTCCTGGGATATGAGTCTAATTTATTGATGATGAAACCAGAGCTATCTATTGCATCAGGGTACTGTCTGATTTTGTTCTGAATTATGCGCATTTGTAATATATACGTACCACAAGGTTTCCAATGACCATGACCAACATGAAAACAATAAGGCACATGGTTTGGCCAGCAACCTCCATACAGTCCCACATCGTTTCTATCCATTCTCCACACAGCACACGGAACACAATCAGGAAGGAGTGAAAGAAGTCATTCATATGCCAGCGAGGGAGTTGGCAGTCACTGGAGATCTTGCAGACACATTCTTTGTAGCTCTTACCAAACAGCTGCATGCCGACCACAGCAAAAATGAAGACGATGATGGCCAACACCAAGGTGAGATTACCTAAAGCCCCCACAGAATTGCCAATGATCTTTATCAGCATATTCAGTGTGGGCCAGGATTTTGCCAACTTGAAAACTCGAAGCTGTAATTAAGTGAAAAGATACCCTCAGTAGTAATCACAATATAATTTTGGAAGTTAGACAGTGTTTTGTTAATATGCCATATTGTAGACCTACCTCTGAGGGATATAAAATCTCAAACCATACTAAAATTCAAATCCAGAAAAAATTATAATACACAAATTGTAAATCAAATCATTAAAAGCAAAAATAAAAAGATAAAATATGTCAAGATAAAACATTTCTGATTGATCGACAAATATATCCCTGAAAACACATTAATATTTTGGTTAGAGACATATAAATTGAATTTAGAAAACTAATGTCACCCTCAGACTTTATTTTAGAGTAAAAAGAAATATGAAAAGTATGTTACATATTTGAATGGATATTTATAAAATAAAACTAAAACAAACTAATTTGATGAAAAATAAAGGCTTCTTTTCAATTTGAAAAAATACACATTTAGTTTGCAATTAAATTTTATACATTTTTAAATAATTTTTTTTTGCCAAGTTTAAAATTTTGTTAGACTACTGTTTAAAATGCTAATGGTATCAAATATTTTCCTATAAGTTCCTTTAAAGTAGTTCCCATTAATATAAATAAGGTTGATAAAAAGTAAAGATTAATTGAGGCCTAGAATTATTATTTGCATTTCTTTAAAGAGTTGAAGCAAAAAAGTTTTTTGAGTGAATTTAAAACATAGTTTTATTATGGTTTTATAACAATGATTTCCACCATTTTTATCATTCTTAGAAAATAGTCACACTTAGCTTTAAAGAGAATATTTATATATCTTCTTACAGTATCATGTGTATTGGTGTAGATTTAAAATATTATTAATAGTAAATGTAAGATACACACTGATTCATTTTCAAAATAAGTTTTATGCCAGTGATGAATATAAACATAGTCTAAGTAAATACCAGTCTGAATGATCTCAGTACAGATAATCCCTCCACATTTGCCAGGCCAAGCTCCATCAAACTAAGGCTGACAATGATTCCATCAAATATATTCCAGCCTTCTTGGAAATAATAATATGGATCCATGGCAATGATCTTGAGAACCATTTCTGCTGTGAAGATCCCAGTGAAAACCTGAAGTAAAATAGAGATCACAAACACTGAAAAACTTTTGACACTGTAAGAATCTGTAAAGAATATTAAATAGTCCTGAATAAAAATATTTAACACTTAAAATGGAGAAATGTGACAAACTGATATAAGGTTTAGCATATTTTTCCAGGAGCTAGATCTCCAAGAAAATGCTGATTTTAAAGCATTTCCTCATTCATATTGTAAATTGTATCTACTATTTAAAGCATTTCCTCATTCATATTGTAAATAGTACCTACTATTATGAATAGTAACTGCTGAATTACTGCCCTTTTTGGTACACCAGATTTCTCCCATAGTCACAGTGAATTTTGCTTTTCATATTATTGCTTTAGGAACAATTATTAATTGAAGTTACTCTAAATTTATTTTAAATTTGGTAAAAACCATTATTTAATTCTTGATTTTTGTGGGTTTTTAAAGGGATACCATCTTATTTCTGTAACTTCATAAGTATTCCTGAAATAAGAGTGAGTTTGCCACAGATGTTTTATAATAATATTCTCTGGATGCATTCCTCAGAATTAAGGTTAATGGATTAATAGAGCAAGGAGCTGCAGATTAAATTGAAAGCAGCAGGAGAACATTCTCAGTATGCATATACCTATAATTAAAATTAATAAATTATTTGAGTGGTTGGATGAATGTCTGTTTGACAATAGAAACAAAATGAAATAAATTCAGAATTTGTTTTTTAACTCAGAATCACAGGCTAAGAGACCCAAGGGCATGAAGAGTTATGAAATTACTCTTGCAAAAAATCTTTTAAAGCAATTAACCTAATTAAAAATAAGTAAAAGCTGCATTTTATGACTATAAAGTCAAGCTTACCATTTATAAGGTAAGTCAGCCTTTACCTTGAAGGAACTCTGTCAAAATAACCGTATCAAAGTTACTTAAATTCCTAAAATACCATGTTAGTTAAAATAAGTTATTATCCGCTCTTAAAAATGTATAAATGCAGCTAACATAGGGGCAGTGGAGTGGTTCAGTAGTTTAAGTGCCTGACTCTTGATTTCAGCTCACGTCATGATTTCAGGGTCCTGGGAGAAGTGGAACCCTCCCTCCCCTGAGATCAGCAGGGAGTCTGCTTGAGGATTTCTCTCCCTCTGCCCCTTCCCCAGTGCACATGCCCTCTCGGGTGCCCTATCTCTTTCTCAAATACATAAATACATAAATAATTAATATATGAATATATTAAATAAATAGAATGTATTATATACTATACATATTATAGATAATATAATAAATATGAAATAATTGAATATATCAAATATTAATGTATAATTTAATATATCAAATATCCTAACTGTCTTGTTTTCTTGAAGAAGCTTTTTGTCTCTTGAAACTCAGGTTATATGCTTCTGTAGCCACTCATTCATTCGGAAAAAAGTCTGTTGAACACCTAAATGGAAGACATTTTGCTGGCCTTTGAAAATATAGTAGTAATTAAGGTATACAAACCCAAGACTGCATAAACCTAGTTCATTTAGGCTGATAAATTTCTTATGGACAATGAATTTATAGGCTTCCTTTAATAAGCCAGCTTCTTTAGTGAGGAGATAAGTTCAATGAAAAGTTCCTAACCTATTGTACATGATGACACATGATAACTAGCAAAAGTGTAAGTTTTAAGGATGGAGATAAGAATCAGCTTGGGAGTCTGGACCAAGAATAAAGAAATTCAGTGCATTTTGAGTTGTTTTGGGGGGTACAACCCTTAGGATGATCAAATGTTGGGGAATAAGTTCTTATTTCAGGAATAGGAAAGTTTTCCTATTGAGTATTAGCGAGGAAAGTTCTGTTGATGTACATTAAAAGGAGAAATTTTCATTCTGAAGGCCGAATATTGGTCAGTTTACTCTGCAGAACCTCTATTTGCCCAGACTGGTGTTCCTTTTTTTTTTTTTTTTTTTTTTTTGTAGTGAATTTGATGTAACTGTAGTCTACTTTTGCTGTATTATTATTAGCCTCTTTAAAAAATGGTTTTAGTTTTATTATTCCCATGCCTTTGGATACACATCTTTAAATGTTTTTGTTGTTGTTGATTGGGTGAGGAAGGTGAAATTGAAATGTACTTAAAGAAAAATCATGGAAAATGATGGTGTTCTTTTCTCTCATCTGTCAAATGAGGATATTAATTGAGATGACATAAGGTCTGCATCTAAAATTCTTGGATTTCTGTCAGCAATGCACTGCCTATCAAATTTTATTCGGAAGTTGGTGTACACACATTTATTACACAAGACCCTCATCATAAATTATAAGTTTGGAAACAAGATAGCTTTAGATTATAGTAGGAAAGGAGTTAGATGGCTGGATAGCACTCTCTCATTGATGCAAGATGTCTCCAGGTGAATTTTAGGGTCTGGCTCCTCAGTTTTTACCTTTCAATAAGCAAGAGTTATTTTTTCCTTCAAAGAGTTATCATGTCCCTTTCCTGAGATTTTAAATTCATATCCTATCCCACACCATTTAATTGGAATAATTTTCCTAATTGTGTTTCTTTAGGCTTTTACTTGCAAATGACCTATAAGATCCTTAGTACAGGTACCGTGTTCTGACTTCCCTTCAGGGTCCAGCAGAATAAGGGGATATCATGAACTCTTAATCACTGGTTAAAGTGAGAGTTATAGTTAGAACAGTAGTCAGTGTAAGGAACTACAAACCTCTATCTATATTCCCTGAAGAAAGAGTCACCGGTTAGTTGGGAATGTTTGTATGATAAAGAGATTGTTTAGGGGTGCCTGGGTGGCTTGGTGGGTTAAGCCTCTGCCTTTGGCTCAGATCATGATCTCAGGGCCCTGGGATGGAGCCCCACATCAGGCTCTCTGCTCAGCAGGGAGCCTGCTTCACCCTCTATCTCTGCTTGTCTTTCTGCCTACTTGTGATCTATCTATCTCTCTGTCTCTGTTAAATAAATAAATAAAATCTTTGGAGAAAAAAAAAAGAGATTGTCTAACCTACTATGATTGATGGAAGATTTCTTGCTTTTAAAATCTCTAAGGTGGGTGCACCTTATAATGGTTATGACAAAAACAAAATAGAGCATCTTGGAGAAACTCAACAGATATCTGAGGTCTCCTGATACTCAAATTTGATCAGTCAATCCAATTAGTAGAGGAGTAATGTAATTTTTATGTGTTCCAGAAACAGGATACAAATGGGGCACATTGATCTAAATAAACCTAAAAGTTCCACAAGTCTTTTACAAGATGTCCATTTGTTAACAATTCAACCCAAACCTAGATGTCCTTATTTATAAGGTATTTTGCAATCATTTGAGTAGTAATAATTACTCCATAGAAACTAAATTTATTTAAATGAGCAAACTATAAACTCCATAAAATATGCAATGCAACCATCCATGGTGGATAATATAGTCCAAAGTTAGATAAGTACCTATGATATAAGGAATATATTCTCTCCCTCTCCCCCAACTCCCATTTTTTCTTTTTCTTTTTTGTCTTTCTCTCTGTCTCCCTATTTATTGATTTTTTAATTATTTAATGTATAATTAAACATAGATATAATTTTCTATACATAGATATTTATGATAAAGCTTGTTATGGATATAAAATAAGATAAATGGGAAACTATGAAATGTCTCATATGTATGATATTATTATTAATAATAACAGGAGCTTTCAGCTAATAGAAACAGTTTACACATTTTCCTACTTTTGCAGTTAGAAATAGTTAACTCAGGTCTATTTCCTATCATGTGCACTCTTTATCTTGATGAGTCTTGTATCTCCATTGCTAACCTCAGCTTATCAGTGGTTTTACCATAATCTGTCAGTCACCAGTCTTCCATCCTGCTTCTGTACCTCATTATCTCATTGCTACACATTAAGTTACAGAATTTTGGAACTGGAAGGGACATAAAAAATCATCTTGTTCAATATATTCTACTCATTGGAAAACAGACCTGAAGATCTAAATGGCTTTTTCAAGAGCACCCAGTTATTTAGCATGGACTACTAGACTTAAATCCAGATTTGGTGCTTTAGTCTAGTGCTTTTCCATTTGATTTTCCTATAATCCAACCTCTCTTATCCTGTGCTTCCAAACTCTCGTGTTTCAACATTGGAATTCTATAAAACCTCAATTTCCTGCTTCACTCTGGCAAATTTCCAAAATTTCTTCCCAACTGTTCAACTTCCCTAACTGTACAGTATTTTGGGAAAAATACAGGAGCTAGAGAAGAACTGTTTTCCATCGTATTTCAGAGAAAGGTTAATAGCATATATGAGAGGAAGGAAATAGTTTATTGAGCACATGCTAGATGCCAGGCTCAGTATTGTTTTCATATTACCTCATTCGGCCTTCACAACAACTCCGAGAGATGGGTATCATTATGTCCATTTCAAAACAGAAAACAAGGACTCAGATTTTTTTATCAGACTTGTCCAGATGCTACATTATTAGTAAGCATTGGCAATGAAGCCAAATCCAGTTCCACCTGACTCCAAAACCCATATTCTTTCATGAAAAAATGCTATTTTAAGCAGCCCATATGGGTAGGAAACAACCAGTTGGTTATTTATTGAGCTGCAACCATGTAATCACTGTAGGAGATACAAAGGAAAAATGGACATAACCTTGAAGAATTGAGGGGATTTGAGTCAGAACACTCTAGATGAGAATGTAGAAAATAGTGAATATTTTCCCATATGTAAATATATAAACATGTGGTGTTTATGTGATACAGTGACATGGCTGTTCTGATGGGCCAATAGTGGCTGGTTAGGAAACAATGGACAATAAGATGGTATAGAAGGATGGGATCAGAGGGGAGTCTTAAAATCAGATAGGACTGTTGAACCATAAATACAGATAATAAATACTTCAGCACAGCGCAAACCTATTGAGTGCAGAGTGTTAAAAATATTATTTTAATCATGGTTATAAGACTAAAAAGGAGGTACCTTGAAAGAAGAAATAATGGGTCTTCTATCAACTTATATATAAAAAATAAAGGAAAAGTAAGTCAAAATGGCTATCAGATTTCTATCTTTGAAGTTGAAAGGCCTTTGAAGCTGCTACTAGAGGTAACACAAGACTGAACTGAGTTAGGACTTTCAATAAGCTGTGAGAAAGATGATCTTTCAGCTGTCACATGTTGTGTTTAAAGTTATCCTTAAACCACGTTCTGTAACAGTTGGAAATATAGGACCAGGGACAGCTTATACCACAAGAGTAGATAATTCCTACAGTTGCTGAGTAGATAAAAACATTGAGTGGAAACATAGCCTTAGTAGACATAAGAAGTCCAGAAAAGAAGGCAGACATGGAGTGATTGAAAGATCAGGGAACAATCATTAAAAAAATCCATTCACAGGTGCCAAAGATGAAGAAAATCCCAAGAATCTGGTAGGTGTTCTACTAAAGTCAAACAATGCAGTAACGTTGAGGTCACTTACTAGGTAGACATTTATGTAATTGTCTGCCCAGTATTCCCTTTTCATCTTTTCTTGGGAATTGTTCCTCCACCTGTATGATTGCTCAAGTCTGTCATGTTTTCACATGACTCTACCTTCTGCCCCTGATTAAACCAGAGGTGGGTATCTGACCTAAGCTGTGCCAAACAAGAGTCCTATCATGAGTGTTTGAACTAGAACTGAAAAAGAGATAGTTTTTTTCCAGTGCAGATGTTACAAGATCTAAAACCAATGAGCTATGGCTGAGCATATTTCCTGACCCAGAGACAAAAGATGAAGTGAACATTGGGCTACTTCCAAGCTCTTGGTTAAAGCATTTCCTGAAGCCCAACTGCAAAATTACCTTTTATATGGTTTTGTAGTTCATCTTTTTCTTTCCATTCTAGGAGTCAGTTTTTAATTTTCCCCTTAAGCTAGTTTGAGTTTGTTTCTGTCTTGTGCCAAAAAGGAAGCTCTCAAGTAATCCTTCTCTTACTTGTTTATCCATTTCAATTTTCTCATATAAAGAAGGAAATGTACATGTCCACATACCCTACATAGATGCCTGCTCAAATAATTTGAACCAAAACTATGGCTAAATTACAAATTCATTTTCACCAACTATTTCTTCTCTTGTGTGAATTCTACTGAAGGATTTTATTAAGTAATCCAGTTTGAAACAACTCTCCTCTTTTAACAGAAATCAATCTTTATATATTTCCTTCAATAGACATGATTTCTTCAGAGGCTGTGTATATTAAAACTGTATTTTTGTGGAGCCAGAATTAGATTATGATTTTTCTGGACCTATATTTCAGCAAGAACGATGATAAAAACTTTAATGAGATTGCAACTGGTAAGGCACCATGGTCAATTAGCATGGACGTTGGTTTGAGCAATCAGCATTCATACCAGTTGAATCTTATTATTTATTTATTATTTTAAAAAAGATTTTATTTATTTATTTATTTGACAGAGAGAGAGAGAGAGAGACAGGGAGAGAGGGAACACAAGCAGGGACAGTGTGAGAAGAAGAAGCAGCCTTCCTGCTGAGCAGGGAGCCCAATCCCGGACCCTGGGATCATGACCTGAGCAGAAGGCAGATGCTTAACGACTGAGCCACCCAGTTGCCCCCACACGTTGAATTTTAGATCTCATTGCTCGGATTCCCTACACAGCACAAATGGATTTTTTCTCTGGTCTATATCTCCCACTCCTACCAAAGGAAATAAGTAAACTTGAAATGAACTTACCAAGTTTCCTACGGTCAATACACTACTGAATTGACCGGTCATTGGGTAGTGCTCCATGGCCATAAAGAGGGTATTTAAGACAATGCAAATAGTGATGGCAAGATCAACAAATGGATCCATAACAATTAAATTCACAAGATGCTTTACTTTTAACCATGCATCACAGCAGTCCCAGATCAAAAACACATTGGCAAATCTGTACCAGCATGGTGGACATTTCTGTCTAGATTCTTCAAGTTCTAGGGGAATAATAAAGAGGCAAATAGTAAATAAAAATAAAAATGAATTGTTGTTGCTATAGATTATACATTATTTTGTAAAATCAGTGCTTCTATCTGGGGATGGAAGTTCATATTACTTAAGTAGCTTAACACTTGAGAAGGCAATCCCATTAGATATTTTCACAAAAGATTCATTAAAAACTTCATATAAACAGATAAACATCTTTCTCCTTTAATTAAATACAGAAAATAAACACCATCAATGCAATATTTTGCTTCAAATTAACTAACTTTATTACCTAATAACTTAGTAATTATTGATTATATTGCCATATTCTTTTTATCAAAATAATTTTTATTTTTTTTTAATTTTATTTTTTTGAGAGAGAGAGGGAGAAGCAGACTCCCTCCTGAGCAGAGAGCCAAATGCTGGACTGGGTCCCAGGATCCTGAGATCATGACCCGAGCTGAAGGCAGATGCTTGACCAACTGAGCCACCTAGGTGCCCCAAAACAATTTTTAAATAAGACTTACAGAAATATTAAATGTATCAAACACTCATTATTTCTGTTGAAAGTGTCTATTTAAAAATGCTGTCTAAAGCTGTGATCCTTATTATTAATGTGTGGCACCAATTCTCTCTTCTGATTGTCTCCACATCAGCATTAATCTTGTACACAATGAGAATGTGGTATGTCCTTTTTTAGTATAGATTCAAACATAAGGAGATTCAATCTCCTTATGTTATTCATACTACCCATATCTTTCAGAATTTTAGCATAAAATATTTTTAAAAGTTGCTAGTAATTTTAGTAGGTGAAACTTGTTATAATTATTAAGTGACTGTTCAGATATCATACACACAACAGGACAAGATACAAAATGTTAGTGATATTTTCTGAAGTCCACATGTTAAATACTACTTATATAAAAGACTTATAAAATTGCAGAACTAATGAAATACCCTCCAAACTTTATGAAGTGGAGAATTATTTAATGAATGAACAGGGGAATAATATAATAGTTGCTACCCATTCTCATGTGTCAAAATCAACAGGCATTTGTTTAAGCTCTCTTTTGGAGGAATGTAATGGTTTCTGGGTACATGGAAGATGGAGAAGAGGTCTTTTCTTAGGGTCAGTGTGGACACAAGTTTTCATTTGTTCAGTTCATTCACATGTCTCCCCCCACCACATTACTACTTCCCCGCCCAGAGAACAGACTGGGAAACAGAGATGTTTCCTTGTGTTTTACATGCAAGACTTAAGAAGGGAAATGTATATTCTGATTGTTTAAGGATAATGTAACATAATGATAAAAACTCACTGACATAATATGGAGTGGGGGACTACCACTGTGCAGACAAGATAAGGAGTTAAAAAGAAAAAGGAATAGTATTAGTTTTTGTAACCAGTGTGATAACACTATATTTTGTGTATCATCTACCTAGGTCTGTTATACCATTCTGATCTTGGGTAGTTGACTTTGGTAATTCTGTAAGATGAAGAAATAGTTCCACAAAGCATATATAATCACGTAAAGCTGACTATCTCCTGTCTTGCTTCTTACCTTCCATTGTGTTGGTTAGGATGCTAGCTATGCTCATGGCTCTTTGCTTTCCAGAGGAATCCTCGAGCATCTCCATTGAAATCTGGTAAGAACTTAGCCTTCTCTTTCGGACTTCTGTTTCAGTGGTGGTGCCCTGCAAACCAAATACTAATGGTTCAAACCACCCTTTCAATGAATAATACAATACCACATAGCATTTCTTTGGAAAATCATGCTACATGCAGTTTTTCCAGGTAATAACTTTCAAGTAATAATAACATATTGAGTTTATTAAGTTATAAACACTTTTGAAAAATTATCACGGGTGATAGGGTTTAACAAGAATTCACCAGTTAGATGCAATTGTACAGGGCAAGTTTGTTGCAGGAATGTTTTAATTAACTTGTTGGAATTTTCAGAGAAATTTTCGTAAGCATGCTAAAGTCATATATTGTTTCATTTCACTCAAATGCAGATTATTTCAGTTTATCACAATGATTAATAATCAGATCAGTCTTTTCCCCCCCAAAATAATAGGATTATAATGTTGCAAGGCTTAAATGTTTTCTTTGAAGCTGTATTGACAATATTGACATATATGGGCCAATTTTTTTCCATGCACAAACACAGATGTACAATGAAATGTGTGTGCTTTCCTGAGATTTCTTTGATTATTTCTATATGCTATCCTACAAGAAATCAAAACATTTTAGAGTCATTTTAATACATATAAAAACATTTTAGCATATAATACTGATATTTGTGTGGAAACTGCCTATTATCCATGTATTGGTCATGATAATGCTAAATTTTAAGTTTTACTTAAATTTAAAATATTAAATTTACAGAATATGAATAATTATATAATTCTATGTGAGCATACATTTATAATAACAATTTAGTTGTCACAGTGCCCATTATTTTGTATTGGTAGGTTTACTGAATTTGCAGATATGTTTTCTCTCAGACTCTAAAAACTCTAAGGCATTTGAAAGCTAATGGTCCCATACGATTCAATTGGTTCTAAAGATTTGTTGTTTTTCATTCAATAAATTGTATATTATTTTTGAGGCATTTCATTTTGGGGAAGCAGGATGGTACAACAGGCTAAACTAGCCCAGGCTTTGATTATTTCAAATTGATGTGTAATGTCATAGCTAACTTATCTATTATCACCTCTGGCGGAAGTTGTCCAGTAGGTGAGGTTAGAGCTGACGGTCCACCCACCAAGGAAACCACACCATTGCAATCCACAGTGCTGTGCATCTTCCCATTTGCTGGAAGCCCTGGCACCATCCTGGATGACATACTGGCCTGACTAACGTTACTGTTGCGTCGCTCTCCATGTCTGTGCGGCACAAAGAGTGAGTCTCTCCTGCTCTCGCTGTCTTCAAATGTACTGTGCTCATCATCAGCAAAGTCATTTTCAGAACCGACGTCCTTTGCTCGTCCTCTGAAGCTGAAAATGCTTGTTTTGCTGTTGCGTCGTGGGGAAAACAGGGAGCCACGGATACTTAACAGAGACTGGGGAGAGAGCAAGGAAAAAAGGAATTGCAGGGGCAGGGGAGGGGGACAGAAACACAGTTACTTAACAAAAGTCTTAATATTGCAGAATCGATTAGCATTTGGATTAGAATAGTCTTGCTCTTAAACTATATAAATAGTTCTTATTTATGCTCTTAAAATATATAAATCAAATTTATAGAGGACACATACATTTTTATATTTTTATTAAAGATCGCAGTACAAGTTTAAGTATAAAGAGGTATAAAGAGGTTTTGTTTTTTTTTTTTTCTGATTAGGTATCCTAATTTGCAATTTGCTAAGTGCACAACCATTTCATTTGATCTTAACTCTAATACTGTGAGGTGGATTTTGTTACCATTATGTTACGGGTCTGAACATGATGCTGGAAAGGACAAATGATTCTTTTTGGAGGAAGTGGTGGTTAAACAAATAGTAGATGGCTTTTACTCTGAGTTGCTATGATCTGAAGGGCGTGCAACTTGGAATATAAATTATGGCTCAAGAGAGAGTGTTGGCTCAAATTTAAAATATTGTATAAAATGTGTTACTTCTAGATAATGATTTAAAAACAAAACTGTTATCTCTTATTCTCTTCTTTTGAGTTCTAAAAGGAAATTAGTTTACTCTTTTTCTGGATCTGTTTGTCTCTGTCCATGTGGGAATAAAAGTCATGAAACTTACCTATGATGCTGTCTTCTGAATTTGCTAATAGTTTCCCAAATAGCTACTAGTGATTCACCTTAAGAGAATATATGTACTAACAAACACAACAGAGAGAATTCCTGAAGTGCCATATAAGTTGCTATTATTACTTAAAATTCAACACTAGATTAAAAAAGCAAGACATATGGGGCGCCTGGGTGGCTCAGCTGGTTAAAAGCCTCTGCATTCGGCTCAGGTCATGATCCCAGGGTCCTGGGATCAAGCCCCGCATCGGGCTCTCTGCTTGGCTGGGAGCCTGCTTCCTTCCTCCTCTCTCTCTCTCTCTGCCTGCCTCTCTGCCTACTTGTAATCTCTATCTGTCAAAAAAATAAATCTTTAAAAAAAAAAAAAAAAAGCAAGACATATGTACATGACTTTATCGAAGAGGGTGATGTAGAAGGCAGCTTATCCTTCTGATCTCACTTTAATTTTATTAAAAGGAACTGGATAATTCAGAGCTTTTTTATTATATGTGTTCACAGATAAATTGAGCAAATGGTTTCTGGTACTAGAAAATGAAGATATAACATGAAACCTATTCTTTCACCTTTTGGATGAATTTTAAACCAGCAGCACCAAATGTCTCTGTTCTAGCCTTGGTCATAGTTTTCAAAAATATCTCTATTCAGTCTGTGGAATCTTTGTTTACTGACCACTTTCTTAACAATGACAGTCCCCATTGCGCCCCCTGCTTGGACTCTCGTGACCTCCCCCAGCTGTCTTCATAGCCAGGGTTTTATATCTATGTATACGTGTATGTATATATGTATATATACCTATATATGTATATATATGTACACACACATATGCATACATATCCATATGACCACAGCAAATATTCCTGTACCTTCCCATTCTTCTTCCAAATGTCAGTATATAAAGCCAAATAAAATAATTTTAGTGGGGAAAAAAGAAAAGACAGACTCCATCAATTTATTTTTGGATCCTCTGCCTAATTAGGTCATGCTGATTTTCTTAGGCCCCATTTTTAGCTTTATTTTTATGGCTTTTCCCAGACTGCAAAGGATCAGAATAATCGTCGTTGCCCTCTGTCATAAGATATTACTCATTAAGAAATGTGCTCTTGTGTTGCACTTAGTTAAAATATCCACAGGAACTATTATTTGTTATCCAGCTTGTCCAGCCTGAGACTGTGCCTTTGTGACACCCAGTCTGCACACAGTTGGCTACCCAATGTCAGAGAGTAGTTAGACTGATTTTCTAGTTAATCAAAGTGATCAAGAAATCAGATATCATGAAGACTTAAACTCAATCCCCAGTAATAAAGAATGGTAATGTTTTACTCTTCTTAGACTCAATTTTAATTATCAGTATAATACTGGCTACTATCAGACTTGTGTTTCAAAACTTTAGTGTGTATTTTTAGTCCCAGGTTTTTGGTTTTTTTTTGTTTTGTTTTGTTTTTTACTTGGGATTTAGTAGGTAGGGGACACAACTCTGGAATCTAAATGTTCAATACACATTCCAGGTGATTCTAATGCAGATACTAGAAGAATCCTAACTTTGTCTTGCATTAATCCCTAGGATGATTCAGTGTAATCATCTTAATATGCATATGTTCAGCGACTATCTTTGGAAACTAAAAATCAGTCTGTATGATATTGGTTGAGAGTATATGGTATATGTGCATGTTTATAATGCATCTGGTACATGCCTTTAATTTGAATGTTTTTATGTTGGGATGTTTTCAAAGGCGTTCCAGAATTTTAAGTTTATTTGAAACTTCTGTTCACTCTTTGGAAAGTATAATAATGGGTATGAGCACAGCTTTCAAGGCAACAGAGACTGAAAAAGAAGATAACAAAAATAGTATTCAGAGAAAATAAACCAAAAATAACACACTAGAAGATGCAGCAAAGTAGAGGAAATACCCACAGCTGTGGTAGCCCTTTCTCTAAGGAAAACAAGCTTTTATGCTTTAAGGACCAAAAGGCCATTTTTCTTTGCTTCAGGCATGGCAAAACATGAATCCCAGGTATCTTTATTTTTTATGTTTTGCCTTGTTCCAAGAAAGTAAATATGAACTTACTCTCTTGTAATTTTCATTAACAAAAAGGAAAATAGAAGTAATTAGGCCTGTAATACAAAGTCCTGCATGTAGGGATTGAACTTGAAGTCAGTTGGGATGAGTCCAGATGGAAGGTGATGCAGAGAATGTAAACATGTTCCAGTGGAAATACTCACTTCATAGAATTTCAAGTTAACTGTCTGTACCTATCAGAGTTTTCAATAAATCAACGACTATACCTGGTTATAGCAGCAAACCTTCTGGTTTAAAATAAATTGTCTTGGTGTGTCCAAACAACATAGCTAAAATCTTTGGAGGAGATTCACTTTGCATTGTACACCCTTAAGTACCTTTCCATGTTGTACTATGAACATGATTTATCTATTTGAAGATAAGATAATGAAGAAAATGTAAAACAACATTTAAAAATTTATGTTGGTAGAGAGCAGTATTCCCATAATTTGTGGCATTGACATTTTCAGAAGATAAATTTGTTTTAAATGCATGCCATGTCCATCTTATGCTCCCTATTCCTATGCTACCTTCATTGATTCTCTTTACTATCACAGAACCCTTTTTTGTTTATACAGCCAGAAATCGTACACTGCTTCTGGTATACTTTTGCTTGTGGGTTGTGTTAATGCTCCCTGTCTGTCTTTATTGGGATTTGTAAGTATCGGTGTTCATAGGATCTTTCTTTCACTTTTGAAATATCTTCTATATCTGTGTATCTCTCCATTTATCTACCTACCTATTATCTATCTACAAATACTGTAAAATGAACTACATATAACATATGTATATACTGATTCTGTTTGTAGTATTAAAACTCTGTCTGCCACCTAATTTTTCTCTGCTCTTGCATCTCTGTGGTTCACTCAACACAGGCCTCCCAGCTGCTCCTTCAGCATTCCAGGCATACTGCTTTGCCAGGGCCTTACACTTGGCTCTTCCATGACTCTGGGATACTCTTCAATGAGATAATCTCTTTCTTTGCCTCCTTACAAATCTTTGCTTAACTGTCTCCTTTACAGTGACGACTTCCCAAACCACCCTATTTAAAATTTCTACATCCACTTAGTGCTCCTGATCCCCTTTTCATGATTTGCTTATTTTTTCCCATAGCACGTATCACCCTCTAACATAGTCTGTAACTTATTTATCTTATTTATTGTCTGTCTTCTTCTTTAGTATAAATTTCCATGAGGTCAGTGAATTGTATCCTTCTTTGGTTCACAAAGTATTTTCATTTTCTAGGATTACTTCTGCCACATAGTAGGTGTTCATTAAATATTTGTTGATTGGCTGAATGAACTAATCCAATTTCTATTTGAGCATGGTAATGAAACAAGGATGGAAACAGTACTGTTTTAAAAAATATGCTTAAATATGCAAAATTTGCAAAATATGCAAAAATATAAGCTTATAAATATGCTTATGTAAATATTGCTACTGTGCATACACCTTTGTGGTAATTGCAACTACTCAAAAATTTTTAGTTTCCCTCATTTGGAATCATTCACCAATTTTAACTTAATAAGAGCTTTACTATTTGTCACATAAGGTTCCTATATATTGCTTAATCTTTCACAACTCTTTAAGGTAGACATTATTACCCCCTTTTACAGAAATCTTACAAAAATACAAGTCATTTGAGCAGGGTCACAGAACTCACTTGGGAGTTGAGATATGGACACAAGCTTCTATGATGTTCATTATGGTATAGTGTCAAATACTCTTAATCCTAATGACTCCTATAGTTCTAATAATGCTAAAATATCAAGGTGACAAAAAAATCTGGTCAGAGAAACTAACTTGCCCAGTAGAGCTTCCAGTTAATCCCAAATGTGTTTTATTTATTTAAACCATACTTTATATTTGTTTTATGCAAGATAATAATTGGACCTTTTGATATTGGCATTATCTGGAGGAAAATGGTTTTTATCTTTCAGCTTCTCATGTGTGCACACCTATTTTGTCCTACTATGAGAATTCAAGTTATTAATGTGGAGTTTATTTATTTTTTAAAATTTTATTTACATATTCAATACAAATGATAAACACTCATTGATACCTTGCATATGCTCCTTCCTCCCAGCCAAGAGCTAAACACTATGCTGAATTTGTGCTTATCACTCCAATTTTTAAAAAGGTTTTTGTTCTTTATAAGAAGGATAACATGCCTCTTGGTTGATATATAGTTTTTTGCTTTATCTTAATTATATAGTATCCCTCAAAGCATTATTTTTAGGGTATAATTCTGACCCAGATTAATATGATCAGAAGAGTTAATAATTCATAGCACATGAAATTCTAAGTGGAACCAGTGTTCAAAATCATAACTTTACTTATCACAGAGTTCATAATTATTTATTCTTTACATTATGTAACCCATAAAATGTATTAACAAACAGAGTTAAAACTACTTTCCCTCTTCAACTTGAAAATATGCTGAAGAACTATGTAGTTGGTATTAAGTCAGAGCAAAAATAGACTATCTTCAGTTTAGGTCTCTTCCAAGAGCATTTAGGTCATCATTTCATTCTGATGTCTCATAGCATGACACCATGTCAGTATAATGGAGACTTATGACAGCATGGTTCACATATCAAAAGATCAAGGCAAAATCCAGAGACTTTTATTTTTTAAAAATTCATGTATATGTGGCAATTACAACTCAGATAATAAAGGCAGACACCCATATGTAAGAGATAATAAATTCATTTGAGGTCTCTAAATGAAAAAGGTAAATGAGAGATTGCAAAATTCTCACTGAGTTCCGATAGCTAAGTTTTACTCCCCTCACCCCCCAAAAACTGAAAATTAAGAAATATGGTATCAAAATAGTGTTGTTTAAAGCTGATTGCCTTAAAAGTTATTAATGGTTTAAATGTCTCTTTTAAAGACAGTTTATGATACAAATTAAATAATCATGTTAAATGGTAGTTCCCTGTCCCTCATTTATATCAGATACTATAAAAATATACCAAAACAAGATACAAATTACAAAGCAAGAGCAATGACAGAACAAATGGGAGCACTTCGTAGAAAACCATACCTGATGAGGGGAGTAGAATTTCTTGTCACTAGTCAGTCGGTTTCCATCCATGGAGAAAAGGAAGCTTCTTCTTTTGACACTGTCCTCAGATTCAGATTTGGGAAACCTGTCTCCCTCTCCTTTGTTGTTTCCTTCAAGATGCTCCCTTTGTCGTCTTTTCTTCCTTCGATTCCTCCACTCCTTAGCGCTTTTAGAACTTAACTTTGATGCTTCTGAAGAACTTTCCAGGAGCTCTCCTAACCCACCTATTCCACTGAAATCTCTTGAAGCAGCTGATGCTGCTGCAACTGCCTGTTGAAGACAAAGCCAAGGCACAGTTTACACCAAGTACTTTTGGAAACAGTCGACTGTGGTACAAATGTTGTCATTAAGACTGTGAACAATTGGTAAACATTGTGCCTTCTGGTCACTTCATCGTGTTTTAGAGAGTTTACTTATTAATGACAATTTAAAACAGTATAAAGCAATATGCTAACCTATGCATTAAGGCAAGAAAAGTCTGGTTAGCACATCTCTTGTAGAGGCTTAAAAAAAAAAACAACTCTTGGGGCGCCTGGGTGGCTCAGTGGGTTAAAGCCTCTGCCTTCGGCTCAGGTCATGGTCTCAGGGTCCTGGAATTGAGCCCCTCATCAGGCTCTCTGCTCCGCGGGGAGCCTGCTTTCTCCTCTCTCTCTGCCTGCCTCTCCGCCTACTTGTGATCTCCGTCTGTCAAATAAATAAATTAAAAAAAAAATTAAAGAAAACAACTCTTTTGAGATTAGCTTCATTTTCAAGAAAATTTGCTCTCTTAAAAATATCTTCTACAGGGGCGCCTGGGTGGCTCAGTGGTTAAAGCCTCTGCCTTCGGCTCAGGTCATGATCCCAGGATCCTGGGATTGAGCCCCGCATCGGGCTCTCTGCTCCACGGGAAGCCTGCTTCCTCCTCTCTCTCTGCCTGCCTCTCTGCCTGGTTGTGATTTCTCTCTGTCAAATAAATAAAATATTAAAAAAAAAAATACCTTCTACATTTTAAAAACAAATGTTCTCTTAGTGGTGGTTGCTGGTCTGATTACTGTTCCAATTCCATCCCAACAACTGAGTGGTATTTTTTCCCTTCTAAATCTAGGTCTAAGACTTTCTCTTTTCCCTTTTTGTGAACTCAAAGAATTTAAAGTGTCTACTATTTTACCAGTAGATAGAAGTAGTGGGAATATATTGGCTCATTTGACCTCTTCCTCCATTTGAATTCCCTTAGTTTGTCATTCACATCCCTAGGGTTATGTTAATCCCAGAGATGAACATGATTAATTTATTACATTGCACGTTTAGCTTTAATTTTTTTAATGTTTACAAAATATCTATTATTATTATAAATAACAAATGATTAACATATCAATAAGTACCTGAAATGATCATTTAAGGGATTATGAGATTTTCTTTAAATATTTTCTTTTTATGTTTCAGCACTAAGTATATTTTATCATTTTGAATTTTTGTATATACTGAAGAAACAACCATCTCTAAGGTGAAGCACGGTAGATTGTTTTGTAACGAATAGTATTTTTAGACTGGAAGTGATCTAACCATGACTAGAGGATATGAAATAGTGATATAGTTCCTATCAAAGCTGAGTTCTCATTAAGCATATTCCTGTTTTTAAATATAATCATGGAAGTGGAAATGAATAAATTATGAGAGTACTGTTTCAACTCTTTACATATGTCATTACTAAATACAGACAGCTCTAATTTATCTACCTGCTTTGTTTTTATTTTCTCCACTAGATATATGCTAGGTAGGAATTTTGTCAAATGGGCTTGTACACATTGTCTAGTATGTCACCTGACATAAAAAATATCCAGTGAATGTTTGGTGAATAAAGATGAAAAAGGCATTATGCTATCAATTGTCTCAAACACTGGGGTGGCATTGGGGAAGAAGAAGACCTACATAGACTTGAATTTTCAAGGTTTCATAAAAGACTCTGTGTCAGAATGGTCTGTATAACAAACATTTTAAGAAAGAAGATAAAACTATATATAATGAGCTTGACAACACATGCTTTTTGTTTTTTTCTTCCTGAGAAGAAGCAAACTCTCCACAGTAGCTTCCATTTCTGAATCTTATCTCAACTACAATTACAAAGAAAAAAAAAAGTTTAGACTAAAGGTACTATAAATACAAATTCTCTAAGATTATTGTGATCCCAGAGATGGGAACCATAGTACTACATAAGTAATAAATATGTGTGTTGGGCTAAGCAATGTAAAATGTACATAAAACATAAAACAGATATTTGTTCATATTGAATACTATATTCAATTTAAGACTCAGTATAGGACTATGCCTAGCAATTAAATGGAACAGTAATTCAGAATTTGGGTATTTATGGAATTACATACAGTCATATAACCAGATTTTTTATTGAACTCTTGATTGTTAATATCATTTTTAATGTCAGTAATGGAAGATAAATATTAAAGGCCTTTTGTCAAATGAGGCTAATGTAAATATATATAAAATAAAGTGAATAAATGAGGCACTTATTTGTAGCAAGTTAAGTATAGTTGCTTAGTACTTAATACATAAAAAATACATAATATATAGCACTTATTGAAAGAATGAATATACATATATTTATTTTTATCCAAATAAAGTTAATTCTTCTTTCCACTTTGTATACACAGTAACACAGTGCAATGCATAGTGTTAATCATTTATTGACTTGTTTGTGTTAGAAACAAAGGAAGTGGTGGTAATATTCCTTTGCCGTAATCCTGAAACTTATGTTCATTTAAATCACTTCCGGAATTTGTTTTGCATAAGACATGATTTCCCTACCTGTTTTGGATGACAGTTCAAATACTCAGAACTAAAGCATTTCTAAGGCAACAATGGTAACCTCCCGACACAACACATTTTCTGTGTCACATATCAACTCAATCTGTCACTTGTTCCACTGCCAGTGATTTGCCAATTCCCTCAAAGGCAGATGTTTCCTGTCACTGCTTATGTCTGTACCTGTTTCTACCCATCTCTGTGACAAGACCAATGTTCTGCTTACTTAGACTAAGAGTATTGCTTTCACTGGCTTGATGAATTCCTTTTTTTTTTTTTTTAATTATTTATGTGACAGAAGGAGAGCACAAGCAGGGGGAGCAGCAGAGGGAGAGGGAGAAGCAGACTCCCCACTGAGCAGGGAGCTCAATGCCAGGCTTGATTTCAGGACCCTGGGACAGTGACCTAAGCTGAAGGCAGACCCTTAACTAACCGAGCCACCCAGATGCCTCTTGATGAATTCCTCTTGTAACTAATAACAAATATATGCTTAATATTTACTCAAGAAGTAACATTTAGTTCTCCTTATAACATTTCTGTGTGATTCAACATAAGCTCTATAACTCACTGTATTTGTGTGTCCTTAAGAAATAAATCCACATGACTGCTTCTAATTATACTTCACTTTAAACATAAATCCAGTTTAACAAACCTGTTCAAAATTACAAGACATTAACTATAATACCTGTTTCAGTTTTACTTCTAATTATATTGGCTCTCTTAAATGCCAATATTTCTGATTTTGTCCCAAAGCTTACTATAAAATTCTTCCTATCAGACCTATATATACTGCTATGGGATATGTTATGTTAGGCCCTGTTAACAAATTAAAGATCACAAATCAAATGCAAAACACGGTTATGACGATTCAGTATAAAACATTTTTTGTTGTTGTTGGGTTTTGTCTTCAGTCATCCTTTAAAGTTACACTTGACTTGTGAGTTCACTGAGCTTACTGTTACTTTTTCATGTCTAAACAATGACTAGCTTTAGGAGGCCCTTCAACAGATACTAAATGAAAATGGAAATGATGCTAGGCTTCCTGAAGTCATTGACTAGATGGTACCTTTGGAGAGTGACAGTTGACGAGTAAGACGTAAGTTATAGTGGAGCACCGATGATCTCATGGGTAGACTACATCTCCTCCTCTGTCTGCTTCCAACACCTTCCTCTGTTTCAATATTGGTTACTTACTGGGCATTCTTACCTGTGTTCTCAGTAAGGAGGTAAAATTGGATTGGTATTTTGTCATCTCAGTCCAAATTAAAACACTGGGATCAGTCACCCTAGGATCAGTGTAAATTTTTGTACATAGGAAGCTAAAGCTGAGCCAAATCATGATTTGATCACTGGAATCCAATAATTGACTTTTTTTTTTTAAAGATTTTATTTATTTATTTGACAGACAGAGATCACAAGCAGGCAGAGAGGCAGACAGAGAGAGAGGAGGAAGCAGGCTCCCTGCCAAGCAGAGAGCCCGATGCGGGGCTCGAACCCAGGATCCTGGGATCGTGACCTGAGCTGAAGGCAGAGGCTTTAACCCACTGAGCCACCCAGGCGCCCCCAATAATTGACTTTTAAGTGAAAAGAATGCACATTTTTTAGTTGACCTAATTAGGATATAGATAATTAGATTCTTTAAACTTCTAATAGACACTGTCTTTTACTTCTAATAGACATTGTCTTTTACTTCTAAATTTAAAAGCTTCTACTCTTTTAATTGATGCTATATTTTACCCTAAAGTGGCTGAATTTCAGAATGTATTCCTACTCCTGTACTATAGTATTTTTCAAGCACTTTGCTGTTTCTTTTTATAATTGATAATAGAATAATCCAATGCTTTAAAATACATTTACATACAACCTACAAATATTATTTCCCATATTTATTTAAAACTTTGAAATAAGTAATTAATCCTGTAAATAGCTAATGTACTTCATTATCTTACAAATGTGTTTTATTTATAGTGATCTGAAATAAACTTTTAAGTACTTGAAATATAGTAGAACTTTCTGCCAAGCATGGGGTATATTTTATGAGGTTTTTAAGTATCACCAAACATATTTAAAGCTTTCCTTGTAAAATCACTAAAATATAACCATGATACTACTCTGTACCCAGTGGTAAGATGAAAATAGCAAAGCCAATATGTTTAACAAATGCTAAGAATATGGTTGGGCTGGGTAACCAGCTAAACAATTCATTGTCAAATCCCTGTCTCAGCAAAAAAATGCCTCAGAAATAAGGACTTAATACTGTATGTTGTGCATCTTAAGGGTAACTCAGAATTATTAAAAACTTAAATTTTAACTCTGCCCATTGAATCTACAAATCTACAAATCTACTGTCTTTCAAATAATGCTTTAAATGACCTGTAGATCTTAAAAAGAAATCACTATCAAAAAGTCACTATGTACAAGAGTTATTTGGACTACTGCTTGTGGCTAAGATAGATTTGCTCTCCGTCCTGAAACAACCATTAAAATGGACCAAATGTATGTAACACTGGTTTTGAAGACACATCATTAATGGGGCACTGGATAGAGTGTTCAAAAACATCTTCACTCAGTGGTAGGGAACAGTGAGCCTTAGACTAGATGCTCTACGAGTCCTACCTAACAAATCTTCAGAAGTTTCAAGATGGAAAAGGATCAAGCTGTTTTTAAGTAATGTAACTAATGTCCCCAAATAAGGATCAAGAATCTTTATAGGAAGACAAACATCCAGCACTCCAAAAAGGTAAAATTAAGTGTCTGGAATTCAACTGAAAATTGTCAGGAATGCAAAAAATGTTAATTGAATTTAAATTTAAAAAAAAGAGAAAAACAACAGCAAGAAAAACAAGTGGTGCTGTAGTAATTAGATATCCATATGCAAAGAAAAAAAATCTCAACATATAAATTACAACTTACACAAAAATTAACATAAGATAGGTCATTGACCTAAGTATAAAACATGAAACTATAAAGCTCCTAGGAATAAGAATAGGAAATCTTGATGATATAGATTTGGCAAAAATATCTTAGATGCAACACCAAAAGCATGACCAAACAAACAAAAAAGCTTGGTAAAGTATACTTCTTCCAGATTTAATTTTTATCTAAAAATAGTATTAGAATGAAAAGACAAGTTACAGATTAGGAGAAAATATCTGTAAAGCATATATATCATTAAGGACTAAAGGACTTATTCCCAGGATATATAAAGACTGCTTGAAACTCAAGAAAACAAAAAGCCCAGTTTAAAAAACAAATGGGCAAAAGATTTAAACAACCACTTCACAGTAGAAGCTACACAGATAGAAAATAAGAATATGAAAATATGCTCAACATCATTAGTCATTAACAAAATGCAGAATAAAATGATGAGGTACTTAGTAAAATGGCTAAAAAGACTAACCATAACCAAGTACTGGTAAAAATGTAGAGAAACTCTTACTACCATGTATCATATTTTACTGTCTTCCCATGACTTTCACCTATTTATTTATTTATTTATTTATTTATTTATTTATATTCCTTTTAAGCAGATATTGTTCTGTCTCTTCCCTCAAGACATGGATGGCCCATTCACCATGCCCTGAGTTCAAATAACCTATCAATATTAATGAGAATTTAAAGTTGTCATTTAATGCAGATGCTTTCCTGATATCCTGATAGGGGTTGTAGGAAATACCTTTTATGCTGCAGAAAACCCAAAGAGTGTTAAGAATAGGTATACAGTGGTGCCTGAGTGGCTCAGTGGATTAAGCCTCTGCCTTCGGCTCAGGTCATGATCTCAGGGTCCTGGGATTGAGTCCCGCATTGGGCTCTCTGCTTGGCAGGGAGCCTGCTTCCTCCTCTCTCTCTCTTTACCTGCCTCTCTGCCTACTTGTGATCTCTCTCTCTCAAATAAATAAATAAAATCTTTTAAAAAAAAAGAATAGATATACATAAAGTTTTCTTGTTAATATTTGAGATAAATTAAATTCAGAATAAAAGCTTAAATGTTATAATTAGGGGTGAAACATGAGTAGTTGGAAATATCAGTTATGTATCTTTTCACATTAAACTGAATGTCAGATTCTCCCCTCAGGTTTCATGATACACTTTCATAGTCTGCCTTATCCTGAATGTGTTTTCTACCCCAAAGTAACTTCTTTATATATAATGTCAAAAAATTCCTTTGATTTCAACTTCATAAACAATTTTAGGTTTGAATAGCTTTCTCTTATTTCTAATGACAGTGCTTGTATACCAAATGAAAAGCTGGTTCCAGTTTGACCTCTATGCTACAACAATATTCTTAAAACTTACAGTAGTAATAACAATACTAATAAAACTTTGCTTATTATCACTTAGTACCTGAGCTTCTTCCTGTTGCTTTTTAAGTTGTTCCAGCATTTGCTGAAATTCAGCCTCTTTCTGTTCTGCTTCTTCCAAGGTGGCCTGATTCTGTTCTTCATAAGCCATGGCCACCACAGCCAGGATCAAATTCACCAAATAGAAAGATCCCAAAAAAATCACCAGGACAAAAAATATCATGTATGTTTTTCCAGCAGCACGTAACGTCTAGGGAAACAAAGGATAATTTCATGAGTATTTTCTATAATGTCCCCAAATAAAGATTTGATTTCCATAATTAGATAGTGAGGAGGTGAATACTTTTTAGCATCCAGTGTATTTTGGCCAAGATTTGTTTGGTATTAAAGTGAACACATGTAAGTGCACGCGTGCACACACGCATACACACAAATAATATTTAAATTATCTGAGGCTTAACTATAGTGTCATTTGATACAAACATACACTTTTCAAATGAGTATATGTTGGATATATATATATATGCAAAACCTCACTAAAATCTTAGAGTCCATAATGGAGGGCACTATTAACAAATAAGAACACTATCTTTAATTCCTTTCCATTGGAGTTCTCTTTCCATAGCAGCCTATTCTCTGCATCATCTAGAGATAACATCTTTCTTTCCCCTTTTTCTAGCTCCAACTAACCATGGGTTTAACTTGAAATTTTTTATATAATCGATTTTTAAAATATTTTCACATGCTCTTTTTATAACTATGACTAGATTATGAACTCAGAGCCTTGAACAATCTTGGCATCATCCATTCTTCCTAACAGAATGCCCTTCATATAAAAAGTTTTTATTGTACCATGTACTGACTGAATGATCAGTTGGGATTATAGGCATACATGCTTTGTACTGGACTCTCCTCTGTATTCTACAGTGTTATTAACAATATTGATACTTGTAGGTTCATATATGTTCATAAAATTAAATCTCACATGTTAATTTGAACCTTACTGCTGTGGTCTGAATGCTTGTGTCTCCCCAAAATTGCTAAGTTGAAAATCTAATGCCCAGTATGATAGAAGGTGGGGCCTTTCGGAGGTGATTAGACGGTGAAGGTGGAGCTGTCATGAATGGGATTAGCCCTTTCTACGCAGGTTATGACATAGCAAGATGACAGCTTATGAACTAAAAAGGGGCTTTTGCCAGAATGAAGCCAGGCTGGCATCTTGATCTTAAACTTGCCAGTCTCCAGAACTGTAAGCAATACACTTCTGTTATTTGTAAGCTATTCAGGCTATGGTATATTGTTGTAGAAGCCCTAATGGACACAACACTTACCAGTTGGTAAAGATTCTCCCAGTAGTCTTGAGTCATGAGTCGAAATAGGGACAAGAAAGCCCAACTAAAGGTATCAAAGCTTGTGTATCCATAGTTGGGGTTTCGACCAGCTTTCACACAGATGTATCCTTCTGGACACTGGCTATAAGAGAGAGAAACGGTGCTCGTGTCAGGTTGGCAATTACAGCCATTTCAATCGATGCTGATTTATAGGAATTGTCAAAGCCCAGGGTTGCTGTCTATGATGGATCTTCTCACCTTCATTTCCAGCACTTTAGGTAATTGGTTACAGTGATACTGTTATTAGATGAAATTTATTAGGAAAACCAATAGAAAACTGGGATGCAAGGAGTCAGATGTGCAGACATTTAGAATGGCAAAGAGGCAGCAACACATACTTTTGCCTCTGAGATCACCACTGTTCTGCTCTTTACAAAGTTGCAAGAATCAATAATTAAAAAGGAAAGGCCAGGAAACAAAGGATAGGGAACCACTTAATGAGCTATTTCAGTAGGCACTTCTGTAGAATTTTATAAAATAAAGCTTATATTTTAGAGTATTTTGAGATTTACAGAAAAATTACAAAGAGGGCCCGGAATAAATGCCCAGCTTCCATGCCCAGTTTCCTCTCTTGTTAATATATTAGTATGGTACATTTCAGTCAATACTGATATATTATTATTAACCAAAACCCATACTTCATTCAGATTTCCTCAGTTTTTCCTTAATATCCTATTATGTTTCGAGATCCCATTCAGGATACTACATTACATTTAGTCACCATGTCACTTTAGGCTCCTCCTGATAAAGTTTTTCAGACTTTCCTCGTTTTTGATTATCTTGATACAAGTTTTGAGGAATATTTTCAAGTATTTTGAAGAATGTCTTTCAATTGGTGTTTGTCTAACATTTTTCTCATAATTAGATTGGGAATGGATTTGGGGGGAGGTAAAATACCATTATTGTCACATCATATCAAGGGTACATAGGATGAATATGACATCACTGTTGATACTAACTTTCATCACTTGATTGTAATGTTTGTCAGGTTTTACCACTGTACATTTACTTTTTCTTTTTTTTTTTTCCGTAGTGGATTCTTTGAAATAAAGTCACTATGTGCAGCCCACATATTAGGAACGGGAGTTATGAGCCACCTTCTTAAGAGTAGAGCATGTACACAAATTACTTGGAATTCTTTTGCATGGGGGATTTGTCTATTATCTCTCATTTTTTAATTTATCTATTTACTTATTCAATCATTTATTTATATGAGTAGGTACTTAAGATATTCATTTCATACTTTGAATTCCAATTTAATTGTTTTATTTATTTTATTACTTAAATTGTCCCAGTTTTGGCCATTGGGAGCTTTTCCATTGACTCCAGTATCTCTTTGATGTAACCCCATGGTTCTGTGTGTTTTGTTTTTGTTTTTTTAACACTTTCTTACTCTGTGACACTACCAGATGCTTTAGACTCATCTTTTATATTTCCTGCTCTGGAATCAGTGATTTCTCCAACAAGTCCTTGTTCTTTTATTGGAGAACAGTTATTAGAACCCAGAACAAGTGTGTGTGTGTGTGTGTGTATGTGTATACACATATATCTCCTTGCTATGTCAATTGAGGGTCTAGAAGCAATGACACTGCCTTAGCAATAAACACAGCACCTAGATCCGGTTTCTAATAAGAAGTATGTGTATATATGTATATGAATATGTGTATGTATATGTAAACATTTGTGCCTCTATTAAGCTAAACAGGAAGTCATACTGTCTCCAACCCTATTTCATTACCATGATACCATTCTAGACTCCCACCTTTGCTTATCTGTAACTTCTCAGTCCAAAAGTGGCTGGCTTTTATCATCTACTATCTATATGCTTAATTGTGCAATACTAGCATACATGCATAGTTGTTTCAGGATTGTTAATCCATACTAGCATGGGAAGAAGACTTTATCAACTAGAGTACAGTTGTGTTTGTTTGTTTGTTTTTTGCCTTTGCCGTATAGGCCCCTCATTTCCAAAATTGTTTAGATCAACACTTATTCTCGTACTCCTTCAGTGAGGTTATCTTATACATTATAAATAATTTTGTATCCCTTTGTTACATTCTGTATTTCAACTGGGGATATTCCAACCATACAATGCTTTTTATTTATTTATTTTGGTTTTTTGCATACTTTTGTTATTAACTCTTTGTACTGTTAAGTTCTATGAGTTTTAACAAATGCTTAATCCTCATCAATACAGAATCATACAGAAGTTTCTCCACCCTAAAGAATCCTCCATGCCTCACCCAGTCAACCCCCTACCTTGAACCCTTGAAAAACACTGATTTTTTTTTTATCATTTCTACTGTTTATTTTTTTCAGAATGTCATTAATTTGAATCAGACAAATATAGGTTCAGATGGGCTTCTTGTCTTTTCATGTATTAATATGTATTTAAGGTTCATCAATGTCTTTTTGTGGCTTGATAGCTCATTTTGTTTTTATCACTGAATAATATTTCATTGGATGAATACATCACAGTTATCCATTCACCTGTTGTGGGACATCTTGATTGTTTCCAGTTTCTTGTGATTATGAATACAACTGTTACAAATACTCACATGCATGTTCAAGTTAATTGGCTAGATATCTAGTAGGGAAATTGCTGGATCATATGGTTAAACTGTATTAATTTTGCAAGAAACTGCCAAATTGTCTTCCAAAATGGTTGCACTATTTTGCATTCCCACCAGCATTGAATGAAAATTCTTACTGTTCTGCATCCTCACCAGCAGTTGGTATTACTAGTTTCTTTGGATTTTAGCCATTCTAATAGGTATGGAGTAGTAATTCATGTTGTTTTAGCTTCAGTTCCCTAATGACAAATGATGTTTGGCATCTTTATATATCCTTATTAGCCATCTGTATATATTCTTTTGTAGGGTGTCCAGATTTTTACCTATTTTTAAATTGAGTTATTTGTTTTTTGTTGTTGTTGAGTTTTAAGAGTGCTTTGTATAGTTTGGATACAAGTCTTTTTTCAGATAAATGTTTTGTAAACATTTTCTCCCAACTATGGCTGGTTTTTTTCATTCCCTTTATAGTGTCTCTGCAGAGCAGAAGTTTTTAACTTTACTTAAGTTCAGCTTATCAATTTTTTCTTTCCTGAATTGGGCTATTGGTGTTTAAAACTTATCACCAAATCTAAATCATGTAGATTTTATTCTATACTTTCTTGAAGAAGTTTTATGGTTTTGCATTTTACATTTAGATCTATGATTGATTTTGAGTTAATTCTTGTGTAAGGTGTGAGATCTGTATCTAGGTTCATTTCTTTACATATGGATTTCCAATTGCTCCAGCATGATTTGTTCAAAAACTTTCCTATCTCCACTGAATTGAATTTTTGTCTGTCAAAAATTAGTTGATTACATTTGTGTAGGTCTACTTTTCTTCGGATGGGGTGTCTGTTCTCTTCCATTGATCTATTTATCTTCTCCTTCCCCAGTAACATACTGTCTTGATTACTATATACTTGTAAGAATTCTTCAAATTGGGTAGATTTCTTTAGAATTTTATTTGATATTTAACAAGAGTGGCTATTAATTTTATCATGTAAATCACCTAACCCATACTAAGTACTCAATAAATAGAAGTGATTTTTATGGTTTAATAATGATAAAGTATGCATCTTCCAGCCTTTTCCAAAATTTTTTCAGGCTCTTAGATTAACTATTAATAATAAAAAATACTACCTAAAATGCAATACACACTTATGGTGGACCAGGTGCTAAACCAAGTGCTTATGTGTATTAAGTAATTAATCACCAGAACAACCCTAAGAGATAATATTATTCTCGACATTTTGGAAATAAATAAACTCAGATAAAGAGAGCTTAGAACACACTTTTCTAAAGTCAGAGTTTGTAAATGGTGGAGTTAGGGGTTTGAATCCAGATATATATGAACTCTAGAATTCTTGCTCTTATTCACTACATTCTCCTAACAAAGGTTAGGGAAAATATCAGGAAAACAATCCCCCCCCCAACCCCAAACACCATCTCCAGGACTGATACACATTTTCAGTAATACTCTTGGATCTTTATGGCTACATGAGATACATATGGATACATGAGATACATTTTCTAGGATGACTCAAAATTCTTCTGTGTAAATTCTGTGGTTTAAGAGTCAACAAGTATTGCTGTCCTTGGCTTCTAAAAAAATTACACCCTGACCTAAAATCAATTTATAATACTCTTGGGAAAATATGTTAATTATGAGTGACCAGCAGGATGACTAAGATACGAAAGTGTCTCTTATTGTAGAATGTGACCAAAAAGAACTATTAGGCATGCAGATTCAGACCTCCATGTGCCTTTGACATATATCTGTCCCTTGGCTTTTTTGCACACAGGGTTTTCATGCTATTTCAAGAATCCTAACTCTCTCAAAAACAGTTTCTGAACTGCTGAAGATCATGTTATATTTTGGATCTTTTCCAGCCACAGTGAAACTTATCATATCAGAACATATCCACATCAATCAAAATGTTCCCTGTATTTATTAAATAGCTCGAATGGGTTTACAAAAAAGACAGACTATGGGTCTTCACACTTTGGGGTAAAAACTAGGTACATCTTAAGTATGGAATTCTGGAGAAAATGTCCTCACCCAGAGGGGTGATTTTAATGACCACGAGTTTAGAACTGATAGCAGCCCTCCAACACAGAGAAGGTACTTCCTAAGTAGGTAGCATCACTATTACATATATGTAAGAATACCCTTGGATTTTTTCCCATCTGATTTTTCTCAAAGTGTTCCACATTTTTTAAAAATTGTGTTTCTTACCCCGCATCTGAGCCATTTCCACAGAGTAGAGGGTCCTTTTGTCCATCCAAAACATAAAAGTGACCTATTAATATAAAGGATAAACTATTTCATTTCATGTCTGTCCTACTGACATTAGGAATAAATGAGAGTTTGACTATCTCAGTTATTTCCAAAGTGGATGACAGAATGAAGTGTATTTACAAAGATGATTTCAAGCCCACAGCCTTAACTATTTATAGTTGAAAATTCATTCAGCAACACTAAGGTTAACAATGTAGCAATATTTCTTACTGTCATCTTCTATATAATCCTTCCAGTTAAATGTACTCATTGTTATATTAACAAATATCCCATTGGAATCCATTGTGCCATTAAAGTAGGATGTGGTGTTGGTTTCAAAAGCAGAATCGCTTGGGGGCCATTGCAAACATTTATTCCTCAGGTTGCCCATGAACAGCTGCAGACCAATTAGAGCAAACACGCTCAGACAGAACACAGTCAAGATCATGACGTCAGAAAGCTTCTTCACGGACTGGATTAGGGCCCCTACAATGGTCTTTAAACCTGAGGAGAGACAAAGTAGGTCATCCAAAGAAGAGTGTCATAATCTGCAATGTCTTTTTAGTCACACACATTATCTTTTCCCATAAATGGTTGCTTGGCTATTTAGACACGAAAGCTTTATGGATAGCCAGATGGTTTGGGAGATGGATGAAAAGCAGATTTTTATTTATGAATAGTATGCTTTCTGGAGATTTAAAATGGAAGTGTAAATATCTAGGCGGGAAGCTTTTTTGTGTGTGGTTTAATGTGTTGTCATGAACATCTAAAGAACTTGCAGTTATTTTTCATTTCAGATTGTGTTTCTTGAGGCATCTCCCTCCAACCCGTTCTTTACACCAGCCTCCAAGTAGCAATAATTCAGAGGAGAAAAGAATTTTAAAGTATTAAATATCCTAAGCCATGCTGTTCAAGAATAATCTTTTCTCCTTTATAAAAGGAGGTCTATTTTCAGAATAGATCTGCAGTGAATGGTAAAACCCAAGTAAGTCAGTAAAGGCATGGTAGCAAAGCTTTTTCCATATTGTAGAAGAAAAAACTTGACATCATAAATGCAAAAAGAGAGAGAAAGCATGAAAGAGAGAGTGCACACATGTGCACAAAACTAGTATTTTTATGGACAACTCATGCAATTCTCTGTTAAACTCAAAGGCTGACTTTAAAATAAGCGTGTAATTTCTAAAATTTTAGGAACTGAACTGCTTTGAAACATCATTTGGCATTCTTGAAGTTGACAAACTAGAATAATAAACAAGTCTAATGATCTAAGTGTGATTTCAACCTAAATATTATTACAGTGTATTTAAAGTCAGCCCCAGTGTTTAACCTATCTCTCACCTGGAATGACTGAAATTGTTTTCAGTGCTCGGAGAACTCTGAATGTTCTCAGTGCTGAGACATTGCCCAGGTCCACAAATTCTGTCACGTATCTGTAATAGGGAGTTCACACACAACACAATAATACACAAGAAAAGTTGGAGATACAAGGAGCCTATCTTCTTACACCAGTTTCTTACCTGGAATTACAGAAATAGTTTTCAGAGCTCTCAAGACTCTGAAAGTTCGAAGGGCTGAAACATTGCCTAGGCTTACAAATTCTGTTACATACCTGTAGAATTAAATCAGAGTTACTGATAGTTTTTGCAAAGTTTATACGAAATAAAGAATGAAATTTGGGCTTGGTGTATAGAGCCCCTTGAGTTTAACAAATGGACTTGCTACAGACCTCAGGGTGCCATATGCTGAAAGCTGCTTTTAAGGAATAAAATTTTGTTGCCTTATTTCAATGAAATTTTCATTAATATGAACAAGTTTGTAGGAAATCAAAGTATAGTTGAGGTATCATGCTCAATGAATACTTCATTTTGATGAAATGGAAGACTATATGGCATGAAAGTAATTGTTTATTGCTCCTTTACCAGATAGATTTACCTTACTGTATGTATTGTAATGTGTATTCTCAAAATATATGAGATATATAGTTAATTTGGCTAATAAGAAAACTCTGCATTTAAATTATGTTACAACCACTTGGTTTGTGCTACAACTGTTGTCATTCCTTTGAGCTTAACAACTTTTCAAAAATACTCACGCCATCACAATGACACTGAAATCCAGCCAGTTCCATGGATCACGAAGGAATGTAAAATCTTCTAAGCAAAACCCTCTTGCCAAGATTTTTATAAGTGACTCAAAGGTGTAGATGCCAGTGAATGTGTACCTAGGAAGAGCATCCAAATAAAAATTAACAGTTTCATTTGAGCTGTTAATACACATGATTTCAAATATAGCAAATGTATCCTTTTGTGTTTTTTTTATTTGCTAAAATCTTATTTCCTATTTCCACTTACAGAGACTTGACAAGTTTAATTAATTTTGTAAGCCTGAATAAAGGGTTAAAGTGAAGAGATAGTATCTTCCCCAAAGAATCTGGTCTTGTTTAACTATTTAGACTTTAGAATAATAATTTCATGCATTTTATGGATAATGATCAAGCTTGGCCCTCTAGAGCAACACTGTTTGATTAAAATATAATACCAGCTAAATATGTAGGCTTCAAATTTTCAGTAACCAAACAAAAAAGTAAGGAAAAACAGTTGAATTTAATTTTCATATTATATTTTATTTAAACCAATGTAGCTAAAATATTATTTCAACAACTAAGACTAACCAAATTTCAGGTTTCACAGGTGGCTAGTGTCTCCCTCATTAGACAATACAGCTCTATAGGTAAAAATTTCTTGGATTTATTTATTTATAATAAAATACTCCATTCAAATTTATTAATGATTAGAATTATTTTTAGGCATATTTCACATATCTAATCTAGAAAATATGCCTCCCCTTTTTATCTTTAAGAGTCAGGCATACTCTCATATGTATCTATCTATACAAGGAAAATTATAATTTATTAGTATTTTATATATGTGCATTTACAAATTATCAAAGCTCAGAGCGAAAGCAAATTTCTGATCCTTACCTGCATCAGCTACCATTTCTATACAGTTGAGCCAAATCATTTAAACATGCTCACATTCAAATTTCAGCCTCCAAAATGGTGAAAGGCTTTTCCATTTACTGTTTGATATATAGTGCATTTTTAGCCCTCTCTCCTTCGAGTGTTGACAACATTCTCTATTTCTTCCAAAAACAGTTGAGAAAGAGTACTTGTTTTTCAACATTGTGTTCTTTAAAAAGTGCTATTTAAGATTATTTAACCCCAGCCACAAAGATTTGATTTACTCTTATTAAAATTAATTGTATTTCCCTCCTCCTACTATTTTATATGTGAATAAAGTTAGGAGAGTTATTTCTGCATTGTTTTCTGCAGAAATTTCGCTCAGATGTGAGAACAAAGAAATAAGAGGAAAATCTATGTAGAAATCTTCACATCAAGTTTTCCTAAGAACACCCCTCCTGCAAAAACAATAAATACTGTTACGCTGAAAAAAAAAAAATAAAATAAATAGATAAAAATTCTAAAAAAAAAAAAAGAACACCCCTCCTCCTTTTTAAAATAAGTCAGTTGATTTTTTGAGGAATAAATTTAATTGCTATTTTTACTTATTATGAAGTAGCTGACCTCTTTAGAAAAAGATATAATTATGCCAAGCTTATATTTACTTGTGTTTTAGTTTGGGCCTCGGCACATTACACATAATCACCATGACATTTCCTTTCGGAGAGAGCCACCTTGTGAAAAGCCATAAGAGACAACTCAAGGTATGTTTTATTAGTCACATTAATGGTTAATGCCCTATGGTCTATGCTTAGGCAATTCTAAGTTATCTAATATTAAAGTCCCTACCCCTATCCCTGTTTTGTTGATACCTATCCAAGGAAGAGTGTCCTCGAGCTTAACATATGAGACAGAGCTTTGCCCAGAACAGGTTTTCAGAAGTGCCTATTAGCAAACTAGATTAAACAAGTAAGTGAGAATTGAGGGGACCTTGATCTTTCTTAGCTCTGCCTCACTAGGCTTCTGATCATACTGTTGATTCTGTCCATGTCACCCATTTTTTTTTTCCTGTAATTATGATGTCTGTAGATCTGTGACTGCCTTTCATAACATGACCCTCACTATACCATATGGTCCTCAGCCTATTCTGTGCGTATCACCTCTTTGTACCAGGACTGTTTATGCTATCAGTGACCTGTTTTCATGTCATAACTGATTTCTATTTTCTTTGCACTCTTGTTTATTTGGTTTGGCTTACAGGCTATAACCACTAATTTTGGTTGTTTTCCTGCTACTTTGCTGTCAAGTGATAAATGATCCTGATAATTGTGCAAAGTTTTCCCACTGAATAAAGTCAAAACCTTTTGTATGTGTAAGACCATTTTCATAATGGATATAGTTATCTCTAAAAATGACCTTAAAAAGAGAAACCGGCTGAGGGACGTGGTTGGCTCAGTTGATTAAGCACCTAACTCTTGATTTGTGCTCATGAGATCATGAGATTAAGCCCACATTGGGCTCTCTGCTGGATGTGGAGCCTGCTTAAGATTCTCTCCCTTTCCCTTAACCCCTCCCTTTTGCCGCCCCCAAGAAAGAAAAGAGAGAGATGTGCATATTCAAGTAATAATATTCAAATGTCCTCTTTACCTATCTTTTAATAATGTTATACAAATAAATGTGATTTGTATATGTTTAAATGTTTCAGTAATTTCTTCTAGGAAGAGTACATACAGAATGGTTTTATATAGGTATGTCCATTTGTTAATCCACAAATTATAAATGATAACAAAGAATTCTGTTAAATTGCTTACCTCAGCATAAGAACTGGATTTTCTACTAAAATTATTTCTAAGGAACATTTCCAAGCTACTATAAAAAAAAAATCTTTAATGTGTTAAACTGACAAATGATGGCTTAGAATAGTGCATTAAATTCCCAATAGAAGTCTATAAAAATATATAGAAGTGGCAATATTTGTTGTAATAACTTATCTCCTATTAGATATTACTTTTAAAAAATATAACAATAAAAAGAACATACTAAAAACCTTTTTCACCAGATGTTATCATTGCATTATACAATACATAAATAGCCTACATAACCTAAACACCTTCTGTTTCACTAAATAATATGTTTCTCTGTCATGAATAATCTCACATGTGAAAGATAAGTTAGGAAATAATGTTGTTATAATGCAGAAATTATGTTAGTTAATGCAAAAATTTCCTCAGCACATTGATGTTTTGAATCAATTAGTGGCATTTTTATCCTTACACTTAAATAAAACATCTTAGCATTAAAGGGAGACCTAAATACTAATGCAGAAAATTGACATATAAAAGCCTTCTTTAGTGGAAGCAGGAGCTAGTTTAATGCTCAAGAAATATTGTGCTTAGACCTTTTCCTTTGTTTTAAAATAATACATCAAATATTTTTTGATGTTTGATGACATGACAGAAATTTCCCCAGGTCTTCGTCTTAAGGCAGAAAGGCCACAACCTGGTTGTGAGACTGCAAAGGAGTTTCTGACTGTGATTTTAAGTACAAATGTCTATAGAGCTTTAACTTGGCCAGTATTTTTATTGGGATTGTTATGGTTTTTATTAGTGTTTTATTTTTTTTAAAGATTTTATTTATTTATTTGACAGACAGAGATCACAAGTAGGCAGAGAGGCAGGCTGGGGGGGGGGGGGAGCAGGCTCCCCACTGAGCAGAGAGCCTGATGTGGGGCTCGACCCAGGACCCTGAGATTATGACCCGAGCCGAAGGCAGAGGCCTAACTCACTGAGCCACCCAGGCGCCCCTTTATTAGCCCCTTTAACTACAAAGTTTCCTGAGTTTTGAGTGATCTGCTCTTAATCATGTTTTCCCCTTAAGCCCTATTATTTTTTGAGGTATGATTTTGTAGAGATGTTTTTTTTTTTTTATGGAACACATCTATGGTGTTTTAGCACACATGCTGTGTCTGAATAAACTACATATCTAAGTATAACTAAATATCTAAGTTACTTAAACACCTAAATGTATTTTCCCAACTATAATGACATAACATATAACCAAAATACCTACTATAATAATATTATGCTGAACACCTAAATCTGTTTTATGAGAATATAACAATAATAGTAATATACCAGAATAAAATAATTTTATTCATCATATTACTCAAATGGCATTGTTATTGTTTCTTTTAAAGATTTATTTATTTATTTGAGAGAGAGAGAGAGAATCCACAAGCAGACTTCCTGCTGAGTGCAGAGCTTAATGTGGGGCTCTGCATAGGGTCCGTGAGATCATGACTTGGGCTGAAATCAAGAGCTGGGTGCTTAACCCACTAAGCCACCCAGGTGCCCAAAATGGTAATTTTTTAAAAAATATCTAAAATGCATACCTATTATTGAATTTTAACTTTTATGCTAAATGATTTGTTTAGTTTACCAGCTAGTGTATTTACTCTTTACAACCTTTCTTAAACAGATACTATCATGCATTTTTTGGAAAGAATACTTACCTCATAGAAGAGAAGTTCCCCCAAAGAACTTCCCTTATGTTCTTTCATGTTATGGAAATAACTGTTTCTTAGAAGTTTTTAGCCTGACTCCAGAAACGTGTAAAACTTAAGTCAGACCATAACCATAAGGCAAATGCTAGGTAATTTGAATGTGCATTTCTCATTCGAAGAAGTCATTCCTACTTACTCTACATTCTTTGTCCAGTCTGGAGGGTTACTCAAGGTCATAAATACACAGTTGGTCAAAATAGTGCACATGATTAGCATGCTGAATAAAGTAGATTATAGTTAAGGAATAAATGCTAGTATATTATCAAGACCATTTACAAACAACCCAATACCAAAAAATAATTGTCAAAGTTACCTGTAGAATATGTCTTATTTGTTTTAAAAGTAATAAGAAACTTCAAAGCCTGTCATACATCCTTGGTCTACTCTTTTTCATTTTACATGAAATGTAAAACTTCACAGAACTGAATTTAATGGAAAGAGATCTCTGTTTTAAGCAATGGGAATTTTGCATTCCAATCAGTTATGTGAAATAGCACTACAAGGAGAAATGACCATTCTTTAGTAAGTTCACAATATAAGTGTAAAAAAAGTGCAAAAAGTATAAATGTTATTACATCTGACATACAACTTCACATATAATTTAAAATCACCACTGGCTGATAAAACGTTAATGAATGCAATATAAAAACCCTGAGAAAGAATACCCCAGTATATTCAAGGATTACATTGACTAAGAATTGCACTGTAATCAGGTACTTTTAATAATCATATTGTGATGTGACTCATTCTTTCAGTGTTTTCATAAGAGTAATGGAAGAGAGAATTTTGTTGCTGATAAGTTAATATTGTTTTCTAACTTTTTATTTTCACTTTAGACTGTGGGAGAACTTAATGGACCATCTAGATATCCTTCTGTATCTAGTCTACACTGTTCCTAAACAGATGAGTCCTGTTTTGAAAACTTCCTGAGAATTAGCTGTAATTAATTTCTATTAGGATCTCAATCAGACTTCACTCTAAGGAAGATTATGGTTATTTTGGGGGTAAATCTTTAATTTAAAAAATATAAATGCTTACTAATATCAAACCATATAATGAAAAGAATTCAAATGAAAAAGTTCGGTCCTATTTACCCTATCTCTAGGTTAACCAGTCTTTTGTCTCTCTTTTAGTTGTTTTTTTTTTTTTTAATAAGGCTATTTTGAATCTATCTATATAAAATTCCCATTCTTGATTAAAGACCTAAATGTGAGACAGGAAACCATTAAAATCTAGAGGAGAACACGGGCAGTAGTCCCTTGACACCAGCCATAGCAACTTCTTACTAGATATGTCTGCTGAAACAAGGGAAACAAAGGCAATAATAAACCACTGGGACTTAATCAAAATAAAAAGCTTCTGCACAGCGAAGGAAATAGTCAACAAAACTAAAAGGCAGCCTACAGAATGGGAGATTATTTGCAAATGACATACCTGATAAAGAATTAGTATCTAAAATATATAAAGAACTTATAAAACTCAACACCCAAAAAGCAAATAATGTAATTTAAAAATGGGCCAAAGATATGAATAGACTTTTTCCAAAGAAGACATACAGGTGGCCAACAGATACATGAAAAGATGTTTGACATCACTCATCATGAAGGAAATACAAATCAGAACTATAATGAGATATCACCTCACACCTGTCAGAATGGCTAAAATTAACAACACAGGAAACAACAGTTGTTGGTGAGGATGTAGAAAAAAGGGACCCTCTTATACTCTTAATGAGAATGCAAACTGGTGCAGCCACTCTGGAAAACAGTATGGAGGTTCCTCACAAAGTTACAAATAGAACTACCCTATGACCCAGCAATTGCACTACTAGGTATTTACCCAAAGGATTAAAAAAAAATACTGATTCAAAGGGGCACACACATGTGTGTTTATAGCAGCATTCTCAACAATAACCAAATTATGGAAAGAGCCCAAATGTCTATCAGCTGATGAATGGATAAAGAAGATGTGGTATGCACACCCACACACACACACACACACACACACACACACTAGAATATTAGCCATCAAAAAGAAAGAAATCTTTCCATTTGCAATGACATGGATGGAATTAGGGTGTATTGTGCTAACCGAAATAAGTCAGTCAGAGAAAGACAAATACCATATGATTTCACTCATATGTGGAATTTAAGAAACAAAAGAGATGAACATAGGGGAGGGAGGGGAAAGAGGGAAAAAAACCATAAGAGACTCTTAACTATAGGATTGATGGAGGGGAGGTGCGTGAGGAATGGGCTAGATGGATGATGGGTATTAAGGAGAGCATTTGTGTTGAGCATTGGAGCTTTGTGTAAGTGATGAATCACTAAATTCCCCTGAAACCAGTATTACACTATATGTTAACTAACTAAAATTTAAATAAAAATTAGAAAAAGAAAAAATGATAACATCTCACAAGAAACAAATGATGTTGGCAAGGATGTAGAGAAAGAGGAACGCTTTTACACTGTTGGTAGGAATGCAAACATACAGCTGCTCTGAAAGACAATATGGAGGCTCCTCAAAAAGTTAAAAATAGAACTACTCTACAATCCAGCAATTGTACTACTAGGCACTTGTCCAAAGAATACAAAAATACTAATTCAAAGGGATGCATGCACCCCAATGTTTATAACAGCATTATCTACAATAGTCAAATTATGGAAAGAGCCCAAATGTCCATCAACTGAGGAATGAATAAATATGTGGTGTGTACACACACACACACACACACACACACACACGAATATTACTCAGCCATAAAAAAGATTGAAATCTTGCCATTTGCAACAACATGGATGGAGCTAGAGGATATAATGCTAATTGAATCTAGTCAATCAGAGAAGGACAAATACCATATGATTTCACTCATATGTGGAATTTAAGAAACAAAACCAACGATCGTAGGAGGAAAAAGAGGCAAACCAAGAAATAGATTCTTATCTACAGAGAACAAACTGATGGTTGACCAGAGGGGAGGTGAGTGGGGGGTGGGTTAAGTAGATGATGGGGATTAAGGAGTGCACTAGTGATGAGCACTGGGTATTGTATAGAAGTGTTGAATCACTAAATGGTACACTTGATACTAATATTACACTGTATGTTAAACTAACAGGAATTTAAATAAAAACTTAAAAAAATAAAAAAATGGCCATTCTTAAACACAGCCTCTGAATACCTTTCTATTTTATCATTACCTATTAGAGAATTTGTTGAAATCCACACCTATTCTGTCCTTGTTTGATGGTTTTTGACTATCATTGTAAGTAGTCTTAAGTTCAGTGATTTTTAAATATATATTAGGTATTTAGGCACATATATAGTTTAATATTAGTAAAGGAAGGATGGACAGATCCAGGTGCTGAAGATACAGAACCAATTAAGGCATAAAAGTAAGAACATTTGGTAATATGGATAATAATACTAACCACAATAGACCATGTTTCTTTAGCAATAATTATGTGTGGTCTGGAGGATAATAAAAGTGTGACTTAGATTTGCTGTTGTTCCTTCTACACAGAATGTTTCATTTACACATTCACTAACAGTACATTTTTACTTCTAGGATCATAATAGTCATTCTATACTAATCTTTTAATAAATGGCAGAAAAATCAATGAGAACAGATTAAATAACAGTCACAATTAATCTTAAAGAAATTATATATAATATATAACACAATATATGTAAAATATAAATATATAAAAATATGTATAAAAGAATGAAATTTTCTATAAAATCAAGTACCAGCATTCAATCACATGAAAAGGATATGAATGTACCAAAATCTTAATAGCAATTTTCCTAACAGGGTTTAGCGGAGTTAAAATATACAAGGCAGAGGTGGCACTGAATCGGAAAATTGCCTTCCCTTTATTCAATACTATAAAAGTCTGAAAAAGAAAATATGAAAAAAATTACTAGATTAGACATGTGGCTTACTTGAAGAGCTTAAACAGATGAAGAACTTTTTACCTGATTTGTTTGTTCAAACTTGTTTGTTTAAACAAATTGGTATATTGTAACTATAAACATGTTAGCTGTTTCTCCCCTGACTTAACATAGTAAACATATGATTTACTATTATCTAATTTGTCTCTAGAGTTCCAACTTTCTGATACAAACTGATGATCCTACACAAAATTTTTTTTATCAATTTGTAACTTTACAGACTCCAATTTTATTTAAAGCTTACCATCTGTCTCCAGTTTTGGTAACTTTTTCAGATTATTCTGTACATATTGCTACAAAAATAATCTTTTTTATTTTAATTATTTCAAGTCTTTGAACTCTAAAGTTTATGAATCCTCTCTATTTTCCCTGTGGTAGTTGTCCTACTTTAAAATGTTCAAACAGGCTGAATATCCTGGTTTTGCTGATTCTGTAGATCTGCTGGTAATACTGAGAAGGGAAAGCTGCATTGAGAATTAGGCTTCCATACATCATTTCAAAGGGCATTCTGTAGCTAAAATTCTATGACCTGAAACCTGTAACCATCAATTTAGGATTTAAGCCATGTTACTTGGTGATTACCCACCATATCTCTCTAGGATCAACTTTTATTTTTTCCCACTAAGCCGTCTCTGTTCCAACAAATTGACTGTCCACCTGTCAATTTAACTCACAACCTGTCAGCTTCGCCCTCTGAGTCTGAAAATGTGTCATAAAATCCTAGAAGAAGGAGGTACCTGAGAGGTCATCTAATATAAACTCCCCCCATTTCAGGTTCGTAACAGGCCTGACAATGAGGTCCTACCAAATACTTAATCAAAGTTCTTAGTCCTCTCTGTATATTTGAATCTCTTGAGGTGATTTTAAATTTGCCAATATTTGGATCCCACACAAAACCAATTGAGTCAGAATTTCTCAAGGATGGGCATAGACATGGGTATTATTTTAAAAATTTCCTCTGGTAATTTTAATATGCAGCCAGGTTTGAAAAGCCCTACTTTCAAAAATGTCCTCAGTTATCAAAATCACCTCCTCCATCATGTCTTTCCAGATAAATCACTGCCTTCTGATCACTTCTAATTGTTTCCCTTTACCAGTAAGTCTTAGTATATTAATTTGCACACGTTGGCATGTTGCTTTTAATTACAGTCAAGTAGCAATTTCCATGTAGGGTTCATTCCACTGAGGACTAGGTTAGAAGTTGTTAGAAACTATTGAGCATAAAAGCCTTAATCTACTTTTTCTCCATTTTCCCCCAGTACTTAATAGTGTGGTTTGTAAATAAACACTTGTTTTAATTAAGTGCAGGCTTACCTTTAAGATGCCATTTACCTTTAAGACATCAGTACATCCATTTGTTTAACAATATGTTTTTACTCTTAAACTAAGGTCTGTATCCCATACAATCATGTTCACTGACAACATGGTAGTGTTTGAATAGGTAGACAGAAATACTTATATTTTGAGTATAAAGGACAGAGAAAACAATTTCTCCATACATTGCCCTTTTGTATTCAAGACCATGGAGCCAAACATTACCTAACCAAACATTTTCCATGAATAGCAATCTATAAATTTGAACAATTCTATGAGGAGAGCAAGTAAACTTTTTTACTAGCATTGAGATCATCCATAAGGGATTCTGGATATTGGGAAAACTGCCCTCGAAGCACAAATGCATTAAAGGACTTTCTTGAATTCACAGGATTAGATCATTTAATATTACAAACAATCTAAATACATTTAGGCATTCAATGATGTAAACTTCACAATAATTAAAAGTGCATTTTCTCATTCTTTTGTGAGGCAATTTCCTTGAAAAAGCAGTTACCACTTATAACATTAGGAATTTATTTTGAAAAATCTCCAAAAACAGAGTGACAGGAATGAAATGTCCCTTTAAACATGAAATCCTCTGCTCTCCCGAAAGATTAGCCTTAGCCTTCATGGAACTAATGGGATTAAAAATGACATGCCAAGGGCATCTTCATTGAATTTGCAGGTTCTGGAACAGAGCAGGCCTTAAGAACACAATTTCAAGTTTATTTCTGGTGAACACCACCTAACACAACATCTTGAGTTCTGAGAAATGAGGAATAAAATACTAATATCCTGTGTAGTGAAATAATTACAAGGAAGACACTTGAAATTTGGGACTCTGAGGTTATTGAGAGATGTGCATAAACTGAAAATTACTGGAGAGAGTGACAGATAATTGGAGGAGGGATAAATAGTGTCAAGTCTAAAATATGGTCTTCAAGTAATGATAAATAATGATGTGACTTAAAAAAATTATTACATATTAGTACTAAGGTGATGAATGTTATAGTGTAAGTATGTCAAACTAGTTGTTCACTCTGGAATGCTACTTGCTTTTTCCCAGATGAATATATATCTTACAGGTTCACTAAAATGTTTACTACTTGAGGCAAGAGTAAGCTTTATATCTCCGAATAGGACCATATCAAATAGAGAATTCAGAAAAGCATACAACCAATTTTTTTAACATTTTCTTTCATTTTATTGATAAATGCCATATATAGTTTTGCTTAGTGCTTAAGAGTTCTGACTGCCTGGCTTCAAACCCTGAATTCACCACTTTTAATGAGTGTGACTTGGGCAAGTTACTTAACCTCCCTGGGCTTGACATCCCATGTGTAAAATGAGGCTAATATAGTACTGCTTGACTGGTTCTTGGAATAGTAAATGAATTATGACACTTAAAGCACTGAAACAGTGCCCAACAAAGTAGGAGCACAACAAACGTTAGCTTCTTAAGATTATCAGCGTCACTATTCTTCAGTTGTTACCTGGTCAATTTAAACACCATTGAAATGCACTGTGAGGTGGCTCATCTGATTATCTGATTAAATTAGGTTGTAAAATATATTATAATTAATGGCAGCAAACTGTTACATAATGCTTTACATTTTGAAGTGCCTTTTACCTGTGTTATTCAAATAATTAACATAAACTTCATACCATGTTTTTAAATTCCAGAACTTTTCTATTAGCTTCTTATGTTAGCTCCTTCAATCCTAACAATCACGAACTACCTTTTTCTTCAATAGTACCTCAGTCTTCATTTTTATAGATACTTCATAAAGAAAGGCAGTGCACCAACATTAAAAGTGAATAGTCTAGATATCTCGCAAGATGGACCGTGGCCACTAGGAATAAATCAAGGTCCAAGTCTGGTTCTCAGACAGGAAGGCCATAAAAACTGACTTTGTTAGCATACACAGAACAATTCTGTTTCTTAGCAGCGGACTCAACAGTAACCAAGCCTGAAAGCCTCACATACAAAATCAGAATGCCAATCTACTTATTTACAATGAGATGTATTACTGTCATGTGGACTGAAATAATTGCAGTGGCATAACTAGCATTTTCTTTCCTTTCAAGCAGATCTGTGGGAAGACAAATTATAATAGGAAGGTTCTTTGCAGAGGGTGGAGTCCAAACAAGCCGACTTAATCAAATGCTGCACAATGTTTAATGACACCTCTGTTAGGTAGCCCAGTGTAGCTCATCTACAATGAAATAGCCTTGATTTGGGGAGGAAAATGCTTTCAGGGCTACTCTAAAGACTGTTCCCTTTGGAAAATGCCAGTGTTTGTCTCTGTTATTCTCCCCATCCCTTAATCTTACCAATTTCCTTTCTTAAGGATACTTTCTTTCTTTTAGTAGCTAATACTTCTAAGCATGTCAGAGTGAACATACCCTTGTCTCTTAAAGACATCTTTGCAAATATATACTTTGAATCAGTAATTTTAAGGAGAATTTTATTCTTGTTTCTGGGGGGAGGTCTCACTGTCATCATCATGTGTAACAGTAACAGTAATTAAATTTCAAATTTTCAAATTTTTCCTTATCACTTCTATAGTAGAGTACTGGAACAAAAGACTTTCAAAAATAGGTGAATCAGTATTAAATGCCACTTTCATGAAACTAGTTTCAAAGGAAAAAGAAAGGGCCTGTTTAACCATTTAAATTGATTTTATGACTTATAGAAAGCATTTTAGAGCTTGCTCCTCCAAGTGTGGCCCGTGTATTACAGCAGAAGGAGTCTCACTCGAGGACTTGTAAGAGATGCAGGATCTCTGGCCCCACAGACCTCTGGAATCTGAATCTGTATCTTAACAAGATCCTTAGATGATGTGTACAACACATGCAAGTTTGAGAAGCCCTCCTTGAGGGCAGTAGGGCTAGTTCCACCTTTGGATGGTTAACTGTCAGGTTCTTTGTCCATCACTGATCTTATAAGATTAAATCACATTCTGCTTCTTTAAACCACAAACCATCAATTCATGGTGATATTTATTTATCTCTCGTTTCTATATAGACCTGTTTTTATGCTTATGAATGTGAAATATAAATTGTGTGTTATAAAATGCCAAAATACCCAATTAGATGATGCAGTATCTATCATCCATTAAGAAAAAAAATTTGCTATAAAACTGCACAGCTGGTTTAACTTCAAAAACTAGTTAATTCTGACAGAATTGTCATTACAGCATAAGGAAGGCATAGTCATAACTTGATTCAAATCATATGTAGATAGAGAAAACTTGAGGGGTTTTTGTGTTTTGTTCTTGACATTTTTTTCGCTGAGTGATGTTTTAACAATAAGTAGGTGTGACTGTGCTTGTCAATGTATTATCTTCTTATAGGAGGATGCTAAGTAAGATTATTACCCTCTAGAATACAAATCTCTTGTGAGCAAACTTCAAGACAAGTAAGAACTAAAAAATAAGAAGTACATAAACCCATAACTCATGGCTCTTCTTCTGTTTTCTACCATGTGCTGAAATATGTCAGTGATAACAGATATTTTGCTTTGTAGGTGTCAGTTTTAATGTTGACTATTTCAGTTACTGTGAAATTACAGAAAGTATTCATTTATCTTTCATATGTCTTCACTGTAGCCAAATCTTGGTTTTGGCTATTGTGCTTAAAAGTAAGTGAAAATAAAAAGTACAAAGTCTTTAACAGTAGAAACCTTATGATGCACTATATATATGAGCCAGAGAAAAGTATATTAACATTAGTGTTTAATTAAAGACTTAAATTTGGAAATATAACTTAACTTTTGAAAGCATAAAATCAACACTCACTTTCTTATTGATATAGTACGGGTCCAGGTCCTCCAAGGGCTCTGACACCATCTCTGGAGGAATGTCTCCGTAAATAAATGGAAGGTTCTTCCCAGCTTCCAAGTCACTATTTGGCTTTGGTTTGTTCTCGTCGTCATTGTCTTGTTCTCTCTTGGGCTTTTTGGCTTTCTCTTCTGCGGCACGTTTTTCGATAGCAGCAAGAGATTCTCTAGTAAAAAGGCGGAAGCTTTCAGGCCCCGGGGGTACCAGCAGTGCCTGTGCCATCTTTTCATCCTGCACATTTAATTACGTTTAGCTTCTTGCATAAGAATTGCCTACCAAGGGAAAAAAAATGCATGAGACATAGGAAAGCAAGTGAGTGAGGGGATTAAGAAATCAGCCAAGGTGTCATTTAATGTTTCTTCTAGTAATTTCTTTGGTAGTATATTAATAAATGAATATTTATTTTTGGTGGGAAAAAACTTCTCTGCTTCAATGCATAGACTTCTTTTCTTTCTCAGTGTGCAGTATAAACATTTTACAATGTTCCTTTGGGGATTCTTCTGGTAACTTTTTAAAGTATAAACATTTTAGTGCTGCACTACAAAGTTTTTTTTGTTTGTTTGTTTGTTTGTTTGTTTGTTTAGATTTTATTTATTTATTTGACAGAGAGAGATCACAAGTAGATAGAGAGGCAGGCAGAGAGAGAGAGGGAAGCAGGCTCCCTGCTGAGCAGAGAGCCCGATGCGGAACTCGATCCCAGGACCCTGAGATCATGACCTGAGCCAAAGGCAGCGGCTTAACCCACTGAGCCACCCAGGCGCCCTGCACTACAAATTTTAACCTGGAAGCATCATTATCCAGTCTAATGTTCAATAAACTAGCTTTATAAGTCTATCAAAGGCTGGTCTGAGACCTTTGAGCCAAAACATATTATAGTATACTTTGGTAAAAAGAATAATGTCAGTAATGTTTGCCAGTGAAATTTCTTAAGGACCCATCATTCTCCACCCCCACTACTTTTATCACATCTTTCTAGCTCTCCAAATAAAGAAATACTGGTATATGCCTGACTCCTAAAATCTCAGAATAAGAAAATTTTGCCTAATCCAACCACTGTTCTGGTCGTCACCATCATCATCACTGACCATTGGTTATCCAAACAAAGCCTGACCGGCAGCAGCGACAGAGAAGTCAAAACTACTTTCTTTTCTTTCTTCTTTTTTTTCAAAGATTTTATTTATTTGAAAGAGAGAAAGAGAAAGCATGAACAGGGGGAAGAAGCAAAGGGAGAGGGAGAAGGAGATTCCCCGCTGATTAGAGAGCCTGACATGAGGCTCCATCCCAGGACCCTGAGATCATGACCTGAGCCGAAGACAGATGCTTAGCTGACTGAGCCACCCAAGTACGCCCAAAACTATTTTCTTTCAGCTTCTCACCTTGGATCCTTTTGAAGCATCTTCTGAGGCAATGCAGAATGTATTTCCTTTTCCAGTCTGCTGTTACTCAACTACTCCAAGACGCTTCATATTCTTTCTGAATCTTCCATTTGGTGTGGTGGTTAGAAGCATGGACTATAGAGTGGGCTGCCTCTGTTCTTAACCCTGACTCTGTCACTGATGAGCTGTATGACTTTGCAGAATGTAACCCCTCAGTGCTTCAGTCTCCATTTATAAAATGGGGATGCTATGAGAACTGACCTTCCAGGTTATCATAAGGAATAAATGAACTAATTTACATTAAGTGTCTAGAATAGTTTGGGGATGAGGAAGCACTGTGTTGGTGTCATCTATCATAATCTAATTATCTTTTGTTCCTTCAGCTGTTTCCTCTGTTGTGATTTCAGGCATTCTCACAATTCAAGTCACTCTACTTTAAGTAAGGCCCTTATTTGGTGGAACCACAGCTGACCAATGAGCTCCTGGAGTGGGTTAGGAAGTACAGAGTACAAGGTCATATTCACCCATGCCAAGCAACTGTCTGGGATTAGAAAGGAAAGAAGGCAAACACCTGCTTAATTCTGCAGGAAAGGTAAAAAAAAAAAAAAAATCTGACAGAAATGTGACAAAAATGCCAGAAATCCAAGCTAGATTATTGTATTTTTCTTGTATTTGGAAATCTAAGTTAACAGTTATTTTATTTTGCATTGTGCCAAAAATCACATTTAAAAAATCAGGATAGAAAAAAGAAACAACAACAACAAAATACAGTGAATGCATCAGTCCCTTATAGAACAGTCTACAACCATGACATCAGGGTAATCATCAAAGTCATCTGTGACATTTTCCTTATCCCAACCACCCACCTCATCTCTGTTCCCACACTTATTCTGGTCTCCATAGTAGTTTATCCCTAAATGGCCTTTTAATTCTTAGCTGTTTATTTCATGGATATACTAAGCTTACAGAGAGTGAGGAACTCTAGATCTTATAGCAATGTAAGAAAAATGATATAGACTAAAAATGATTATAGATTATTATGTAAGTTTTTTGAGTTTCTATCTGAATTACTAGTTCCCTGGTCTATTCCAACGGCTAAAGTATTTTTAATAGTTGTGTCTTTTCATTGAATTAGTATTTATAATATGACATTGCTGTATTTTTTGCTACTATGAAAGTATATTCCAAGTAAGTTATAAAATATCAGCTGTCAAAAAGCCATGTCATTTTTGCCACTAGCTCTGAAAAAGAACTTCTGATTTATGGTGGGATGGGGCTGTTGTGTTTTGTTTTGTTTTGTAACCTATCAAATGAATTTAGAAGGCACATAATAAATTAGTTGGTTCATTTTATATTAAAATAGAAAAAGTATTCTCAAACCTTCTAATTCAGCTATTTAATTTGTACCTCCCAAATTCATGGCAGATGGCACAAACTAGAATTAAAATTTTTAGCCATTTTATGTCCATTTTGATGTTCACATCACCCAGCACTAGGCTGTATGGAATAATCGCATTTGTACTTTTGAATGTGGAAGGGGTTTGCACATTAACTGCAAGCCTTAAATACCCAGAGATGTGTCATCCACCTATCTCTCATCACCTTTCATCAACTGAATGGATTTGGTTCTTACCAAGTGCTAAATGAAAATGAAATCTCAGGAAACAAACTGAGGGTTGCTGGATTGGAGGGGAGTGGGAGGGATGCGGTGGCTGGGTGATGGACATTAGGGAAGGTATGTGCTATGGTGAGAAAAAAAATGCAACAGCATGACAAAGCTATCTTAAGACATTTCTATGAAACATGTTTGCTTTCTTATGGGAAGAAAAAAAGGTTACTTTTGTATTTGAGCATTTAGTTAAACTAATTTTTGTTTCTTTATTAACAATGGAATGAAAAACATGCAGCAATCAGAATCTGAATTCTGGGTTCATATTGAGCCTGTAACTAACAGTTTGCTTATGACATTTAACTCCCCTCAACCTCAGTGTCATTGAAATACCTTACCTATATGTGGCAACACTTTGCCATAAAGAAATAACCAATCATACTCATTTAACTGGAGTTTCCTAATTCCTAACTTTTAAAATGAAATTAGGTTTAAAATACTTAATGAAATATTTTAATAATCTGTATAGGTTACTTTGATTTCTTTGAGATGACATGGAGCAAGATATCAAAAAATTATAAAAACATATTTAAACAGAAATAATTTTTTACCTTCCTATTCACTTATCAAGGATTAAAACAAAGAATTTGAGTCTTAGTCAAAAAGAGGTAAAAAAGTCTCTTTGAAACTGCGACACTAATGTCTCCAAGTCCTGAGAAGATAGGCCAGTTCCAGACTCTTGGCTTTTCCTTTAAGGTGAACTAAGGTTTGCCCAATATTTGGATAGGTTGAGACATTAAAAATCACAGTGAGGGGAGCTTCTCGTGGCTTCTTCTGCAGCTTTGCTTTTTAGAAACATCTCATAGTTCCATGGCAGTTCTATTTTAATTTTTTCCCTCTTCCTTCTTATTCTTTGCAAGCCTATTATATAGACCTCTTACATAATTTTATATTCCTATTAGAGCAGACTTTTAAAAAATTAATTCCTACTGATGCCTTGGTGTGGGATATATATTATTAATGAATATATATGCATTATAATTTATTAAAATACATCAAATTTAATATGCCAGATTTTCTCCAGAACTCTCCTTACAAAGACAAAAAAGATAAAAAAAGACTAAGGAGGTGATCTCTTTGATTAAAAACCAAAGTGTGTCTGTGAATGTGGATGAGTAAAACAAATGCATCCCTCTCTTAATCAATAAGAATACTGTAGTTCAAAAAATCCTATTATAGGATGGACCATAGAATTTTAAACCTGGAAGGATAAGGATCATTTATTTGAGAAATATTTATTGAGGGACTACTGTGTATCAATACTGTGTTTGGATTAACACCCATGGTCCCTGCTTTTATGGGGCTGACAGTCCAGGGTGAGAGATGTGGACACAAATAATTATAATACAATTATGTGCCATTGGTTATTGTCTGAGTTCCATAAATGGAAGCAATTTGCTCTTCCCAGGTAAGGATAGGAAGGGAAATTCAGGGTATTTCCCTGAGGAAATTTTATTAGACTGGTTGGGATTTGACTAACTAATGTGGCAGTAGTAGTTGGACAAAGTTGGGACAAAGACATATCAGTAGAAACATGTTAGACTAGAAGACAGTATATGCATGGGGAAAAGCAGGGAGGGCCTGGGAAGAACTAAGAAGTTCATTGTGGAACCTGGCAATTCACAAACCTGTACCCCTGGGGCTAATAATACATTATATATTAATTTTAAAAAATTTAAAAAAAAGAAGTTCATTATGGGTAGAGACCAACCTGCTCAAAAGGGATTGGTAAGAGCAAGGACTGAAATACTGGCAGGATATAATCATCAGAGGTCTCATAGAGCACACTTCATAAGCCATGGATAGGAGTGATGGAATTAACTTGAAGACAGAAAAAAGAGTGGCAGTAATAAAGGGTAAACAGGTGGGCTGATCCTAGAGCAATGGTTTTCAAACATTTTGGTTTCAGGACCCTTTTATACTCTTTTTTTTTTTTCCCTTTTTATTAATTTTTTCAGCGTAACAGTATTCATTCTTTTTGCACAACACCCAGTGCTCCATGCAAAACGTGCCCTCCCCATCACCCACCACCTGTTCCCCCAACCTCCCACCCCTGACCCTTCAAAACCCTCAGGTTGTTTTTCAGAGTCCATAGTCTCTTATGGTTCGCCTCCCCTCCCCAACACCATTTTTTAAATTTGTGATAATATAGTTCTTTTTATTAAAAATACATTTTATATGTAGACATACAAGGACTTATTATTACATTAATAAAAGTTATAAAATCTTCTAATTTTTAATATGGTAAATATGAATAGATAAGTTGCCTATAAATAAAAGCTCTTTGACATTGTAATTTTAAGAGTATAAAAGGGAGACAAACCATAAATGACTCTTAACCTTTTATACTCTTAAAATTACAATGTCAAAGAGCTTTTATTTATAGGCAACTTATCTATTCATATTTACCATATTAAAAATTAGAAGATTTTATAACTTTTATTAATGTAATAATAAGTCCTTGTATGTCTACATATAAAATGTATTTTTAATAAAAAGAACTATATTATCACAAATTTAAAAAATGGTGTGAGAAGAAGGAATTTATTTTAAATTTGGGCAAATCTCTTTACTGTCTGGCATAATGGAATACAGCCAGAGTCTCTTATCGGGTTCCAAGTTCAATCTGTTGAGATATGTTGTTTTGATTGAAGTACATGAAGAAAATCCTCTTAAAATATATATGTAACTGAAAAAGGAAGGAGTATTTTACTTGTCTTTTCAGGCACTTGTGAATATTCTTTGATACACACCAAAACTCTACAAATGATAATTTTTGTATTAGTTTCAGTATGGAATCTGTATCAGGAACTTTTGTTGATTTTGCCTCCTGGATGGATTTTGTGCCTTCATGCATGGATCATTTGGAAAATATAGGCACAGTGTTTTGCAGATTTCCCCAACTTTGACAAATTTCATTAACTTTCAAAAATCACATTTGTTAATATCATCATTGATCTCATGAGAAAAGTCATAATATATTGGGAGGCTGTCTAGTTAGTTCCCAGCAGCAGGTAGAAGTTTTCCAGAATTCCAATTTCCACTTGAAAGCTCCAATTTTAACATTGACAACAAATGCTGTCATTTGCTTTTCCTGAAGTGACAGGCTTTTCCATAGTTTGTCAGTTCTTCTTTCAAGTGAAAATGGTGTTCCATGAACAAAAGAAAAAGTGGCTTTTTCACCTCCTGACTCACACAATCATGCAAGTGCTTTTCCTTGAGACAGCCATGGTACTGTAGTGCACAGCAGAAATGCTTCATGTATCTTTCCAGTTTCATCATACAGAATATTAAAAACAGATGTTGCTTAGGTCAAGATTTAATATAATGAATAATATATACTGCTTCATCAAAGACATTCTTATGTGAACTGGCACTTTTTTCTCACTGAAAGTGTGTGGTGGTGAAGAAAACAAGGATTCATCCTACAGATTGATGCCGCTCCCTTGCTTCCTACTAAGGCATGAACTGTTTCACTCCATGACTTTTGTGCCATCAGCGAAAAAGGCAAAGGTCTTCTTGGGATTAGTAATAGGAAAATAGTTTTGACCTTACTGTCCCCCTGAAAGGGACTTTTGAACCCCCAGTTATCCACAAATCACCCTTTGAGAACTTCCCTAGAAGGAAACAGATGGACAACAGGAGTCTAAAGGAGAGGGCAAGGAAATGTGACTATAGCTATACTATTTAATGGCCTAGACCTGCAATCAGAACTGTATTCAAGCCCTGGCTCTGCTACTCTCTAGCAGTGTGACCTTGGGCAGGTTTTTTTTTTTTTAATCTTTCATAATCTTCAGTTTCTCTGTCTGCATAATAAGAACAATGATAGCAATGATGACACATACTTCATAGAGTTAATGTGACATTAAATGAGAAAATCCTCTTGGAAGGTGAGCACAATGCCTGGAAGAGAGTAGGCCATCAATAAATTAGAAAACAAACCATAGCCAGAGGACGGTATTCAGTGCAAAATTAGAAAAATCAATGAGATTTTATGATGTCTTGATATGTGGCTTGATGAAGACATACCAGGTCAAGCTCAATCCCAGAATGGTTTAAGCCACAAGTTGTCATTAACCCAACATAGAAGTAGAGTAGAAGTAGAAGTAGAGAAGTAGAGCCCAGAAAGCTGTCTGGGCTGGGAAAATGTTGATTAAAGAGTCACTGGTTGAAACTGAAAATAAGAATATGCATTACACTGTCTAGGAAAAAACTGGAAAGATGAAAAGGCAGGACTCCTGTGACTACCAGTTTTTAAGGAGAGGAAAATTAGACAATGAAATCAGAACAGTTACATAGATGCCAAAAGAGGAATTTTGAAGATGCTAATTAAAAGGCATGTATTGGATTTGACAATTAGTCAACTCCCTGCACTTAAAATAAATGAAGAACAGGCACAGAGAAGCTAAGTAACCTTCACCAAAACATCTACTGACAACACAAATTGTTGCTCTGAGGCAAAACATTTTCCACACATTCTATTCTTGACTGACTTTTCCTATTATAGTTGACATTTTTATCTTGAATCTTACTATTGTATGATTTGATTTTAAAGACCTAAGCTTTATATAAATACTACAGAAAAATAGATTAATATAGTTTAATTCAGTTTTCCAGGCACATATACACATATCTGTATACTTTGATATTAACATTAGTTTCTAAAACTATATGAAACCAACAAATACAAATACAAAGCTAATATTTGTTAATGAATCAGAATCTGGAAAAAAAGGGCATGGTTAACATTTGGAATATGCCATGGCATTACATGGCAAGGACAGAAGTACTATTTTTCCCATTACTCATATAGCCTGTGAGTTCTCATCTTGCCTAATTTCAAGAATAGCAGATAGTTTGGAAAATTGCATTGGCCTATAACCTGTTAATATCAATAGTTTCTCTCTCCCTGTGTAGGGATCTTTATGATTATGTTACAGACAAAAATCAATTAGTTCTGGTCTGTTCCCATGGAGACAAAATTATGTCAGAGGCTGTAAATTTGCCATCTTCAAGGATGGAAAGCTGCTCTGTGTCATACAACTTGAGAGATCAGGAAAAAAATACCCACAGTGGATTTTCATGTCCTTGATGAGGAGAGAGCAAATTGTTGGGAAAAGATTGAGTCCACTGCTAAGGAAAGGATGCTGTGTTTTCTTGGCATCAATGAAAGACTGTTGTATGAAGGACATAATCTAAAAGACAAAACGGACTGGATAACTACCCTTCCTTTGAATAAAGTTATTAATATTTCTAAAGGGGTTTTCATTTTGAGTGATTATCTGGTATTTACTATATTTTCAGGTAGCATATGTGACAAAGAGAATATTAATTTATTAAAGGCATATACAGAGCATCTGGCAATTATAATGATTACCACTGGACACTCTCCAAAGCAGAATTAAACATTATTTTCCATATTTTAGAAGATTTTTGAAATAACATCTGATTGGTGTGCTTACCTAACTAGGTGGCTTTGAGAATTAAACAATAGTAATAGATAAAACTGTTACACTATTGTCATGTCTCAGATACTCTGACATGTAATTTATATACATTAACTCACTTAATCTTATGAAGTTTAATCATCTAATCTTACTTAACCTTATTATTCCCATTTTAGAGATAAAAAAAGCTGGGTACAGGTAGGTTGGATAACTTGTCCAAGTTCCAGCAGTAAGTCAAGAAGACAGGATTTAAACCCAAATAGCTCAGGAAATAACCTGGGCTCCAAGCCTCTGGAATGAGATTTTTAGTTCATGTGTTCTGAAATGGAATTGAGATAAGTCCACTACCTCACTGGGAAGTTATTATGTATACAGCCTCATGTTAAGATTGGAGTGGGGCAGGGGCACCTGTGTGGCTCAGATGGTTGGGTATTTGTCTTTGGCTCAGATCATGATCTCCGGGATTTGGAATAGAGCCCCATGTCAGGCTCTCAGCTCAGTCGGGAGTCTGCTTCTCCTTTTCCCTCTGCCCTTCCCCCTGCTTGTGCTCTCTCTCTCTCTCTCAAATGAATAAATAAAATCTTAAAAAAAAAAAAAAAGAATGGAGTGGCACAACCTAAGAAACAGAGCAGTATAGTCATCACCTTTGTTTTTAATGTAGAAAATAAACAGGAATGAATGAATAACAAACATAAAACCCACATCTAATGGGTACGTATTGACATATATTTTAAGTACTTTTGAGTTATTTGAAGATAAAAGCCTGGGCTAGGGGTGCCTGGGTGACTCAGTGGGTTAAAGCCTCTGCCTTCTGCTCAGGTCATGATCTCAGGGTCCTGGGATCGAGCCCCCCATGGGACTCTCTGCTCAGCAGGGAGCCTTCTTCCTCCTCTCTCTCTGCCTGCCTCTCTGCCTACTTGTGATCTCTGTCTGCCAAATAAATAAATAAAATCTTAAAAAAAAAAAAGCCTAGGCTAGCTTCTTATATATCATTACCTCTTGCTCTCATTGTTCTGTCAAGGAATTATGCAGTACTATTGGTCTGAATAAACATATCAAGAAAGTAACTATATGGCAAGGATATCACTGTGACATGGCCAAATATAAATGAAATGTAGAATTTCACTGTCATCGTTTCCTTCCTGTTAGCTAAACTCATGATTGTCCACACATAAGTGTTATTAATTGATTTGCTAACTTTTTAATAAAAGAATCTATTTCTGCCTTTCTCTACCTGGACTCAATGGCATACCTCCGGGGAGAAAAATGGCTGAGTAGGAAAGAATGAGCTCATTTCTGTCATCAGAACAATCTTTATCTTGGAAGTAATAATTAGTTTCTAGGTGTTGATGTTCTCAGTGACTTTTTCCTTATCAAACAACTATAAGCTCAGAGAGACAACTGCTAAGTAATAACAAGTAAGACAACATCGTAATAGAAAAATTGTTTCATTAGCTCCTCAATTTTTCTACTATATGTTTTCAAACTGAAGACAATTGCATGTTCAATTCCCCAACATCCATTCAACTCCAAATACCTTCTCCAAGCCCCTTACCAATCATTGGTTCACGAAGAGTCTTGTGGCCTAGTTCTGCCAACAAAAGGTGAGGGGAAGCCTGCTAAGTGTATGTCTATGGAAGTTTTCTTTCCTTCTAATAAAGAGACAAGGAGCGGCAGAATTCTCTGTTCCCTGGACCTTACTGCATTGAGGTATGATACTGGGACTACTTTAGTCAACTTATAACCAGAAGGGATGCCATTCTGAGGGCAAAGCTGACACACTGAGGGTGTCAGATCACGGAGACAGATCTATCCCTGGGGTCTTGATGGATCGCTCAGCTCTTGGACCCAAACAACCTCTGCACTTCTTGTTATATCCAATAAGCATCTTTCTTGACTAAGACAGTTTTAGACAGTATTTCTAGTTATTTGCAGATGATACACCATACAAGTAAATACTCCTTGGTTGGTACAAAAACTTGAACAGTTCAGAAGCCACCTTACAACCAAATAAATAGTAACCGCATATTTGGATGTCCTTTACCCCATGCAAACAGGCGAGCTATGCATCCAATCACCAAATAAATATGATAAAATTCAAGTAAATATAGCCCGGGTTAGTTTACCAAATGCACAGAATGCATGTCTCTTTTAAAAGAAAAAGAAATAAAAATTTGGGTTAATTTTTCTTTCTTAAATCAATAGCCTTTGTCACTATTCCACTGTTGTAGATCATCTCTGCCATGTTTCTAAGTGTTTGCCTCTTTGGAGGAACAAACTAGCCCGGAGGGAGGTAATCAGTCTTTTGCCTCCTGTCCCCCTGCCCCTTGAAACAGCTGACCTTGTTAGCTGATACAGATTTTAGTTTACCTTCCACAAACACAAATTTATACCCACTGGTAGTTTAGATACCTTAGATAATTACAGCACGTTCTTCTGGAAAAACTTCAGGCCACTTCTGGGAATTATCTCATTTGTTCTTATACTATCTCTAGAAGAGATTCTGTATTTTTATTCCTGTAAGCCACTCTGCCACAAATCCTTGACAGATATCTCATCCCTGATGAACTCTGTTGCGACTTGGTGTCAGCTTTCTTGCTCCATAATCTGTGTAGAAAGGGAAACATGTGAAGTTATTCTAGCATCTTTGGCCTTTGGATTGAAATGGGTGCTCTGGGTCTGGGTCTGGATCTGAAAGCCCTGATGTGCTCAAGGAAGGATGGGGCCAGGAACCACTGCCAGAATCCTGGGGTGGGGGTGGCCTCTTTTCTTGGGCAGCCTTGATTTAATTACTCTTTCTGAAGACATGCCAGAGCTCCAGAGCATCTTTCTACTTTCTACTTCCTTTCTTCCTTCTTCCCTCTTTGCAGCCCCTTTCTTTCTTTCTTTCTTTCTTTCTTTCTTTCTTTCTTTCTTTCTTTCTTTCTTTCTTTCTTTCTTTCTTTCTTCAAAAGACCAAAGAGGTAGACCAGTGGAGCGTGTGGTCCACATTGGTATTGTGGGTCATTATTCTAGTTTGTTTTTCGCTCCTTTTCCTCTCCACCTAAAACCCCATCTGATTGGCTGGCTAAGATAAGACCAATAAGCCTTATTCAGTGGCTTCTAAGAGTAAATTTTAGACAGAAATAAAAAACTAGCATGCTGGGGGCGCCTGGGTGGCTCAGTGGGTTAAAGCCTCTGCCTTCAGCTCAGGTCATGATCCCAGGGTCCTGGGATCGAGCCCCACATCGGGCTCTCTGCTCCGCAGGGAGCCTGCTTCCTCCTCTCTCTCTGCCTGCCTCTCTGCCTAGTTGTGATTTCTCTCTGTCAAATAAATAAAATATTTAAAAAGAAAAAAAAAAAGAGAGAAAAAAAAAAAAACTAGCATGCTAAGCCAAGACATAATATTAACCTAAGTATAACAGTCTGATATCATATTCCTTTCAGCTATAACTCTTAACAATAAGTTAGTCCAGTTAAACCGGTCATTATTTTGAAAGACAATATAAGTAATTTTAAATTAGCAATTGATATTTAAAACAATGCTTACATCAGTCCACTTATTCAATGCTCATAAGCCAAATTGGTAATGGATTCTCACCAATAAATCTCCCTTTACAATTCACTCAAATCTCACTTTTTCTTTTATACACTGTCTTAAAATCTTTGTTTTCAGATGTGAACTCATTCCTAAGCCACCAATCTTTTCTTTACTGTCATCAAAGTGATCTTTCTAAAACACATATCCTACCCTTATTAAAAATTGTCAGTGGCCTTCAGTGACTTATAGTCACTTTAGCGAAGTACTCAGGCACCTTTATGATCTTCCCTCTGCCTCCTCTCTTACCTTTCATTTGGTAATAGCACAGATCTAGCTCTGTCATTCACTAGCTAAGTCACATTGAACATGTTACCCAACCAATCCAGTTTTTAGTTTCCCATCAGATAATGGGGATTTCAATACCTAGTGAAACAGGGCTGTTGTTAGAACTAAATGAGATCTATATTTCATACACACACATATACATGCACACAGCTGTAAGTCACTCATACGAGAGCTGGCAAAAGTAGATTTCCCATAAAAGCAGGAGGTTTTAGTAGTATTAGAAGCAGCAATACATCGGGGTGCCTGGGTGGCTCAGCCTTTAAGTGTCTGCCTTCCATTCTGACCCTCCAGTGTCCTGGGATTGGGCCCTGCATAGGCCTCCCCACTCTGTGGGAAGCCTGCTTCTCCTCTCCACTCCCCCCCCCCACCTGCTTATGTTCTCTCTCTTGCTCTCTCTCTCTCTGTCAAATAAATAAAATAAAATAATCTTTAAAAAAAGAAGCAATAATAGTAATAATAGTCTTAGAGCTGTTACTGTACTACTAATAATACACATCAGACAGACCCATGCATCGGAGCTTGAAATAATGATTTGTTAAATAAATGTATAGCCCTTCAATAAATGTTCCCTCTACTTTATAGCCACAAGCTTAATAAATGCTACCTCTCCTCCCCAGAACACAATTAACTGGATTTAAATACCTTAATCTCCAGCCTGACATATAATGAGCATGATGTTGAAAAACCAGAATATCAATTTAGATATATTCCCAAAATATTTATCATCTTTTAGTATGGGAACAGGGAGGGGTATAAGGTAGGGAAGGTGAATATCCATGGAAACCAAGGAGTTAAGGAGGAACAGGAAAGTAGTTTGAGAAAACACCCCCCAAAATTCTGATTTGCTTGAATTCTCTCTCCTCTCTCTATTGTGAAAATCACTGATTGATGGATCAGAGAAAATATATCCTGAACTCCAAATGCGAAAGATTTGCCAACCCCAAATACACGTGGGAAATAGTAGTGATTTCTGTATATGGCCTCATGCTCCAATTTAGGCCTCATACTTCAAATGGCATTGTGTCTTATTAAGATCTCTTCTCAGTCATCTTTAAAAGCAGACCATGGCTTACGGCTTAACCAATACAAAATTGGCCTAATGTAGTTATTTAGAGAATGAGGATTCTTTAAAGTAGTTCTGAACTTCAGTGAGCATAGGAATCGTTTGGGGTACTTGTCAAAGATGCAGATTTCTGGGTTCAGTCTCTGGAAATTCTGAAAAAGTTGGTCTGGGGCACGGCCAAGAGATCTGCATTTTAACAAGCTCCCTGAATGAAATTGGTGCATGTAGCACGTGGATTACTATTTGAGGAAGCTGCTCTGAAGGAAATGAATAGAAGTTACTAGAAATTTGAGATGGGTACTTTACACAATAAAGCTGGAATTCAGCTCTAATGTTCCCAGTAGGTAAGAAAAAGTGGAAGCACACTGGATTTAGGAAAAAACAAAAACAATTCCTAATAGCTGCATATAAAAAGACAAACTTTCTCTGAGAACTAAACCGGGAAAAGAAATCTTGCTTAGGACATAGCATAAGGGACACTAGGTAACATGCTTACCAGATGTCCTGAATGTAATTGCACAAAAGAGCCAAACAAGGTTAAATCAAATAAGTCTTCTACAAATGGCTAAAGTTAGTTGAACTTGGTGAAATCCATTAAAAAGTTACTGAAATAAGACAGTTCAGAAACTTTACTTTCAGATTATCTAATACAAGCATTGGCCCAGGAGAGTGCCCCCACAGTTTGAAATCATCTTCATAGAATGTCAGCATTTTGGAAATTAAGGGGAAGTTCTTCATGCTACAGATGAGGAAGTGATAGATCAAAGAATGCAATAAGGCTTTACCCCGAAAAGGGTAGGCATCACCAGCTGAGGAAAATTGGACAAAGTTGCTTTGATTTTAATTTTCTTAACCCATTTATATTAATGTTATTAATTGTAATACTAATGTCAATGACTGAATTTTATAGAGGTGAGTTTAATTGTTTATATTCCTTTTTTTGTGTATTTTAGTTTATCTTTTCTATTTATTCTTTAAGACCTAGTCCCAGTATTTTAAAAAATTTTTGGTCTTATTCCAGGTTCATTGTTTTTGACCATCATTTTTCCTCTTTAGTTTATCTTTTCACTGTTTTTCACCATTTAACCTATTTTCTTTCAGTATATCCATCTTCCTTTATACTCATAATATGATGTACCTGTCTTAGAATTTTCCAGATCAAAACCATTTCTGTCATGCGTTAGCTGTGAAACTCTGGGGACTTAGTTAGCTCTTTGTGCAAAGGCTGAAGCAGATCCAAAGCCTCTTATTGAGGAACTCACAGACATTGCCAGCCAGTCTCTGGCAGCATTTCCCCACAGGGAAGAGGCAGCCTTCCATCTGGGTGGGAATGCTGGTTGGCTCTCCAATGTCTGTAATCATCCTATCCTACCAGCTGCTCATTTGGTTTTAAGACTTGAGGCCCTTATCAAGGGGACAATACCAAATGGCCAAATCACCAAGATACTATGAAATGAAACACAGAACTTTATCTATAAAGTAAACCATACATCCACTCCTCTGAGTACTCCAAAGATTCTCCTAGATCAGATTTGACCATCAGAAGGCTTCATGGTGATTCACATTAACCTAAAATCTGGTATCTGTTTCTCTGAGTTCTATAAAATTCATTCTTGCCTTCCTCTAAAAATGTTGAGTCCAGGAGGCCCAGAGCTAAATGGATATTCCAAAAGAGTAACTTCATTAATCCACAGTCTTCACAAGTTTATCACCTCCATTTTGTCCATTCTCCTTGTCTTCAACTTCCTATTGCACATGGATTTAAAAAATAATATACCGGGGTGCCTGGGTGGCTCAGTGGATTAAGCCGCTGCCTTCGGCTCAGGTCATGATCTCACGGTCCTGGGATCGAGCCCCGCATCGGGCTCTCTGCTCCGTGGGGAGCCTGCTTCCTCCTCTCTCTCTGCCTGCCTCTCTGCCTACTTGTGATCTCTCTCTGTCAAATAAATAAAATCTTTAAAAAAAAAATAATATACCACTTCCATCATATTTATATAAAGAGATGGGATAGAATAAATGTCAAAATTTTCTACGTGATTTAAAAGATTTGTTCATAAGCCTGAGTCTATGCTTCTTTTTTTAAAATTTATTCTTTTCAGTGTAACAGAATTCATTGTTTATGCGCCACGCCCAGTGCTCCATGCAATATGTGCCCTCCTTAATACCCACCATCAAGCTCCCCCAACCTCCCACCCCCCACCCCTTCAAAACCCTCAGATTGAGTCTATGCGTCTTAGAATGAATTATTTTTCTCAAGGAATATACTTAATTTTATTATGAAAATAAATGTTAAAAATTAAACTTGGAAATCCAGTATCCTAAAATTGAAAAGGATCTGTCAGTCCATCTATTTTCACCATTTCAGTTTATAGTAGTGGTTCTTCATAGCATGAGAGTCACCTAGAAGGCTTTTTGTTTAAACACAGCTTGCCAGGCCTCACCCCAGAGTAGCTGATTCTATTGATAGGAGTGAGGCATTTTTGCATTTCTAACAAGCACACAGATGATGCTGGTGCTTTTGTCCCAGGAATCACACTTGGACAATGACTGGCTTACAGAAACCATAATTTTATTTATTTGCTTTTTCAAGTTAGAAATATATGTGCCATTAATATTGCTTTCATTTTTAGGATCTCTCAGAGAGGACAGTCATATCTTCTTCAGTCTCATTTGTTCATTCATTTAATGTCTTGTGGTGTAATTCCTCTGAACCCAGAACCTTGGAATGATTTATGGCAGGATTTCACAAAAGCCTGCAATAGCTTCCTGTCTCCCTGCTCCCGGCCTATTTTCACCAGCAGTCAGAGCAATTTGGGAAAAAGGGAAATCAAATCATGTCATTCCTCTGACCAGAACCCTTCAGGAGTTGCCCAGAGAAAAGGCCAAACTCCTTACAGTTGCCTATCAGGCCTTATGACATGGGCTCACAGTTACCTAGTTGAGTTCATCTCCTCCTGCTCTCCCCTTCCCTCACTACTTTCTTAGTCAAGCTTGGCTTCTGTCTGTCCTCTGCAACTTCCAGGCACAGATAGACTGTTCCCTCTCTCAGGAATGTTCTTTCTCTAGGTAGATGAATGCCTAACTCCCCCATCTTTAAGGTTTTGGCCAAACGTTTACCTTCTCAAAGAGGCCTACTATGCTATCCCGCCAGCTTCTTACCCCAGTCTGTTGGTTTCTAAAGCACGTCACCTTGTCATGTGCTACATAATTTACTTATTTGTAGTGTTCATTATTCCTGTTCCGTCTCTCCTGGGTAGAATATAACCCTTGCAGAATATTGGCCTTTCTTGGCCTCTTTTGTTCACTGGTGAATCCCAAGTACTTAGAACAGTATATGACACATAGTAGGTGCTCAGCATTTTTTTGAATAAATGGATTTTTAATTTTGGTTTCCTCCCCCAAATTAGTAATTTTTATTTCAACCTACAAGTATCCTTTAAAAAGGCTTGTGTTCCTGTACACCCCTGGGGATAAAAATACATTTTATGTTTATAAAAAAATAAAAAATTAATAAAAAATTTTAAAAAAAGGCTTGTGTTCTACTCATGGCCGCACATTTTATAATAACAAAGCCTAGAAAAAACTGAAATGTCTGCTAATGGGAGATTGGACAAGTAAATAAAGTAACTTAGTTTTGTATCACACAGCCATTAACAAGATAAAACAAAGAGACAGCAATGAAAGCCAAATTCTCTATGGATACTGTATTTCCTAATTATGTAGTCCTATTTAATGTAGATCAAAATACATGCATTGAAATCTTGTTTACCTCAAAGGTAATTGTATAAATAGGCAAAGCTTACTAGACTCTCTTTAAAACAAAGCAAAATGAAGACTGAATGCTTTACTCAAAGAATTCCCCACTCCAGAATGCCTTTGAGAAGAAATAATAAGGATAATAAAGAACATTAAGCACTTACTGTGCGATAGGCACTGATTAGCTCATTTAATCTTCACAATAACCCTATGAGATAAATGTGATTATTGCCCTCATTTTGCAGATAAAGGAGCTATAAGGTCCAGAGAGGATAAGTAACTTGTCCAAGATTACATGGCTAGTAAATGGTGCTACCAAATCCAGTGTTGTTTTTCTTTAGAAAAGTAATCAGAGTCTCTCTCTCTAAAAATATTTTACCATCTGTTTCTGCAGTTTCATCTTACATACTTTCCTATATATATGCTCTTCTGTAGTCAAACTGATCTATTTGCCATTCCCTGAAAGTTCCCAGTCTCTGGCCTCGGGCTTTCAAAAACATTCCTTCTGCCTGAAATATCGTCCACCACCAGTCATTGCCTGTTAAAATCCTACCTTCGCTCCAAAGCCAGAAGTGATTTTGCATTCCTCTAAACTCCAGGGCACACACATATTGTCTTTAAAATTCATATAATAATTACAATATTCTATCTTCTGTTGTTCTTAAGGATGTGCCTTATTGCTTCTACCTTTACATATTAAATTCCTTGAGGAATAAGGATTATTATGTTTCAACATCACTGTTAAATTCCTTGAGTCAATAAAGATTTTATTGACTAGCTACTAATAAGCAGGAAGTTACAAATTTTACAAATGCCCTGTCCAGTGTGGTAGCCACTGGCCAGATGCAGGAATAGCACTTGAAATGTGGCTAGTGCCAAATCTTGAAATGATAATATTCGGGGCATGTTGGCTTAAATAAAACATAGCATCAATAACATTAATTTCCCTTGTTTATTTTGCCTTATTTTTTTAGCACCTGGAAAATCTCCAAGTATATTTTCAGACTCACTATATTTCTATTGAATAGTGCTGGTCTGGTATATCCCTTTCTCCTTCCCACCACCACCCCCCCCCCCCCGCCCCATCCTCCTCCAAGTGATGAAATCCATGAACCAACACATGAGTTAAAAAGGGAGGCCATCCTCTTTTCTGATGCTCAAAAAGGGTGGGGGGCTTTCTCTGGATGGATAATTTTTCTATTTTACTTGGTCAGATTGTTGTTTTTGTCCTTATGTCATAGGATTTGGGACCAAGAAATGCTATAGTGAGAAGGTTACTTTGTCCATAAGCAAATATTTTGTGTGGGTGTGTGCCTGTGGCACATGTGTTTCTGGAGAGGAAACCACATTTCAATCCGAATATAGCAGAATTAAAGAAAGCTCTCTATTTTTGAAATAAATTGGTATCATGACAAACAGAAAGCAAACAGCATTCTCAGACCAGTAGTAAATCCTTGATCCCTAACATCAGGGTAACATTAGTGCCGCTTTAGACAGAACAGAGAGTCCTCTGAGTTGCCCTCAGCCACGTTTCTCCTACTGCTTGCTGGTGCTGTGTGCTTTAGGCAGCTTCTTTCCAGGCAACCACAGACTGTTTACTGACTGTAATCAAAATGACAGCACACTGTTTTCACAACCGAGTGTTAAGAGATGATTGCCTTTTTCACTTGGCAACCTGAGGGAACTTAGAACGAGGATCTTGAGGTACAACTTGCGTTCGTTCAAGATGGTGGTGCTTGCTTTTCTACATGTTACCTGCATTCCTTTGAGGTTTAAAATACAGAGGACTGAGATTTATCTAGCCTGGAGCAGAGAGGTTGTAATCACTGCCTTCAGATCACTTCTGTGGGTAAACTCCACTGGAGCACGGGTTGATTCAGGCAGGGCTGAGTTTCGACTGTTATGTGATTCTTCATCCATCAGAACCCCGCCATGTGAGGGACCTTCTCTATTAAGCATGCCCCAGGAATAGGTGATTATAATGCCTTACACTCTGATCTCCCTAAGATGGTACTACAGAAGACAGTGTAACATAATAGAAAAGTTTGCTGTGCTTAATCTTTTTAGAAACAAGACTTAATGAAAAGGTAAGGAAGAGAGAGAGGAAAACAAGAGGGGAATGGAACCTGCAATTCAGAGAACCTGTATTCTAGGTACAAGTGTGTTTGCCATCACTTGCTATGAAATATTGAACACTCAAATCTTAGGTGTTCATTGTCCACATCTACAAAAGATATGTAGAGGAGGAAAATTGACTAGCTTATTTGTAGTGCCTCTTTGGTTTCTAAAACTCTAGTTCTAGTGTCGAGACTCTGAAACTCAGTACCAGATACACTCCAACATCCACCCCTCTGGGAGGGAATGATGGATACAGCAATAGTCCTGTACTCTGAGCAAGGATTATTTGAATATTGGACTAATCTGTAACTGAGCTAGGCTGGGCTATACCTATTAGAGGCTATCTTCATTTTAGAATACTTTCATGAAGTAAGGGTTTGATCAGATTTAAACCATGTTTTGTTGATAAACAAATATTATGAATGCCTTGAGTACAACATAGCTGGGAGGTTGGTTGCTGAAAAGAACTACCCCTCACATCCTTTCTAAATCTATATATTCAATTCTGTATACATAAATTTCTCATCTCCTAGCAGTTAAAAAAAAAACAAACTCACAAATAGCAGTTAAAAAAAAAACAACCTCACAAAACATTGTCTAGTTTCCAGTGAATATGACAAGTCACTTGGTTAAATCCCCCTCCACCCTGCATCCTGCCAAAATAGGGGCTTTTGAAGTAAAGAAGCTGAAAATATTTTTCTAGGATCTGAATTCAGGTCCCAAAAAGTCAATGTTTTTTTCCAGCCACTGAGCACATCATTGGCACCAAAATTAGAGCAAGGGCCTGAGTGCAGTGCCCTGATTTAGGTGTCAATGATGCCACTTACTGCAGCAGGAACACACAGTGGAAGTTCTCTGCATGTAAAGGCAGGAAGGATGCTGTTCAGTGCTCAGTTCTGTTGAGGCTAAAGACAACCAGAATGCCACAGGTAAGAACAAATTACATGTGATGCAAGCTTGTATTTCAGGCAAGGATTTGCAGCAACCAAACTGCTAATGAGAGCCAAGATGGGTGTAGCTTGTCCATCCTAGTTCTCCCCAGGGTGGAAGATCTAGCAAGTAAGACCCTGGCTAGGGAGGACAACAATCACAAGGAGAAATGTAAAAGCTAAAGGGAGAAGATGCTAGGAAGGACAGAACTGGAATCTGTTGTGTTCCTTCAGTGTTCAAAGTGTGCCCAGAATTATCTCAAAGATGTGGGCCACTCAGGATTCTGATAAAATTGCTTCTGCAATATTGGGCATTGAATTCACTAATTCTTCAAGTCACCCCCTTTTAAAAAAACTAGTAGTCTCTCTTTTTTTAGAGCCATTCTAGGTTTACAAAAAACTGGTTGCGAAGGTACAAAGAGACCCCACATTAAGTGTGCCTTTTAATTTCTTTAAATATTTAACCCTGAGACTTTTTTATTCAAAAAGAATTCAAGAGAATAAATAGAAAGTATTTTCTCAGGCATAAAATTCTCTAAATTTAGCTTTCCTGAGGGATATGGATTGTTGAAAAAAAAAGTGTATTCTTTTATGATTAAATTGATCTCATAGTATGTTGTCTGAGACAAGTCATCGCTATTGTACATTTAATGGATGTTTAAAAGAAACGTGCCTTATAGTGTCTTCGAGTAATTTTAAGACACCTAGTAAACAACATGTCTAACAAAGGTATGAGAGAGAGTTCACTTTGGTGGCTTTGGTGGTAGAGCTTAACTCTTTTGTGTTAATTTGCATAAAGATCTGCATCACAATTTGGATGTGCTCTGTCACTTTTTATTTACTCCTAAGCATTACTCTTTCCCTTTTCAATTGTACTAAATGCTTTTGAATGACATGTTAAAATGCTTTTCCCCAAAGAATCATGTTAGTTATCACAGTTGTCACCATGTTGGTTGGAGGGAATGTTTATATCAACGATAAATTTTTCACTTTCTGTACTCATGGAATAATTTAAGATGACCCTTCTCTGAAAAACAGTTCTTCTCTGGTTCAGGCTTTAATTTTTATTAACATTTCCCTGGTTTGTTTTTTATATTTTCATTATTTACTACCCAAGTACTTTGTATGGAAAGATAGGACATCAATTATTTTTAAGTAAAGGATCCGATCCCAGTTTATGATCCCAGGCACTGTTTCACAGACATCCATCATAAATCTAGCCTCAAACATAATGTTGTATTTCTTTAATTTACTATAGAAGCACCAGCCTCCTGCCTTAAAATATGGATATTCTCATCTTGAGATTTAACAGATCTTTTCTCTATGGGGTAATTTTACTGACCAGGTTGACAGAATGGTAGAGGTTGTGAAGAAAACAGAGTTAAGTAGTAAATATTAAATGATGTTTATCTAGAGGAAAGACTTTAGGGTATAATTTGCCCTGGAGGCCATAGAAGATTGTTTTATTAAAGGCTACCGCAGTCTCCTCCCAGCTGTGGAAAGGACTGCACTGCAAGAAGCCAACATAAAAAAACGACTGGGGTGTTAACCCTGCAAATGTCTTCTTAAAGAGTTGAAAAAGCTGACTCACCTTAGTAATGGAATTCCTTTTAAGAAATACAATTCATTATTAATTCCACTTAGCTATTAGGTTAATTCATTTCTTATAAATATCGCTTTCTGGAAAATACACTTTTAAATGAGTTTAGAATTTAAGAAATTTGTTGGTTTACTGGTTTGCCTTTCCTCTCAATCTGTCACAGGTGCTGTTTCAAAAAATAGAAATCAATGTTTTTTTTTTTTTCCAGACGGATGACCTGGACATTCAAAGAGTATCTTTCAATAGAAACTCTTATTTGATTATTTAAGACTTAATTTTCAAAGGAACAATTTATGAGGTACAGAATAAAAAGAGAGCGAATCTCTGGTTGTACATATTGCAGTTCACAGATGTTTATTTCTGAGCATGCACAATTGTTTGTATTGTTAACTTGCAAAATATACCATAGCCAGCAGCTGGGTCAACTTTCAGATAAAGGTAAGGGTAGGAAATTAGCAATATGAAATATAAAACTGCTTAAACATATAGAATAAATACCAGCCTTGCTAACCAAGGAAGAAGTGGACACGAATGTATTTTTGTTATTTTCCTAAGTATTTGCATAGTCTTTTTACCTAACACGCCCACTTACTAGAATTTTCAAATTATTTTGAAAGTCATTTCTCAGCTATCTTTTACTTCACTAGCCAACCTTTCATTAGCTTCTCTTATTTTTCTCCGCCTTCGTTCAGTCAGCTGGTTTTCAAACCTGGCCACATATTTGAACTATACTAGCAGAGCTTTTAAACAAACACTGATACCCAGGCTCAGCCCCAGAGAATATAATTGAATTGGTCTAACGTGGAGCCAGCATTGCTCTTTTTTAAGCTTCCCAGGTGAATCCAGTGTGCAGCTAAAGCTCATCATGTTGTACCTTTTTCTGTTTTTTTTTTCTCAGAATGTTTGCATATCTATTTCCCTTCAACTGTTCTTTTCTTCTGTCATTTTTATTAGTGAGGTTTTAAAAATCTAATTTTTGTCATTTCTCATTTTGCTCCCCCCCCCCCCGCCCTGATTTTCCATTTACTGGCCAAGAAGTTCTCATTCCAGGAGAATGTATCTGTTTTGTATTCTTATTTAATGCTACCAAATTTTTTTTTTAAAGATTTATTTATTTAACAGAGAGAAATCACAAGAGAGGCAGGCAGAGAGAGAGGAAGGGAAGCAGGTTCTCCGCTGAGCAGAGAGCCCGATGTGGGACTCGATCCCAGGACCCCGAGATCATGACCCGAGCTGAAGGCAGCGGCTTAACCCACTGAGCCACCCAGGCGCCCCTGCTACCAAATTTTTATGTCAGTGAAAGAGAATGCAATATGATTGTGAATTATACTTTTGTCTGTTCTTCCAAAGCTGATATAATAATATACTTTAATTTTTGGTATAAATAGATTGGTAGTGGAGCCCAACACAGTGGTTGAAAACTAATGTTAAGAATGGATTTACTTGAGGGGCGCCTGGGTGGCTCAGCGGGTTGAAGCCTCTGCCTTCGGCTCAGGTCATGATCCCAGGGTCCTGGGATCGAGCCCCGCATTGGGCTCTCTGCTTGGCTGGGAGCTGCTTCCTCCTCTCTCTCTCTGCCTGCCTCTCTGCCTACTTGTAATCTCTATCTGTCAAATAAATAAATCTTAAAAAAAAAAAAAGAATGGATTTACTTGAACTATAATCATTGTTGACTATGATTAAAAATCGTTTAATATATTTTAGAAATTTGAGACCATATGGGACTCAAGAACATGTAAATATCCTATTAAAGGATTGATTTTTGAATTGAATTCAAAGACAGATTTCAGTAGTTTCAGAACAGGGTAGAAGTGGGAATATTACATACTATGTCAACTATTATATCAGTAACATGATAGCGACACTAATAACAACAAAACTGGGATAAAAAGGATCTATGATGATAAGTAAAATTTGGTGACTTAAATATCAGCAGGAAAAACAGAAATATGGAAGGCAATGCACACAATATTCAATGGTTTGAAATGAATGTAATAGGAAAATCACAGGCAGTTGGTTGAGGCCTGGAGTAGTAGATAAGAAATATGAGTGTTATTGTGGCTGTGCCTCGAAATGCAGTCAAGCCATTTCCTCTCCATCAGGTTTATTTTTCCTCACTGGTGAAAATACTGGTTGGATTGGCAAAAGGAAAACAAAACAAAACAAAACAAAAAAACCTGGCCAAACCCCTTGGCCATATCCTGCCTATAGGTATGTTTTGTTGGATATACCCAGTATTGTAAATAATTTGAAATAGATGACAACATTTAACAAGAGGGAGTTTTTTTTATTTAAGATTTTATTTATTTATTTGACAGCAAGAGGGAGATTTATAATAAAAATTTGGATTTTTAGCTTTTTTAGAGAAATCGTTAGATTCATCAGTCTCCTAGCCCTAAGATGGGGCTTTCCATCCTTGGAAAGGATACGGTTGTTTATGCCTGTCCAGTTCTGTTGTCCCAACCTGGCTGGCTTCACTCTTTTTCTTACCCACTCTGCCTATGTAGAAATTTGGAGTTGTTTCCTTAAGAATTTATTCGCAAGGTTATTTCCAACATGATATAAGTTCCATGAAAAGAAAGTGTTCAACACTTCATTAGGTAGAACAAAAATAATTTACAGAGAGAAAAATAAATGTCACAAGCAAAAACACCGAGGAGACAGAGAAACTAACAGATGACTGGTTCTTAACTAGAGGCTTACACCCTTAAAATGTGTCCTGTTAAGCCCTATGCAAGAATATTTTGGGTTCTAGATCAGAATCACAATGTCACTTAGCAATAATAACTGGGATTTAGTGAATTATTCCAGTCATAGCTCTTGGGAAAGGAAAGGACACAATGTTCTGTACAACCCGAGTAAGAATATTCTGAATATTAGGAGATTAAAATTCCCCAAAGTGAGCTTCTTGGCAGAAAATGGCCAAAGTTATTTAAAGAGTGACTTCCCATCTTTGAATTCACCCATTGAATAAAACAATATTCAACCACCGTTTAATAATTTAAGGACCATCATTTCTTTCACTTTGTGCCAGCACAGAGCTTAATCACATGAAGGGCTCCCTATGTGCAGTCTCCAAAAGGATGAAAACCTAATTCAATTATTACAGAAATAACTCCAGACTTTTAAAAGGTTTCTCTGAACTGAAACAACCCCTGAGAATTCCCTTATCCAAACCACCAACTAGCATATGTTTATATGCACTGTATTTGTACGGAATACATATATTTTAACATTGTAAACCCTGCTTATAAGCTACTTTGCAGTTATTCTCTAGTTATATATCTTTAAAATTCTTTCTACAGGGTCCTTTGTCACTTCAAATCCTGAAGAAAAGAGGTAGAGTATAAAAAAATCAATAAATAGGGCACATTAAAACTTGCGGTATCCAGGAGGCATTCATACAAATTTTAAAGAATTTTTCTACTGTGGCTAATTATACGTCTGGGTGTAGTTTCAAATTTTAGGTAACCCAAGAGTTGATACTTGTCAGGCAGTTCATAGAACAAAGTATGTCTTTGCATAATAGAAGAGCCAGATTTTCTCTATTACCACATTATCAAGTAAAAGAAAATTAACTATTCTTCTCTGATATATGTATCTACACTTGTTAATAGTCCATTAAGATGTATCTGAAGAATGTGTTAACTCTACCCCAGGGTGAAAAATATCATCAGGTAAAACTTGAAAAAGTATCATCCTAATCAAAGATAAATATTATGACCTTGCAATACAAGGAATAATCCAATTGGGTTTTGTCTTTCCCAAATTTTTTAACTACCTCAAACAAAAATCTACCTCAAGAAGTAACAGTTCGGATACCAGTTTCTCTGTTGAATTGCCATTAAAGTTGTTTCTGGGGTAAAATTCAAATGGAACCAAAGACAACTTAGTATTGAAATTAATCAAAATTTAAAAATAGATCCCGAAAGTGCAGAAGTGTACTGTTAATATCTTAAATTATATTTCAGGGGCAGGTAGGTAATTAATCTTCATAGCTTTGGAAAATCTGGAAAACAACCGTCAGTATTAAGGTAGAATGAATAAGGTGTTTTTAGATGACAAACAAAGCACTAATTCCCAACCTTCATTGAGTTCACAGTATTCCTATACATGAATGATAATGAGAAAAAGTAATCTGTACAGCCACTCACACGAAGAAATTTCACTATCAAGTCACATGTTCATTCTTTAGTGGGGAAAAAAAGGTGCGTTTGTCTTCATATCCTTATATTTATGAGTGCTTTCAGTTAATTTCAACCCTAAAGATAAGGAATCACAAAAGCTGGAGTTGCCTAGAATCAAGGCAGACGAACTAACCCACAAATTCCAGGCAGAGCACAGTTTAATTGAGAAAACTTCCCCTCATATCTTTAAGTGTCCCAAACTTTCTCAAATCTGTTTAGTCATGAGCCCATTAAGTCATCTTGCCTGCCATGAAGATGAAAATGACAGTGCAGTTACTTGAGTCTGTGTAAAGAGGCCCAGGGTGGCTGAAGGGCAGGATTAGGAGGCCTGGGGTGCTGAATGGCCATCCCAGCTGTAGTTCCCCAAAATCCCAGGAGCACAGAGCTGTCAAGAGCACAAAACTGCATGTAGAGAAAACCTTTGGAGGGAAGTAGAGGTTTTGCAGTATGTCCACAATTTCATCAGGCACAATTTGCCTTTCCACCTTTTATTGTATCATTAATAGGACTTAAGCAGCAGAGAGTTTGTGAGTTGATCACATAGCCAACACATGTGGTCATTTCTGGGATTTAGGCTCTGTAATTTGATGGCCATAGTAGAAATTTTTGGGGTATTTAAATATGCTTGGTGAAACCTAAATTTTCTTTGTGAATCTTCAAAGAGGACTTCTTTCTGATAAGTGTATCTGTTACGGCACAAGCAAAATAAAGCTCCTTGGCCCTAATTTGTTAAAAATAGAAAGCCTTGGGGCGCCTGGGTGGCTCAGTGGGTTAAAGCCTCTGCAGGTCATGATCTCAGGGTCCTGGGATCAAGCCCCCCATCAGGGCTCTCTGCTCAGCAGGGAGCCTGCTTCCTCCTCTCTCTCTGCCCACCTCTCTGCATACTTGTGATCTCTGTCAAATAAATAAATAAATCTTTAAAAAAAAATAGAAAGCCTTTGAAGTGGAGTCCATGACAATATATCATTGGACCAAAGAATGGTTTTCTAGAAGGTATTATGGAAGTTTTATAAACTCCCGGGAAATGCCCAGGATGTTAGCACTAATCGATATTATTGTAGGGAGCACATTTGTTGTTGTTGTCGTCGTTGTCGTTTCAGCAAGGGCATTCTTCCAGGATGAGAATTATCATTTTCAGCTACAGAATTTCTTGGCAGTTTCAGTCTGTCCTTCCTGTTGTGGTGGAGGATACTATATCACCATCACTAATAATGAGGGAGCAGGGGAAAAGGGGAGGGTGGGCGTCCAGTCCTGTCCCAGCATGTGTAATAAACACCGAACAGACATTATTTATTGACACAGTCCTGCAGCATTAGATGACCTCCTTCCTATTTTATAGATGATGTAATAGAGGCTTAGAAAGTTTAAATACTTTGTCATTTAATAGTGAAGCTAAGATTCAGTCTGTCAGCTCTGCTCTTCTTCCTGGTCATTTCCACCACAGAAGGAATTGGCCAAGGACCTTTAAAACATCTCTAGTCCTCTATTTTTCTATCTCCTTACATAGTGTATATTACCACTGTCACCATTAGTGGTAATATACAACTCAGTATGTGTTAAAGATATATCATATTACAGTTAAGCTGAGAAATCCATTAAAGAAAATGCAGATAAATTAGAACCATAAAATTTTTAAAACAATAAGTGTTCTTATATATTTTTTATTCTAATAACCATACAGGCAAGGAAAATGTACTTCAGTGATACATGGTGTCTTTTCTGAGGTGATACAGCTCATTAGTAGCAGAACTTGAATCAGAAATTGAGCCTTCCAGCTCAGTGCTCAACTTATTTATCTCTACTACATCATGAAATTACAGTACAGTATTCTTTGGGACGCCTGGGTGGCTCAGTCGGTTAAGTGTCCAACTCTTGGGTTTTAGCTCAGGTCATGATCTCAGGGTTGTGAGATCAAGCCCCTCATTGGGCTTCACACTCAGCACAGAGTCTGCTCTAGCTTCTTTCTCCTTTTCCCTCTGCCCCTCTTGTTTGTGCTCTCTCTAAAATAAATAAATCTTATTCACTAAACAAATCTTATTCACTCATAATCTACTACAATGAACATAAAACCTACAAGTATCTGTTTGAAAATTATGTTTTTAGATTACTTTACACCCTGCATGTAGAGTTTTGCAAAAATCTCTCTTGTGGTCTGTGCTGGTCTTCTGAAAATTACAGTATTTTTCTTGATCTTACAAATGAAGTCACTGTTAGATTCTTCTCAAGAGTAAGATGCCCAAACTTACTTGATATATCACTTACACAAAACAGGTTTGATTTCCAAAAATTTTCTAAGAGCCAGTTTTGTGAAGAAGTCTGTGTGCATATACTCTTCACATCATGACTACATGTATAGACAAATAAGTGATTATTGCAACTATACTGACAAAATTGCTGATATTGAGGGCTGAAATATAAGCATTCATTCATAAATGTAAAACAGTTCAATCAAGACCAGCTCTTGTGTTTACATAGAACAAAGTTACTCAAATGCAGTCCCCTGTAGAGAAGCACGGAGTATACAATACACTGAAGCCAATTAACATCCATTTCTGGGAACCCTTTTCAAAGAAACAGTTTTCTTCATATCCTATGGTAGGAGTTCTTCCGAAATACACAAGACTCAGGGCTTTTCTCTGAGGCAACCACTATTTTATGTTTTAGGGGGAGTATAATTGATACTCAGTGTAAAATACTGAGAAGTCAATATTTTGCTATATCATTAGGAATTACAATTGCTTTTAAATACTCAAGTTCTATCCTTAGGCCATTTTGACCATTTTGACCAGACTGGAAGCCCAGGTTAAATCAGAGATCTTTATTTCACATAGGACACACACTACTTGGAGTGGTTGTGCTAAAATTTTTCCATGCAAATTCCTACAAGCCCTTATGCCTTTATCTTTGTCCTCATATGCTACATTACACTACCTGTTGTATTAAAAAATAATGACTTTATATTTAAAACCCTTCTTTCAATTAATACCTATAAATTATAAGAATAATTTCTTATTCTAAGTATGTGATTGCTAACTGAATACAAGATTTGTGGTTTGCTATAAAATATTTTAAAGAAAACTACAGAAAATATATATTATAGTTTAAGCAAGTAATGGTTTTATAGCTGAAGTGGCTCTCCCTGGTAATTAATAATAATAACAACAACGAGTTGTTAAATCTACACAGAAAAAAATAAACAGAAATATATCAAGATTCTGAGATAATTCAAGAAAATATATAATTCCCTTTAAGTCAATAAATTTAAAGATAAATACTTACTATAAAAAAGAACATATTAAAATATAAAAGAAATAATACATTATGGAGCATATAGGGATCATTTTATCATTAAAAGGTAAATCTCTTTTTAATGGTTAGTATTGGTTATCTTCTTCCCTCCATGAAAATAGGTTATTACACCTCTATATTGTTATCACTCCCTATACACATGGACCCTGCAAAGATGTTAAATAAAAGACTAAAGCACAGGAATGATAGTTCCAATTTCACTATACATTTATGTTTAAAAAACAGTGGGCACACTGGACATTCAAATAGATGATGTACAGCCATGAAATCCATTAGGTCAGCTTTGTGCAATAAAAATATTTTCCTTGAATACAATGAATCATTACAATCTGCATGTCTCAAAAGCCTGAGATGAGTAATGCCTAGTCTCTACCATAAGTCACCATTTCTAACAGAGGCTCTATTTCCTTTGAGAGATAAAGGAATAGTAAGCAGTTTACACATCAAATGATGAGTTTGGTTCCTGTAATTTACATTAAAACAGCATTAAGTTAAAAATAGCAGCATGAACATGAGTTTAAAGTAAGAAAAATGATCTGGTGGCTAGATTCTATGGTGCAGATAATTAAATGTTTTGCCAGCTTACCTGATAAAACAGAGCTTTACAGATCACAGCATAACAAAGCCCCGTATCCAAGATGGTTATAGTATAAGGTGCCTTCCTCTGCGGTTGTTCAGATTTTTGGCCACAGAGATTTACAAATTAATTACAGTGTTTTTTTTCTTTGCTTTCTCTGTGGACAAGAAAACAAAGAGACCTTTCCAGAATCCTCTCTGCTTATGCCTCCGCTTCCTGTTCTGAGATTCACTCTATGGTACCCAACATATATCAGAAAACAGCTTTGAGGGGGGGAGAAAAAAAAAAGGCTGACAGCACTCAACATGGTACCGCCATCTACTGGCAGACACACAAAATTGAACAAAAGGGAAAACATCCTCATTATTCTTTAGGATAAGGTAAAATGTAACATTTCCCTGCATATGAGTATGTACGAAGAGACTCTCCCAATCTCAACTTATTTGCACCTCACCAATATTTTTTTATAAATTTACAAAGGTTATTCACTCATTATCTACTACAATGAACATAAAACCTACAAGTATCTGTTTGAAAATTTTGTTTTTAGATTACCTTATACCCTGCATGTAGAGTTTTACAAAAATCTCTCTTGTGGTCTGTGCTGGTCTTCTGAAAATTTGTTCTTCTCGCGGGATGGATTGTTTTCCGAGTGAGTAAAGAACAGTTTAATACACATTTACTGTTAGTCTTTGTGTTGCTTTTGGTAAAACATTTGCAAGAAACGTTATCTGAATGTGGAAAAGTATTCTAAACTTTAGCGAGGTCCAACTAATTCAGATCTGTGGATTATTTTGGCGTGAGTATATGACATGAGGAATAGTTAAATTCACCTTATATGAGATAATTCAAATCAATTATTACCTATGTCTTTAAAATACTGAGAAAACATTGTTTCTAAGAACACTGAAGCATGCAATACATAAGCAAAATGAAAAAGATTTTTGTCAGTTTATTTGAAGATATTCGTCAACTAAGAAAACTCTTCATTTTATTTGACTTTTTATATTTACTTTAGAGCAAACAACTATAATTTTATTAGTTTATCATTAATTGGTCAAAGTATATTGATATTGATGGAAAAGCCCAATATATGTTAAGAGCTATATTAGCTGTGAAAAGACAAAGATGAAAACATACAGTGCCGGCCATCAAGGAACTTATGTGTAATAAAGAGACAAATATAGCAGGTACCCTATTTTCAAGCTATGTGCTCAAGGAGTGTTACTTACTTAGTGTTTTATTCCATCCATATTTTGCCTAATGGCAGAAAATAAATCTCGTCAGTTAGAGGTAGACTGAGTCACTCGAGGCTTTTCCCAGTGATTTCAAGTTTATACTAAATCAATGTACGGTTTTCCTTTTCCATCTTCTTACACAGGGAATGGTTTAAGTCCAGGAATGCTTACCTATGTGGAGAAAGCAGAGTAGGGTTCCCAGACTCCTGCTTTTCTATGTGGGCATCCAATGAGGTGTAGAATCCTGTATGATTCTACATACAGGATGTATGTACCCGCATCCCCCTTTGGTCCCCAAAACACCATCCATCTGATTTTGCATGGCAGCATCCCCTTTCATAGGCATTAGTTACCTCAGGTTTGTCAGCTCTACCTCTCAGGTAACTTTTGTTCCTAACCTTGAGGAAGGAAGGAAGAAGTACAACTAGCAGTCTTCCAGGTCACTCTGGGCTATAAGTGACTGGCAAAGTCCCATATCTGAGGTACCCCACACCACCATCTCTTATTACTGTTTTCATCTCGTGGAGCATAGGTGCTCTGTGGGCTTCAGCCAAGTGAGGCACAATGTCTGCTCCCTGGGAATATTCCAACTTCTCATCTCTCTACATTTTTAGCTAATCCTAGGTGAGCAAGCTATGTAGGAGGCCCCATTAGGGACCCTCTTCTACTGGCTGGGTTCCCTTGCTTTTCCCCAAACTTCCTTTCCAGCCCCCTGAAAGTTTTGCTTCCATCTCTCTTCCTGCTGTGCCAGTAATAAGCTGGTTCTGTAAGTTTTCCTCTCAAATCTTTCTGTCTTACACATAATGGATGAGTTTTCTAGGGCTCCTGTAACAAAATACCACACAGAGTGGCTCCCACCAATAGAAATTTGTTTTCTCACAGTAGAAGTCCTAAATCAAGGTGTCAGCAGGGCCCTGCTCCTTCTGAAATCTGTAGGGGAAGGCTGCTTCCTTACCTCTTCCAGCTTCTGGCAGCTCAGACATTCCTGGGCTTGTGGCAGCATAACTGCATTCTCTGTTTGCATCTTTCCATGCTGTTTTCCTTGTATCTCTTGGCATAGTCTTTCTTCTGTACCATGCCTGCCTCTGTGTCCAAATTTCCCCTTTTTGTAAGGACACCAGTCATTTTGGATTAGAATCCAGCCTAATGATTTTATGTCAACTTGATTATCTCTGTAAAACCCTATTTCCACAAAACGGTATTTTCTGAGACTCTGGGGATTTCAACATACCTTTTTTTTTTTTTTTTGGAGGAGAAGGATAGACACAAATTAACTTATAATGCTTAAGACCAAAACCTTTGAATTTAAAATGCAAGAATCTGATTCTTCTTTTATCTGTTTCCCAAGATAATTTCACTTAGGAAATAATAATTTTGGTATCTGGCCAGAATTTGGGGGCAGTGGAGGGGGAGGGAAGATCTTCAGGCAATAATGAAGAAATTCATTAATAATAACAATAACAAAAACCAACATTTATGCAGTATTATGTGTCAAATACTCTTCTAAGAACTTTGAGTATATTCACTTAACCCTCACCTCTGGGAAGAATTATACACATTTTACAGATGAAAAAAAATATGGAGGGAGGTAAAAATATATTAACTAGTACTTCATATGTCATATCACCAGATGTATGACACCAGTATGCACCACGTCCTGGAGAAGCATAGAGGAAATGAGCTTTTATTAATTTTGACAACTGCTACTCACACATTTAATGAAAATTCTTGATATTTTATTCTTTCATTATGTAAGTTTTCTGTCATGAAATATTTCTATATTCTGGGAAGTTTTATGTTTTTTCTCTAGTCACAGCCAAAGTATCCTTGCTCGCCACTACTTTACTAAATGTTCATTAATTCTGCCAGTCCCTAGCACCCTATACTAATTTCCCCACCAGTAATAATAATTAAAAGTATATTCATTCTGATGCCCAATTTGGGGCATATACTCTAAAGATCATATCTGTATACTCCAAAGATTTTCCTCATAGTGTTTTCTGGGGAGCTGATTTTTGTATGAGTATGTATGTGTGTGTGTTTTAAACTACTCTAAGCAGAGTAAGATGGGATTATCATAGGATGAAATTTTGAGGAAAAAAAGAAAAACAATGCACTTCTATAAAAATAGAATTATACAAATTTAATAGAATTATTAAAATTTAATCAAATTATTTAAGTATAATAAACATTAATATAAAATAAAAATATAAATAATGCCAAATTTAAAAGAATTTACAGGTAGTATTAGTTTCCTCTGATTTACATATTCATTGCTAATATTTTTCATTGCTTCACTAGATCTGCCAGTGAGTAACAATTATTATTCCAATGTCCAAACCTAATTCAGAATTCACTTTAAAGTGTTTCTAGATATGGGGTACCTGGGTGGCTCGGTGGGTTGAAGCCTCTGCCTTCTGCTCAGCGGGGAGCCTGCTTCCCTTCCTCACTCTCTGCCTGCCTCTCTGCCTATTTGTGATCCCTGTCAAATAAATAAATAAATCTTTTTAAAAAAATAAAGTGTTTCTAGATATCTCCTACTCATTTCCATCTCTACCTTACAATTTGTAAAGGTAGTCCCCTAGGTCTAGGCCAAATGCACAAATAGTATAAATGTAAACATGAAGAATCAAGACAATGTATGGAGACACAGTAAATATATATGTACTATAATCAGTATCCCGGAGAAATAAAAATATATTGCATCTATGAAGCAGGAATGGGAAATCATGAGGGAATAATATAATATAATATAATAAAGAGTGCTCATAAATTATATATACCATACATAAAGCAGAGGAAAAATAAGAAGTCTGAAAGGAAAAATTAAAGACACCTTTTAGAAAGTTGAACTAAACATAAGGATATGAAAATATGATAAGAAAAAAAAAAGCATCAATCCCCAAAGTTTAAAAAAAAAAAAGTAAATCTATTGGGGCACCTGTAGGTGCTCAGTGGGTGCTCTCTGAGCCTCTGCCCTCAGCTCAGGTCATGATCTCAGGGTCCTGGGATTGAGCTTTGCATCTGGCTCTCTGCTCGGCGGGGAGCCTGCTTCCCCCTTTCTCTCTGCCTCTCTGCCTACTTGTGATCTCTCTCTCTGTGTCAAATAAATAAAATCTTTAAAAAAAAAAAAGAGTAAATGTATTACAAGAAAATTTTCCAGAAGTGAAAAGACTCACTAAGGATTCACTTGATGTAAAAGAACATACATTAAGATGCATTATAAGGGGTGCCTGGGTGGCTCAGTGGGTTAAAGCCTCTGCCTTCAGCTCAGGTCATGATCCCAGGGTCCTGGGCTCGAGCCCCGGCATCCTGCTTCCTCCTCTCTCTCTGCCTGCCTCTCTGCCTAGTTGTGATTTCTCTCTGTCAAATAGATAAAATATTAAAAAAAAAAGATGCATTATAAAATTTCAAAACATAAAAAATAAGAAAAAAATCAGATTACCTTCAGACTTATTAACGGTGATAGTAGGAAACAAGGAAGGAAGTATATCAAAAGGTGTAGAGAACGCTGTTTTATAGTTTTGTTCCCAGCCAAGCTAGAAAATCAAATCTCATATGAGAACCAAATAAAGATATTTCAGATAATCTAACCAATAAAATTTTAGCTTCTCTATGCCCTTTTTTGAAAAGTCATTTGAGCATATACTCCAGCTAACTTACCCCCCGCAAAGAAAAAAGGAAAGGGAAGAAAGAAAAAGAAAACCAAGGAAGACAAAGACACAATATCCAGAAAATATTCAAATTCATCTGTGAATCTGCCTAGTGAGGAGTGACATCCTATCCCAGAATCAAATTTTTGTGGAGGCTGAAAATAAGTCAGTCCACATTTTCAGGTGTAAACAAAGGATATCCAGAAAGGAAATCTGATAAGTATCAAACACAAATGGGATGATTATTTCCTTTTCGTTGACTGTTGATGTTATGGATTGCATTAATTCATTTTTGGTTTTTGTTTTTTTTTTTTAAAGATTTCTTTATTTATTTTGGGGTGGGGGTAAGAGAGCACACAAGCAATTGGGGCAGAGGCAGAGGAAGAGAGAATCTCAAGCAGACTCTGTGCTGAGTGTAGAGCCTGATCATTAATGATCATTAATTTATGTTAGGGGCATTTGTTTTATATGTGAGTTAATACTAAATTTTTTTAAAAGGCACATTAAGGGTTTAACAGTTGTCACTTCTCATGGGAGGAAGAGAATGAAGGATGAAATGTATGGAAATTTCAGGATTTGCTCTGTATATATTTCTGTTCTGTTTGAACCTTGTGCAATTACATGTGTGTGCATTATTAGTGTAATTTAAAAACATTTAAGACACTAAAAAGACATTAAATATATACCCCCATGCCATTTACATTTATTTGTCCCTCAGTTGTTCCCTTTGGAGTCTGGAATGGATCCTTTTTGTTGTTTGAAGAGATCCTGGAACCTGCGTTTTTCCAGAAGGGCTCATTTATACTTATATTCAGCTTCCTGTGCTTCTGTCTTTAGTCACCTTCGTAACAAAGCTACCTACCACTATGCTTGCATTTATTTTTATTATTAATTTAAGTAAACAATTCACATTATGTTCTCTGTACCTTTATAACTCTATAGTCCATTTTAGATCTTAATCTTCTGCTGATAAATACTGAAACTAACTCATGTTTGTCAGTGTTTCAGATATAAGGTGTTATAAATTATAAAAAGGAATAATGGTCTTCTTCTGATAAGAGATAATGCATTATTTTTACATTCATTACATCTTTTTTTTTCACTTTATAACACCTCTAAAAGTTGAGAAGTATAGCTACTTTTCACATTTTTAAGGTGGCAAAAATTAGTACAGAAAAACAAAATTACATTGTGGTAAAAATCAGTCTAAAAAACAAGATAATTGTCAATTTAAATTGTCAATTTAGTAGGCAAAGTGATTTTATATCAAGGATGCAAATATCTCAGATACATTAACTGTCAAAATATTACCTATAAGGTGTGCTTTGATTCAGTAAAATATAGTAAAATATTTTTACCCTTATTATAATATAATAATATAGATTCCCCTCCATGTCGTTGCTATACAACTATGAAGTTGCAATTTTCAGAAGGTATGTTGGCCACTGTGCCTTTTTAGCTGCTTCCTGGGTTTGAAATTTCTGTCATTGCCTTTCTCATTCACATTTCATTCCAGCATGTGGCCAACTACTATTTATTCTTAAAGACTCAGTTAAGATAATAAACTTGATATCCTGTCCTGCTCTCTCCATAAATGATTTACAAATCCTTATCTGCATTCTTCAGAATATATGGGTAGCATTTATTACTTGATTATATTTTGTCATACTATATAGTAGCATTTTTCATACTGTATTGTAAATGTTGGCTTATCTATTTCCAGTCATTTTCTTCAACACTCTTATATGAGACTATGAGGTCTTTGAGAGCAAGCATTATACCTTTTTATATCCTTTTCTTTATTAATATAATGCCTGGCGCATAACATGTGCTCAATAAATATCTGTTACACATAGGATGGTACTGTGTGACTCGGCATACCTTTGTGTACTAATTACCTCTTCCATTCAGAAAGCCAGTAGTGAGGAAAGCCTTGTCATTGAATACCAGAGTTAGAATACGATTTTACTCTGTTTTTAAAAGGTAGGCAAATTTGTTCCACCTCACTAGTAATGTAACAACTGTGGTACTTACACTTAAGTGCAGAGTATCAACTTAACTATAACTTTTATCTCTCATACTATTGTACAAATTATTGGAAGTGAGAATGTGTCATCCATTCAGATGACTAAATACTCTTAGATGCTTGCAAATGCCCATTGTTTACCATGTGGTTTCATTAGGAAAAGACAGATGTGACGCAGATAAGGCTGGGTATTGGAGATAGACCTTTCTGCTGCTCTCAGGAAAGATCACTGGACAATTACCCATATGCACATACACTCTCCACTCTAGGGCTTTGTGACTAAGCAACAGTTTTTTTTTTTTTTTTCCTACACAAACTTTGCTAGTGTGACACTGTCAGACTACCAGATCAGCTAAGCTAAAAGGAAAAATGCAGTGTTGTTTTTTCCATGAGCTCTTAGCATTTAGTATTAATTATAAGCAAGCACTTAGAAAATTCACTTATACCATCTCTCATTCTGTCTTCTAAAATTTGGTGCATACAGGTAACTATGTTCAAATCTATACACAATTAAGTCAGTATAGGAAGAATTAAAATTTTAACTTGAAAGGCTTTCTTTCATTTTTTAAAATATTTACTTGATCTTATGTTAAGTTTTTACTGTTTAACATTTTTCAGTGTTACCTCATAAGATAGGAAACTAAAAATAGGAAACTGTGCTTGGACAATATATCTTCTAAGTTTAGAGAGTGTAAATCTTTGAAAAACTTTATTTTATGGAAGCCTACAAAAACTTTATTTTATGAAACCTTTTATTTAGATTATCAATTTTAAAGGAGGAATTTAGGCCAAAAAAATCCTTCACAGTTTGTATGTTCATTTTATTAGTGGAGGAAAGAAATCAAAGGAATTATTTTTTAATCAGGTTAATCATAATTGAAATTATATATTCATATTTCAGAAAATTGCTCTAAGCTTACAAAAGTAAAGAGGCTAATGCAACTTTCCAATGTGCTGTGAGCAGGGAGAGTAGTTGTTAAGAAAAATATAAAGATGGGCGATGGGTAGGAGGAATTGGGAGATGCTAATGAAGAAAAATCTGGAAAAGAAACCAGACCACTGCATCTAATAAACAGAGGCCAAGAGGAAAGGCAGAGAAAACATGAAATGTTACTGTTGTAGTCCTGAGAAAGATAATGGTATGCCTAAGCTGATGAAAGTGGAGATTAACAAAAGAATTTGGATTTGAAAGATATTACAGAGTTTATATTGTTTATATGAATTTTAATCTATGTTCAGGCATGTGAAAAATAATACTGATTGTAATTTCAACTTCAGTGATTACCAGGGCACCTCTACCCATCATATCAAAGTTCCAGAGTCTTGTATGGGACTGAGACATGAAGACGGAGGTGAGGGGTTCTATCTTTGGTCATATATTTGCATAGGTTGTGATAATTCAGTTATTCAATAAATATTATTGAGTGTCTGCTGTTTGATAGGAACTGCTTTTGGTACTTGGAATATGTCAGTGATAAAGACAAAGATCCCTGCCTTCCTAAAGCTTGTTTTTGTGGGTAGAGAAGATACAGACAATAAATGATAATTATAATAAATTAATTATATAATATGTTAGAAGATGATTAGTATTGAGTAGATAAAAATTAAAATGTAGTGAAATGGATTAGAATAGTCAATGGGGTAGGAGGTTGTAATTTGAAGTTGGATGATCATGCAAAAGGGTTTATTAAGATGATAACATTTAAGCAATGGCTCATGTCTTTGGCAAACTTTGTCAAAATATTTTATGAAGCTGGGAATCTAGGTGCCTGGTTACATCTTTTGGATGGTAAAAATCAACCATTCCTCTTTAAAGTTGTGGTCCCTCTTCAGGCTGTTACTAGAGAAAAGGGCCCAAGTTCCTGTTTCTCAAATACCTACTGCTCTCAATCTACACATCATTTCAAGGGATCTCTGTTGAAACCTCTCATTTTCAATTGCTTCTCTAAATTTGTCTTCATTCTTTCAAACGCTAGCCTCCTCTTTGTTCCTTCACACTGTGCTTTTATAAACTACTATTTTCTATTTGGTTTTCTAGCTTCAGCAATTGTGACAAGTTTTGGGATGCATTTGATGAAAATCTTGTGTCCTTTCTCAGAGTCCCTTGCAACTCTCCTTTCTCTTACCTAACTAGACCAGGTTTCCCTCCTTTGGACTTGAAACAAACATCACGATATTCAAGTTAGGGGGAATCTGCTTTTTTGAGTGGCAGCTGAGTGACTAGATGATGCAACCCAGAAATGCAGGTAGTTAGCCTTCCATAGCATCAACCTTGACCAAAAGTAGTAAGTTCAACTGAGTGTCTACAACCTGGGCATGCAAGAAATACTACATTTCCTTACATTCTATGTACATATTTTATTTTGATTTTGGTGCCCCATCCCACTGCAGTGATAGTAATTCAAACTGTTATTTTTAGGATTTATTGTCTCCCTCCCCTATCACACAGAAGTGAAGTCTCCAAGATCTTATCCAATGCCAATAGTTTTCTATTTAATCAGTTTCCTTCTTAGGTTTTCATTGATTCTTCTATGTGAACTTTCACCTCTCTGATAATTTGGTATAAAAATATATGACCACAATATTAAATTGCTCATTTTTAGTGGACACAGTGACTGGCACTGTGTTAAGTGCTTCACATGTATTATTTTCATTTAATCTCATAACTCTATGTTGTAGTGTTGGTGTTGCCTTCATTTTAATTTTAAAGATGTAGAATTTGAGATTCCAGGAGGTCAAGTAACTGGACCAAGATTACACAGGTGGTGAATTTGAAGTGGAATGTCAAAGTTACGGCTTTGACTTTTTTTTTTTTTCTTTTTTGAGAGAGCGACAGGGAGAGAGAGAGAACACATGCAGAGCAGGAGGGAGAGAATCCTGAGCAGGCTCCACACCCAGCAGGGAGCCCGAGGTAGGGCTCAGTCTCATAATCATGACGTCATGACCTCAGGCAAAATCAAAAGTCAGATGCTTAACCAACTGAGCTATCCAGGTGCCACTGAGCTTTGATTTTTTACTGTAAAGGATTTGGGAGAACTTCACTTTTTGCATTTATTATGTATAAACATATATTATAATTGTTAAATATCTAAATCACCTAGTAGATTGTAAGTTTCATGGAAGCATAAATATCTTACTTATCTTTATAATCTCTAAATTTTCTAATGTGGTCCCCTGTACACAACAGTTTATGTTTTAAACAATTATGGAAATGAGTGGGACAAAATCATAAAATAAATTACAATCAGATATCTCCGAAACAATGATTACTTCTTTGATGACAAAATAGGTAATGCATTTTGTAATGCTGAAACATTTTTCATCTGAGACCTAATTAAGGAACTTGGAGAAAAATAAAAGTGGTAAAATTAAAAACCATAGACAGCAGGAGTGCTTATATCAGAAATTTTTAATTGCTAAATGTGGAGACAAATAATTTAAAAAATGGAAGATACAGAGCTTATGGATAATGATTCTCAAGATTGACCGAAATGAAAAGGGTAGCACACACAATTGTTGACAGAGTACAAATCCTATTAGGAAATGTTAACAACATTAATAGTGTTTAAGCCTGGAGAACAGAAAGACAAAGAAGTAACTTGAAGCACACAAAGTTTGGTTCTGTGGAGAGAAACTGTAATTTACCATAGATCTACTCAACTGTATGGATAGATCCAAATGATTTAGCTATTTTTGATAGCTAAGACTAAGTATTTTTAAAGTTTTTTTGAGGACAACTGCATACTTATTTTTCTTGCAATAGGTTATCTCTAGCAACACTAATTATTCTTCTTCTTTTTAAAAAAATCTCTATCTGGATAGTAGCAGTGCCTTTACTTCCCTTGCAAAGTGTTCCTCCAGGTAAAGACGTTAATTTTACCCAAATTGGCTATGTGTAGTCTTCTAGAAAAATCTTTCCTTCTGTTAACCAGCAAGACAGGTGGTGCTGGCTTTGGTCCCTGTTGCTATGGGTCACTGCACACCTGGACCCAATTGTTCAGTCTTAAGTAGAGCAGGTGGGATGAGGGTGGGCTGTCCTGCGGGACATAAATGGATTTAGCACAGTGCTTTGCTCCTGTGCCAGGCAGCCTTGCTGAGTGGGTGGGCAGGCATGGCTCTGGGAGGCTCAGGAGGGAGCCAAATAGAAGGACTGATAATGCAAACACAGACTTTAGATTCTAAAATAATTCCTGGCAGTAAGTAGGGCTTGGCAGCCACTTAAACAGTAGTTAAATGCTGGTTAACACCAAGGCAGGTGCTCTGCCTAGGCTGGACAATTGTAAGCACTTGGATAAATATTAGTTGTTGATTTATTCTCACTGTTTTAAGAGTGTCAGTTTCCCAGCCTTCAGGTAGATACTACTAATTTACTCCATCTAGCCTGTTTATTTATTTATTTGTGCAGGTTTAAGAACACAGCAGAGAAAGTAGCAACATGTTAAAGCAAGGCTGTGGGTCACTTGATCTGGGTAGGTTTGTAAACATAAATAATAGCGTAGAGCCAGATTATCTCTATTTCTTAGGAATACAAACATCAAGATAAGAATCACATCATTCATCTGTGTTATTTGATTATTATAATGGATCAGAGACATGCTCAGGGTGTTTTGTGTGAAGAATATAATATATAATATCACTGTTAAAAGAGTACCTTGAGGGGGCACCTGGGTGGCTCAGTGGGTTAAAGCCTCTGCCTTCGGCTCAGGTCATGATCCCAGGGTCCTGGGATCGAGCCCCACATCAGGCTCTCTGCTCCGCAGGGAGCCTGCTTCCTCCTCTCTCTCTGCCTGCCTCTCTGCCTAGTTGTGATTTCTCTCTGTCAAATAAATAAAATATTTAAAAAAAAAAAAGAGTACCTTGAGAGAAGGAACCTCGCCTTCGAAGCTTAAGGAATCATTTATACAGGCACTTTAGAAAACAGAGAGGAGGTTCCTCAAAAAGGTAAAAATAGAATTATCCGGGGCGCCTGGGTGGCTCAGTGGGTTAAAGCCTCTGCCTTTGGCTCAGGTCATGATCCCAGGGTCCTGGGATCAAGCCCCACGTTGGGCTCTCTTCTCAGCAAAGAGCCTGCTTCCCTTCCTCTCTCTGCCTGCCTCTCTGCCTACTTGTGATCTCTGTCTGATAAAGAAATTAATTAATTAAAAAAAAAAAACAAAACAAGAACTACCCTATGACCCAGCAATTGCAGTACTGGGTATTTACCCCAAAGATACAGATGTAGTGAAAATAAGGGCCACATTCACCCAATTGTTCACCCCAGTGTTCATAGTAGCAATGTCCACAATAGCCAAACTGTGGAAGGAGCCAGGATGTCCTTTAACAGACAAATGGATAAAGAAGATGTGGTCCATATACACAATGGAATATTACTCAGCCATCAGAAAGGATGAGTACCCAACATTTGCATCAACATGGGTAGAACTGGAGGATACTATGCTGAGTGAAATAAGTCAAGCAGAGGAAGACAAGTATCATATGGTTTCACTTATTTGTGGAACATAAGGAATAGCATAGAGGACATTAGGAGAAGGAAAGGAAAAATGAAGTTGGGAAAATCAGATGGGGAGATGAACCATGAGAGATTATGGACTCTGGGAAACACACTGAGGGTTTTAGAGGGGAGGGGAGAGGGGGATGGGTTAGGCTGGTGATGGGTGTTAAGGAAGGAATACTGGGTGTTATATGCAAACAATGAATCATGGAACACTGAGTCAAAAACTATTGATGTATGGTGACTAATGTAACATAAAAAATATAAAAAGGTAATTATTTGCAATAATTATTGATATTTTGATTTTTTTGATGTTTTAAAAATAGTGAAGTTGGGGCATCTTGTTGGCTCAGTGGGTTAAACCTCTGCCTTCGGCTCAGGTCATGATCTCGGGGTCTTAGGATCAAGACCTGCATTGGGCTCTTTGCTCAGCAGGGAGCCTGCTTCCCCCCCTCTCTCTGCCTGCCTCTTTGCCTACTTGTGATCTCTCTCTCTCTGCCAAATAAATAAGTAAAATATTTAAAAAAATTTAAAAATACTGAAGCTTACTTAACAAGCATTTATTGAAAGCCTAAGATATGCCACTCATTCTACTTGATGGTGGAACATGAATAAATATAAAACCTGGCCTTGACCTCAAGGAGCTTGTAGACAGGGAGAGAGACTGACAACACAGTAGTTTTATTTTATGATTTTTATTTATTTATTTGTCAGCTAGAGAGAGAGAGAGAGCACAAGCAGGGGTGCCGCAGACAGAGCCGGCAGAGGGAGAAGCAGACTCCCGCTGAGCAAGAAGTCCGATACAGGACTCGATCCCAGGACCCCAGGATCATGACCTGAGCTGAAGGCAGACGGCCAAGAGACTGAGCCACCCAGGCACCCCCACAGCAGTTTTAGTAGATGGAGGTTTGCACAGGTGTTAGGGGACATCTGACTGGAATTGCCCTTCAGAGAAAAAAATCATTCCTTCTTTTTTATGTTACGTAGGAATGGCTTCAAAAATGGGATAGCAGGCTTTAAAATGTGTAAATGTCCTGAAGTCAGTCACCTTACACAGAACAATCTCTGTGAAGTGTATTAATGGGTGCTTCTAGAAAACTATGTCTAAAGAAATCATGTGGCTATATTGCCACCAGATGCATTTTAGAGCACTATGGATTTAAAAGAAGACAGTCGGGGCAATAACAAGGTCATGAATTAAAAATTGTAGGAGTTAGAGGGGCTCTGGGTGCATGTAGGTGCATGTCCTGAAATGATGGCCTCTGGAATCTTTCCCTCCATCTTTGACTCAGTTTCTTTTATGCTGCCTTCTTTCTTAGACAGGCCGTGTGCACATGGTGTACTCCTGCAGGTCCTAGCTTATAACCAAGCAGATTTATGAATAGTGAGAATGAATTACCAGGAGCACTAGTGAAAATCTCAGGATCAGCCCTGATATCATTTTTAAGTGTAGTAATTTTTCTGGTTTTTACCTCTTTCACAGGATTGTTGGCAAGATAAATAGAAGGACAGAATTGTTTTTAAATTGTCAACCACTATATTTCTTCACAGACTTTATTTTGCAAACATATGTTTTTACTCAACTTTGCGTAAAGATTTCTTTCTACTGTATTATGTCTTCCTTTTATATAAGCATAGAAAACATTAGAAAAATCAACATCTATTGTGAAATTTAGCTTCCTATACTATCACGAAAACTAACATTTGGATTTTTCATACTACTAGATTCCTCTAGTCTCTTCCAGTGTCTTTTTATTGTTTATTTGTTAATTACCCCAAAGTTAGTCATACTTATTCCATTGTTTGGTAGCCTTTGAAATACAATAAACATTCTGTTGGAGATAGGTGGCTACTGAAAGGCCTAAACAAATTATATGCAACAACTTACATTCAGGAGTTTTAGGAATAAGGATGTTTATATACATAATGACACTGTAAATGCTAGACCATCAATATGTTTACAGAATACTCATAGCCACAATATACATTGAATCGCCAGGGTTCACAACATATGATATCAAAGAGAACTGCATTTTTATCTTCAGTTTTTATAAAGATTTTATTTTTTTATTTTGAGAGAGAGTGTGCAAGCAAGAGAGCACAAGCAGGGGGAACAGCAGAGGGAGAGGAAGAGGAAGACTCCTCACTGAGCAGGGAGTTTGATGTGTGGGGCTGCATCTCAGGACCCTGAGATCATGACCCGAGCTGAAGGCAGACGCTTAACCAACTGAACCCCCCAGCAGACCCATCTTCAATGTTTTTTAAAAAGATATAGAGTGGAAAAATTTCTTCCTCTGGTCATGGTTCAAATCTTGGACATGTTCAATAATTTTTCTGGTCACTTTTAAGTTATTTAAAATCTTGTAGTCTCATTTTGTAATGAACACATTCTCAATTCACTATGTATATCTAGACCCACTTAGAAAATAAAACTTTGAACTTGATTGAAACAAAACTTTCTCCTTATCTGGTGGAAACAGGAATGCAGTCCCCTTTTCTCTCCTTATGATTCCACCTCTTCTCTGCAGCACGCCATTCTTGGATTAAAGATGGGAGAGATGGAAAGTGGAAGGAAGGTTCTTACTTGGCTGATAATGTTGTAAGACAGCTTCAGCGTATCATCATCTGAAGAATTTTCCAAGTGGTTAGAGGTAATTCTTTCTTTCAAGAGTGCTTCTTTAAAGGGAATATTTGAGAATATTTGACTGCCCTTCCCTTCACAAGGACAAAGCATATATTTTCCCCTGAAAAATACTGCTTTCTCAGCTCTTGTTTGTTTGGTGACCCACTTCATGCAGATTATTTGTCCATATCTCATTGACTTTTCAGGTGAACAATTGAAAAAATTTAAAACTGATTCCACATGAACTGTCTCTACCACGTAGAAACTCTTACTTTCTTTTTTTTCCCCTAACAATTTCTGTGGATAGTCTCCAATTCCAGTGCAGAAACCACTTTTCATGCTTTGGAAGAGTAACAATTGCAAAGCAGCGTTTTAGATTTTTCTGTGCACTGATTAAATCCTGGGGACTTGTATCAAGCTTCTTGGTTGACTCTGTTGAAATGCCTACAACTGTCCTTGAGGTGAAGAAGGGGTTACCTCCATCTTTCTCTTTTGCTGGAAGGTGTTTTAGAAACTAATCAGTAGGAGTTTCAAAGATAATTTTCTTCAAAAATCCCCTGTAATTTCCACAGACCAAATTTTGTTTCTCTGAGGTATAAGGTTGTAAGAGTCATGAAACTTCATTCAGATATGGATGTCTGGAATGTTCTTTGGAATATAACATTACATTTATTTCTTCAGTTGAAATTTCCAATTTAAACATTTTGGTTCACCTACTCTGTTTAATCCATACCTATTTCATCTCCAAATCCTTTGTAGTGAGCTGTCGCATCTGTATAAAGCCTCAGTGTTTCATTTATTTTCCAGTATTTTCATAATCTGCCAAACTTTTCACTAGCAAAATTGATTAGACACTCCAATAATCCTGTCCTTGTTGTGTGCCTCTGTTTGCAGAGTTCTCTTGTGAATTATTTGTACTAGCATTGTTTTTGTCATCACTGATTGTCATCACTGACAAGCAGCATGATGTTAAGGATAACTTCCAATAATGAATAAAGTTCATTTTTTTTAAGATGGGGTAGCATAAGCAATTTTCTTCATTAATTAGAAATATGTCCTACAAATTCCCGAAATTATAGCAATACTTTAAGAACAAATAAAGATTAAGGAAGTATATTTTACTTCTTAAAGTACTTGATAATTTTAGTAAATGAGTGATAAAGAGCATTAAATGAAAAGTAGACAAACTAACTAGCAAAAGACAGCCATATTCATAAACCAGAGTTCTCATCTCCAAAAGTCCCACTTCCAAACCCCAAAGTCTGACAGAACTAAAAGCACACAGTCAGTTAAATCAATTAAGTTCTTGATTACTTAATAAGCTAGACAGAAAAGATCTGCCAGAAAAAAATGTCTATTCTGATTATGATGTGTCGGTGACATGGAGAAAGACTAATGATTCAAGTTGTAGACAAACTACAATTATAAACACACAAACACATACACACAATTTTAACTACAGAGAAATATTCAGTAACTTCTAGAAATCTGAGTCCTACAATTCTCTGCGTTACCACACAAGAGCAAGCTAGCTGCTAATAAAAAAAGCATTGAAAGACTTCATTTTATAAGTCATAAAATTGGGGAAATAAATGAGGTGACAAAGCAAGTTTGTCTGGCACGTCTCTTTCACAAGTTGAAGGCATTGCATTTAGGGAACACATTCTGTCTATTGGAAAGTCCTCATTCCATTTTGAACACGGAGGTCAATCGAAGGAAGCATAGAGGACATTTTCCTTAAAGCTTAATTCATAGGATGTGTCCTAAACATCAGCAAATGCAAAGCCCAGGCATGGTAAAAGCAAGTAAAATGAGACTGCCATTTAATAAACCAAATTTGTAATTGAGTACACGAATTTTAAGTGCTAGAACTAAAACTACTTTCTGAGACCTATCACATATCTGATAATGTTTTCCCAGAGCACTTGCAAATAAAAAGGTTTCTTTAATATTGTGCTATTCCATTTATGTGTTTTATACAAAGTTAAGTCAATCATATTAATAATCAATATCATTTGGAAAGAAAAGATGTTTGGTAAGCCAGACTGAATTTACAATTTATTTTTACATAGGGTCCTTAGCTGGCTATAAAAAAGACTGTTCAGTTTTCTTTTTCCTGCCAAGAAGCAGGCATTTTAGAAGGAGTGATGTAAAAATCAGTCAAGATTATCTGGCTTCAAGTGCTAGAATCCTCATAATTGGCTTAAGCAAAAAGACTTTATGGCTCAGAGAATTGGAACGTCCAGAAGATGCTATGACTTGAGGCAAGCCTGTGCCCAGGGGATCAAATGAAATTGGCTGGACCCAAGCTCTATTCCAGCTCTCTCCTTTTCTTTCTCCATTACTGGTTTTATTCATAGATTATAGTTTCTTCTTTTATGCTAAAATGGCTTCCAGGAGCTCCAGGTTTACATTCTCACAACTCTAAAGCTAACTCCAGTTAAAAAAGAAGTGTCCTTCTTTCAGACAGTTCTAAAACTGATATTTCAATCCATTGGCTCTGGTTGAGATTCATGTCCCTTCTTGAATGAGGCTTAGTGTCCAGAAGAATACAGGATCTTGACAAAATCTAAGTACCAAAAATTTGGGCAGGAAAGATCTCTAAAGAAAAATTGGAGTGGTATGATGAGGTGATATGTGCAGAGTGGCAAGTACAGCAAGTATCCCTTGTAGAGTTTTCTCCTGGTGGTCAGTCTAGAAGAGGATGGTGAAGCAAAGACAGGGAGTCTTGTGGTGACATCTAAAAGCCCCTAAAATTGCATTCCTTGGAAATAGTTCTATGAAAGATTATATCTTGTAGGGTATATGTATGTGGCAGCTGAACACCCAAATAAGTGACAGTCCCTCTCCCTATCCCAAATTCAGGTAAATTTTAAACCAAACTCTATTTCAGTTAGGCAATATCTTCCTGTGTCTTGATATACCTCTGATTAAAAGCAATAAAAACATACTTGTATGTAGAAATTGCAATTCTTAGGGTATTTCTCCATTTGTCATTTCATCTGAAATATTCCCCTGGGAATTTTTCATTTTATTAGCTAAATTAAACTTGCTTTGCATTAATACCAAAGTGATAATATAGAGAGCCAAAGAGAACGATCACTATAATGTTTTAGTTTGAAGAATTATTCTAAGAAACCAGATGCTCCATTTTTCTTTCTCAGATATGATTTTATTAAAACCAATCCACCTCATCCTAAAATTAAATTTAGACTTTATTATATCCAAGATCAAAATTGTTTATTTAACTCTATTAACCATTCTGTCCCTATCCCTCTAACATCTCATCTTCTATGATTTGGATTAAAATGAAGCTTCAATGTTTTGTTCATCTTATGCCACAGTCCTCTATGCTCAGGGTTTCTACCCATCCCCAAAGTCAGAGGTTGGTGGCATGCACCCTAGAATTCTTGGAGCCAGGATTTACGACCAGGTTCTAAGTTGAAGATTGTGAAGGGTATAGAAAGAGTATAGAAAGGGTATACAAAGAAAGGCCTCTAATACTTGACATCTGTGTGCAATGTGGCAGAGGAGGAGGAACAGAGATATTGATTAAATTAGGTTGAGAAGGAAAGAAGATTAAGTATCATCTAGACATTATGTTTGGCCTATCTGTTCTCTCAGTCTAGGAAGGATAGCGAAATGGCTGGTCAAGTCCTTGTTTAATACTTGACTATTGCAATTTGATTTCCCCCTACCATTCCTCAGAAACCAGCTTCCTTGTGGTCACCATTGTCTTATGATTACCAAATGTATGGACATATTCCTGTTTTTATGTTACTTGATATTTCTATCATTTGTACTCTTGACTTCTTTTTCCATAGAATTCTATTCCCTGTTGTCTTTGGTGAAAATATTTATCTCAATGACTTTTCTCCAACCTTGGTGGTTTTAGTGTCAGGTCTCTAGTCATCTAAGCCAGAAACAGAGGCAGCCTAAACTTATTCCTCATATATATTCCTTCCCCAACACATTTGATTTGATTTTTAAACAACTTTATTGAGAAATAATTTGCATTTTATACAATTCACTTACTTAAAATGTACAAAGTAATGGTTTTTAGTATATTCAAAGAATTGTGCAATTATATCACAATCAATTTTAGAACATCTTTATCACCCCAATAAGAAACCCCATATTTAGTAGCTGTCACTTTCCATTTTCCCCAGTCCTCCACCCCTGTATCTCCAACCCTATGCATCTGCTAACCTACTCTCAGTCTTTATCAATTTACCTATTCTGGATGTTTCATATAAATGGAATCACACATTAAATGGTATTTTGTCACTGGTGTCTTTCACTTAGCATGATGATTTCAAGATTCATTCATCATAGAGCATGTATTTGTATTTCATTCATTTTAATTATCGTGTAATTGTCCATTATAAAGATTTACCACGTTTTGACTATCCACTGCTCAGTTCATGGACTTTTGAATTATTTCCACTTTTTGGCTATTGTGAATAATTCTGTAGCATTCATGTGAAAGATTTTATATGGTATACAAAATTTTCTCTAGTATATTTACTAGAATGGAATGGCTGGATCACATGGTACGTCAATGTTGAACTTTTTGAGGAATCGTCAAAATGTTTTCCAAAACCATCTGACACTACCATCAGCACATGAAAGTTTTTGATTTCTCCATGTCTTCACTAACAATTGTCTATCTTTTTAAATTGCTATTGTAGCTATCCTAGTGAGTGTGAAGTGGTATTTTGTTGTGGTTTTGATTTGCATTTCCCTAATAATCAATGATGTTGAAGATCTTTTCCTGTACTTATTGACAATTTATGTATTTTCATTGGAGAATATCTGTAAAAGTCCTTTGTCCATTGCCCATTGCTCATTTTGGAAGTGGAGGGTTTTTTTTATTGTTGTTTGGTTGGTTTTTTGTTTTCATTGTCAAGTTGTTTAAGTTCTTTTTATATTTGGGATACAAGTTCCTTATCAGATATATGATTTTCAAATATTTTCTTCCATTCTGTAGGTTTTCTTTTCATTTTCTTGATGGCATTCTTTGAAAGACAAAGTTTTTTAATTTTGATGAAATGGAATTTTTAAATTTTCCTTTTGTTACATGTGCCTTGCCTAACCCAAGGTAATGAAAATTTACTTCTGTCTTTTCTTCTAAGGGTTTTATAATTTTAGCTCTTAAATTTAGGTTCATATTAGAGTTGCTTTTTCTTCATGGTGTAAGGAAGTGGTCCAATTTCATTCTTTTGTATGTGGATAGTCAGTAGACCCAGCACCATTTGTTGAAAAGATCAATGAATTTTCTTGGTACCCTTGTCTTGTTTTTAAATACTGTGCAATATGTATTTTTAATATTTCCTTTTCCATTCTTCTTTCCTTTCTGTTGCCTCTGCCTTAGTTAGGACTTAGGCACAATGAGAACTAATAAGGTATACATTAGATCTAGATATTGTGTGTGTGTGTGTGTGCGTGCGCGCGTGTGTGTTTAATCTCATCTACATATATCACCAAGTTTTTTTGTGTGATGTCTAAAATCTTTATTCATGAAACAGACTGTTCTCTAAAGATTTAAATGTTTAAAAGGAAATAATCTGAAGAGCAGTTCTTCAGTTGTCAAAAATTGTGAGACTGAGTTCTAAGAAACCACCATTTTGATTGGTTCTTCAGGAAGCAAGTATACGATGTGGAAAGGATTGAGAGCCTCAATGAAGAAAGTGGTCCTACTGAGGGGAAAGAGAGAGGCTGGGACATGATAGTGAAATTTGTGTAGATCAAAGAGGAGTGAGGGTACAGCAAACTTTGCTTTTCCTGTATTTTGTTTTAGGGTTCAAATAGTAGTCTCTTAAACAAGAAACAAGTAAGTGAATCTGTTAATATTTCAGAAGGGCCATTTGAATATTTAATATATAGTCTTGCTAGAAGACTCAGGGAATTGAATAGATTTTTGAATTATACCTAAAAATATATTCTTTCTCTAATCAAGACTGTAATTAACATAGGGTAAGGGAATGGGTTAAATAGGTGGTGGGGATTAAGGAGTACACTTGTGATGAGGTGTTGTATGGACAAAGTGTTGAATCACCATACTGTACACCTGAAACTAATATTACACTGTACATTAACTCACTGAAATTCAAAGAATTTATATATATAATTAATATGAATAAACCTTCTCTATCATAGTCTATGACATTATTTGTATAGAAACTATGATGACATTATGGAATATCTGTTGTGTTCTAAGTATGCTACATACTTTTTTTAACTTGCAACCTTATGAGTTAGTTACAGACGAATATGACAGAGGAGTTAACTGGCAGTAGGAAGGTTAAGTAATGTGTCCAGGGTCACAGGCTAGGGTCACTAGTAAATACTTGAACCAAGATTTCATTCAAGCACTATCTTGCTCCAAAGCCCACATTCTTTTTTAGCCTTAGCACACATCAACATATTGACCATATACTCATGCTATTGTTGTTAGAATCAATGCAAGAAAAAAAATGCATTGTTTAAGTAGGAAGTCAAAATGGGCCAAGGTAGTCAGGACAAGTTCAGAAAGAGGTGATTCTTAAAGCAGACTTAATGAGGAAATAGAGATGATGGAGGTGTTCTACCATAAAGAATATCATAGTATAAGAAAAAAGTCTCTTAGAACATGCAGTCTGAGCCTTATAAAAGATTACTTTTTTGATTCATCACTTTGGGACAAATGTTCTTGCCTGATTGAATAGAAATGGTATTTTTTTTTCTGCAGATACCTTTGAGCCATACTCTGAATGCAGAGATATTTCTTCTTGGAACCAGCTCTGTCAGCATGCTTGAATAAGCAGAATTATTCCTCTAAGCTATCTGAAATGGAGCTGAGATACCAATAAGCAAATCATAATACACAAGAATGGAAAAGACAAACATTTATTCCATCCAAATAGTGCTTACATTAATCTGATTAATTAAAGCTTGAATGAAAACTATTTACTTATGAAAGAGCAGCATTAAATTAGCTCTTCATCCTAGGAGACACACTGTGATTGTTGGCTCTCATTCTGTTTTTAGCCTCATCGCTTTCTTGTTTTAAAAGCAGTGACTTATACTACATTTTCTCATATTTCCTGCTAGTTGAAGCTGGGCCAGTGCATTGCCAGAGAAGGGGTTTTCTTTGTTTCAATGATGACCAGACTCAGACAAAAGCAGGGTTTTGTTTTGTTTTTTTCCACTTTTTTAAAATTTCTTTTCAGCGTAATAGTATTCATTGTTTTTGCACCACACCCAGTGCTCCATGCAATACATGCCCTCCCTATTACCCACCACTGGGTTCCCCAACCTCCCACCCCCCGCCCCTTCAAAACCCTCAGGTTGTTTTTCAGAGTCCATAGTCTCTCATGGTTCATCTCCCCTTCCAATTTCCCTCAGTTCCCTTCTCCTCTCCATCTCCCCATGTCCTCCATGCTATTTGTTATGCTCCACAAATAAGTGAAACCTTATGATACTTGACTTTCTCTGTTTGACTTATTTCACTCAGCATAATCTCTTCCAGTCCCGTCCATGTTGCTACAAAAGTTGGGTATTCATCCTTTCTGATGGAAGCATAATACTCCATCGTGTATATGGACCACATCTTTTTTATCCATTCGTCCATTGAAGGGCATCTTGGTTCTTTTCACAGTTTGGCAACTGTGGCCATTGCTGCTATAAACATTGAGGTACAGATGGCTCTTCTTTTCACTACGTCTGTGTCTTTGGGGTAAATACCCAGTAGTGCAATTGCAGGGTCATAGGGAAGCTCTATTTTTAATTTCTTTTTTTTTTAAGGATTTTATTTATTTATTTGAAAGACAGAAATTACAAGTAGGCGGAGAGGCAGGCAGAGAGAGAGAGGAGGAAGCAGGCTCCCTGCTGAGCAGAGAGCCCGATGTGGGACTCGATCCCAGGACCCTGGGATCATGACCTGAGCTGAAGGCAGAGGCTTTAACCCACTGAGCCACCCAGGTGCCCCTCTATTTTTAATTTCTTAAGGAATCTCCACACTGTTCTCCAAAGTGGCTGCACCAACTTGCATTCCCACCAACAGTGTAAGAGGGTTCTCCTTTCCCCACATCCTCTCCAACACACGTTGTTTCCTGTCTTGCTAATTTTGGCCATTCTAACTGGTGTAAGGTGATATCTCAATGTGGTTTTAATTTGAATCTCCCTGATGGCTAGTGATGATGAGCATTTTTTCATGTGTCTGATAGCCATTTGTATGTCTTCATTGGAGAAGTGTCTGTTCATATCTTCTGCCCATTTTTTTGATATGATTATCTGTTTTGTGTGTGTTGAGTTTGAGGAGTTCTTTATAGATCCTGGATATCAACCTTTTGTCTGTACTGTCATTTGCAAATATCTTCTCCCATTCCATGGGTTGCCTTTTTTTTGTTGACTGTTTCCTTTGCTGTGCAGAAGCTTTTGATCTTGATGAAGTCCCAAAAGTTCATTTTAGCTTTTGTTTCCTTTGCCTTTGGAGACATATCTTTTTTTTTTTTTTTCCATTTCATTTATTTTTTCAGCGTAACAGTATTCATTCTTTTTGCACAACACCCAATGCTCCATGCAAAACGTGCCCTCCCCATTACCCACCACCTGTTCCCCCAACCTCCCACCCCTGACCCTTCAAAACCCTCAGGTTGTTTTTCAGAGTCCATTGTCTCTTATGGTTCCCCTCCCCTCCCCAATGTCCATAGCCCGCTCCCCCTCTCCCAATCCCACCTCCCCCCAGCAACCCCCAGTTTGTTTTGTGAGATTAAGAGTCATTTATGGTTTGTCTCCCTCCCAATCCCATCTTGTTTCATTTATTCTTCTCCTATCCCCCTACCCCCCCATGTTGCTTCTCCATGTCCTCATATCAGGGAGATCATATGATAGTTGTCTTTCTCCGATTGACTTATTTCACTAAGCATGATACGCTCTAGTTCCATCCACGTCGTCGCAAATGGCAAGAATTCATTTCTTTTGATGGCTGCATAGTATTCCATTGTGTATATATACCACCTCTTCTTTATCCATTCATCTGTTGATGGACATCTAGGTTCTTTCCATAGTCTGGCTATTGTAGACATTGCTGCTATAAACATTCGGGTACACGTGCCCCTTCGGATCACTATGTTTGTATCTTTAGGGTAAATACCCAGTAGTGCAATTGCTGGGTCATAGGGTAGTTCTATTTTCAACATTTTGAGGAACCTCCATGCTGTTTTCCAGAGTGGTTGCACCAGCTTGCATTCCCACCAACAGTGGAGGAGGGTTCCCCTTTCTCCACATCCTCTCCAGCATCTGTCATTTCCTGACTTGTTAATTTTAGCCATTCTGACTGGTGTGAGGTGATATCTCATTGTGGTTTTGATTTGTATTTCCCTGATGCCGAGTGACGTGGAGCACTTTTTCATGTGTCTGTTGGCCATCTGGATGTCTTCTTTGCAGAAATGTCTGTTCATGTCCTCTGCCCATTTCTTGATTGGATTGTTTGTTCTTTGGGTGTTGAGTTTGCTAAGTTCCTTATAGATTTTGGATACTAGCCCTTTATCTGATATGTCGTTTGCAAATATCTTCTCCCATTCTGTCAGCTGTCTTTTGGTTTTGTTAACTGTTTCCTTTGCTGTGCAAAAGCTTTTGATCTTGATGAAATCCCAATAGTTCATTTTTGCCCTTGCTTCCCTTGCCTTTGCCGTTGTTCCTAGGAAGATGTTGCTGCGGCTGAGGTCGAAGAGGTTGCTGCCTGCATTCTCCTCAAGGATTTTGATGGATTCCTTTCTCACATTGAGGTCCTTCATCCATTTTGAGTCTATTTTCGTGTGTGGTGTAAGGAAGTGGTCCAATTTCATTTTTCTGCATGTGGCTGTCCAATTTTCCCAGCACCATTTATTGAAGAGGGTGTCTTTTTTCCATTGGACATTCTTTCCTGCTTTGTCGAAGATGAGTTGGCCATAGAGTTGAGGGTCGATTTCTGGGCTCTCTATTCTGTTCCACTGATCTATGTGTCTGTTTTTGTGCCAGTACCATGCTGTCTTGATGATGACAGCTTTGTAATAGAGCTTGAAGTCCGGAATTGTGATGCCACCAACTTTGGCTTTGTTCTTCAATATTCCTTTGGCTATTCGAGGTCTTTTCTGGTTCCATATAAATTTTAGGATTATTTGTTCCATTTCTTTGAAAAAAATGGATGGTATTTTGATAGGGATTGCATTAAATGTGTAGATTGCTTTAGGTAGCATAGACATTTTCACAATATTTATTCTTCCAATCCAGGAGCATGGAACATTTTTCCATTTTTTTGTGTCTTCCTCAATTTCTTTCATGAGTACTTTATAATTTTCTGTGTATAGATTCTTAGTCTCTTTGGTTAGGTTTATTCCTAGGTATCTTATAGTTTTGGGTACAATTGTGAATGGGATTGACTCCTTAATTTCTCTTTCTTCAGTCTTGTTGTTGGTGTACAGAAATGCAACTGATTTCTGTGCATTGATTTTATATCCTGACACTTTACTGAATTCCTGTACAAGTTCTAGCAGTTTTGGAGTGGAGTCTTTTGGGTTTTCCACATATAGTATCATATCATCTGCGAAGAGTGATAGTTTGACTTCTTCTTTACCGATTTGGATGCCTTTAATTTCTTTTTGTTGTCTGATTGCTGAGGCTAGGACTTCTAATACTATGTTGAATAGCAGTGGTGATAATGGACATCCCTGCCGTGTTCCTGACCTTAATGGAAAAGCTTTCAGTTTTTCTCCATTGAGAATGATATTTGCGGTGGGTTTTTCATAGATGGCTTTGATAATATTGAGGTATGTGCCCTCTATCCCTACACTTTGAAGAGTTTTGATCAGGAAGGGATGCTGTACTTTGTCAAATGCTTTTTCAGCATCTATTGAGAGTATCATATGGTTCTTGTTCTTTCTTTTATTAATGTGTTCTATCACATTGATTGATTTGCGGATGTTGAACCAACCCTGCAGCCCTGGAATAAATCCCACTTGATCGTGGTGAATAATCCTTTTAATGTACTGTTGAATCCTATTGGCTAGTATTTTGGCGAGAATTTTTGCGTCTGTGTTCATCAAGGATATTGGTCTGTAGTTCTCTTTTTTGGTGGGATCCTTGTCTGGTTTTGGGATCAAGGTGATGCTGGCCTCATAGAATGAGTTTGGAAGTTTTCCTTCCATTTCTATTTTTTGGAACAGTTTCAGGAGAATAGGAATGAGTTCTTCTTTAAATGTTTGGTAGAATTCCCCTGGGAAGCCATCTGGCCCTGGGCTTTTGTTTGTTTGGAGATTTTTGATGACTGTTTCAATCTCCTTACTGGTTATGGGCCTGTTCAGGTTTTCTATTTCTTCCTGGTTCAGTTGTGGTAGTTTATACGTCTCTAGGAATGCATCCATTTCTTCCAGATTGTCCAATTTGTTGGCGTAGAGTTGCTCATAGTATGTTCTTATAATTGTCTGTATTTCGTTGGTGTTAGTTGTGATCTCTCCTCTTTCATTCATGATTTTATTGATTTGGGTCCTTTCTCTTTTCTTTTTGATGAGTCTGGCCAGGGGTTTATCAATCCTATTGATTCTTTCAAAGAACCAGCTCCTAGTTTCATTGATTTTTTCTATTGTTTTTTTGGTTTCTATTTCATTGATTTCTGCTCTGATCTTTATGATTTCTCTTCTCCTGCTGGGTTTAGGGTTTCTTTCTTGTTCTTTCTCCAGCTCCTTTACGCGTAGGGTTAGGTTGTGTACTTGAGACCTTTCTTGTTTCTTGAGAAAGGCTTGTACCGCTATATATTTTCCTCTCAGGACTGCCTTTGCTGTGTCCCACAGATTTTGAACTGTTGTGTTTTCATTATCATTTGTTTCCATGAATTTTTTCAATTCTTCTTTAATTTCCTGGTTGACCGTTCATTTTTTAGTTGGATGCTCTTTAGCCTCCATGTATTTGGGTTCTTTCCAGCTTTCGTCTTGTGATTGAGTTCTAGCATCAGAGCATTGTGGTCTGAAAATATGCAGGGAATAATCCTAATCTTTTGATACCGGTTGAGACCTGATTTGTGACCCAGGATGTGATCTATTCTGGAGAAGGTTCCATGTGCACTAGAGAAGAATGTGTATTCTGTTGCTTTGGGATGAAATGTTCTGAATATATCTGTGATGTCCATCTGGTCCAGTGTGTCATTTAAGGCCTTTATTTCCTTGTTGATCTTTTGCTTGGATGATCTGTCCATTTCAGTGAGGGGAGTGTTAAAGTCCCCTACTATTATTGTATTATTATTGATGTGTTTCTTTGATTTTGTTATTAATTGGTTGATATAGTTGGCTGCTCCCACGTTAGGGGCATAGATATTTAAAATTGTTAGATCTTCTTGTTGGACAGACCCTTTGAGTAGGATATAGTGTCCTTCCTCATCTCTTATTATAGTCTTTGGCTTAAAATCTAATTGATCTGATATAAGGATTGCCACCCCAGCTTTCTTCTGATGCCCATTAGCATGGTAAATTGTTTTCCACCCCCTCACTTTCAATCTGGAGGTGTCTTCGCCTCTAAAATGAGTTTCTTGTAGGCAACATACTGATGGGTTTTGTTTTTTTATCCATTCTGATACCCTGTGTCTTTTGATTGGGGCATTTAGCCCATTAACATTCAGGGTAACTATTGAGAGATATGAATTTAGTGCCATTAGTAGCCTGTAAGGTGACTGTTACTGTATATTGTCTCTGTACCTTTCTGATCTACTACTTTTAGGCTCTCTCTTTGCTTAGAGGACCCCTTTCAATATTTCCTGGAGACCTGGTTTGGTGTTTGCAAATTCTTTCAGTTTTTGTTTGTCCTGGAAGATTTTGATCTCTCCTTCTATTTTCAATGATAGCCTAGCTGGATAGAGTATTCTTGGCTGCATGTTTTTCTCGTTGAGTGCTCTGAATATATCATGCCAGCTCTTCCTGGCCTGCCAGGTCTCTGTGGATAAGTCTGCCGCCAATCTAATATTTTTACCATTGTATGTTACAGACTTCTTTTCTCGGGCTGCTTTCAGGATTTTCTCTTTGTCACTAAGACTTGTCAATTTTACTATTAGGTGACGGGGTGTGGACCTATTCTTGTTGACTTTGAGGGGGGTTCTCTGCATCTCCTGGATTTTGATGCTTGTTCCCTTTGCCATATTAGGGAAATTCTCTCCAATGATTCTCTCCAATAGACCTTCTGCTCCCCTCTCTGTTTCTTCTTCTTCTGGAATCCCAATTATTCTAATGTTGTTTCATCTTATGGTGTCACTTATCTCTCGAATTCTCCCCTCATGGTCCAGTAGCTGTTTGTCCCTCTTTTGCTTGGCTTCCTTATTCTCTGTCATTTGGTCTTCTATATCACTAATTCTTTCTTCTGCCTCATTTATCCTAGCAGTGAGAGCCTCCATTTTTGATTGCACCTCATTAATAGCTTTTTTGATTTCAACTTGGTTAGATTTTAGTTCTTTAATTTCTCCAGAAAGGGCTTTAATATCTCCAGAGAGGGTTTCTCTAATATCTTCCATGCCTTTTTCGAGCCCGGCTAGAATGTTCAGAATCGTCATTCTGAACTCTTGATCTGACATAGTACCAATGTCTGTGTTGATTAGGTCCCTAGCCTTCGATACTGTCTCTTGTTCTTTTGTTTGTGGTGATTTTTTCCGCCTTGTCATTTTGTCCAGATAAGAGGATATGAAGGAGCAAATAAACTACTAATAGGGTGGCAAAGACCCCGGAAAAATGCGCTGTAACCAAATCAGAAGAGACCCCAAATTGTGGGGGGGAGAAAGGGGATAAAAAACAGGTTCTGAAAAAAAAAGAAAAAAAAAAAAAAAAAGAAAAAAATTAAAAAATAAAACAAATAAAAAAATATAAAAAAGAAAGAAAAAATATATATATTTAGATGAACTAGTCAAAAAACGTTAAAAAAGAAAAGGGTAAAAGTTTTAAAAAAATTTAGCAGAAGAAGAAAAAAGAAAAAGGAAAAAAAAATTGAAAAAAGAAAAAAAAATTGAAAAAAGAAAAAAAAAATTGAAGTAGCCGCAAGACTAAAGAATCATGGGGAGAAAGCCATGAGTTCCGTGCTTTGCTTTCTCCTCCTCTGGAATTGCTCTGCTGTCTTAGGAATTGAATCTGCTTTCTCCTTGATAGATGAACTTCGTCCTGGCTGGATATTTTGTTGATCTTCTGGGGGAGGGGCCTGTTGTAGTGATTCTCAAGTGTCTTTGCCCGAGGCGGGATTGCACCGCCCTTACCGGCGGCCGGACTAAGTAATCGGCTCGGGTTCGCTTTTGGGAGCTTCTGTTCCCTGAACGCTTTCCGTAGAGTTCCGGAGGACGGGAATGAAAATGGCGGCCTCCCAGTCTCCGGCCCGGAGGAGCCGAGAGCCTGGGGCCCCACTCCTCAGTGCGCCCCCAGAGGACAGCACCCAATCACTCCCGTATCCCCAGCCTCTAGCCGCGCTCCGAGCTCACCCAGCCCGCGACCAGTTCAAGGTAACCCCGAGCTGAGAGTTCAGTCCTCGGCTCTGTCTTTGCAGCCGGTTTCTCCGTTCTAATACCTGCAAGCTCTCCGACACTCTGACACCCCCGATCCTTCTGTGACCTTGCGGGGCCTGGGGCCACGCTGGCCCCGCGTGGGCTTCACCCCGGTTTAGCCCCTGGAGCAATGTCCCTCAGTGGAACAGACTTTTAAAAGTCCTGATTTTGTGCTCCGTTCCTCCGCCGCTTGCCGGGAGCCGGCCCCTCCCCCCGCGGTCTATCTTCCCGTCGTTTTAGTTTCACTTCTCCGCCAGTCCTACCTTTCAGAAAGTGGTTGATTTTCTGTTTCTAGAGTTGCTGTTCTTCTTCTCTTCGCTCTCCCGTTGGATTTGTAGGTGTTTGCAATGTTTAGATAAGCTATCGAGCTGATCTCCTGTTACCTGATGTAGTCTCAGGCTGCTACTTCTCCGCCATCTTGACTCCCACCTGCCTTTGGAGACATATCTTGAAAGAAGTTGCTGTGGCTGATATCGAAGAGGTTACTGCCTATGTTCTCTTCTAGGATTCTGATGGATTCCTGTCTCACGTTGAGGTATTTTATCCATTTCTAGTTTATCTTTGTGTATGGTGTAAGAGAATGGTCGAGTTTCATTCTTCTACATATAGCTGTCCAGTTTTCCAAGCACCATTTATTGAAGAGACTGTCTTTTTTCCACTGTATATTTTTTTCCTGTTTTGTTGAAGATTATTTGACCATAGAGTTGAGGGTCCATATCTGGGCTCTCTATTCTGTTCCAGTGGTCTATGTGTCTGTTTTTTTTTTTTTTTTTTTTTTTAATATACTAATAATATTTATTTTTTTTTCAGCATAACAGTATTCATTCTTTTTGCACAACACCCAGTGCTCCATGCAAAACGTGCCCTCCCCATCACCCACCACCTGTTCCCCCAACCTCCCACCCCTGACCTTTCAAAACCCTCAGGTTGTTTTTCAGAGTCCATAGTCTCTTATGGTTTAAAAGGGCTATGTGTCTGTTTTTATGCCAGTACCACGCTGTCTTGGTGATCACAGCTTTGTAGCAAAGCTTGAAATTAGGTAATGTGATGCCGCCAGTTTTGTTTTTGTTTTTCAACATTTCCTTAGCAATTCGGGGTCTCTTCTGATTCCATACAAATTTTAGGATTATTTGCTCCAGCTCTTTGAAAAATACTGGTGGAATTTTGATCGGAATGGCATTAAAAGTATAGATTGCTCTAGGCAGTATAGACATTTTAACAATGTTTATTATTCCGATCCAAGAGCATGGAATGGTCTTCCATCTTTTTGTGTCTTCTTCAGTTTCTTTCATGAGTTTTCTGTAGTTCCTTGGGTACAGATCCTTTACCTCTTTGGTTAGGTTTATTCCCAGGTATCTTATGGTTCTTGGTGCTATAGTAAATGGAATTGATTCTCTATTTTCCCTTTCTGTATTTTCATTGTTAGTGTATAAGAAAGCCACTGCTTTCTGTACATTGACTTTGTATCCTGCCACGTTACTGAATTGCTGTACAAGTTCTAGTAGTTTGGGGGTGGAGTCTTTGGTGTTTTCCACATAAAGAATCATGTCATCTGAGAAGAGAGAGAGTTTGACTTCTTCATTGCCAATTTGGATACCTTTTATTTCTCTTTGTTGTCTGATTGCTGTTGCTAGGACTTCTAATACTATGTTGAACAAGAGTGGTGAGAGTGGGCATCCTTGTCGTGTTCCTGATCTCAACGGGAAAGCTGCAAGCAAAAGCAGTGTTTTTGATGTTGAAATTAATGAAGAAATTTGTCATCAGATAAGGTTATGTGCACAACAAGGCAACTACCTGAATGGAATCAACAATATAAGAGTCATCTTATACCTTTTTGAAGATTTTTACAGGGAGGTTTATTTCCCACTTGTATTCTTTCTATACAATCACTTTTTCTAAAAATTGTTATAAGCAGCAGGTTTATTTCCATTGCATTTATTACAATGTTTCAGTGGAGATAAATTGTTTTTATTGACTGTTCTGAAGATTCCTTGAAATATATAAGAACTTTAAAAACGTAGTCAAAATTGCTTTCTACTCATTGGCCTTTTACTCAAACAATCTGATTTAGTTCTGGTTTTGACCTTGAAATATTTGTCTGGAATGACCTTATTGAATATGTTAGTGGGACTTATTATGATCCTTTGTGTTTGTAACTGGGTCTCTAACCTGTTAAGAAACCAGAATGTATTAATAATTTCAGAAATGCAGAAATGAAAGTAATAGGGCATAGAAAGTTTCTTCAAAGTGAAATCAGCTTAAAATGAAATTTAACTTGTAAATAATTATCTGCAACATTTAATGCCATATAATTTATAGTATTTGACTCTAGAAATTCCTTGGTAAGAAAAGAAATATGCAGAGTAATAGCTTAAATATAACTTCAGGTTATGTTTAAATAAACATCAAATTTGTTTAAAATTCAGACTGGATAGAAGGTGAGAAAGGAAAGTATTTTAACTGGTAATTCCAAATGTAGATTACAATATTTTCCCCAATTTAGAAGAATTTGACCAAGTGATAAATTCATAGAACATATGCTCTGAAGGGCTGGGCCAAAAAACAAAATAAGTTTAGGTGGAATGTTGTATCAGTATGCAGGTAGATATACATTTGTTTTTTTTCACCTGAGAAACCAGTCTTGATTTTCTCTTTGCTTCCAACTTCAATTTGTTAGCTCTGTCATCTGCTATACTTGTCTGCATTATGAAATGTATCCACTCTGTGCTAGTCTTGGTTTCATTTTTCCTTCTTACCTATTAGAAGGTAAACTACTTGATGCAGAGATTTTTGCTTTGTTTATCTTTGGGTCCTTAACACCTAATACAGGGTCTACCATTAAACATTTACCTCATGAACTGTATCTACACAATGGTATGGATATGCTCAGACATTTGGGATTGCCTTTATTTAAAGAGACAGGACAGGTTTGAATTTTTTTGTCCTATCTTTTTAAATCCACATGACTAACACCTAGAGGTGCAAATGAGGTGGAGGAGAGCCCAGGAGCTATTTCTAGGAAGAAAGCATTTCTCTGATCCTTTGCTTCTGCCCACAGTGTTAATAACACTTTGTTCAGCACCCACACTGTCAATTTCATTCCAGCTGGGACTCTTCTGATTAGCAGTCTGCTCTTTGTGTTCCCAGAGACAGCTAAAAGAAGGAGGGGCCACAATGACAAAAAATTAAATAAATATGATATTGCAGTGTGACAGCATCTTACATCAATACCAAGGGAGAAAAACAAAGAAGCTCAAAGGTTCTCTTGGGATTGTTATCCAGCACTGCCTACTTATAATTTCAAAATGATTTTGTAGCAGTTTGTTCTTTCAGGAATAACTTCACAACTTTATTTGATTGATCCTTGTAACAACCTTGTGAATTTGGGTGATAGAGGGAACTATAATACTATATCCAAGATAAGGGAGAAGGGAGTGATGAATCTGCTTTAGATGGTTGGCAGGGTCTATATAGTTCCTGAGACTTACCAGATTAGTAGATTTCCAGGCAGATGATAGAAAAAAAAAAAGGTTCACAGTGGAGATAACAATATGAAAGGGGGAACAGAGACATGAAAATGTATGCTGTGATTGAGAATATGAAAGCTAATGGCACAGGGTAGAGGGGTGGAGATAAACCTGAAAAGAGAAAGCAGGCAGAAATCTCATCATAAAGATTTTGCTTGCCATCCTAAGGGGCTGGGACTTCCTCCCTCAACAGTAGTGAGCCATTGAATGCTTTCTAGCAGGTAATCATAATTAGTTCTGTGCTTAGTATAAATTATGTAGAAAGCACAATTGCTAATAACTGGAACAGAGACATGTAATATTTTTCTTCTTCAAAATATATGTACCTTACACTTGCGGTCCAGTTTCATCATTCTACCCAAAGTAAATGGCTATCACCAACCTGCCAACTGTAAATCTAACTTTCTTCCCCTCTAAAGAAAGTAACTCTGAATGACAGTGAGTGGGACTCATGGTATTATAGGGATAATCTCAGGTACAGTTTAAATTATAGTAAAAATTAGTAATTTTAAAAGGTACAGCATAAGGAATATAGTCAATCATGTAATAGCATTGTAGAGGGCTGGCTGATAGGTACCACTTGTGGTGAGCATAACATAACATATAGACTTGTGAAATCACTATGTTGTACATCTGAAACTAATGTAACATTATGTTTTCAACTATACTTCAATTAAAAAATGAAACAAGATGGGATTGGGAGGGAGACAAACCATAAATGACTCTTAATCTCACAAAACAAACTGGGGGTTGCTGGGGGGAGGTGGGATTGGGAGAGGGGGAGCGGGCTATGGACTTTGGGGAGGGGAGGCGAACCATAAGAGACTATGGACTCTGAAAAACAACCTGAGGGTTTTGAAGGGTCAGGGGTGGGAGGTTGGGGGAACAGGTGGTGGGTAATGGGGAGGGCACGTTTTGCATGGAGCACTGGGTGTTGTGCAAAAAGAATGAATACTGTTATGCTGAAAAAATAAATAAAATGGAAAAAAAATTCCATTCCAAAAAAAAAAAATAATAATCATTTGCATCTATGGGCCTATTACCATTATTAACAAATTAAATATAATAAATTTATCATTAAAGTACTGCATCTGAACAGATAGAAATGATAGTAGAAGGAGAAAGACAAAAGAGCAATCAGAGTGAGATAGAGAGCCAGGAGAGAAACCTAGAATTATTGGCATATGGCAGAAAACCTGAGTTTTGTTGCTGTAACCACAACTGCCATTAAATTTGTCCCAACAGCAAAACTCCCACTCTTACATTTTAAGCCTTCTGTGCTGGTACTCTGTTCTAAACTTATAAGGCTGTATGACTCCTATCTAACAAGTGTTAAAAATACTGACTGTAGTCTGCGGATAATATTTTAATGTGTGGGTAAAGTGTTTTTCTCCTTCAAAAAGTTCAATTGAAGAAAGCCTTTTATGTTTATTTCCAAGCACATATACAAATTTGGGAACAACAAGATAAGTTCTCTACCATTATTTTTATTTTTGTTGTTTCCTTTTTGGAGTCTATGGATAGAAAGCGTTATATTTGGTTCAACATCATTAGTTTATTCCAGTAGAACTCAAGAAGTGAAACTGGGGAATTGGAGTAGTGGTCTCCTCCGGTGACCACTCTTTTATCCTTTCAGTGGCAGGTGAGGTAAATAGGTTCCCACTCTTATAACTAGAGGAACTTGATAATTGTCATTCTGAACTCTAGTTCTGACATCTTACTAATGTCTGTATTGATTAGATCCCTAGCCATCGGTACTGTCTCTCGTTCTTTTTTTTTTTGTGGTGAGTTTTCCTGTCTTGTAATTTTATCTAGATAAGAATAGATGAATGAGAGAATAAAATACTAAAATGGTAGCAATGACCCCAGAAAAAATACACTAATCAAATGAGGAGAGACCTGAAACCAGGAGGAGAAGAAAGGGGAGGATAAAAGAAAAAAAAAAAATATATATATATAAGACCGGTGAATGGAACAGAGCCACACACTTGATTTTGGGTGTATTTTGGTCTGATAGAAGAAACTACGTCCCCAAAACTTATATATATATGTTTTTCTGTCATTAAAATTTAGTATATATATATACAGAAATATAAGGGTAATATATACACTAAATTTATACACTATGTATACACTAAATTTATAAACAAATATATACACTAAATTTAGTGTATATATATATACACTATATATAGATATATGTGTGTATATACATATATACAGAAATATATATATACACTAAATTTAGTGTGTGTGTGTGTATATATATATATATTCACAGAAATATAAGGGTAAACACGATGAAGAGATGGAATATGATTGTAAAGATGAAAATTAAAAACAATTCTAAAAAAAGGAATTGATAAGAAGTTGGTTGAAAAAGAAAAAAAAGAGGAAAGAATGTAATCAGGCTGGAGACTAGAACAACCATGTGCTAGATTTACGGTATATTTTGATCTAGAAGAAATTGTATCCCAAAATTTTAAAACAAAAAAACAAAACAACAACAACAAAAAAACCCCATATGTATACAAAAAATAAGGCTAAATACAATGAAGGAATAAAATGTGACTATAACAATGAAAATTTAAGAAGATTTTTTAAAAGGTATTGATAAGATAAAATAGTTAAAAACATTAAAATAATAAAGAGGAAAAATTAAAAAATAGAATAAGAAAAATTTTTAAATTTAACTTCGAAAGACTAAAGAATCATGGGGAAAAAAAGCCATGAATTCTATGTGTTGCTTTCCCCTAGCTCTGAAGTTCACAGTTCTCATTGATCAGTGAACTTGGTCTTGGCTGGATGTTCTTACAGATCTTCTGTGGGAGGGACCTGTTGCAGTGATTCTCAAATGTCTTTGCCCAAGGTGGAATTGCACCACCCTTTCCAGGGGCCAGGCTAAGTAATCTGCTTGGGTTTGCTCTGGGAGCTTTTGTTCCCTGAATGCTTTCCGTAGAGCTTTGGAGGATGGGAATGAAGATGGCAGCCTGTAGGAGCTGAGAGCTCAGGGCCCCACTCCTCAGTGCACCCTCAGAGAAAAGTTGTCAATCCCTCTCATCTCCCTGGTCTGCACTCCGAGCTTACCTATCCTGTGACCTAGCATTTCTGCCTCTGGTGCATGGCCCCATTTGGAGTCTCCAAACCCAGCAGATTCCTGAAGCACGTTCCTGTGCCGCTCCTCCTGGAAGAGGTAGGTGGGGGGGTCTCTCAAGATCTCCCACTTGTGGGGTCTCTGCTTGAAGAACAGTGGCCTAACTGTGCCTCAGATCACGGTCTAAGGTAACCCCGAGCTGAGAGCCTACTCCTCGGCTCTGTCTCTGCAGCTGGCTTCCCTGCCCCAATACCTGGGGGGCTCTGCCACACTCAGACACTCCTGGTCTTTCTGTGACCCCATAGGTCCTGAGACCACACTGTCCCAACAAGGGCCCCACCCCCACTTAGACTCTGGAGCGATGTCCCTCAGTGAAGCAGACTTCTAAAAGTTCTGATTTTGTGCTCTACTGCTTTACTACTTGCCAGGAACTGGCCCCACCCCCCCGCAGTCTCTCTTCCTGTATGTTGCCTCAGATTCACTTCTCTTCCCATCCTACATTCAGGAAAGTATTTTTCAATTTTCTGTTCCTATAATTGCTACTCTTCTTCTCTTCTATCTCCTGTTGAGTTTGTAGGTGTTCAGAATCACTTGATAACTACCTAGCTGAACTCCCAGGACCTGACGATATTTAGGTCTCTAGCTCCTCCACCATCTTGCTCCTTGCCCCCCTCCACCCTGCCCCTTGTTGTAGTTTTTTTTACCTTCTGTTATTTACCCCACAGAGGTGAATTTGTCAGGAAATAAAATTAGGAATTTACCAAATGCAGTTCTTAGTCTAAATTTTTTAGCTGAGAATTACCATTATTAGTAGTAATAACAATGGTAAGCTTGGAAAAATGAGGCTCTATGAAATGGCTGCCATAAGAACCATAAAAAAAGGATTTGGAGTTTATGATCAGTCTTCTGCCTATCAGGGGGATTTCTGCAGACACCAAGTGACCATACTTTGTCATAAGATTCGGAGCGTGTCAGTGTGTTTAAGTGGTACATCATATTGGTTGATAGCTCAGGACAAAAGAACCCCTCCTGATTAGTGATGTCAGGATAACCTGATTGTACTTTTGTTGTCTTCAGCAGGGAGCCACCAGCCAGCATTCATGTGTTTCTGGTGTCAATCGCAGGATCACAGGAGACTTTTACCGTGTATGAGAACTTCTCATTCAGTGGATCATGGAAAGCAGCATTTTCTTTCAAAGAACTATGTTCTGGGAAGAGAAGAGTCTCTGGCAGAATTCCAGGGGTGCTAAGCTTCTCTTCTTCACCACTCTGCCCTCTTCTCCCAATCATCAATCTCTTGACAGTTTATTTACTTTTACCACTCTGGCTCCTTCTGTTTTGCTTTCTCTTTTTGTCTTCCTGTATTAGTCTTTATATCAGTTGCAAACCCATCATCCATTCTTAAATGTCACAGTTAAGAGAAGCAAACCTGAAGATCATCCTTATTTCCCTCCTGTCCATATAATTGGCGAGGACCTGGAGCTGAGAACAATAAGCACATAAATTCCAAAGCTTATTAAAATATTCTCTTCACTGTTTTTATCTCCTGAGTCTGTAGTAGAACTCAAATAGAACCTGACCATTGAGAGTAGAGGTCTGAGTTGGAGTTCCAGACACAGGACACAAGACATAGCTAGTAAGCTGTAGGATTTTTACCTTTATTTTCTTCATCTTTATGAGGGAAGAAAAAAAAACTAGTTCACAGACCTTTTGTGGGAATTTAATGAGTTAATCTTTGCAAAGTGCCTAGCACACTGGTTGGCACATAAGTACTCAACAAACATTAGCTATTGCCAAAATTATTTGTAATGCCTCCTCTTTCAAAAGATTATAGCACATATTCTGTTCATGATATTTTGTTTATGGACACTATATGCCTAATTTGTACTACCCCTTTAGTTCTTCATCCATCATTTGAAAACATACTAGTAAATGTCAATTCATACTAATTGGAATTAGTATGATAAGCTACCCTTCTTTTTCATCAGTATTAGAAGTCCTTGAACATGGTCTAAAAAATTTTGACTTTTCTAGCTTAAGGGCTGTGATGCCCTAATGGTAATGCTACAGAAAAACATAAGATATAGAGTTCAACTTTTTAAAACTGTCTTGAAGTTGGCAACCAATAATTTAAAAGATATTGGCATATTTCAAGGTGACTAAAACTGCATAAATTAAATTGTTCTTTTCAGGGGTTTCCTTGGTTGTATTTCTTCAACGTAGACATTTTATATGGGAAGAATTGATGCAAGAAAAACATAAACAAATATTAGGCCCAAACTAGACTGTCTTTCTCCATTTCTTGAGTTCTACAGGTGTTAAAAAATTGGGTGAGATGTGGTAAAAAGTGACAAAGTCAAGTTTTGATCAAACATACATATAAATGTGTAAAAAATGTATTACTTAATAATAATTATAATATTATATATAATGCATAAAATATAGAATAATATATAATACATGCAGCTATATATAAAGTAAACATAAAATATATTAAATGTATATAAATGACATATGATATATATTTTATACAAAATATGTGTGTATAAATATATAAATATATTATATATAATACATACACACACAAAGCTGGAGACCCAGGAAAGCCAGTGGAGTAATTCAGTCTGAGTCCAAAAACCTAAGAACTAATGGAGACAACAGTGTAAATCACATCCTGAGGGAAGATGAGAAGTTTCAGCTCAAGCAGAGAGGCAAAAGAAAAAGGGATGAATTCTTTCTTCTTTTACCTTTTGTTCCATTTAGGCCCTCAACAGATTGGATGATGCCCACCCACACTGGAGAGGGCAATCTGTTTTACTGAGTCCATTAGTTCAAATGCTCATCTCATCCAGAAACACTCTCACAGATCCATAGGTAATGTTTACTCTGGGCTCCCTTAGCCAGTTGAGTTTACACATAAAATTAATGACAACACTTGCTTTTATCCCTAAAAGTTAAAGTAATTTTGCAAATCAAGCTGCCAAAATAAAACTGTAGTTTTTATGATTAAAATAGTGCCAGAAAGAGATATCATTTTAAAAATTATGTTTTATTGGTTTATTGTTGCTAGCTAAAAGAATATCAAATCAATTTCAGAATACATATATATGAATATATAAATTCTGTCTCATATATATATATTCTAGATTACAGTAAACATTTTTAATAAAAATAAAGTTGTAATAATCTCCTTAAATTTTGTTCTAAGTCTTTTTCAAAGTGACAAAAATGCTAACATGAAATAAGTGTTGTTCAATGATGTTTCACCAAAATTATTTTAGAACTCCATTGAAAAAAAAAAAAGAACTCCATTGAAAACAATTGTAGAGCATAGTGGTCTGCTCTCAATATTTATCTAATTAACCCAACATATTTATTGAATACCCACTTTAAGTTCAGCTTTCTGTTTAGATCTTGGATGGTAGTTTAATCAAAGGCATGCTATTTACCACTTGATTTCACATTGTATAATGAAAACATGGAATCCATACATAAAATCTTTCAAAAGATTTTAAAAAATTTCCGTGACATAGTAATAAAAAATGATATGCATATTCTGTGTCTAACTCACTCATTATTTGGACTGTTTTGATGTTCCAGGTACTGTTTATGAACCAGGTTTATAGCAATGAACAAAACAAACATCTCTGCCTTAATGGAACTTATATTTTTCTTAGCAAAGACACACAAAATGTATAGTATGTCAGCTAAGTAATACAGAAAAAAATAAAAGCAGAGGAAGTAGGGTGTAGTGGTAGGGATCAGGGTTAGCTGTACTGAGGAGGTCATTCTTATCCATGACTAGAATGGCAGAGAAAGTAAGCCATGAAAAACCCATAGAAGAACATTCTAGGCAAAGAGATCAAAAGATGGAACTTCTTGAAGAAGGAACATTGCTGCCATGTTAGAGTAACTAGCAAACACACTAGAATGATTGGAGTAGAGTGAGTGAGGTCAAGAGTAACTAGAGAATAAATCAGAGAGGTAAAGAGGCCCAGATTGCTCAGCACATGATGAGCATTTGGTCAGGCTTTGGCTTTATTCTGTGGGATTTGGAGAGCCACTGGAAGGTTTTGGAAAGAGAAGTACCTTATATGATATACAGTTTAATAGGATGACTTTAGTTTCCTAAGAATAACTTGTAGCATATCAAGGGAAGAAGTAGTGAAAGAAACTAGTTAAGATATTGCAAAGATACAAAATACAAGCTAGTTTATGCCAAGGTAAAATAGTAAAGTAGTGAGTTTGATTCTGAATACATTTCAAAAGAGAAGCTAAGTATTCATAAATCGATTAGATGTAGAGTGTGAAAGGAAGAGAAGAGTCAAAGTTGACATTAAAGTTTAGGATTAACATCATTAAAAGATGGAATTGCTATTACCCAAGATGGTGAATATTATAAGAGATGCAGAAGCTCATCTTAGACATGTTAAGTTTGTAGAGAGTGAATATGTTAAATGGCATTTGATTATAAATCTAGAGTTGAGGAGAGAGGACTGGGCTAGAGCAATAATTTGGAAGTTGTCAAAGACTGTTTTCTGGTATATGTCAATGTTCAAAGGCGGAGTAATGGAGGGAAATACCAGCATAAGGCACTGAGAAGAAGCAGCCATGAATAGAAGAAGTAGACTATAGAATGGTGTCAGGTAAAGGCAAGTGAGGAAAGTATTTCAAGAAAGAGGAAGTAGGGGCTCCTGGGTGGCTCAGCCATTAAGCATCTGCCATCAGCTCAGGTCATGATCCCAGGGTTCTAGGATTGAGCCCCACATTGGGCTCCCTGTTCAGCAGGAAGCCTGCTTCTCCCTCTCCCACTCTCCTTACTTGTATTCCCTCTCTTGCTGTCTCTCTCTCTGTGTCAAATAAATAAATAAAATCTTTAAAAAAAAAAAAGAAAGAGAAAGTGAGCAAACTTTTCAAATGCTTTCAAATATTATGATTGAAAAATGTGTAACACTGAATTGAGCATGAAGAAATTGATTCTGGCACACTACAAAGCATTCCCAAATGAACATTTAGTTAGTTCATGGTTTTTTGGTTCTGCTGATCCTGGTTAGACTTACCTGATCTTATCTGGATTTGTTCATTCACCTGTATTGGCTGCCAGATCAGCTTGGGGCGAGCAATTCTTGGAAGTTTATGGCAAGGAAAGCTGTCTCTACTCTAAGTGGTTTCATGTCTTCCACAGACAGCCCAGACTTTTTCATATGGTGGTCAGAGAGGATTCCAAGAAAATAAGGAGAAGCATACAAGAAAATTTGAGGCCTTGGGGTGCCTGGATGCCTCAGTTGGTTAAGCATCTGACTCCTGATTTTAGCTCAGCTCATGATCTCAGGGTTGTGGGATCAAGCCCCATGTCAGGCTTAGTGTAGTGTGCTTGTCCCTTTCCCTCTGCTCCTTCCCCTGCTCTCTCTCTTTCTCGAATAAATAAATAAAATCTATTAAAAAAGATGTTTAAGAAATTTTGAGGCCTAGACTTAAAACTGGAATGATATCACTTCCACTCTATATTCTTTTGCTAAATCATGAGGTTAGCCCAGATAAAAGATGGAAAGATAATCTCCATCTCCTAATAGTAGTCACACTGAAAATGACATGAATAGGCGATAAGAAAAGGATTGTGACACCATTTACAATTTACCACAGTAATACTGACAAGAGCATACTAAAAATGAAGAATGCAAATATATTCTATAAATTTCTGAAAGGTATAACCTATGAATATTGAATTCTATGTTTTTTTGATTCATCAAAAATTCCTTTCCAGTTATGTGCTGGAAAGGAATACACATAAAGTATTTTAGGTAATTATCTATTTGCTGAGATAAGTTGATTTTACATCACATCATTTCATGGTCCTCAAACTGGGATATTGTCTCCCTAAGAGTATGCAGTGGTGTACCTGGAAGTACACAAAGTCTCAGGATAAGTTAGACACATCTTCCTAAAGGGTAAAATTTACCTTCAAAACAATGGGAAAAATGATTCATATTTCAAGAAAAATACTTAAATGTTATATAAATTATTATAAAATTCCTATGATTTTAAAGATAAAGTGAAGCTTCAATGGTATTTCATGCTTGTAGCATCTCTAGCTCTAATTTGATGAGTTCTAGCTTCTTGGCCATTAGGAGTGCTTTGCTGGAAAATTTGAGAAAAATGATCATGATTTATGTGCCCTGAGAATTTATAACAGTATCCTATGTTTTTGCACAAAACTTGTGAAATGAAATAGTTGAGTACACATATTTAAATAATGTGGCCTACTAAGTCACTTTATTTTTTTGTTAAATGTTAATAAATTTTAAAAAACATTTTAAAAACAATACAAGTGTATCTTAATGATATTGTAGAAATAGGAGAAAATTTAGAGAACCAGATTTGTTCTTCTGACTTGCTTATTAGTTAACTCTGGAGAAAATCTAAAAAGTGGGCTTGGGTCTCCTCATCTATTCCATCTTTTCAGTGGGACACTAAATGCGGGAACAAGCTACATAATATGACCTCAGCAAGGATAAAGTGAAATATTATATAAAGGATCAAAAACGTGTGACTAATACTCAGGTTTTTATTAAATAAGTTCATCAGCATTATGACTTCCAGTTAACATGTATACTATGTATTCTGTGGACAAAATAGGACTTAGATATTTGAACCTCAGATACTATTCTGGATGATATGCTTATTCTAGATGATATAAGACTTTTAAAAATAAAATTTTTATCAAGTATTACAAAGACAACATTTCAGACCAGTTTAAAACCTGGAATCCTGTGAGTTTTGGAATTGGTTTTCAGCACCACGGATAGCGTTAATGCAAAAGCTACAAATAATTAAGACTTTAGGATCAAACACCTTGGCAGGGAGAATTTTAGTTCATATACCTGTCCCCAGATTTGAATGGTATTGTGAAAAAGTGGAAAGAAAGCTGTCTATCTTTTTATTTAGAAATTTAATAATGAACCAGATCTTCACAATTACTAACAGAAAAATTAATTAAACAGATCTATATTGAACACATAACATGCTCAGTGTAGCTGGCATTATTTGCCAAATGCATTCTCATAATAACTTTTCTCTTATCCTGCTAAGAAGGTGTAATAGACGTTTACTGCACTTACCAAATTTCATATAGCAATGTAATTTGATATCTGTATATTTTGAACTATTTTAAAAACGGGTTGACTAAAGATTTTCATTTGCCTTTTAGTAATTTCATTGTCCCACATTAACTTTAATAATCCTCCAAAATTACCTCCAAATAGCAAAAATAACAACATAACAAAGAATTTCTCTAATAACAAAAAATTTAAACACATTCTCCACGAAAAGGTACCAGTAAAGTTAAACTTGGCATCTAAAATTATTTTATAGGAGATAGATGTTACTCTCAAAGGTGGTAAATAAAATTAAGTCTTAAGGTAAACATTAAGTTTGTAATGCTATGAAAAGCTTCGATTTAGTTTAAATATAACATAAATAATTTTAAATAAACCCCAAAAGTAGGATTATAAATTTTTAAAATTTATTTATTTATTTTTATTTTTTTATAAACATATAATATATTTTTATCCCCAGGGGTACAGGTCTGTGAATTGCCAGGTTTACACACTTCACAGCACTCACCATAGCAGAATTACAAATTTTAAAAATTTATGCTCTCATGCTTCTTAAATGTTTAATTTACAAGTAATTAAGGTAGTTGATTTCAAATACAGTGGAATTATGTACTATACACCATTTAATCAAACTTACTAAATACAGTGTTATTAAAGGATCTTGAATGAAAATGGTTCCAACTTTGGCCAGGAGATGGAGCTGTCATGTAAGATGCAGGCTTACATTTATTTATTTATTTATTTTTCAATTTAGCATGCTGCTTTCTAACAGACAGTGGGTACCATCGAGTGAGCGTCAGAACAGAAAGCTAAAGCAGAAGCAGAGAGGATGCCGTAGTCGCCCTTTCTTGTTTTTTCTTCTTCAGTGAGGATGGAGCACATGTGAAATTTTACTGTCTGCTTTAGTCAAAATTCTGAAGAACTGCTGTGGAGACTATTATATTCACCACATATATGGATTCTGTGCTATGATTTACAATTCCCTTTATTTCAGGTAAGGCAACATGATTCTATCTTTGATTTCTCCCTGAATTGTCATTTGTATTAATGATAATTAAAATAAGGTGTGTGCTTTGTAAGCTTGGATTTAGATCTAAAAGATTGAATACCTCTAATTCTGGCTGCCCTAGATCTTTAAATCTTCCTGCACTGAAATGAGATTCAACTCTGACATGCTGTATTTTAATATTTATTTGGCTTTCTGGCCTTTAGTGCCCATCTGTGACTACATTTGTGTACCTTTTGAAGGTAAAGCTTTCAAAGTGAAGGATGGGTCTTCCACTCACAAGGAAAATACCACTCCTTAATGTGGTGAACAAATTGTAGAGATGTAATGAAGCAGATTAACATGGCAGTGGCTTTGCCAAAGCCCAGGGCTGAGCCTTGTGATAGATGCCTCAGAAGCATACCAACATTCTGAGCCCAAAGGCCTTCTGAACAATTCCTGCTAGCAATGATGGTATGGATTATTTACATTTTGTTTTTTCAATTTTAGAAAAAAATACATAAGCCATTTCTCCCATGAAAGATTTATGTAATGTGTTTAATAGACTTGGAATGATAGTACAAACCTTCTCCCTCTCCCAGTATGGATGTAATGAGCAAACTAAAAACAGATTAATTGCTGAGAAAATGGATTTTTCTTAGATTTTGGTGTATTTATGATGATAGGACTGTGGTTGTTTAAACTGGTCAATGTTGTATAAGATACTCACATTTTAAATTATTTTTGGTGATGTAACTAACATTAGCTGTGCTAAAAGGTGGAATGACTCAGGAGCTGGAAATTGCATGCAGCAGCCTTGCTTTTCTCTGCTGCTTCTTATGATTACCCCCTAAATCCTCTTTTTATTGTTATCAACTCAATAGGAAAAAAGCAGTTTAGAAATCCTGCATTTAAGAATCATAACTGTCACTTGTATCAATTTAAAGTAACATTTTAAAATATTAAAAAAATATTTTTGTAAGATTGTTTTTAAATATCTCTTCTGTCTCTTTGAGAAGAGCAGTGTGTGTCTGTGTCTGCGTGATGTTGGTGGTAGAGGTGGCAGGTATGGGTGTGCATCAGTATGTTTCTATCTTACTCATCATTTTGCTATAAAGAGGTAGTTGTGCTGTGTCAGAGGTTGTGAAAGCTATGGGTCATGATTTTATAGAATGGTTTGAACCACCAAAGAAAAAAATCCATTCTTCTGACATGTGAGGCCTGTAAGGAGTTTGAAGTTCCACATAGTTCTATATATATGACAATTTTTAGAGTCACAGATTTTTAGCATTTATTTATTTCACCATTATAAAAAAAAAAAAAACTGTGGCTGAGAGATTTGGTTTCCCACAGCCACATGCTAAGTTGAATCAGAAGCAAGGCTAGAACACTGTTTGACAGTTTTCAATGTCTTTCATAGCAGTAACACAATTTACTCCTAGTGTGGACATTTCCAAATGGCATATACCAGGTGTGCTGATATTGACTGTGTGTGTGTGTGTGTGTGTGTGTGTGTGTGTGTGTGTGTGTGTGTCTGTTAGTTATATGAAGTAGAGTTTCTTTCAAGGCACACATTGCGTTACTTCATGGCATATTGTATATAGTGCTGAATTTTCTCAAGGCTCTTGACAAAGCATCCCCGAGAACTAAAATAACTATGGAGACTCTCTGTTTCTTAGTATTCTCCTTTCCCATTTGATGAGGTATATTACTCTATTCTCTACTCATAAGTGATATGGATGGTCACATTTAGCCCACATTTCTATTCTTCTTACTTAATAAGAGTAGACTGTACATACAGATTAGTCTATTGACCCTTACAAAACCATCATCCTATGCTCTGCCCTTCCCCTTCTTTTTTATTTTTTGTTTTGTTTTTTGTTTTCACTTACTAGGCACAGACTGTGTCCTATTTCTGCAATATCTTGAGAAAGGAAAGGAATTAAATAAAATGTGTCACTTACACAAACAATATTTACAGAGTACCATGCATCTACCAAGAGCTGTCCATGGTAGAGATTGAGACATAAACAAAGGCATGGAGTTTTCTTCATGGAAATGTGCATGTACAGATAGTAGTATACCTCAAAATCTTATAAACATCAAAATAAGAATGAAGAAAGGTGAGAAGGTGAATGGAACAGGTATATGATGAACACCCATCTTGTGTCAGGTTCACTGTGTTACATCCTGAGATTCATATAAAGCCAACAGTCACAATTTCTGTCCATGAGGATCTCAGAACCTAGAGAAAAAAATTTTAAGAGGATATGATAGTTAAATTAGGTCTTTATGGGTGAGTTGGTTATAAACAAATAAATGTAGAAAGTTGCTCATTCCAGGAACAAAGGGGTAAGGCAGGCAGATATAAGGCAATGGAGACCTCTAGGGGACACCATATAGGGCAATTATAGAGAATGGTAAATAATCCAATCTGAGCGAAGCCTGAGAATGTTGTGGCTTTTTTTTTTTTTTTCCTGGAGCAGCCTAAGTTAAGATAATGAATTTGGCCTTTGATGTAAAGTATTTGACACACTAACACATACTCTCACATAAAGATGTTCTGTAAGAAGGTAAAAACAATTTTGTTAACAGTGAAAATTTTATGTCCAGATATCAGATTAGAAAGAAAAGCTAAATATATGGTTGTGCATGAAGCTGTGGCAAGAGTTAGATCACACATAAATGAACATCAGCAGGGAATAAAAGTGAGGTTAAGGTGACTTCAGTATAACTTTAAGATTAGGTAGAGTGAAAAGTGTCTAGAAAGAATATTAATTGTGGGAAAGTAATGGAAGAGATTGGAGGAATAACAGTTTCCTAGGAAGCAAAGCAAGTAAATGGACTACCACGATAGGGATCAGAAACAATAGCAAATCCATAAAGTGTTTGATTAATAAGAGAATGGGGTCAGAGCTGATAAACATTGTTATTATTATTAGGTCATGGATAGTTTTTGTTTTGTTTTTTTAAACATTTTATTTATTTGTTTGACAGACAGAGATCACAAGTAGGCAGAGAGGCAGACAGAGAGAGAGGAGGAAGCAGGCTCCCTGCCTGGGCAGAGAGCCTGATGCGGGGCTCGATCCCAGAACCCTGGGATCACGACCTGAGCTGAAGGCAGAGGCTTTAACCCACTGAGCCACCCAGGCATCCCAGGTCATGGATAGGTTTTAAGAGGAGAGGTTTAGTAGGTTTGCAGAGACAGGGGCTTGGACTGAGGACTAAATGGGAAATTGGACACCTGAACAGTAATTTTAAATTTTAAGATATTTACAAGTGAAGGGAAAGATATATAATATTTTTTATCTTGAGGGAGAAGATACTGTTGAGTGAAATTTGATTTTAGTCAGGATTAGGAAAAACTCAGCCCCTTCATAAAATAAGGATATGAAGTCAGTAGAGAGAAACTGGAGAAGAAACAAAAAATAAAATGAGGTCCTACAGCAGATGAGAGAGGGAAGGTTCAAGAATGTATTTTCTTCGAGATATGAAGAAGGGGTAGGAGGTGATATAAAAGAAAGCTGATGTAACTTGCTTTTGGTGCTCTGTACTTGGAAATTAAAACCTTGTCTGTAAGATAAAATATCTCTTCTATTTAAATCAGTTGGTTCTTCAGAAAAGGCTATTTGCGGTTTGTGGACTCTCTGGAAGAAATAATTAATTCTCAGTAGCAAAACACTTTCCAATAGAGCATTTTTTAGTTTCATTAATCCATGAATTGGAAACTAATAACACTGTTTTACATTAGGCTTATTGAACATACTTCATTTACCCATTTCTTACAGAATGACCTGTTTAAAAACAGATCCTATTTTAAACTTTTGTAGAATTAGACCAATACATTATCTATTATATGTATCTAATTTATTTTTTAGGTATAATTAACATACAACGTTATATTCATTTCATGTATATAACATATTGATTAAAAATTCTGTATATTACTCATTGCTCATTAGGATAAGTATAGTGACCATCTGTCACTATTCAATGTTATTACAATATTATTGACTATATTCTCTATGCCGTACTTCTTTATGCCTTTGCCAGCTTGCAGAAGTGGCCCACTTTCTTCAGCTCTTGGCCAAACACTCTGGCCTCTGATTCCATCTTTACATCTTCTTTTCTCTAATTTGATTATTTTGGGCTGGTTTGCTAGCATCTGAATTAATTACTCAAGCTTGTGCCTTTTCCTCCCTGTTTCATTAGTATTTTACAAGGACATGTGTGAAGAGAAATAAAAGAGAGTCAGTTTAATTACAAAGTCCCTTCCCTTAGGCAAACTAACCTCCTTTATGAAGCTTCCTACCATAAGTTCTTTCTCCCTCTCTATTGACAGCTCAGAATCTTGTCTTTTCCAGATCTCCTCTAGGCAATCCCTTGCACTTGCAGGCCAGGGGATAGCAATGTGAAGCTTGGAAAAAGGCACAGGTATGATGAAAAATCCCATCCTTCACACAAAAAGGAGCCTTTGAAATTGCTACTTTCTCAGTTCAGATTAATGTAATTCACTTTAGAATTGGTGGGACAGAAATCCACCTTCTTTTTCTAGACCTAACTATCCCACTGTGTGGTGAGCCTGGCAGGTCAGTGAGAAGAGCAGAAGTATGTGTTTAGGTGGCAGTATGGACACAGATGACTTCTCTTCCCGCAGGACTGAGCTTGGGCAACTTTGTAAATGCAGTCCCCGCCCCCCCCACCCCCGCGCCAACCCAGAGTCCTCTTCCTCCAGTCTTCTTTTGTGGAGGTTACCTCCACAAAAGGTGGATATCCTCATAACTACCTACTCATAACTATGTGGATATCCTCATAACTACCTCACTCAGATTCTAAGCTTAATAAATAATTATATCTTTATCTATCATCAATTTCCAGGCATTGAAATATTAAGACAGAATTTAGCTTTTATTTGTGTTCATTTTTATTCCGTTGTTATTAAGAAATTGGAGTTACTACTAACAACTGTGGAACTTTTAATCCTTATCCATTTAGAAACTTAATGTTTATTTTTCTTCATCTTTTTTTGACTAGCAGTGCAGACACTTTTGAGGGTATAGATGGGATAGCTGATGATTTGAAATAGAAACCCCAAGTCAAGTTTAATTCCATTAATAACTGTTGTGCACCCCACAGGATGGTCATAGGCAATACTATCATATAGCAAACATAGGTTATTACTTCTCAGCTCAGATTACTTTCACAGATTCTGTATTTGGATTTGTTAAGTTCCAATGACAATTATTTATTTTATAGTGTTATAATTTTATAGTAGGTCATACAAAATACAAAGCAGGTCTTGGAATAATATCATTCAGATTTCTGCTCAAAACAAATATCCTAGAAGGTAAACAACAAGATCTTCTAAAATTTTTATTGAAGAACTTCTCTAATAAATGTTGCAAATACTTTAATATCAACTCCAAACCACTTTCAGATGCTGTCATTACGGAAAAAAAACCCCACTACTTTCCTTGATTTGATCACTTTTTGCTTTATAAATTTTTAGTGCATCTAATTCAATGTTATTTAAATACTGATGATAGTTATAAACAAGTTTATATCAAAGGGAAACCCACTTGGGAAAAAGTCAAGAGATTTAATACAGGTTTTACATTTTAAAATATTGTGGATTTGGATTTTTCCAACAGTTACTTCACATGTCTGTTACCTGTAGAATACAAGTTTAATATGATCTTCTTTAATTTTGTTTATAATAATATTAAGATTTATGAAAAATATGGTTTGCTTATATTGGTGAATGATCTTGCTTTAGGACTCAAAATAGAAAAGTCGTAATACCAATGAAGGCAAATAAGATCTTTAATTATCAAAATGTAATTTCATATTATATTGATTTTAAGAAGCATTCAAATTTTATGTACATTTTGATTATAGTGATGAATACCATTAGCAACATAGTAGTGCCTATGTTGGAAAAGATGACCAGCATTAAGAACGTAAAATGAAATCATACCGAATCTCAAAAGTTACTCACTTGTCTCCCTGTAATATACATACAGTAGTGTCATCTCTTCCTTATTACATTTGGGTTTAGAGAAATTGAAGGTGGGTTGAAGCAGAGGGCAAGGTGGACTTTGCAAATCAAAGTTGTAGATTTAAAAAAAAAAGTGTAGATTTTTCCTGGTAATATTCCATTAAACTTCTAAGTCAAGACCTTTATTTGGAAGAAAATATCATTACTAATCACACTAGTAATGGAAAAACTTCTCTTTCATATAAAGGGGCTTTAGTTATTTGTGAAAATTCTGGAGAACTGGTTTAAGAATCAAGGGTATTTAAATATATTTTATTTATCAGAATGTGCTAGAAGATTTTTGAGGGTAAGAATATCATAATTTTAGTTAACTTTATGTTTGTGCTTGCTAAAATATAAATTTCACTGGAATAAAATGATCTTAAGAAGCAGTAATCCTCAAGAAGCACATTGAATTGCTTGAATTATTATTAAAGTTTGGAATGATTAAATCTTGTATTGTTATCTAGGATCAGTTGGGATTATAATACACTTTCAGCAAGAGCATGTCTTGGTGGTATTAGCAGATAAGTGTGCAATTATGTGATTGTATAATTATGCCCTGTTACATCTTGTGTTTGTTGATTTGTTTGGGAGAGTGACAATGAAACAAGAAAGTTCCTATTAGGCTTTGTATAAAGAATAGTGAATTGGTTGGAATATCATGAAAAATGAGTTTATGATAAGATTATGGTAAGAGAATACTGACACTCTCTCCCTTTTTGGAATAACCGATGTCAAAAGGTGAAATATGTAAGACATGAAGCAAGCAGCTAGAGGCCAATTGGGTATCTCTATCAACCCAGCATTGTGAACTAGGATGTTTTTCTCCTTTCGTGTCTCAGCTGGATGGAGCATCTCTGATGGCCCAGAAATGGCCAGATATAGGATAATGCCAGAGAAATACCCAAATTTACACTTGCTATTTCCTACATCAACAGTCCTAGAAATCTGCGGAGCCTGGTTATTTAGACAGGGTGACCATAGTGTGTCATCTAAATTAAGATGTGATTTGTTAATAATTTCTCCAGAACAACATGTGTATATCAGGCCTGTCTCAAGTGAAGTGCGATATTATGATCATCACATTTCTAACAGTTGGAAGAGAAGAAAGTCAAAAAAGGTACTATGCCATGTTTTATATTTCATCAGTCTACCTAAATTAATGGTCCATTGTTTAGGTGCTTCAGTGTCAGAAAGTTAATATGTAAAATGGCCCATCAAGTTAGATAAAGAACATGAAGATGAGCTATTCAGTTATTGGCCTTGCTAAACCTACCAACTGAAATCTCTAATGACTCTTCATTGAATCCCTAGTTGTATCATCAGGAATGACATGATTTTGTGAATTTTGAACCTGATACATGCTGATATTACCAACCTAGACTCAGCTGAAAGAAACAGAGTATAGGAAATCCTTTTGCTTGAATAAGCTTTCAGGAGAAGATCTTCATTGATGGGTTCAGCATGAGTCCTGTATCCTCAGAATCAGAGCTTCCTATATCCCTAGGAATTTCAAGGTGAAATGAGAGCTACTAAATAAAAGTAATAATTTGCACAAAACCTATGAGAATCTTCAATTCTGTCAGTTTGGTGGGTTGAGTGAACATAGAACTCATTTGCCAACATCTAGAAACTGTAAATAAAACACAATTTTAAAATGCCTTAAAAATACACGGTTAAGCTCCAAATAAATAAAAAAGACTTCAGTAATCAGAAATAAAGTGATAACCAAAAACCTGAGTAATAAATGTAGTAGAAGTTGACCCAGGGATCTTGGGAGTAGAAGGAGATACATAGAAAAAAGCCCAATTTCCCAGAGGGTTTAGTTTTAAAGTCTGTGCAAGTATAAGGCTGACGTCTTGTAACATAGGGAGTTGAAATTGAGAATCCCTGAGTAGAGCCTCAAAAAGTTCTATAGTCACTGAAATGAGAATTAGAAAATGTAATCTGTTAAATCAGGACTTCAGAGAAACTTGTCTCTGTCCTGTCTTTCAGAAAAAAAAAAGGCTTTTAGAAAGAATTAAAATATATATATATATATATATATATATATATATATATAACTTATATGCATATGTATTACTTAAAATGCGTTAAGTTAGGAAAAGTTACTTGGGATCCAGTAAAGGAAGCCATTAGTACAAGACAAGAATGTATAAATAGTTGAACACACTAGAGAAGAGAGAGCAATTGAAGAGCAACCACAGACGGGTCAGAAATAGAAGGGAGCAGACATGAACCAAATGGGATGATTCTGGAACAGATTACTTAAAACTGCTTATATAGTTTCATTGCTGACCAAGCCTACCTGAAGCACTCAAGGCAAAAAAATGAGACTGGTCATTATTTGGGAAATATATTTCTTACTTGCTTTTATGTTTTCGTTTGTTTCTTTTAAAAATTCATATTGACTTCTTTTGTCATATTAGTTCAGATTCTCAGAAGAGATAAAACATGATATTGTGGAAGAATCCTTTGTACTCAGTATTGATCCCATTCCTATCATTCCCTTCTCAGGTAACAGCTATTTTGAATTTGATGCACAGTCTTTACATTCATATGGTAAAATTATAGTCCACATGACTTGCACACATATATAATATGAAGTACTGTTTTACATGTTTTTAAAAAAATTTTATAAGTGGTATTATACTGAAAATATATTTTCGTATTTTCTTTTTAACCTCAACATCATGTTTTTGAGAATTGATCTGTTTGATATATGGACATAAGTTTCAGTAATTTCTACTGATGTATAACTTCCAATTATAGGACTATATCACAAGTTATTTATAATTCTATAATGATGGATAGATTTTTTACTATTATAAACAATGCTGCCATGAATCTACATGTGAGTTTGTGTCATAGATCAAACATCCTGCTTGACAGTTTTACTCTTTTTTTTTTTTAAGAAGGCTCCATACTAGGTTTGCAGCTCCAATGCAGAGCTTGAACTCACAACCCTGAAGAGTCAGACATTTAATTGACTGAGCCACCCAGTGCTTCAACAGTTTTACTCTTTTGATTGTAGTTCAAATAATTAGTCAATAGTCCAAATTTCCACCACCAACATTATAATAGTTTTAATCTACTTTTTTTACATAGGGTAAACCCATTATAAAATTTTGAAGTAAATGGAAAATTCTTAGTGTTCATGTGATGAATTTTTTGGGAAGACAACAGTATCTGTCTACATTTAAAAGATGCTTATCTTTTTTTTTTTTTAAGATTTTGTTTATTTATTTGATAGAGAGAGAGATCACAAGTAGCAGAGAGGCAGGCAGAGAGAGAGGGGAAAGCAGGCTCCCTGCTGATCAGAGAGCCCGATGCAGGGCTCGATCTCAGGACCCTGAGATCATGACCCGAGCCGAAGGCAGAGGCTTAACCCACTGAGCCACCCAGGTGCCCCAAGATGCTTATCTTTTGATGGAATATTTTCACTTCTAGGAATTGGTCTTATAAATATGCTCACACATGGCATTCATTACAGCATTGTTTATTAATGTAAAAACCTGGGAATGACCTAAATATCCATTAATGGGGACAGGCTTAATCAGTTGTGATGCATCTTTATAACAAATATCATATAGATGTTAAAAATAATTTTAGGTCTGTATATACTGATATGGAAAAATGATCAAGAAATAAGGTGAAGTGAAGAAAGCAGGTTTCATAACACTATGAATGGTATTATCTCATTTGTGGGGAAAAAAAGGAAAAGCTGTTATAATTACACTTATTGATATGTATTTACATATGTTTGGAAACATTTTGGATGAATATACAGAGTCTTTAACTGGCTATTTTGGATCTCTGGATTTGTATGGGGAGATTAGTATGTAGGATATTTAACTTATTTTTATTTTATGTTCCTTTATTCAGTTTGCATTTTTAATAGTAATCATGAATTTCTTTTGTACACTAAAAATACACATAAAATATTATCCATTACTTACCATCTGATAATAGTTTTCCTTTTATGTTTAAATGTTATAACTTGCACCAAAGTATTTTTTAATGTAGATCCATGCTGCTTGGACATAGTTTAATAGTATTTATCCTAAGTGAGATTTTTCTGTAGGGGTTTTGTGTGTACTTTATTCTTTCTCTCTCTTTCTCTTTTTAGCATCAAAAATTATTCAAACCTTAAAAGCAAACCCATGATAAAATATCGATTCAGAATATTTGTACATTTGAATATGCATCTTCTTAGGAATTTGCACAAATATGTGATAATTGGCTTTAAGCTCACTGGCACTATCTCTAGCCTGACTCCCTTACCCAAAATCTTGGTAATGTCAGTTTCTATATAGATGATTTCAACATACTGTCTATATTAAAACCTAAATTACCAACTTAGCTCTCTTAAAATCTTTTCCTCCACTGGTGGTATTCTTTATCCTTTCTCAGGCACTCACTTGCATGGTTATATCTTAGACATCTTCTTTGTCAATATGGTGACCTGACCATGATCGTTACTTCATGCGATCTGCACCACCTAGCTTTGTACCTTGAACCCCAACTCAAACGATACTTTAACCCAATCAGGGCTCCAGTGAATTGATCTTACCACACTTTCACTGTCCTCTTTACTTTTATTAAATAGATTAAACTCCATGGCCATCCATAATAATCACCTCTTACATACACATACACACTTAACTACCACCCTTTTTAATTATCTGGAAAAATACCCATCCTAGTCATTTCTAACTCTCCCCTACTCCATACTTGCTTCCATGCAGCTAGACACAAGCACAACCTCAAGTGGGCCCTTGATACTGCCCAACAATCACCACAGTGCCCCAGACCTCTCACTGACCCAGTTTCTGGGCCTTGGATTCCACATCCTCTCTTTTCTCTTCTCCCCATTACTTCTTACTTCATCTTCATTCTCATTTGACAACTTTGGTTCCCACATCACTAAGAAAATTGAAACAATAAGAAGAGATTTTTTTTCCCTTCAGACTTTTATCATAACTACATGTACCTCCCTACCAAGTTCCACACCTACATAATCTGACTTCCCACCTGTTAACCTTAAGTCAACTATCCCTGCTTCTACCGAAAATAATCTCTGTGTCTGTGCACCAGATCTTATTTCTCTATTTCTTCTTACCTACACAAGGGCATTGCTTCAGCAGTCCTTTTCTCTCTCCTGCTCCAGTAATTTTAGTTCTTTAGTGTATCATCATGCAAGCATTTTATTATTGCTTCTATATTAAAATAATGTTTTCCTTCATCAAGTAGTTCTCAGTTTCTTTCCTTCTCTTTTCAAAAATACCTGCCATAAAAGTTCACTGTATTCTCTCTCTCCCTTTTTCTCTCCACTCCCCCATTCCCTTTTAAATCCACTTTAGTCAGGTTTTCAATTCCATCATTTTATCAAAACAATTCTTGATAGGAATCCAGTGAACACCACACTATAAAATCCAGTGGTCCATTCTCACTCTTTGCCTGACTCGATCATTCAGCAGTATAGGACATAGTGCATAACTGAATTCCCTTGATATCCTTCTTTCCCTTGGATTCCTGGACAGCCTATAATCCTGGTTCTTCTTTTGCCTCACTTCTTTTGTCTCACTTCTTCACAGTCATTTTACTTTTTACTCTGCCTTACCAAATGTCAATATTTGGGTGTGTCCCTGCTTTAGTCTCTGATTCTCTTTACTTCTGTATCTTCATCACTTTCTTGTAATCCCATTAAATCTCATAAAAATAATGATGACTTCCAAATATGTTTATCTCCAATTTTCTTCTGCACTAAAGATCAATGTGTCCAACAGCTTATTTGACTTACTGGTTTGCATATTTGATAGACGTCTCAAATTTAACAAGCCCTAAACTAAATTTCTGACTTTCCCTTTCCCTGGACAACCTGCTCCACCCCCAGCCTTTCCCCATCTAACTTGTTAGGGAGGTAACTAGTCTTCCTGTTCCTTAGACTGAAAACTTTTAGGGTCACTTTTGAGTGTTCTCTTTCTCTCATATCCCATATCCTATTCCTTAGGGATTTCTGCTTATTTTGTCAGAACATATCCAGACTCCAACTGTATCCTGCCACCTCCGCTGCTACTAGCCTGATCTAAGCCATCAAGTCTCCTGGATTTCTGCCTTAATATCACAAGTGGACTTTATTTTTCTATTCCTCCTCACAATCTATTTTCAACACAGAAGTAAGATTACACCACATCTTTGCTCAAAATTCTCTAAGAGTAAATTTTCTTGGACTAAAACATATCTTATAATTTCCTTGTTGAATCTGGTCTCCATTTCATTAGTTCTCTGAACTCATCTCCAGTTTCTCTTTCCCTTACTCACTTTGACTGTTTCTTGAATATTCCAGGAATGCTCACATCTTTAGCGATGGCTCATCTTCCTGGAAGGCTTTTGCCTCAAATATTTGCATGACTAACTCCCTCACCTGCTTCAAGTCTGTGCTCAAATGTCACTTCTAAATGATGCCACTCTATCCTATTTAAAATCTCATCCCCCTTTCCCAGCTCACTCTTCTGATCCTCCACACTCTGCAGTATTTTCATTTCTTTTTTGTTTCTTGCTTTACTCTTCTTTCTTTTCATTTTCTATCCTTCCTTCCCTCCCATCTTACAACTCTTATCACCTTCTAGCATATTGTATAAAATTTCTGTCTCCTCTGTCAGTAATGTAACCTCCAAATGATCAGACATTATTATTTCTTTGGTGCATTGATGTATCACAAAAACTTAGAATAGAAGAACTAAAATAATATTTGTTTTATAAATGAATGAATTTTAGAAACTTAAAGTATATTCCTTTAAGTATGCTAAGAAGTACCATGTTTTCTCTAACTTTTATTGAGCTGATTCACATTTAAAAGTGCCCAGAACAGTCTGCCTAATTTTTCACTTGGTATTTCTGTCAATAACAGTGAAATGTATATTAATATTATAAAATCTGGCCTTCCAGGTAAGCATATTATTAATACTGGCTAATGGCCTATTTCTAATTTATATAAAATTTAGTGTGTTTCTCTTGGGGCTTCATTTGCTTATTTGTCATTGTTCTGGATTGGGAGCTCCTCAAAGACAGGAATTTGATCTTCAAACGTGTCTTTCAAGGACCTACCCCGGTGCTGGTACATAAGAAGTTTTTGTTGTTGTTGTTGTTTTCAAAATACTAGTTTACCTATAGTTCTCTTTTATAGTGGAGTCTTTATCTGGTTTTGATATCATGTAATGCTGGACACATAGGATGAGTTTGGATGTTTTCCTTCCTTTTCTATGTTTTGGAATAGTTGAGAATAGGTATTAACTCTTCTTTACATGTTTGGGAGAATTTGCCTGTGAAGCCATCTGGCCCTGGACTTTTTTGTTTGTGAGAGTTTTTTGATTATTGATTCAATTTCTTTGCTTATAATAGGTCTGTTCAAGTTTTCTATTTCTTCCTATTTCAGTTTTGCTAGTTTATATGTTTCTAGATTAATCACTGAATGAAAATACACAAAATTTAATATCAATCCATCAATTCTGGATTGTTTACTTGAGATTAGGTTGTTTATTTTTATGGTTTTTAGGTTATTATGAGGTTAGGTTGTTTATTTGAGTTTTTTTTTCTTGAAAAGTACAAATTTATTTCTTATTTTTTTTATAAACATATAATGTATTTTTATCCCCAGGGGTACAGGTCTGTGAATCGCCAGGTTTACACACTTCACAGCACTCACCATAGCACATACCCTCCCCAATGTCCATAACCCCCTTCACCTCTCCCAACCCCACCTCCCCCCAGCAACCCCCAGTTTGTTTTGTGAGATTAAGAGTCACTTATGGAAAAAAAAAAAAAGAGTCACTTATGGTTTGTCTCCCTCCCAATCCCATCTTGTTTCATTTATTCTTCTCCTATCCCCCTAACCCCCCATGTTGCATCTCCACGTCCTCTTATCAGGGAGATCATATGATAGTTGTCTTTCTCCGATTGACTTATTTCACTCAGCATGATACCCTCTAGTTCCATCCACGTCGTCGCAAATGGCAAGATTTCATTTATTTTGATAGCTGCATAGTATTCCATTGTGTATATATACCACATCTTCCTTATCCATTCATCTGTTGATGGACATCTAGGTTCTTTCCATAGTTTGGCTATTGTGGACATTGCTGCTATAAACATTCGGGTGCACGTGCCCCTTCGGATCACTACGTTTGTATCTTTAGGGTAAATACCCAGTAGTGCAATTGCTGGGTCATAGGGTACTTCTATTTTCAACATTTTGAGGAACCTCCATGCTGTTTTCCAGAGTGGTTGCACCAGCTTGCATTCCCACCAACAGTGTAGGAGGGTTCCCCTTTCTCCGCATCCTCGCCAGCATCTGCCATTCCCTGACTTGTTAATTTTAGCCATTCTGACTGATGTGAGGTGATATCTCATTGTGGTTTTAATTTGTATTTCCTTGATGCCGAGTGATGTGGAGCACTTTTTCATGTGTCTGTTGGCCATCTGGATATCTTCTTTGCAGAAATGTCTGTTCATGTCCTCTGCCCATTTCTTGATTGGATTGTTTGTTCTTTGGGTGTTGAGTCTGCTAAATTCCTTATAGATTTTGGATACTAGCCCTTTATCTGCTATGTCGTTTGCAAATATCTTCTCCCATTCTGTCAGTTGTCTTTTGGTTTTGTTAACTATTTCCTTTGCTGTGTAAAAGCTTTTGATCTTGATGAAATCCCAATAGTTCATTTTTGCCCTTGCTTCCCTTGCCTTTGCTGTTGTTCCTAGGAAGATATTGCTGCAGCTGAGGTCAAAGAGGTTGCTGCCTGTGTTCTCCTCAAGGATTTTGATGGATTCCTTTCTCACATTGAGGTCCTTCATCCATTTTGAGTCTATTTTCGTGTGTGGTGTAAGGAAGTGGTCCAGTTTCATTTTTCTGCATGTGGCTGTCCAATTTTCCCAGCACCATTTATTGAAGAGGCTGTCTTTTTTCCATTGGACATTCTTTCCTGCTTTGTTGAAGATTAGTTGACCATAGAGCTGAGGGTCGATTTCTGGGCTCTCTATTCTGTTCCATTGATCTATGTGTCTGTTTTTGTGCCAGTAACATGCTGTCTTGATGATGACAGCTTTGTAATAGAGCTTGAAGTCCGGAATTGTGATGCCATGAACTTTGGCTTTCTTTTTCAATATTCCTTTGGCTATTCGAGGTCTTTTCTGGTTCCATATAAATTTTAGGATTATTTGTTCCATTTCTTTGAAAAAAATGGGTGGTATTTTGATAGGGATTGCATTAAATGTGTAGATTGCTTTAGGTAGCATAGACATTTTCACAATATTTATTCTTCCAATCCAGGAGCATGGAACATTTTTCCATTTCTTTGTGTCTTCCTCAATTTCTTTCATGAGTACTTTTTAGTTTTCGCATATAGATTCTTAGCCTCTTTGGTTAGGTTTATTCCTAGGTATCTTATAGTTTTGGGTGCAATTGTAAATGGGATTGACTCCTTAATTTCTCTTTCTGCTGTCTTGTTGTTGGTGTAGAGAAATGCAACTGATTTCTGTGCATTGATTTTATATCCTGACACTTTACTGAATTCCTGTACAAGTTCTAGCAGTTTTGGAGTGGAGTCTTTTGGGTTTTCCACATATAGTATCATATCATCTGCAAAGAGTGCAGATGATATGCCAATTTGGATGCATTTAATTTCTTTTTGTTGTCTGATTGCTGAGGCTAGGACTTCTAGTATTATGTTGAATAGCAGTGGTGATAATGGACATCCCTGCCATGTTCCTGACCTTAACGGAAAAGCTTTCAGTTTTTCTCCATTGAGAATGATATTTGCAGTGGGTTTTTCATAGATGGCTTTGATGATATTGAGGTACGTGCCCTCTATCCCTACACTTTGAAGAGTTTTGATCAGGAAGGGATGCTGTACTTTGTCAAATGCTTTTTCAGCATCTATTGAGAGTATCATATGGTTCTTGTTCTTTCTTTTATTAATGTGTTCTATCACATTGATTGATTTGCGGATGTTGAACCAACCTTGCAGCCCTGGAATAAATCCCACTTGGTCGTGGTGAATAATCCTTTTAATGTACTATTGAATCCTATTGGCTAGTATTTTGGTGAGAATTTTTGCATCTGTGTTCATCAAGGATATTGGTCTGTAGTTCTCTTTTTTGATGGGATCCTTGTCTGGTTTTGGGATCAAGGTGATGCTGGCCTCATAAAATGAGTTTGGAAGTTTTCCTTCCATTTCTATTTTTTGGAACAGCTTCAGGAGAATAGGAATTAGTTCTTCTTGAAATGTTTGGTAGAATTCCCCTGGGAAGCCGTCTGGCCCTGGGCTTTTGTTTGTTTGGAGATTTTTGATGACTGTTTCAATCTCCTTACTGGTTATGGGCCTGTTCAGGTTTTCTATTTCTTCCTGGTTCAGTTGTGGTAGTTTATATGTCTCTAGGAATGCATCCATTTCTTCCAGATTGTCAAATTTGTGGTGTAGAGTTGCTCATAGTATGTTTTTATAATTGACTGTATTTCTTTGGTGTTAGTTGTGATCTCTCCTCTTTCATTCATGATTTTATTTATTTGGGTCCTTTCTCTTTTCTTTTTGATAAGTCTGGCCAGGGGTTTATCAATCTTATTGATTCTTTCAAAGAACCAGCTCCAAGTTTCATTGATTTTTTTCTATTGTTTTTTTGGTTTCTATTTCATTGATTTCTGCTCTGATCTTTATGATTTCTCTTCTCCTGCTGGGTTTAGGGTTTCTTTCTCATTCTTTCTCCAGCTCCTTTAGGTGTAGGGTTAGATTGTGTACTTGAGACCTCTCTTGTTTCTTGAGAAAGGCTTGTACCGCTATATATTTTCCTCTCAGGACTGCCTTTGCTGTGTCCCACAGATTTTGAACCGTTGTGTTTTCATTATCATTTGTTTCCATGAATTTTTTCAATTCTTCTTTAATTTCCTGGTTGACCCATTTATTCTTTAGAAGGATGCTGTTTGGTCTCCATGTATTTGGGTTCTTTCCAGCTTTCCTCTTGTGATTGAGTTCTAGCTTCAGAGCATTGTGGTCTGAAAATATGCAGGGAATGATCCTAATCTTTTGATACCGGTTGAGACCTGATTTGTGACCCAGGATGTGATCTATTCTTGAGAGTGTTCCATGTGCACTAGAGAAGAATGTGTATTCTGTTGCTTTGGGATGAAATATTTTGAATATATCTGTGATGTCCATCTGGTCCAGTGTGTCCTTTATTTCCTTGTTGATCTTTTGCTTGGATGATCTGTCCATTTCAGTGACAGGAGTGTTAAAGTCCCCTACTATTGTATTATTATTGATGTGTTTCTTTGATTTTGTTATTAATTGGTTTATATAGTTGGCTGCTCCCATGTTAGGGGCATAGATATTTAAAATTGTTCGATTTTCTTGTTGGACAGACCCTTTGAGTATGATATAGTGTCCTTCCTCATCTCTTATTGTAGTCTTTGGCTTAAAAACTAATTGATCTGATATAAGGATTGCCACCCCAGCTTTCTTCTTATGCCCATTAGCATGGTACATTGTTTTCCACCCGCTCACTTTAAATCTGGAGGTGTCTTCGCATCTAAAATGAGTTTCTTGTAGGCAACATATAGATGGGTTTTGTTTTTTCATCCATTCTGATACCCTGTGTCTTTTGATTGGGGCATTTAGTCCATTTACATTCAGGGTAACTATTGAGAGATATGAGTTTAGTGCCATTATATTGCCTGTAAGGTGACTGTTACTGTGTATTGTCTCTGTACCTTTCTGATCTACTACTTTTAGGCTCTCTCTTTGCTTAGAGAACCCCTTTCAATATTTCCTGTAGAGCTGGTTTGGTGTTTGCAAATTCTTTCAGTTTTTGTTTGTCCTGGAAGCTTTTTATCTCTTCTTCTATTTTCAATGATAGCCTAGCTGGATAGAATATTCTTGGCTGCATGTTTTTCTCATTTAGTGCTCTGAATATATCATGCCAGCTCTTTCTGGCCTGCCAGGTCTCTGTGGATAAGTCTGCTGCCAATCTAATATTTTTACCTTTGTATGTTACAGACTTCTTTTCCCTGGCTGCTTGCAGGATTTTCTCTTTGTCACTAAGACTTGTAAATTTTACTATTAGGTGACAGGGTGTGGGCCTATTCTTGTTAATTTTGAGGGGGATTCTCTGCACCTCCTGGATTTTGATGCTTGTTCCCTTTGCCATGTTAGGGAAATTCTCTCCAATAATTCTCTCCAATAGACCTTCTGCTCCCCTCTCTCTTTCTTCTTCTTCTGGAATACCAATTATTCTAATGTTGTTTCGTCTTATGGTGTCACTTATCTCTCGAATTCTCCCCTCATGGTCCAGTTGCTGTTTGTCCCTCTTTTGCTCAGCTTCTTTATTCTCTGTCATTTGGTCTTCTATATCACTAATTCTTTCTTCTGCCTCATTTATCCTAGCAGTGAGAGCCTCCATTTTTGATTGCACCTCATTAATAGCTTTTTTGATTTCCACTTGGTTAGATTTTAGTTCTTTAATTTCTCCAGAAAGGGCTTTTATATCTCCAGAGAGGGTTTCTCTAATATCTTCCATGCCTTTTTCGAGCCCGGCTAGAATGTTCAGAATCGTCATTCTGAACTCTTGATCTGACATAGTACCAATGTCTGTGTTGATTAGGTCCCTAGCCTTCGGTACTGCCTCTTATGCTTTTGTTTGTGGTGATTTTTTCTGCCTTGTCATTTTGTCCAGATAAGAGGATATGAAGGATGAAATAAAATAATAAAAGGGTGGCAAAGACCCCAGAAAAATGTGCTGTAACCAAATCAGAAGAGACCCCAAATTGTGGGGGGGGGGGGGGGTTCAGAAAAAAAATTTAAAAAATAAAAGAAATAAAGAAAAAATATAAAAAAGAAAGAAAAAAATATATATTTTAGATAAACTAGTCAAAAAAACGTTAAAAAAGAAAAGGGTAAAAGTTTTAAAAAATTTAGCAGAAGAAGAAAAAAGAAAGAAAAAAAATTGAATTTACCGCAAGACTAAAGAATCATGGGGAGAAAGCCATGAGTTCTGTGCTTTGCTTTCTCCTTCTCTGGAATTCTGCTGCTGTCCTAGGTATTGAACCTGCTTTCCTTGATAGATGAACTTCATCCTGGCTGGATATTTTGTTGATCTTCTGGGGGAGGGGCCTGTTTTAGTGACTCTCAAGTGTCTTTGCCCGAGGCGGAATTGCACCGCCCTTACCAGGGGCCGGACTAAGTAATTGGCTCGGGTTCGCTTTTGAGAGCTTTTGTTCCCTGAATGCTTTCCGTAGAGTTCCGGAGGCCGGGAATGAAAATGGTGGCCTCCTAGTCTCCAGCCCAGAGGAGCCGAGAGCCCGCCGCCCTACTCCTCAGTGTGCCCCAAGAGAACAGCACCCAATCACTCCCGTATCCCCAGCCTCCAGCCACGCTCCGAGCTCACCCAGCCTGCGACTGGTTCAAGGTAACCCCGAGCTGAGAGTTCAGTCCTCGGCTCTGTCGCTGTAGCCGGCTTCTCCGATCTAATACCTGCGAGCTCTGCGACACTCCAACACCCCCGATCCTTCTGTGACCCTGCGGGACCTGGGGCCACGCTGACCCTCCGTGGGCTTCACCCCGGTTTAGCCTCTGGAGCAATGTCCCTCAGTGGAACAGACTTTTAAAAGTCCTGATTTTGTGCTCCATTGCTCCACCGCTTGCTGGGAGCCGGCCCCTCCCCCCGTGGTCTATCTTCCCGTCGTTTTGGATTCACTTCTCTGCTGGTCCTACCTTTCAGAAAGTGGTTGATTTTCTGTTTCTAGAATTGCTGTTCTTCTCTTCGATCTCCCGTTGGATTTGTAGGTGTTTGCAATGTTTAGATAAGCTATCGAGCTGATCTCCTGCTATCTGATGTAGTCTCAGCCTGCTACTTCTCCTCCATCTTGACTCCTCTGAGTTTTTTTTTTTTTAATGTAGGTATTTATCACTAAAATTTCCTTCTTAGAACTACTTTTGCTGCATTCTGTAAGTTTTGGTATGTTGTGTTTCCCTTTTAATTTATTTCAATATTTTTTTGATGTATTTTGTTCAAAAGTCTGTTGTTTAATTTCCACATATTGAAAAATTTCCAGCTTTCATCCCGTTTCTAATGTCATATCATTGTAGTTGAAGAAGATATTTGGTATGACTTCAAATCCTTAAGTTTGCTAAGACATGTTTTGTGACCTAACAAAATCTATGCTAGAGAATGTTTTGTGCAGACTTAAGAAGAATGTGTATTCTGTTGCTGTTTGATAGAATGTGTTATATATGTCTATTAGACCCATTAGGTCTAAAGTATCGTTCAAATCCATTGTTTTCTTGTTGATTTTCGTCTGGATGTTCTATCTGTCATTGAAGTGAGGTATTCAAATCTTCTACTATTATTGTATTGCCTAGTTCTCCCTTTGGATCTGTTCTATTTGTTTAATATATTCAGGTGCTCTGATGTTGGATGTGTATATATTACAATTACTATATCTCCATGATGAATTGACCCCTTTATCATTATATAATGACCTTCTTTGATTCCTGTAACTTTTTTTGGCTTAAAGTCTGTTTTGTCTGATATAAGCTCAGTGCTACACCTGTTTTTGATTTCTACTTGCATGGCATAACTTTTTCCATCCCTTCACTTTGAGTCTGTGTGTGTCCTTAAAGATAAGCGATTCTCTTATAGACAGCATATAACTGGGTCCTGTTTGTTTGTTTGTTTGTTTTTACTGCAGCCACTGTATGCTTTTTGATTGGAGAATTTAATCCATTGACATTCAGATAATTATGGTTATGTAGGACTTACCAGTGCCATTTTATTAGTTGTCTCCTGGATCTTTTGTAGTTCCCTTCTTATTTTCTTCTTTTGCTGCCTTCCTTTGTAATTGGTGATTTTTTTCATTGTGTTGATATGCTATGCTTCCATTTAAGTTTTGTGAATCTACTATAGGTTTTTCTTTTTGGTTACCATGAAGCTTAATCTTTGTAATAGTCTATTGTGAGCTGATAACAACTTAACTTTAAATGCGTACAACAACTCTACCCTCTTACTCCCCTTTTTTTATGATTTTAATGTCAAAATCTCTTTTTATAATGTGTATTCATTAACAAATTATGGTAGCTATAGTTATTTTTAATACTCCTGTCCTTTAAAATTTTATATTATAGTTATTAGTTAACACATCACCACATTACAGTGTTAGAGTATTCCAAATTTGATTATACATTTACTTTTACAATGTTATATGTATTTTCACATTTTTTATGTTACTATTAAGCATTCTTTCATTTGAAATTAAATAACTCCTTTCAGTATTTAGTATTTCTCGTAATGAACTATCAACTTTTGTTTGTCTGGAAAAATCTTTATTTCTTCTTCATTACTGAAGTATAATGCTGCTGAATATTCTTGGATGACATTTTATTTTCTTTCAGCACTTGGAATATATCATTCCATTCTCTTTTGAATAACTATTGAAAGATATGAATTTAGTGCCATTGTATTACCAGTAAAGTCCCTGTTTCTGTATGTTGTTTCTGTTTCTTTCTGGTCTATGTTACTTTGGGGCCTTCTCTTTGTTTATAGAATCCCCTTTAATATTTCCAGCAGAGCTGGTTTAGTGATTACAGATTCTTTTAATTTCTGTTTGTCTTGGAAGCTCTTTACCTCTCCTTCCATTCTGAATGAAAGCCTTGCTGGACATTCTTGGCTGCATGCTTTTCTCATTTAGTACTCTGAATGTATAATGCCAGCACTTTCTGGCTTGCCGGGTCTCTGTGGATAGGTCTGCTGCCAATCTAATGTTCTACCCTTGTATTTTAAGGACATCCTTTATGTAGCTGCTTTCAGGATTTGTCTTCATATTGCTGAAATTTGTAGGCTTCACTCTTAAATGTCAGGGTGTTCATCTATTTTTATTGATTCTAAGGGGACTTCTCTTACCTCCTGGACTTGAATGCCTGTTTCCTTCCCCACATTAGGGAGGTTCTCAGCTATGATTTGCTCAAATATACCCTCTGTCACCCTTTCTCTTTCTTCTTCCTCTGGGACCCCAATAATCCTAATATTGTTTTGCTTTATAGTATCACTCATTTCTTGAGGCCTCCCTTCATGGTCCTTTAGTTGTTTTTCTCTCTTTTCCTCAGGTTCCTTCCTTTCCATCATTTTGTCTTCTATGTCACTCTCTCTTCTGCCTCATTTACCTTAGTGGTTAGAGCATCCATTTTTTTTAGACTGCATATCAGTTAAAACCTTTTTTAAATTCTAGCCAGATTAGATTTTATTCCTGCATTAAGAGATTCTCTAGTGTATTCTATGGTTTTTTTCAAACTCAGCTAGTAACTTTATAATCATTACTCTGAATTCAATTTCTGATGTTTTCCTTATATCCATATTGACAAGATCTATGGCAGAGTATTACCTCTGGTTCTTTCTTTTGCTGTGAATATCTCCTTCTAGTCATTTTGTACAGAGAAGAATAGATGAATGACAGAACAAAATCAAAACTATCAACTACAACCCCAGCAAAATGCACACTGGACGAATCCGAAGAGGTCAGAAACCAAACAAAGAAAAGAAAATAAAAAGGAAAAAAGAATAAAATCTCCCAAGTGGACAAACACAGGGTGATCTATTTGATCTGGGGTGTATTTTGGTCTATTTTTCTGAAGACACTAAATCCCAAAATTGTGAAGGAATATATATGTATGTAAAATTGAATAAAGTGAAAGGAAGCCAAAAATGAAGAATATGTCTATAAACTGTAAATGTAAAAGTGAAAATTAAAAAAAAAGACTGAAAAACAAACAGTTGATAAAATGAGAATCTAAAAAGGAAAATGAGAGCCTTGAAGAGGAAAAAAAAATTTTTTTTAAATGAAGAGACTAAAGACTAAACACCTTGAATTCTATATAGTATTTTCCCCAGTACAGGAGTTTTTCATTTCTGAGTGATTCATAAACTTGGTATTCAACTGATGTTCCTGCTGGTCTTCTGGGCTGGTGGGGGCTGGCTGTTGCACTGATTCTCAGGTGTTTTTGCCTGGTAGAATCACACCGCCCCTAATCAGGGGACAGAGCTCAGTGTAAACTGTCAGGTTGCTCTATGTAGCTTTTATTCTCTGAAGGCTTTTGCTCCTTTAGAAAATGAGAAAAAAAAAAAAAAAGGAAAAATGGTTGTACCCCAGTCTCTAGCTCCAGAGCTGAATGATTGCTGCCCCCACTCTTCAGTGCACTGTCAGGAAAAAGCAGTCAATCCCTTTTGTTTACTTCAAACTCTAAAGACTGCTGCGGTACACACCCACACCAATCCTTCCGTGTGTGTGTGTGTGTGTGTGTGTGTGTATGGAGGACTGGGGTCTCAGGGAGGTCCTGCAGCTTGTTGGACCCCTGCTTCTGTAGTAATTTCCTGATCATATATGCATCTGGGCATTCCTCCAAGGGGAAGGAACAGGGTCTCCCAGCAGTTGTTGCTTGCTGGGTCCCTGCTTGGAGAGTAGTGTCCAGATCATGCAGATGTTCGCAATTTATGGCAACACCTAGCTGAGACACCGTGCCAAGGCTCATTAATCGTAGCCAGCTTCCCTGTTCCAGTGCTTGGGAACTATGCCAGCTCAGGCATCCCTGTTCTTTCTGGGACCCTGGGTATCCTGAGACCATGTTGTCCCACCTAGGATTCTGCCCCACTTCGCTTATCTGAGCACATTTCAGGCAGGGATATTCCTCACAGGAGCAGACTTCTAAAAGTTCCCATTTTGCACTTTGCTGCTATATCACTTTCCAGTAGTAGGCTTAGGGAGGCTCCCTCCTCCCATAGTTTATCTTTCTGTATATCCCCTCAGATTCATGTATCCACATCTCCTGTCTTGCAAAAAGTGGTCACTTTTCTATTTGTAGAATGCAGGAATTCTTTTCTTACATCTCAGGTTGGATTCAAAGGTGTTCAGAATGGTTTGATAGATAAGTAGCTGAATTCAAGGGACCAGATGAAATGTGGGTCCTCTATTCTTCTGTCATCTTTTTTAGAAACCATCTTTCAACTAACATCTTCTTTCATAAAGATAGAACCGTTTTCAAATGTACGTGTGAAAGCATAAGGGAAGTGCCATATCCATCCCACTTTCTTTGGCCTATAAAGTTTTGGTGAGAAATCTGGTGGTTGACTAATGGGGGTTCCTTTGTAGGTTACATTTTTTTTTTCTTTTTCTTTAGGATTTCGTCCTTGTCTCTGATTTTGACAGTTTTATTATAATGTTTCTTGGAGATAATTTTAGATTGAAATATCCAAATCTCTCCCCAGATTGGGAAATTCTCAACCATTATTCTGTTCCTTAGAGAACATCTCTTCTTTTGGACTCCAATAATTCACACATTGTTTCTTTTCATGGTGTCTCAGAGATCATGTAGGTTTTCTTTTTTTATATATATATAATTAAAAAAAATTTTTTTATAACCATATAATGTATTATTCGCCCCTGCTTGAAATAGCCTTGGGGTACAGGTCTGTGTCATGTAGACTTTCTTTACTCTTTCATTCTCTTTTCTTTCTTTCTTTCTTTCTTTTCTTTTCTTTTTTTTTTTTTTTTTGATTAACATATAATTTATTATTTACTTCAGGGGTACAGTTTCTGTGAATCATCAGTTTTACACAATTCACAGCACTCACCATAGCCCATCATTCTCTTTTCTTTATTCTCCTCTAACCCGATAATTTTAAGTTTCTTATCTTCTAATTCACAGATTCATTCTTCTGTTTGTCCTGGTCAGATGTTGATGTACTTTATTGCATTTTTCATTTCATTTGATTACTTTTTGTGTCTACCACTCTTTTTTTGTCATCTACTCAAGACTCTCTCTTACTGGTGCCTTGGAAGTTCACACAGGGAAACAATTGAAGTCTGGGGGTGTGGGGGATATGCCTGAATCATTCAGGCTAGTTGCAGAGATCCATGGGTGATGCTTTCCCAGCAGCAGAGTCTATAGTGTAACCATCAGGGACCATGTTCCTTAAAGATCTCTGATAATGTTATCAGCTACACTCCTCCTAAACTCATCCCTCCCCCTTGTCATGGAACTTTCAGTTTAGTAATCTAGATTCTTCAAGGGAGAAAGGATTCTCTTTGGCAATGTCCTACACAGTTGAGGTAGTCAAGCAAACACTCATCTGCTCTCCCCTTTTCCCATGGGAGAAATAGCTGAGAATGTCACAGTCTTAAGCAGTGCTACCTTCTGGGAAGGATGGTATAGGCAAATTCAAGCTGTTCCTCTTATTCACTCCAGTACATTCCAAAATTTTTTTTCTCCACTGGAGTGCTAGAAATTCTCTCCCGGAAATGGGCTTTCTTGTCCATGGTGACTGCCTATGTCAGTGTTCTTCAGGTACTCCTGGACTATGGCTGAGAGGGACCTGAACCAGTTCATGGGCTTCTGCAGGAACCACAAGTGGTAATGAGGTCTCTCTTCCTATTATTTGATGCACACGTTTTAAGACTTGAGTGCCTTGGGATATGGTACTGAGATCCCAGTACCATATCCCAAGGCACTCAAGTCTTAAAACCTGTGAAACCTTAAGTCTTAAAACCTTAAAACCACAGCTCCCATGGAGGCACTTTTGTTCAGGGATGGATACCAAAATTTTGTTGTGCAAGTTTGAGAAGGAAATATGAAGGATGCCTTATGATGTTGACATCATTAGGATATAATTGAAATTACTCAATTTATTTCTCCTAAAGAGTGTCCATGCATGTCTTCTTCTAAGTGTCAGCTTAGATACTTGTTTTTGTTAAAGACCTAATGTCTTCATTACTATATTTATAGAAAGTTTCCTCTAAATAAATATGCCAACTGGCTAGAAAATGGATCACTTTCCAATTGATCTTATACTGAAAATAGCTTCCACTATTTTTCTGTCTTCAATACATTCCAAAGTTTCAGTGAAAAATTTTTGAAATGTATGTGAACTTTTGTCCTAATTAGATCTAACTCAAATATCACTTCTTTTGTAATGCTTTCTCTGATGTTTTCATATGGAAAGTCATATTTTCCTCTGTACTTCCATTGCATCCTGCAGCTGTCTCTCACTTGTCATAATGTGGACTAGTCGAATATATGCATACCTGGATCATCTCTCATATGAAATTGTGCACTGTATAAAGATAGACATTGTGTCTTATAGTTCTACTGAGCTACCCAGTATCTACACATACAGCCTTCCATAGGAGGTGATCAATATATCTGCTGAGCCTTAGTCATTTAAAACTTCAATTGGGATACTATTTGAAATGTCTTACTTTCACAGCATAACTATTTTCTATTTTTCAAGTGACTTCTTAAAATAGCTCTCTGCAGTTTGCTTTATGATAACTGCTTTAAATATCTTTTAAAATTACTGTTTGAGTAGACTACATAGTTCTTTGTAAAAAGATATAGATCAAGCATATACTAAATTTCCAGAGAAAACATAAATAATAAATATAATTGTGGGAAGGTCTCTCTGTCTCCCATACACAATTTCAATTTCCAATTCTCATTCATAATGAATTCCATTACTCCACAAGTAGTTAACTTTTATAATCAATAACAATTAATCAACAATAGTCACACACACATGTGCACACAAACACAAAAATATCCATTCTATCTCTTCCAGTCATCATTATCTATCCTCAAAAATGCAACATAGCAAATAAAATGGCCTAGCTTCTATAGAAATTAGTGAAATATAGATTATAGTACTCTTTTGACATCATGATTATAGGGAATGTGTATTTTGTAGGCTATTTCAAATCCTTAATTGCAGAATTGTTCAGATAACGCCTTACTCAGCCAATATATTTAAGTTCTGATCCCATGTAGAATATCATTTTCTCCTGAGCTTCTGGTTTCTTAGATTCCTAACCTTGGCTCACTCTTCAAAAAAATTCTGCTCTTTATTAAAGACCAGAAAGAGTTATAAATGAAGCAAGGTATAATTTAAAAGTCAATATAATACATTTTACAATTCAAAACATTCTAAAATGTGAATGGATTTGGGCTATATTTTAGTATATAATATTTTAGTTTTTGTGACAATGTTTCTAGCAAATTAAGGGAAGTGATATTTCATGAGCTAATGTTCTTTATAGCAAGTAACAGAAACAGACTAAGGAAAATGTTACTAAAAAAAATAATCTGGGTATAGAGTAGCTCATAGACATGGTATCGGAAAGGACATGCATGCAGATTTTCCAATATATAGATGGTAAGAACCAGTGGAACATTAGTGATTCTAAAAGGAAGTGTCAGAAAACAAACACTACAAGCTATATCAATAATAATAAAAGAAAAAGTCAATGGAGGGTATATTTTTACATTTAGACTTTCAATGAAAACATAACAAAACTTTTGTTTCAGGGATTTAATGCAATGTTTTGTGTATGTTGATATGTTGGGTATCTTCTAGTCTGTTGATTCTGTTAACCTTGCATGGCATAAAATTCTTCATGGTAGTTTGGCAAATGAGAATTGATTAGAGAATCCTTAATTCCTTTGGACTAGCCACTGATAAGTCAGTCAAATTGAATAGAAAAACTAACTTCTCTACTGCATTTCTTTTGAATTACAATATAATTTAATATGTGTTAGCTTTACACTTAGTGGTTCCTGGGAGTAAAAGCATAGGTTAAAAGTGGGGGAAGAGAGAGACATAGGGAAAGAGAGAAAGACAGAAAGAGAAAGAGAGAAGGAAGGAGGGAGGAAAGAAGGGAGGAAAAGAGGAAACTTAAAGATACAGATTTTTGCGTGTGATTTTCAGTTTGTAAACTAAGAACTTTCATAGCCTTTTGTAGTAGGCTGTATGGTGGCCCCAAAGATGTCCATGCCCTAGTATTCCCTGAATCCTGTGAATGTTACTCTGTATGGCAAAAGAGATTGCAGATGTGATTAAGATAAGGATCTTGAGATAGGGAGATTATCCTGAATTATCTGGATGAGCACTAAATATAATTACAAGAATTCTTACAAGAGGAAGGCAGAGGGATATTTAAGTATAGAAGAAGTTGGAGACATGATGATAGAAACAAGAGGTTGTAATAATGCAAGGGAGGATTCACAGACCAAAGAATGTACATGACCTCAGGAGCTAGAAAACTGGGAAACATATATAACAAAGTGTTAGGACACTTTGGTGTCAGCCCAGTAAAACTCATTTCTGACTTCTGATCTCCAGAACTGTAAAGGAATAATTTGTGTTATTTAAGCCACCAAGTTTGTGCTGATTTGTTATAGCAGCCATAGGAAACTAACACACTTTGTTATTAAGTATGAAATGACAAGGGCATTGAGCAAATTAGAATCCCTAATGCCATCCGAAAGGGCACATGCTTCCGAATGTTTATAGCAGCAATGTCCACAATAGCCAAACTATGGAAAGAACCTAGATGTCCATCAACAGATGAATGGATAAAGAAGATGTGGTATATATACACAATGGAATACTATGCAGCTATCAAAATAAGTGAAATCTTGCCATTTGCGACGACGTGGATGGAACTAGAGGGTATCATGCTGAGTGAAATAAGTCAATCGGAGAAAGACAACTATCATATGATCTCCCTGATATGAGGACATAGAGATGCAACTTGGGGGGTTAGGGGGATAGGAGAAGAATAAATGAAACAAGATGGGATTGGGAGGGAGACAAACCATAAGTGACTCTTAATCTCACAAAGCAAACTGAGGGTTGCTGGGGGGAGGGGGGGTTGGGAGAGGGGGAGGGGGTTTATGGACATTGGGGAGGGTATGTGCTATGGAGAGTGCTGTGAAGTGTGTAAACCTGGTGATTCACAGACCTGTACCCCTGGGGATAAAAATACATTATATGTTTATAAAAAAATAAGAAATAAAAAATAAAAAAAATCCCTAATGCCAATAACTTGTATTTTTTCTATGTAACTCAATTTTTGATGATTTAGGGGAAGATACTACATCAAATATTACCAGTGAGCATCTGTCATTTGTTCTTTAAAAGCTAATTTGAGGAGCATGTTGTCAACTTTATAGCAAAGGAAGAAGACTAATTTTCAGCTTTATTGATGGCTACCTGGTGAACTGAAGCATAGGTTGAATTATCACATTAAACTCATATTTCCAATCATTACCAAGAAATATATTTGGGGCATTTGTGGTGGATTAGCAGATAGACTCCAAATAATAGCAACTAATAGCATATAATGAAAGATTATAGTCATACTTTTAAACAAAAAAGATGGTTTGAAAAATGATGGTGGCCTAATAGCTGTACTGGATATATATAATTTGTTCCTCTGTTCTGTTACACCATATTCTGAGACCTGGGATGTTCCTTGCTGGCCCCTATCAAGAGGTACACTTAACCTGTGGTTTCTGGCTGAAACGACCAAAGATAGTCACCAGCAGGGACTGGAGCATTGGAAGGTTAGAAGAGAATGAAGTTAGGGTATTTATTCCTCAAAGTCCTCCCTTCCAGATTGCTATGGTATAATGTGAAGGCCATAGTTCCTGCCAAGGAACTCTACTCCTTCCTGATTACAATAATCATTTATTCCTCTTGCTTTTTACTGCTGCTAACCCTGGGGTAGTATAGCACTTTGTTGGTTTCCCTTAAACCTAACAGGCATTATGAATAGTCTTCTTGTTTGTGTGTTTTCATCCCTCCAATTAAATTCTTTTGTGTTATCTATTTTTTCCACCAAAAAAAAAAAAATTCACCATAATACAGGCACTAGTGAAACAATTGATATGACTCAGATTATTTGATTTTTACAGTGACCCTGTGGGCTAGGTATGATTTTAACCAAACTTAAAATATTGGAATACTGAAAAACATAAAATTTAAATAACTTGATGGTCACCTAGCTAAGAACTGTCTGAGCCAAAATAGATTCCAGTGAATTTGACTCCAGAGCTGATCTTAGATGTAGTAGTACAAGAGTTAATATGATTTTAAAGATAATCTCATATGTTTGGTATCTATATAAATCTCATTGACAAGACTTAAGTACAGAAAAAAAATAGAATAAATAGAAACATGTCAGAAAAATTTAATTTATAAGTAATAAAACTAACACAGACAACACAGAGATCTGGATTTGGAAATAGTCTGTTACATGCACTGTTCATATCTGAATGTTTCCAGATGCTATTTAATATCATAATTCTTATGAAAATGGAAATGAGAGGTACAGTATTTTCTTCCATATACAAAGAAAGCCTTTTATTAATACAAATATGTCATACAAATTAATTGAAATAGATAATCTACTTGCTGTCTGTGATCATTTTTCAGTGACCAGAAACAGATAAATTAGATTAAAATGAAAAAAAATTCTAAAGATTTGTTAATAAAATTAATAATGTGTTTCACTTACTAATTTAAAAAATGCATTTAAGGCGAAAAGATGAAAAAATATTTACAGAGAAAATTTTGCTTATCTCACATAGGAGTATGACCGAAACGACATCAGAGTGTAAATAATCTTTCTTCCCTGAAGTTTATGAAATTCTTTCTGACATGACGTGGTTTAGATACTGCCATTTTGATCTGCATAATATACCTTGCAGATGGATTTGTGATAACATCACTAATAGGTCACTTGTAGCATATAACAAGGGTCAACACACTATGGACTTTTAAAACCTCTTTTGTTTAAAATAGTTGGGAAAAAGGGAAGACTATTTTTTGAAATGTAAATATAGCAGGAAATTTGAAGCTTGGCGCCCAGAAACAAAGTTTTATTGAAGCACCCATGTTTATTTGTTCATGTGTTGTCGATGGCTGTTTTCATGCTACTAGGACAGAGATGCGTAACTGCAGCAGAGACCCTATAGCCCATGAGCCTAAAACATTTACTAAATGGCTCTTTTAGAAATTGAGCAGCAGACCTCTGGCCCATATACTTTCATTGTACTAATTGTGAAGTATAGGTATTTGACAGTATTTAAACATCTGGATGAATGAAGTTATGCAGTAAAATGTATAGGTCTATCTACATTACAGGTATAGCCTATTACTTTTTCTATTTTTTCAGTTGATTCTTTTTTTAGATTTTTTAAAATTTATTTATTTGACAGAGAGAGATCACAAGTAGATAGAGAGGCAGGCAGAGAGAGAGAGAGGGAAGCAGGCCCCTGCCGAGCAGAGAGCCCGATGCGGGACTCCATCCCAGGACCCCGAGATCATGACCTGAGCCGAAGGCAGCGGCTTAACCCACTCAGCCACCCAGGCGCCCCTTTTCAGTTGATTCTTTCAGCTTTTCTATGTATATAATTTTGTTTGTAGATAATTATGTTAATTATACCTACTATTTTCCAATACTCCTTTTTTAAAAGTTTCTATTTAATTCCAGTCAGTTAACTTACAGTGTTATATTAGTTTCAGGTGTACAATATAATGATTCAACAATTTCATAGTCACTTGGTGCTTATCACTCCTTAATCCCCATCACCTATTTAACCCATCCCCCCCTCCCCTCTGGTAACTATCTGTTTGTTCTGTATAGGTAAGAGTCTGTTTTTTTGGTTTGCCTTTCTTTTCTTTGTTTTGTTTCTTAAATTCCACATATGAGTGAAATCATGTGGTACTTGTCTTTCTCTGACTGATTTATTTCACTTAGCATTATAGTGTCTAGCTCATTTGTGTTATTGCAACTTCATTCTCCTTTATGCATTCATCAATTGATGGATACTTGGGCTGCTTCCATATCTTGGCTATTGTAAATAATGTTCCTGTAAACATAGGAATACACGTATCCCTTTGAATTACTGGTTTTATATTCTTTGGGTAAGTACCTGGTAGTGCAATTGATGGATCGTAGGATAGTTCTATTTTTAACTCTTTGAGGAGCCTCCATGCTGTTTTCCAGAGTAGCTGCCCCAGTTTGCATTCCCACTAACAGTGCAAGAGGGTTTCTTTTTCTCCACATTCTTGCTAATACTTGTTGTTTCCTGTGTTGTTGATTTTAGCCATTCTGATACATGTGAATTTTATTTGTTTATTGTGGTTTTGATTTGTATTTCCTTGATGCTAAGTGATGATGAGCATCTTTCCATATATCTGATGGCCAAATGTATGTCTTTGGAGAAACATCTGTTCATGTTTTCTGTACATTTTAAAATTGGATTATTTGGTTTTGGTGTGTTGAGCTTTATATATTCTTTTTATGTATAGGATACTAACATTTTATTGGATGTGGCATTTGAAATATCTTCTTCTATTCTATAGGATGTCTTTTAGTCTTGTTGATTTTTTCCTTCACTATACAAAAGCTTTTTATTTTGATGTAGTCCCAATAGTTTATTTTTATTTTTGTTCCCCTTGCCTCAGGTGACCTATCTAGGAAAAGTTGCTATGGCCAATATCAGAGAAGTTATTGCCTGTGCTCTCTTCTAGGATTTTTATGGTTCTGGTCTCACACCATTTTTAATTTATTTTTGTGGATGGTGTAAGAAAGTAGTCCAGTTTCATTCTTTTGCATGTTGCTGTCTAGTTTTCCCATCACCATTTGTTGAAGAGGTTGTCTTTTTTTCTCACTGGATATTCTTTCCTGCTTTGTCAAAGCTTAATTGGTCACATAACTTTGGGTTTATTTCTGGGTTTTCTATTCTGTTCCATTGATCTATGTGTTTATTTGACACATAGATCTATGTGTCTATGTGATAGTTCCATACTGTTTTGATTACTACAGCTTTGAAATATAACCTGAAGTCCAGAATTCTGATGCCTCCAGCTTTGATTTTCTTTTTCAAGATTTCTTTGGCTATTCAGTCTTTGTGGTTCCATACAAACTGTAGGATTGTTTTTCTAGTTCTGTGAAAAACACTGTTGGTATTTTGATAAGATTTCATTAAATATATAGGTTTCTTTGGGTAGTATAGACATTTTAACAATATTTGTTCTTCTAGTCTGTGAGCATAGAATGTCTTTCCAGTGCTTTGTGTTGTTTTCAATTTCTTTTACCAGTCTTTTATAGTTTTCAGAGTTTAAGTCTTTCAATTCCTTGGTTAGGTTTATCTCTAGGTATCTTGTGATTTTTAGTGCAATTATAAATGGTATTGATTCACTAATTTCTCTTTCTCCTCCTTCATTATTGGTATATAGAAATGCAACAGATTTCTGTACATTGACTTTTTGTGTCTTGTGACTTTACTAATTGTTTTTTCGGTTCTAGCAGATTTTTTTTTGGTGGAGTTTTTAGGGTTTTCTTTTTTTAAGTATTTTTAAAAATTAATTTATTTTTGAGAGACAGATGGAGCACACAAGCAGGGGAGGGGGGGCCAGAGGGAGAAACAGAGCAGGAAGCCTGATGTAGGACTCATCCTAGGACCCTGGGATCATGACCTGAGCTGAAGGCAGACACCTAAGTGACTGATCGACCCAGGCACCCAGGGTTTTCTGTATATACTATCATGTCATCTGTAAATAGTGAGAGTTTTACTACTTCCTCACTGATTTGGATGACTTTTTTTTTTTTTTTTTTTTTGTTGTCTGATTTCTGTGCTAGGACTTCTAGTACTATACTGAATAAAAGTAGTGAGAATGGACATTCTTGTCTTGTTCCTAACCTTAGGGAAAAAGCTCTCAGTTTTATCCCATTGAGGTTGATATTTTCTGTGGATTTTTCATAGATGGCCTTTAGTATGTTGAAGTATATTCCCTCTAAACCTACTTTGTTGAATGTTTTTATCATGAGTGGATGTTGTACTTTGTCAAATGCTTTTTCTGCATCTCTTGAAATGATCATATGATTCTTATCCTTTCTTTTACTCATATGATGTATCACACTGATTGATTTTCAAATATTGGACTACCCTTGCAACCCAGGAATAAATCCCATTTGATCATGGTGACTGAATTTTTTTTTTTTTATGTATTGTTAGATTTGGTTTGCCTGTATTTTTTTGAGGATTTTTGTATCTATGTTCATCAGAGATATTGGCCTATATTTCTTTTTTTATGTGGTGTCTTTATCTGGTTTTGGTATCTGGGTAATGCTGGCATCATAGAATGAATTTGGAAGTTTTCCTTCCTTTTCTATTTTTTGGAGTAGTTTGAGAGGCGTAGGTATTAGCTCTAAATGTTTGGTAGTATTTGCCTATGAAGCCATCTGGTCCTGGACCTGTATTTTTTTGATTACTAAGTGACTGCCTTTGCTTATAATTGGTTTGTTTAAATTTTCTATTTCCTCTTGTTTCAGTTTTGGTAGGTTAAGTGTTTCTAAGAATTTATACATTTCTTATAGCTTGTTCAATTTATTGGTATATGTTTTTTCATAATATTCTTTCATAATTGTTTGTATTTCTGTGGTGTTGGTTGTTATTTCTCCTCTCTCATTTTATTTATTTGAGTTTGTTCTCTTTTTTCTTCAGAAGTCTCACTAGTTTTATTAATTTTATTAATGTTTTCAAAGAACTGGATCCTGATTTCATTGAGCTGTCCTATTTTTTTAAGTTTCTATATCATTTATTTCTGCTCTAATTTTATTGTTTTCTTCCTTCTGCTGGCTTTAGGCTTCATTTGTTGTACTTTTTCTATCTCCTTTGGGTGTAAAGTTAGGATGTTTTTGAGATTTTTTTGCTTCTTGAAGTAGGCCTGTGTTGCTATAAACTTCCCTCTTAGAATAGCCTTTGCTGCATCCCAAAAGTTTTGAACATTGTGTTTTCATTTTCATTTGTTTCTATGTAATTTTTATTTCTTCTTTTATTTCATTGTTGACCCATTCATTATTTAGTAATATGTTATTTAACTTCCATGTATTTGTGGCCTTTCTAGATTTTTTCTTGTGGTTGACTTCTAGTTTCATAGCATTGTGGTCAGAAAAGATGCATGGTATGACCTAGATCTTTTTTAATTTGTTGAGGCTTGTTTTGTGGCCCAATATGTGATCTATTCTGAAAAGTGCCCCTTTTGCACTTGAAAAGAATGTGTATACTGTGGTTTACAATGGAATGTTCTGAATTTATCTGTTAAGTCCATCTGATCTTGTGTGTCATTCAAAGCTATTGTTTCCTTGTTGATTTTGTTTAGATGATCTGTGTATTGATGTAAGTGGGGTGTTACATTCCCTACTATTATTGTATTATTATTCATTAGTTCCTTTATGTTTGTTATTAACTATGTATTTGGGTGCTCCCATGTTTTATATATGTATATATTTACAATTGTTATATTTTCTTGTTGAATTGTCTCCTTTATTATTACATCGTGTCCTCCTTTATCTCATGTTACAGTCTTTGCTTTTTTTTTTTTTTTTAGATTTTATTTATTTATTTGACAGAGAGAGAGATCACAAGTAGGCAGAGAGGCAGGCAGAGAGAGAGGAGGAAGCAGGCTCCCTGCAGAGCAGAGAGCCCGATGCGGGGCTCGATCCCAGGACCCTGAGATCATGACCTGGGCTGAAGGCAGTGGCTTAATCCACTGAGCCACCCAGGTGCCCCCAGTCTTTGTTTTAAAGTCTATTTTGTCCAAAATAAGTTTTGCTACTCCAGCTTTCTTTTGACATCCATTAACATGATAAATGTTTCTCCATCCCCTCACTTTCAATCTACAGGTGTCTTAAAGTCTCAAATGGGTATCTTGTAGGCAGTAGATAGATGGGTGTTGTTCTTATCCATTCTGCCACTCTGTCTTTTGATTGGAGCATTTAGTTCACTTGCATTCAAAGTAATCATTGATAGATATGTATTTATTGCCATTTTACTGCATGTTTTATGGTTATTTCTGAAGATTTTCTCTGATCTTTTCTTGTCTTTCTCTCATGGTTTACTGATTTTTTTAGTGGTATATTTGGTCTTCTTTCTCTTTATAATTTACATATTTATTAGTGGTTTGATTTGTGATTATCATTAGGTTTGTATATAACACCTTCTGCATTTAGCAATCTACATTAAGTTGGTGGTCATTTAAGTTTGAACCTGTCCTTTACTCCTCATCTTCCCATGTTTTAGGAATATGATGTTGTATTTTATTTTGCCCTTCTATTTTGTGAATTATTTTGTCCTTTTATTTTGTTAATTCCTTGACTGATATTTTATAAAAATATTCATTTTTATTACTTTTGTGTTTCCTACCTTCATACTGTCATTTTTGATCTTTCCTTTCCATTCAAAGAGTCCCATTACTATTTCTTTCAGGGCTGATTTAGTGGTCATGAACTCCTTTGGTTTTTGTTTGTCTGGGAAACTCTTTATCTCTCTTTCTATTCTGAATGATAGCCTTGCTAGATAGAGTATTCTTGGCTACAGCTTTTTCCCATTCAACACTTTATATCATGCCACTCCCTTCTGGCTTAGAAATTTTCTGCTGAAAAATCCCCTGATAGCCTTATGGGATTGCCCCTTGTATGTAACTGTCTTCTTTTGTCTTGTTGCTTTTAAAATTTTTTCTGTATCACTGTATTTTGCTATTTTAATAAAATATGTTTTGGCATAGATCTGCTTTTGGTGATTTTTTGGAGGTTCTCTGTGCCTCCTGGATCTGTTTCGCTCCCCAGATTAGGGAAGTTTTCAACTATTATCTCTTTAAATAAATTTCTGCCTCCCTTCTCGCCTTTTCTGGGACCCCTCTAATACGAATGTTATTATGTTGGATGGAATCACTGAGTTCCCTAAGTCTATGTTCATTTTGCATAATTCTTTTTTCTCTCTTTTGTTCGTCTTGATTATTTTCCATTACTCTGGCTTCTAAGTCACTAATTTGTTCCTCTGCTTCTTCCAGCCTGCTGTTCATTACATCAAACATGTTTCTAATCCTTTTTATTGCACTCTTCATCTCTGATTGTTTCATTTTTATCTCTATGTTAAGGTTCTCACTGATATCTTATCTTGGAGCATGTCCCAGAGAGACAGCTTTCCTGGAAAGACCTCTCCAGGAACAAAGGTACTGGCCAGTGTCATTTCCCTCCTCCACCCCTCAGCATAAGCACAAAGCCACCTGAGGGAACCAGCACAGCACCAAAATTTGCTACCTAACTTGCTTACATCAGGCTCTGCCCCTACCATGCTCTGGAGGAACTGTGCTTCTTAGTCACTTTGCTTCAGTCCCAGCATGGTGGACCTCTTCCTCAGAAAATAGGCCTAACCCCTGCCAACAGCATGTCTTTCAACCTGGGAGTTTTGTGGGGCCTTGCTTCTGGTGGCAGTGGCAACAGGTCTCATATCACAAGCAGGCCAGAGCACACTTAGTTAAAATATGCCACATTCGGGCCAGGGATAAAACACTGCCCACAACAGACAAAGAAAACCTCTGCTGATGACTGGTCTAAAGGATAAAGCAGTTAGGACACAATAGCACAGCATATGCAGTACACATTAGAAACATTTCCAGAAGCACCAGGCCCTGGGGAACAGGGGACACTACACAGCAGTGCACTACAGGGCCTCTTCTTCATAAAGCCATTACCTTCAAAAACAGGAGATATAGGTGACTTTCTTTACACACTGAAACAAGCACAGACTTGGACAAAAATGAGAAGACAGAGAAATTTTTCCCAAATGAAAGAACAGGGCAAGGCCATGGCAGAGGTCTAGGTGAAAGTGATAGAAGCATGCCTGATGGAGCACTTAAAGCAATGATTATAAGGATACTCATTGGACTTGAGAAAAAAGTGAAGGACATCACGAACACTGTCTTTCTGGGACATGCTTCAAGACGAGCAAGATGAGTAAGATGAGCATGCTCCCCAGTGTGTGCTCCAGGTATCTTCACTTTGTATGTCTACACATGATTTGTCCTTCCTTTTCTCCAAGAGCAGCCACAACGTCCTCTAAACTCTCCCAGAGTCAAGTACGCTGACCTTTAAAACCACGTTTTAAGCCCCACTGGTTGCAAGAACTCACAAAATACAAGCTCTCTCACTTTCCAAGCCAACTGCTATGGAGATTCGTTTTCTCCATGTGCTTCCCCATGTGTTAATCTGTCTCTTGCCCTTCTTTGTGACCAGGGCCCCCTCCCCACTGTCATAGCCACCATCCCTTTCTCTCCCAAGCTGAGTCTCCACACTTCTACCTTCTTCGATATGGCCTCTTTTCTACATTTAGTTGTAGAGTGTGTTCTGCCAGTCTTGAGGTTGATTTCTGGAGTATTTAGGATGCTTTGATATTTATCTGGGTTTTTTCATAGGACAAGGTGAGCCTAGGATCCTCCTACTCTGCCCCATATTCTTCTCCCTGATTTTCAAGACTTATACTAATCAGGTTTCCTCTAGCTATTTACAATCAGTGCTTTTTCCTAATTATACTGGCAGATTTTCTTGGAAAAATCAATAGTGGAAAATATCTAGCTTTTTAAAATTTTGATATAAATATTTATAATGTTTCATCACTAAAATATATTTAAATTAATAGCCATAGTGATATAATTGTATCAAAGTAAATTTTATTTGAGACAGACTTTATCATGTGAGGAGGTTTCTTTTATTTCTCTTTAGAAATAGCATTTATAATAATTTGCAAGTAAATATAAGACTTATTAAATTCTTGTTTCACATCTGGATTTGGTTATATTCTTTATTGATCCATTGACATAATCAGTTTCATCAATATATTTTCTAATATTTTATCATTTTAAAATTCCTACCTTGGGTTTTTTGGGGGGGTGTATTATTTTATTAAGTAGATGAGTTTTATTTCAGGTTTTTATGTCTGTATTTACTAATGGCATTGCTTGTAGATTTAACTTTTTAAAAAGATTTTATTTATTTACTTGACAGAGAAAGACAGGCCAGAAACAGAGGAAGTGGGAGAGGGAGAAGCAGACTCCTTGCTCCACTAGGCACCCCTGTAGATTTAATTTTTGGTAAAGTTTTGCTCTCAAATTTTTATTTTTCCTGAAATACCTTTTGGGTGATTTTCTATTTTTCTACTTTTGAGCCATTTTTTGGGTGTTTTTTATTATAGTTGGAATGGAGTTGATGCACATTTTTGCATTAGTTTCAGGTGTACAGCATAGGAATTGGACAAGTCCATACAATATGCTGAGTCAGTTTTTAAAATGCAGAAATGAAGTGTCTCTAGATAATGTCAGTTTTTATTTCCCAGAAGATACCCATAATTCATCGATAACATGACACCTTATTATTATTTTAAAGTAGTTTTATAAAATAAAATTTAAATTTTAAAAATTTCTAAATAAAGTAGTTTTACATTTTTTCAATTTATTTTCTTATAATTTGTCTGATCAGTTTTTTAAATACCATTTTGACATTTTCACTTTCATATGTTAACCATTTCACAGAGAATTGTTAAGATTTATAAATTTCAAAATAAGTTTTATAGGTTTAATGCATTATAGTCAAAACATATAGGTTAGGTCTAGAAATTCTACCTTTTAGAATTCATCAAGGTAGGATTTTTTTAATCACTTGTTTATTTTCTTGCTGCTTTGTTACTATGTAATTGATTAAGTTTATAAATTATATAGAACAAAGTTTGTTACATAATTATTAAAATAACAGTAATAATAATTTGTTTAAAATTTAATGCATTTAATGCCTTTGTTTTCATATTTCATCTTTCAAAAACTGAGACAAATGAATTTGTCTTTTCCACTTATGTTGAACTTCTAATAGTTTTGCATAATGATATACTAATAATATACTATTATTAGCTTTATAAATTTATGACTGTATTTTATTGATGTATTTACATTTCTAAGTATTAAATTATCTTATTTATCTATTTAAGTCATTTTTTGCCTTGAAATAATATTTTGTCTCTAATAACATTGCAAGCTCTACATTTTTCTTTGTATTTGCCTGATATATTTTTTGCCCATTTTTTATTTTTAATTTTGGCTATTTGTTTCATGCTTCTTTTAAATAAACAGCATCTGTTCAACTTTTGCTTTGTGATCTAATTTGGTATTTTTTGTTATTTAATGTGAATAAACCAATTCACAATTTGTTATCATAAATGTTAGGTATATTTGGTCTCTTTTCTGACAACTTGTTTTGTGGTTTCTATTTTTATCCTTTATTCTTTTTCCTTATTTGCTTATGGACTACATCACCTATATTTTTTTTTCCTTTTTATCTTTTTTCTCTTATTTTTTCCCCTAGTTATTTGGAATGCATAGAGGGCCTTGTTTTTTACTGCATTATTTTAAAAGAAATTGTCAGCATCATAAATGAAGATACTTACTATTGCCATCTATATAAAATATTTTTCCTTCCTTGTCCAACTATTTCCTAGTTTTTCACAGAATTACATTAAAAGAATTATTTGGGGGTGCCTGTGTGGCTCAGTCGTTAAACGTCTGCCTTCAGCTCAGGTCATGATCCCAGGGTCCTGGGATTGAGCCCCATATTGAGCCCTGCATCGAGCCCCATTAAGCCCCATATCAGGCTCCCAGCTCAGTGGGAAACCTGCTTCTCCCTCTCCCACTCCCCCTGCTTGTAGTCCCTCTCTCGTGTTTCTCTCTGTCAAATAAATAAATAAAATCTTTTTTAAAAAAAGGAATTATTTGGTATTTTATACTAATTTAAAGAAATATTCTTTATAAGTGTATTATTTTGTTACCATGCTTGCAACAGTGATTTAAATATAGCCTATGGTTTAACTCCATGTCCTAAGAGTTTTATATTACAATTTCCCCATTATTTCCATTATCTTCTGTAGAGTTGAAGTATACGTTAAAATCATCTGTTTATAAAGGATACATTGATGATATATTTCTTAACCTCTTGCTGTGTAAGAATGTTTCTCAAGTGCCCTTATATAGGAATGGCAATTGCAGGTGGAAGATAATACACAACCAGAGTTTTGTTTGTGTTTTCCCCTCCTTGGAAACTAATAATTTTTCCTTACCAGGAACGTGAAGGATTTGAATTTTTATTTATTTTTTTACTTTCCCTGTCTTAGTAGGATATGTCTATATTTAGAGTTATTTTCATTAATTTACCTGTATTCAATGACTCTTTTTGATTTATAGACTCTTGATATAAAGACCGTAGTCTTTCTTGAGATTAGAAATTATTACAACTATGTTGGCTTTGGTTTCTCCTTCTGAGATTACTGTCTTTAATTATAGCATCTTCTGGTTTTTGTCATTCATATATGTGTGTGTGTGTGTATGATATGATATTCATTTATATTTTTTCTTCTTTTTTCTCTTAAATCTGTAGAAACTTCTTTAGTTTGTCCTCTAGTTAACAGACTAAATTTTCTGCATTTTCAAATCTGCTGATTACTGTTTATACTGTACTATGAATTTACCATGCAGTCCAATTGGACTCTCTTGCTGCTAGCTTTTTTTGCATATTTAAAATGTTCTCTTGGGGTGCTTGGGAGGATCAATCAGTTAAACATCAACTTTTGGTTTCAGTTCAGATCAGGATCTCAGGGTCATGAGATGGTGCCCCACATTGAGTTTATGCACTGGGCGTGGCGCCTGCTTGAGATTCTCTCTCTCTCTCTCTCCCTCTCCCTCTGTATCTCCCCTCCAAAAAAATTAAACAAAAATAAAATGTCTTCTTAATCTTAATCAGAGTATATTTCAATATTAAAATGTCCTCTTCTCCTTTTTGTAGTAATTATGTTTCACAAGGAGTTATCTGCAACATTATAAAGAATATGCCGCCTATTTTGAACAACGACCTCTTTTTATATGTCTGTTTTTTTTCTGCTTACTCATCCTTACAGATGATTTTCTATGCTGTAAAACATTGGGATTTGAGACGGTTCTATCAGGTATTGGTTTCCTATAAACATCTAAAAATCTTTTAGGTAAAAGAGAGAGCTTTCAATTCCCAGTTGTTTTAACTTTGCCAGTTCAAAGGTCCAGTGGCCTAAGGAAAATAGGAGCTAATCACAGCAGGGACTGTGTAGATTTGGCAGCCAGGAATACTCTTGGGAAGTGGTGCAGTATTTCCTGAACTCATTTGCCTTCATGGGGAGCAGTATTCCTGTTCTTTGTCTGGCATGGCTGTCTGCACCTGTTGTAAGCTGTGCATACACTTTGCCATCTGGCAAACATCTCAGAAATATTGTTGACATTCTCAACGTCCCACTGCTTCTGCAAAACTTACTCTTGCTCTAACCCTTGCGGTAGAATCCAGTTATGATCATAATGCTCGATGGGCACATTTTTCATTTTCATTTTCATTTATTTATGAATTAAACTGATCTTCCTTATGCCCACAATCCTGGATATGTATCACTGCACAGGATGTGGAATGTGTTTTGGATTTTTGATAAAGAGAAAAGGGATTATCTTTCAGTCTTACTTAAGTGTTGATTTGTAGTAAATGGTAATTAATCATTACTGTTACTATTTCTCTAGGCATTTTCTTAATCCATACAATGAAAAGTATCTTTTGAATGCTTTGGTTATCTCTCCAATGGAATGGTCTCTCTCTCTTTTTAATTGGTAATTAATGGAAAATGTTGCAAACAAAAAAATGTTACAATACAGAGTCAATCCCAATTAGTGTTTTATCCAAATGTCTATCCTGGCTGGAAATGGTAGAAGGATATAGACCATATTCATAAAATACCAAGGTCTGGACATTTTGACCTTCTGTGTATGCATGTTTCACACCCATCTCTGCTAATGACTGGGAATTTTTTTTTTTAAGATTTTATTTATTTATTTGACAGAGAGAGATCACAAGTAGACAGAGAGGCAGGTAGAGAGAGAGAGGGGGAAGCAGGCTCCCCGCTGAGCAGAGAGCCCGATGCGGGACTCGATCCCAGGACCCTGAGATCATGACCTGAGCCGAAGGCAGCAGCTTAACCCACTGAGCCACCCAGGCTCCCCCATGACTGGGAATTTTTAACATGCTCTTTCATCCCCATTCTGTACCAAAGACACTGCCTTTTGTTAAATCTTTAGATATTGGTAGTTTTTACCCCTATTATTGATCTCTTTCGTGAAGCTATAATTCAACCTCCCTTTGAACAAAAATTCCATTCACTTTTTATATTCATTGACAGTTTAAAATGTCAAGATATTTTTCTTAATACTATTTTCCTAACTAACAAAATTTAAATAAAGGAAAATGATTATTTTTTACTTTTTCATTACATTTCTTTTTACTATAACAATTTTTAAATATTTTATCTTAGTTAAAAATCTAATTTTCAACTCCCTTTTCTGAAAGATCATCATTTTTCTCCTTGTTCTAGAAAAAAAGTCTATGATAGTCTAATGAAATGCAGAAATATTCATTTACTCTTAAAACACATATACCTGTATATCTTTGTATTTAAAAAGAGAATGTTTATTAGCCATTCAAACTTCTCAATTTCTTTTCTGTTATGAAATAATAGAAGCATTCATTAACTGCCTTGCTCCTCAACACACAATTCAATTTCCAACTGACTTAGTTTTCTTACTGTGCGAGATTCCTCACTACCATCCCTGATTTTAGTCTTCCTCTTGCTCTAGTCTCTCTGGGCAGAATGAGAATTGTATTAAAGAAAACTTATTCATGAATATCAGTGAGATCTGTGAAAGACAGAAGTTGTCTGCCTCCTGTGCATCATGTCCCTGAGACAAAAACCTTGGAGTCCTCTTCATCTTTGGCAGCTCCTTCTCCACCCATGTGCAGTCAAACTTCAAATTTTACTAAAGCAACTTCAGAAATGCTTGGATCATATCTTCATCCCATTGCTTCTGCCTTATTTTGCCATGCATTGCCTCCTGTCTGGGCTCTTACAATAGCTTTTCATCTTATCTCCTGCCCTAAATGATTTTACATTCCAGACCTCTTCTGTACTATCAGAGCAACATCTAAGAAATAAATCTGATTTTATTGCTTTTCTGAAGAGTGTTCCATGATGTTCCCTGTGTCCTTAGTATTAAATCCAGATTGTTTTGTTTGCACATGGGGCAACTCTACCCCATGGGCTTCATACTCCACATGAGGTTCTACTGTATGTAAAGCCTGGAAAGATGGTATTAGTCACATTACGACCTGGTAATAGAAGAGCTTAGAATAAAATTTTGAAATCTTAACACTGAACAGGAAGTAGTGCCATGACTAACATTTTATAGTTTACATAGGTGATTTTAGTCACCATATAAATGTGGTGGTTAAGAATTTGGATTCAGACATGAGGTTGCCCAAGTCCACATTCCGGCTTCTCTATTTACTAATCTGTCCTTGGGCAAGAAAGAAACCTCTTTGGGCCTCCCTGCGTAAAATAAGGTTAATAATTGTTCCTACTCCAGAAGATATCATGAAGATTGAATTAAATACTACAGTGTACATGTAAAACACTTAGAACAATATTTGGCCTAGTAAGATTTCAACAAATACTAGTTTTTGTTGACTGACAACACCAAAATATTGGTTATTTTGATGTTCTATGGCATTTTGTTTCTGGAGTATTCAGACAGAAAATTTTTTCTAATTTTAAGCCAAAGTTGACTTTACATGAGGACATCATAGTCTCTTTTATTCAAGTGGGAAAAAAATTCTAATTAATAGTAAGAGATCCTATGTATGTATGAATTATTACCTATAAACTCGTATATTTTTAAAAATCATCTCCATAATTTCTGTATTTTTATTATTATAATATCCTATTTCTTCAGTAAATAACAACAAACTCTGTTTCTCATCACTGATGATTCAAATGGTTTTATTATTAATAATACTATTTTTTTTAAGCAATATCTGTCACACTGCTCTCCTTCAAAAGATTGAGGTGATTAGGTCAATCCGATCTTTCTGTTAACCTTAATTTAAGTCTTTTCATCCATTACTCTGACTTTTTGCCATACTTAATATTTCCTAAACAAGTTTATATACCTAATTCTTTTATTTCTTTATAGCCCACTTATTGCTTATCTACTTGCACTAGTGTACTCAAACTGTAATCTTAAGTATGTATTATTATTTTCATATCCACATTTTATAATGCTTAAGATATTTTATAATACATACTTTTTTTCTTGACATTTCACTTTTCTTATTAAAAGCTTCAGCATGTTGCCATTGACCTTTGATATTCTATTTTGACATCTCCACTTTGGCTTGTATCATTTTTCCCTGATTAGATCTGCAACATGATCTAGTTCAGTCCAACTGATGTTTTCATTTACTTATTGCCCTGACCTGCCTTATTGTCTCTTGTAGGTCTGAGTCAGATCCTGCGTAGGGCATTTTCTCATGATTTCACTTCCACTTGGAATGTCCTCCATTTCTGGCCCAGCCTTTAAAGCTCAGCCTAAGTTTTACCTCATCAAAGAAGTCTTTGTACATCATGTCAGCCCTCAGTGCCTTTAGCTTTTTATAACCAACAAAAGATATAGAATAAATCTTTTTGGAGGAAAGCTGAAAAACATGTTGCAGCCTTGCATCTGTTGTTTATTTGCTATGACCATAGGCTGATTAAACACATAGACTGATTAAACTTTAGTTTCTTTTAAGATGACATTATTTACACCTCTCTGATCTGTCTTGTTATAACTTATTCATTTAAATAAAATAAGTTGCATGGACAAAAGTATAGCCTAGGGAATACAATCAATACTATTATAATGATATTGTATCATGACAGATGGTAATACATTTATCCTAGTGAGCATTGCATAACATACAGAATTGTCAAGACACTATGTTGTAAACCTGAAACTAATATAATATTTTGTATTAACTATACTTCTATTTAAAAATTTAATAAAAATAAAATAACGTGTGTAAAAGCATTTTGTAAAATTTTTAAAATATCTATTCAAGTTGATCATTGTTATCACAAACAAATCATATACGGCCTTGTTATTTGCCTTGTATCATTTTAGTACATATTCTCAGTACTAAATATGCTGTTACTCAGCCCAGTAACAGCATATTCTCTTATTCTGTTATTGGGCTTGGTACTATTATTTAAATGTCTACATGTGACTACCTAATTAGGTTTTTTAATTCTCTGGGGGCAGTGAATATTGATGGAATTAAGATCAAAGAGCCAAACTCCCAATTATCTTAGAACTAATTATCTTCGAGACATAACTGGGCTTGTATCTCCTACTAAAGTATAAATGCATACCAGAGAAACTTATATTCTCATCCTAGTCACACGGAGACAGTGAATTGAAGATACCTGATAGGAATACTCTCCAACTGAAAGAGGATCAGCAAGGAAGTGAACAAAGAGTTGGTTTGTCTCAGCTTGTCCAGGTTTGGCTTGGTGTAGTCACAAGACTTCCTGGGAAACAAGAAGTAGAAGGCAGTATGGCTTGGGCTCATGCCATTTTCTTTATTTGAAGGATAATTTGCATAAAATAAAATGCATATTCATTTGAGTTTTGAAAAATGTAGTCTACTGTTACCACTACCCCAATCAAGATGGAGAACATCTCTACCTCCCCAGTGACCTTTCTCAGTCAATCCCTCCTGCTCCCAGAGACAACCACTTTTCTGATTTCTATCACCATAGCTTAGTTTTGCTCACAAAAGTCACATAGACCATAAAATACGTACTATTTTTTTTTAGGTTCTTTCACTCAGCACCCTTTTTGGGATTCAACCATTTTGTTGCATATATAACTAGTTATAACAGTTTGTTATTAAGTATTACTTCATTGGATAAATATATCTTAATTTATTTTTCACTCACCTAATAATGGCCATTTGGATTGTTTCTGGGCTTTAGCGATGTGAAAAATGTTGCTATGAACAAGCTGGCATAGATCTTTAGTGGGTACATATTTTCACTACTCTTGAGATTGTCAGCAGACTGAATAAAAAGCAAGATCCTAAGATATGCTGTTTTCAAGAGACATATTTTAAGTATACTAATACAGATAGGTTGAAAATAAAAGAATAGCAAAAGGTATAGTGTGTAAACACTAAGCAAAAGAAAGCTGATATGACTATATTAATATCATCGAAGGTAGGCTTCAAGACAAGGAATATTAACAAGATTTTTAAAAAGTGGTCATTTCTGGGACTCGTGGTTGGCTAAGTCAGTAGAGCATGTCACTCTTGATCTTAGGGTTATGAGTTCAACCTCTATACTGGACAAGGAGCCTATTTAAAAAAAAATGTCATTTCATAGGAATAAAAGGGCTGAATTGTAACAAGACATAATTTTAAATGTGAATGACAAAATCATAGAGTTCCAAAATAAAAGAGAAAAAATAAGTGAGAAATATATACACAGTTGTTGTTAGAGATTTTAACAATCTTCTTTCAGTAGTTGATAGAACAAATAGAAAAAAAAATAGTAGACTTGAATAATACTATCAATTATCAAACATGAAGACCTAATTGACATTTATAGGATAACACATCCAACTGCAGAATATACATTCTTTTCAAGCATACATGAAACATTCATCAAAGACCATATGCTAGGCCATGATATAAGCCTTAATTTATCTGAGAATATTTTGACAACAGGGGTGCCTGGGTGGCTCAGTGGGTTAAAGCCTCTGCCTTCGGCTCAGGTCATGATCTCAGGGTCCTCGGATCGAGCCCTGTGTTGGGCTCTTTGCTCATCAGGGAGCCTGCTTCCCCCAACCCTCTCTCTGCCTACCTCTCTGCCTGCTTGTGATCTCTATCTGTCAAATAAATAAAATAAAATCTTAAAAAAAAGAATATTTGACAACAGTAGAATTAAATTAGAAACCAGTAATAATAGGTATCTATAAAAATTGGAAAATAGCAACACATTTCTAAATAATCAATACATGGGTCAAAGAAGAAATCATAAAGAAAATTAGAAAGTGTTCTACATTGAATGACAATTAGAATACAACATGTTAAAAGTCTGTGTGTTCATGCCTTTTAATCAATCTGTTGTCTTAGGACTGATTGATCAAATTAACATTAATAATCAAAATAACATGAAAGGGGATAGGCAAAAAAGCGACTGAAAGAGATCATATCTACTATCAGCCAATGTTTTTATTCTGTTACAATTATAGTGAAGTCACTGGATATTGGTTAACCTAATAGACAAATATCCTTTCAGTGTCAATAAACAATGCTAAATAAATATTTTGGCAATTTTTCCCTGATAAAACCCATATAGGGGTATGTATGAAGCTTTCGTTTCATCCAATGAAACAGTAGCAGAAATAGTCTGGATACTTAAATATTGACAAAGATTATAACTAAAGAATAAGTTAATCAGTGATTAAAAAGTTGAATAGATAACCAAGAAAAGTTGTGAAATCTTTGTTCTGAGATCTGAGACAAAACCATCTGTCTCTGATTTTGGTTCAATCCTTAATGAGTGTAACCAGTCTGACTAAATGATCTATTGGGAGGCCCCCTTCCAAACAAAAAACCTATGATTTTAATTAGCGTTAGTTATAGTGCCAACACAAGGGGAAAATTTTGCTCACTGCCATAAATAGTGGTAGGGGTTTAATTCTAAATCTAAGTTATATCTTCTAATTGATAAATTCTTTTATTTGGAAGAATATTTTATTTATAGAACTCCACAAACATTCCTCCTCCCCCTCCTCCTCCTCCTCCTTCTCCTCCTTTTGCTTCTTTGCACTCTCCTTCTCGCTCTCTCTCTCTCACTGTGTATCTTTTATGAGAAATCAAGGAATATTCAGTTTGAAATTTGTGATCATGACTTGAGCTTTTCAAAAAATGTGTGAGTCATGTCTTGCCCTTTGATAATTTCCAAGTGACGAAGCTGCTTTTACAGATCAGTCCCTACTTTTAATGATTTCCGTCTATTTTGTTTCATTGGGAGTGAGAAAAATAAATGGGAAATGTCATTCATGAGTATGAGCTTGCAAATGAATACGTGGAAGGCGAATGATTATTACTTTATCTGAGGAACGCAGTATGTTTTCCTAAGCCTTTTGCCCTTTTCTCTTCTCAAGCATATAGTTTCTCCTGTTTTCATTTACAGGTGAAAACAGTGCAGCAATGTGGTGGGATGGCAATCACATCTATGTGCATGGATAGAAGGCTATTCAAAATCTAAACATCTTACAAGTTTAACCTTACTTTTATAATTCACATGCATGAAGTTATATAGAGCAACTTTAAAAAATATAGAATGCAAGAGATCATTTCTTCATTCATTCTTACAGGCAAAAATTGGTATATTAATAATATTAAAAAAGAGAAGAAAATGAATGAGCAATGCATAATGCTTTGCTGTTCAAAAAACATTTTACTTCAAATGATCTGAATTCATCCCAGCAGCAACATTGTTGATTTGATCACAACAGGAATTATCTTTATTCTGAAGAGAGAAGAAACAAGAAAGAAAAAAAGAGAGAGAAAAGTCCTACAGGTCAAGAGATTAAGTGAACTGAGGAACAGAATGGCTAATTCTCTGTGTTTTCTCTCTAAAATGTAGGAGTGATTAGGAATAAGGGATGTGTTGCCAACATATTGAACAGACAAATACATTATCAAAACACTTTCCCACGTGAAAGCAAACAAACAAAACTTTTTGTATTGTATGTCTTTTTTTTTTAAAAGATTTTATTTATTTATTTGACAGAGAGAGATCACAAGTAGGCAGAGGCAGGCAGAGAGGAGGAAGCAGGCTCCCTGCAGAGCAGAGAGCCCGATGCGGGGCTTGATCCCAGGACCCCGAGATCATGACCTGAGCCGAAGGCAGCGGCTTAATCCACTGAGCCACCCAGGCGCCCCTGTATTGTATGTCTTAATTGGTTATGCTGTTATGTTGGTCTGTTTAAAAAACTGCATCCTTGTCAGAAAGACTATCTCTTTTCTAATCTTTTAAAATTTCAACAAATATTTCTAGGCATTAAGGATAGGCAACATTTTGCCTTGTCTGCTTCTCTGACATCGAGCTGTTTCTGGATGCTAAATATGGCTACTGCACTTTTCATATCTGCAAGGCTGTTCCTGGGTCCACCCTGCAAATAACCGTCCAGGCTTAGACTTCTCTGAGCAGCCAGGCATGGCTATCCCGCTTTCAACGCCCCCATTCTGTTCTGTGCTCAGGCTCAGGCCATTTAGTGGCAGTGAACTTTCCTTTATTTCTGGTATGATTGTTGCTTCTCAGGGTCTGGCTTGGGCTCTGATCTTGACATTTATGTCACAGGTGTCACCGGTGAAACTGCTGGGAAACCAGATGGCAGGCCTAACTGAGGTTGGCAGCATCTGCTGTTGTACTCATTGTCCCTGCTACCTGCTCTACTTTCTTCTTCCTGTTGATGTTATTGTCCTGTGTTGCAGTTTCATTTGTTCAATGCTATTTACCCTTCTATAGGCCTTTCCAAATGTGAATTCCTTTCTGTAGCTCTTTTCATGCATTTTCTCTGCTTGGAACCCCATTATCCAGGAGGGCTCATGACTTGGCTGCCTTCCTTGGGTCCTTCAGGAGCTTTCCCTTAAATGTCACTTCCTCAGCAAGACTTTCCCTAAGCACCCTATTTAAATTTTCAACACACCACTTTCCCCGACCCTGATATTTTTTCTCTTCCTTCCGTGCAGTATCTTTTTCCATAGCAATAGAGCACAGGCTCTAGTCCATGTTGATGTACTTGTACATGATCTGTATCATTATGATATATAAAATAAAAGCTTTATGAGGGCAGATCCATTTGGTTACTTACTGTATTCTAAGCATCTGGAAGAACACTGGCTCTTAGCACTTTAAAAAAGTTGTCTCTTATTGTTAAATGATACATTGCATTGCAAATTCTAAAGTACTGGGCTTCTAGCTTTATATTTGGTCTTATTCAGCTTAGTACAGTGCTATGTGTAAGAGCTTTAAGGGTATGTTTCACTTACTTGTGGAGTATAAGGAGTAACATGGAGGACACTGGGAGAAGGAAAGGAAAGGTGAATTGGGTAAATTGGAGGGGGAGGCGAAGCATGAGAGACTGTGGACTCTGAGAAATAAACTGAGGGTTTTGGAGGGGAGAGGGGTGGGACGATGGGTGAGCCTGGTGGTGGGTATTAAGGAGGGCACATATTGCATGGAGCACTGGGTGTGGTGCATAAACAATGAATCTTGGAACACGGAAGAAAAAAAGGGCATAGGTCTGTGTACTGGGTTTTTTATTTATTTAATCCTCACTATAACCCAAGTCCTTTGCCTAAAGAAGCACAGCGAGAAAGTAGCAGAGTAAGTATGCACACTAGTTTCATCTGGCTCCAAAGTTACTGCCTTTTCTTCAAAGCACGGTGCCCACCAAATACTAGTAAGTCAACAAGAGCCCCTCAAAATTTCTACACCATAAATCAGGTGTAGCTGATTGGCTAAGAAAAAAGAACTGTAAATTAGCTTCTGAAAAAGATAGTGTCAAATGCCAAAAGAAGGAAATCCAAAACTATTTAAAGCCATAGCACCTTTGGCTTAAGTGCCTGCACGTCCAAGGTAACTAACTTAAAAAGGAAGACATGTTTCTGGACACATGTTTTGACATATCTGCTGAAAATATATTGTTTGCAATGTGAAAGTAACAAAGACAAATAGATTCTTTCTTGATTCTGAAAAGGCAGGAAGAACTGCTCTTCAGTGTCTTCTTACTGTGGTCTAAGAAACAGTAATTAATCATATTTTTAAAACAACAGATTTTATCCGTATGATCTTTTTTTACTATGTCCTCTCTTTGACCTCTTTTGATCTAGTAAAACAAATGCAAGTTAGGTCTCATTTTTAATTTAGTACCATATATGTATGTATAGAGAAACCACATGATGCAATGGGCACAGGAGACTGGAGGAGGGTTAGCAAGCCCAGACAGGCTCCCTGCCCTCGTGGGGCCCAGAGCCAAGCAGGAGCAGCCACTGCTAAGGGAGATAACATGTTCCGTGAACATCTGGATGTTGAATTATCTCTAATCCAGAATTTAGGTTTAAAAAAAACCCTTAATAATTAATTAAATTCTGTCTTCATTTTTCTTCCCTTAGTGAGAGATAATTTGATGTGCTCTCTCTGTCTCTCTGTCTCTCTCTCTTTTTTAGGTAATCATATAATCTGGAGGTTGGAAGTATTTTGCTATTCTACATTTCAATTATTAGCCCAGACAGGCATGCTTTCTATAGCATTTGCTTGACTATTTCTGGTAATTGAGAATTATTTCTTGTTAAAAAATAGTCACTTTGTTTAAGGCAAGTCTAAGAATTTGAACATTATTATTTTTATTAAATAAGTTTTTTTCTCCTATAACATTCCTATTTGTCTTCAATCTGTCCTCTAGAGTCAGAAGAGCCTTTTGCACATCTAGGCCCCCTGCAACATGACAGCTTGTTTAAAACTGTGTCTCTTTGAAATTTTCTGTTATCTAGTTCTTTTATTGAGTATCTGCTTTGTGCACGGTATTGCTTTATGTACTTAAAGGGTCACAAAGGGAGTATATCATAGCCTTACCTCAAGGTAGTTACATAAATATGACAAATAGTGTGTGAGAAGCAAGTGCTGTTGAGTTTGAAAAAGTGAAAGGCCATACCCAGCTGAAAGGATGTAGAAATATTCATGGGAAATGTAACATTTGAGATTTAAAACTGATATTGTCTTGTCAGGTTGAATTGTGAATTTTAGGTAGTGAAAACAACATAAGCAGCAACTTGGAAGTAAAAACACAGAGATCAGGGTGCAAGTTTAGGAAAACTTGAGCAAATTAGTTCTTCTTTACCATAAAGTGCTAGTAGAGGTTGACAGGTAATAAGACTGGGAAGGAAATTTGGTGCGTTCTTTAAACGTCGGGGAGAGGAATTTGTACTTTCTATGAATGGTAATGGAGAATATTTGAAGATTCTTGGATGAGGGTGACAAATACAAGGTTATACTTTCATTAAATTGACTTAGTAGTAGTTTGGGGAGTGAACTAAAGCAAAGAAAAATGTATGTATAGGAATGCATTAAGAAAAAATGGCACTCCCTACTTACATATAAAGGAAATTCAGAAAAAAAAAAGAGAGATCTCTTAAAGAGAATTTTTCCGAACAATTTCACCTGAAAAACGGAAAGACTGGCAAATAAATGATTGTTGAACTGTCTGGCCTGGTGAAATAAGCTACCAAGGCAGAAACAAGCATATGTGTGTATATATGTGCCTGTGTGCACAGGTGTATGGATATAGTGTGTGTGTGTGTGTGTGTGTGTGTGTGTGTGTGTGTAGTGGAGAGGAGAGGAGAGGCGGCAGGGAGAGTAGTCTGACTTTTGTTAAGTAGTCTGACTTTAAGAAAGGTAAAGTAAGCTCAAACAGTAGAGTGGCCGTAAATTTATAGAGTCACTTAACACGGCCCTGTGTAACTGAAAGAAACAAAACTGGAGACCTGGAATTAGGCAGGTGTCATGACACATACATATATACTGGTGAGAGTGTACTGAGTGAAAAGACAAGAAAGCTTCTGAATAATATAGGAGTACAACTGTTAATTCACCAATGATTTACTGGATGATTTATCTCAGATAATGAGGTATGCTGGACATTGTGGAAAAACCACAAAAAGAGATGGGTTAAGATAAGAAATATGAGATAATAGGGGAGATAAGTTTTACATGGATAACTTTAATAAAAAGTAGAACTGACAAACATCACTAAGGTGTCTCTGAAAAAAGAAATCAGCATTTAATTAGCATCTACTATGTCCTAGGCATAGTGCTTAGTTTTTTCTTATAAATTTATTTCATAAAACTTAAAATGAGCCTTGATTCCTACAGATGAGAATATTAAGGTTCAGAGAACTTTAGTCTTATTCTAGCAGAAGTCAAGATAACCCCACAATAACATGATTATAAGGGGAACCCAGTTATATTTTAGGTCACCAGTTTAATAGCAGCGAGCTTATGGTATCGTGACAATATCTCAGGTATAGAAAGGGATCCGGTGACTTAAAAAATCAGGCATATTTCACGTTACCCTTCTCAGTTGGTGTATCAATGGTACATTTCTCCAAAAATGGAATGATGAAGCATATTTAGAATTTGAAATCAGACACATGTGAGTTTAAATGCTGCCTCTGTTGGCAGTGCCTCATTACAGCCTCCATATGCCCAGATCACCACCACATTAGAAAAATGTCAACAGCATTACTTCCCTTACAAAATATCACAAGGATTAAATGAGATAACTAATATCAAGAATCAAGTAGAGCGTCAGAATTTAAATCACGTGAACATGAAATGAAGACACAAATCTGTGGTCTCTTATGGTCTCATCTTCTCTCATATCTAGTTCTCTCTCTGTCTCTCTGAGGAACACACATATACATACATACACGCATGCACAAATTTTGTATCAAGGATATTTTGGAATGTAGCTATTTTTTGAGCATTGTTTTTCATTTCAAAGACCTTCTGCTCCTGGCTTTGCCTACTTGTTCTCTCCTGGGATGATGCCTGGACATTAGATCCACTACCCCACTGAGGAGTTTAGAGACTGCCCTTTTTTCTCCCCCACTGAAGAGGGTTAGAGCTGAGGGCCCAAGTTACAGGTAGAGGTCCTCAATGAAATGGAAGGAATGAAGAAAACTGAGCTGGAAATATTCTAGCATTTGGAAAAATTTTTCACTTTTTGGAGAGGACCATGACTTGGGAAATTTTCTTCCTTGCCTATTAAATTCAGAATTGGAATTCTGTGATTCTAACATAATTTAGCCATCAAAATAAATGAATATGTAATCAGAGTAGAGGTGGCCTTCCAACTGACAAATCACTTAGGAAGGGTTGAGGTAGTTCATGGATAGTCTACTAACATGCACTTAATATATCTTAAGATTAAAATAGGATGTACAGCAATGTTGCCAGACTATCTGCAGTAGAATAAAAATACCTGCATAAAGATATAGGCATATGTCATTATACATAACTTATTTTTCCCCAGAAAAGTTGGATGTAAAATGATTATTTACTACACTGAATAGTATTTCCCAGGGATCATCATGATTATGAAAATATTGGTGTGCATATCTGTTAAAGAAAAAAATAATGTTTAAAAATACAACAGGGCGCCTGGGTGGCTCAGTTGGTTAAGCGACTGCCTTCAGCTCAGGTCATGATCTGGAGTCCTGGGTCTGCGTCCCACATCAGGCTCCCTGCTGAGCAAGTAGTCTACTTCTCCCGCTGACTTCTCATGCTCTGTCACTCTCACTCTCTCTCTCTCAAATAAATAAATAAATTTAAAAAATATAACAGTCTTTAAAGAAATGAAGGATATTGTTCAACAATTATAGTATGAACAGAAAATACAGAAAATGAGTTTTTGGAACTATATATTGGAACTAACCCTAGAATTGAAAGAAAAATGATGATTTATCCAAATAGTATCTACTAAGCCTATGCCTTTCATTTTCCATTATGTTCTGTTCCCAATCTATAATGGGAAAACATGTAAATCTATTTGTTCAGAACTTTCTCCCTTTTATGGAAATTGTTAGTTACAGAAATCAGTGAGTGGATCAAGTTAAAGAGAGAAAGATGTAAAAACACAGTAAGTGACAATAAGAAAGTTTCTGAAAAAATAAATTGAAATCTATGGATTAAGTAAACTAGAAAATCCAAAAATAAATCCTCAGATAACATTTAGCAAGTCTTTTCTTAATTTATGTTTCCAGCATTATTCTAATGTAATGAAGAAAACTAAAAATTAGTTATAAAATAGGATTAAAAGATAACTTTCAGAAAGACATTTCTTAGTCTCTCTCAGCTTTCTTGAGTAAAAATCCTCAAGTTTTTGAGCACTTATCCACAATCATTAATTATAACATAAACTATTATATAATTATTTCCTTGTCTGTGAGATTAAGTAAGCCAATTTTTTTTCAGTATAAGTTGAACCTTACAGTAATTATTATAAAGTGAATCTTTGTGGAAAGAAATTAGAGTCATATGCTATTTTTACTATATATCTTTATTTTATAATTCCTCTATCTTTCATGATAACTTTTATATTTGTAGATGTCATCATATATAATAACATGGCTTCTTTTATATTTTAATTTAGAAAATTAATGTTCCTCTTTTATAAGTGAGAAAAATTTTTAAATGATGGGATTGAAAGGCAAAAAATGTTATCAGAATTTAGAAATTAGTTCATAATATTCATTCCTTTCTGACTACTTAAGATAATATTGTGTGCCTTTCCAATTACTTATGAGTCTTCCAAATATAATGTCTGGCTTTAAAAGTTGTAACATAAAATCACCTTTCTGTAAAGTAATGCAACTGAATGAAGTTTAAAAGCTTCATGTAACGTGCCGTTTAGCAATCTCCTAAAATGTCAGTTTGGTGTTAACAAGAACAAATAGAAGAAAAGCTAATGTGCAAGCCTTCTGAAAACTTCATCCTGGGAAATCAGAGATAAGAGACTATGATTCTTATTTCAAATCTATATTGCATAAAAGTATTTTTGAAATGGAAAAAATATTCACATGTTGCGCTTCATATATCTTGGGTGTTTTGGTAAAACATTTTCTGTTCACCCTTTTAAATATCCTGGGACACAGTCACTAGCTAGGATCACTGGGACAAAAATGGGTGACCCTACAACCCTACAACTAATATGATGTCAAAGAAACTACACATTCCCTTGGCATTCCTGAGAGCAAGTGGCTCCTGGAAAAGACTGAAGAAACATTGCATAATGGTTAGGCACATGGATTCTGTGACCAAAAAGCATGGTTCAGATTCTGACTCTACTATTTCCAGCTTTGAAAACTTGATGCATGTTGCAAACTATTTAATCTTTTGGTGCCTCAGTTTCCTCGTGTTTTAAATGGGGATAATCACAACATCTATTTCATCAGGTTGTTATGAGTTATGTGCTTTTAAATAGTTCTCAAAATAGTGCCTGACAAAAATAGTGCAGTATGTGTTATTATGGTTAACCTCCCCCAAAAGATACATTTGCCAAATCACTTTGTAATTGTTTTACTCCTTAATTTATTTTTTTGAATTAGAATCTTATTATACAAAAGCCTATTATTAAGCACATTTGTAAAGTGAGACCAAAATATTCATGTATTCATTTGATAAATGAAGCTAATGCTCATCATAGAGATTTGTGGAATATACGATTACAGTAGGACAACTTATTTTGGGGAAAGAATCTTCTAACTATCTTGTCTGGTTTCTAAGTCTTTAGGATGGTATACATAGAAGATATATTTTTTTCTAATGAAAATGGTAAAACCAGAAAATACGCTATATAAATGTATACAGCATATTTTCTAGCATACATATATAGCATATTTTCTAGCTTTATCATTTTCATCAGAAATCTATTTATACATATGTGTATATATATGTATTTATATGTGTGTATATATATTGTATAGATAGATCTTCTGACATTAATAATATTACCAAGTATTGAGACACCACAAATATGACCAGTATGTGACCAGAGTACACACTTTACCGTTTTTGTTTTTTTTTTGTTTTTTTTTCCATTTTATTTATTTTTTCAGCGTAACAGTATTCATTCTTTTTGCACAACACCCAGTGCTCCATGCAAAACGTGCCCTCCCCCCATTTTTGTTGACAAGCATCTATCCACCTCTTGTCCAGTGATAGTATTCCAACTTTGCTTTTGAGGGATATTCCTAGACCACTGCCACAATCCTGACTGTTCATAGGTTTCAAGGAAGGTTTCCTTCTAGTTTCAAGGGTGAGGCATTTGCTTTCGGGGAGGTCAATCAAAGCACAAAGGACGGCATTACCTAGGACTGAGTGATTACTTAAGGGATGGGTATGTAACCCAGCTGGAGCCAGTGAAATGCAATGAGAGTTTTTCTGAGTGTTTATTCCTATTGGATTTAAGTCTGGGAGGTTGGGAGCTGCTATACAGCACCTTATTACAATAAGGAATGAATCTCTAGAAAAGTTAACACCACTGAAGTCAAAGCATAACTAGATGCTGGTAATGTCATCTGTGTTCCAGAATCATCCCATGCCTAAACCTAGCCCTAGAAAAAATAAACCTTGAACTAATGAACTTCCTTTTCCTTCCATCCTTCCTTCCTCTCCTTTCTTCCTTCTCTCCCTCCCTCCCACTTTCTCTTTCTTCCCTTCTTTCCTTCCTCCCTCTCTCCCTCTTTTCTTCCTTCTTTTCTTTTCTTATTTCTTCCCTCCTTTCCTCCCTCCTTCCCTCTCTCTTTTTTCTTTCTTTCTTCTTTCTCAAGCCAGTGTGAGTCATTCTTTTGTCTCTTATAACCAAAAGAGGCCTGCTAGAGTGATTAAATTTTTTTTTTACTGGATCTTCTGTATGCTCAGTTCCAACAAATACATTTTCTATGAAAATGATGAAGCTAGAAAGTATGCAAAATATATTGATCATAATTGGTACCACTGCCTGGTATTTATTTAATCTTTATTTCAGGCTTTAGTTGCATGAGCAAGTGTTTATGACTGAATAAAGTTCACAGATTTTTGGTGTCAGACTTTCAGTTTGAATCCTACGTGTATGATTTTAGATGACTAAGATCGTAATACGTATGTCCTTTCTTCAGTTTTTAAATCAGGATCATGAAAGTGTTTATTTGATTAAATTGTGGGGAGGATGAAATGATATGGCGCATACAGTCATGCTAGCCCACTCAGTGACTGGCACATAAGTCCTCCAATCATCACTTTATCATCAATTGAAAGACTGGCACTTAGGATTTCACTGGATTTTCAGTTTTCTTCTGGCTGCTTTTCAGCCACTAAAATCAGAGTTAAAATAAGATTGGTGTCTCATCAGGGTTATTTTATTTCTAGAGAAAGTTTATTTGTGTAGCACAAAGACCATCTCTGTTGAATTAGCAGAGCACTTTATTGGATTTCAGATACTTTGGGGCTGAGGCTAATGTTAAATTCCTCTGTATGTAAGACTTTCACTAGTATAATTGCTTTTTTATGTTTTTATTTTTAACAGTCAGTATTTATTTTCCTTTTTCACTTTGAATTATTTGACTTCTGGCTTAGCAAATAAAAAGCGTGATCAGAAGCTTAATCTGTTAGCAGAATTAATGATTGAAATCAGCAAAGTCTTAGTGTTTTGTTCTAAGAAAAGCCTGTGAAAAAATCAGAGCTCCATTAGTGAAAGCTTTGGGCGGCTTCAAACACAGGGCTCTGTGTACGTACACTGTGAGCGGCTTCTCTTCACAGTTCCCCCGCCCTCTAGTGGTAGTTATAATAACGCCATTTTGTAGTCCCCAAACAGGAAATGCCTGTTCTTACTTCAGTTACCAGAATCCTTTTACAGGAAGTTAGGTGTGGTCTTTGAAGGAGAATTTAAAAAAAAAAAAAAAAAAATGAAAAAAAGAAAAAAAGAATGATGGAATTTTAGCTGCAGTCTTCTTGGTGCCAGCTTATCAATCCCAAACTCTGGGTGTAAAAGATTCCGCAGGGGTAATGTTTTAATATTCTTATTATGCTTATTCTCTGTGATGCTTCTCTACCTATACAGTAGAATCCTTGGGGGAATCTGCAGAGGACCACTTTCATTTTGAAGCTGCTGGCTGCATGTTTTAGCATGTCTCTTTTATTAGAGCATCCAGGCATGGCAGTTTCCTCCATGGAGTATGCATGGACCTTCTTCATGCCTATTTCTGTCGAGGCATGAGGGTCTCTCGGGATGGGTGAGGTAAATGAGGGATGTTTTGGAGGCAGTGTGATACTGAGAGGGCAGCCTGCTAGCTAGTGGCTGAAAGGTCCTAGTCTACTTCAGAAAAAATGTAGAAACGGTAGAGTAGCTTATGTTATTTTAAATTTCCCTGTTTGATCTAGCATATGCTACAGAAATGATGCATTTACTCTTTGAAAATGCACTTTGTATAATTAAATGGCAATTCTCATTCCTGTAGGATGGGAGTTAAAATGGATTGATATTTTAAAAAGAAGAATTATATACAGATGGCATTCAGGAGTTAATGTTTTGGTTGTATGGTTTCAAAAATCATAGAAACTCTTGCAGCTGGTTCAGAGGTAACATTTGGAATGATTGGTGTGCTCTGTGAAGTTATATTTGTTAGTCCGGTGAAATATAATTAGAATACAGTAAGCCTCTATGTCATGGCAAAGACCAACAAAATAGGAGTTTGTTTAAAAGATAAACTATCTTAAACTTGTTATTTTTTCAAGTCTAAATTTGCTATTTAGATGTTTATGAAATGGACACTATTTGAGAAAATGAACTAATTCTACAGTGTTTACTAAGTACTGCAAATTTGTTAATTTAAGAAGCAATTATACTAGGTAGCAGCAGGTTGCTAAGCCAGGGGGGTCCAAGATCCAGACCTCTGACGTGGATGACTTCCTGCCCAGTTTGGCAGGAGCTGGATCCCTTCCTGTGCAGCTTCCGAGCAGTTCCAAATGCAATCGGGCATCCCCCGCTCCTTCCTGCTCCCTTGCTTTCAAGCAGTATCTACCTATGTTTCCATAGCCTGGCATTTCAGGATTTCCAGAGCTCTTTACCAGGTGCGTTGATTTTGAATAAGCTATTAAAGGGGGAAAAGTAGGCCAAAAGGAACATGGAACAAAATGTAGAGGTACATGCAAGATCCTTGCATAGCCCAGGTTCTATAATTTTGGGTGATTGTTCATCTCTTGTTTTGGATCTCTGATATTTTTTTCAGAAAGGATGCTGAAAAAGATGGCTGCCAAAATAGTCACACAAGTGAAACAGCAAGCACAAACCAGTATCCTCCATTTCTGTGCTCCGAATTTGGATATTTTCACTTAAAACATTTTGGGAGTGGGAGACTAGATTACCTCATAGACATCTACTGAATGTGAAAGACAGATCTCCATGCAAGCAAATGAATGCATGCCCGAGAATCCCCTGAATACAGCTTCCTTAATAAAATATTGCAGATAGCTTGGTTTATATATTTTATCTCAGTATCATGCAATTGCCACAGTTACCTTTTATCCTAATGACCATTGCTTCTCTCTCTCTCTCCTTCTCTCTCTCTCTTGTTTCCATAGCACTTTTTTATACAAGGAGCTAAACAGTGATTAAAGGAGCAGGATGAAAAGATGGCACAGTCAGTGCTGGTACCACCAGGACCTGACAGCTTCCGCTTCTTTACCAGGGAATCCCTTGCTGCTATTGAACAACGCATTGCAGAAGAGAAAGCTAAGAGACCCAAACAAGAGCGTAAGGATGAGGATGATGAAAATGGCCCAAAGCCAAATAGTGACTTGGAAGCAGGGAAATCTCTTCCATTTATTTATGGAGACATTCCTCCAGAGATGGTGTCAGAGCCTTTGGAGGACCTGGACCCATACTATATCAATAAGAAAGTGAGTTTTTAGTGAAGTTGTCTTTACTTGCCCTACTTCCTAATTGGTTCTGGACTAGTCCCACAGTTGTCTGGTGAAGAATGGTGTGCCTCCTCCCCTTTGTCTGAAGCATCACTAGGATGCTGGGTTGGCTTGAGCATATAATGGATCCATTATCCTACAAGTACTTGGAAGTACTCATTTGAGCCTACATTCCCAAAATGAACAGAGCTGAGGAGGCATGATGCAGTTGGGTAACTGGGGAAGGGCAAAAGTCCATTCACCTTACAGTGTGATGAAGCAGAAAGTGAAAACAAGAGTTATATTTCCAGAAGTAATATTTAAAATCCTTTGTATAAGTTCCTTTAATTGGCCGCAGGATTATGCCTTCCTGCCATACACTTTGCCCTTTCCACAGCTCTCTGCAGAAGAAATAATAATAGGTGACTTAAGTACTCCCTCCCAAAAGCAGCTCATCCAAAAACACACGTGGAAAACTCTGAAGTTCTCATGAAAATTTTTTGTCAAAATGAAGAAGTAATCAAAACCTCATTTTTATGCTTTTGTGTATTACAAATATAGTTTTAAAATACTGATTTCAAAGCTTGATAAAAGGTGCTAAGAATTCCTACAGCAATTACTACAAGTTTTTTTTTTTTCTCCTTTAAATCCTCATGTCACTTAACCAAATTTAGGAAAGTTAATGGTGCACAGAAAGAAAAAACACCTATCATCATGTTGTGTGTTGGTAATTAGTGTATTACTATAGTATTTTGTAAGGCAAAATTTTAAATGATGATCTTACCTTTCTCTTAAAATGTTCTTAATTTTAATATTAAGATCCTAAATTCTGTTTCATGTGTTGTGTTTTCTTTTTCAGACATTTATAGTATTGAATAAAGGGAAAGCAATCTCTCGATTCAGTGCCACCCCTGCCCTGTACATTTTAACTCCCTTCAACCCTATTAGAAAATTAGCTATTAAGATTTTGGTACATTCATATCCTTTTTTCAAATAGTTGCTTGTTAAGATTTTGTTCTTTGACTGAATCATTGATCTGGAAATTTTTAAAAAAATTATGTGCTTGGCAATGTTACATGCTCCTTTTTTTCATTCCTCTTACTCAACTGTTCGCATATTGCAAATGGGATCATAGGTAAGTGAACCTCTTTTCCTCATCTTGTAGTTGTTCCTCTCTTCCTGACTCACTGCTTCTTCCTTTCTTCTGTCCTCTTCTGCTTCCTTCTAAATTGCTGCTACATCTAAGACTTCATTAATATTGACTATGTTGCCAAGTCCTCCTTTTACGCATCTTCATATTTTACAATGTTTTGCAATGGGTGAACTCCATGAGCTAATTTTCCTTACTGCTTTCACATTTGGAAAATATGTAAATGATCTGAATTGCACAATTTTATATCTTTTTGATCTGAGTTGTACTACCTTCTGTTTTTTATTTGAAAGCTTTGAGTTAGTAAATGCTTACAGTTGTGATTGTATACATTCTAGCCTTTCAGATATCTCTCTAATTTTTTTCCCCACCAGCATCGCACTGATTTTCTATTTTCTCTTCTCTTTCCCTTCCTTCTTTCCTTCTTTCCTGCCTTCCTTCCTTCTTCTTTTTTCTTTTCTTTTCTTTTCATTTCTTCGCCCTCCCTTTCTTTCTTTCTCTCTCTCTCTTTCTCAGTTGTTCCTGTGTTTTATTCAAGTCAAAGATTCTGCTACAACTGGCTTTCTCCAAAGGCTTATTGTCTGTCAACCTTATACATCCTCATTTTATTCTTCATTCTCCTTATTGAAGTAGCAACATCCTGGAAGTGAGATTGATGACACCTTGGTGGGAGATGGTAATCTGATTTACTCCTAGAAGTTAAATAGAGTAGTTGTGAATGAGAGATTTTATTTTAGGTAAAAGACAGTGGTCTGACTGACAGCCAGCCCTGGGAAAACCAAGGAAGCCAAGGTTTGGAAGACTGGGGTCTTGCCAGGCAGGGGCATTTACAGGAAGAACACTTAAATCTTGGGATGAAGATTGTTATGCATCAGGAACCAGAGGTAAGGTTCCTGAAGGGGGAACTGTAATCTAAGCAGAGTCTCAAGGCAACTTTTAATGTTGTTTCTTCTTTAGAAAGGGTCATTGCCTGGGATTCCATGACATGATCAGGCCAGGGATTCCATGACATGGTGAGACTTTTGGTGTAAAAGCCTACTTTCTGCAGTAGTCCAAGAAAATATTTGAATTAGATAAAGTGAGGAATTCAGGATATGGGATAAGCTTGGTATAGGGAACTCATTTCAGTTCTGGGTGGAGGGGCTGTAAATCACTTCCCCAGACTTGCCAGGCAGTGTAAATGATGTTTTCAGAGACATGACATTTTAGAATTCAGTCTCCCTTCAACATCTAATTTGTTTCTTTTCCTCCCTGTGTTCTTTGCATAGACATCAGCGTATTTTAATTTGTTATTTCTTTTATGCTTTAAGTTTAATAATTTTTTGAATTATCTAAAGGAATAACATTTCATTATTTCTATTTTTCAAGAAAGAGAGCCCAATGGTTTGGGGCATAAAGGTTTTTAAGTTGGCATTAGAAATGAATAATAAAGTTGAGATTTAGATTTGGGTCTCCTGGATTATAAATTTGGTCTATTACTGTGTTTTGGGTATTTGTAATCTTTGCACTAAATAAATCTTTCCATAAATTATTTATTTTATTATCAGATAACTATACACCCTTTATGTAAACTTTATTTTTATATGAAATTCTGTAAAAACTCAGACTTATGTCCAGTGCTCTATTAAGAGTAGATAACTAGGAGAGTATGCATTGAAAAATAAGTGACTACTGAGTCAGAGGTTAGAAAATCAGATGTGAAACGAGTAACAAAGTGGGAGGGCTGAATAGGTCAGAAAAAAAACTATTTTGTCCTGAATCTGAGTGATGGGATGGAATTAAGAAAGCCTAATATTAAAGAAAAAAACAGCTTTTATTTTAAACCTTTTGTGTGGAGATCATGTATTTTTTCGAAAGTGTCATGAAAGCCATGATCTTACTCCAGAAAATCCTAGGAAGTTAGGGGACCTATGAGTCCTAATTTAAGACCCTGTGTGAAAAGAGACTCCTACTGGTAGAGGACAAGGACAGTTTTAGAAGTTTTGATCATAACATCCAGGCATTAAAGACATAGTTTATGGTGCTCTCTGGGAATTAGACGACTTGAATTTGAGAGTTTTCACTTGCTTCCCAGAAGAAAGAAAATCTTCAAGGGGCAGAATTGTTTGGAGACCTGCTGTAATGTGAGTTATATGAAGGCAGTCAGGTAAATCTATTAAGATTTGCTAAAGTGAACAGATGCTTACAAATGGCTGATAAGCCACAAATTTCTTCCGGTGCAGAAAAAAAGTAGATTTAAAAAAATCTCTAATTTCCTTAATTAAAATATTATATTTCAGATATTTCGTCTTGGAGTAAAGATAAAAGAAAAAGCAAATGAACCAAAAGTCTGATATAAATAAATTCTTTGTCTTTTGAATAGTGGCATATTTGATGGAAGAGCATAGTAAACTTGGATGGGTGTAATACTGTAGGGTTTGTAAGTGATTCTGCTAGTGATTTTGTCTTTTATTCTTCCCAGCATAAACCCTATGCTCAAATCTTGGTTTTCTGACTTCAAGCACATGCCTTTTGCTCTAAAGTTAAAATGCTTGGAGATGATGATGGTGGGTTGGGACACAGTTAAGAGGTCATTGTATATTTATTATCATTAATTTATAAACCAGAAAATGCCCATTCACAATAAAGAAATTTGTATTTTAGGCCTAGACTAATATCTCTATTTCTAAAAAAAAATCCTGTCTCATCTCTTAAAGAGCTGTTATCTTCATTAGGAGCTGTTGAATATCAAATTAGCTTTGTTTCTTGACTTTGGCAGAATGAGAACTTATACTTCTGCTTACTATATTTGTGCCAGCATGTATTTTGAAAGCTGAAAATGCTTTTGATATGCCTAATATCTTGTTTTGCTAGTTAAATAAAATATGGTTATATTTTCTAGATTGTAAACAACTTAAAAATGATCCATATTCCTAAAATTTCTTATCAGAGTTTTAAATGTGTTTCATGTCAGTTTTTATTATTTTAGATTAATATGCATATTCTACCTTATTTTGCTTTTGTTTGCAAATATTTATGAAGTTCCTAATATATGGCAGATGTTCTAGACATTGCGAAGCAACACTGAGCATAACAGAGTTCCTGCTTTCATGCAGTTATGGTCAGTATATGTGTGTGTTTGAGAGGAGAAAGATGAGAAAAATCATATGCCAACCCATGATAAGAGCTATTAAGAAAAATAAAACTGTGTAAAAAGAGAAGAATGGCAAGGTACTATTTTCGATCAGAGAAGTCCTCTCTAAAAAGATACCATCTGAGTAGAGATCGGAAGGGAGTGAGACATGGAAATCTAGGGAAAAGTTAAGTGTAAGGAGAATAGCAAATGTGAAGGCAAAGTATAAAGATAGATGTACAACTGGTGTGGTCAGCAAGGAGAATCAGCAAGGAGTCCAGAGAGATGGGGTGGAGTGGGGAAGGCAGGGTGTAGTGGGATATGAGGTCAGTGAGAGCAGAAGGCAGGGCTGCAGTTGTAGGCCACGATAAGGACACCAAAGTCGGGCTGAATGAGATGCGGAGTGATGATTGAAGGATTTCCTGCAGAAGAATATCATAACCTGACTCATATTTTATAAATACCACTCTGGGTGCTGGGTGGAGAATAGACTGCATGGAGGGAGAGTTTGGGAGAAGATTGACTGGGAGCCTCCTTCCATTTTGAAGACAACAGATGCTGGTGGCTTGGACTATGGTAGAAACAGTGAGGGTGGCAAAAGAGCATCAAATTTATATGTGTTTTGCAGAAGAGCCAACGGGATTTTCTGAGCAATTATTAGATTTGGATGTGTTTTTGAGATGGCTGTTAGACATTCAGGGGAGGAGCTGAGTACTTGGATGGAAATAGAAGTCTGGAGTTCAGGAAAGCGTAGGTAGGGCTGGGGATAAAATTTCAGAAGACATCAGTATTTAAATGGTATTTATTAAATGGTATTTAAATGGTATTTATTAAATGGTATTTAAATGGTATTTATAACAAAGATCTGTGACACCCCAAGTAACACAACTAGTTCAGACTGCCTGTCATTCACACAGAATAGAAAAATGAAAAACAGCTTTTGGTATCAGAAAACCTGGATTCAGACCCACCTCTGAGATTTACCTATTGCTCTATGACATTGGGCCAGGTTATTAAAACTGTTTTGAATCTCAGTTTCTCCACCTATGAAACTGGAGTCAAAATTTATACATTAATAATAATAAAATGTATGCGAAGTACCTGGCATCATGACTAACACCTAGTAGGTACTTGATAAATGGTTGCTATGATAGCTGTTTTTGGTTGTAGTAGGTACAATTCTAGCAGCAACTGCTACAAAATTAGTAAAGGAAAGCTCTCATACTGTTAAGGAATTCCACAAAGAATTCTGTATAAATCACCATTTTCTCCTGGCTTCACTATCCCAAGAAAATGTTTATATGCCACCAGAGTTTGATGCTTTAAGTGACTAAAACATAATGTGATTGTGCAACCTTCTCATTTTGCAGATGATTTATTTAGGTCCCAGAAGTATTTACTCCCTTTCTAAGGCTACATTTTGTATCAGTGACAGAGTTAAAACTTCAGACCAGGTCTTCTCATTCTCAGCCTAGTGCTCTTTGCATTTTCCTCCCGAGAGAAGAAAACTCTCAGATATAATGTACTAGGTGTATTGCCAATATTGCTGGCTATATGAATTCCAAAGGTTATTTTCAGTGGCTTCAACTTACTAATTCATTAAATAAGAAGTAAGCTTTTTAGCTCATTCCAAAATTATCCAGTATCCACATAGAAATAATAATTTTAAAAAAGTTACAGTTTTTCCTGCAAAGAACTATATAGGCCTGTAGGAGAGGAGGGGAACAACTTACGATTTCCATTTCCCCTGCTTTTAGTTTAAAAATATTTTATTTATTTATTTGAGAGAGAGCATGAGAGGAGAGAAGGTCAGAGGGAGAAGCAGACTCCCCATGGAGCTGCAAGCCCCATGCAGGACTTGATCCTGGGACTCTGGGATCATGACCTGAGCCGAAGGCAGTTGCTTAACCAACTGAGCCACCCAGGCGCCCTCCCCTGCTTTTAATGCTCAAAAGTTATCATGCATTATCACATGGTTAAGAAAGATGGTTAATCATAGAATGAAACAACTCAAGAGTTAAAAGTATATATGTGACATTTAGTTAATATTTCTGCTAGCTTAGAAATATGCACTGATATGTAGAAAGAGGCCTGTCCTACTCTGCTTTGAATTTTCTATTTTTATGTTAAGAAAACAAAACAAAACTCTAACATTAAACTGTTTTCTCCCTCTAGTTTAGAGTTAAAAATTCCCCTGAAACATCTCTGGATATTATATAACATTACAAAGTCCCTGAACAGATTCATAAACAATGACCTCCCCTTCTTTAAGAATAATAAAGAAATGCCCTACATTTTATATTCAATAAGCATGTGATTAATAGTAATAAAAATCACTGTATTCTCTAAGGAAAGCATTAGTACTGTATTTACGTAAGAAAATTGAACATCCAAGAATTAAGCAACTTGCTCAAACCCCTGTGGTTGGTAAAGGATTCATCTGGTCTGTCCTTCAGTGTGATACAGCTCCTGTTGCTCCATCTTATCTTCACAGACCTAGGGGTAGTATTTTAAATATTCAGATTTCATGTCAAAGGGTACATGAACCATATTCAGTATAAACTTGAATTTCTTTTCACCATATACACACCGAAAATATTTTAGGTTTGCCAACCAGCAGTATCAATCAAAGGTTAACATATTTTACCTGGTATAAACAAATTAATAGATTAAAAGGATCATTTTTCCCCTGAAATTATTTAAGGTTAGTCTGCCTCTATTATATTTTATATACAAAGACTCTTAAGGAAATATTGTTCTGGGATACATTATTCTTTTGAAAAATATACTTTGTTGATGTCTTGGCCCTTATATTCAGAAAATAATGTAGGATTTACACATTTTATTACTGGTTCTTGCCCCCTTGAAATCTGCCTTGACGTGGAGTTTCTATACTTTTTTAACGTGTGTTATCATCAAAACAAAATTCATTCCTACATTTTTTTTAATATCTGTATATTTATCATGATTATCTGAAATCCTATAAAAAGTTACTCACTAAATTCCAGGAATTTTAGAAGTATGTGACTGATAAAATTAATCCACAGTGATCTCTAAAAGTTGATGAATTCTAATACACACCCTATTTGGAGATACCTATTAAATCAAAAGCAGAAAACCTACCTCTAGTTATCTTTTTTGTTTTAAAAGCAAACTAATTTTGCTTTCCTTTCCTGAGTGCCTGTCAGGATCTTTAACTTAAGTGTATTTTTTTTAAGATTTTATTTACTTATTTGACAGAGATCACAAGTAGGCAGAGAGGCAGGCACAGAGAGAGGAGGCTCCCTGATGAGCAGAGAGTCCGATGTGGGGCTTGATCCCAGGACCCTGGGATCATGACCTGAGCCGAAGGCAGGGGTTTAACCCACTGAGGCACCAAGGCGCCCTTATGTGTATTTTTAAATTATTGAAAGGATAGTCATGCAATGTGGAAAACTCCTGTATGAGCACAATTGCTTTATTAATTGTGACTTATGGGACAATAATCATTCTTTCTGTTGTTTAATAATACTGAAATTTTTATTTTACTTCATTATATATAATTACATTCTACCATTATAAAGAATAAATACTTCTTAAGGGCCATAAAACCATGACTCAGATCATCATGTGACATAAATCCCATGAGGCTATTAATTTCCACCTATGTTTGCCTTGGTACTCCCTTACGAAAAACAAAGTATAGAAACTTGTGTACTCAGTATACATGAAGACAAATTTCATGCTGTATTTTTATCCCATATCATATCAATACCTCATCAGAAATCATTAAAAAGGAAAAATTTTATTCCATTTAGTAACAAATGGGTTGCAAAATTTATTTCATTCAGTTGTCAACTGACTGTGCAAAATGGCCAGGATTTAGTGATGAACATTATAGACGTGGTGTCTGTCCCCACGAAGTTGACAGTCTAGTAGAAGAAAAGATCAGCATTAAAATTAGTCATTGGAAGAATAATATAAGATGCTATGGGGTTATATAACTGGTAGACCTAAGCAGGTGAGGTATTATGGCAAGTAACTTTCTACCAGAAATCTTTTTCAAAATAAGTACTAAAGAACAAGTATGAGTTGGCTATAGTGTGGTATAGAGCATTTCCAGGGAGAAGAGGTGGCATTTGCAAAGACCCTTATCTGAGAAAGAGAATATTTCATTAGATGATCTAAAACAATTTTGGCATCATGGGAGAGTGCAATTAAGAGTGAGCAATACAAAAAAAAAAGTAAAGTGTGCAAAACTAGGGGAGTAGACAGGGTTCAGACTTTCTGGAATCTAGACTGTGTTAAGACATTTGATCATCATCTTAAGAATAGTGGACAATTATTGAAATCATCTGAATTACATTTATGCAAGTCATTTTAGTACAGTATGCAGAATGTATTGTAAAGAACTTAGCATGGATTCGGAAAGACCAGTTTGGAGGAAACTGCAATAATCTCAGTTATACTTGGTGGCAGGGACTATGTAGTGATGTGGGGATGCAAAAGTACACCGAATCCAGTGACAGCAGATAGAATTAACAGTATTTGGTGCTAAATTGGGTTTAGAGGTTTAGGGAGAGAGAAAAACCCAGGATTGCTTCTAGGTTCCTGGCTAGATCCTGGGACATTCTATAATGTCAAAGGAGCAGTATGGGGGCAGCGTGAAGAGAAGGAATGGGGGAGATGGGAAGGGTGGGATGAAAAGATTTTACTTCAGTTTTAGAACTCAGTCTTGGGGCACCTGGGTGGCTCAGCCATTAAGCGGCTGGCTGCCTTTGGCTCAGGTTATGATCCCAGGGTCCTGGGATCAGGCCCACATCAGGCTCCCTGCTCAGTGGGAAGCCTACTTCTACCTCTCTCACTTCCCCCTGCTTGTGTTCCCTCTCTTGCTGTCTCTCTCTCTCTGTTAAGTAAGTAAATAAAATCTTTAAAAAGAGAACTCAGAATCTTTTAAATGATTTTGAAGTATCAGTGAGACACATAGTACAGATGCCATTTGAACACTTGACTGTGTAGAGTTCAGAAGAGGCATCTGACCTAGAGAGAAGTAGTTGAGATGGTGGGTACATAAATGACACTTGAACCTATGTTTGTTGATGAACTCTGCTAGGATGAATATAGCAAGAGAGGGGAGAAGTGGCTGAAAAAACCCATCTCCTTTTCAAAAGGCAATTGCAACATTTCCAAGGATGCAAAAAATTGTTGCCCATAAGGCAAGAGGAAACCAGAGAATTGTGATTTCAATAAAGGGAAGAGAAGAAAACTTAAGGAAAGAGGGAAGAATTTTCCTTGCAGAATTCTGCTGAGAGAGCAAGTCAAGTAAGAACAAAATTGCCCTTTCGTTTAGTGACAAAACATGAAGTGTATGCCATCTTTAGGAAAAAAATCTAGTAACCTGAGGATGTGCTGGATACATGAAGAAGAAAAGAGATAAATGGCTCTTTCAAGAAGTTTGGCTGTGAAATGGAGAAAAGTTAGGACTGTAAATACTTTAAGAGAATTCGGGATTACAAGAAAGTGTGCCCTCCCCGAAGACAAGAGAGGCTTAAGCCAGTTTATATTGAAGTTCCTGGTGGGAACTTCAATATAACTCTTAATTTTAACAAAAAATTAAGAGTAAGAAGGGCTATGAACAGCACCTACTCAATTTCTGGGATTTTTATCATTGTGTCTAAGTTTACATTGATAAAGATTGTCATTTTACATAATTGCAACTGAATCTTTCTTGTGCTTTTTCTTAACTATGAAAGCCATTTTAATAATCTGACTCCCACTAGGGTGGGAGATAATAAAGATAAAAGAAAAAAGAGAGAAGAGAGAAGTTTATCAGCTTGGGAGTTGGAAATAGAGATCCAATACTGTTCTCTGAGTGAAGTAGGTAATAGGACATCAGCTTCAGGTGAGGAGGGAAAGAGGAAGAGGTTTGGAGGTCAGAGGAGACTGGAGAATGGAATTGCCTTTACAGAGGGCAGAGATGGTGCTAAGGATTACAGGACTCTTCAGTGTAGAGGATTGGCCAAGTTCAGAACTATGAATTTAGAATCGTGCCAGTCTGCTGAAAGGTGTTGTTTTCTCGAGTGGGACCTAGCAAGCTAGCAGACATGGAAGATGTAGTTTTATATACTAATAGCAAACCATTTTACATTTTATCTTTTTATTTATTTCTAACAATTGAGGAAAAGTAGGTGTTTCTTCTTTGAAATTCTGTTTTTCTAAAGTGTTCTCTAGGTTCTAGTGCCCTCACATGGCTGATCTATGTCATTCACTTAGGACCATTTTTAATGTGGATGCATTTGAACAAGTTGAGAATTAAGCATGTACCTTATATCAATAACAAATATGCCATTTGTTAGCAAAAATGAAAAATGAATTGTGGCTTTGACTAACGGCAGTTGCAGGTGCAAAGAAACTTCCAGTATAGATTAATGCAACACTGGCTACTCACTGTCCTAGTTGACGGTACTTAAAATCATGTTACTATTTTGTTTTGTGCAAGTAATGTGAAAATTTATAACAAAAATTAAGAGTAAGAAGGGCTTTGAACAGCACCTACTCAATTTCTGGGATTTTTATCATTGTGTCTAAGTTTACATTGATAAAGATTGTCATTTTACATAATTGCAACTGAATCTTTCTTGTGCTTTTTCTTAACTATGAAAGCCATTTTTCATTATCTGACTACCAAATATTTTCTCCGTTTTTGTTGTTTTTCAGTATAAAGGAAAGTGAAGGGCATTGGCTGTGTCTATAAAGCCAAAGTAAGAAACAGTGACACAACCAGATGTTTGTTATAAGGAATGTTCTCTATGATTCAGGAAATTAGGAAGGCAATTTATTGAGCATCTTTTCTTTGCCAGGCACATGAAGTGCAGGAGCTTTTGTTTATTTTAACTAATTCGATCTTCACAGCAATCTTGTGAAATGGTTATTTTTTTCTCACTTTTATAGTGAATTGAACCAAGTTTTAAGTACATTAGTAAATAATTTTGCCACAGTTATAAACCCAAGAAATGCCATCACTAATACCGCCATCTTTTCATACTATTCAAAATTTTATGAGCAATTACTGTATATTATACACTCCATATAGAAAGGACCATATTAAAAACATTTTGCCAGAATGATCCTTAGAATGGAATTATAATGCATTTAAGTAATCACTTAAATTCTTTTGTAGAGTTTTTGTCATAGTTTACAGACATGCTGAACTCGCAGTTCGGTTGTTGAGGTAAATCTGTCCTTTAAAAAACTTAAATTGATAGGGGCACCTGGGTGGCTCAGTGGATTAAGCCGCTGCCTTCGGCTTGGGTCATGATCTCGGGGTCCTGGGATCGAGCCCCGCATCGGGTTCTCTGCTCCGCAGGGAGCCTGCTTCCTCCTCTCTCTCTGCCTGCCTCTCTGCCTACTTGTGATCTCTCTCTCTGTCAAATAAATAAATAAAATCTTTGAAAAAAAAACTTAAATTGATAAATTATTTACCAGTGAGCCTATCTCTTTGTATTCAATTATTAAGAAATACCTAAATGGCCTCAGAATATTTGAGGGCTTGGCCTGACATGGCCTAAATATGTGGCTGTTGAATTACAGAAATGGAAAAGGTGGACTCAAGAATAAAATCATAAGGGCATAAAAATTCTAAGCTTCATGGTGTAAAAGGCATGGTGGGGCATAAAAGTGAGATTTTTTCCACTGTATTTTGTCTTCCTTGACAATACTCTTCTACTTTATTCAATGTGCTCATTATGTGCACTATTCTCACCAACTGTGTATTTATGACCATGAGTAACCCTCCAGACTGGACAAAGAATGTGGAGTAAGTAGAAAATGAAAAATGTTTTTCAATATTGTCATCCCTTACATTTCAAATTTACTATCTTGAGACGCTGTCACTTTCTTTAGCAAATCATACTAGCTACTCTAAGCCAGACAAGTTTAAACAGTGATTCAGGATCATTTCAACCACTAATTTCCCATAGGGCGAAGCTTGCAGTGGCTCACTCATTAGCTGAAATTACTGCACCTGTTTGCCAATGTTTGTAACCCTTTATCTTCTTTGTGAGTCTCATAGACTTTTGAATATTATCAGTAATTACTAATATCCAGTGATAAAAGTTATACCTAATTTGTATGTTCTTTTTCTCATGGCTATAACCTTTCTTTTCTTTTTTTTTCTTTTTTTTTTTTCGTTTAAGATTTACTTATATATTTTAGAGAGTGGAAGTGGGGGAGGGGCAGAGGGAGAGAGAATCCTTAAGCATACTCCCCAGTGAGCCTGACAAGGGGATCGATTTCATAACCCTGAGATCATGACCTAAGCTGAAATCCAGAGGTTAACCAGTTGAGCCACCCAAGCGCCCTGGCTATCATCTTTCTGTGTTATTAGTCTATATTTCATGGCTCTTAATGATACATGTTTTATTAAACACAATGCTACATTAAGTTGGAGGTTAATACCGATTTACTTAAATCAGACTGAAAGCCAGTGTATTTCAGGTAATATCATCATATGGAACCATATTATTTGGGCCTTCAAATTAGTTAATGTAGCAAATACAATACTTACTTACTTAGAGTCAATGAGAATGTCTTTCAGAATGTAATATTTCTTTTGCCTTAAACTCTTCCTAAGCTTACATCATAGGGAGACTAGTACAGACCCACATTGAAGATTCTGATTTTTGTTTGTTAAGTTTCCTTTAAGACAGGTACATGTCAATTACCTACTAGTTCTTTAATGTGGACTTGGCAATTTCCTCTCAGGTACACCTTTACAGGAATTTATACTTTTGAATCACTTATAAAAATACTCGCAAGGGGCTTTTGTTTAGAAGATTTCACATTTCTGCGAGATCCATGGAATTGGTTGGATTTCACAGTCATTACTTTTGCGTAAGTATCTTCATACATTTTCCATCCTGGAATAATAAGTCACTGGTGGGAGCCTATGCTGTATTTCTCCTCAGTGGCCTCCCTTGACAGATCAAGCATTTTTCTTAGTTATCATGTGAATGTAGAATGTTTTTCTTCTAATCAAATGATGCAGTTTGGAGAGATTAAGGATCTAGTAGTAAATTGTATAATTTGGATTCAATTAGCACTGTAAAGTAGTAAAATAAAGTTTCCCAAGTAATGTAGACTAAGATTGAAGACAATGCCATTTTTCTCTTAATTGGGAAATCTGATGGCAATGTTCATTGAACTTGAAAAGGTCTTGATGAAGGACCAACATAGATTTCCCTAAATTCTGAATAACTCTGATTTAATTCTACAGGTATGTAACAGAATTTGTAAACCTAGGCAATGTTTCAGCTCTTCGAACTTTCAGAGTCTTGAGAGCTTTGAAAACTATTTCTGTAATTCCAGGTAAGAAGAAACTGGTATAAGGTGGTAGGCCCCTTATATCTCCAACTGTTTCTTGTGTTTTGTTATTGTGTTGTGTGTGAACTCCCTATTACAGATATGTGACAGAGTTTGTGGACCTGGGCAATGTCTCAGCGTTGAGAACATTCAGAGTTCTCCGAGCACTGAAAACAATTTCAGTCATTCCAGGTGAGAGCTAGGTTAAACACCGAGGCTGACTTTACTGCATTGGTGTTACAATCACAGCTTTTGTGCATAAGCCTTTTGCTTGTCACACTTCGCAGAGAAATATGTAAAAAAGCAAGAATCAAGACATCATATTTTGGATGGGTTTGATTCTTTGCTTTTACTTCTTGCTTTCTTTAAAACTGTTCTAAATCAGCCTTTGAGTTTAACAGGTCTTTGCATGAGGCATTTGCAGTAACAGGCTACATGGTTTGCATCCTGTAACATCAAGCTTTCCGCATAGAAGCTAAAGAATGAGGCGTTCAGACTGATGCAAATTTGGCCGTTTAGGTCGAAAACTGGTGATGTTCTTATCTGCAGATAAATGAAAGAGCAAGAGATAGCATGAGTGCTGCATGGGGCTCAGTTTTCAGATGTCTTCCTTTTTTAACCCATATTCAAGCTTGCAGAAATCACAGATATATAACTTCATAATCCATTGACTTTAAGATTTCTTACTATTCTATTCATATAGATTTTTCTAAAATCAATAAGAGGTTAAGGAGTAAGACATCTGCAAATAAAAGCAAAATATTTACACAAGGTTGATGTTTAAGCATGAATAACAGAATCATTTCTTTTGCTCTAAGGGGTATTTGGAAATACACTGTTGGTTCATTGCTATTCACAGTTTTCTAACAAACATTCAAGTTCTGCTTTCATTCATTTTCACCAGCTACAGGCTTTTCATGAAAATGTTATTCAGTCACAAACATTAAACTAATATTTTTGGCATTCTGCATGACATCTTTATTTTCCAGGACAAGCTCATGATGTTTTTGTCGATAACGTAGCTGTTGAATAGTATATCGACATCCCTCCCTCTGATTTTATTCGTAGGCCTGAAGACCATTGTGGGGGCCCTGATCCAGTCGGTGAAGAAGCTCTCTGATGTAATGATTCTGACTGTGTTCTGTCTGAGCGTGTTTGCACTAATAGGACTACAGCTGTTTATGGGCAACCTGCGGAATAAATGTTTGCAATGGCCCCCAGATAATTCTTCCTTTGAAATAAACATCACTTCCTTCTTTAATAACTCATTGGATGGGAACGGTACCACTTTCAATAGGACAGTGAGCATGTTTAACTGGGATGACTATATTGAGGATAAAAGTAAGATATACTCTTTTTTTTTTTAAAGATTTTATTTATTTATTTGACACAGAGAGATCACAAGTAGGCACAGAGGCAGGCAGAGAGAGAGAGGGGCAAGAAGCTCCCTGCTGAGCAGAGAGCCTGATGCGGGGCTCGACCCTGAGATCATGACCTGAGCCGAAGGCAGAGGTTTAACCCACTGAGCCACCCAGGTGCCCCTCCTCTTTTAACCATTAAGTTGTTTAGTCCTTTAGTTAAAGAAATACATATAGTGGAGATTGTCTCAATTTTAATGTAAACAAAATGACTTAACCAATTTAAGATAACACATGTGATATAGAAATCAAATGATATTTATGATATGATAGTGATATTTTACTCCTTTTTCCTTGCCTGTCAATCAGTATAATAAAAATTATCATTTAAAAATGTGTTATCTTTTCCTAAACCAGTGTTGGAAGCAAGACCATTTTATTTGGTATTTGGCAAGCATTGATCAGGAAGGAGTTTTCAGTCATGTAGTAAATAAATCAGTAGTTTGAACTATTCAGTGTATTATGCTGAAATGCATTTTTAAGAAGACTGGGAAAATAAATTGGCCTTATTTGTTGACTCATGATATGTATTGAGTGCATATGATATATCTGGAAATAGAGAAATCACTCACCAAGATAGAAATCTACGTTTGCGTACTCATCAGGAAGTTAAGCAACCACAGTCCAGCCATTCACTTATTGATGATGAGAAAGTGTAAACTCAAACCCAACCTCTTTTATTGTTATTTATCCTTTTGGTGTCAGTCATTGTTTTAGAGTTGTTTATTAGTATAGTTTGATTTTATTTAGGAATGGACATCAGAATAAATTTATGATGCCATATACTTCAGTATAATTTCTTAACACTGAAGCCAGCCTCACTGTCATTTGGATGTCCAAGTCTTTCCCTCTTCATGTGCTTTAGCTAGCCAACTCCCATTGGTCTTTTGATTATCAGTATTCTACTGGAATACTTACTCTCAGGTATCCTTCATGGTTTTTGGAACCATATGAAATTTTATCCCTTCTCAAATTATATCATGTTTTAAGAGTTAATATTCCTATGAAGATTTCTATAACAGGGATTAAGATTCATTGAATGAATAGCTTTTTTTAATTTGTTATTTATAGGGTTTCCTACTTATTAATATTATAATGACAGCACAGTGACAGTATTTCCACATAAATCTTTTCTCTATTTCTGATTATTTCCTTCAGATAAATTTCTATTAATAGAATTTGGTGGGGAGGGGGGTGTCAAAGGGTATAACCAGGTTAAAGCTATGGAGATAAGAGTGTCAGATTGCTCTCAAGAAAGATCATACCACTATATACTCCCTCCAGAACTGGTCATCTTACTGAACTCTCCTTAATATTGACTATTATTGTATTTTAAAATCTTTTGGTAGAAAGTAAAGTGTACTGTTCCTTAATTATTATTGCAGTAGAATTTTTAAACTTCTGCTTATTAGTATCATTAACAAGTTACATATTTCATATAATGTGAATTACCTGTTGATTTTTTTACCCATTATTTCAAGAAGTGATATTAAATTTTGGAGAATTCATATGAATACTTTAATTTATCAAGCATGTTAACATTTTGTCTTTTTCTGGCAAATATATTTAACTTGTTTTTCATCTTACTGCCTTTTTTTAATGCTTAAGTGATTTTCATATTTAGGCAATATAGTCATCAAATTTATTTTCATTTTTCTCTATTTAAATTTAGAAAATGCTTCTTAATTTAGAGATCATAAAGATAGTCCCTTAGATAGTGTACGTATAAAGGAACCACTATATATCCTACATAAAAACACTTATATATTCTTTGTATTATATTAATAGACTTGTGTTTAAATTTTCACTCTTTAAAAATCTAGAAATATTTTTTTGGCATATATTGTTATGTAAGGATCTAAAACTTTTTGCAAAACTCCAGCCCAGATTTCCCTGCATAATATATTAGGGAATTCCTTCAATATAGTCTTTAAGCAGTCTTAAAACCAATTTAATAATTTTTTGTGTGGTATATGTATGTGTTTTAATGTTTCTGTGTTTTTGTATGTGAATTGTATGTTTATGAATGTGTATGTTTTTTGAGATCATCTTTGCAACTTATTGAAGTTATATATAAGATTTCCCTAAGAATAGAAATTAGAAATACTTAGAAAATTATATATCTTCAAAGAAATAAGTTTAGCCTGTTCCTTTGAAAGACAGTAGTCAAGCCAAATCCCAAACAATACTTATTTAGAGCATCATAGAAGAGAAAGACTTAACCCCACTTTTTACAGGAAATTAGGTAAAATTGGTAGGGAAAAAAGTCTGAATCTATTTTGAGTCCATGCAAAAAAGTACTTATAAAGTAAAATTTTACTTGCATGGAAGCAATTTGAAGCAACAAGCCTTCCCTTTCTCTCACTTTTTGTGCCAAACAGCCTTAATTTGGCAATTCTTTTTTTGAACTATCCCAAGCAATTTGAGTTTATATTTGCAATAAATGCGGATAAGAGAATGCTATAACAGTTATTCCTTCCCCCAAAATATTCTTTTTAAAACAGATTTTCTAAGCATTTGTTTAAATAAAAATTTTATATTTTGATATTTGTTTAGTGTTCAGTTATTAACATATTTTCATTTAGCCATATGCATATTTATTATTTTATCCATTTCATTATGGTTGAAAAAATTATGAGGTTTATTACTTGAACACAATGGCTGAAGTGTTTTGAGCACCTTTTTAATGATTCTATTCTTCACTCTTTAAATAGGTCACTTTTATTTTTTGGAAGGGCAAAATGATGCTCTGCTTTGTGGCAACAGCTCAGATGCAGGGTAAGTGATGTTTCATATTGAGTTTCAGGCCACACTGCTCCATTGGCCCCCAAAACTTGCCACATCCCACCCACCCAACCCCTCCCTCACTCCTCATTCAGAGCCCTCCATAAATTCCACTTCACTCTGATTCTCAAAATAGCTGAAATAAGTGTGGATTCTCACCTCCTTCACACACTCATATGTGGCAATTGTTTTTCCGTACTAGGTCACAGCTAATCTTCCAAATTAGTTCAATGGAAAATAGAAAAGCAGTACATATGTATTAGAAAATTAAGTTAATGGAATTCATAAGCATGTACTTTTGTAAGTGTGATATTTTATATATGCTAATGTGGTCTCCATGGCTTCAAATGTAAGATCTCTGAAGATAATGTCAGTATCTGAGTCATGGTGAGTGTATGTCGAGCATATTTTAGCAAAGTGGTTAAGAGCACAGGCTGCAAAGTTTGCATGGATTCAATCCTGACTCTACAAAATAACACTCCCTCCCCTTGCCTTAGTTTTCTCCAGTGACAAATGGGTATAATAATAGAGTTGCTGTGAGGATTAAATGGATTAGCAGATATGTAGCTATAACAGCATTCAATAATGCTTTTGATTATTATGATTGACATGTGAACTTTGTTATGAAGAAGTATTGGCGCTAGGAGCTAAAGCCTAGGAAAATTCAGAGAAATAATTAATTACCTTTCCCTGTTTGGCAAGAATTTAGAACCATAGAAGTTTAATGTTCTTCAGTGGAAGATGGTGTTATGGACTTTAATAACTAATCCCTATAGCAGAATTTCCAGTGGTAACAGACTTTCCATTTAGTTCATCTGATAAATATTGTGCTACCTTTTTCTCCAAATCCCAGTGATTAAGTTGAACAGGCTAATTTTAATTCCTTGTCTGTATCATACTAAATGCTTTACATAGGATATCTTATTCAACGCCTGTATATTTGTAAGGCAGGTTCTGTTATTAGCCCTTTCTTACATATGAGATGCCTGAAGATTAGCGAAGTCAGGAAACTTAACTCAAGATCATGCATCCCAGAAGTGTCAGGCACAATATTGGGGCCAGGTTTGACTTGATCATTAAAGTCATGGCTATGGAATCTTCACTATGCAGAGACATTCCCTCCTCTCCATGTGCTCCCATCCATCCTTCCATCACACCTCTTCTCTACTGCCACACACACACACACTCTGCATCTAGATATCTTCAGTGAAAATCAAGTTTTTCCCTGTTGACTAATTCTTCTATTCATTTTACAAGTCTCCAAAGATATTAATCATGGTAGATTACTTTTCTATGAAAACATGATAAATATAATGACAATTATGAATCACAGAGAAATCCACAAATAGACCTAATATATTCTGTTATTATGTTAATCAGTCCACATAGTGTTGGGTTAAGTGATGGGTATGGTGAGAGAAACCTGTTTTCCCTACTGTCATATAAAGTAGACATTGGAATCTGTAGAAACAGGGAAGTCACCCAGCAGACTTGCAGTACTGACTTTTTCTTTTAATCTAATTACAGCCAATGTCCAGAAGGATACATCTGTGTTAAGGCTGGTAGAAACCCCAACTATGGCTATACAAGCTTTGACACCTTTAGTTGGGCCTTCTTGTCCTTATTTCGTCTCATGACTCAAGACTTCTGGGAAAACCTTTACCAACTGGTGAGAACAGATTAAAAGATTCTTCTGGGAAGCATGAAGTACTGAGATCAAGGGAATTGCTGTAAAATACTGTATTATTTGGAGTGTGAGCTTTTAGCATCTATATAAAATTTAATAAAATATCTCGTATTTTTACAGACACTACGTGCTGCTGGGAAAACATATATGATATTTTTTGTACTGGTAATTTTCTTGGGCTCCTTCTACCTTATAAATTTAATCCTGGCTGTGGTGGCCATGGCCTATGAGGAACAGAATCAGGCAACTCTTGAGGAAGCCGAACAGAAAGAAGCTGAATTTCAACAGATGCTTGAACAGTTAAAAAAGCAACAAGAAGAAGCTCAGGTATTGTTAGCAAGAGCATAGAGCTCTTGTGTTTGTTATCTCAATCCTCTGACCACACTGGTGAGGTCAGGGCATTTACCACACAAAATCAGCAGTGGATAAAAGTAACATTTGAAACATGTCATATGTGTTTGGTGTTAAGAGCATGTTAGATTTTTAGGTTATTATTTTATGTTGATGGTTACTGTCAATGCTGATGGCATCAAAACATCGAGAATTAGAATTGCTTTATTGACTTTTTTTTCCTCCCTTGTGACTCCTCATTTATTCAGGCTCACAAAGTATTTAGACCTATATGCCCTCAATTGAAGTATTTTCTTAATGCTCTGAGAAAGAGGAATTTGTTATAGTTGCTTCTTCATTAGTGTCAGTAGAGGTGGGAAAGGTCAGAAAACCAGATTCAAACTGAGATTATTTCCTGGAACCTGGAAAAGTGAGGACCTACTTAATATTTATTTTTTATTTGAAGGGTATTTAAATACAAGTTTACGGGTTGCTTAAGAAAAACCCTGGTATGTAAATGTAGGAAATCACTACTCTGCTTCCTATCCTATCAAAATAATTAAATTTGGATTTGATAAGACTTCAAAATAATACAAGAATTGCTCTAATTGTATTTGCTCGATTTAATGGCATTAACTAATCCAAGTGCCTATTTTTTGCTTCTCTTGGATCTTGACTACAGTTCCCTTTTAATACTGAGTATCCTAAATATTTAATAAAGGTCAGATAGATAAGATATACTGGGGTAACAGCAACAAGATAGAATACAATACCTTTCCCAAAACTGTACTTTAATAATTTAGAAATTTATTCAGATGCCATGATCTGGGATCCATATATGTATATATAATCTGTAATATGTTTTTGTTGTATATTTCTTAGTGAACTACCCCACTTAAGTCATAGACAGAAGTTTATCAAACTAAAATACTTAATTGAATAAAATTCAATAATTTAGACTGGCACTAAAAATTATTATTGAGTAGATGTGTGATGGATCAGGTTAAAATAGGAAACTTTAATTCTTAAATTCTTTCCTTCATCATACAGTGATTAAGTCATAGAAAAATTTGTTATGATATTTGAATGTCTTGCTCATATTGTTGAATAATTAGAGAGCATAGTGAGAAGCCAGAGCTTTAAAGTTTCCATCAAAGTCACATGTATCATCTTCCCTATGTCTTTTGAATGTAACTCTTTAATTGGTTTAATGACAATGCATGGTTTTCCAAAATATGGACCAGAATGAAGAATTGCTTCTCAAGATACTGAAGACGATTAACTAGTAAACAGGGAGAGAGTTTTTCAAGGTTTCCCTGTGCACTTCCAGGCCGCGGCTGCAGCCGCATCTGCAGAATCAAGAGAGTTCAGTGGTGCCGGCGGGATAGGAGTTTTCTCAGAGAGTTCTTCAGTAGCATCAAAGTTGAGCTCCAAGAGTGAAAAAGAGCTGAAAAACAGAAGGAAGAAAAAGAAGCAGAAAGAGCAGTCTGGAGAAGAAGAGAAGGAAGATGGGGTCCGCAAATCTGAATCCGAAGACAGCATAAGAAGAAAAGGTTTCCGTTTTTCCCTAGAAGGAAGCAGGTTGACATATGAAAAGAGGTTCTCTTCTCCACATCAGGTAAAGATAGTCTTAGCTTACATAAGTTGCATTTTCACAACAGACCATTTTTTAAGGTATGCCAGAATTTGGTAGAAATAAAACAACCTTATACATGGATGGCACAGTACTTTCAGAACTGTAATGATCATCAAATGTTGTGTTTATCACCTCAGAGAATTTGTGAGTTTTGCAACTTTTTGAAATCCCAAGGAAGTGTTTTTAGAGCCTAGACCCCACTGAGCTTGGGAAAGTTTATGGTTTTGAGTTTTTGTGGAAGACTCAAACATCTCGGGGCAATTTTCCACATGAGAAATTATCAGCAGATGGTTCCCATCCCTTTTTAGCTACATTACTGTGCCGGGACCCAGTGGCTATGGGTTTTCTGAGTGGCAGGTTCCTAGAAGTGAACCATGTATTCTTCCAGACCATCTGTGTAGTTGTTCCCATTCACGTACAAACTTCATTGGAAGAATCATTCTTCAGACGCTTGTTTTAGAGGAGACTGACGCAAAATTTTTCTGGAAGTGTAGCCAAAATTCTTAGGTGGAAATGCGCTAAGGATTATTTATGACACTAAATAAATAGTGGTGTTTAATTGCACTTGATTCTCTCTCTCATGTTTAATGTGGGATTTGTGCTGAAAAGATACCCTGATTATATGGTATAGTAAATGTTCACTGGAAGCCTGTTGGCTTATGTACCAACACAAGCTGTTGAGACTTTGAAATTTAGGATGCTTACATTTTGCAATTACCAAGAGAATTACCAGAAATAGTTTCTCGGATGACAGTGTCACTAGTAGTGAAACCTTAGTATGATTCAGTAATCATAACAATGAGAACAACACTGATAGCAATGATAATGGCTAACACTTACGTAGTCCTTTGCATCTTCCAGTATAAACTCAGCCTACAGCCCCGAGTGGGTACTATAATTATCATTCCCAGTCTACGGATGTGAGAACAGGAGGGCTGTATTCTTTGTCAAGTGCTTGTTTTATCCTTGGTATTCTTGTTACACTATCATCATTAATGCTTACATTAGTATTGTATTCATTATTTATTAGGCCCAGTGAAGTTGAATAATTGCCCAATGCCATATAGTTATTAAGGCTGAGGTGGTATTCAAATTTGATGTGACACTGAAACTTTCCACTTTAGCAGGCTGACTAGAAAGAGTATTTTAAAAAAAAGATAAAGAAACTTACGTTTTGAATTCCCTAAAAATGTACATATATTTAGGGTTATACTTGCTCTTCATAAACTTTGCAGTATATACAGTCTCACAATCTCATATTAAACATGTGTAAAATTTTTGTGGTCAATTCAATTCATTCTAAGTCCAAATAACATTATGAGATAGAATAGATTAAAAGATTAGTGGTGTTGGATTTACATTTAGAACAGAATTTGTTTTTTTTTTTTTAAAGATTTTATTTATTTATTTGACAGATAGAGATCACAAGTAGGGAGAGAGGCAGGCAGAGAGAGAGAGAGGAGGAAGCAGGCTCCCTGCCAAGCAGAGAGCCCAATGCGGGGCTCGATCCCAGGACCCTGGGATCATGACCTGAGCCGAAGGCAGAGGCCTTAACCCACTGAGCCACCCAGGCGCCCCAGAACAGAATTTGGTTTTAATTCTACATTTTATACCCATTCTCATTCATGTTATTGTCATAATCATTTTGATTTAATTAGTGGAGACATCAATCTTAATAAATGTGAGTTTCTTAAAAATCAGATCCCCTTTTTACAACACTGGTCATGTTGAAAAGGAAGGAAAAGAAGAAGGGAGGGAGGGAGCGGAGAAGGAAGGTAAGTTACTAGAGAGATAAAAAGGCCTAAATTTGAAACTGCAGATCACCAGGTGTCTTCAATTTGCTTCAAATTCAAATCCAGCAGAACTAAGTCTAGGTGAAATAGTGAAGCCTGGAAAGGTTAAGTTCTGACCTACTTCTTTCTGCAAATTTTGCTGACAAATAACATTTTCCCAATACCGTCTTCTTTGTAACTCTATTTCCTAGCTAGTTGGACATGATAAATGATTACTGACATACACAACATGCTACATCTAGCTCTGATTGATATTTGTTTCTTAAGTGGTATCCATATTTTAAAAGAGTGAAAACTTTCCTTTTATCTGATAAATAGATGAATAGCTAAGAAGATGGAGAGGAAGAAAGAAAGAGTATGGGGAGAGACGGAGAGTGGGAGGGAGATGGGAGAGAGAAAGAGAGAATCCTGAATTTACACTAATCCCACTTTCCAAGTCCCTGGAAGTAATACAGAAAATATTGAGGAAGGTAGAGGTTCTTAGGTGATAAAAGACCCAATGATAGATTTTTTTGAGAGTCTAAGACCCCAAAGTATTAAAGACTATCATTTTGTGGTGACATGATGGAAAGGTAATTGTGTTGATAACCATTTCTATTTACACATTGAAAAAATATATATACAGTGTAGGCTTCAACTGCAAGATTATAATTTTCTCATTAAAGGAGGTGGATTGTATGAAATACTTCTTAGACTTCAGTTTGACTTGTTCATGTGGGAGATGGGAAAGAAGGAAGTCAAGAGTACAATCTCTAATCAAATCTCAAGACAATCTGGATGTTTATTTTATTTTATTTTTAAGATTTATTTTAGAGAGAGAGCATGTGCAAGTGGGGAGAGGGGCAGAGGGAGAAGGAAAGAGAGAATCACAAGGAGACTCTGTGCTGGGTGCAGAACTTGATGCAGGGCTTAATCCCAGGACCATGAGATCATGACCTGAGCCAAAACCAAGAATTGGACATTCAATCTATTGAGCTACCTAGGTGTCCCTGGGTATTTTATTCTGAAGTTATAGTCAACCTTCTTAAGTCATTAGATACAGTCAACATTTTTAGGTTATTATTTCACTTCCTGTTTATAATAAAGCAGGAGTTTCGCTTTTATTTTAGGGTTTCATTCGTTATGGCAGATTTTTCATATTGACCATCCTTTATTTGTGGTGCAGCATTTGATTGTTATGGATTAGATAATTAATGAAAACAACAGAAGCTAATGTTAACAGATGGGGCACTATCGTTTTTCATACAGCTGTCTCATGTAAGCTGTGCTCTTGTATGGCATAATTCACCTTTGAACTCAGAGAGAAACCTTGTGTGCAATTTTATAACCTATTTCCCTCCAAACCCTTATATTGGCTCTAATTAAGTACAGTACTTGTAGTTAAAATATAAACTCCTACTAAGAGTGATATGTATAGTTTCTACCTTATTTCTTATTGCCAAGCATTTCTTGCCTGACTTTTTGAGCTGGTGATAGCCAGTATGTCACAAATCCTGTAACTCTCATGTTTTTATAGCTTATTCAAAGTCCCTTGTGAAAAGAGAGAAAAGAGGTGAAGGAAATTGGGTAGTAGTCTAAGAGAGACATAAAAAAATTACTTATGTGGAAAACAGTAAAGGAAAAGAAGGAATCTTACTAGTGAAGTTGGTAATAAGATGAAAAAAAAAACGGAAATAGGAAAGGAAGAAAGGATGTCTTTTGAGGGAGCAGATCAGTCTCTTTAAATGTCCTTCTTTCTGTAATTAATGAATAAGATTCCATAACACAAGATAGTGTTTAAAGCTTATAAATGTTTTACAGATGTTTATAGACATTTTTGAGAAAAGTTATTTTTTAGCCAAAAAGGAAATTAAAAGCATACTTTTTGGTCAGGAAATATAAAAAATATATAGGTACAAAATAATTTTAGTTAGCTTTAAATACTTTGGAGAGAAAAAGATCAAACTAACAACATTTAAATGATTAAATTAGTATTCTTTCCATTAATAATCCTAGAAATCCAACTCTAGCCAGCTTAAATAAAGAGAACTGATTAGATCGGATAAATAATATCTGTCAGTAGCTTTAGGTATGGCTGGATTCAAAGGCTCAAACAGGTTTTTATGGCCAAACATTTCTCCATATTTTAAGCCTTAGTTCCTCCAATACAGTGGCAAGATACTACTGCAACTTCAAACTTATATTCAATATTCTTAGCAACCCCAATTGAAAATGCACCTCTTTCTCAACAATTGTGAAAGCAAAAAGTGGCTGCCAATAGACCAATCAGGGTCCCCTGCCCAGCTTTCAACTGTTCTCAATGGCCTGAGGTATGGAATGCACTCATTGCCTGGGCCTGGTGACAGTCTTGACTGAGGATCATTTGTCAAGGATAATCAGGGTAAAGTTGAAAGGAGGAGGAGGAATGGATATTGGACAAGCAATAAAGTGTTTATTACTATAGTGAAGTTATAGAAGTAGACTAGCAATAATCGGGAAGTGATTGTGTTCAATGCTACAATGCTTAAGAATCAAGGAAAACTGCACGATAGCAGTGACAATGTAGCCGGTTAGTAATCTGTGTAATGATTGTGACCAAATACTTGGTGAAAACCAGGTTTTTGTGAATATGGTCTTTTCAAATTTCTTGAGAGACAGAAGAGTGAAAATCAGGGAATGAATCATACAGTTCTCTCAGCTTGATTTATTTAATTTATTCATGAACACATTGTAAAATATGCAAAGGGAAGGGGAGAAGCTGCTCCTTGTGCTATAATTAAACAGACCTACTAGCAAGATTGATTTTATTTTCCTCTGTGGTGAGATCTGCATCAGGGTGTGGTCACTAGTGGGCTCTTACTGGCTGTATTTTTGGCTTCAAAGGATCTGAATGTAGGTGTTTGTGTAGTTGCTTATCATTGGCGTGTTAAATGAGATTAACTTCTAGAATAGAGTCTAGCAAAAAATTCTGTTCTATGTGCCAGTAATGGGATAAAATAATGTTGAGGGGTACTTGCAACTATCTTAAGGCATGTGTAAAATAGAGAATCTGATAGAAAATAAAAAATGAAGGGAGAAAAAGGTAAAGCAAAACCAATGGAGTGAACCTGGTAGAGTGTGCCAGAACAACATCAACAGTTACCACAGGAGCCCATGGTTCCAACTTGTCCTGCAACTTACTCTCAGATAAGTCAACAAATCTGACACGAGTCAGGTCTCACGTATTTGGGGATGACTGCTCTTAATTCTGTTCATCCATGTTTTGTTTGCTTTCTTATTATTCATAGTCTTTATTGAGCATCCGTGGCTCCCTTTTCTCTCCAAGACGCAACAGTAGGGCGAGCCTTTTCAGTTTCAGAGGCCGAACAAAGGATATTGGCTCTGAGAATGACTTTGCCGATGATGAGCACAGCACCTTTGAAGACAATGACAGCCGGAGAGACTCTCTGTTTGTGCCACACAGACATGGAGAGCGGCGTCACAGCAATGTCAGCCAGGCCAGCCGTGCCTCCAGGGTACTCCCCATTCTGCCGGTGAACGGAAAGATGCACAGTGCGGTGGATTGCAATGGAGTGGTCTCGCTGGTCGGGGGCCCTTCTGCCCTCACGTCTCCGGCTGGACAGCTCCTTCCTGAGGTGAGGCCAATGAAAACTGCCACTGTTGGGAAGGGACCTGTGGCTGCTGCAGGCAGTATTTTTTGATTTCCATATCCAGGAATTTTGTGAGGTTTTTTGTTGGGGTTAGTTGAGTCCAGCTGTGAACTCAGTTTGTCAAATTGTTCTATTTAGATGTTTCTACAAATTAATTAAAAATATAGGTTGGATCTCACAGAATCTTATTAGAAATATTCATCATGATATGGGAAGAAGAAAAGGATATCCTTAAAGGCCTAGGGGCATGAAACTTGCCAAAAAGCACAGCAACAATTTATCAAACATAGTATTTAATTAGTATCATCGAATGAAATGCAAGAAATGATAAAAAAATATTCTTATTACCGCTGTTCCATTGAAAGGAGAATTTGATACTTCCGCTTGAAGTAGATACTATTACTGAAGACATCTAAATCCTGCCATGCACTGTTCTTTTTCTTTGCAGGTGGGAGTACTGTAACATTTTCAGCACCCACTCATTTTTAGTCAGCCATTGTACCTTTGTGTGGTAAAGAAGTCACTCAAAGTACCTGGTAGGGTCATGTATTGCAATTTTTAGAGAAGATTTCAATTTTTATATTACTATCATGATTTCTTTTTGTACACAAAGAGGCTGTAAATCAAGCATATAAAAAAGAATTTCAGGGGGAGCGGGCTATGGACATTGGGGAGGGGAGGCGAACCATAAGAGACTATGGACTCTGAAAAACAACCTGAGGGTTTTGAAGGGTCAGGGGTGGGAGGTTGGGGGAACAGGTGGTGGGTGATGGGGAGGGCACGTTTTGCATGGAGCACTGGGTGTTGTGCAAAAAGAATGAATACTGTTACGCTGAAAAAATTAATAAAAAGGGAAAAAAAAAGAATTTCAACTAAATAGCAGACATCTATAGGGATATATTATTGACATTTTCCTTTGTAAAACATGAGGTGCTTTTTAACTTTGGTATTAAATAAGATTTTATTGCCCGACATAAAAATATTCCAGCAATGTCATTGGGTTGTATTTTATAGCTTTCCAAATCATATTGTAATCTTCTTTGTATGATTTTTCTAAAACAAGCCCATTTATTATAGCTGGAGAAGCTCTTTCAGCCACATTAAAATCATATATAGTCAGCTTTCAATCACCTAAGAGAGAAATTTCTTACCCCTTAAAGGTTATAGAAATAGCCATTGATTACTTTTTTCCCATGGTCTCTCCCCACCACTTTCTCTCAAAGAAATGTTCAAGTACCTGGAGTCAGATAAATAGTGAAAAAAGCAGAACTTTGTAGTGAAGGAACCAGGAAGAATGCAGAAGGAATATCAACTTCTCTGTTAAAATAATCATGCCTGACTATGTACCAGACACTGCCCAGAACACTTTATATGTGTTTTAGTTCATTAAGTCCATTTAGTCCATTAAGTATGATAGGTACTAATATTATCCCTATTTTAAAGAGGAGGAAGCTGAGGTCTGCGCATGGTGGAACTAAGATTTTACCCCCCATGTGCTAGCTACCATACCTATATTCTACCCAAACTGCAATATTGTCTTCCATTAAATTTTGTTTTAATTTTCTTAAATGGAAAGTAAGAAAATGGCTAAGGAAGCAAACATTTTCGTTTTTAACCCAGTGTTTCTAAAATATACTTCATCCTCAGACTACTTATATCAGAATTTCCTGGGATGCTTCTTAAAAATGGAAATTCCTCATTTCCCTCTTCCCCCAAACCCTGGCAGTCACCATTCTGCTCTCTGCTTCTGTGAGTTTGATGGCCAAAGGATGAAAAATTTCTGTTAAGCAAGATAAATAAGTTCTGGAGATTTATATAACATAATTCTCACAGCTAACGATACTGCATTGTATTCTTAAAATTTGCTAAGATGGTAGATTTTGTGGTAAGTGTTCTCATCACAAACCATAACAGCAACAACAACAGTAAAAAAGGGGATGAGAGGAAACTTTGGAAGGTGATGGAGATGTTTGTGACCTTGATAGTGGTGATAGTTCACAAGTGTATACTCACTGAATTGTGCATATTAAATATATACAGCTTTTTGCATGTCAGTAATTCCTCAATAAAGTGATTTAAAGAAAAAAGATAGAGATTCCTGGGCCAATCAAGACTTACTTACACCACAAGACTGAAAAGAACAAAGTCTGGGAAACTCCTTCCTTGATGATTCTTACACAGGATAAAGTATGAGCATCACTGATCTTGATATATGGTAACAAATAAAACAAATCCTCAGTTTCTTTACATAAATACAAGGAGTATCTCAGAAAATAGAATTTATCAGTAATTACCATAAAACTCCTGCCCTTCAGAAAGGATAGGACACCTCTCTGAAGGCAAATGGGAGCCCGTTTGAAGCCAAGCTTAGTGAGGTCCTTTTATTTTCCATCGTGTCCATTCTGCAATCACGCAGCCAGGCACTCAGAGACAGGGCACTGAGCCAAAAATGCAGGCAAAGGAGTAGGCTTTGAGAGACTGCAGAGGGGGAAAGGAGAATAGAAAATGAACCACTGAAGGCAAATGATATCCCCCAAAGTACACAGTATCCTCAAATTGTAAATTCAATAGAAGCAATTTAACTTAAGAAAGAATTTCCTCGGTAATATCACTAGAGTATCAGAAATCTATCATTTAAAATTAGACAGATCTAGGATTTCACATATAGTTCTGTATAGAGCAGAAGAGATTAGGTGACCTTTAAGTGACCCTATTTTTTCCTTAAAACCTTGCCTCTCTGACCAGGCCAAATATTTTAATTTCTGAGAAGCAACCTTTTGATTTGAGGGGCTTTCGTTAAAACGGGGTGTGGTGGTGGTGGGGGTGGGGTGGTGGTGGTGGTATTTTTTTTTCTCATTAATCTTGCTTCTCTTCTACCATAAAATTAATTTTAGGGTGACCTAGATGGATGTTTATCACCACTAGTGGCAATCATTTCAACTGAGTGGAAACTTTGCTTTTGAATATGTCTGCATTGGAAGTATGCAGGTTAATAAAATAATGTTAATTACTCATTCCACAGTAAAGTCAAAGTAGATGAACAGGACTCATGTTGCTCTTTTAGAAATAGGGAGGATTATGAACTTATGACTTCTTATTTATTATTAGCACTCAGATCAGCATATGAAATACGTGAGTTTTGCCCTTTCTTCCTGGATAATTAACTTCATTGTTTGATCTCCTAAGGTAGGAATAAATTTCTGCCCATGTTGAAATCTTGGTGAGTTTATTTTAGAATAGGAAAGTATCGATTCATTTTGTCATAGTGAAAAATCAAATTTCCCCAACTTGATGTTATTGACTTAAATTAGAGTTTTAGCACCAAGGATGTGTTGTTTTGTGGATGCTTTGTGGAGCTGTTTTGTAAATGTAAATGTTAAAAATTAGTTCTAATATTTGCTTTTATTATTAAGGATGTTAGGAGTTGTTACCTATTTATAATGAACAAAAGCATTTTATAAGTTGAATTCATCTTTTAAGGGAACTGTTACTAACACATATTAGGGAAACCTTAAAAATTCTTCCCATATGTTAAATTGTGAATATGTATTTATAAAGATCTAATAACTCAACCTGAAAGTAAATCAAGGAACACTGAGTTTCAGTCTGAAGTTCTAGGTAGGAATGGTTGAAATGCTAAAAGATTATCTTTGCAATGGTAGGCATGATCTCTCCAGCCAAAAGCTCCACCATGGAGGAATTATAGTCCATCTTGATTGCAAACCCAGGTGTCATTGAAGGCTGAGAATCTGATGGGCTTTCCAGCACTTCCCGGGAATGCTGATTCCAGCAAAATCTCAATGAGCTGTTCTCAACTGGTAGACATTTAGTTAAGTAGTACCTACTATAGGAACACTTTGGTTTTTTTTTTTTTTAAGATTTTTTATTTACTTATTTGAGAGAGAGAGAGAAGTAGAGAACATGAGAAGTGGGGAGGGTCAGAGGGAGAAGCAGATGCCCTGCTGAACAGAGAGCCCAGCACGGGGCCCAATCCTGGGACTCAGGATCATGACCTGAGCAGAAGGCAGTTGCCTAACCAACTGAGCCATGCAGGCATCCCAACACTCTGGGTGTTGCTATGCTTAAGAATAACAGTTATTTTACCTGAAGTTTTATTTTCAGGGCACAACTACTGAAACAGAACTAAGAAAGAGAAGGTCCAGTTCTTATCATGTTTCCATGGATTTGCTGGAAGATCCTACAGCAAGGCAAAGAGCAATGAGTCTAGCCAGTATTTTGACCAACACCATGGAAGGTATGTCAGAAGTCTTATAGCAGAGCTACTTGGTGGTGCATTAGTAATGATGAAAAAATAATAATTCCATAAATTCCAAGAAAATTCTTCCTCACTTTTATATCACATCAGCATTATTTCTTTTACCAGATAAAATAAAATCCACATACAACACATAGATTCTACTATCTCATACAGATTTTTACATTTAGCCTCCAGAAAGCTACTGCAAATTCAAGATATACTTGGAATACTGCTTTTGTAGATTCACTTCTAAACTGTTGAAACTTATTGTGTGCATGACAATGAAAGGAGTGTAATGATAAACGTTTATTTTCATGATCATGCTAACCCATTTGAATTGTATTAACTACTTGAGACAAAAGTTATAAAGTCCTTTGATTTAACCAGAAATATAAATGAAAATGTGGATTAAGGTTTGATATTGATCAGTTTGAAGCAAATTTTTCAAAATTTTGTAGACCTACTTTTGCCTCTCTTTGACCAGAATTTTACAGTATATCAGCTCTTTCTTTAGCTGCAGATTGTATATCTGAGTAGTTAACATATTGTTTAGCAGTCTGGATCTTACAATGCCAAAATAAAGACTTTGGGGACAGCTTGATCTATGATCGATTCTTGGTTCTCCTCCATGTTAAATGTTTTAATATGACTCTAAACTTCAGGGTTTTTTCATCAGTAAAATGCAGATAATGAGATCTAGGCATCAGGTTGTTGTAAGAATTTAGACGTCATATATAAAACACCTATGTATCTGGATTGTAGAAGGCAGTCAGTAAATATAATCATTGTCATTTTACTTTCATTGTTTTTATTAATTCATGTTTGTGTCTTTCCACACTGTAAGTGAATTTAAATGTGCACTATCAACTTCAACTACTTGGAAAATACTTTCATATAAAATATATTCTATCCTTCTCCCTTACCCTCCATCTCCCTTCTCTCCCTTTCTCTTTTATAGCCCCCCTCTTTCTGCCCCTTCCTAGGTTTTGTGTGTGTGCATGCGTGTGTGTGTGTGTTTCTGTAGACGTGTCAAAGGAAAAAGAAAGATGGCGAATGAGAGAGAATGCACAGGCACATGCATTTCTTATTGTTAGTTATAGTTTCTCTTGGCATTGGATGTATTCATGGAATAATTCTTTTTCCAGTCTGAATGCAAAGATTTTTTGGTACTAATACCAGTACCAAAAGCCTAAAAGTCACAGCCAGAAAAAACCCACAGTGTAGATGCCTGGATATATATCACAGCCACGTCAGTATTACAAGACCCAATTTTCATAATATCTTAATGCAGTATCAGAAATCTTCTCACTGATTTCTATGGAATATTAAACTCAGTACGTTCTTCCCCAACCTCGCCTGCGTTAGCTTGCACTCCCTCTTCTCCCCCAGCTGCCAGTAGCTTGCTCCTCCCTGTCCCTCCAGGTAAATCTTTTGAAGATTCTCTGGTCTTCTGCTCCTTGCCATAGCAAAACCACTGAGAGGAAGCTGCCAGTGGTTCTGCTACCGATGTCAGCAGCATGTCTGCTCCCTAAAGCAAGAAGTAGAGAAGGAGACAGGGTAAGTCTAAATCAACAGTCCTACTTTGCACTTCTGATACCATTAAATTTGAGCTAACGTAAGCAATTACTTGAAAAACATCAATCCACCACAAGATTGAACTTGTCCACGAATTAAGATACAGAGTTCAAAATGAGTGTATCCACATGGCTCTCCACTGAAATGTATCTCAATGGAGTTGCCTAGGATGTCCTAGAAATATGTATAACTTAGGAAGCAGAAGACAGAAGACAGAGTTTGGTTTAATACCTGAAGAGCTTCTTGACTATACTTTTGTGAGGGACCATGGCAACATTTTCATTGTTTTTCATTGGTTTTATGGAATATAAACCTTTCTTTTCTTTATTCAATGGTATCTAAAACTTTTGAATGTGACATTGATCTAGGTTGGTTGATAGCAATACTTCACATACACATGCATATTAGAGCTCTCTTGCATAGTCCTTCCTTTTTTTGGTCCTGCTAACAGTAGAAGGTTTCTTAGCTTGACATAATTCGTTTATTTGGGGTCCTTTCTTCTAAGTCTAATCATGGTTTAGTTTACTCCCCCCCCCCCCCACCACCCTATCTCTCTCTTTCTCTCTCTCTCTCTCTTTGAACCAGGCTTGTTGATCCGGCTGGCTGGCATCTTTTGTTTTCCTTCTTTTGAACTACAGTCAAGTCTCCATTGTCCCGTGTAATGAATAGCCTCCTACTTAATGAAACTGTAGGAGGTGAGCAAAAACGAATTGTTTGCTTTTCAAGTTTTAAATGCAAAAACTGTACAGAAATGTTTCCTGGTCACATCCTTGGGAAGGATAGAGGGAGGGTAAGTTACAAACACCCGAGGAATTGAGGAGAACCAGCAAAATATGCAAACTAGGATGTAAGGGAATCTCAGTGAAGATAATCCACATAGGAATAATGGAGAGATGGCTGTCGTTCTTTCCTGAGTGCTATGTTTTGTTTTAAAATGTAAGATTCTCTCTCTCTCTCTCTCTCTCTCTGTCTTGTCTGTCTCTCATTCTCTCTCTCTCTGGCATGAATAATGGAATGATTTTATTTTAGAACTAAAACAACTTCGATTCACTTTTTCCTGGTGTCAAGATGAGCAACACTGGCTGAATTTTCCCTTTTGAACTTTTCTCTGGTTTGTTTGTTTGTTTTCTACACAATTCCCACTTGCTTCTTTTTACCTGCTAAATGACAAGTAGCATTTAAAATACTTGTCCCGACTATACACAGGCCAAGAGTTATTATTTAATTTCTCTTTTGTTAATTACTATAAATGATATCTTTTTATCTTCAATATAAACATGACATTGTTTTGGAGTCTTAAAAGCATCTAGCAATAACTGGTTATTGATATTATATTTTTCCTCTGATTTATACCTCAACTATTCTTTATTGTTTACAAGATTACATATTAAGAAAAAGAGAAATGAACTGTGCACCTGAAGAATTTTAGTATCTAAAGAGACAACTGAAGAATCTACCTCTAATGGATTTCTGCTAAAAATAATCAGGAAATTAATTTATTATAGAGAAGTGGTGAACTTACAGTATTAGTTAATAGTGAATGTTTATCAGTGAAATAAAAAATCAGCTATGGTTATGTTTATCCATTCCATATGTTGTTTTCTCCCCCACAAAGTTTAGCTTCTAGTGAATTATATCAGGTTTGAAGAAATATTCCAGTTGCAACAGTAGTAATAACTGACCAGAGTCAAATATACCATGAATTAAAAAAGAATCTTTTTCCTTTATTTTAGTGCTAAGAAGTGGTCTCATATTTGGCAGAGCAGATAATCAGGTGTGAAGTAATGATATGGGCAGAAAAGAAGTTCTGCATTATTTTCCCACTCAAGAATTGATTAAAAGATCATCGTACCAAAGAAGATAGTAATTTCCCACTTCCTAATTTTCTACAATTCTTTGCCAGTATTTACCAAGGTTCAATATTTTGAGTATCACCTTAAAGAGCTATGCAAGTTTGTCTTCTTTCTCCTGTTATTCAATTGAAATGCCTCTTGAAATCACTGTACTTTTTTCTTAAATAAGTGTATTATGCTATGAAATCTTATATCATAGGCTTGGTATGATGGTTATACACTTTAATACCTTAAAATAAATTCACAACATGATAATTTATGAATTCTACATACGTTCCACCTAAAATCCTCTTATATTTTATCAGTAGTACATAATTCTCAATTGAAACAATAGTTTATGCTAACAGTGAGTATCCCAGTTTCTTTTTTTTTTAAAGATTTTATTTATTTATTTGACAGATAGAGATCACAACTAGGGAGAGAGGCAGGCAGAGAGAGAGGAGGAAGCAGGCTCCCTGCCAAGCAGAGAGCCTGATGCGGGGCTCGATTCCAGGACCCTGGGATCATGACCTGAGCGAAAGGCGGAGGCTTTAACCCACTGAGCCACCCAAGCGCCCCAGTATCCCAGTTTCTTAACATGCATATTTTCTCTTCTTTTGTGCCCTCTAGTTAAATAAAGAAATTTAAAGAAAATGAATCCTGTTGAGTTTAATATGCAAGCCTATATTTTAAAAAGCTTAACTGGAAACTTTTTGACTAAGACTGATGACACTGACCAAACTGTTTCATTAAAAGACTCAAAACATACATCTAATCCAAGAAACTGAGATTCAGCATGACTGATAAAAATTTTAGGACATCTTCTGAGAAGGGGTTCTTTGATATGTGTAATATACATATGCATAGATAGATAGATAGATAGATATGCATCTGGCTCTATCTGGAGCATGGATGAGCTTAACCCAAGTCCTCCCCACTAGTTTCAAATATCCTTGAAGATAATTTTTGGACAGTTTAATATTGCAGATAGAATCTGTGAAACTATGTTTAGCCAAAATAGATTTGGAAAATTTACTAGCCTTTCTGTGCCCATGTTTTTATGACAACTAACCTATAATAGGTCTTTTCCTATTCCACCATCAGATTAACCTATTAATGCCTTTTGACAACTTTAGATTTCTAAAAAATCACTTTCAATTTAAAGCAAATGCTGCCTAATAGAAATCAAGCAGTTTCCATAAGTATTCTAACTTTTTTTCCCAGAACTTGAAGAATCCAGACAGAAATGCCCACCCTGCTGGTACAAATTTGCTAACATGTGTTTGATTTGGGACTGCTGTAAACCCTGGTTAAAGGTGAAACATCTCGTCAACCTGGTTGTGATGGACCCATTTGTTGATCTGGCCATCACCATCTGCATTGTCTTAAATACACTCTTTATGGCCATGGAGCACTACCCTATGACAGAGCAGTTCAGCAGTGTGCTGTCAGTCGGGAACCTGGTAAGAGTCACTGAGGGTTCTTCCCCTTGAAAGAGTTCATGACTGCCTTAATGAATTTCATATATCACCTTCAAGTTAAATGTGTATTAATTGGCCATGTATACCTGGACAGCAAAAGTTTAACATCTTTTTTTATAACAAAAATATATTGATTGTTACAGTTAAATAATGCAGAAGATTGAAAGATTTTATGTACAATTTGATTTAGAATTAAATTTTACTAGAAAGTTGCATATTAATTATAGAGGATATTGGTCTATGTTAACAAGATTGTGATGTGTTTCTCATCAGGTAGTTAGAATAGATTCTTAATGTCATGACCACATTTGTTAAATTATAAAATATACCAAATCAGAAAAATTTGAAACATCATATATAAACACTGAAGATGGAATCTTTCAGGAGGAAATAATCATATAGAGATTATTATTTCTGTTTGGATTTCTCCTGTACATTTAGGAATTTATAATGATAAATTTTTGCATACATTTTCACTTAAAAATTTGTATTAACATTCACTGGATATATGGTAGAGTGACAGAAAGGAAAGGAAAGTGATCTTAACTCAGGCAACAAAAATATATTGATACAAATGTGAGTTGGGGAAATTGGAGTGGGAGACAAACCTTGGGAGACTGGACTATGAGAAACAAACTGAAGGTTTACTGGAACAGGGGGTGGGGGGGTGAGCCTAGTGGTGGGTATTATGGAGGGTATGTATTGCATGGAGCACTGGATGTGTTGCATAAACAATGAACTTTGGAACATTGAAAAAATTAAATTTTATATATATATATATATATATATATATCAATGAAAGAGGCTTAGGTTCTCATGCACCTCCCAACTTGAGAAATGAAATTTACATGAGTTCCCTCTCTCTAGGTTCCCATAAATTTAGTCCTAAGGCAGATTCTATGTTTGTATTTTACAACTGGGGAAACTGTACCCAGAAGAAATTGACAGAGCAATGGGATGTCTGAACACTGTATCAGAAACTCTGAAAGCTGTTTCAGAGAATATCATAAACTGTAGTCAGAAATCATAGAACTATGGGGTAGGAAGTAATAATAACATTACCTAGTCCAAATTTTAACCTATATGGGAACCACTTCAATATTATCTCTAAAAATCGAGCAAGGGTTGGAAGAAAGCTTAATGAAGGTGGGTATTAGGAAACAACCCAAATGGGCATAAGCAAAAATAAAGAGAATTTCATTACCTCAAGTAGCTAACACCCATTTGGGCACAACTCCAGGTTTTAACCTGTACAGATTCTGTTTCTCAAGGAATGTCACTGGAAGTCATTTTCTGACCCTACTTCTTCCCAGTATGTTTCCTTTGTCTCTGGCTGAGTATTGTATTGGTGGCAACAGCCTACCAACTTTTATCTTACCAGCATAGATTCCTAAGCAGAAGGATTGTGCTTCCTAACTAGTTCCTTAACAAAGGTCTGAGAGTTGATGATTCTTGGCCTGACTGGAGTTACAGAACCATTTCTAAGCCAGTCAGTTCCTCTGGTTCTAGAATTAGAATGCCCTATTTGACCAAACCAGAACCATTTCTTACCACTAGAGACAAAGTAAATGAGTGGAATTATAAAGAAAAAAAATCAAGTCTGCCATTTCTAGAGGAAGGGAGAGTAGATGCTGGAAAGACAAAAACAACAAATGAACAATTCAAAGTGGGACTTGTCTTACATGTTAAGGAAGACAAGATTTGCATTTGAGGTGAATCATGGAATGGTAGAAAATGTATGGACAGGATATATACATTCTTTTCAAGTATATATGAAATATTCCCCAAGATAAGCTGTATATGAGGTTATAAAACACACCTCAATAAACTTAAGAAGATTGAAATCATACAAAGTACTTTTCTGACAAAAATGGAATGAAATTAGAAATAATAATAAATTAGGAAAATTTACAAATATGTGGAAATTAAAAAAACTTCTCCTAAATGACAGTGGGTTAAAGAAGAAATCACAAGAGTGACTAGAAATACTTCAAAATGAATGAAAATGAAAAATCATCAAATTGAAATTTATGAAGTGCAGTTGCCCACAATGTTTTAGCTGAACCCTTCATGAAAATAAAAATGACAATATTAATTTTATGGTCCTAATTCATATACTCCTCACAACTTAATAAACCTTAAATATAATAAACAGTTTAGATATTGATTTGAGTACACACCATTTGAGATTACTGGATCTAAGCCAATTTTTAAAATTTATAATTTAATTGAGGTTTATTGGGAGTAAGTTAAATTGCTCAGTAATTATTTATGATTTCAAGAGTGTTCACTTGTGTAATAACATTTCTTGTTTAGGTCTTCACTGGGATCTTCACAGCAGAAATGTTTCTCAAGATAATAGCCATGGATCCATATTATTACTTTCAAGAAGGCTGGAATATTTTTGACGGTTTAATTGTGAGCCTTAGTTTAATGGAACTTGGTTTGGCAAACGTGGAAGGATTGTCAGTTCTCCGATCATTTCGGCTGGTAAGTTAATTGAGAGTATCCATAATGTTTTTATAAATAATTTAATCAGAATTCTCTCTTACCAAGTAGGAACAAGAATTATAATTTTTTCTGTAGTTAAAATATTGTTTGAGTATATTTAAAAACAAACCAGATTCCTTTACAACCAGCTGGTAATTTGTTCTTCATCATAGCTTTAACAGGTAAATGATGTTTATTCAAACGAACAACCAACAGTTCTGTTTTAGTAATTGAATGGCAGGGCTAATAGGGAGGGAGAAAAAAGGATTCATATATAAATCCAAAGACAATTAAACAACATATTATTCATCTTTCAGTTATGTGAAGTTTGCTTAACTGTGCATAAGGCTTGATTGAGACTTAGAGGATGAGCTCACCTTTCTCTCAGAGGCTCAGAATTATGGATTTGCCCACCTTGCCCCCACAGAAGTCAAGACTTGAGAGTGGGTAGAGTGTGCAAGGGAAGAAAGTAGAGCGCCCCACACATTTGCCCCTTCTGCCAGGCAGGAAGTCACCAGATGTAGTCCTGAGAAGACTTGCTATTTTTTTTTTAAAGATTTTTTTTTTATTTATTTATTTGACAGAGAGAGATCACAAGTAGGCAGAGAGGCAGGCAGAGAGAGAGGAGAAAGCAGGCTCCCTGCGGGGCTCGATCCCAGGACCCTGAGATCATGACCTGAGCCGAAGGCAGCGGCTTAATCCACTGAGCCACCCAGGCGCCCCAAGACTTGCTATATTATGTTTTGTTAATTTTAAAGAAAGAGTCTTTTATTTGATCTTTATATTCATCAGTTCATGAATCTTTTAAAATTAAGAGACAAAATATCACTTGACACATTTCCATTTAAAGTGTGATATGTTTTATCATGTTGTTACTTTGAGTTGGCTTTTTTTATGATTTATTTTCAATTAACAGGGATGTAGATAGTTACTAAAGACAGGTTCCTATCAGTAATGTATTAGTGGTGATTAGATTCAAGACTTTGCTCTGAAGTCTATTTAGAATTTCCTGTACCACCTTCAAAGATGAAATTTCAGTTGAGATCCTTAGAGCTATGGTGTCCTTCCCTAGTTGTCATGGATAGCTGTGAATCTAATTTGAAGCTAGAAGGATGCAGAAAACAGAGCAAAAATTAGAAATGATTATATAACAAATAATATGGGCAACTACTTAAAAATGTTTAGTAAATCTTTGGATAATGTGATGCAGTTTGGGGAAATGGGAAACATATTATCATTAGTGTTTTGCTTAGTGTGTAGCTCTTTTGCATTAGTTATTCTCTGGGAATAAATTAAACATTTTGGTACTTATATCCACTCCTTTGAGTAACTTAGATGCCGTTAAATAATGCACTACTCTTAGCCTGACATTTACTGAAGCATCAGAAATAAAAATGCTGCTGAACTGTAAATGGTACCTTAGAGAACTCCATGAGCTCATACAACTGACATGTTAAGTAGTGGTGGCAAGCCATTTATATACTATAATGAATTGATTAAGTCACTGAAGACATAAGAGTTGACAAAATACAGCTTTTTACTTACGTCCAAATATTTCTTATTTGAATACAGTAAGTCCCAGTAGTCTCCTCCCCCTTATCCGCGGGAATATGTTTTAAGACCCCTAGTGGATGCCTAAAACCGTGGATAGTACCAAACCCTGTATATACTGGTTTTTTCCTATACACACACACCTGTGATAAAATGTAATTTATGAATTAGGCATGGTAAGAGATTAACAATAATAAGTAATAATAAAATAGAATAATTACAATAATATATTCTTAATAAAAGTTATCTGAATGTGGTCTCTTTCTCAAAATATTGTATTGTACTCACCCTTCTTCTAGTGATGACTTGAGATGATAAAATGCGTATGTGTTGAGATGAAGTGATGTAAATGACGTAGGCATTGTGACATAGCGTTAGGCCACTATTAAGAAGGAGGAAGGAGCATCATTTACTTCCAGACTGCAGTTGACCATGGTTCACAGAAAGTGAAAATGCAAACAAGGACAGGTGGACCATGGAGTAATAAATCTCTTTTAAAATACAGTTTGCTGTTACAGCAAACTTACGATATAGCAAGATTAAAGCAATCTAAAGATTTAAGGAAATTAGTTGTTTTTTTTTCTCTTGCACCTTACATAATTTATGTTAACTTTATCTGTACTTATGTGTCTCAAGTACACTAAAAAAATGTATTCACTTTGGGATTTTTTTTTCCATTTTATTTTATTTCTTTTCAGTGTTCCAGCATTCATTGTTTATGCGCCACAGCCAGTGCCCCATGCAATACGCGTCCTCTTCATACCCAAGTAATAACAGCCTCTACTTCTGTGAAACAGTCTCTGCCAATTAATCATCATTAATCTTAGCTATGTCGGGTCCCTACGGAAAACAAAACAAAAAAATCTTACATATGCTTATGTAAGATTCTGGAAGTTTTGGTGTATCTTATCATTAAAATGCCAATCAAAACTGTATAATATATTTGTTTTACTCATAAAATGGACTGTTTGAGAATGAAAAATACCCATGGTATTAAATAACATACATTTTGCTAGGTAAAATTTGACATGCAAATAAGTCATCACCCTATAATTGAGACAATTATGCCATAGATTTTCCTTGTAAATAAATTTGTAGATCCTTTAGAAGGCAGGGCAGTAATAGCCTTCTCACTTTTGTTTCCAGCTCCGAGTGTTCAAATTGGCAAAATCCTGGCCCACCCTGAATATGCTGATAAAGATCATTGGCAACTCAGTGGGGGCTCTGGGTAACCTCACTTTGGTGTTGGCCATCATCGTCTTCATTTTTGCCGTGGTCGGCATGCAGCTCTTTGGTAAGAGCTACAAAGAATGTGTCTGCAAGATTTCCAATGATTGTGAACTCCCACGCTGGCACATGCATGACTTCTTCCACTCCTTCCTGATTGTGTTCCGCGTGCTGTGTGGAGAGTGGATAGAAACCATGTGGGACTGTATGGAGGTCGCTGGCCAAACCATGTGCCTTACTGTCTTCATGATGGTCATGGTGATTGGAAACCTGGTGGTATGTAGTAAAAATATTTTCCTTATTTTTAGTAAAAGAAATGTAACCACTAAAAAGTATGTTCAACTGAGGAATGTTTTATATGTTTTTGGCTTTTTAAAAGCAATACTCAATTATTCATTATTGCAGGAGCCAGGTAGAGTTTGGACTATTGAGACCCACATTAACTTTTCAAAAAATATTTGTTCATTGTTTATTTTTATTTTTTCCAGTTTTACATGATTGACATATAGCATATACCATATAGCATAACTGTTAAAATACTATTTGAACCAGAGGTTCATACCTACACTTCTTACTATTCCATGGAAAGGGCCATTTCTAGCTTTTATCTTTTAGTTCTTATATTAAAGCATGGATGTGGTACTAAGAATAATCGCTCACTTTTTTTAAGTATCAACAATTGTATCACTTAAAGATGTTTTCATATTTTGGTGTCCTGCAAATTGGAGTTCAAAAAAATTGATGATCACTTCAAATGCATTAAAAGGGCATGCATTATTTGGTGCCTAGAAACTACAGTATCAGCAAATAACACTGACTCAAGAATCACATATTATCATGTCTGTGTCAAATGAACCATTCCCAGTACATCTTTACTGAGTCCTGGACGCATGGAAAAGGTGATAAGAAGATAGATATACACCATGATATGACTTATACTCGAACAGGAGTAAAGATGGAAATATCTTAATACATGTCAAAAATGTAAAAACAAAGTGCTGTATGTCAAGTTCACAAAGTAGAGACATTGCTTTAGACAGGCTTTGTCAAGGGGGTTGAACCCAAATTATCTTTAATTAAGATGCAAGATTTAGCGTGGTAGGAAGAAAAGTAGACTGTCGCAAACCAAGCAGTAGTAGACCCAGTGGATGGGGAAGAGAAGACAATAAACTCAGTGATGGGGATCAGGTTCCTATACTTCACATATGAATTATTCTGCGTTGCTTGATTAAGTTCCAATCCAGTGGACTAGAGCAAGGATTGACATAACCATATTTTTAAAATGTACAATTTATGGATTTAATTTCATTTCACATAAAAGTAACCTCCACTTCCCTCAAAGGAAGAAAAAAGGGAGAGGAAAAAAGGTAAGAGGTTATCATTTATTTCCATTCATTTGCAGATTTCCGCCTCCTCAATATTAGCTTAGATAATGCAGACCTATTCTTGAAGTAATAAGAAACATGAACATTGTGCAATCCAGAAATATGAATGGTGACTTAAAACAACAAATATTTATTATCTCTAGTTTCTGTGGGTCATAAATTTGGAAGTAGCTTAGCTGGGTGGTTCCAGCTCGGGGTCTGTCATAAGGTTATTGTCAAGATGTTGGCTAGAGCCCCAGTTATCTTGACTGAAGCTGGAAGATCAGATTCCAAGAAGCATCCCTCTCATAGCTTTTGACAGAAAGTCCCAATTATCTGTTGGCTTTTGACACAAGGACTCAGTTCCTCTCCATGTGGACCTCTCCATGGGACTGTTGACTGTCTCCAGGACATGCAGCTGGCTTCTCCCAGAGCAGATGACATGCGAGAGAAGGCAAGGAGAAGACTTTGTGTTCTAATCTTGAGGTCCTACACTGTCCCTTCTGCCATGTTGTATTCATCAGAGCTAGTCATTAAGAAAAACTCACACTTAAGAAGGAATTAGGCTTTAACTTTTGAATGGAGGAGTAACAAATAATTTGTAGATATATTTTATAGCCACCACAATTCCTAATGCAATTTGCTTTTTTTCAGAGAAGTACAGGATTGCATAGAACAGGAAGAGAGAGTCCTGGGCTTACACAGAACAGAAACAAAAAGTCATAGGCTTATATTATAGATTTGGTTTGATTTCATATATGTATTTGGCATATATTGGAAGAAGAGAGAAAAGGCAAAGAACAGAATCCTTTATGACAACAATGAATGAACAGATCAAACTGTAGCAGGGAATCCATAGTAGGAGTAGTAGAAAGTTAACTGCAGGGTTAGACTGTGTAGAGTTTAATTTATGAAAAGACTGATTATACATAAAAAAATTGGATTTTTTGTAGGCAGTTTGAAGCTACAGATGGCTTTTTATTAGGAATCTAACAATGAGCAATTGGAAAATGGACACTGGATTTAAAGAGAAAGAAATTCAACATATACCATATAATCTATTAATTTATAGAAATAAGACAAATCTGACACGTAATTGTAAAGAAGATTCAGATTGAAAGGAGAATTTCAGAAGCATCTATACCTATGGATTACATTTAATATAAATTTGGATTACTGTAGGGGTATCTGTGTGGCTCAGTCTGTTAAGTGTCTGCCTTCAGCTCAAGTCATGATCCCAGGCCCCACGCCTGGCTCCCTGCTCAGTGGGGAGTCAGCTACTCCCTCTCTTTCTGCCTATACCCCTTCTCATGTGTACTTTCTTTCTCTCAGATAGATATATAGATAGATAAAATCTTTTTTAAAAATTTAGGTCACTATAAATGATTAAAGAGAAATAGTCTATAAAATAATCATTTCCATCTACATGCATACACTGAAACTCTGTATTTTAAGGAGAAAATTAAAGGCTCTCCTTTCTTTTTTGACTATCAGCTGAAAAAGTTCCCCCTTTCATGAGATCCTGGATATATTTCAGAGTAAGCTAAGGTAGTGATAATATGTCATTTTTACCACCAGTAAGGAAATGTGTTCATATTGCATTTGATTAAACAAGATGGAATGAACTTCAAGAAATGCCTCCTATAATTTTTCTTTTTCATACTCACTGAAAGAGAGAAAGGTCCCCCAAAGGCAAGCTGACATAACCCCTTTGAACTCACATAAACTTCTTATGGTGCTCCACCACAAGAAGTGTCAGTGGTCACTGTCATGACTGGTCCACAGACAAGACATAGGTGGGGCCAAAGACTGGCCCACACTCATTCTAACAAGAAAGGGCAGCAGGCCATACAGCTAGAACAGTAAATGACACAGTTGGAGTTACAAATAGAGTACTTGCCTCCGTGCTTTGAAGAGGAAATATAAGTTGGATCTCACTCTGGCAGGGTCTATTGATACATATCAAGAAAAATTTCCTAATAGACAAAGATAGTTCATTAATAAATCTTCAGAAATCAAATCTAGAAAATAATGCCACCAAAATTCATTTTCATTATGGATAAATACCAAAATGTAACATTTAACTTTTTTCTTTCACCTATTTTTCATCCAAATAACAAATTCAAAGGCAAATAACAATAAAATATAATTTTATTGGTAAAGGAGTAGGCCTTCATATGAATACCAGCAACCGTGATATAGTAATTGAGAAATGTCAAAATAGACTTACAGATTATGTGAATACCTTACTGGATCTTACACATTTTTACATTTCCTTTTACCATTGGTAGACTAACTTGTAACTGGTTAAACAAAGGAGCTATAGGCTTTATTTAGCTTATTGGAAAGATAGGAATGTAGCAAGAATGCAGCATCCTTTTCATTGGAGTTTTACTTAAAGTATTTTCTAGGATTCTTCTGTATTATTTTTACATTTTGTCTTTGACTTACTTTACTACTAAATCCTTCTGTTATTCTATATGCTTCAATAATCACAAACTCATAAAATTATCAGTCAATCCTGAAAAAAATTATACAGCTTGATCTTGTACCCATATGAGTACCTGATTCATTAGTAAATTACATCTTTTGAGTACATATAGAGTGGGTTTATAGTCACTAATCTTTTCACTCACTCCTACCAGTGGGGCCTATTTTTGAAGACTCAAGTTACAGACTAATTAGTGATTTTTGTCCATGGCAATATCTTGATTCCACAATCTTTTAAGTCAATATTAACATGATGGTTATTGTATAAAAACCATTTTTATAGTATGTCCAGCTATTGTATAGATCTAGTGGCCATGATTTTCTGAACCAAAAACTGTGACTTTTGATCTAGCAATAGGTATATTTTTTTCTAATTTGGCAAGTTATCTAGTGCAAAAATTGGTACAAATACATGAAAACAAAGTCATGTTTAAATGTATTAGAATTATCATTTTAGGAATAAAGTTATGATAAATTATCAGTGTCCTGGAAAATCCAGTTTACATGGGAAAATACTTAGCATCCCAAATAAAACTTTTTTTCTTTGTTCACTGTTACAGTTAACTTGATAACTAAGATTTCTCTTTTGGAACTGAACTTAATTTAGAAGTTTCACATAATAGTGGTTTCGGTAATTTCGTAATGACTAAAAAGGAAATACTCTTAATAGTATCACTTGATATTGGACAGGTATTTATTTCATTCACCTTTTTTTCAGGATAGTTTATCACAAACTAAAAGGAATACCTATTAGTAAAAAATGTGGTGTAGGAGCAATTTTGGAAAACTTACACTTAAGAGCAACTGAAATAACACAATGTTTTCATCACCTATTTTCCTATCGTGCTTAGGTTCTGAACCTCTTCCTGGCCTTGCTCTTGAGTTCGTTCAGTTCTGACAACCTTGCTGCCACTGATGATGATAATGAAATGAACAATCTTCAGATTGCTGTGGGAAGGATGCAGAAAGGAATTGATTATGTTAAAAGAAAACTACGTGAATTTATTCAGAAAGCCTTTGTAAGAAAGCAGAAAGCCCTAGATGAAATTAAACCACTCGAAGATCTAAATAACAAAAAAGACAGCTGTATTTCCAACCATACCACTATAGAAATAGGCAAAGATCTCAATTATCTCAAAGATGGAAATGGAACAACCAGTGGCATAGGCAGTAGTGTGGAAAAATATGTTGTGGATGAAAGTGATTACATGTCATTCATAAACAATCCCAGCCTCACTGTGACTGTACCAATTGCTGTCGGAGAATCTGACTTTGAAAATTTAAATACTGAAGAATTTAGCAGCGAGTCAGATATGGAGGAAAGCAAAGAGGTAGGAATTTCTAAATAAGATATTTTGGCATAATGTATGCTTTAAACTAGGAGTCTACTTTAAAGTTATGTTTTATCTCTGTAAGAAAATAGGATATTGATACACTTTCTATGGCAAATTGGTGATACCTAAATTGATGATAGATTAAAATAAAGCCAGACAAATGATATTCTGACTCATTTTTTAAAAATATTTTCCATCTTGAATTATTGATAATATTAATATTCAGATTAATGTGAATTTCTCTAATTATTTGAAAATCATTTGAGATTTGTGAAAATGCTTCAGTTTGTTCACTTTCTTGGAATTCTCCCACAATGGTAGTTTTTTGTATGTACTAGATAAATACTTGGTGAGAAGGCAGTTCCAATTCCTACTTGGCTTTAGTGAAATACTTCCTAAAATGTGATCTTACGTAGTTTGCACAGGCATTTTTATTCACAGAAAATGATTGGGATCTTGGATTGATATTTACATATGGTTTCATGTTTCTGAAGTAAGTAATTTTTTTAAGGAAATGAAGGTAGTAATGAATCATGCTGAAAATGTTTAACTCTGCTGAGCCTAGTGCACGCTGTCTACACTAACAAGAAGTCATGGTATGTTAGAGAATGTAAAATTCTCAGTTTATCAACTACAGTACCAGTCTTGGCAGTTTAAAGTATTCTTTGATTTACTAGAAAAGTATGAGTACCAGAGTATGCTTTTAGTTTGTTTCTAGGTTAATAAGCACAGAGCTGGGAATAAAGAGAAGAAAGAATTTAAACCCTTAGTGTTTAATTGTTTAACTTTACAGAAATGAAAACAGAATTCCCAGTGATTAAAGCTTGCATCAGCAAATAAAAATAAAAGCCAAAAACAAAGATTCATCTTTTCTTGTCATTTGAATTGATTGACAGGAAGAGAAAGTCCTCCAATACTATTTTCATTCTAAGAAAGATAGATGACTGGGGAGCTTGAGACAATGAAGGATAAAATTTAAGTAGTGTAACAGTCACAAAAATTGGACATTAGTTAATAAAATTATGAACTAAAATATATTTCTATGAAGGAAACCTTAGCTGTTTGTCAGTATTCCCATGTTAATAACCTAAAATTACTGAAGAATAGGCTATTTTTCATTCTTTCTTATTTTAGTATAAGTATTGCTAATTCTGTGATTAAGTAGATGTTAAATGTGAAATCCAGAGAAAGTTTATTTATTTATTTTTTTAAGATTTTACTTATTTATTTGAAAGAGAGTGAGTGAGAGAGAACATGAGCCGGGGGAGAGGGAGAAGCAGACTCCCTGCTGAGCAGAGAGCCTGCCCACATGGGACCCTATCCCAGGACCCTGCGCTCATGACCTGAGCCAAAGGCAGTCGCTTAACCAACTGAGCCACTCAGGCACCCCAAAGAAAGTTTAAATAGAGGTGCTAAAATTAACAGGTAAGTAACAAGGCCATAGTTACTAGTTTCACAAAATAAATGATGGGGAAAATTATAAAACATTAGGTGCTAAAATTAACAGGTAAGTAACAAGGCCATAGTTACTAGTTTCACAAAATAAATGATGGGGAAAATTATAAAACATTACAGCCTGAGGCAACGAATTGCTGTAACTAGTTGAACTCAAATCTTTACTAATAAGGCCATTATTTTTAAATTTAATAATATCTTAATATATGGTTAAACAGAATTTTGGATAAGCATAAGTTTGTTGGGATCTGCTGAAGAAGAGGGTGGATCCTAATTGTTCCTACTATATATTACAAGAAATTGAAGCCAGCCTTAGAAAAGAGAACTGGGTCATTAAATTTTACTATATATTCCCCCTCTCATTATCTTGACATTATACCAAATAGTAAATATTTCCTTTACCGAAAGGGAAGTCAGTTTTCTTTTTTTTTCAATTTTTTCTATTTTTGTATGTTTAATTTTAGAGTATTTCCTATAAACTAAGAATAAATTATGAAGAATCAAATGTTAAAGCCCTCAGTTAGTTTAAACTTTTGACTTAGTTTGAGTATCTTTCGAGGTGTAGTTAACATGACATCCAGTCTTTTTAATTTTCAGGAACTTTAAAGCCTTAGGCTTCTCCAAAATTGCATATATATTTACTTCACCTCAAACCATTATGTTTGACACAGGAGGAATGTCCAGTCATGGGGGGCTTATGGTAGGAAAGTCCAGACTCTCTCTCTCCGTTACCATTAAGTTTTTAAATTTTTTTCTGTTTCAGTTAAGTATGACAAAATAATATATGTGATAATATACTTTGGAATTGGAGGCAGAGAACTGAGCTGCCTGTTGGAAATAGAATTATTTTATTGCTTTGGTTGTGGAGTCCTTTTGATTCATTCCCACCATAGAGATTGTTACCTGGTTGTTAAAACTTATTATTTGCCGAAATTTTCAAGTATGTCTTTATATCAACTTCCGAAATATAAACTCATAAACCAATAAGAGATTAGGGCACTAGTCTAGAAAGAGAAATGTGCAGGTTTTAATCATACTGTATCTTACCTAGTAGCTCTATACTAGAAAACAAAAGAGATTGGAGAGAATTATCCAAGAATTCCAAATATTCCTACGTGAAAATCTGTTTATAGTGTTCTGTCTTCTAGTTATTTTTGTCTGTTCATTTTTTTTTCCATTTTATTTATTTTTTCAGCGTAACAGTAGTCATTCTTTTTGCACAACACCCAGTGCTCCATGCAAAACGTGCCCTCCCCATTACCCACCACCTGTTCCCCCAACCTCCCACCCCTGACCCTTCAAAACCCTCAGGTTGTTCATTTTTTTAACTGGTGGGATGGGGTTGTGTTGTAAAATGTCACATATAGAATAGTAAGAAATGGTATAAAGCTTATTTATATTCCTTTCTAATTTTTTTTTAATTAAAGGAAAAAATAGGGCACTTAAAACATTTTAGAATGCCTAAAATTTCCTTTTTATAGAACAAACTAACCAGGTGGACTCAGAGGTTGTTTGGGTGTTTGAACTAAATCCTCTATGTCTTTGACAAAGTTGTGTGATTCTTTGATACTTTCTGTAAGTTCTCTAGAGTTTATCATTTGCACTCATGTATGCTTTAACTCAACATTATTTGACTATATTTAATGTAATTCCTTTCATAGTTTGTGATTTTGAATGATTGATTTCTCTTTTAGGGTTTTAATGTTGAAGCCATGCTTAAATGATTTTTTTCAAAGTGAAATTTACTAGTACAATATGGAAAGCTTCACCACTTACCGTTCTTACTTCTCACAGGGGTAAAATCAAGCTGGAGCCATCAAGAGTGCAGCTCTGGTGTTTTTTAACCAGCCAAAGGCTCGGGCCACCACTTTTACCCAGGTTACCCAAGCAAGTGGTACATATATAAATATAATCAGTTTCTAAATGAATTTTGACTGGCCTGCATGTTACTCAGCTACATTCCTTGCCCATCCATTGGCAGTAAAATAAAAATATGCACAGCTGCTCTTATGCTGAGTCATATAAAGCATGGTCAGGCAAGTCTGGCAACCCTAACTTTTTAAAACAGTGATTTAGTTGCTAATCTTCTTACATAGATTTTTAATAGAAATTATATTCACTGAAAAATAAAAGTGCATGCCTTTATGGTTTATTTAATTTCCATTTAATGCTACAGAGATTTGAACATGCTAAGGGCTTAGAGGAGAAATGTAGGTGCTCTTTAAAAACTTGCAGAAAAGCTTTCTCTGCCCTGTTTTTTTGTTTTGTTTTGTTTTTCTTTTTCTTTTTTAATATAGCCCCAATGGGTGTACTTTGTAGGTAATTTTTGTTCAGTGTCATACTAAGTTTTTCTGAAGGGCAATATGCAAACCAAAGCAATTCCTTATTCATGTGCAAACTGCTGAAAGGGTATTTTAATGTGGTAATAATGTAAATGAATTGGAATGTTTACATTTTGGCTGCTAGCAGCATGGGTACAGTTTTTGTCTGCTTCATTACAGAGAAAATGGCATTGCCTTTTTTAGCAATTGACCAAAAGTATTTTACATTTAGAACATGATTCCCTTGGAAATTCTGTTGATATTTACCCCTAAAACTCCTAAGACTGAAAGAAAAGGGAAAAAATGCCTTTTGTACACCAAAAAAATAAGATTATGGTCTTATAGGTAGTATGTTCATTCTGAAAATAGATCTGGAATCCACCTTCTTTTCTCAATTGTTCCTCTGTCCTTTGTGGTTTTGTTTTTCCTCATTTCATCCAGACCTGCAGAGAAATTTCTCCCGAAGAACGTTATGTAAATATATAGTGCACTACAGACTCCTATATAGACAGAGAATCCTTGTGCGCTCCTTTAGTGTTTTTAAATGAAAGGACCTCCCTTGTCATGACCATGGCAATGAGGGTAGCCCAGTTTGGAGTCCATTTGCTGAACCTTTGCATTTCCTAATGTTGAAATCATAGTTTTGTATTCAAATATGTTAACCAAATTACTCAATGTGATTTAATTATTTTCTTAAGAAATATTAATTAAAACAGGAGAAACTGAGTTTAGGGCATTCAAGAAATCTTTGAACTACTTTTAGAATAATTCTAAAAGCCAAAAACTGTTCTCAAGTTAAAAGTTTATCTTAAAAATAGATATGGCTTATTGTAAGCCCAGACTACTTATGACAAAAGGTCTAGAGACAGGCATGTGAAGAATATATTCTTTGAATATCTGAATATATGATTATTTGGGTATATGTTATGTTTGAGGAATCACCAGTATATCCAAAGGAGAGTTCCAGGATAAAACTAGTAAAAAAAAAAAAAAAGGAAATATTAATTAAATACTTTTCTCTTAGGTGCAGTTTCCTCTTCTGCCATTAAAACTATAGAACAACCCTAATATAAGCATATTTGGCTCTCTGGAAAGTAGCAATGATTATGTCATTTTCATAGTATTCTTTTATACTTTGGGACAAAATATTCAGTCTCTGGCACTCTAAGACCTTTGAATGATGATGTCTTGTATATTGGAAGAATGACATCAAATGAGACCTAAGATACATAATTATTCACAATGAAACACAGATATACATATACAGAGGGACTAGAGAGAATTTTTTTTCCTAGAATGGATTAATTCTTCAGAAAAGTGTGGGATTTGACTCCTTAGGATAATAGCTTTTTTCCCCCAGTTTCTTGGAAAAAGGGAAGGTTCGTTTCCTTATTTTCTGAGTATCCCATATTCCAAGTTCTTGTATACACAGGTATACCAAGAAAGTGATTATCAGATGTATTATATACCAGTTTATTTAGGAGATTTAGTTGGAGTATATATTGTGAAACACAAACTGAGCCCAAACTGGTTTAAATTGACCTCATTTATTCTTAACTCTTACATTATTACAGTTTCCGATTTCTTTGAATATGTCTCTTATCCTCCCTCAGGAAACACTGTCTGTATATAAAAGTGTATACTAAATTCCAACACAAGTGGTAGAGGAGGGAAAAAGATGTGAGCGAATGTTTTTTTGAGAAGGATTCAATAAGAACCCATTATGATTTTATCCTGAGAAATGTTTAGTCCTCAAGGGACAGTTTTCCAGTATCATAGTGATTAAGGAAGAAAAAGACTCAATATCCTTCATGTAGGAACAAAATGAACTAAAAGTGTGTCTTTGGGGCACTCTCTGCTGAGGGGTAAACCAACATGATATAAGGGTTACTTTTGCTGGACCAAGAAGGATACTTCAAATACACTGTATGGTTTGAAAATTGTGTAATGTATCCATTATAAAGACAGAAATGGTTTCTGGGTAATGTAGTATAATGATAATGATACTTTTGTCACATACTTTGTTTTGCCATCTTCCTTATCAAGACCGTAACACCAACAGTCCCTTTCTGGTATTAATGTGCCACTTTGCCCTTAGTTTATCCCAAAGCCAGCAAGATTATAACTTTCATTGTTCTATTGTTAAGATTTTTCATGGAAAATAACCCAGAGCTCTTCAAATGTAAATCTGAAATAGGATCCATGTGGAACAAAGGACTGCCATTTTTGTGGGTCAAACTTTTCAGATACGCACTATTTGATTTACTTTATATTTGAAGTTTTTGTTCTTTAAACCCAATTCCTTTATTGAATCAGAGTAAAATGCACCTCTTTTCTAAATTATATGCAATCTTTATAATATTATGTACAATCTTTATAAATAATTATATTTCCTTAAAAATGTATCTCAATTTTTAATGAGAAACAAATGTGCCTGTGAAAAAAATGGCAAGTTATATTTTCTCTCCTTTTTTCTGCTGTGATTGTTTTAAAAAATACTTTTATTTTCTGAAAGAAAGACTGTAGTTTGGCATGTTGATGTTTAATCATAATATATAAATAATAGGAAAAGTAAAAGAGATAGAATGTTTAAAAATACAAAATGAAATATTATGTGCCTTAGTATTTATTTATTAGATCATTTACCAAAATACAATTCTGTCTGGCTTAACTCCTCTAATAATCCCGCAGATTTTCAATATGAAGAGCCCTGTATTATGAGACTTTCATTAAAACAAATGTTCAAGTAATATTTCCACCTGAAAGTTAATTATTGCCAATGCTGTTCACAGCAAGTAGCAATTGGCTATTCCTGTTTGATCTTTTTTACTATCCTGATATTAGAATACATCATATTTTATTAAAATTTAACTAGGCAAGAGCACTCTAACAATATCATGTAGTTCATTTATTTCCTAATAAATAAGCACAAAAAATGAAAAGGGAACATAAACATCTAACTTTTACCAAAGGGAAATATAAAACTTGCCAAGTGTAGAACTTAAAAGTATAAAACTGGTTCTATTTCTAGGCAATTTATATTTTGGTCTCTTACACGTGGCATTTTACAGTGGATGTTGCCTAGTTTGCAGCATTTGCAAGCAACCTTTATTTGAAAATTCTTCAAGTACCTGAGTTCTAAAAGTTCCATATAATGATGTATATTTGACAGTTCTATTTGGTGAATTTGTACCATAGTTAGGATTTATTATAATTATGACCATATCTGAAGCTGGAGTTTTATAGTCTTAATTTGATTCCTTTGATTTTTATGGATTCTTTACACATTTTAACTTTTAGTCAACATATTTTATATTATGATATTTGCCTCTTATGTGATTTTAAGGAAGTCACTGGATTGATGTTATCAAGATTTTATAAATCAGTTTCTTGCCTACCTCTCAGTATTATTGTTCAAACTTTTTGTTCATTTAATATTCCAATGAATATTTAGTTCTATTCTACATTAATACATATAAAAATATGAATATAAATTGAACTAATACTAAGTTCATTGTTACAAAACATGGGAATCCATAATATCATGAGCACTATCTTGAAACTTCAACATTTAACCACACATCACATCTACTAAATATTTTGTACTGATAAAGATTGGTCTTACTTGAATCATGAGAAATTTTTCTAGGAAATTCTGGTAAAATAGAAGATCTAGAGTCCAGCTACTGACTCATTATAACTTATGACAAGATATTTAAAGCCACATTTCCTTCTCTAAATAGATACCAGATTGGTTGCTGTTCCATATCAGAGGGAAGATGGAGAAGGAGGAGATTGCCTCTCCTTAAAAAGATTGCATTCGCCAATGGGACTGCAGATGTACCTATAAAGAGTGAAAAGAAAGAAAACACTGTCAGAATGATTCAGTATAAGTTTATGAACTCCAGAGTTCAACTACAGTTTTCTTTGTAGATTCGTATTAGGTCTGAATAATTGAGAGCTTGATGTTCAGGCAGCACTCCTTATTCTAAAAGTTATTTGGCCATTATTTATACAATTCAGAATCTTAAAGGATTTGTATTATTCTGCACCTAAGGAGGTGTTGGATGTAGTTACTGGAAGAATAAAAGACTCCATGCACAGGTCATTTATTCATTTATTCAACAAATGCCTATTAAACACAAATATTGGTGATAGGTACTAGGGACACAGAGATGGCAAAAGTAGTATCTTTGTTTCAGAAGATTAAGTCTTGTGCTATATGTCTTCTAGAGACCCAACAGTTTCATATTGCTATTATAAAAAAGTAGTAACCTGACCTTTAAATACACAAATACCTGGCTTCAGTAAAAAGACATTACTTCTGTATTAGTATTAAGGAGCTGCACTAAATGAAAGGTGTGATAGTTAACATTACAGGGCTCCTCTGGATCATTTCAAACCAAGATTCACTGGAATTTGTTATCTGATGACTTCTCCCAATCACTGTCAAGAGCTAACCTTCATTTTGTTATAGAGAAGTCTATTATTCATTTATTCATTTTTTAAACAATATTTATTGAGTACCTGTGACCTGCCCAGCACTGACGTTGGCTGGAATACAGTCCTTCACTAATGCCAGCCTGAGCATATGGAGTACTCTAAATATGGATCCTTGTTTTCACCCTGGGTTCACGCCCAGGCCTTCCCTCAATCTCTATTTACAGTGTTATCCTTTTTTCTTAAAAGGAACGTTTTCCGTCTCTTTTTGTGGGCTGTTTGCAGCTAGATTAGGTATGACAAAGCTTCAATTCTTCTGATTACCATGTTTCAACATCCTGCAAGTGAAAAAATCAGTATCATCAGCTCCCTAATATGTAACTATTTCATGTGAGTCAGATGGATTGGAATGAGAGGATAGTTTGGTCATATCTTAGTCAATTATGTGTATGTAAACACCGTATATTATCAAAGAGTCTAACCAAAAGACAAAGGATAGGAAATTAGAAGTCTAAAAAATTAAAATATGTGAAATAAACTGTCCCACTTTGACATTTCATCTTCAAACAAAATATATTCAAATTATAAGGACAAAGACACCATGATTATCTACCTAGTATTGTAAATACACCTGGTGAGCAGGAGAAGAATTCAACGAACTTCAAGCATTTTATAATATATAATCCTTGATTTAACTGTTTCAGCCAAATTAAAGAAAATGCCCTGAAACTGGCTCTATGAAGATTGGCATATCTAATATTTATGCTTCTGTCACTGTATTGTTAAATTAAACAAGATAAAAGCATTTCAATTTCATCTTTATCATATATAAATAGTTTCACTTCATCAGCATCACTATGCCAAGAAAATATTTTAAATAAGGAAAATGATTTTCATAAAATAAAGGAACCATCTTTCCAGAGCAGATCCATATAATCCTTAGCTCAAATATGAGCAGAGTGTTTCTAGTACCAACTATAATATCCACTTTGTAGTAGTTCAACATACTTCAGTGTGCATTTTATCATGTGCTTACCTCATCCCCTTTATAAAGTAGCTCTTATCAGCTCAGCCATTTCCTAATGTTATGCACTAACGGTAATAACATTGTAACAGGTCTGAGAATGCTGTGGCCCAAACTACTCTGATTCCACGTGGCACTCATACCTGGCCCTGTGTCATTCCTGCAGCATTTTAAGACCAGGCTAATAAAGACTGGTATCCCTTCATTTATCCTGTCCCTTTAACACCTTGACCTGGCTAAAGTTTGTTGTATGTCACGGTCTAAAACAACTTCTTTCTATTATATTTTTCTTTTGGTGGTTTTGATGTAGCCTAAAGGAAACCAAAACAACTGCCAAAGAGTCACTTCTCCCTGTATTAACAGGACAGGTAAGAGTGCCAGAGTAACAAGTAGTTTCCAAATGCACAATGAAACACAGGAGTGCATTGGCCAAAGAGAATGCAAAATACCAGCTCTTGCTCTAAAGCTAACAATGTGCTGCTCTTTTCTGAATTAGAAAAATATAGATACATTTAATAACAACTAGTGGTCTATGTTTTCATGTCAATGAAAAGTGGATAAATTTAGATTGTTGCTGTTTATGTGCATTGGATCAATCTTTTCTGCATTTGACATGAAAATACACTTGTGCAGCTTTCGTTGGTTGGGTCACAATTTTAGAATAAAACAAACTGTACCATTCGCAAGCTAATTTACAAAAGCAAGATCACGGATGACCATATGACTCTGGCAGCTTACATGAGCTCTCTTTAGGATTTTATTCCAGAATCTCTATACATGAGCTTAATAAAAAATTATTTAATTTGTTAGTACCATATTTAAAAAAAAAATGCTGTGGCACTGCATCTAATCTTGTGACCCCCCACCTCTACTAAAGCGGACTGGCATTATGTTTAAGATACTCTTGAATTACAGATCAAGGAAATGCATACAGAAGACTTGAGGGCACGCCTTTTGAATTTTTATATTATAGATTAAAGAAAATATTTTAAAAGCTTTTCTGTGAAATTGATTTTCAGAAGCTAAATGCAACTAGTTCATCTGAAGGCAGCACAGTTGATATAGGAGCTCCTGCTGAGGGAGAGCAACCTGAGGTAGAACCTGAAGAATCCCTTGAACCTGAAGCCTGTTTCACCGAAGGTAAGTGGGAACAAGGCATATGAGCTCACTGGACCCCTCTTACCTCTTTCCCTACCATCTAATCATATCTGTCTTTAGTGACTATTCATTTATTTGTTTGGTTTTTGTTTTTTCTATATTCAAACAAAGATAATTTTTTGAAAGGTAAGATTTATGATTTATGTAATCAGACATTCCTATTTTTGTGTGTACTGTTTAACTAAGAAACGCCTCTAACTATACTGGTGTTTTGGTGGCCTTCTAGAATATCAAATCAGAGAGAATGCCAAATCAAACATATCTCTTCAGCTTTAAAAAAAAAAAAAGAAAGAAAGAAAGAAAGAAATTAAGGTCAGAGAGGTAATTTATTGTTTACTGTTTTATCAGTTTACAATGAGGAGTAAATGATAAGTGTACATTTAAAACTGTCCATGAGTAATGGTTACCTATATCTATCTGTCAAGATTAATTTTTTACTGGTTTTAAACCATAGTAGATAATGAAATGCCAAAATAAACTATGAGTTTTATAATATGGAGCACCATGCCATCGGGCCAATAATACCAAAAAGATTTTCTGAAGAAAGCTAAAATTATGTAATTTGAGGTATGGATCAGTTATTTGTTGAACAATAATGCTATATGTCCAACAACCCAGAATTTCTTAGCATGTAGCCAAAATAACCTTGTGTTTGTGCTCACAAGTCCGAGGCCAGCTAGATGGTTTTGCTGATCTTGGAAAGGCCCTCTTCCAAGCCTAAGGTTTTGGATGGACTGTTGGACTGACTCAGTGCAGTCCGCTTTCATCTCATCCTCCGCACAGTGGTTGGGCATATTCTTGGGGTGAAGGCACAGGAGCAAGAGAGGAAGCCTATCAGCCAAGCGTCTGCTTCTGCCAGGTTTTCTCATGACCTTTTCACCAAAGCAAAGTCACCCGGCCAGTCCAGACTGTGTGGGAATGCACCACTAATGATCAAAGAGGCAGGAAAATTTAGTACAATATCACAAGATATGAAATTCTTTTAATTTCTTACATAAATCCCTGTTGTAGGAACAGGAACATTTCTCTAAAACCCTGGATATCACTTCTCATTTAACTCATTTAAAAAATTTTTTTAAAAAGATTTTTCATTTATTTTAGAAAGAGAGAGAGAAAGAGTGCACAGAGGGAGAAGCAGACTCCCAGCTGAGCAGAGAGCCCGATGTGGGGCTCGATCCAAGGACCTGAGATCATGACCTGAGCCATAGGCAGATACTTAACTGACTGAGCCACCCAGATGCTTCAACTCATTCTTTTAGTTAACAGCTATTTAATAATGCTTATTATGTCGATCTCAAATCAATACCATATCATCAATACCATTGCTTAAACAAAAGTTTATTTTAAAAACAGTTACTGTCTGAGTGGCACAGTCGGTTAAGTATCTGACTCTTAATTTTGGCTTAGGTCACGATCTCAGGGTTGTGAGATCAAGCTCTGTAACTCAGCGGACAGTCTGCTTGGGATTCTGTTTCGAACTCCCTCTGCCCCTGCCCCTCTCTCTAACATGAATAAATAAATCCTAAAAAAAAATAAAAAAGTAAAATAGTTACTGCCTCAAATTGTTACTAGTAATACAATTTTATTACAACTAATTTTAAAAGTATTTCATTTGGGTTATCCAAGTTTACATTAAGAACACTAAAGCTGTTTTAATTTAAACTTTAGGCAAATTTTAGAATATTTAATTACGCAGATGGTAGAAATCACAACTGATGTCAATGGATTTAAGGTTGTTACAGAAGATTATGTTGCATATATTTATTGATCACTTTAATGCATTGGTGAAAATAAATACTTAAATATTAATTACCAATTTTTAAATAATTTCAGAGGGAGAACTATTTATTCAGCATAAGTTATGAGGGAAGTCACTCTTTGCTATTTTCTTCAAAAAGTCTGTGTATGTTCCAGTGCAGTTACTTGATTATAAAAAAAATATGACTTCCCAAAACATTCAAGTGGTATATCACAAAAATAATTTCTGTGGTGTTAGTTTTTACTCTTTATCAGACAATTAGCTTATTTTTAGGTCACAATATGTTCATTTATACCACAATAATAAGGAAATATTAAGTAATTATGCAATAATAATTATGGTACTATCAACATTTGTCTTTTGTAAAGTTTAAGAAAACACTTAAGTATGAAATATTTTAGAATATATTCTGTATAGAATATAGAATAACTTAACATTATAGAAAATAATAATGAGTGACACATAGATGCCCACCAGTCCACTTTAACAATTTGAATACTTTGGTCATATTCACTTCAGACTTTTTATTTATAAATAAAACAGATACAGATTAGACCCATTTTGTTCCCCTTCCTTATCCCACTTTCTGCCTTTCCTCTCAGAAATAAACAGTGTTTCAAGTTTGGCATTCGTCATCCCTGCTAAAATTGGTCTTTTTCTGTTAAACTGTTTTTTTTATCTCATATCTTCTTTAGGGAAAAAACAAACAACCCCTAAATTTAGTTCCATTTAATTTAATACAATGAATATTTTCAGGGCATGTAAATCTTGATCTTTTGGGAAACAAAAATATGAAAAATATCTTGCCTCAAAGAAACAACAACTACAATGCTATTTATTTCTTAGTTG